>NC_142846.1:27217544-28467544 GCF_061612785.1 Hesperophylax consimilis
ATAATATTGTCTCCAATAATTAAAATTTATTAAGTTGATTTGTTCGTGTACTTGTTTTTTAAATGATTTGTTCGTTGTGTCAATTAAAGAGCAAAATATATTGTATTTGCACAATTTACTAATTTTCAGAAATACATTATTGATCCTTGAAGAAATCCATAGTTTATGCTTTTGAGTTGACAGTTTTATCTCTTATGCTAACTTACTGTTTTCTGTGGTTTTGAAAATATGACGGACAATCGAAAAAGACAGATATTTAAAAAAACCTTTCTTGAATTGTTAGATAAAGAAGAAAGATAATAAACTAACGATCTTATTAAGCTAGTAAACGGACCTACTTTTGAAATAAGCCTCGGTTAGCCGTCGAGAAACCGATCCTTAACGTACCATAGCGCCTCGGACAATTTCTTCGAGTCACGTTTGCCTTCATCTCTATTATTTCTCCTTGTGAACGAAATAGAGCAATCGATACAAATCATCTCAAAATATTAACTGCACCGATATAATTTATATGAACATTTAGATTACGGAGCAGAAGAGTAGATAATTTAAGCAGGAAATACAAGGTGTTTTATACAATTTGAAGAAACCCAATGATTTTTTATCAGTTGTGAATACATACTCTTTGAAACACTGTTTTTAGTTTTTAATGTGAATATCACCCAAAAGTACCAACTTCCCGTTAATCAGTGGAACTATAGCATCCTTTTTGGGCATGTTACGAGGCGGAAGGACCGGAGATGTGGAAGAAGGAAGGTTAGGTTAGGTTAGGTTGGAATTAAAACCAGGCTTGCAGATCTGGATACCAAACATCCTTATTTCAGTAACACACGGTGCCGAATCTGAATGGTTGTCTTTTGCTAGGTTGATACTGAGAGTTGAGTGTATCTACCAATCTTATAAAAAAACACGATAAATTTCCATTAATAAAAATGGTTTAAAATTTCAAATATTATATAAGCAATGTGATCCCTTAGCGTACTTGACTGATATAGTAAAATTTAAGTTATTGTGATACTCGGGAAAAGGTTAAGGATTGTAAGCAAGCAGATAGGTCAGTATTTACTGGAGGCTACCAGGAACGCAAAAAAGTGAAGGGGTTCAATTAGAACTAATAGTGATCCAATAACAGTCAATGATCGGGTGGTAATCAGCCTTGATATATCAAAGGTAATGAAGCCGGCCTTATCATTATACCGGACTATCACAATTAATCAAATCGGAACTACAGATCGGAGTAGTAGACAAATGGTCTCACTGGGCTATAAATCAACAGGCACAGATCGCTCGCACCAGAAGGGTGGATCGCTGTTATGACTTATGTGGATAGCGTTTTAACAGTGGACTTATGAATCTTCTTTTCAAATTTAACAAACCCTACTGGAGTACCCACCTTAATCATAAATCATTTATCACGTGCGTTGGTACTTTTATATACAAAAACAGATGAAACTTGAATTAGTATCATCAAATACGATAATTAAAACTTGTTAAAATATTAATTGATTTTTATTTATCGATAATTTTTGTTGTTATTTGTTGCTGAATACAAGAAACTGTCTGGAACTAAGGCATTCTTAAGGACAATCGTGAGGATAAATTTAAATTAGGTGGGAAGAGGTAAGCATATGAATACTTGGCTATCGATCTTGTTCCTAAATAGAACCAACGCCATTTGAAGAAAAATTCACCGCGGCTTCATTTTCTTAAGATTTTAGAAGAATGGCACTCCCAACTTCGGGTTGTGAGGCTAAAAGTAGTGGAGAGAGAAAAAAAAACAGCCACTCAATACCACCAAAGCCATTACAAGTGATATTTCGATTCCAAATGGTGACACCTACCTAGCTCAGAGTATGTTCTGCCCTGTTAACGTTTCGATTACTTCAAAGTGTATAAAATCCACTGCACTTGCGGTAATACGCTTGCTCTTCTTGGCTGTCTCGTGTTCGCCACCAGATTCTAGCAACGAGTTATACTGCGTTTAACAGTTGACTGCAATAATGATGATGTCTACTCTCCGCTGGACCGTGGACCCGAGACGGTCTCGGGCCCGGATCTCGGGTCCCGCGTCCCGCATCCCGAGTCCTGAGCCTTCATGCGGGCCTTTGTTGCCGTTTAATCAGTCACGTTTCATCCGAGGGTTCGTGAGTTTGTTTTAGCGATCCATTTTCCATATTAACACTGCTAACACTGACTTCAAAGCCTTTTCAATATAATTATTCATAATATCCTTACAAATAATAAAAATTAACTCACCTAACCATGTGATCATGAAACCGAATATCTGTTTTTTGCCGACAAAAAACTTTTTTTTTTTTTTTTAAATTCACTTACGATGATTTAAAATATTTAAATTAACAATTAAAATCTATATTCAAATAAAGTTACATTTTGGATAACGTCTTGGGGGTCTAGAACAGAGAAATCGATAACATCACGATATCGAATCGATAGACGTAACTACCGATGATTTTATACCGATTTCTCGAGCGCAGTCTCGTGTCTATAGCCGGATTGATATTGATAATTGAATAAATAAGAAATTGACATACATATACGCTGAAAACACTGAAGGTATCGTCTATGATTTGACATTCCGTAAACGTATTTACATATTGACAAAGTTGAATTGAAACACTAACCTAAATATTCATCGACAATCCGAATTTACTTTTTGATACTAAGTAGAGAGTTTATTTGTATATTCATGTCGTGTGAACAACTTTCGTTTATTCAAGTCCGAACCAATGTAGCGTCATTGGCCCAAACAGATTCAACTCTCCGCGTATACTACTTCTATCAATTCTAGGAGCTATGTTAGTTCAACTCCGTTGCCAGTTATTTTGCGTAACAATGAAATCATTAAAAAAATGTGCATATTGACAGTTAACCGAAGCTTATCTGATACTATGAAGACCACGCCAAAATTTGTCTATCGGCCGTGGAAACATTCTTTATCAATTGTTGATCCTGCTCGCAAATATTGCTAAAAGGTGATTTAGTCAGTATCATATTGATATAGGGCTTTAGCAATCAACTATGCTAGACCTCTTGGATCATTATTTAACACTATCGTTAAATATTAGAAGAGAGAGTTTTTCCAATAAGTATATGAAATAATTTACGAGGAACATATTATGTTACAAAATAATGTTAGAAATAGAAACAAGAAATTTAATTTAATAATTAAAATTTTATAAGACAGATAAGAAATAAAAAATAAAAAAGGCATTGGGAAATTCAACGAACCCTAAAACTTATTTTTAAAGTGAAGGTTTTACTAGTTGAGCAACAATTTGTTTCACGCAATATTTATCAATATTTTAAAGGAACGGATATAATAATTAGCAGAGAAAATTGAAAAATGAAAAGGGTAATATAATTGAATGAAACGAAATTCGCAGAATTTACGTTTACTGCAAAAATAATGATAGCCTCCATATAAAAATAACCCTAAAGCTGGTTCTCCGAGGGTTCTCTTATCTAACTGCGAGTGAAAATTTCATCTCTTATGAAAATAAATACTGAGTTCAGATCGAGTCAGACGTGAAAAATTGAAGGCCACATAAATAAGCGAGAGCTTATAAAAAGGTTACAAAGAGTCATATACCACACCTTACTGAGAACCTTAAAAGATTTGTCATTTTTGTGATAAGCCTGTTGCCCGGTGTGGTTTAACGATATTGAGAACGCAAGCATTTCAAAAATAAACAACATAGTTGAATGGTGACTGTGCCGGGAGAGTGTGAAGGTTTCCTCCTTTCACGAGACGGTGGGAAATCAGAAATGATGAAATAACACCGGAGCCAGTGCGCGGTGTGGGATAACACGCCAAGGTCTCCCAGCTTATTACTTACTTATTAACGGAGCTTACCCGAGTTGACTTTGCTTCAGATCAAGTTAAATGAACGGCTGAGTTTTTCGAAAATGTATAGGAGATAATAATGTATTATAGTGACCGGACATACAAAGAGTTTCTTCTTCTCTGGCCCTGCAGAGTAAACCTCGTTTTACAGATATGAAATTATTGTTGTTATATAAATATATTGTTGTTTATTTCCATGCGCATTCAAAATCTTTGGGTTATTTTTAATTCAATGTATTACGTACGATTTACGCTTAGTAAAAGGGTATGACGTCATATCCTTTAACTTTCACAGAATATATCCATGTTTTTCTGTCACGGATTCAATTATGGGTGTAATTGGTAGCACCCCCGGCATTCAGAATATCCCGGATCAAATCCCAGTGGAACATAATTATTTTTAAACTTTATTTTCTATATGTTGCTCGATTGAGTGTTTTAGTGTTAATAATATGGTCGTAATTGTTTCAATTATTATTAAAAAATATTTAATAAAGTTGTAGGTTTGTAATTCGATCCTCCGATTGTCAGATAGACGTATCACCTACGAAATGAAAACTTACTGATAATAATACAGTTAATTTATTTAAAATCTGGTGGTTTTTCTGTTAGAAACGTTATTGCAGGCCTTTAACGAATGAATGGACAGAGTTCTTAACAAAGTATCAGTTGAAAGCAAATGTTTTATGAGGACGGCGGAACACGTGTTCATGATATTGACATTTTTTTTATTTCTTTTTATTTAGGAAGCAAACAGTCGTACAGTAAAAAAAATATAACAATAAACATTCATATGTTCTAGACCAATTAAGTTCCATTTCACAACATATTAAATGGCAAAAAATAAACATAATAAAGAAATACATAAAACTAAAAACAAAAAGAAAAAAATACAACTTTTCGCATAGCTATACTATTCACTACGGGTGATAATAATGTACTTTTCACAACAAAAAAATCGAATAAAATAAAAGTATTTTAATTTATTAATTTATTAAGCTGAATTTTATATGATATTAAGTTATGGTTGAAAATGTCTACATCTCGTAAGGCATTGTGAGTTTCACAGATACGTACTATTACAGAGTTTTGCGCGTATTTGGATTTACAATGTGGTATTCTAAATAAATCGTTCGATCTGGTGTTTTGCTTGGGGCAACGAAATGCAATCCTTTTTAACAGATATTTATTTATTTATTTATTTATTTATTTTAGGAACATTAACAGTCTTAGTAATATAATATACATAAGAGAATAACAAAAAACAGACCAATTATTAATGTTCACAGATATATATAGAAACATAAAACTAACCTGCAAACGATAAACCTATAATATGCCTACCATAAACAGCAATAAATAAAAGTGATTTTAACTATACTTAAATAGACTTGGGTTGGAACGGGAAAGGGGAGGAGAGGGATGAGGAAAAGTTGCCACGCAGGTTATATTAAAATATTAGGTACAATCATTTTAACAGTGGTTAATATGAGTTAGAATGTGATACAATGAAATTCTGTAGTGATAGTAACTAGCAGTGAATATGTCAGCACGAGTGTCTATATTTGCAAATTTATTATTATAGTAGTTACATGTCCTTTGCATAAATTCATTTTGGTTGGAATTGGTATTGCATCTATCAATGTAGAAAAGGGTATTTTGTCTGCTGTATCGAATTGGCGCATGGAAATTTATTTTGTTCAGCAACTCCGGGCAGTCAACTTTAGAGTTAATAATTTTATACAAGAGCATCTGATCAGCGACAATCCTCCTGTTGAGTAGTTTCGTGATTCGAAAATGTTTCTCGATTTCGTCGTAAGAGTTGTATATGTTAAATGATTTAAAATTGAGGAATTTGAGAAATCGTTCCTGAACTCTTTCTAACCTGTTAACATAAACAATATAGCGCGGGTTCCAAACCGGTGAACAGTACTCCAGGTGAGGACGAACATGTGAATTGTAGAGAGTCAGATATGTCTTAGTATTTTTGAAAAATTTGCATGTTCTCAGTACAAAACCTAGACTTTTTGATGCTTTGGTGACAATGTTATCAACGTGTTTATCAAAGGTAAGTTTAGAGTCCAAGAAAACCCCGAGATCACGCTCAGATATGATGAATCAACTAGGCAGTTCACGATTTTGTGCAAGAATAATGCATCAGAGATTTTTCTACGTTTATATAAAGTGACAGGGACAAATCGATGGTCACTAAAACGATACGATAGGTGTTTCATAAATTTGTTCTGAATATTTTCAATGCGATCAATATATGTTTGATATTGAGGATTCCAAATTACTGAGGCGAATTCTAGTTGTGACCGTACATATGACATATATAACAGAATTAGGGTGTGTGCTACCGTAAAAGGCTTTGTAATTCGAATAATGAAACCCAATTGCTTATAAGCTTTTTTTAGAATATTTTCAATATGATCCATAATAACATTCTAGAATCTAGTATTACTCCAAGATCTCTTATTGTTTCTACTCGTTGTAGAGGTACATGGTTTAGTTTGTAAGTATAATAAATTGAATGTTTTTTTCGTGTAAAAGTAATAAAATTACATTTATCTATGTTTAGATATAGTTGATTGTTTTTACAATATTCCTCAATTTTACCAAGGTCTTCTTGTAATTGGTCGCCATTATCTATGGAGCTTATACATTTATATAATTTCATGTCATCAGCGTAAAATAGGAAACAAGAATTACTAATAACACGATTCATGTCGTTTATGTATAAAATAAACAAGATAGGCCCTAGATGGGAGCCTTGCGGTACCCCTGAGGGAATAATTATAATTTGTGACATGTAACCTTTTAAAGCAACAGCTTGACTTCTATTTTTAACATATGAAGAGAACCATCTCAGAAGATTTCCACATATACCAATCTTCGAGAGCTTGTTTAACAGTATGTCGTGATTAACTTTGTCAAAAGCCTTAGAAAAATCTGTGTAAATGGAATCTACCTGTTTCCCATTATCCATAGAGTTAAGAATAAAATCAGTAAACTGTCCTAGGTTCGAATCAACAGATCTGCCTTGAAAAAAACCATGTTGATGCGGGCTAATAATAGTATTTTTGCATGAGTCAAAAAGTTGGTTATACACGATTTTTTCCAAGATTTTACTTAAGATACATAGTTTAGAGATAGGTCTATAATTTTCAATGTTGTGTTTGTCCCCTTTTTTAAAAACAGGTGAAACAAAAGCTTGTTTCCAAATGGTAGGAAATACACCTTCTTTAAAAGATTTTTGGAACAGTAGTGTTACAGGAGTAACTAGTGTTTCAGCACAATTAACAATAAAAATTGGGTGTAACTTATCACAACCGGCACTCTTTTTAGTGTCCACATTTTTGAGATGTTTTAACACTAATGGTGCAGTTATATCAATTGAATCAAAATTAATTGAATTTATGGTAACATCATTACTTGTATCAACAATATTTGTGGAAGTATTATTAGTAGTTTTATCGGGGATAAAGACAGATTGGAAGTAATCGTTAAAAAGATTGCAAATTCGTTGACCATCGCTTGAGGAAATGTTTTTGTGATACACGTTATTAGGTACTTAAGAAGATGACTATTTTGATTTCACGAAAGTCCAAAAATATTTCACATCTTTCCTTATATTTAACTCGGCTTTCTTTATATAATTAGTATAACACTCTTTTTCTGTTCTTTTTTGGCGAGTCCTGAGTAATGAGAAGGTATGATAATCTGAGGGGTGTGAATAATTTTTAAACTTTCGGTGATACTTTAGCTTTTCTTTGATGATTTTGATTAGGTAGGGAGTGTACCACGGGGGATATTTGGGAGACAGATAAATGGTTTTTGATGGTACGTAGTGATCAATAGCAACATTAATAATTTCATAGAATTTATCAGTTGCTTCTTCCATACCCCTTGAACTAAAAATATTCGACCAGTCAAATTGCTCCAAAAACTCGTTAATCTTGACGTAGTCAGCTGAATTAAATAATAAGACTTGTCGTGGTTGATGTATTAAATAAGGTTCGTTTTTTAGTCTTATTTCTATTTTGAAAGATTTGTGATGCAAATCTTCAGTTAAAAGGGGTGGAATGCAAGGTTGTAATGAGCAGTTCATGTTGCTAATGGCTAGGTCAAGAACACGTTGATTTACATTTAAGATGTTATTATATTGAAAAAAGTCACAAAGAGATAAAAAGTCTATAATAGTAAAGCTGGCTTCGTCAACAGGTATTTGTGGTATCATCTGTCTTTCAGAATTTAGATTCCAGATAAGTCTAGAAATGTTATAATCACCTACCAGAAGAAAGTCATCATCGGGATAGTTCAATCGGAGCTGACTAGCGGACTCAAAGTGAGCTTTAAGATTTCTAATATGATTCGTACCATGGGGATGGTAAGAGCAGCAAATGTTAATATTTTTATGTTAATATTTTTATTTACTGATATTGTCGCATTCCGTCATGATATTTATTAGGAAAAGCACAAGTGTTATCGACATATACTGAACGAGAAATATTTTTTCAGGAAATGGGCATGCTAACACTTTTTTAACAGGAACATTTTTCTCCGTGCACCAGGCTGTGGATACCGACGACTTCAGGTGAAAAAGATAAATTAATTCACAACTACTCATTACAGTAATTAGAAGTATAGTCGTAATAAACAATTGACATTGTCAATTGACTTATTTCTTTATTACTATTCTAATATTTACTTTCGTTTAAATTTGGCAGATCTTTTGTACCTACTGTGAGGTACAGCTTATTAAATATAGTCAAATCTTCAAAAAAAATTTACACTTGCGGCAGTATACCTATTTTGCATAATATTGTGTATGGGGACGAAAATTTTCACAAAAATATCTGGGTAACATAATGCAGTAATATTTAGTGTATTGTAGTAAGTAGGTACCTATTGAGGAAGGACTAGTTTCAGAAAATTTAACAGTGCGACGTCAACATAAGGCGTGACATACAAATGTTTTCCTGCTTTATGCTTAAAGTATCTGAAGTCCAAAATACCGAATACCTGCCTACTTGAGTAGGTGGGCATAGTGACAGTTCCAATAATTTTTCAAATATTTTTATACTTTACAATTCATTGCGCAATCCTTAAATCAGGATATTTAATGGGGAGAGATTGAAAAAGCTAGTTACTCGGAGACGAATAAATTTAAATTGTGAATTTATTTTTCTTATCACGTTCGCAATAAAATAAAATATTGGGGACCGGTGAATGCCTGTCAATAAATTGACGGAATTTTCGAAATAAGATTTTTCCATGAAGCGACGTGTGTATGAGGTAGGAGTAATTTTTAAAGGAATATCTGAAATTCTTCATGAGAAATTCTTAATATTAGAAATATAGCCCTCGTACATTGTTTGAATACAAAATAGGATCAGACGTATTCCATCTGTGTAAATAAGAAAGAACACATCGGGGTAAACAAGATGGAGTGTTGTACGTGTGTCCTCGAGACGAGGAAACTCTCTCCAAAATACAAGTTATACTACGACATGCAGGAAAAAATACTTCGTTAACGTCAGGAAAGGCAGGAAATATCAGTACCTACCGAATTATCATTTCATTGCAAGTAATGTTTAACCAACGTCATATTTTTTTTATAATGACGCACAAGAGTCTCAATTACCTGAAGCCAATAGGATCATGCCAATAAAAATCCATTTTTGGGTGATTTTGTAATAATAATAATATTAATATTTGGATGATTTGAATACCGCCGTTTTGGTGAAAAATCACCTGGAGGGAGCGAAAATCTTTCACTACGGAAACAAATTAAAAAAGGTTTTAACAATACATGATAACGTAACTGCAGTTAAGCTATTACCAAACTACACGGACCATTGATGTATTATACTAGATTAGCCCTGTCTAGTTAAATTCATTTTAAAAATAACGCCACGTAGCGTACGTCACAAATATGGAGATGAACTTAACAACCCAACATTGTTTAAACTCCTTGTACAAGCGTTCAAACTCGTAAGCGAAACCACGGAGAATTTGTTGTCAAAGGTGTTGTAATATGGACATAATTCAAATTTAAATATTTGGAACTCGGTTATTTTTGTGATTGAAAAAATGAACTTGCCCAGCATAGCTGAGAAGCAAAATAGACCAACAAAAGGTAAAACGCAATGCACAGTATTGCACAGTGCCCATTTCGCATTGCGTTATAATGCGTGGGCCTTTTCATAAATGTGCATGTGAACCAAACCAAAATTGTGTTGGGGTTATTTTTAAATGAGTATGCCGTGTCTAGTCTAATTTAGTCTATGACACGGACTAAAAAAATGCCAATGGAATGAAAGATTGACGTTTGGTGTGTAAGTAGAACAAAAGGTCGAGAGCTGTTGTGCTTAGATACGATTTGCAGCCGTATGGGTGAACGATATTGGCGACATTTCTGAGCGCGCGGTTTATCCTAATAATAGTTTTTATCTATCTACCTAATTTATATTATTATCTTTAGTATTATAGTATTAATCGATCTGGAAACACTTAAGACCTGTTGTTTCGCAGAATTAGAACAATTCATCAAATTTCAAAGTTAAAATCTAAATTCTGTGAAGGTGTATTAATTTTGATATTATTTCAGTCCTGTGATGGTCTATAATGATATAATAACGGAACACGGATAGAAATTTAAAAATAATTTTTTAAATTGAAAATTAAGTTTTGATGAATTGTTCATATTCTATGTAACAAGCCATCCTTGGTCATCTCTTGATCACTTGATGAACTATTATTTTTTTGAAATATTTTTTCTGAAAGACATAAAATAGTCCATATTGCCAAGTACCTATTTCCATTTAGTGTGAAGTTCCCTATATTATGAACAAACATTATTCCATACCATTAAGAGGGCAAATAAAAACCCTTCAGTTAATTACTACAAATCTTTTTATTTATGGCCTCCTTAGTGCGGGCATTACGGTAGTATTTTAGTATTTTCGTCCCCTTTGTTCCCTATCGCCCGATACAACCAATTGAGCGTTTTATGGCTCCGCCAAAATTGACGCACGTATAAAGTAGCGCGCTGCGGTGGATGGCTGATTGTAGGCGTGTGTGCAGTAGACTGGGCTCAAGAACCATGTTAAAAAATAATTCTCCGCAGATTTACAGTACCTATTTATATGTGATACCTTTGGATGTATGCCGATGTGGGTATGAAGGCAGAACACTTTGGTTGGTATCTTGTGGTATTTAATTGGGGAATTGTCACAGGCAAAAGAGGACGAGAACTACCTTTCATACGTATTTATTAACTATGCAAGCATTCCATCTCGCTTGCACACATACTCTTTCATTCACACATTACACCCCCACACTTAAACAACAATTTCATATATATATTTAATCACCTATTTTATACAATTCAAAAAACTATATATTTATATATATGTAATTCATTTTCTTCACTTCGGGTAGCGTGGGCGTGGTCCCCTGGGTCGCAGCCTCTCCTCCCATGGAGAGCGAGATCTGGAAAAAACATGGGGATTAAAATCGGCTATGTCCACATCTGAGAGTGGACCAAAGTCCAACACATTATCAGAATCACTCTCCCCCCAGTTAACTTTCCTTTCAATTAATTGATCATGATGTCTTTTCCAAATTTGACCAGTTGATTTTATCTTTATCATGTAGATTCTACTCCCCATTCTTTTAATCACTGTTCCAAGAATCCATTTATTATTATTTTTTCTCAAATCTTTAGTCAAAACTTTAGACCCTATTTCAAAGAATTTTTTAAACTTTTTACCTCGGTAATATTTTTTTTGATTCTTTTGACTAATTAATTAGCATTTTATTTTTAACCTTGTTATCTATCTTTTTAAAATCAATACGCTTGTCATTATCCATTATTGGAACAATTGTATTATAAACTGATCTGATTTTTCTACCTAACATTAATACACTTGGTTCAATGCCAGTACCTACTTATCTTTGAAGCCGCTATCGGCACAACTGAGTACGTAGAAAAAAAAGATTTACGATCGACAGCGTCTCTTTTGTCTGCTTCTACGCACAAGTTTGTAAATTGGGAGACCTTTAAATTTCTTATTAATTCTTTATTATATTTTATTTAAGTTTGTTTAATTTAAATTAATTTTATTTACATACTAATTGTCTTTTTTTAAATGTGGGCCTGAGCGCGGGTAAGTACCAAGTGAGGTTCACATTACCAAATAATGTTTTATAAATGATACTGCTAATGTATCAATAATAAAAAATCTGAAAAAATGTATACTGGAAAGGGCAAAAGGAATTTTAAGACACATGATAGCTCCACGATATTTGGGGGGGGCCTAGTGGACCCACTTTGGGTGATACGTGATTTTAACCTTTAGCTACATAGGTTTTATGTCATTTTTCGTTGGTTCATCAATTTTAACTTGTTAATAAGAATTTCTTTTTATCTATCTTTCTATTTATTTTATAAGTATTTATCAATAAACACGGATGTACGAGACGTGTTTGCCAGCACAAGAAAAGACTGTAAATAATAAGCACCGGCACACATCAGTCCTCAACCTGGGTAATGATTTAAGTAAAACACCGTGAGGTGTTCTATCCAATCCATCATAAAAGAAAGACAATTCGAATCAAAATTCACATTTTAATTACAAGTATTATATTGGTATACAGAACGTACAAAGGGGTGTAGCTTATAGGTTCTTCCTATTTTTTACAGTTTCACAAGAAATAGTTATATGTATTTCAATACAACTGGGATTTAAAACACAGATAGAAAACTGATACAACCGAAATCCTTTCAGCGATAATTTCAGATTGAAGCACATTGTGCATCATCGCGCCATACAATACAGCAAATAGCGTAGGCGATTGCTGGAGCAGTGGCCAGTTCAATTGGTAGCCAGCAGGAATCGGCCAGCCTCTAGGCTTCAGCATCAATGGCTAATTCAGTCGGTAGCCAGGAAGAATTGGCCGGCCTCTAGGTTGTCAGCATCAATGGCTAATTCAGTCGGTAGCCATGAAGAATTGGCCAGCCTCTAGGTTTTCAGCATCAATGGCTAATTAAGTTGGTAGCCAGGAAGAATTGGCCGGCTTCTATGTTTTCAGGATCAATGGCTAATTGAGTTGGTAGCGATGAAAAATTGGCCGGCTTCTAGGTTTTCAGCATCAATGGCTAATTCAGTTGGTAGCCAGGAAGAATTGGCCGGCTTCTAGGTTTTCAGCATCAATGGCTAATTCAGTTGGTAGCCAGGAAGAATTGGCCGGCTTCTAGGTTTTCAGCATCAATGGCTAAATCAGTCGGTAGCCAGGAAGAATTGGCCGGCCTCTAGGTTTTCAGCATCAATGGCTAATTCAGTTGGTAGCCAGGAAGAAATGGCCGGCTTCTAGGTTTTCAGCATCAATGGCTAATTGAGTTGGTAGCCAGGAAAAATTGGCCGGCTTCTAGGTTTTCAGCATCAATGGCTAATTGAGTTGGTAGCCAGGAAGAATTGGCCGGCTTCTAGGTTTTCAGCATCAATGGCTAATTCAGTTGGTAGCCAGGAAGAATTGGCCAGCCTCTAGGTTTCAGCATCTGTGGCTGGTTCAGTCGGTAGCAAGGAGGAATTCATCAGCCTCTAGGTTGTCAGCATCAATGCAGCAGGGATTGGCCAGCCTCTAGGCTCTAGGTGATCACCGCCAGTGGGCAGTTCAGTCGGTAGCCAGTTCAGGTAGGTATTCGTCAGCGTTAAGTGAGAATCAGGAATGGTAATTCAAGTTATCAGGTGTTGCTTCGACGAGTTGTAAAAATTGAATGATAAATATATTGTTTGTGAAGTATTTATAATCTTCCACAGTTGTTTGTGCGACGTCAGCTTGCAAAAACATGTTACAGTTTCTGTATCAATAATATCAGCCTGGTAACAAACAGCCTTTGTAAATTTTTCGTTTTTAAAAATAGGGACAAAAATAGTGTGCAATTGATATTAAATGAAACAATATCTTGTTTCAGAAAGTCGACTTGGCCTATCGCCTGGTAGCAGAATGTTTTGATGCATAAATCGAGTATTATTGGCATTTTCAACTGGTAAATATTGGGATTTGGAAAAAAAGGGGGTCATCAAACTTTCAGGTGTTTACTTCAAGTTCGTGATACAGTGGGTAGCAACAACTCAATATAGTTGTATGATATGATGTTCAATACAACGGATATGCATGGAAAATAATATTTCAATTTTATCATTTTATGAAGTATACTGATAAAAATTATCATTTATTATAATTACTAATAAATTCATTATCAAAATAGTGTCCATTTTGAAGACACACCAGCTTACGATATATTATTTGGGTGCATACAGAACAGTTCTGAATTTATTTTTTACAAAATAATCAGTGATCATGTCGGGAAAATTAAAACTAGTTGTAGTGTGGGATGTTTTTTCCACTGCACCATGCAGTGGGAAAAATATCTCTGCTAATTGCATATCTGCACAGAACTTTCAATGTTAAAACGAAAATTTAACGTTATAAAATGTGACGTTAAAAAAATTTTACGTTATATAATCGCTTTACAAAATTTAACGTTAAAATTTTGACGTTATAAAATCGCGTTATAATATTTGACGTTATATTTTCGCTCAATATTTACTTTTAACGTTACTTTATTTATTATTCTTAACTTGAAATGTAATATTATTAAACTATGCCATATACACTGTCCGGTAATGAACTTATTTGCAAGTTTGTGATGCTAGGAGAAAAAACATTTATTAAACTGTCAGTGTGAATATAATTATGATCATATAACCATAAACGATATTTTTGGCAAAATATTTTTATGATTTATTGATATATTTAACTTAGATATTTAATTTAGGTAAAGCAGGGAAAAATTATATGCATAAATATTTATATTGATGGTGAAATAAGTAGGTAAGGATGTGTGTATATAATTGTTTATAATTTAAAACATGTATCTTGAAATAATTCGTAATAATTAATTACAGAAATAATATTTACCTTTGAACTGTTGAGTTGGAACGTAGCCACTTGATTTTCCAATACGTATATATTTTTAACAATTTCGTATTGGATTGTGCATCATCTAAAAGTCATTCACTTATGAAACTTCTCAAATAACACCATATTATGTCGTATTTGATGTACTCGTAGTTCCACACCAAACACAAGCCAGTATCTTTTTGATACATTTTGTTTTGCGACAAACTTTGAAATATGTTCTTTGTTTTCTATCCGGTTCTATTTTTAAAAACATGTGAAGATTAATATGGAAACAACAAATTTAGACACATGCCTTTGCATAAAGTACGAATACAAAAATAATATATTTTCCACATCTACAAGCAAGTCACTGGATAAAACAACCTTATTCACCTCAGTTAAGTCTACTCATTGTTAGCCTATGGTAGTAGGTTGTTCCACCAAAAAGGGTAATGGAAGAATATGTCTGCAGTTTTGTGCTGCCTATATTGAGGTCGTAACTTAGCCCCCACAAGTTCCCGCCTTTTCTCCCGCCCTCCCTCTGCTACCCCAATCCTCTCCCTATTTTTTCCCTGCCAAATTCGGTCCAGGAAAATAATCTGCAGGTATTTACATCGTGTGGTTTGCAATAATTTATAAAGCAAACATGAAAAAACAAAGTTTACGGTGCGAGGGTGTTGCGGTGAAATACATTCTGATATATTTCAGTAATGCAATGCGTCCATCGATATATAATAACAATAGATTAGCCCTCTCATATCCAATTTTAATCTAAAAATAACACTATTTAATAGTGTTATCATAATACAACTCCCCTCATCTTCATAAAAACTTGTTTTACAAGCTTTTAAAAACGTACACAAAATCAGGGATGGTCGATCGTTTGTGGCAAAAGTGTTATTGTAGTTTGTGTTAAGTGTTGTTTTGCTAGAAATAAATATAAGATTTAGATAAATTGTTATTTTTATCTACGTACGCTACGTCCGCTACGTTTAGAAACTATGTATATTTTTATATATTCATATAGCTGTTTAAATTGTTAATGATGAAGTCCGCAAGAGCCTCTACCTAAATTACTAACTTCCACTAATTCGTTTTTGAAAACTGATCTTCACGCTTTGAACAAACTTCCAAAAAGACAAATTTACTCCGTTCATAAAAAAAAAGATTTTTGATTTTTAGACTGCAAGATAATGGACTTTTTTTTTTTAATAGCTTTTTTTTTTTTTAACATTTTTACAAGAACATGTATTTAGATTATTATATATATATATATACGTATAATAGATTTTAATTATATTCGCAGTCCTCCTCACTAGGAGATCCTGTGTTGAGGGGGACTAGGTTTTGGAAGTTTTCAGCGACTTCTATGATTCGACTTCATGTTTTGGGTAAGGATTTCCATAATTTCATTTTGATATTTTTTTTCGTAAACCAAAATGTTTGGTTTCGGTGTTAATTTTAAGGTTCACACGCCCTGTCTAAATAATACGATGAATGCGTCTCATTGTTTTGTCTTTCAATATTCAATAAAAAAAAATTGTTTCCGCTTAGACTATCAATGAGGATGCAATGAAAATTTTATTGTTTAACTTGATTATTTTGACTTATCTCATCATCCATGTTCTATCTGGGTATCACATCTTTAATGTTTTTTTGACAATACTCAAGTAACTAACTAACTAACCATCACTCCGTTTGCCCGCAGGGGTAAGCAGAGAGGACGGACCGCCAAACAACTCGGTTTTGGCACACACTTCTTGCCTCATTCACATTCATACATCGTCTCATACATACTCTTCTATTATTCTGACTTTTGACATGGCCCGACTCGAGTATCTGATTCACTTGATCGTGCCATCTCTTCCTCGGGCGTCCCCGACTTCTGCTACCATTCGCATTTGCATCATAAATCTTCCTTACACTCCTATCTTCGCTCATTCGCTCTACATGCCCAAATCATCTAAGCGTCCCTTTCTTAATCTTACTCATTACGCTTATATCAGCCTTGCACTCTTTGCGGATCTCCACATTCCTCACACAATCAAACATGGTTTTACCACACATACGACTCGGGGATCTCATTTCAACAGCATTTAATCTACTTTCATCCTTTCTTTGCCAGTTCCATGCCTCACTTCCATACATCAAGGTATGTACCAGCACTCCGTTGTGGACTGCTAACTTCGCTTCTTTGGACAGTTTTTTGTTAGCGCCAACAGCGTTCAGTCCTCCATTAACGGAATTACCTTCATTTACCCTTCTTTCAATATCTCTGTCAGCCTTCCCATCTCTCGTAATCATACTTCCTAAATGCACAAACTCATCCACCTGCTCCAAATATTCCTCATTCACAATTATATTGAACACTGTTTTCATACTCTCTCTTTCAAACACCATTACTTTAGACTTACTTACATTCATCATTAACCCATTCTTCATGCATACTTCGTTCATCCTAGACACGAGAGACTGTAGATCATCTATACTATTAGCAATCAGCACCGCATCATCAGCATACAACAGGCAACATACTTTCAAATTATTCAAATTCGTGCCCAATCCCACCTCTTTCAATTCTTGCATACAATTATCCATGTATAGATTGAATAACCATAATACTTAATGTAAGATATAATGGGACAAGTTCAAATTTTATAATCATAATATTACTGTCCGATGGGATTCTATCACGAATTAACAATTCCAAAAAAGAAATATTTTTATTTGTTCCATGTTTTCGCTTTCGATTGATTTTGAAGAAAACATAATCATGTCAGGTTTCATTGCAATTTTAATTACATCCTAAAACCACAAAATTAAATCAATTTTTATTAATTTATTTTGAAAAAATTAAAAAAGAAATGCCTTTTTCGTAATGTTTGCTGCCTACTAACGTAAATATCCCATTTGTTTCAGGATGAATAATAAATTTCTTGTATTTCCCTTCAATACACTAGCACAAAGGGTGGAATGATGGAATAAAATAAACCATTAAACGTGTGCCTTTTTCTATTTCTTTTAGTGGCAATTTTGTTTTATTTCTCAATTACGACATTGAGTGCAGGATATTTTAAAATGGCGACAATGTTATGTCCCCGCCTGCTTTATGGCACGATAGTGAAATAATTCTGTTTTTATTTCGACTCATTATTCTGATGACTAATAAAAGGTTTTGAACAGACGATAGTACAATGAACGCCAGATCCGGGCTCTGATTTACGGTAATGATATCTACAACCCTCTTCAATTTTCACTATTTTCTCTCTTAAGAGTTTGAAATGAAACAATTAATTGTTTGTGCAATTATTTTGTGAATTGATAGACATTATTCATTTCAATTTATTATTTTGTGAAGTTATAAATATTATTCATTGCAACTGTTGTGAAACGAAACAATTTATTAATTTGTGAAGTTATAAATATTATTCATTGCAACTGTTGTGAAACGAAACAATTTATTATTTTGTGAAATTATTAATATTATTCATTGCAAATGTTATGAAACGAAACAATTTATTATGTTGTGGAGTTAAAAATATTATTCATTGCATAGTGTTTTATTCTTTTGTAACGAAACCCAAAATAATAAACTCCAGGTTATACAAAATAGGGGGATGAGTATGATTTTAAAATGCAACATTTTTACTAGAGTTAAAATTATGTTACAAAATTTAAATATGATGACAACCAAACAACATATAATATATAATACGTTAACAATGATGCATAAGCTTCTAAATAATATGCTCCCAAATTATCTGCAAAGAAATGTTATGTACCAGGAAAATGTTCACAATTATCCTACGAGAAGACGCAGAGATTTTGGGCTTCCCAAAACTAAACTATCATGCACACAAAACAGCGCGTTTTATAAAGGGCAAAACTTTATAATAACCTACCAAATGTCATAAAGGAAGCCACAAGCCTTAGCACTTTTTGTAAGACATGTGCTTTATATGTAAAAAATAATTTTTGATTGTTGAACATACTCACCAATATTATTTTAGTCACCTAGATATCTTATATAATATAATTTTGTGTATTTATCTTTTTCTCTTATAATGTAATTGTTATTTTTTGTATTTTTTATATTTTTTATATTTTCCTACTAGATGTATGAAAATATTTGCGTACATCTAAATAAAGATTCAAAAACAAACAAACAAACAAAACTGTTGTGAAACAAAACAATTTATTATTTTGTGAAGTTATAAATATTATTCATTGCAACTGTTATGAAACGAAACAATTTATTATTTTTTGAAGTTATAAACATTATTCATTGCAGCTGTTGTGAAAACTTTAGATTTTAGAATAAAAAGTGTTTTTAGAAAAATAAGTAATGACCACACAACGTTTGTCAATGGCATTTTTGAAGAGTGTAGTGTGAAGAATATATTATTGATAGCCAAAATAAATATCGGGGAACATTAAGCAAAAACATAAAATTTAAATGGCTTCTTGATTACAGAAACTATTAATAATAATCACTTTTTGTTTTACTCCATAAAATCAGTTGAAGCATAACTTACTTAAAACTAAATTCTTTCCAATAACCTCCCGATACTGACGCAGCTTAATATCTTTCCGCCTTAATGAACCCTAAAAAAATACCTGCATTAAAATTTTCCAGATAAACTTTAACGCCATATTGCAGAACAAAAAGTTTTCCTCGCGATAAGCGACCAAGAATACTGGCGGAACTTTTTAACAATTTCCCCCTGATTTTTCTTAGAGTTTTCTTGAAAATAACGAAGCCGTGTTTTTAACTTTGTACAGTACAAAGATTAAAAGAATCCATTACGTCTTCATTGATTTTAATACTTCTTTAGAAAGCTGAAGAAAGAAATGTAATTGTAACAAGTGTTTTTTATAAAGAATCACGTTCTGAGAAGGACGTGAAGACTTATTTCAAGGAGGTTTTTTTTGATGTTGAAAAAGACTTCATAAAGTTGAGAAGAAAAAGTTTTCTTGAATAAATTAATCTCTAGATTCTAGAAGGTTACATGTCAGCCATATTTCAATAAAACTGATATTACTAAAAGACAAACATTGCCAGATCTATTTTTTCTATATAATTAAATAGATAGTCCCAAATTGTTATTTGCCACTGGTTAAAATGTTCCAATGAGGCGTACCAGGTATACTACGCATTGTCACATAGAAGCCAACAAAACTAATGTAGTAAATAACTTACCAATCACAACATATACCCATTACAAAAAATTAGGTACATGACATAGACATTTTTATTGTTGCTTTTCAGTTTTCCAACTCGTAGTAAAATGTGCTGTGAATGTACAAATACATATTTTTTTTATTAATTATGTCTGCATGCCTCCGTTGTGTAAAGTATTGCATATTTCAAGAAATAATCTATTTCACCAGTAATACTATTAGCTGTATTCCGTCCGCCTGGTTTCCACGTTTCGTAAGTTAATATTTCAGCGATAAAGTTTTAAAAAATTGTGCAATTGTTTATTTCGGTACCTAAATCTAGACAAAATAAAAATATCAGAAGCTTTTCGAGGTGCCAAACCGCTGTGTTCACCTAACCAAACCCTCAAAAAGTAGGTAAAATAATTTTTTCGTTTGGCACTGTGGAGTGTGTGGTGTATGGAGCATGGAGCCGTTGCGCGGTGGTCGCGACGGACGCGCGGCGAATATAAATAATATTCCAAACTAACCAACCGCTGGAAAATTCAGACATTTTGTTCCCAAAACCGATATGATATTTTGTGTAATAAATTGAACTGTTTTGCGGGCGGGGTGACCTGAAATAATACCGTCTGTTCTGTGGGAACAGACGTTCATATATTATGTGATTTGAGAATGTTGAGACGTGCAGGTAAGTATGTAATAAGTTGACATAATGCCCTAGGATTACATGAAAATATCTGAAAGACAAGAAATACAGTGTGTTGCGTTATTTCCACCTTCTTCGAAGATAATTATTGGGGATGGAACGATAACTTAACGAATTCACATTACGGCTTATAATTTTTTAATACCTCTTGTACCTATGAAATTATTGATGTGACTGTTCATTTATACTTATTTTTTTATATACTGCTTCTTTTGTATTTATAATAATCCTATTTCTGTTCATTTACCACACTGATTAATTGTTTATCTATCATCAATATATATATGGTTTCAAAATGTATTTGTGTTTACAAGAATAAAGTTTATTATAAGCAATAATTATTAGCCTGAAATACAAAAAAAAATTGCAAAAATCTCAAACCACTGTGCTACGTCGGCTTAGTTTTCAATATATACTAGTATTTCATTCAACAATTATTGCTTTTTGATGTTTTTTTCACATGAAAACAACCAACTCTATATCTGTAGGAAAAGTAACAACAAAATTTTCACATTCTTTTGGCAACTATTTTTGAATGACCACAAAGTTATCAATAATTAGTGTGTCACCTTGGATAAACATGTGGGATACCTATTGATTTTTCTAAAAGTCGAAATGAATATTCCATTTTTATTGGAAGTTGTCTTTAACTTTTTTTGTTGTCCCGGTCAGACAGAGATCTTGGATTCGGTTCCCAGTTGAGACCGTTATCTTTTTATTGTCTGTGGCTTACTCCTTATATCATGTTTCTCTTAGATACTTTAGTGTTATTGCCTTCTTTTGTTATAAAAATAATGATTAGTACCCAGTTGCCATTAAAATGCACTAATTCTTTTGAGATGTTTAACAAAATTTTTGAGAATAGTTTAAAACATTTTACAAACAAAACGCGTGTTTAATACGTGTTATTGGTAAGTAACGGTTTTATGATATTATCCACGTGTTGATATTTAATGTTTTCATATAAAATTATGAAATCTACTTCTTTTAAAAATAATGTTATTAAAATATAATACTTCCTAATAATTTTTTTTTTTTTTTTTATGTTTTCTATATCTGAATTACCAAAGTAGATGCCATTTATTTAGAAATAATTAAATTCTTGGAAATAGTAAACAAATAATTAGAATCAATCAAGCATTTAAAGCACATAAAATACAATATTTTATTGAAATCGTAGCATCTTACACTGATGACGTCACTATCAAATTGTTGAAATTTATAGAATACTACACCAACTTTCAAGGGAATAAGGTAAACTACTGTGTGCATTTTCAGTATCAAAATACTGAATTATTCCTATGTTTCCCACATTTTAAATAGTTGTTGAAACATAGGAAATGCCAAATCAAGACCTTTGCATTATTGCCACCTAATTCAAACGGAATCAAAGGTCGGTTCGATGGAGGTGGCCGTCCACCCCCACCTCTATTCCCCTATTCGGCGTTGTGTAACCGACTGAACTGGATCCACTTTATTAGTTGGTTAGCCTTTGGTCCTGTAGTGGAATATTATTGGGTCAATACTTTACGCTTTATTTTACGGGGACATCCAGTTTTCTTTTTCAGGTGGCAACATCCTTACACACTGCCAACATTGTTGTAGTGGGTTCTGGTATTACTACAAAAGTTGTTCAGAATCTATCAAATTAATGAAACAAAAAACAAGTCTTATTATCTTTATATATGAAAAAACCGTTATTACATTAACTTGATTCAACATGTTTTGATATGATATGCGCCTTTGTACTCTATTTAACCTTGGAAAGTGTATTTTTTGAGTTTCTGGCGATTTTTTCAGGATATGATCTTTAGAGAAAATTATTTATAACTAGTTATCTATCAAAAATGTATCCAAACGCAACAAATAAGCAAATGGTAACAATATGACATTATTTTTCTTGTACGTAGTACAATAAATAAAATATGAAGATGTAAAAAAGAAATAAATTTAAAAAAAAATCCTATATATAAGGATCCTAGGCAGCTTGTTAGGGTTTTCAGTAAACATTCAAACGAAACATGAAACATACATTTTTCGTCTTCATTTTTTTTTTATTTCAAAAGTTACGAACTGAAGAACAGAATCCGCCCTGTGTTATTTTCAAAAATAACCATTGAAGTTTGAAAAAACCATACCAAAATCAAAAAGATAAATGTTATTATAAAAATTTCTTGACCCATTTTCCGACTAATTTTCTAATTTTTTTTTTCCAATTTCCCCGGAAGAGTTTTGCCAGAACAATAAAAATGGAAAATTTTTCAAATTTCACTTAATATCAAAAAATCTATTTTCCAACCGATTTCCCGGATTTTTTTTTAATAAAGGTTTTCCGGGATTCAAAAATTTCATGCATGAAAATTGTTAAAGCTTCGATGAACAAAATTAAAAAGATAAATGTCTAAACAAACATAAAATTTTCCAAAATTAGACAGACAAATTAAAAAGAACGCGTGAACGCAACTTCATATACGACAATACTCCTGACGTGGTTTTTTGTCCCGGTGACTTTGCTGCCGCTGGATTGCCCGATATTGTTTTTCCAAGAATTTATAAAATTGTAAAATTTGGACCGTGCCTAGGAACGAAAAAAAAATATATATAAATGTAAATGGTAATCTCGAAAATTTTTGTGCTCCCAAACTGATTTGGTTAAAAATCGCTATAGGGGAGGTTAGGGTGGAGAAAAAATAATAATAATATGTCGCTGAAACGTGTTCTCCTATTAGATTCGGTATTTTTAGTTAGAGCGTTGGGATCGTTGGAGGTCGCTCGGAGGAAAAAAGTGGGACCTTTGTTTTCGCTTTAAAACTCATCTAAATATAACGCATCAACGTACGATGCACACTTATAACATACCCCTTGATTCGGAATTGAAAGACAAATATACAAAAAAAAATAAACTCACTATAATTAACGCATTGTATTAACCCAAATAAAAAAATAAAGGTAAGTAAATACTAATAATATTCATGGAAAATCCTCCAAAAATTATATTTATTGTGCGCCATTTCTGTGGCGTCATCATTCTAGTATCTTTTTTCTTTGGCGTCATCATTCTATTTTCTTTGGCGCCATCATTCTAGTTTCTTTTTTCTTTGGCGTCATCATTCTATTTTCTTCTTTCTTTGGCGTCATCATTCTATTTTCTTTTTTCTTTGGCGTCATCATTTTATTTTCTTTTTTCTTTGGCGCCATCATTCTAGTTTCTTTTTTCTTTGGCGTCATCATTCTATTTTATTTTTTCTTTGGCGCCATCATTCTAGTTTCTTTTACGTTTTCAAGCAAGACGTGTGAGAATGAAGGTTTTTCGTCGATGACGTGCCTGCGTAGTTCATACGACCTCTGTCTTGGACTACTTCAAAAATATCTCGTAATTTTAGTAGCCACCGGTCAAATTTAAAAACAATATTTCATTTTAGAATAACTTACCTGAAAAGGCAAGTGTTTTTACAAAACATGACTTTTTCCGTGTGTCCTTTTTCATTCCGTGCTCCAAGTATTACAAGTGCGGGGAGGCTGTGTGTTACTAGTGCCCCTAACGTTCTAAATGGGCATATCACTGTTAGTAGTGACCTCTCCTTCTCTTCTATTTATAAAGCACGTGAGAGAAAGAGAGTTCACAGCGGAGCTCTCAGAGGTACACGGGACCAACGGCCAACAGCCGAAGCGGACAAAGGAGCGACATTCCGCAGCGCGAACAAACGGAGGAATTAATAACGGGACCGGAACAATATTTGTATGTCCGGCAGACGAGAATGCGTTCTGAAAACTACCCCCGAATAGAGGATGTTTTAAATGCATATTAGTTGGTTTTTCAACATTTCGCGGTGGGAAGTATGAAATTTTAAACGATTTTTTGATTGGATGGCCGTGCACATTTTCAGAAAGCACACATAAATTATGTTTTTCGATCAAACAACCGTGAAAAAAAACTGTTATCAATGCTGTGGGATAATTAAGTAGCTTTATAGAATAAAGTAGTGTTAGAGTGCGACGGCAATAGATAATGTTTTAGGTACAGTTAGTAGAACGTACTCGCTCACCCTCTCTCTATACCCAGATCTCTTCTAAGTCAGACATCAGTGGACATTACTAAAATTTAACTATTATCGTACATTCAATTAACTACAGATTAACAGAAGAGTTTTTTCTCCACTGGAGCGATTTTTGGCATATTATGCCAAGTTTGCAAAAAAGTTTTGAGCGATCGCTAGTCATAACTTACCATATTTATAGAACCTAAAAATAAGAGACAAACGGCAAAATATAGGTAAATTCATTAACTTTAAATCACAGTAAGCAGTTCAAATATTTCGAGTTTAATATTTTGAGGAATAATATTAATTAAATAATGTGGTAAATGCATATACATATATAAATCTAATCGCTCGAGTGGTTATCTAACTCTTACAGTCATCTAAATAATAAGTGGTATGAAGATTTTTCCGTAATAATTTTCGATTTCTGTTTTAAAAACCTGAAAATATCATTTTACGAAATTCAAGATGGAATGAACGCATAAAAAAAGGAACAATGTTTCAATTTATAGCAATTATTAATTTAAAAGCGCTTTATGATAATATTACCAGATATTGAAAAATGATTGTGGATGTCTCCGATGGATTAAAAAAAAAAATAATCCCACACAGGAGGCCCTGAGGAAAATAATGTCAACTTTAGCGTCCTTTTTAAGGAAAGAATGGAGATGAAGGTTAGGAAAGGTAAAAGGTATTAGGGTTGGGCAGGAATCTAGGGATCAGTTTGTCTAGGAGTGACGGACATATAAACATACCCCTCCCACTGCAGCGCAAGACGATGGGTCTAGAGATCAGTTAGAGAGGTCAAAGGATCTTTATCAGCCTTTATTTCTTGATCTGGCACGCTATGCAGCTGGTGGACAGGCGAATCCTTTACACACCTCAATCACCCGGGCACTCCTGCTAAATAACCAAACGAAGTGAACCACTTGGAGTGATCTATGGTGTTGGTTATCCAAAAAACGGTTCTCGGGGCGACCGTATCCAAACCACCTCCAAAAATTTAATTTTAATAAAGAAACTCAGTGGGCCTAGAGGTTAACACAGCAACTCAGTGTCTAGAGCAAAGTTAAAGGTTCAATGATCACAATATCGTGGTAAAACCTTTTTTCTCACGGGTTTTTCTAAAACATTAGATTTATAAAAACAAAAAAATAAAATAAATATATACACATATCTAATATTACTTACCCATATTAAGGTATCATCGATTTAGGCCTTGAGCGATGGCTGCCTAAATGTTCGAATTCGTTTCTAAATTCCTAAAGTATTTCAATTATAAATGGGATAGACATGACAATATAGCCGAACTCAATGCCTTTAAGAGGAAGCTACAAGCCAAAAATGTGTATATTCTTCGTAAAGGTACCTTATATTGTAGGTAATAGGCATTGAAATCTCTTGACAAACGGAGTCTAGAAACGTTCAATTTGAAGCAAAAAAGAGGTTTTTATTTATTTTGTAAATAATTTTACAAGAAAGCAAAAAATTTAATCAAGTGAAACTGTCAAAGATAATCTTAGCTATAAAACTGTATTTTTTAAATTGTTTCCTTTACGCGTTCATACATTCTATTGCAAAAATGTTTTTTTTAGTAGTTTAAATTTATAGTTTTTATTGAGTAATTTATTTTTTTATTTGTATTTTATTAGTGTCGAAGCGATAGTATAACCTTCAATTTATCTAAAACATATTTTTGGTATTCATAATGTACACCAATTCGTTATGAAGATTAATCAAAATAGTGATTTATCATCAAGCTTCGCCTTAAACCACAGTACGTAGTAATTATGATTTTCCACATTAGTATTCGCAGGTATGATTTTTGAAAGAGCGCGGCCAAATCCAAAACCGATTCCCGAAAATCTCCAGAGTTCAAGACATTTTGTAAATACCCAAGCTAGAATATTTTTTTGAACAATTTTTTTTTCTTATTTTACAAAAAAATATTTTTTTATTGAAAATAAATCACCACCATTTAATCTTTATAATCGTCACATTTCGAAACCAATATTATCTTTGTCAGGATTAATGTATAGTGAAAATTAATAATGATTTAAAAATATATTACAAATGAATGGTGATTAATTAGTTATTATTATAATAAATCATCAAATAAATAAGATGTATGTAAAATAAGCAAATATGTTTTGTTTAAAGTTGTAAAAATATCAAACAAAATAATAATTTTAACAAAGATAAACAGTTTTAACGTTCATATATTTTCATAGAAATATACTGACCAGGAAAAAAGAAATTTGTAGTTACTTTATAATTTTTATACAAAAAATTAAAAAAGCTCCATTTACAAACGATTGTAGCCGACGTTATTAAAATTGATAACATTAATGTTTGGAATTACGATCCCCATGTATACTGTATCCAGTAGAGTGGAGTGATTTATAGGGGCAGTTCAAGGGGTGAGAAAGTTCTCGTTAAAAATACCGCAAAAAATGTTGGTCTTGTCTGTTGTCGTGCGCTGTTTCTAGGGCTGTATGACAAGTTATACTTGCTAGCCAAGTCACTCCATTGTTTTACTCGCAATTATTTATTTTTTCGAATGAAAATGTTTTCTCATTTCTTTTCAACAAAAATTTAATTTTACTTAAGCTTTCTGTTTTATATTGAACAAATATGAAGTACCTAAATATGGGGTTTCGGTGAATTTCGCAAATGGGAATTGGAGAAAAATCTTGTAGATACTTTTATTTAACCTTTTCCGCAGGGGTGGAAACGAAAGTTGGAATGCAACCCAAATTTGTCTTGGCACATACTCTTTGGGTCATTCACATTCCTACACCATTTTGAATATATTCTTCTCTTAGTATGGAAAAGGCTTAACATTGGCTTTTAACGGGAACCGTTCATCTGTCAAAAAAAGCAAAATAGCCCTGAATGGCCATTGGATGATAATGTTTCATTTTAATTTCTACGAAACAACTGGGCCAAAGTCTATCCTCATCTTCAGACTCGACTCGAAATTGATTTACCTAATGATACTTCCTGGGACATGCCCAATATTTTACATCATCTACCCAAATTTATTTGGACTATATGTCCAAACCAACTATGTTACTAGAAACCACTTATAAACCGACGTGAACAACAAAGACTAATAATATTGTGTAAATATATACTTTATCGTCACACTTTTAACAGTCACAGATTATGGAAATAACATATTGTTTCGACTCAATTACTACAAATAACAATATTTACGTCTGAGGACACGCACAAATCAGGTTAGTAGGTTCTTAGCTTGGGTAATTATATAATTATTATGTATTTAGATTGAAATTAAACCTTTCGCAAAACGTCTCTCCGTACTAAAAAAAATTAAATCATGGCAAAAGATCTTTTATCATCTCCCCGGAAATAAATAGTAGTTTTTAATATTGTAAATTGAAACGAAATGCAATTTATATGATCTGTGCTTATAAAGCGGGGCGATTAAGTAAATAATTACCACAAAAACGAGTATTTTAGAGGCTGCCACCTTTTTTTCTAATAATTAATTATTAATTTACTATTGCAAATTCGATTTAGAAAATCATAAGTTACATGTTAGGTCAAATAATGTAAGCATGGATTTTGGATATATGCACAGTGATAATATGCAATAAGTACAGTGTACATCGAGGATAAGCTGCAATACAGTGAGGACTGCATTAAGGCCCAGTCGACATTAGTATCTAACTAGGTAGTGCCTGTTCTAGGAAACTAATCGTGACATAATTTTTTGTTGTTTAGTTCATAATATCAAATTGTTGAATTTAAAAAAAAAATGTTGTGTTAATTTTTTGAAGTAACATAGGATGAAAAAGTGATTTATCCAAGGATGTAAGTTTACTGTTAAGTAGAACACCTAGGTCAAAAATTTGTGTGACCTTTTTAAGTAATTAGATGGCTATATAATGTAATCACATAACATTTAAAGGTGTTAATGTTAAGATAATTGATTTTACAGTAGTCATTAAGTGCGCACATATCTTCTGGTAATTTATAGCAGTCAATATTCAATTCAATAGGAAGGAATATTTTCATGTCGTCGGTGAAAAGTAGAAAATTAGCATAATTAAAGCGTTTTATAATGTAGGTAGTGAAAATTGTTAACAGCAACGGTCCTAGATGAGATCCTTGGGGCACACCTGAAGGTTCATTTACAATATTAGGGATGAAGACATTTTACTCCTTGAGTGTGCCTATCTAGATTGGAGACTAGCCATCGATATAGATCCCCGTGAATATAATTTTACAAGTACATTGTACCTGATAAAACGTCAACTGCGTATTATCTACGTAGATATTGAGTGAAATTTGAAATTGCAAATTGCTTCGATGTAATTTACAGTACCCAATATATATACAGAATATACATACACCTAGCTCGAAGATTGTTATTTGTAGCGTTGCATTTTGATCAAATACATTATGGATCAGCTCATAATCAAATTACCGGTTCGTCCCAGGGGAGCATATTGGGGGAAGGAGGAGGAATGGCGGCGGTGGATAGGGTTAGTTACTGGTTAGGTATTGCCTCAAATGTCATGGAACATTATAAGGGGTAAGTACTCGTTGTATTTGATTTCCACATTCACATGATGCCGAATGACCACAATTAACTTCTTATTATGATTTCCACATCGATATGTAATCCTCACTGGGCACTAAATTACTAAAAGTATGATCTATACCGTTTTTGAAAGACAGCTGATGCAGATTCAATTCAACTTAGAAATGAAATTCAATTAATTGACTTTATTTTTTTCATTAGCTACATACAAGAGGCTCTGAGGAAAATAATTTCCCTCGGGTCTATGCCATTTTTGGGGATTTTGTGGGGAGAATCTTTTGAGGGAAGGAAGGGGAAGTTCAGAAAAACGAGAAATGACTTGACCTCTCCCGTCCTACTGGAGAGGTCAAGTCTCTCTATCAAGTGAACCCGGGTACTCCTGCTAAGTTACCAAACATATATAACCACTTGGGGTTACCTATGGCAGAGGTACTGGTTATCCGATAAATGGTTCCCTGCCTCCTAAATTAACATAACAGAAATAATATGCAAGAGCACGTAATAGTTTTTCACCCTTGGTTATATATAATTTTAATTAATGTTTTCAAATAGTACACACATAATTAAAACCAAAAAGTTGTAAAAAATTTGAATAGTTAATATGATTTTTAACATATTTATAAATACCAGCAGCATGCGGTGACTTACTACAATTTTATGAAACAAAATAAATAATCCTTACCTGGAAAATTAAAATAAATATTAAAAATACAAGAAAATATTTTTTCTTCCGAGAGAGCAAATTAATTCACAGTACGCCTCTGTAGCTATTATTTAGAAGTAGACGTAGCACAGATTTTAAAATGTGGAACTAATTTACATGAAACATGTGAATTCCTTTGAGAGAATCCAATATAAATTTCTTGGAAATAGTAATTTTATATAAGAAATTCTCGTTGAAAGCATAAACTACGATTCACTACAATTAATAGAAAACTTTGTTTGATAACATAGAAGAATATTAAAAACCGTTACAAATTTATAAGAAATCCAGAATCATTATTTTTCACAAAAAAACAAATTCATTAAATTTACCAAGTCACTAAGAGAAATTACAACATAATGTATTAACTTTCATTTCCATTAACAAAAAGCTGAGAATTGAACATAACCGGACGCAAAAGGCATTTTATGATTTTTTTTTAAATTTTAAACACTCTTGACGTTATAAAAAATGTTTTTTTTAAACTTTGTTTCAAATCACTTTATTGAGTTATTTGGTAGAACAAATAAACAGTTTATGTTTCCATCGTCTCGAAAAAGTTTGAGTGAAACCGAAACCGGTCGACATAATATATAACTCAATAAAGTGGTTTAAAACAGAGAATGATTTGAGATTTTCACGGCCAAAAGTATTATAGTGATTTTTTGTTATATATGCGTATTGTATGCCGGCATAATACCCGAAAAAAAATCACTATAAAAGAAAGTTTTTTTTTTTCTTCTTTTTTTTATACACAAACCGATGTTTTTATAAACATCCCCCACACCTATTGTAATAGGTAGACGAACAATTTATTTTCGAGTAAGGATTTTTTTTTACATTAATCCAACATAGGAGGCTACATGAACACATTTTACATTAACCCTACATACAAGGAAAACAATTTCCCTCAGGGCCAATGTGATCTTTGGGGACTTTTTAAGGAAACGAAGGATTAGAGTTCTGGGAAACAAAAAAGTGAGGGGTGGGTAGAAATCTAGGAATCAGTATGTCCAGGAGTGATGAATGAATCCATCCTTCCCACTGCGATGCAAGGCGAGAAAATCCCAATGAAGACGTCAAAAAGTATATCTCTCAACCGGCCTCATCCGATCCCAACAGTGAATCCGCCGTCATGACCTGGACAAACCTCACCCCATGAATCCGGCAACCATGCTAAGTCAACAAACGCAACGAACCACTTGGGGTGACCTATGGCAGAGGTGTGGGTTATACATCATATGGATCTCGGGGCGGCGGTACCCATACCCGCTTCCAAATTGTGAGTTTGATTGCTTTGTCAATATTATATTCCACGAGCGTAAAAATCGCTGTATAGTCATGGAGGGGCTATTTCGTACTTACATTTCGTCGATACGTGTTTCACTATTATTACGTGAGTAGCAGTGCGCGGGACCCGGATTCGGTAGTTTCAGTCGCTTCCGTTGGAGTTCAAATTGGACTAATTGGATGTTTAAAACTGGAACAATTTTTTCGCTTTCTTTCTCGAATTCTCGACAAATCAGTTCCAATTTTAAATTTTAAAAAAATATTCTAATTTAAGGTAGTACAGATTATAATTCCGAATTTCAAAGAGACTGAATTCTCCAAATAAACATTTACAATTTTGAAAATGACACTTAAATTCAAAGTGAATTTTCTAGAATTCATTGAACCGGTCTTAAAGACAGATAGATGAAAACGCAACCGAAATTGGTATTTTTAATAATTAGGTTTCAAAAAGTTATTTAATATATGATATGTTTATTTAGGATTTTCTGATGGTCTTTGATGAAATTAAAATAAAATATCTGTATTAACGCATATTTGTAACACTGATTGCTATACAAAATTATACCTCAAAACCAAATTATTTTGAGGCATTAATCATTAACTAGCAGTTAAAAACCCGCTCCGCGGGTTTTTTTCTGCTAGGCCCTTCGGGCGGCACTTGGTTGGGCTTCGCCCAGTTTAAGTGATACTAACAACAATTATATTTAATAGGTAGATATTAGGTCATTCACAGAGAGAGGGTGAGTATATATTGTTAAATCACGGAACAGGAAGGAGTTTAGGCATATAAGAATGACAGTTGTTCGGCTAAAACTTTACCTTTCCCGAATAATTGCCTAAATGGCTAAATGTAAATTAATATAGGTAATTATTCGGAATCGCTGGACACGGAAAAATACGAAATATTTTTAAATAATACCTTCTGATTTACCTTAATTACTATAAAAGGAATCGAACAGCATTTGGGAAATTTTTAATTAGAGCTTTTTAATTTTTAATTACGTAAAATGAAAATTCGCTTTCGCTGTATGGGATAACAGCCTGAATAATTTATGTTGATAACATTTTCTTTTGTCGGTATTCCTGAAATAAACGGCTAGAGACAATTGAAAAACGTAAATTAAAAAGTTATAATGTAATACAATATTCCGGCAAAATAGTGCCTACTTAAAAAACACAAATGATTTATTTCGCTATTATTATCATTATTATTTTATTTAACCTCACCTATAATAACCTAACCTAACCTACAATAATCCAGCCTAACCTATAAAAATCCAACCTAACCTATAATAACCCAACCTAACCTAACCCGTAATAACCTAACTAACGTTACCTAACCTAACATAACCTGACTAATCCTAACCTATAATAATCCAACTTAATCTAACCTAACCTATAAACTAACTTGAACTATACTAATCCAATCTAACCTAACCTAACCTAGCATAACCCAACCTAACCTATCCTAACCTATAATAACCTTTTTTTAAATATTTCCTTACTTGTAAAAGAAACCAAAATACCTTTATTTTATTTTTCGAGCTTGGCTAAAATAGTACCACCTACCTAGTATTTGCATAGAGTAAATGGTAAAAATTCTAGCCACTCATATCAGGAATACCAAAAAAAGAAAAAATCATCAATAGAAATTATTCCGGCTGTCATCCAATACAACGAAAGCGAATTTTAATTTTACGTAATTAAAAATTAAATTGCTAAAATTAAAAAATTCCCAAATGCATTCAGATTCCTTTATATTAATTAAGGTAAATCCGAAGAATTATGTCCAGCGATTCCGAATAATACCTTAATATAATGTATATTATATACCTGGCAAAATGATTGTTTTATTAAACATATAAGTACATGTCAGATTAGAGATTTGTTGACTAATTTTACAATCAACGAAGCGTTTCTATCTTCCGATTGTCTTTCATGTTATTTTATTGAGTTGGCAGTGCCTATACTTCCGCGTATTGTTAACTTCATGTCGGTGTTCTGTCAAATAGTGCGAAATTATTATTTACGTAAATAATATTAAATATCAATATTTTTCAAAATCGTACATGCAAAGACTTGTTGTTTATTGTCATTAAGTTGAATCAAATGTTTGTTTTATTTGTAAATGCGTATTAAAACTGTAGTTTCACGTAAATAATTACCGTTGTTTGAATAAATGAAATTGTACGTATTTGTATATCGCTCTTATGCGCTCTGTCGGCCAATAGCAAAACTACTCCAGCGGCCGGTAAAGGAGGGATTGACATTTTTAAGGAACCCTGGAATGTCTGATTCTTGACAGACGTCAAATATATAAAACGTAATTGTGGATAATTTTTACTGTAATGTAATTAATCCAATGCATTGTGAACTTTCTAAAACATATTTTCTTCGATATTATCTAAAAATTATTTGAGCAGAAAAGATGCTTTTGAAGAAATCTGCGGATCCTATTTTAGTATTAAATCGGGTCATAATTTTGAAGTTAGCGGAATTTAACCGAAACAAACAATTTAAATTTGACCAATCAGAGGGCCTACATCGTCCAGACGCTAGGACAATAATACTATCAGATTATTTATGTTAGTAACATTTTTATTAATTTCGACATTTTTTCAAATTCACTGCCCATATTTAAAAGGAGCGTCATGTCAATAATATAAACTGTTCATTCATATTCCTTTCCAAATGGAAACATAATTGCACTTGAAATAAATGGTAACAGTGCAACTCAGGAAATAACAGTAATTCAACAATTCAATTCAACCAACACACTCAATGATAGGTGATATAAAGGTGATAAAAAAAACCAGGTTAAATAGGTAAGGTTAGGTTAGGAAAGGCCATTTTTTTCATCAATTTTAATGACTTTACGCCACTTTTCAAAAGCGTGTCGAATTGGCACTGTCCTGGGTTGTCATGAAACCGAAATAAATTAATTCACGCTCTGGACACGCAATTCATAAATTTAGTAGTATGTACTGAAAAATTGTGAATGGTTTTCTCTCAACATAGATTGCGGCCACATTTCAGGTGGCAAAAATTAGGCGTCCTTATTAATAAGCCTCCGATACCTTCCCCGTTCCTGTGCATTTATCAACGGATAATTCAATTATTTTCCATTATTTCTCAACGATTCAAATTTTTCATAAAATAGCGAAAATTCGCGGCAAATGTGATCAATTTAAAATTGATGGAGAGGAAATTCTGGGAAGAAAAAGGGTATGAGATTAGGAAGGAATCTAGGGATCAGTGTGTCCAGGAGTTACATATGAATCTATCACTCTCACTGCCGTGCAAGACGATGGGTCACGAGAGACCAGTTGGAGAGGTCAAAGGGTATCCCTAAATTGACCTCTTCCGATCCGGCCCACCACGCAGCTAGCGCGCAGGTGTATCCGTCGCTAAGACCTACGTAAACCTCTGCCGATGAACCTGGGCAACTCTGCTAATTACCAAACGTAGCGAACCATCAATTCTAATAAATGGTTCCCGGGGCGGCGGTACCCAAACTCACCTCTAAAATTAATTACGCGGATGTTTATACAATATTATAAGTCATAATTTGTCGATAATCCAATATTGGAATTTTTAGACTTAAAAAAAAAAGTTGAGTCAATATCAGCTGTTTAATGTTTTTTAAAACGTGTCTAAGCAAATACCGAAAAAATAATGCAGAAATATAAAAAAAAGATTTTTTTTTGCCTCCTCAATGTGATGAAGATTCACTAGTTTCCCGCTTGAACTACAAGTTCCCGGACACCGTGTATTAGAAAAAGTATTCGCTATTAATACCATAATACGAGTAATTTATTTCTTTATTTATTTATTCCGTAAGGTTTTTACAGACATAATACAGAATACAGATAAAATAATGCAGAAATATAATACCTTGGAACATATAAAAAATATTATTACATACCTACAATAAATACTTCTTGTGTTACTTTGCTGTTACACTGACGTAGAATATACATACAGAAGTAGAGAAAATTTACAATTATATTTGTATATATTGTAAAATTTGTTCACACAAACGAGAAAGATATGAATATAAGTTTTTAATTTATCTGACTTCGACCAACTTCATTTTACACACCCACAGTATTAATTTGTTTTTTTTTTTTTATAATAGTTCACAATTCACCAAATGAATCAATTCTATTTGAATGCGTAAAACATATTAAAGCCAACTTAAAGTGCAATATTGTTGAACTAAATATATTTACAACATCGGATTATATGTTTCCCAAATTTTAGATTCGTCGATTCGAAGTTGTAGAATAAATGCAACAATAATATGGTAGGTGTTGTTTTGTAACTGTCCTGCCAAGTACATGGAACGAAATTAAATTTGGCAACCAAATAAGAAAACAATAACAAAATGCACTAACATACAATGTTTAGACTTAAATAATATAATAGGAATACAAGACAAAATATAACATTCCTTTTCAATACAAACACAACCAACTATCAGACGCAATCCCTGACCAATAGGATACATTATCTGGGCAGCAAATATGGGTGTACCTACTATTGATATATTTATTGATTCCATTTATAGAATTAAGCATAATCCATACCAGCATTTTGTTGAATCCTATAAATTAGAGTAGCGTTGGTAATGTAGTTTTAGTGTTTAGTCTTATATGTAGTGTTGTTCTAATTTATAACTTATTTCATGTTACTCTTACGTTTTACCAAAATTGTTTCATATTTAGTTTTTTTCAATTATTTTTAAATAAATTCTCATTATAAGTGTAATCACATTTTTACATTCGTTTATTAATAGAACTATTTTTTACCTACTTTATAATGGATTACATCCATATACTGTTAGTATTTCCTATATTATACAAATATTTTCCTATGTACACTGCATCATGTATCATTTTTATTTAAAACCTTTCTAAGCGTATAAATAAATGCTATTATAAATAAATTATAATAGCACTTCATAAAAAATGTATTTCAGTTGAGATTATTGTTTTTTTTTTTAATTTTAATGCAAAAACAAATTTCGAGATAATTTTATATCGATGAGGAATATGTTCCCACAAGTGTATAAACATCCATGAATAACCGTTACATATATTTATAGTTGCATTTTGATACAGAATATTTAAGCCATGCAAAAATCCACTTTACCAGAGCTTTCAGTGCCCGGGTTCCATTTCACATAGTCGTGTATTACAAACACATATTTTTTGAGCAACGGGAAATCCTTTCCGTTGGCAAAGTTTCCACTGGACGCCGCCAGTCCGAGGAAAATAAACGCCAAAGCGGATCCCGAAGAAACGACCCAAATCTTCTTTTCAATTTTACAGAGGGCTTATCCGGAAGTCGATTTCGAAACTCCGTCCGATAAAACGTTGAGCTCTCCTAAAAGCTCCGCCTGTTCTTTTACTACCGACTATAGCCCCACCAGCTCTGGAGGATCACCTGATCCGTGGCATGCGATTACATGGATTCTTTTTTAATTATAAATAAGGTCTGTATCTCGGCCTAGCCGTTTTTGCCAAGACCTCAAGATTCGTTTCTCAATAAGAACTTTAGAATTGTATTATCATGCTAAGCATACAAAGTCCAAGTTATAAACAACAAATTTTCATAACGATTTTAAAATTATAAGCTGTGATTACTTTTACTGAGTGATTAAGTAACAAGGGTATATTTTCAAATGAAAAATATTTTTGATATTTCTTTATTTTAATACCATATGAAGATATTATCCCTGAGATTAAAAAATTAAATAATCTGAAATTTTTATTGATATATTCTCTTTACACATAGCATGATAGAAATATCCCAATATCCTCATCAATAATTTAGGAATGAATTCAGCTTAAAAGAAATTATGGGTTGGGGGATGGAAAAATAAGGTTTAACTTATACCTTGAGGTTATTTTTATGAGGGCGTCACCATTATTTAAATGAAAGGGATGTCACATATATTTTTTAAATTTATTTATTTATTTATTTAGTACAGGTGATGATACAATGACACATGTACATATACATAAAAAATACTTTGACTGCCCAACTGGGAGGAATTCCCGTTTTAGGACAGTCAAAATTGAGTTAGTATTCATGCACGCATACATATTTAGTAAGAACAAAAACAAAAAAGGAAAAAAAAGAAAAGTAATATAATATATACATAACTTAAAAAAAATATAAAAATATATATAACTAAAAAATAATGATACATAAAAAAATATTATTATAAAAGATTAAAAGCAAAAAGTTATAAAGTTAACTGATGTTAACTTGTTGTTTGGTTTGTTTAGTTTTGTTTATTTTTTTGTTTTCTTAATGTGTTTGATATTTTGTTTGTTTTATTTTTGGAAAAGTGTGAGTTTACACCCATTTCTCCCTAATTGGTGTAGCCAGAGAGTGATCAATTTATATATTTAAGCTATAATTTTGTTATAAAAATAAACATGGCCATCAAATATGATGGCCTGCGTGGTAGAGGGGTACCTCTCTCGACTAGTAATTCGAAGGTCGCGTGTTTAAATTCCGACGTACGCAAGTAAATTTTATGTGATGAATTTATATTTTATCATCATTTACTTATTTAAAAAAATATATAGTATTCTTGCAGAACGTCCCAGAGTGGAAGATACTCTCAGTTTCACCTAGGTGTAAGACCACCATTTAAAATTGAAACGTTGCTTGAAATGGCTGTAGCCGTGTTTGGTGACCAGATCTGAACAGCCAGGTACTCCCCAACCTTCCTCTAAACCACCTTCTCCCCCCCACTACTTTCAGCCCCAAAACATACCCCGATTGGGGATGCCATAGTCTCACTGGCTCCAGACGGTTGGGAGCAGTTAGTTAGCACTCTTGTGCGGTATTCACATTAAAAACGATGACCTAATAAAATAGCGTTATAAATATAGAGTTATTTTACACCAGTGAAGAGAACTAGCTCTTTATTAAGAGATTTGTGTAGGAAATATGAATAATATTAGACTTGTTCATAAAGATAATATAACGTACTTAGGTGTGGTAACGTTAAAAAAATATAAATATCGATTGAATTTACAAGTCACTGCTTTTTGTCGATTATGTAACGGTTGTTCACTTTTTTAATAGATAATTTTTTTTAGTGAAAAATACCAAATTTGATTTTTTTTATATCATCGGGAATACCATTAATATATTTCATCTCTTCGTAAATGTAATCGTTGTGCACTACACATGTCTTCATAATGTACCTGAAAAGGTAAGACATGTCAATTCACCAAAAATTAAATTTAAACAATATTATCCGCCAACAGAAGACAAATTATTTATATATTTAAATGCTAAATTGTCTGCCTTTGGATAATTCGGAGAGTGGTGAAGATACAACGCCCTATATCTCGATAATTTTTACACTTACCTGATAGATAACCGTCGTCCCAGGAACAAATCCAGACATTGGCCATATCACATATTTATTATTCCAAGCTTAAAAACTATTCATTGATAAACAAATTTGAGATCTGTGTAACAACGTACAATTAAGATTAGATTATATAATATAATGCAAGACTGAGCAGACTGCAGCCTCGTGTTACCACAAGAAATTGACAAACATAAGCCACTGTGGCCCGGCCGGCACTATGCCCATACATAATGCCTCGGCAAGGAATTCATTAGTCAGCGTGGTCAGCCTGGGAAACATGTAACACACTTGTAACATGAACCATAGACCATCCTGCATCCTGCTCCCTGCAATGTGCACATACCCTAAACATTGAAGTAAAGCTAAAACGATTTGCGAGTCCTGTTTTAGGCTGCGGACAGGATGTTCTCTACGTAAATGCTAAAGGTTTGATAGATGATGTTAGACGGCATATGTGATAAACCAAATAAACCTTAAATGGAGTTAATGTTTTGGACCAAATAAACTTTTAATGTTTTTACCGAAAATATTCTTACCTTGCATGTAGATATGTAATAATGCAACCAGTTGGGTGCAATTGCAATTACTTGCAATAACTCGCACGGCAAACCATCGTTTTTCAGTAATTAAATTTGGGTGCTACCACGCATTCCCTATGCATTCACAGGAATAAATACAGAAAAGAATAATTGTTCCACATTAACACGTGTGCAAACTGTTTAATTTTATCCCGATAAATTGGGAAACAGCTGACCCAATCAGTCACTTGTCCGTCAACATTTGTCATTACTCAAGGTACCCTCAAGAGGACACAGCAATTTGCAGTCGCAGGGGTGGGTGTCCAGTACAGTGAATGTGAGATTATTGATGAAATTAGAATATTTTGAAAACACCCAAATATATGTAGGTATTTTTTTATGAATTAAAATGATTTCATAAAACCTAAAAATATGTGCTACACAGTGAAATGTAGGTGGATGCATTGGCTTTAAATAACATAAGTCGATTATATCGACCGCGCACTCGAAAAGATAAATGGCTAAAGCGCAGTACTGCGAAAATGTTACCGCATTCAGAAGTGTCTACTTTGTTAATGAGCCCAGCCGAATCCATAACCGGAAATCTATGTCGCTCACGGCGTTTTTTAATTTTTTAATACGCTGTCGCGGCAGTGGATTGAATAGCCAGAGAAAGAATATAATTAAATTTATGTTTTACTTACTATGAAAGGCTTCTATGTACCTATAATAATAATAATAATACTTGGATGACTTTTATAGCGCCGTTTTTGTGCAAAAACACCTCAAGGGCGCTACTACCTATTGTGTGTGTAGTATATATATATATATATGTGTGTGTGTGTGTGTGTGTGCAGGTTCTGCTCTGGAGTAATCTATAAAATTTTTTATTTTATTTTTTAACAAGAAAGTCAAACATTCCCGGGTTACGAATGACCTGACAATATTTGAAAATCTCCTACTACCACCACAGTAACTGGAAAATGTTGCTTGTGTTGTGATGGAGGACTTATCCAGTCGAGGAATTGAACACACTACGCCTGGGTGGGACCCAAGCGCGATGTCATCTCGGCCACCGACCGGTCAATTACACAATTACACAAAAATGAGACACCATGCACGTATTTTGCATATTCAATTGTCATTTCTTAAACATTGCTACTCGCACCAAGAATAATTGGCTTTATTTTTAATCAAATTTGGGAATCCGACTTATCCTTTTCTATAAAGATGAAGAAATTCGAGTGAAAATAGTCTTTTCCAGCGAAAAATAGCTTCTCCTCATAATAGGCAATCGGACAAAAGTCTATTTTCAATAAGGTTACGATTCCAGAACAAAACATCTACATATTATACTTGCCAACATTGAATTATTTCGATTGCCCTAACAAAGCTTAGTTTAATCTCGAAACCTATAAAAGGAACTTCTAGTTTAAGTAAAAATACGTTTTACAGAAAAAGGTTTTACCTAGTGATACGTTTAAGGAATATGGCGTTTAGGATGTAGTAAACGTTTTGAATTAAGCACGCAAAACTTTCATTATGAATTGTAGTTTTCAGGACGAGACCATTGTTTCACGATAGTTACATTGTATGGACCTGTGTCCTTTTCCCTTCCTCCGGGAAATTCGTATAAAATTTTCATTATTGCTGGAATTTATACAGAAAATAAATGCCATGGGCTATTGCGAGTGTGAGGAGGTGTAAGAGAGTAGGAACGGGGGAGGGGCGGTCGTGAAGGGCTTTCACTTTAATTAACGGCATTTGCGTTGGTGATTCAAATGGTCGGATTCCATCTCGGTTATATCGGAGGGCTGGACACATTGTTACCACATTCCAACTTATTGCCTTCTATGATACAGCTTTTAGAACATTTTCAAACCTAATTGAATTTTTTATCAGGTTTTAATTTAATTTGGTATAAGTGCTTGATCTTCGTTGACCCTAACATTCATGGTTGGATACGCAGTAAGAGTTCGTTTTCTTACTTCGCATATAATTTCAACTGAAGATCTGTTTTCCGAATCTCTTGGGCCCTTTACAGAAAATGTTCAATTCAAAATAGATTAAAATATTCTTTGAGAGTTTTCATAGAACGCTGTGAAAGTGGTTGGATAGTGGTTTGGTATAGTAGAATTTAAAATAGAAAACGTTTTTTTGCGGGGGAATTTCTTTGAAGGAAGACGTTTCGAAATGTGTGTTAGAAAATTCTTGAAAATGTTTAGCCTAAATCCTGACTGCAGCTGGCTCGCACATCAGGCTCCTGAATAAAATATTATTTTCCAGTACGGCATAAAGTCTGGGCGTCATATTATAGGCCGTGCCTTCTATACAATGTACTGTGAGTACTCTATATCCTATACGAGTACAAGGAACATACGAACCGCTCGGAGCTCTACGTGACGCCTACACCAAGAGGCCCAAATGCAAAAACCATGTAACGCTTAGGCAGAAGTTTTAAGCTTCTTCTCAGCGGCGTTGCCGGCTCTGCTCTCTCCCATCGCGCGTTGCAGGATTTATATATATTTTTTGTATGACGAACCCGACACGATTTAATGGACACCGTTACTTGACAATCATTAGCCGTAAGTGGTTACAATATATCACTGTCTAAGCTTTCTTTCTTATTTGCTTCAGATGATAAGTTGGGTTGAAAGAGGAAGAGGAAGGTGGAAAATAGAAGGGGTGGGTGGAATGGGGTGAACGTTTGTTGTCTTTTGAGGTGTCATTTATATTTCTACGTTGGAGCTTTTACGGTCTCACTGACAATTCACTTAGTTGCTGAAAGCTCTTTGGAAGTAAATTATTATAGAATGATACGAAAACTGACATCAGATAGACAAAAAGAAATGAATAACACGTTTGATTGATTCCGCACAATTGTATTCGCTTCCATTAGTTGCTACCGTAAATATGTGCACATCCTGACATTTCTGAAATGTTTTATTATTGAGACTGAAGCGGAAAACTCGCAAACCCATTTATGTTAAATGAATGCAAATATTCTGAATATTTTGTAAGACAAGTCACTTAGATAGTATTCAAAAAAATATATGAAGTGAATAATTTTTATAGCGTTCGATATTATTACATCACATATATGTCATATTATCGCTTGTCTAAATTTTTCACGCAATCGGTTACGGTTTTGAAAATGCTTTTTATTAGCTCCACACAGGAGGGCTTGACGAAAATAATTTCTCTCCTGTGTCATCTTTGAAGATTCTGTGTGGAGGGTTTTTTTCAAGGAGAGGAAGAGGGGAAAATCTGGAAAGGAAAAGGTTTGACGGGTGGGTAGGAATCTGGGAGTCAGTGGGACCAAGAGTGATGGACCTTTGAATTCATCCCTCCCACTGCTGTGCAAGGCAATGGGGTCCGGGGAGTCCTCTTGGAGAGGTCATCACACGGCAAAAAATGTCAGTATTCTGAGGTTATAATATCTACATTTGGATGGTTATGTTTGTTAAATAAATATCTCCTGCCTACCGTTTCTTAATATTTTTCATCACTAAATTCATAACAATGGGTTCTGAAAAGTTTCATTCTAATTTGATGCTGGATCCAAATATGACTGACCTAGTGATTTTTTTTCGAATAGGAAGATAAAAAAAATGTTTATTAATTTTTTTTTCACTTTTGTCAAACCTCCATACTCCGCACTACACCAGATACGTTCTCCCCTAAAACTTGTGAAAATTTATTACCACGATAATTTACAATTTTGGCTTTTGGGGGATGAAATACTGTTTTAATTGCGACTGCATTATGACCTTGGTATTAGTGAGTAATGCGTAATGGAGTGGTGATGACATTATCTTCAGTGTTATTACCCTAATAGCTTTAGTTATATGTAACCACTTAAATACTGAAAAGGCAAATGGTTAGATTTAATTTGTGCACTATAGGCCTTTACAAGTAGTACATACTAAATAAATTTATAATATTCAATTTTTATTGGAAAAACTTTTCTTTGTGATCATCTTTAAATGGTTACAAAACAAAAATATATATATATTTATGTTCGCAATCTCACCAATGAAGAAACTGGTTCTTGTGCTTGGTGAGCGAGTTACACTAATAGTTGTAGTTGTTGTGTATTGAGTACTTAGGAACATCTAAATTGTGGAGATGAATAAAGACTGAAAATAAATATCTATAAAGGGAAAAACAGGCAATTATTTAGTTAATTATTTCTGAAAGTGTAACTTCAGTTTTAGTTTAAGTATGTTAATATCCTTTAATTTTTTTATTTCGTTGAAATGTTATTATAAACGTTATTATGTTGTTGAAATACTTTATTCCTAAATAGGTATTGTTATTTTTCATTTTTTTGGTATTACATTTTGGAATTTTGATATTGTATTGATATCTTTTTGATATGTGGGTTTCAAATTTTTTGAATCTATTATCTTTATAAATTTGGATAATTGCATTTTTCTTGAAGATATCTTTTATCCTATTACGGTACAGTTATATTATTAAAAAAAATCATTTCTTACCTTAAACCAAACAATAATATAATTTTGGGGTGCTATGCTTTCTTTCCGTTTGGCTAACGTTTTGTGCATTCTTACAGTGTCCATCATTAGGACAGATGACGTGTCATGTTCATACTGCAAAATACCCCAAAAATTAATCTCTGACCGTGAAAATATTAAATCAAATCCAGCAATCTGTTTGCATACTGCAATGCTGCCGTTGTTTGCATAAGCTGATGTGAGCTCTCAAAATTTTGATTTGCATGCGTGTTTATTGTTCGTGTTATCAATTTCGCAACAATCATCAATTATCCGTTCAGGACCATGATACTCGATACATGCACTCTCCTGCGAAGTGAGCCATATGCGGCCTTTCCCACCAACGTTTTAATTCCGAATCAATTTCCCAGTTATCTGTATCGAGTTATGGTGGAAAATGTGGGGTAGGGAGTCACATATCGTTAGAGGCGGACCTACCGCTATCCGACCGGTTCTATACTTCCCTGGTACCATACCAACATGCCACGGGCTGCACATAGCATAGTGTAACTATGCCATCGTCAGGGTGTGTTTATAAATACGTGCTAGATGGAATTGATGCAATGTTTTACTAATATATATGCAAGGTGTTGAGAGACGTACCTTCAACCGATTCCTGAGCTCATTTGTAGAAAATGTTGGTCTTGTTTGCAAAATTTAATTTAAAAAGCAATTTGGTCTAGGGAGACTTTCATATATTTTTTTCATCTAGTGAGTGAGTGAGTGGTAGGAATAAGGGGTCGGTTAGTTATTCGGCTGAGTGACAACATGTGAAAGATTTTTTGTTCGTATTAAAAAACAGCAAAAAATGTAGTCTTAACCAAAATTTCATTAACATTTTTTTACATAAAATAAGGTCAGGAATGGCTGGTTAAGGTTTGTCTAGTCCTTTTATAAGTTAGATAATATTATAATGTGAATATGTTTACCTAAATCATAACATATACATAAGAATACAAAATAAGTAACGGAAGGAACACGAGATACACATAAATAAATACGTAATGAGTCATCGCCAGAATCTTGATCAAACATATGAATTTTATTCCCGAACACAATCATTTGCTTTGTTATATTTGTTAGGTGACATCTTATCAATACTAGCCTGATAAAAAATATAAAAAAGGTTAGTGTAATGTTTTAGTCATCTGACCAAACTGTGTCGAGTACATAATAAGATATAGTTTGTTGAAATAGACATTTACGTCCACAATTTACATGGATTCCGAAAAAATTGCTTCTGCTAAAATATATGTTGCGCTGATTATATTATGTATTACTTGTGTCTATATTTGTCTCTTCTGTCTCTTACTTTTAATATTATTTGTTTTTCGTATAATTTTATAATTTTGTATAATCATTTGTTTAATATTTTTAATTTGCGTATTAACTGAGTTTTATTACTGTATTGTATTTTTATTTTTATTTTATTGATGGGGCAGTGCAAATAAAAATATGCTAAATCCACTAATTAAAACTCAAAAAGCCATAATGAAAATTATACTGAAAGTTCCTGCAAGAACTAGCACTGACGAAATCTACACCAATCTTAACATCATGTCAATTAAACAACTATATTCTAAAACTATACTCATTTACATTCATAAGTACAAAACCCAAGAAATAACAACAAACACGTACAATAGAAACACTAGATCTCATGGTCAAAAACTTATCCAACAAATAACTACTAATACAACTTTTGGGCAAAAAAGCTTCTTATATCATAGTATTAAATTCTACAATAAAATACCACTCTCACTCAAAAATCTCAACATTTTAACATTTAAATCTCAAATAAAAAGCTGGATACTTAATATAGGGAGATCTGAAATAGAAAATATACTGATATCAAACACAGACTAAAACAGAATCAACTGAACTATACCAAAAAACACTATCTTACTTATTTTAATATTATTTAAAAAAAAATTATACTACATGATATATGTTCATAATTTAATTCATATATAACTTTGTTGTAATATTAATTTTCTTATAATTAAATTATACATAATATGTAAATGAAATCCTCAGCACGGGAGATCCCAGTGAGGATATCATTATATCTATTTGTTACAAAAAAGATAATAAAACACTTATTATTATTATTATTGTTCTCACGTAAGTAAGATCGTCTGTAAAAACCCAGTATAAATAAATAAAAAAATAACAACGAATAATTCGTGAAGCATAAACTAATTTAAAAATAATAATAATAATGGAGTTCTACGAATTAAACACAAAAAAATGAACATTTAATTATTAACTTGCATTAAACACACTCAGCTTCGGGTATATAATTTTGAAAGAAAATTTCTCTTTAAATATTGGAGATGGAAGCACATCCGTTTGTGGCTAGCGCATGGAGCGAATGTGTATGACAAACGTTAGCGTAGTAAAAATAAAAAGGATACGATTTTATGCAGATATACAAGAGTACGAGTTTTGACGGTGATCACACAAATTCTGTATAGAAAAAAATAAAAACCTGATAATTTATATTGCAAAGTATCCACTTAGTTTACATACTCAAAAATAATATCACTCTTTTTATGGATGTTTTTGTTGTTTATGACAGACTACGTGGATTCACTAAATATATATATGAACACCAACAAAATTACAATATTTCGTTATTTCAATATTATAGCTAACATAAGTGGTAAGCTCTTTCTTAAAACATGAAATTATGACCTGAATTAAGAGACATTATTTGCACGTCTCTTAGAACCTTCAAGGTTTATGTTGAAGATATCAAGATATATGTTATTTAGCGGCATCATAACCCGCGACCTACTGTCAAAAGAAATTTAATAAACAATTTTTTTTAAATTACTTTATCCGGATAGCAAAAATATGAATGAAGCGGCAACCAAGAAAAATAATATTTTTTTAAATAATAAACAAATGTTTTTAAGACAAAGTTTTTTATGCATCGCACAAAGGATAACAAATTATTATAAGCAGTAATTAGTCGCCTGAAATATCCATACAAATTTTAAATATATCCCGTGTAAAAATAAATGCTGCCGACGGGAATTGAACCCGCACCTTCTGATGTTCGGTCAGGTGCTCTGGACCACTGAGCTACGTGGCTTATTACCAACATGCGAAATAATGCAGTACTTAGTAGAACTTCAATCAACAATCACTGCTTATTATATTTATAAGAAAAAATAAGTCGCTAACATTATAAGGATGATTGATAACAAAAGGTGGATGATAAAACTGTCCCCAACCGAAACCACTGTAAACCACCCTCACCCACCCCCTTCATCCCCACGGTGATAATTCGATAACACTGCGATGCTCGCATTAGTGGTGAGCTATGTTTTCATTATTTATTTGATAACGTGCGCTTTTTGGATTGCGAAATCAAACAAATGGGTAGGGTAATGAATAATGCACTTTTGAATTTTTTAGCGCTGAACGAAGCACTGAACCCTGTTTAAATGTTTAATTTTGCGTTCTCTTGAATAATTATGACAAAAGAGTAAAAAAATAAATGTTTAATTTAAAAAAATATTCATTTTATAGTTTGATGTCATCGCAACTAAGCGGAAATAGTGGACCATCCAAATTTCGGAGGGTGCGCTTAGGTTGACAGATATGGGTGAGAGAAAGAAGAGAAGGATGTGGAGGGTTAGAAATTCTAAAGAGATATACCTATTAGAGTATATTGTGAGCGTTGTGTGCAGCCAAAATTAAGGTTAATTTTTCCCAACTAAGAGTAAGTTGATCAAATATTTTGACATATATTTTTTTTTCTTTTCGTCCTTATATATTACTAAGAATAACGCAGGTGGATGAATACGTGTTCCGATATTTTAACGAATTTACCAACAATTTCACCACAGGTTTCATCTTATGGCGGACATCTTCAGACTGGCATTCTAAACCCATCCATACTAGCAGGTTTTAGAAAAATGCTGTTTTTTTCTTCAAAGAAAAGAAGTTGTCACTTACTTAAATTTCACTTACAAAGAACTAACAGCCTAGTACATAAGTTTTTATTATCTGTGTTGAGGTAGGTAGAGTACACTGGAACTAGAATCTGGAAAGGTCAATCTGAGAAGTAGGTTAATAAAGTAATAACAAAGAGACAATCATTTTTCAATACAGTGTAAAGATGTATGTGTCTGGGGAAATCTGGGGATGTTGACACCTGATCACAACATCATCAAGCCTCCGCCCGCATGGCGTCGAGCACAGATTCGCATCCCGACATGATGTGATTTGCGTGATACGCATCCTGACATGATACGTGCTACAACTCAGCATAACAAATAATATGATATTTACTTCAACATTTCTGTTCTCTGCCTACCTTTCCCACATATGGACACAAATTTTATGAAAATCACATGAAATGAGATATTATTACTGCTAACTTTTGACTGCCTAGACTCAAGACCCTAGACATACGAGTATTGTTGATGGCAGACAAAGGATATAATATATGAAGAAATAATGAAACACGAGGCAATCAAAGATTCAATTTGATATAGTTCGAGAATGTTTATATCTATGTAGGTATAGTGTAAGTGTGATATTATTAAATTTAATCCAACAAACATTCACAAGTACTTTAAAAGCTCTTTTTCATTTTATACGTCATCGTGGACTGATTTTTTTGGAAAATTCCTTTTAATTTATGAAAAATTTTTGTAATAGTACAAAACAAAAAATATCTTTGGGCTCTGGGTCATTGAAAATTGAGAAAACATGTTTAATATTCGATATTTACAGTCTCTTTTTAAAATTCTAGATGACGTGTACCCGGCGTTGTTTGGAGACAGAATAATAGAAGAGTATGTATAAGACGATATATGAATGTAAATGAGACACGGAGTGTATGCCAAGACTGAGTTGTTTGGTGGTACGTCTTCTTTGCTTACCCCTGCAAAAAAACGACGTGATAGTAGGTTATTTAGTTATGACACTAAAAGACGTAAAAAAAAACCTAATCCCGTTATAAAGCAAAATTCTTACAACGCTCACACTGAAAATGTACTCTTAAGAGGAAGTTACAAGCCAAAAATTTGTATATTCTTGGTATACCTTATACCGTAGGTAAGAGGCATTAAAATCACTTGACAAACGGAGTCTAGAAACGTTCGATTTCAAGCGAAAAACTGGATTTATTTATTTTGTAAATAATTTTATAAGAAAGCAAAAAAGTTAATCAAGTGAAATTGTCAAAGATAATCTTAGCTAAAATAGTGTATTTTTAAAAGCTTGTTTTCTTTATGCGTTCATACATTTATATTGAAAAAAAAAATTTATTAGTTTGCATTTATATTTTTTATTGAGTAATTTATATATTTATTTTTATTCAACTCAAGCGAAGCGATAGGAAAACCATCAATTTATCTAAAGCATATTTTTTGTATTCATAATGTAAACCAATTCGTTATAAAGATTAATCAAAATACTGCTTTGGCATTGAGCTTCACAGCTAAACAATATAAATCAAGTCGCCAAAAACTTAAAATAAGGTGGCATTAAAAGCCAGAGTTAGTTTTTCTAGAGTAAACATTAAGTGCTGTCATTAAATTTTGATGCAAAAACCTACACTGATATGATATCTTGACAAGTTACGCCAATCACATATCCTTCTTTTTAGAAATATTTAACGAAAGAAGAACTAGAGAAATGCCGAACATTAGAAGTATTTTGACATCAAATCCATTTTCATCACATTTGACAGGTTTTCCTGTTACACACAATCTGTTGAACTTTGTGTAAAGGTTGTGAGTGAAGCATCTTAAAAAGCGTGTGGCAAGACGAACAGGGAAGGCTTTATAACTAACACTATAAAAATGAAATAATCGTAAAAAATTGAAGCCAAATGTTATTTCATACCGTAATAATCGATCACTTTTTTTAAATTATGCTTTGTGTAATAATTATGACTTTAATTCTAAATTTTGAAACTGACTGTGATCGTAAATATTTTGTTACTGTAAATATCTTAGATTCTTTCCTCGCATATAACTTTGGATTTATTCACTAAAATCGTTTTTTAATTAATTTTAAATCACTCTAGGAAACCTAAAGATGATAAGATTTATTAATTTTCTATTTTTGATTAACATTGAAGACCCAAAGCAACTTATCATTAGCACTTATTGAAAAAATACTATATTTTTTCGCCATACTGGAGCGGCCCGGACGCGTTGGGAAACATCACTGAGCAACTTCATTACATTAATTTTAATATCCCCAGCTTTTGTCAAAGAGCTTACATTACAAATATGTTAGTTGAAATATATTTAGTCAAAGTTTAATGTCACAAAGACTAAACTCATTTTTAACCATTATTAATATCTAAGGAATTTTATGATCTATTAGCCGGAATAAAGATTTGAAGTAAAAAATGTGTCAAGTATGCAATAGGTGTCAATTAGAGACAAAACGCTTAATAATGTTTATTTTTTATATAAGTACCGCACAAGAGTCCCAACTGTCTCGAGCGAGTAAGACATGGAATCCCCGATGTTGTGAGAGAGAAGGTTGTGGGGAGGAGAATGTATGGGGAGAGTATGGTCACCAAACACGGCTACAGCCATTTCAAGCAACATTTTGATTCCGAATTATGGTTCCAGGGCTGATTATTCCTTAATATCCGAGAAAAGACTTTATAATTATATTTAGAGTATTATAAGAGTGAATCACACGCTTGAGTCGAGGAAAATCAATCAGAACTTATTTTGGTAATAATTTGTAATTTTTTAAATTTTTTTTAAAATTATTTAATAAATGTTTACAAGTTACATTTTTTGACATTTTTTTAACTACCATACTAGGCTAATGCCCGTATTGTGGTAGTTATACATGAAATAATAATAACAATGACATAAAAGAACTAAAAAATACTATTTTATAGAAACATAAGTATGTGAGTATGAATCATACATGAAGTAATAATAAAAATAACTTAGAAGAACTAAAAAATGCTATTTTATAGAAACATAAGAAAGAAGTAAAGAAAAAGAAAAAACAAATTTAATGATAAATAAAACTAAAAGCAAATATATTAAAATTAATAGTAAACTGAAAAATAAAGAAAAAGTATATGTATATTTAAAAAGATACAAATTAAAATTAAAAACATTAAACATTAAGATTAAAATATAAACATGATTAATAAAGATTGTTTAATGCATATAATTGTTTGTGTGCAAGTTTATTTATCGTAGGTATTATCTATAAGACAACATGTTTATGTTCAACACTTAATTTTAATTTTCGTGATATGAGACAAGTTGGAAAAAAGTTTTTTTAATTTTTTTTTTTTTGTGTTAGGAACTCATATAATCTTTAAAGAAAGGTCGTCCCCTTTCAAATATCTTTTGATGTACATGGGCAGTAAATATGGATATAGAATTACTTGACTTTAAGTCGGTACTCAATGCATTGTAAATTTTAGGCGCGATGAACCAGAATTGCCGTTGAGCGAATGAGGTTTTAGTTTGAGGAACCACGCAACCCAGGTTTGATGAAAAGCGGGTGTGAGCTTGGTGTTGTGGAGCCACCAGTAGGTTATTTTTTCGTATGTAACAAATGCTTACCTTAGTAAATAATTGCATACTATAAATATTTTGTTATTTTTAATATTAATCGATCCCCTCCCCGAAAGACTTATCAAGCTGTGGTTAGGTAGGTCATATTATAAATTATTATTTATTTGGTTTTTATTATAATACTACTCTTTACTGTTCGATTTTTAAAAGTTGTATATATTTGCAGCTCTTTCAAAGCACTCAAGTTACAAAATACACCGATGCTTACATAAATAACATCGGAAATATAATGTTAAATCACATTGATTGTCCTCTACTTGTCGGCAATCTATTTAACAAATATGCAAATAAAATATTAGTATGTCTTACACATTCCTACCACATCAAAAGCTGCATATTTTAACAGAAATCCGCAACTATACATAAGTTAGCTAGTGAGTGCCAAACAAACAAAAAACGTAAGAGTGACGATAAATTATACATTTAAAGTGTTTTTTTAATAAACAGGCTACTTACTACAGATATGCTTATTTATTTCGTATGAAAATATCTTACGGCAAGTATTTCCGCTCATGGCATATTCAATATGTTATTTTTTGTTCTTCGTGAAGTAACTCCTTTAGTGCAGTTTGCACTGCACACGGGGGAACTTTACCCATTCTATTTCCACTTATTCGAAATATCTGTATTTACGAGTAAGTTTCTCCCACCAAACTTCAATAATAATGTTAAAACAACTAAAAGAAGATTTGAAATCTTAACGACATTTATTCACTAATTTATTTAATTATTTATAAACGCACCTTTTAAGTGCTTTTTAAAAGGTATAATTTTTTGTATATGACTGAACTGCCCCAGCAAAAATCTTTTGTATTTGTTAAGTGATACTTTGAAGATGTCCACTGATTCGGTATAATTATTTCCATCCTATTTGTTCTGAAAACATATGGTAGTTATTCCCAGAATTTCTGGAGTAAAATAAATCCCGACTTCTAGGGATTTCCTTCCTAGGGATGACTTCCTTATTACGTAGTGGAATTTGAATCACAAAAGCAGATGGAAACTAGTTTTAGTAATAGTTTAAAAAAAACGTGTTAGCAAATGAAATATTTGTTTACATAATATCGTAATATACTCACCAGCATTTAATTAAAAATGATTTGATCAGATTTAATATATTCACGTAGGAATAGACAATTATTAAATTATTTAAATTTCTCAGCACGGTGATTAAAAATATATACTTTTCTAATGTTAATCAAATAACAGTTACGTCATTATGAAAAATACGAAAATGAATATCATTTAATGTGGGGAAAACAGATTTTAAATTACCCCAGAAAAAGGAGAATCTATTGTTGCAATTAATTTCTCAGTTAATCATTTTAGACATCATATAATAAGTCGTCTCCGCGGTGCCTAACTACAATTAGAAAATACTTGCAGAACTTAATAATAACATTATTAAATACGATATTCATTAAAATTAAAAAAAATGGAGTTCTACGAATTAAACAAAATAACAAATAATAACACAATATATTTTATTCTGACAATGTTCAAAAGAATAAGTTTCAAAATGAATTGTCACACAATGGATATGTGAAAAAGAGCACAAGAATATGTCATCTCAGAAAGCCATACTTTATATATCACGAGACATATTTGCTTCCATAAAAGGATTGCCGCTATCAAAGTAACATGAAACTTTAAGTATAAAGTCTGATATGAGACCCATTTCCCGTAAAACGTTAGAAAGTATCGAATTCAAATTTCATGCCGATATACGAGTACAGGGTGGGTAGTGGGTAGTAAGTATTGGGTAGTGGGGAGTATAGAGTGTACCAAAAGTTGGGACAATACAGCGCAAGTTAAATAAGATATTGTGCAAGTTGGCGTCATGCGACGGTCTCGGGGGTCGCGCCATGACAAACTGTTGTTTGCGAGAAGCTGCTCGCTTGGGACACCGACTTCCTTCTAGCCAAGAGTAGATTCTACTACATTCACTAGAGCCAACATACCAACAGAACTGAGACGCTGAATATTAATGGTGTAAGATGTAAATATTTTTGTCAATATCAGATATAAAAAAAAATAATTTGAAACTGCCCAACCTATTCCAAACCGTCTGGAGCCAGTGAGCTTATGGCATCCCCAATTGGGGTATGGTGTGAGGATGAAAGTAGTGGGGATAAAAAGAAAAGAGATAGAAGTAAGGTGAGGAAGTACATGGATATTCAAATATGGTCAACAAACACGACCAAAGCCATTTCAAATAACGTTTCAATTCTCAATAATGCTCTTACACCAGAGCGATTCTGAGAGTATCTTCCACTCTGGAACGTGCCGCAAATATACTGTTTATTATTTTGAATGAATGATTTGTGAAATAACACAAATTAATCAAATATTATTTTACTTGCACACACCGAAATTTTAACCCACGAACTCCAGTTTGCTAGTTGAGAGATTTATCTCTCGACCATGGAGGTTGGTTCGAATACGATGACATTATTTCTTCCAGAAAAAATGATATTCTCGTCTTATGTTATTCAAATTTACTTCAAACTTGATTTCAGTTTGTACATTTGTTGGTTTATGGATTTAGGGAAGAAATTTTTTTTCAGGCCGTTTATTTTGGCTTATCCTCAAGCCAACTCCAATTGAAATACTGGCATAGTGGCAGTTGAATTTATCACCTGTCATCTGTGTTGCAAACTATTGAATTCCACCTGTTAAGATGAAGTGTTTATTTTATGTTTTTTAGAATTTTTAATTTATTGAACTATTTACATCTTAAATTTGAGTACTCTTGACCACCATACAAGGCCATGCTCGTATCATGGTAATCGTTAATAAGTTGTGCGCCAACTACTGCACGCCAAAGATGTTTCTGCCGCGCTGTTTGCAATCTCGCTAGCACGTTTAATGTTACCCCGTGCGTATGTAGGGCAGTGGATGATGCGGCACCAAACATAAATTGGCCTCCGAATAGAAATTACGCCACTACTTAAAGGGCCGAAAACCGACAGGTCTCCCGGCCAAGGGGAATCACTAACCTAGATGTTCCCCTCTGACACCCACCATACGAAAAAAGAGTACTAAGTTGTTATGTAATGCGATTCATATGGGTAGAAAAGAAGTATTATATATCATAGTAAAAAAAAACTATGGAAATAGAAAAACGAAATGAAGGGCAAGGTAGGTAAACACATTTAAGAATAAAGCTTAAAATATTTTAACCGTAAAGTTGGGATACATATTATGTGAATGTGTATACGAAGAAAAATAAAAACACCATACATTGTAACATTAATAATGTAGGGTGATCATGGTACGAGCTACCTGAAAGAGTGCGTGTTGATGTTAACATGTATATGATAAATATAAAAAAAAATAGAAAAATACTATGGTGTCTATGTATCCTGTTTATAGTGGCTACGCTAAGTTGATTTTCAATTCAGTGCCACATCTTAGCTGGTCATTTAATATTTCACCGATCATTTCAATAAAAAGCTTGTTGGAGATGTTGTTTCCGTTAAATGAGAAAGGCTTGTAACGTTTTTAAGATAACAAGTCCCAACTTAATTAGGTTATTCATAAGTCCAAATAAAAATCAAACAAAGTAATTTATTACGTGTCATCAAGTTTAATTTGTAAAACTTACTTTAAGTTTTAAGAATTTGTTTTACAGATTCAACAATATTATTATTCAATTTATAAAAACGGTTAGTTTGTTAACAAGTTCTGTTGTGTAATTATTATTGCGCAAGAGAGCTGTTAAGATTTCTAAAGGCAGTTTTATAAAACCTTCGGAAGGCAAAACAGCTGTCACAAGTAATAATAACAACGCAGCAGAACGTTTTCATAAATAAACTGAATATTTATAAACTTTAAACTTATAATGTTTGATTTTTATTTTTTTTTACTTGAGTCCTTACATCGCTGAGACACGAATCTTTAAACCTTATCATGCTGACCTAATCACGAATAAAATAATAAATAAAACGATAACTTTCTTTGATTATTCTTATACAACGAAAATATTTATTTATTTTAAATTATATTAATAATGTCACAGCACAAATTTTTTGCTTTACAAAAAACTTTTCTTGTGAATTCACGACGGTCAATTTTGAACGAAGTCAAAATTGCAATCCTTTGTTCAATTTCATGTAAACGTAAATTAAACCTTACAATGAACGGCGATTCGATGGCAAATAATGAAATATATTATTTCCACCCTGCGATGGAAAACAATGAACCCCTTTTCCGTGCAACCCTTGAAGGATGAAGCCAGTAGGCACCACCCCGGGTCTCGGTTCCATCCCTTGTACCTACCTAGCGTGGAACCAGTGGCGTTCAGTACCATTATTCATAAACAAAGTAAGCTGTGTTTAATAAATAAATTTAATTTAAAAAGGGAAGTTTATCCAAACAAAAAATTATTTCTTAAAGAAATAAGCAATGCAGTGTGAACCGACGAAAAGAAAAGATTATTTAAATACGTTGTGTTTATCTGTGCTACAAAGTTAACTACCTAATGCCTTTCCTTGCATTAAAATACGACCTCCTTTTGATTTCAGAGGCTCTGGTTCGAATGTAAAAATGTAAATATGATTTTGATGATCAAGTGTGATAAATCCAAAAATGTAAACATGTAATTCATCCGATTGATAGGCTAACCTCAGGACCAATGCAGACGTTCTACGGCGAATAAAAAAGCTAGACTTTCTGATTCCAGATATAATATGTCTTGAAAAATACTTGTTAATGGCATATTACGTAACCGATTTGAGAGTTGGGGTTCGCAGTAACGTCTTAAGCAGCTATTGATGTTAATCTAGTATTGTCTTGAGCAATGCTCTTGGAAAAATCAGTTACTAAGTAAAAAAAACACAATATACATAAAATCGGGCAATCTTGTAGTATGGCTGTGTAGATGCATTCCCATGTTTTTTGCATCGTGCCGAATATGCTATCCCTTATTCCACTTCATGTCCATCAATACTTATTGAGTGGAAATAACTAAAATCGCGAAAGGGGTATAACACGCCACTGCGGTAGTGTGTAGTATCCCCACCACTTCTCTGGAGCCTGCAACCGGAGCCACCCTCCGCAGAAAGCTCCCGGCATCTCGGACAGGAAGGCACGAACGCAAACTTTTGTTTGAGTGCCGTTTCAAAAACTGGAAATTAAATTTACTTTCATCTTAAATCTTGCTGTACGCGAAACTCTTTATTTACCCTATAATGCGGGTATTCCCTATTTTGGTATAGGTACTCGACTCCCGCAGTTCCAAATATTATTTGTTTGTCTATCGAAAATGTAACAATTCTATTTTGTGGTTGTTTAAAGAAATTTTTTGTTTCTTGAGTGAACGGTAATTATATTTGAGTTTATTTAGTACACAGAATATTTTATTTCACAGCATTTGTTTGAACGTAAGTAGCGAGCTAACATTAAAATTAAACCACTTCTGAGAATTACTGGAAATAGATGCTTAATAAAATATTGTTTCTGCTCTTGCAGACACTAAATTATTTAATGAACTATGCACTATGCACAGCAACAAATCAATTTTGCATTTGAAATAATAGTATTTCCTGTATTTTTTATACTAATGAAACCTGACATGTTTCTTGTAAATGTTGTTTCAAATTAGCTAGTCAAGATTTGTTGTGGTTTGGGAACCATTTTTGATTCCAATCATGTTATCGTCTTGTTCTCTTTATAGGCTTTTCAATTTTTTTATGAAAACACGAAATATTGCCACTGGTTCACGTTAGTTACTAGTAAAACACATAGTTTTTTTATTGTTAATGAAAAATATTTTTACAATAATAGTACATTTTTATGAAACAAATTTTTATTAATAATTTTTTCAAGAAAAATTGTCATTTTATGAATGAAAGTGTAACAGGATACATGAATAATAGCATAACTACATTAAAACATGAAATACCCATACTATGATTAGCATCAAATCCAAATAATAACACCTGATACTGTAAATGAAGCAAAGCTTCAAGTACATATGTACATTGTACATTGTACATTCGTATATGCATTCATTTATTCATGTTCGTTGCAATTCAGTTAAACTGAAAATAGGAAAATAATTTACTCGTAAGGTTTATACTAATATAATAAAAGAGAAAAAATAATAATAAATCTACGAGTATCTTTAGAAAAAACTAATTTGAGTAATAGCAAAATAACAATGCTATAATTAATAACGAATTAAAATAATATGGCCTTAAATAGTGATTAAATCAAATTAAAATATATAAAGCAAGTATGGTCGTACATGCACACAGTCTTTAATATTATTATTATTTTTATTTCTTGGTAGAGCAATCCCGATGAGTTACAAAACTCATTGTAGGACGAGAGGAACTTACAATACGTAGGTGGGAGTTAATAAGTACAATTTTACATTGGTATTTTGCTACCAAAATTATATTATTCACATATGAAACATTACAAAGATGGAAAAATATAATGTGTTAAATATTATAGAAATTAATTACCTTGTGAAACCCACAAAAAATATTGACACCAACTACATCAATAAGTTCACAGCGTTTGTTTGCAAGGTGATGAATTCTTGGAATTGGTGAATAAATAGAGTAGTTAGTATTGAGGTTATTGTTTCATTTAAAAGTGTCTTTGCTTGGAGTCTGTCTGAAAGGTTCATTCATATAAACTAATGCCAATTATTCAGGGCAGTCAATGAGAAATTTCAAATTTTTTTATAAAAATATTATATCAGTCAAAACTCTTATATCTGATAGTTTGGAGTAATCTGGTTTCGGTACGTGAGTTATTATAATTTATAAACTGGATGGAAATATTCATTTTAAAATTAATATTTCCAAAAAATACGCTTTGCTTAGTTATTAATATTATTGAAGTATATTACTACACATCTACAATTTCTGCGAAATTATTTCCAACTGCATATAAACTAGGTACAAGGGAGTATCTAAATGACCCGGTCCTGATATTGTTGTTGCTATTAAAAATAATTTTTAATCGAGTAGTTCTAGTTGGTATGTTGAAGGTGATTAGGCTCAATAAATCAGGGCTGTCTACAATTCCATTAAGGTAACGAATTAGTATTGATGCAGATTCAAATCTACAAAGCAAAGGTGTTAATTGAGTTAACTTTGAATATACCTAGTACCTACAGCCTTCTTTCCTTTAGAAATTATTACTAACAAACTTTTTAAAAAGCTTCCAAGATCTCCCTGTTACGTCACCGTTAGCCTTCGTTACTTATCATGAAGAACTTTGAAAATTTCAATAAGTATTCAACAAAAATACACATTTTTAAACACAACAACTCCGGTAACAGTATTATTCAACTGAAGAAATTTTCAGTAAATAATATTGACAAACAAGTCGGAAATAAAACTTCCTCTAAGTCCGCAAATACAGATTTTCTCAAAATTAGTTTCATCCCCGGAGGCCTTAAATAAACTTAGGCATGACTTGGAAAACTTTGAACAGGGAAACGTTATACTATTTTGTATTTTTTGCTCGTCAAAAACACGGGGGGAGAAGATTTTCACTCTGGTTTAGTGAGTATGTCTTTATTTTTGGGATAATTTTATTTTTATTTTTTTACTATTTAATATTGATATTAGTTTTGAAAAGCATCTAAATGAAGTCATTACTTATCTTTGATGAAGAAACAAATATAATATAATATTGGTATTATTTATACAATATATATGCGTTTTTATTGCGTTATCAAACATCTTTACGAATTTCACAAAGGATGTATTGTCGCACTCAATATTATTAACCATTAATTATAAATAATTTATTAATAAAGTTGCAGAGATGATTTGAGAAAGATTTTTTTCTGCCAAATTGTTTGTATATTTGAAAAATAAGAGTATGGTTTTTATTTATTTGTTTCGATCCTGCCCACCAGATGTCGGTAGAGTGCGTAAGTCTATGTTTTTATTTTACAATTAATATAGTTTTAATGGTTTCCATAAAGGGATATCATGTCGGTTGTACCCGAATGGTTGGGAGTACAGCCGATGCTAGCCGATTGCTAGATAGGGTGCTCACTCTAGTTGCGTCCAACGTTAGACTAACTCGTAGCCTCTGATAGAAAGGACATACGTCCTGCTTAAGATTCATTGTAATTATCTTAGAACTATAGTTAGTTATATTTGACGAACCAAAGCATTTATTGAATACTCATCATAATTGTATTGCATACCAAGAAATAATGCAAAACGATTATTATGTTCCATGTTCATGAACCCATTGAATACGCTGGTTAGTAAATTCTCTTGAACGACTTAAGCGTAATAGACATAACAAATACAATTAAACCCTTACCCCTGCAGTTAAGGTGTGTTTTGATACAATTGTATAGATGGAGTTAGTTTGGGGGTGCTATTTAAAATTGGATTTTCTCATCCCTTGTCCGTCCTCCCGGGTACGGGCGGGAAGGCAGAAGGGTAGGTACTGGTTACGTCTCTTAGGCCAGCGCTTGCAACCCCTATTCGACTTTATTCACACAGACCTGTGCGCTGAATTATTTAACGATCAAATATTGTGTATATATTGTCACGAAATTTGTATAAAATTCAATTGAATAATTAATACCTAAAGCATTTTGAACTTATGCGTTCCGACTGAATGCTGTAGTAATGAGTTCCATGAGGCGTTTGTGCGGTGTAACCATTCCAAGATAACTCAACATAATGACAATTCAACACATTTATTTTTATTTTTTATTGATACATGATTTAGAGAGTACATGTGGTTTTTTGTGATATTTAACCCTCCATACTAGGGATAACCCTGTGATATGGCGGGTGAATTTTACAGTATGCGGAAATAGAATCTATACATTACTATAATATAAAAAAAGAAAAATTATTAATAGCTAGTTTAGAGAATGGAGAAGTTAGAGAATTATAAAATGATGAAAAAATTGAGAAATTATTAGTATATAAATCACACTAATTAATTATATACATACTATACCGCTCAGTTAGGGAGTAAGGATATTATTATATTATGTTTTGTCTGAAAGGTGATTAAATTGATAGAGTTTAGAATGTAAGGGTATTGTAGTTGTAATGTATTTCATGGGTAAGGATCCATTTCGTTATTTGTTTTTTAAAGGAATGGGGTTGACTCACGGTTTTTAGGTTTTCAGGGATAAGGTTAAAGATTTTAGGACCTAAGAAGAAAAAAATGTCTTTGAACTAACGTGGTATGTAGTGAAGGTACTTTGTAGTGACCGTTGGTTATTGTTCTGGTGGTGTAGTTGTGTTGTAAGAGAGTTTTTCTTTTTATATTTGAACAGGAAATGTATTAATGAAAATTTGAGGTTGAGTTGTCGTATGCTTAAGACTTTATATTATATGAGAAGTCGATTGGAGTGGTGTCTTGTCGGTCGCTTGTTAATGACACGTATTACCATTTTTCGGGCTTTTAGTAGAGGTTCAATGGTAGATTGTGCACAGTCACCCCATATTATAATGCCGTTAGCTAGTATAAATTGACATAGAGGGTAGTATATAGTTTTAAGAATTGAGGTAGTAAGGATATTTCTTAGATTTCGAAAAGCATAAGAGAGCTTGCGGATGCGTGGGGTTAGACTGGCCAAGTGCTGATCCCAGCGAAGATGTTGATCAATGATGACCCCCAGGTATTTTATGTGGGTGACTTATTCCAGAATTGGGCAATTACAGGAAGGGCGAATTCTCAGACAGGAGTGAATTATTATCTTCTGGTTGTTTGTAGGTTGGGTTGCAGTTGACAAACTGAAGGTTAAGAATTTTGTTTTTCCAACATATGTCAATAAACAATAAATAATTATAAGCAATAATTAGTCGCCTGAAAATATCAATACAAATTGAAAATTTCTCCCGAGTAAAAATAAATGACGCCAACGGAAATTGAACCCGTACCTTCTGATGTCCGGTCAGGTGCTCTGAACCATTGATCTATGTCGGCTTATTTCCAACCCGCCAAGTAATTCAATATGTAGATACTAGTAACTAAATCAACAATTAATGCTTATTATATCTTTTATACTTATTATTATTATGCATAAAAACCTTGTTATATAAACATTAGTTTATCATTATAAAATAATCAATATCAATCTTTAACTTTTGGGCTACATCGGAACTCCACCCAGGTCACAAATTTAGAATAAGAATAACATAACAATAACAAATATAATAAAGCCGTGCAGTGTTTGCCTGGAAAATGAATTCTCAGTTTCCTTGGTGACCTAAATATGTATCAATACCAATCTGCCCATAATAATAAATTATAAGGTACTTACCTAATGTAAGCTTATTCTCTACTTTGCCGCCATATTTTTTCCTGTACAGAATTTGGATGATCTTATATGTCGGTCTATATACATAAATACAAAATAATTACTCTATTGGACTAAAAAGTAAAAATTGTAATTGCACAAAAAAATTTATTTGCTCTAAAATCGGCGCACTGGTCACAGGAAGATAAAGTGAGCTCACGTCGGTAAGTCAGTATTCTGTGGTATAGACTGTGGTATGTTTGTGGGTGCAGTCATAAAATAGTACGTGGAGCGAATACAACTTTAAGGCGATAAGCAAGACATGGATACAAGAGAGATATAGAGATTCCTGGCATTAAAACTAATGGATAAAATATAAATGTGGAACGTTAAATTTCTAGCCATTTTGTTACTTTTAGCGGTAGTAAATAACCAGTGCTGGAATGTTAATCTTTCGCGGAACTGCCTCTTTGAACGTCTTTAGTAAATAGTCTCAAAATATAAACCTGTGCTAGAAATTATTTAGAGCGGCACTTATTAAGTTAGTATGCATCATGCAGAAAAACGTGATCTAAACTTGTGTAGCCCTGCAGTCGTCTTTTATTATGCATACAATATTCGTGATATACAAAACAAATTGTTGCCGGAAAATACAAAAAATGAAGTAACGACAAATCCAGAAAAATGAAGTTCTATGAAGGAAAAAAATATGAGGAGTGGATAGAAATCTAGGAATCAGTGTCTCTAGGAGTGACGAACGTGTAAATATATCCCCCCCCCGCTGCATCGCAAACAAACCTCTTCTGATCTGGCACGCCGCGCTGCCGATGGGTAGGTGCATCCTGAATATACCTCATTTTGTGAACCCGGGAACCCTTGTGTATCGAAAATGAAAAATTATTTTATTGCATTTAATACCAATTGCGGCTAAAGTTGCACACCTGCAAGATTGATGACTCTTTTTTCCAAATTATAATATTTACCAGTTAAAAAATGCATCAATCTGTTACCAGGCGGCAAAAAGCCTGGATCGAACATGAAACAGTTCGATAACCCTATTTTACAAAACGAAATTAAAATATTGAGAAAGCCAGTTGCTGGGCGAAATATTATTCACACCACAATACCTGCCTTTTGAAAACGTAAACATGTCAACTGAAATCTGTATTCGCTTCTGTTCCTCCATCACGGCACAATCATTTTAAAGATTACAACTATGTGCGACGAGCTGTTTACTGTCGGCACTCTATCAGCTGAGATAGACGCATCTGTCATCATTACAATAATGGGGCGTCTCCGTGTGCCGGCCCTTATAATCAAATGACCATGCCGCCGCTGAATTCCTTCGACTGAACCAGCCATAGATGCTGACAACCTAAAGACTGACGAATACCTGCTGGCTACTGACTGAATTAGTACCAGTGCCGCTGATCACCTAGAGGTTGGCCGATCCCTGCTGCATTGATGTTGACAACCTGGAGGCTGGTGAATTCATCCTTTCTCCCGACTGAACCAGCGACAGATGCTGAAAACCTAAAGGCTGACGAATACCCGCTGGCTACCGACTGAATTAGCCAGTGCTGTTGATAACCTAGAGGCTGTCCAATTTTTCCTGGCTACCCACTGAATTAGCCACTGATGCTGACAATCTAGAGGCTAGCCAATTCCTGTTGGTTACCAACTGAATTAGCCAATGATGCTGATCACCTAGAGGCTAGCCAATTCCTGTTGGTTACCAACTGAATTAGCCAATGATGCTGATCACCTAGAGGCTAGCCAATTCCTGTTGGTTACCAACTGAATTAGCCAATGATGCTGATCACCTAAAGGCTGGCCAATTTCTACTGGCTACCAATTGAACTGACCACTGCTGCAACAGTCGCCTACGCCATTTGCTGTATCGTATGACGCGATGATGCACAATGTGCTCCAATCAGAAATTATCGCTGAAAGAATTCTGATTATCTCAGTTTCTATTTGTGTATTAAAACCCAGTTGTATTGAAATACATGTGACTATTTCTTATGAATTCGATTGTCTGTAGGAAATAGGAAGTACCTATAAGCTACACCCCTTTTTACGTTCTGTATTGTATACCAGCACAATACTTATAGTTAAAATGTGAATTTTGATTTGAATCGTCTTTCTTTTATGATGGTTTGGATAGAACACCTCACGGTGTTATACTTAAATCATAACCCAGGTTGAGAACTGATGTGTGCCGGTGCTTATTATTTACAGTCTTTTCTTGTACAGTCAAAAACGTCCCGTACACCTTGCTAAATCAGTAGCGAACCACTTGGAGTAACCTATGGCACAGGTGTTGGTTATCCAATAAATGGTTCCCGGGGCGGCGGTACCCAAACCCTCTCCTAAATTGCTAAGTTTTGTTGATGTTAGTTATTTTTGAGCTTTAAATTTATGAGTTCACATAGCAGCGCATTCAGGTAATTTTTCACAACGTTGTGAAAATGTAAATTTATATAAATGCAAATATATTTATTATTCAATGATGCAAATTATCAAATTACTATTATTATAAAGTAATTTCAACTCGTGAAACGTTTATGAATGTTCAAAAACAAAAAATATGGTTTTGGAAATAAGCATTAATTTTTAAATAAATCATTGAAATAGTAAAATAAAACAGTTTTACTAAATAATCCAGGTGGTGATTGAGACAGCCATGTGTAACATTTATATGAATACTACCACCAGAATTCACCGGTTCATATTGCGTATTGATTCCAGCATACGTTTACCCGACAGAATCTCCCAAGGGCGCAACGTACATATTAATCACTTCCTAGAACGGACATATTAGTTCCTGCAACAGGATCAGAACAATACGATCTCCCGACCCTCTCACGTTACCGTAGACATGTAGATAACCATCCATCTACCAGTATCCTCCCAACCCGCCCCATCTCTACCTCCCTACCCAACCTACTTCCCTATTGGTCCAAATCACCTGCACGCGTAATTAATTTCAACCCTCGTTGCGTTAATTTGGCCCATCTCAGTCGTTATCGCGAACTAACTAATAACGATTGGCTTTGATAAATAACGGAGCCTTTGTAGTTCCAGAAATAGGCTGGGAAACTTCATAGCAGGCCTTCTAAGAAAAGAACGTTTCCAAATACTCATTAAACGATCTGGCAACATAATTAAATTCTTGTTACCTAACCACATCCCGTTAAAAGCATTGCAATGAAGGCTTTGCCAATAATTTGACAAATAAATAATATGTTCTCTCTTTCTTGTATTGGCACTTGGAAACCATATTATCAAAGCCATTGAGCAATTTAAATTACAACATTCGTATTTCGAAAGACCTTTGATCATTCTGGAATCAACTGTTGATAAAATACTGAACAAATATGGATGTTTGCATTGTCTAAGAAACGATATTATTTGTTTGTTATCGAGTAGCTTTCCATCGAATAAGCGAAAAAATAAATTCTTGTTTTCTTTAAATGTTACATACATTATGAACAAAGTTAAATTTTTTGATGTGTTTGTGGAAAATAATTACCTTTTCCAGTCGGAAATTTTCCATCTTTCTTAAATCATCCCACGGATAAAACAGATGATTTAAAAATGTACCTGTTATAGAAAGAATTACCTTTGTATTTTCTTATAGTTTTATGACAATGTCAATAGGTACCACAAACCGACGAATAAATACATTTGGTATTTCAGAGGATATTTATCCTTCGTTGCATCGTAATGAGTGCTGTTTCTTTTTACCGTGTATGCTTTTACCGAAGGAAAGTTAAAAAAAAAATTTAAATGAATTTTTTTTTTAAATTTATTTATTTATTTATTTATTTATTTATTAGATACAAATAATTACACACATATTAAGGAAGCTTTGGCTGTCCAACTAGGAAATTTTCCCGTTTTAGGACAGCCAAATTGCCTGGTTTAGTTAACATTTGTACACGCTGCTGTTATGAATTATATTTCCATACTTAACATTAATAGTTACGCTAGTAATATAGTCTATACACATATATATTTATCAAAGTAATCAAAATAAAAACTTTTTCAGTATATCATTATATTCAATATATCATCAATTGATACAGATGCAGTTAGTGTGTTTTATATTCGTTTTTATATTGTTTTATATTTTATTGTTTCAATTTTTTCTAAGAAAATTGACTTTTCGATTTGATTGCAGCTTTCATCGTCAGTTTCAAGGATATGTGTTATAAGAAATACATTTTTTTCTCTTTCTATCTCTTTCAAACTTGAAAAACGTAAAAATTTAATTTAAAAAAAATTAATATTCTGATAAATTATTAAAATTTTGACTATGGGTACCTACGGTTAATTTGAACACAATTGTTTATGCCCCTAACTCTATTATATATATCTTAATTATAACCCAAAAATTATTCCAAATTCAAATCGAAATATGATATTTTCTCCAGACCTGACTTGTAATTTTCTTCTAGAATAAATAATTATTTATTTGTTTTTGATAAGTTGGATGGAAACGTTTCAGGATCAATCAATCCAAAGTTCAAGTCCTAAAGGTCGGGTTCAAGTCTGGAACTTGTCCTGAGAGTTTCCCAAGTCTGGACAATCGATTCATCTTTGGGTGGTTAAGGATATTCCTTGTACTTTGTGAATATTGAAAAACTTTGGCTAAGTTATCTTTTTATAATTTAAGAAAAAATGACCACTAGAATTAAGTTGAACGATAAATATGTCTTGCTAAAACCTAGTTGACCATGTCAAAGTATGATTTAATAAAAATAAAACATCAACAGTACATACCTAGTTGTGGACATTGTCCAATGATTGATTAAAGAGTCGGGCGTCGAAGAAAGACAAGACAAATATTTGGGATCGGTCTGGTCAAAAATTGCTGTAGTGAAGGAGTATGAATTATTAAACATATTGTTATATTTTAATTAGTCCCATTTATTTTACAAACAATATTTTTTTAACTTTTGAGTGTAGTTGTTTTTCACACACGTGAAGATATGGGGTCTTTCTTTCATTTTTAGGTCTATATCTTGCCATTTTTAAACCATGGAAACCATATCAAACAAAATGGGAACGCCTGTCGTGCCTCCACATTTGGTTTCCGATTTGGGTTCAAAAGCAAAACCTTCCATTTCGTTATTGAAACGTTAACATTTTAATATAAATTTATATGATACCACACATTGTTCAATGAGGAAATCCAACCTTTGGTCACTGGAGATAATTGTTCAGGAGAGCAATTTTAAATGTGAGCAGCCTTGGTGGGTGTGAAAATAGTGCTGTTATTTTCTTAAATTATTGAATAATTGGTATAAAAATTGTGTGTAAAAAGTGTAAGCTAAGGAAATGAAGAAAGGAATCGATCTCAATAAAAAAGTAATTTTTTGCATTATGGTGGACTTAGGACTATTGTTTTACAAATGGTCGAAATAATGAAAAATGTAAAATGAAATGAAACACAAACCAAAAACAACAACAAAAACTCAAAAAAAAAACCATCTAAAAGATACCTGTATGTTCTAATCTTTATCATTATGTGTATATATGTACCTAACTAGTACTTTTAAATTAGAATGCTACCCAAGCAGCAGTTAATCTTATATTTAATTGGATATTTTATTTTATTCTATTTCTTCTCTTTGCTATTCATATTTATAAAAAATATGTTAGTAGGCTAAGGCACCAGTTAATAGTACATATACCTATTATTTCATTATTATTTAAATACTTACTTATCAAACAACTTATCAAAATGTTAATACTCATCCTAATTTGACTGTCCTAAAACGGAAATCCTCCTAGTCGGGCAGTCAAAACATTTCTTAAATAATGTATATAAATGTATAGTCTTTTACTAAATAAAAAAAATGATATATTAAAACATGGTAAATTTATGCATATGAGTAAAAAGTCTGTCCATTTTTCCTGCCTTCCGGTTTGTGGAGAAACGATGTGATGGTTATCCTTTTAAAAAGTAGCTACTACCTCTTTATACAATAAATACATTGATCACATTCAGAAAGGCCACCGCATAATGCGGTGTAGGTACTCAAATAAAAACATGATGTATATCTCCCACGAAAAGAAGATCTTACATTTTTCAATATAATGCAATGACCACGCATATTCCCTCTGAGCTAAATATTCATAAACGGAATTTCATCTGCCCGGGTGACGGCATGGCCAAAGATAAAAATTCTTTGGAAAAATTTTCATCCCGTCGCGTGGGAGAACAAATTTTCTTACTGCCAGCTTTTTAGATATAGGATCACGGAAGTTCACGGGAACATAAACTGCTGACCTTTGGAAGTGTTCCGATAAAAGGAAAAATAAGTATTATGTCAAAATATTTCAAAGATGTAAATTTTATATTGTCTTTGAGATAAATAAATGTTGTAAATCTCGTTGTTAATGCTCTTTTACATTTCAATAATTTCTTGTCCTTTTTCAAATCATAAATCCAATTTGAATTTTGGTCTATCACATTTAAAAATCGTGAAGAAAGCACTCTATTTGTATGATATCGGTACGGTTACCTTTAAATCTGTAGGTAAACGCAATATTTTTTTCGAAATATGTAGGAATAATCAAAATTGGATTTTTTCTACTAAAAATTATTTGAACAAAACATAATTTGGTCGCTTTCCTACACTACCACAGACATCCAAAGAATAAAATATTGAATAAATATAGTTTAGGTAGGTATTATTTTGCGATTTAAAAAAAAATATATATAGGTATATCACAGCCCGGTATGAAAGCTCATTATTTAGTAGATAAAGATTTCATTTAAATTCTTTTTCACTACTTTTGCGCTTGTACTTATTTCATTTTATTCATTTCAGGAAATAAATTGTAGTGGATACATTTTTTAGTGTTATTTCACCCGCCATGCTATGGATGCCCCTGTATTATGACGGGAGTTTACAGATTTAAACATTTCATAATATATTAAATTATACAATTCAGATTAAGTTTGAAATATTTTATGTGATAATAAGGAATGTGAGACATGTATGAAGGGAGATTAGAGTTTGATAAAGTGTAAAATGTATGGGTGTTATGATTGAAATGTATTGCAGATATAAGAATCTATAGAGTTATTTTTGTTTTGAAAGTATGGAGTTGGGTTTCCGTTTTTAGGTAATCAGGGAGAAGGTTAAGGATTTTTGGAGCAAGGTAGTTCTATTGTCTTTGTGCTGATGTTGAATAAAGTTTAAATACATTGTAGTGTGGGTTAGTATCGTTAACGTATATCATGACTTTGTCTTGATAGAACTTTTTCATGCTAGTGGGAGTCAATTACGTTATACGTATACATTCGCGAGCCGAACTGCCAAACTGTACCTCAACTTATGGGAAAGAAAGGAAGCAACCGCAAATGAAGCGAAACGCCGCTTGCTGTTGATTCGTTCCTTTCCCGTAATTCATGGTACGGTTCGCGTTTCGGTTCGCAAATGTTTACGTACCCTTACATAACGACTGTACAATCTTTAAACCCACAAAATGAAAACAATACAGGACGATAAAGACGAATTGGTAAAACTAATTAAAAAATCATTTGATTCATATGGAAGTGGTTATTGTTTTACAAAGTTTTGATGTAAAATATTGCAATTCTATTTATAATTTTGAAAATTTTGAGGTTTAGTCATTTCATCTATGATTAGTAAAAACACTACGCATAAATTTAGTTTTTAGTATTAAAAATGTCTTAATCAGAAATAATTAATTTTCCATGTTGTACTTTGGAAACTATATGAAACAGCTGAAATGTGATATTCCCAAAAAATGTGTCCTGAAATGTACCAAAACACGTTCGATAAAATAAGAAAAGCCCTCACTGAAGCCACGATTCTGAAATACGACGGGAAATGTAATAAAGCTGCTGCATAAATTGCTCTTCTCTGCAAAAGGTAGCTGACACTTATTCAAAATGTCGATCACCATCTTGACATCTGACAAGAGATGGTGGAATTATTGTTAATTGTAAAATTTATTATGCCAGTATACACTGGCTAGCATTACTGTGTGACACTTTTTACTTACGAGGTCATAATATGTGGTTTCCGACCACCACGAATATGTAATTTTTTCTGCATAATGTTAGGCCAAATATATAATTTCCTGCATTAACATCAAAATCCAATCTAAAACAAAGTGTGTATTTAAAGACTATGCTCATATGGATGTTTACATTTCTTGGTAATTATTTTATTTTTAAAGTACGTACATAACTAATTGTGTCTAGCAAAGTATCTCCAAATTGTAAACGCCGCACTATCGATTTCCCTTACATATTATGCAATTATTACCCTTTATCCCATAATGCAAATACCAACAACCGGCTTGGGTATAATTAATGTCTGAATAATTTATATGTATCAAACATGAAACAATACAATAAACGTATCAGCTGTTTATTCAGGAACGAGGCACACAGAGGGCGTGTGTTTGGTAACTGTATCACAAGCCTTTACTGTGTCAATAGGATATTAAATGGAAAAACCTACTTGTCAGGAGAGTGTTGATTTTTGAAATAAAATAGCTACATGGTACATTTGTCCCTCAGCAAAAAACACGTGGAACTAATTCAAGTTTATTTATCTCAATATAATTATGTTTAAATAAAACACCTTTAATTAAGAACATTTTGTAAACGTTAAATGAAGAGACTCAGCTTTTTTATATCTGCGTCTGTGCATGTAAACTGCAGTTTATTTTTAAATATCTGCATCTGTACATATAAACAGCTGTTTTTTTTAGATAAACTCAATTCGAGTAATGTTTCAAAGTGTAACATTTTTTGAAAACGAATATTACAAGGGTATCTTGAAAAACGATACTTGTCACCAGCGACCCCCCTCCCCCCACCCTCCCCCAGAAGTAATCCTTTCTCCCTTACGAAAGGTCAAAAACCTCCATCGGTTGTAGTGGTCACAAAAAACTATAAAAGCTCGCCGCAAAGTATTGACGGCTCGATATTGAGTGAGATTGATGACAAGGGCTGTGGACTGCGGAGGAGCCTTTTGGCAATCTCTGCCCATTGACATATGGCTGAAACTGCAATGTCACTGTCGTGAGTGATTCTTGCTTATATTGACGTCAACCCACATGAAAAGTCAGGGGCTAAAGGAAGAAAAAGGGGATGCGCCATTTGTATTATTTATTAAACCAAAATGAAAATTCTTTCCTCGGATGTCACATAAATCAAAATAGGTTGTTGATTATGAAATACCTATAAATATCAGTAACAGGCACAATATAAAAATCTACAATATATTTTTTTGGTATTATTATTGTATTCGGCTCAAGCCAACATCAACCAAAAATAATTTGAAAGTTAATTTCTGACGTTATTTTAAATTAAATCAAAATGACTAATATTTTTACACCACTATTTTTAAGAAAGATTATGAACATGTTTCATCATCAGAATACAAAGTAGATTGTATATGAAAATATATAAGAGTAGACAAATAAGCATAGACAAATAAATTCTTATATACAAAAATATAAAATGATAAGCGATGATTAATTAGTTATAACTAATAAATAATATAAAATGAACAAAAATAATGATCAAACAATTATTGCATTCATAGAACAAAAAAACTTTTAGTTATTAAAACATCTTTTGTTTTAGGAGCAACCAAAAAAAATCTAGGAGCAAACAAAAAGCAAGATTATTTTTTTAATTATTATAATCAACTATTCAATCTTTTCTTAAATAAAAATTAAATACTTTGTTTCTTTTCTCATATCTAAAATTTCATAGTTATCTAATTGTAATCCCATTGAATCTGTATGTAATATTTCAAACCTTTGTTTCCAAAATGTGGTTAGCAAATTCAATTAGTATATAATTATTATACAGGTGATATTTAACTCTAGTACTAAACATGCTAGATGTCTCATGTACGAGTATATATAAAAAAGTGAAAATCGACTAACGCATTACTAGTATGTAATTTGGTTAAATAAACATTTGCGCTTTTGAAATTATCTCGTTGTTTCTACAGTTTTTTGATCAATCAATTTTGATACATTCAATCGCATAGGGGCCCGTGCCTTGGGTTTAGATGTATTATTTACTGGCTGAGAATCACAAAGTTGTGAGTGTGGCTTTAGCTCTTTGTTTTGGTAAAACGCAACGGTTTAAGAGGGAATTGGGGATATTACGAATGCATTACAAAATTGCCTCCAGGTCGCAGTAGTAGAATATTTGAAATCTGCTTACGTAAAATATTATTTTGCAGCATTCAAAAACTAAATTACCCCTCTTTATGCCCATTTGTATTCAAATTAGTTGATTATTTAGTTTAAATTAGAATTTGTCGCTAAACCCACTGGTTAAATTTCATATGAGCCACTGGTAACGTCACTTTATAATTATTCATTACATGCATGAAATAGTTAATTTGCGGTAGATTTCAAATTGATTATGCAATTCAGGATAAGAGACATGTTAAAGGAGCTGAATATTTTGACGGTGAAGCAAACTGTGTATTTGAATGTACTTATTTTTATACATAAAATTAACTTAGGGATGATGTCTAAGGAACTGAAAAGAAAAATAAATTACAATAACGAAATACACGGACACGGGACGAGAAATTCTAAGCAAATTAGATTGCCAACAAGAAAAAAAACAAGCACCCAAAAATCTCTGATGTACCAGGCCGTTCAACTCTATAACAAAATCCCGAAGGAAATTGCTGTGATAGAAAATATTAATAAGTTAAAAAATGAATTAAGAAAATATGTCTATCTCAATTATTAATGTTTTTTTTGTGACTTTATTGAAATATTTAAAGAAAGATTATGTTTGCCAAACAATGTACATGTTTATATGTTTATAAAACTATTAGCACACACGAAGATGTGAGCTAACTTAAGATTAATAAACAAATAAATAAATAAAATTGTTAAGTTTTTTGGTAATGCATTAGAAACGTCCATCTGGTGTAAAACCAATTACTGACGATTTGTGATTAAAAAAATTAATCAATATTTTTAAAACCTCCGATCCATATGTAACTAAGATCCAAGAATTTTTATCTTAAACAGTAACATTGCAACTAATGAGTTGTCAAAAGTAAGAAGTGTTTACTCCATGAAAATAATACTTGTTTTGTTTGATCAAATTTGTTCAGGGTTTCTTCCACGTAGTTTTAAGACAAACGTAGGCTTCGAAAAATAGCCAAAAATTTTATCTAGAAAGCGCTCTTGTGTTGGCACGTGGGGAAATGTCCCCTCCCGGTGGAGAAATTTCTCTCTCGTTCGCGGCCAACGATATTGGACATTTTCCGGGACCATTCTCAGACCCCTGCCCCAGGATAGAGTCCGTACGAGGTGGCTAAGCCATATAATGGTTGAGGCATTACTTTGTGCACGTTTCAGCTCGACCCCTTTCTCGGACCTCAGAGCAAATCTGAAAAAAGAAAAACACCCCTTAAATGGTCAGTATGAATTATTATTACGTTGCGTTTTTCTTTCTTCATGTGTGAAGGGACGTGAATTTTCATAATAATAAAAAATAATTGAAGATTATAGGATAGTGGTGACATTTTTTATGCCTGGTGGCTAAGGGTGGTGGTAAAAACATGTCTTTGGAAAAGATTTTTTCTCAAGAAAGTAGTTTTTGAGATTTTTCCTTCTCGTGTTGGAAAAATAAAATAAATATTTATTTCAGTGTAGTTTGTCGAGTGTAACAGATAACACATCCATAAAACCAAAATTTGGACATAACGCGAATGAAATAACGTAAATGAAATCTTGACATTTTTTAGATGTTTAGATTCACACAAAATTTAATGCAATCTCTATCATTCCTTGTACGTGAAGCCTTTGTTTCATCTTGAATTTTAATCTCGTATTTTAATGCAATTGGATGTAGCCTGTTTATTAAATGGTCTTTCACCAATAGCTAAAGGCGCCTTTCTTGGTTTACATGATGTGTGCCTTACAAAATACGATTGGTTAAACCTGTTTTTGTACGTATTAGTAAAACTACAAAACTTATGCTGATTTAATTGTATTATGGAACCTTACACACATTTTAATCATGCTTAGGCTATCAATTAAACAACATCTTTATGGCAATATAGTAATTACGAGAAGCAGTATTGCATTAAATTTAGTAAACCGGCAATTCAAACGTCTTCAAAATTCCATCATGTTGGTAGGACGACCGTAATGGCGCGACCTCCATTTATTGTGTCGCTAGACGCTATAGCTCCCACTTATATATCCCTTGCAATCTTGGCCATTTCAGTAATTTCCATAAAACTAGCAGACAGAAGCCATCAGCCTTCATAGTAACACAAGGCCATAGGCACCTTCTGCCTGTCTTCTCAGAAAGTAATTGAAGTCGCAAAGAGGCTTACGGCGACAATATATGACGGTGCATTTTCATCGTCTTCCTTGCGATCCAATAGTGCAAGAATGGCATTTATTGAAGTGAAACTTCTTTACGCGCGTCATGCAATTTCGTGGACCGGAGTAAAACCAACTCATGACCGAAACGAAAATGCGGGACCGATTAAAGTTCATTTGATCTAGTCAAAGTTTTGAAGTAAAATATAAATGCTTCTTAGCTCATCTCGACAACTGGCGTTGGTGGTGTAATGGTCAGCATAGTTGCTTTCCAAGCAGTTGATCCGAGTTCGATTCTCGGCTATGGCAAATTATTTTTTTGTTTTTAACGCCTTTTTTTTTTTCAATGGTTGACGATAATATCAATCCACTAAGTAATATTTTAGGCCTGTAGAATAATTGAAAAGTTAAAGAATGATATAAAATTTTTTATGATGTTAACGATAAAAAAATAAAAAAAAACATAAAATTACCATAAAAAATGGGCCAACGGCACGCGGTGTTCCCAAGCGGTCACCCATCCAAGTACTGACCGCGCCCAATGTTGCTTAACTTCGGTGATCGGACGAGAACCGGTGTGTTCAACATGGTATGGTCGTTGGCAAACGCTAAACAATATTAATTTCTATTCTACCTGCAAATAAATATATGAAAATTAGTATAAAAAAGCCCTAATAATACTGAAAACATTAGCAAGGTGTGTGCGACGTTGATAAAAATAATCATTACATACGCGCTTGAAAAAGATCGTAATTACATCCATAACTTTGTAGGAATTTTTTTTTTCAATGGTTGACCATAATATCAATCCACTAAGTAATATTTTAGGCCTGTAGCATACTTGAAAAGTTAAAGAATTTTATGATATTATTAATTATAGTAACGATAAAAAAATAAAAAAAAACATGAAATTACCATAAAAAATGGGCCAACGGCACGCGGTGTTCCCAAGCGGTCACCCATCCAAGTACTGACCGCGCCCAATGTTGCTTAACTTCGGTGATCGGACGAGAACCGGTGTGTTCAACATGGTATGGTCGTTGGCAAACGCTAAAAAATATTAATTTCTACTCTACCTGCCAATAAATATATGAAAATTAGTATAAAAAAGCCCTAATAATACTGAAAACATTAGCAAGGTGTATGCGACGTTGATAAAAATAATCATTACATACGCGCTTGAAAAAGATCGTAATTATATCCATAAATTTGGAGGAATTTTTTGAAGTGAAACTTCTTTACGCGCGTCATGCAATTTCGAGGACCGGAGTAAAACCGACTCATGACCGTGACGAAAAAAAGGGATCATTTCGCTATAGGAGCCTAGCTAATATTATATACCTAGTTTAACTCACTCTCCTAACTCATCTTCGCTGTCTACAGGCAGAGCGCACGACTGTGGTCGTGAAGAACCGAGGTTCGATCCCCGCTTTAACTAATTTTTTTTTTCTTTTTTTATAACTTTTAATTTTTTTTATCACATGCTACTTATAAATATGTCAATAGACAGAAAAAAAGAGAGAATGAAATGAAAAGAGAGAGAGAGAAGAATACTAGAAGTTTCACTTCTGTCTTGCGTAGGCTTGACACACCCATTTTTTTATACCTTCAGCAGTTTAAGATATTATTCCGTTTGAATTGTGCAAAGCCTTCGCTTCTAAACGGCTCGGTGCTGTGCGGTTCAATCCTCCTTCCATATTAAAAGAACGAAATGGAAAGAAGGGACATCGGGAAAATCCGGCTCTCTCTCGCGACACTTCAATTAATTTGAAATATGAGAAATTTTCTTTCGAGATTTATGCGTTTTTATTTCAGCGGGACCTCGCGATAATGTATACCCGTTATGATTTATAATGTGATTGAGTTTTACCATTGTGAGAAAATTAGGTTTTACTCGTTGTCCGCAGAATAAATTACATTAAACGTGATAAAAAGTGTTGAACGTAGTGTACCGATTATAAACCATGAAATATAATGTACACATTCGATAAATAACGATTTTTTTTTTTTTTTTTTTTTTTACAGTATTACCGCACAAGAGTCCCAACTGCTCCCGTCTGGAGCCAGTGAGACTATGGCATCCCCAATTGGGGTATGTTGTGAGGCTGAGGGTATTGGGGAGGGGAGGGAGATGGGGAAGAGGAAGGTGAGGAAGTACCTGGCTATTCAGATCTGGTCACCAAACACGGCTAAAGCCATTTCAAGCAACGTTTCAATTCTGAATGGTGGTCTTACACCAGGGCGATACTGAGAGTATCTTCCACTCTGGAACGTGCCGCAAATATACTATATATTATTTTAATTAATTAATTGTGAAATAACACAAATTAATCAAATAAAATTTATTTGCGCACGCCGGGTTCGAACCCGCGACCTTCGGATCTGTAGTCAAAAGCGTATACCACTAGACCACGCCGGCCGTCGAACGATGAATCCGGCCTTCCAACTTTGATGCTATTTAATATTACTATAAAATACAGATCTAAGATGATTTTCATAAATTAACATGAAGAAGATGGCGTAGGAGTGGAATCTCATAATAACTTTTGTTTAATCTGTTCATTTAGTTTTAACGTGATTTATTTTTGGGTATTATGCCTTGTTGCGCTTCTTCCTTCCTAAGCCAACGTTCGGAGAGTGTTACAGTTTCCATCATCAATGCAGATGTGTAGATTATAGGGAGTGCGTTTATGTACATATAAGCGGTACCATGTTGCGCGCGTCAATCTTTTTATGGCCTTATTTCGGTATAACTAGTTAAATTAAAGTGGTTTAGTTTTGGTGTAGCCGATAAAAATGGAATACTAAGAACTACTGCGCTTAGTCCCTTATAATATTAATAGTGTTTTTGTTCAATGTAAATGCCTCTGTACCGAATTAGGCGTGCTCGTTGCGTTTTGGTTCTTCCCAGGACTTCAGAAATAAATCCAAAGTAAAATGCCTGAAAAATCAATAACGATCATTCTTTTAAAATCTCAAATCTGACTAGATTTTGTATGTTTTCAAGGATTTTAAGAACAGTTCTATTATGTGACTATGTGGGTACCACTACAGAACTTGCACACGTGTACGATCATTCAAGACGATTCCTGTAAAGTAACTAGTTTACTTAAACTTGGTTCATCTTGTTGTGTATAGAATGAGTAAAATTATCAAACCTATGTTACACAAGTTAATATTTTGTAAAGGTGTTTCATACTGATTCACAAGTATCTGAAGGCATCTGTGCCAGAGTTTAAGAATGTTCATGACTCTGCCTGTAAATTGAACTAGTTTTGTTATGTTCCCCATCGTAGGCGAACTTCCCTTAGAATGCCTTCCATCTTACGAGCGCTGTCATGCCGTAACGGCCGTGTATGCCATTACTTGCTTTACAAGCGCCGCCGTGTAATACTTACTCTATTTCCTTGTCAAATACAAACATTCAAAACTTCGACCGATTTTGGAAGACATAATATTGTAAGCAGAGTTTATTAGTAGAATTACAACATATTCGTAATAATATATGGATTTGTTACACCATTCAAGATAAAATACGAAAGCTGCATCTTTTTCATAAAATTTATGCAAAATCTTTTCATGACTTATATGTGAGAAGTATGAGTTAATACTTTTATTTTTCTGGTGGATTATCTCTTAGGAAGTTAGCTAGCATTAAGACAATCTTCGCCAGTTAGCTTGGTATGTTTTTTTATATTATAGAAACAAACAGTACATGATTTACAAAGATGAAACAATATACAGGAATAAGATAATTTATGTTAGGTACCTATGATATGTTTCCTTGTAATGTCTGCTAGGTGGTATATTTATTCCTTAATTACCAGGTGACGTGTGTAGTATATAGGTGTGTGGGTATTGTATAAGTGAGTGTTTGTGTGTGTGTGCGTCTGCATGTATGCGCATTGAACAGTTTAAATTATTTACACGTTTGAATTTGGGCAGTGAATCTGAAAAAATATCAATGTTAGAGTTTAGACAAATATTATTTAGATTGAAATCTTTCCATAACACATATGTCATGAACTCTCATTCTTTCATGAATCAATATTTGCGAGCACGGTCAGCATGTGATTCCGCAGCGTAATACGGCAGCTTTAAACGAGGCCTCCAAGGTGTCGAATTAAATAAGGTTTATTTTCAATGTAGTAAGTTTTTGAATAATGTCTGTTAAGATTTCAGGTACTGAAATATTAATATTGGTGCTTGTCACCCTAATGATGTGGCAACATTTATTTTGTGTTAGCGATTGCCGGGGCAATTTCGTATTGCCACGGATTTAATTTTTCTTCTCTTGTTACCATCCGTCTTGGGCGGTCGTTTTGGCAAAACGGCGGAGCTGCCAGGTTTTCACTTACATGTGGTTAATAAAACCGCGGAGAGAGATAGCAATATTGGGCTCACCTTACATGAGCTGCCCTACGGGTCTTTTTTATTGTTAAAATAAAGACCACTATTCGAGAGCTGGAGTTATTATTGAAGACTTACTCCAGTCATACTTCCTTGGAATCTGGTGACTCACCACGCCGGATTGCTCTGTCAGGAGAGTGAAGTCAAGATCCTGAACATTGGTCATTCAAGAGCCGGATGATTATTATTTGGATTGATCCATTTGAGACGGAAGATCATTATTTGGAGTGGTCCAGTCGGGCCTCATCATCATCGGGAGTGGTCCAGTCGGCGTCCTCATCACCATCATTGGATTGATCAAGCGAGCCTCATCACGACGCTCGCATGCACAGCAAATCAGGTTGTAGCCTTCCTTTCATTGTCCTTTCAAATTCCATTTAAAAAAGCTAAAAATCTGTGTAGATGCCACATTATTTCGTATTGATTATATCGAATTATATTCGGGTGTTCATAATCAGATGCTTTCAAAATAGCATAAAATTGTTGGTGATAATAATTTTTATTGTTGTATTCTGCCGAATAACTTTGCTTTGCCTTACCTACATATCTAGCCACGCGTTTGCAAACTTTGTCTTTGCAATTTGCATGCCATAGTATTTTGATCGGTTTCTTTATAATCCATAGTATTATTTTATTCACGTCAAAACGTCAAACTGCCGTTTCGAGTTGTGTATTAAGTTTTAAATCAGGTTATTGTGTTATTCGTTTCTAAAAAATGGAACTCGACAAGTTGGTTAAACAGCGCGGGGTGTTGAAAGGTTCATTAACGAGATTTGAAACCTATTTAAGCAACGAAAATGATATTAGGCCCAGCGTATTGTCGTCGAGATTAGATGCCATCAAACCTTCTCTGATGGAATTCTCCAAAATTCAGCTGGAGATTGATTTATTGAATAAATCAGAAGATCATGACGCGAGGGATAATTTTGAAGGTACATATTTTAATTTAATTGCATTAGGACAGGAAATATTATCAAAATTTAAGAAGATTGAAAATGTCCCGAATACATCTGTGAATTTACCACCAATATCAATACCAATTTTTTCAGGTTATAGTCATAAATGGTTGACTTTTAAAAACTCGTTCATTGCCCTAATTCATGATAACAGTAAATTAAATCATGTTCAGAAATTTCATTACCTTATTAGTTATGTGTCCGGAGACGCACTTGATTTGATTAGTTCTCTAGAAATAACCGGGGATAATTATACTGCAGCCTGGACGATGCTTATTTCAAGATACGAAAATGTCAGACTTATTGCAAATAGACATCTGAATTTCTTATTTAATGTTACACCGTTAAAACGACAGAATCATCATGAATTGCGAAATTTAATTGATCAAGCAAACATTCATTTGAGAGCTTTACATAATTTAAAGCTTCCAACAGAACATTGGGACACATTAATTATACATATTCTAACCTCAAAGTTAGATAATCACACACGTAGCCTGTGGGAATCCATGGAGTGCGATAAAATTTATCCTACGTTCGAGCAGTTTAGCAATTTTATTTCACAAAGGTCGCAGATCCTGGAAACTATCCAAGGTGATAATGATGGAATGCAACAGAAAGCGGAACCAGTTGCAACAAAACCAAAGTTTTTTAATTTTAAGGAAAGGAATTCTACGAAAAAGGTTACGTTAGCGTCAAGCAACGTCAATTGTATGCTGTGTAATGACAGCCATTTCATTTATTCTTGTAAAATATTTGTTAACAAAGCACCAGCGGCACGAAGAAAGTTCGTTTCAGAGAGAAATTTATGTTATAACTGCCTAAAACCGGGGCACCCTTCAAAGGTGTGCAGGTGGAAGGAAAAATGCAGTGTTTGTGATCGAAAACATCACACTCTGTTACATATCAATACTGATAATGTACAAGCGGGTACTTCAACTGGCAAGGGTCAGTCGGAGGCACCAGTGAATTTAGCGTGTCATAGCGACATGAACGGGCGAGAAATTTTACTATCTACCGTAATAGTAAAAATAGAAGACGCGTACGGTGGAACACACAAAATACGCGCACTTTTGGATTCAGGTTCAATGTCTAATTTTATTACAAAGGATACTTGTAAGAGATTAAATTTGCATTGTACAAAATTGAACATACCTGTTTCAGGTTTGCATAATAATTTAATTCATGTAAAGGAAACAGTTGACATTAAATTTAAATCATTATGTTCTCAATACGAGGATGAAATATCTTGTTTGGTATTAGATGAGATTTCTTGCAATCTTCCACAGACCGTGATTAACCCAAAAATGTTGAATATTCCAGACGGTGTCCGGTTAGCTGATCCGCAGTTTTACCAGCCAGCTTCTATTGATATGCTGATCGGAGCAGAGGTTTTCTGGCAGGTGCTTCGTACGGATCAGATACAGTTAGGAAAGGGTAAACCTACATTGCATCGAACGGAGCTAGGCTGGATAATATCAGGAGCTGTACAGAGTCGTCATAATACGAGGCCAGTTAAAGTTTGTCATATTTCATTAAATTCTTTGCAGAACCAAATAGAAAGGTTTTGGAAGGTTGAAGAAACCGAAAATAGTAAGCATCACTCTCTGGAAGATAGTGAATGTGAAAGGATTTTCGAAGGCACGCATAAACGCGATGCAAACGGTAGATTTGTAGTCAACTTACCGTTTAAATCTAACCTATCTCAATTAGGAGATTCATTTAGTATTGCTAAAGGTAGATTAGCGTCAATGGGAAGGAAATTCTTAAGACAACCTAGTTTAAAGGAACAATACTCGGAATTTATTGATGAGTATCTTGCGTTAGGTCACATGACTGAATGTGAACCTCCAAAACGCGATGAAATTACTTATTATTTACCACATCACGCTGTATTTAAAGAAGCAAGCACAACTACTAAAATTCGTGTTGTTTTTGACGGGTCGGCTAAACCCGCTCGAGGGATTTCTTTGAATCGCGCTCTAATGATTGGGCCCACCATTCAAAATGATATATTTTGTCACTTGGTATTTTTCAGAAAACATCAATATGCAGTCACCGCAGATATTGCAAAGATGTACCGCCAAATTAATATCAACCCGGAACACAGAAATTACCAACGTATATTATGGAAAAGGGATGCGGAGGATTGTTTGAAACATTATACGCTAAACACGGTGACATATGGTTTGGCTCCTTCGCCTTATTTAGCAATACGTTGTCTGCACCAGCTAGGTAATGACGTTTCATTTACTCATCCATTAGCTAGTAAATCCCTTAAGGAAAATTTTTATGTAGATGATTTTCTTTCTGGTAGTGATTCCATTGATACTTGTCACGTGCTTAAATCCCAAATCATCAATGCGCTTGCTACAGCAGGCATGGAGATTAGAAAATGGAGGTCTAATGCACCCTCAATTAATGATTCTAAAGATAATTTGGAATTATTGCCAAATGAATCCAATGAAGCTAAAATTCTAGGATTAATATGGGACACCAAACTTGATGAGTTTACTTATCAGGTAGAAAACATAGACTCAAAGTTAGAAGTAACAAAACGTCAAGTTTTATCATTAATTTCAAAGGTTTTTGACCCTTTAGGACTGGTAGGCCCAGTAATCATTGTCGGTAAGATAATTATGCAAAGATTGTGGAAGCTAAAAACATCCTGGGATGACGAGCTACCCAATGACCTTTTATTGGCCTGGCAGACTTACACGCTGAGTCTCAGTAAAGCAAATCATATTCGTGTACCGAGGAAAATTTTCTGCTTCAATAAAAAATCTTTTAGCTTACACGGGTTTTGCGATGCATCTCAAGTAGCATATGGCGTTTGTCTGTATTTAAGATCTACCGATGAACACGGCATTCACCAATCACAGTTAATATGCGCTAAATCTCGTGTAGCCCCACTAAAAAATTTATCGTTACCACGTCTTGAGTTATGTGGAGCACAATTATTAGTTAAATTAATGAAGCGGGTGACGGCAGCTCTCCAAGTAACAGTTGACACCACTTTGTGGTGTGATTCGTCAATAACATTGGCTTGGATTGCAGGAGAACCGTATCGTTGGACTACTTTTGTTGCTAACCGCGTATCAGAAATACAACGTGAAGGTGATGGCGCTATATGGCGTCACATTTGTTCAACTGAAAACCCAGCTGACATAATTTCCAGAGGAATAACATCTCAGCAGTTGAAATCATCTTCATTATGGTGGTCAGGACCACCATGGCTCACGTCCAACGAGGATAAGTGGCCACGTTCTACATTTGATACTCCCACGGAGTTGCCAGAAACGGCGAGGATAGTTTTGGTTACTAGTAGTCCTGTCGATTGGGAAATATTTAATAATTATTCTTCATTAAGACGACTGAGGCGCGTAGTTGCTTATATGTTACGTTTCATACATAACTGTTCTAAACGAAAACCGATGCGGGTCGACGAGCTTTCTGTAATCGAACTGGAACATGCCATGCATGTAATGATTTTGAACGCTCAGCGATTCGCATTTCGTGATGAAATAGCTTCTTTGAGTAATGGAAGATTTGTATCTAGGCAGAGCAAGGTAAAGGCACTAAATCCTTTTATGCAGGATGGGTTATTGTGTGTTGGAGGTCGACTATCACAATCTGATATTACCTCGGTCTCTCAAAAACATCCAATTTTGTTACCACAAAATCATAAGTTGACTGACTTAATAATAACCCATCTGCACTATGAGAATTTGCATTTAGGATGTAATGCTCTGCTCGCATTACTGCGTTTACGGTTTTGGCCAATATTTGGTAAAAACGCAGTAAAGCGAGCACTGCATAAATGTATTGTATGTTTCCGAGTCCGTCCGCGCGAGTGTCGCCAGCTCATGGGTGACCTTCCTGCTGACCGATTCCGAATCCAAAGACCATTTTATGTAACCGGCATAGATTATGCAGGTCCAATTTTAATTAAGTCTGGTTTAACCAGAAATGCTAAGAGTGTAAAATCTTACATATGTTTATTTATTTGTTTTTCAACGAAGGCAATTCACCTAGAATTAGTGACTAATTTAACTTCAATAGCATTTATGAATGCATTGAAAAGATTTATAGCTAGGAGGGGTAAACCCTCACGACTCTTTAGTGATAATGGAACTAACTTTACAGGTAGTTATAGGGAACTTACTGAACTATTTGATTTTTTGAAGGCATCTGATAAGGAAATCCATAATTTTTTAGCCCAGCAGAATATTAGCTGGAGTTTTTTGCCTCCCCGCTCACCGCATCACGGTGGACTTTGGGAAAGTGCAGTTAAAATGACTAAGTTACATTTAAAAAAAGCAATGCGGTCAACTGTTTTGACATACGAAGGCATGAATACCATACTAATACAGATTGAGGCTTGTTTAAATTCCCGTCCTCTGACTCCATTATCATCAGATCCAAATGATTTAAACGCACTCACTCCTTCACACTTCCTTATTGGCGACAACCTGTTAGCATTGCCTGAGCTTGATATCCATCATCTGCCTACAAACAGGCTTAATATTTACCAAAAGATGTCTACCGTTGTTCAATCTTTTTGGCACAGATGGAGCCGGGAATACCTAGCAGAATTGCAGAACCGAGTCAAATGGCAAGAAGGACGTCAACGCAGTTTACAGCCTGGTGACATGGTCATCATCAAAGACAACCAACTACCTCCGCAGTACTGGAGGATGGCGCGAGTGACGGAGATCCACCCTGGTCAAGACGGACGCGTCCGCGTCGTCTCCTTGAGGACGGCCAGAGGTGTCACCAAAAGAGCCGTGACACAGCTCTGTCTACTTCCCATGGAGGATCCTTCCTCCAACCTGGATTAAGAACAAATTACAACACTAAAAGTGATGTTATGTGTGAATCAAAATGCCGTCAGGCTCAACAGTGCCAAGTGATAAGATATTTTCTCATAAGTGGGTGCAGCGCACCAGAAGTTTCTACGTTATTAGACTTTTATTTTTTAATGTCAAGTCTGACATAGGGTTATATACGTTGTTATAAGTTTTTTTGTTATTATTTTGATATCCATGTATTGAATATTGTTTATTTTTGTATGTGAACCTGTTGGGTAAATTCTGAGTACCAATGTTGCAATCTCTTCCTACATTATTTTATGAAAAACGACTATTCCTTAATACTCGTTTTGGGGCGGGAATATGTTAAGATTTCAGGTACTGAAATATTAATATTGGTGCTTGTCACCCTAATGATGTGGCAACATTTATTTTGTGTTAGCGATTGCCGGGGCAATTTCGTATTGCCACGGATTTAATTTTTCTTCTCTTGTTACCATCCGTCTTGGGCGGTCGTTTTGGCAAAACGGCGGAGCTGCCAGGTTTTCACTTACATGTGGTTAATAAAACCGCGGAGAGAGATAGCAATATTGGGCTCACCTTACATGAGCTGCCCTACGGGTCTTTTTTATTGTTAAAATAAAGACCACTATTCGAGAGCTGGAGTTATTATTGAAGACTTACTCCAGTCATACTTCCTTGGAATCTGGTGACTCACCACGCCGGATTGCTCTGTCAGGAGAGTGAAGTCAAGATCCTGAACAATGTCTTTCATTGTGAAAAATAAATGGCTTGTTAATTATCGAAGATTAACTCACGAAACACTTATAAATGAGTGATATTTTACTAATCGATTTTATAATCGATTCAGTTCCAGCTTAAATAAAATGAAAGTTGTTTTATTATCATCAGCCATAACTTACTAATTAACTCGATTTTTAGTGTCAAAAATACACGCGGACTGCCAATGGACATTAAAGTTAGTATTTAAATTCGACCTCTTTTAATTCATTAGTAATTTTAATTTTTAGGAATAGGCAGATCAGCCAGCGTTGCCATTGTATAACGATTTGTTTTTTTATTACGTATCAATATCGGTTTTGTCTATCAACAGCGCAAACATGCTCGGAATGCGATATAAAATTCAGGAATGCGATATGAAGTTCAGCCTATTGATTCAATATTGTTAAATAATCAATTTCATCGTACTAGACCTAGTAAGGAAATCTTATTGGTTGTTATTAAGTTTTTATAGAACTCCCGTTTCTTTATAAACAAGTTACTACTTCACAAATATTATTACGCTTGGTAGCTGTCACGCTGATGCCTTTCAAAATAATTATCAAACTATGGTGAATCCGCATAATTGCGATCCATTTATATTATTTCTATAATGTTGCTTGTAATAAAAATCTTTTGACATACACTGCCTTAGTTTTTTCCAGTTCCCATATTGATTTTCTTGTAGATTGCGGGAAATGATTCATGGTCATTAACGCATCCCGTAAATTTTCCTCACTTAATTGTCCTATTGTCATATTTTTTTTTTGTAATGTGTCAGTAATGTTAGTCATTGCATTTTACGACAGGTAGAGCTAGTTTGAGCAAGCGATGCGCGCACACACCAGAATCCGAATGGTTCCGACTATTTCCCGAACCTAGCTGACCGTAAGTGGGCGGGTTCATTAGGGAGCCGCTCTCGACAGAATTACTTCAATTGAAAAGGACGTCAGTCCAGCAACAGTCCTATTGTAATTCTAATTATAAAAAAACAGCCTTGTGATATTGGCAAACCGTTTACAAAATCATTAAGGTCTCTTACAATTCACTAACACAGAGAAGCTGAATAAAATGCGTAATTTAAAAGGCATTACAGTTTTGTTTAAATAATTTGACTTAAGGTTTAAATTGGGGCCGTTTGTGTTTCCAAATTATTAAATTAATAATTTGTGAGAAGTTGGGTTTTTTAGCTTACATATTTACTAGATAATATTGTTATATTTCTCGCTCTTCGAAAAAGTTCCAAAATATGGGTCATTTATGATTAAAAAAATATATTGACCAAAATAAATTTCTCTAACATCGTGCGTTAATGACACCTGGAGAATCGATGCGCCTTGTTTAATTAACTTACTATACATCTGAAAGCTCCTCGCGAGAGAACTAAAGCTTTTTAATACTCAGCCAAATAAATGATCAGCCTTTTATTAAAATCGCATGTTCAACTACCGTAGCCACTATTTATAAATACTGAAATAGCTCAAGATTTATTCTCTCACTGAACAATTCATACGGCCTTTGTTTTATCAAATTAACACGGGGTTGAACCTTCCTTCATAAAGGCCGTATTTCCAATCAACCGTGCAGGCAAACGTGAACCATACGATGTGGAAAACTGAAGGCTAGTTTCGCTTCGGTTGGAAATCATGACCGGCTTTTGCATGAAATGAATTGAATGCCGGAATTCCGTTTTACACTACGCTGACGTCAGCTGAGAGGTTGTATAGCTGAAATGCTGAAAAGTGCGGAAAACTTATTGAATAATCGATTTATTTAATTAATACTGCTCGTGAACAAAAGAAATCTCATTGTTTATTAGATTTTCTATACGTAGTTTTAATTGCCCCAAATTATGAAGAGATCATGGATTTGCTTATTGATTAGTTATCAGCTAACGTTTAGAATAGAATTTTTAAGGACTTTGAAAGATTTATTTGACTTTTGACTATTGGCTATTAGAATAACAAGTTACTGTGTTAGTTAAATTAGTCGATAGCGATTAATTAATGTATTTAATAACCCACACAAAAGAGATCCTGCTACTCTTTTCAGTAATTACCTGTTTTAAGTATTTCTTTAATTCAGATAATTGAAGCAATTGAAATATAAGATTTTTTGATCTGGTTTCTGGAAAAAGAACAAAAATTCCGAAAAGAGTAAGCTTGTAGAAAAAAAAACTACAATGAAAATATAACAGAACATAGCATCATGCCGAAACACTAACGTCTTAATGAAATTTCTCCACCCGCCAGTTTCCCCCTTAAGAGTAAAAATGTTTCTCCGGGGGAATAGAAAATGTCCCTTGGTATGGAGACACTTAGAATGTTCTAAACTTTCCTTCTTATAAAACGACCCAAGTGTTCTATACTCTATACAGCCTGACCGCCCGACTAAAAGTGTTCATTATTACAAAACTCCGGCAGATGCCACTCGGGTGTGGGGTGTCCATGCGGAGTTTACTTATAAAATGCACCGGTGATTCAAATGCTGTCTTAAAAAAATGCTTACCTTGAATAATACAACAAGGTAAGACGCTTACGTTTTTTTACGTCTCAAGGTACAGTAGAAAATCTACAAAATACTCTATTAAAAATCCCACTACCTATTAAAAAAAAACTTTCGAGCAGTGAACTTTGACGTCATGAAAAAATTATGTTTTTCTGCATGGAAATCCAAGATCGTGTAATATGAGGTTTTATATACGATTTTAGCGTTTATTTTTATTTCGAGTTTTTTACGTGTTTTAAGGTTATTCGACAGTTTTTGAAAAAAATACGTTCTTTTATATTTTTCTATATGCTATTTTACGTGTTTTGATGTGTTGCGGCATGTTTTACATTATTTGACGATTTTTTAACGTTTTAAAGGTGTGAATGAAATGCTTTGTTTTATATTCTTACTTATTTGTGTTGTAACTACAATATTGGCTAATATTAATTTAAAACTCGTTGGTTGCCAGTGTAATGCAATTAATTAATTAGCGTAATTAATTAGCGTATTCAGCCGGATATCATATCTGTTACCAAATAAAATTAAAAAGGGTTTATATTATAGCCTCGTACACTCACATGTTAACTACTTGGTTGAAATCTGGGGAAATACTTGTGAAACATATATAAACGAACTTCAGATAACACAAAACAAAGTAATCAAAAAACTATTTCACTTCAAATCTAGAACATCAACAAAAAAATTATATATGGAAACAAAACTATTAAAATTAAGAAAATTATATGAATATAATACATGTCTTCTTATTTACAAAATAAATAATAAATTCATACATACAAATACAGAACTCATTAAAACGTCCCAAGAGCACACACACTTTACACGGCAACACGATAAAATACATTTAAACACCATACATACTCATTATGGCAAGCAATCCATTGGTTACGAGGGAAGCAACATATACAATTGCCTCCCAGACGAAATTAAAAATGAAAAAAGTATAGGTACATTTAAAAAAAAATTGTTCAGTTTTATGATCAATCAACAAAACAATGAAAGTAAATAATATCAGTGTGTAATATGTGTAATATATATGTTATTTCTAGTTAAATAAGTGAAAAATGTATGTAAAAATTCATGTACAACTCAACCACTCTATGGCCATTGTGACATGATTAGTTTGAGACAAGGAGGATTGCTTTGTTATTCAATAAAAGAGGTACGATGATTTATTTACATTTATTTAAAACAAATAAAACTAGAGACTCTCAAAATGACAAGTTAAGCATAATCTCATGAGGTGAGCGACAATTCGAAGAATTGATAGCACGGAAGGAATTTTAATGGTAGCAATAAATAATTATGAATGTGACATTGTGTACAAGATTAATATCTGATTAATGATTCACAGAAATAAGCGCCATACAGCTCTTGAGAAAGAACTGTAAAAATTTATGAGAAGGACATGATAACCAGCGATTACATACAACTAGCTATATCCGACATCAGCGTCTCCCGTTAATTATGTCGACTGGAGCAGTTGCCCGAATCCCTTCTGTTGGATTGCGCGACCTCACTCCAAGGCTGTCCGATTGGTACTCGCCTTTGGAAATCATAAGCTGCGCTTCCTTCTTGACAACCCATAGAGTAAGAGTACCACAGATGAAGAGTGCCATATATAGAGTTTGTGAAATCCTCTTGAGTCGGTAGCGGTGCAAAAATCAACTGCTACAGTGTTTGACAGAAAAAAACTTCGTACTCAAAAAATAAGTAATAAATACAAAAAAACACATGCATGTTCCATTTAGATTTAATTCACAGTAACGAAATTCAATTAAAACCATTTGAGATGATTAATGATATATGATCACTAATCTAAAACGTAATGATAAATTGATGATAAAATTTAATTTTTAAAATTATTTTCATCGAATATCCAAAATGCTTTGTGAATTGCTTTGAACAAATGTTTCTTCTTTGTACTGGCTGAAAGGAAATCACTATCCCGTCCGTTAGGCACGAATCAAGATGTTAAAACCCATCCCAGTCGAGAGATTCGGATTGTATTTTGACGAAAACTTAACAAATTTGTACTTTCGAGAGTGCCTTTGTCTCCTAAAGCTTTAAAGATCTAAATATTTTAACGAATTTACTGGAGAAAGTACTTATAAAGCAATAACCAAAGTTTTAAATGCATATTACAATACACAAATTAAAAATTGTTAAATTTTGGTACCAGTTACTTTCTTACTTTTGCGAGAAACTTTATGCAATCTTTAAAACTAATTAAAAATAAATATTTTAAATAAAAAAATCATTTTTATAAAACAAATAAAATGAGCGATAAATTTATTAATTTTACAGTCATCGTGTAATTATTTGAAAAACGACATTTTTTAAGGGTTGTTCATGCGACACGAAACTTTTAAGGTGACATTAGAGTACCTGAAGATGATAAAAAAACAGCCCTGATCTTTAATTATTATTTATTTCTTGAGTAATGTAAAATTTTTGCAGATAGTAATAATAATTACATTTAGATATTTTTTTTATGAAATACCGTGAACAATATCTTTGCTGGTCCATCTTTGTTATAATATTGGGCTTTCAATCTTTTCACAGCACAAAATAGACATAAAACGAGACCTCTATAAATTGCAAATCATTGGATTGAAATAAAATGTACGTACATACGTTTCTTAAATTAAAGTCATGAAACTAAAGTTGTAGGAATTTTCAATCTCAGCTGCCTAAGCCGACCGAAACGGAATCAAAGGGGGCGACATTATCACAGCCACTCACAGACCAAAAATGGGATGAACGGCATGAAATTTCATTAACAGTCCCATCCTTTGTGGGCCCCGTGCTTTGCCATTAATATCCTTAATTCCGCATAATTACTGACCCGTCCAGGCCATGCAAATTGGAACCAGACAAAACGGATATCATGGAATGGGTTTCAAATTAAATCATTGCAAATAAATGTTAATTTTATCATAGGTTTTTGCAGTAATTTTGTGACCCTAAATACGCACCCACACCGTACTGGAAATGCTGTCAAACGAATCCAAACATATCTGAGATAAGTTCTTAAACGCTCCAGTAAAGGTTTTTCAGATCCAGATCTTCAAATATTAATTGTTCGTGCTGAACGGGGAAATTTCAGTTTTGGGAAATTTCGAGTGTTTTTTTTTTTAAATATTCACCACCAAAATACCACCAAATCTGTCACTTTAATTGTTGTAGTTAATGGCGTGTTCACTTGTTAGAAAAACTTGTCACAATTTTGATTAGGTTTATGTAAAAAATATTTGAAAATGTGAGATACAATAACATCAAAAAATATAAAAAGGCTATATTTATGAGGTTAACGGAATCGTACCTATATGTGAAACTTGAATGATTCAAGGTGGTGATTACCATTTATTTAAAAATCAATATAATTCTTACTAGAATTTCATTTTCAGACGCTTACGCTTTTAGAGCACTTTTTATCTTTTTTTATTAATTATCGTTGCAGTTGTTATTCTACAACTAAATAAAAAAATGGAAGAGAACAAAACAGGAAAGAAAAGAAACCGATGTAACTTCTCCCATGTGGCAATAACAGATAAGGAATTACAAACATGTGAATTCTTGGAAAACTTTGGGTCCCTGCGCTCTCCCTCGGACCCGTTGCACCCTCTAGGGGACACTGACCTTTTTATGTGCCTACGCCATGTCAAGCTATGGGTCAAGCGATTCTCTTTATTTTTCAACGGAAGCTTTAATATATTCAAGAAATAATTTAATATATTCGTTGATCCTTTTACGTATGTATGTTTTTTGTACCAACACATGCAATTTTGGTTTGTAGGTTTATTTAACGAGTATCTTACACATATTTAGCCTAATATAAACTTATAATGAATCCATTATTATTTATTTTATTGAAATAAATTATTTTATACATTTAAAAGTAGATGTAAACTTTTGGTTATCCATTATAAAAAAATACATAAACTTTAAAAACCAATGGAAATAATGTATTCAATATTTTTCATATTAAAAACATAGTATTTACCCATTAGATAACTTAAAAGTCTTAAAAATAAGGAAATCCTTTAGTCATCATGAGTCCATTATCAATAAACAAAAAAATATCATCTCACATTCCCATCTTAGACCATCTTTCACCGTGCGTTCGATTTCCTCCCGCACTCTTCACTAATCTCTAGTCACGCCCCACTCTCGCTTCAACACTCTTTTATATATTATGTTACTATAAAAAAAATATAGTACTCAAAACAAAGTAATATTTATAAGCATTATTTTAAACGTGGCTTTCGACAAAAACATCTTAATATATTATATTCTTTTCGATAATTCGATTTTTTTTTATTTTTTGAATTGTATTATTTATAGAAAACACCGAAAAAATATATTGGTCAAAGATTAGTTTCGTGTAAAGTAAATAATATCGTTAATAAGAAAAAGCTGGTCGCAAAATAATAGACCATTTTTTGGTAGGTATCATATGGGTACGTTTTGTAATGTACAGATTATTAAAAGGTTAATTAATTCAATGATTTATATAAGTAGGTACTTAAAATAAAAACAGATTTGAGAGATATGTATTTAGTCTATCCGGTGGTAGTAAGATCTGCAGATATGAAATAAGAATGGAAAAAGGATAACACAAAAAAATGTACAAGAACTTTACTTATTCCACTTTTTATTCTCGCTAGGTACTCATACTTTTAAAGAACTTTGAAAGTTTTGCTTATAAAGTATAAAAACTTCCTCAACCTTCAACGATAGTTAAATTAAAAAGAAATACCTACCTCTGCTTACAATGCATATCCGGCATGCTGTTTGAAACCCAGAAAACTCTTCTGGGCAGAATGAGAGAGACTCCTATCACCAACAGACCGGGGGAAATTCTAGAGATTAGAAAACTGTTTTGAATATAAGCATAAATTATCTAAAATTACCAAACCGTTCCAAAACAAAAAACCTTATTTCATCAACTAGATTGATCAACTAGACAGAAAGTACATAAATACACATGTACAAATGAAGTTTAACCACAGAACTACAATTTGAGGTACTATTGCAATTGCTCTCTGTTAACCAGAGCCAGAGAGACTATGACATCCCTAATTTCATTATGAAAGGCGTGTTCACCAGTACAAGGCAATTTTGAGAGTATCAACCACTCGAGTGTAGGTAAAAAAGGGTAAATAACTGTTAAAAAAGCGATGTTCACTGACATCTAGCGTCCAACCTTTAAGATAATTGGATTTGGTGAAACAGATTCCATGTTCAAAGGTAAATAGTACTGTGTTAGACATTTTTTTTAGTGGGGTTAAGTTTTTACTATAAAAAGCAAAACACTTGTCATTCTATTCCTCCTTTCTTAAAAAAACGAGTAACATAAAGCAGCTCTTTTGTACCTGAGTCAAGGTGTCGGGCCGGGAAAAAATATATTTATAATGTGATTTCATTAGAGCAATAAAAATTCCGTCATTCTGAATATATAATGCGTTTATTAAACTGAAGATCCTATGAAACATAACAATATTTAACAATAAGCGATCTTAAAGCGTTGTCAGTTTGACTGATTCCAGTAGTTCTTACCTCTACTCCAATGTCCCGGCTGACTAGCGCGTCATGCCCGACCCCTTCCACTATTCTGCCATCCCGTTTATAAGCGTTTCTACCCCTAATTTCTTGCTCACAATAGTTTCTACGCTTAAGTAATTTATCTTCACTTCATCAATATTAAACACGTCATCAACAATAAGCTTTCATCCTTGTTATGTAATTAAGTTTACTAACTTAAAAGTACAATTTTTTAACGTACAAACTCATATAATAGTTTCGTGTATTGAAAGACCTCAATTTTTTAACGGACCATGTCTAATTTCAACAGATTACATATCAAACGAAGTTAACGCAAGAAGAAATGTTACAATACACGATAATTAAAAAAATTACAACTATAACAGAAATAGAAAAAAAAAATATTGTCAAGTCAAGACAGGAACAAGGTTTTGATGGAGTTCACGACTTCTGCCACATCAATAAAAAATATTACTTGCGTAGTGACTAACAAAAAATATTAATGCTTGCACCAAAAAAGTTCAAGTATTGCCATTCTGGACATTGGTGAATGGTAGCCGTAAATTTTGGAAATGTATTAAAGTCCAACAAACGTTTTTCTACTTAAAAACAATTCGAGTAGATGGTGTCCCAAGAAAAAGTTCTACGAATTGTTTTTTTGACCGAGCAGAGTGACGTCGTTTTTTAACTTTACCGTTTTTTATTTCGTTTGTCTGAAATTTTTTTACACGTTCTGATTCCGGTTCTAGATGGTGGCCGCTTTCATGATTTAGTATAGATTTTTTAATGTAAAATTGTCGTGTTTATTTGCACTTTCTTGTTCGCATTTTTTCAAAATTTGTTTTATTTAGTTTTACGCCCAGCCGAGGTTTTAAAAGAATTAAAGAACATAATATACCTAGTCAGCTATCGAAAACTACGAGGATTTTTTTAATCCATGAGATAACAGTAAACTGATAAACTGAACATAAAACAATATTAGTAAAACATGTAACAGTAACATAAAATATTATAGATACTAGAACAATACTACATATAAGACAAATCACTAAAACTACATTACCAACGCTTCTATAATTTGTAGGATTCAATGAAATGCTGGTTATATGTAGATTACGCGTAATTCTATAAATTGAATCGATAAACATATCAATAGTACCCCCAAACTTGTCGCCCAGATCATGCATCCTATAGGTAAGTGAGTGTGTCTGATAGTTGGTTATGTATAAATTTCAGAAGAATGTTAGATTTTCTCTTTTGTTCCTGGTCGGCTATATATTTTCATGTAAAGTATATTCATGTAAGATATTAGTTTTGGAAAATCCTATTGACATTTCTAAATGTTCAAAAATTAATCATTTTGTTCACACCATTGATGAACTCTGTCAAATTTGGCAATCGTATAGATTTCGTATTTTTTCATATATTATTTTTTTGAGTCGTCAACAAATAGCAGGACTTCTACAGAAAATAAATTGGTCAAAAATGTCATTGATGAATAATAAAAAAAATATTGGGTCTAGGTGGAACCCTTTGGGAACCCCACTTGTGGCCTCAAATATAAATGATTGTGCAAAATTAATCTTTACGCGAAACACCCTATTACTAATATAATTAATAATCCAACTCAATAATTTAACCTTGATGCCCAACAATCGGTGTTTATTTATAAGTATGTGATGTCAGACCTTAGAAAAGCTTTAATAAAATCAGTGTATACACTGTCCACTTGTTGTTTGAGACGAAGGGATATATTATTTTCATAAATCATTAAATTACTTAAAGTAGAGTGACCTGTGATGAAGCCATGTTGGTTAGGAACAATAATGTTGTTGATAGGTTTTACAATGATATGTAGTACTGATTTCTCAAAAAGTTTCAGTAAAGCAAACATTATACATATCGCTTTTATCGCCTTTTCACGAAGACTAAATGTTTTGGCACCTATTTGCTGAAGAAAGTTTAAAAACAGAGTAGTCATCGAGATAGTGATTATAGTGACCGGGGCCGTCAGAAAGATTAATCCTAACGCAGATATCAGTCAAGAATCCTATTGTATAAGGTGTAAGTTCTGTCACAACTCGCCGACTAATCAGTCATTTTTAAATGACAATTTATCAATTCTACATTTAATCAAATTTTCAGAATCACCTTTTTTCAATCCATACGAATATTTGTTTTTGATGCCATAATATTTTTCACTCTAATTCTTTATTCTGTCTCAAAAATATCCAATAATTATTATGGAACCACTTGCGTGTGAACAATGCAAATACTACAACATAGGAAGCACATTCTAAAAAACAAACGCATTTTATAAAAATGACATAAGCACAAAAGTTAATTATATCCTTCGATATTATCAATCAATGAGCCAGGCGCGAGGAGCATGGGGGATAGTTGGTTGCGCCGCTGTTGTTTTCTGTGATGTCATAATTTAATGAAAAGTAAACATTTACGCTCGGGGTATGGCGGGCCGCCCTAATTTGTTCCGACGGGACCGGGATCAATACCCGCCCATCGCCCATCCGCCGCCCCAGCCCACGAGAAGCTCGTGCTTAGTACTACCTACTCAGAACTCACGCTCAATTCCGTAATTACCCAACGATAACTTTAAAATTATGAAAATAATTATTGCCATTGTCAATTAAATCTACCAAGTTGGTACTGTGAAACAACTTGAAATCAGAAGTAACACAATAAAAGTTGGTTGTTTTCTTAAATATGATTTTTTTCAACACTTCAATTTTTATATCATCATCATATTAGGATTATATAATTTCGGTAGAAACTTACTACAACGCGCATAAAAATGGAAGCACAATAAGTATATTTGGACTACAATGAATACCAACTGGGCCTTACCATGAAATATATTATTTATTGCTAAAACAATGTCATTTAAACTTTTTTTACATTAAATCCACACAGAAGGAACCTTAAAAAATAATTTCCCTCGGGGCCTATGTCATCTTTTGGGATTCTGGGAGATGGGAGAGAGGGGATTTTGGGAGGGTCCTGTTAAAAACGGGACTGTAAGCCGCTTCCTGATAAAGTTTTGGTAAATTCGTAATAATATCTAAACACGTGTTCATCCAGCTGCGTTGGTCTTAATAATGTATTAGGACAAAATGCAAAAATGTGAGATACTTTAAGAACACGTGTTCGGAGATCGTGACAAATTATTTTTTTAGGTTGCCTACCAATTCATTTGTTTGGCCTACAATCCGATTTTATACAAAACAGGAATACGAAATTTTAATTAAACTAGCAATATTTTTTTATCAGGAAGTTCTGGGAAGGTAAAAGGTAAAAGGTATGAGGGTTAGAGAGGAATCTATGGAACAGTGTATCAAAGGATCTCCCCAAACCAACCTCTCTCGATCTGGTATGCCACGCAGCTGGTGGGCAGGCGTATCTTGAACACACCTCACCCTATGAACCCGGTCACCCCTGCTAAATCACCAAATATAGCTTACCACTTGGGGTGACCTATGGCAGAGGTGTTGGTTATCCAATAAATGGTTCCCGGGGTTCCCTAATTGAAATTGCCAACGGGTATGTTAATAATTCCACCACCTCACCGCTTCTCCATTGTAATTATTCCGATTATCACAATCATACTTTTAGTTCGTTATTAGTTCCCTGAAGGTATCATTTCTGGTAAAGATATAATATATCATGTCACCTCCAAAATTACCAAACCTTTATCTAATAATGAAGCGGATAAGAGACCATTATTTGTCCATACGATTCTGTCATTATCATTATTGCGGAATACTTTGTATTATTATCGGACCGGCTTTATTAACCACATTACTTTTGTGTTTGTTTATCATCGATCTTCTATGGACCCTTTTGTATATACAGAGTGTTTTCAAAAGAATCAATATAATAGACAATTTCAAAATTGCAAAAAAAAACTGTTATTTAATCTTCCCACTCCCCATCTCCTTAATTTCGTCACTTTGAAATATACCCCCATTTAGGATGCCGTAGTCCCATCGGTTCCGAACAGTTGGAAGTTCTATGCGGTGTTGATATAAAAAATAACGCATCTCCAAATGTGTATGAATGAGGACATATTTTGAGGCAGAAAGAGATGGATAAGGGAATGAGATGGGACAGAGGATGATTGAGAGTACCTGGCTTTTCAGATCACGTCACTAAACTAAAGCGAATGATGGTCTGGTTTTTTGTATGACAGCAAGTGTTGAAATACTTCCATATTTAAAAACAACTCAAACGAATCATACATTTTACCATAGTCTTGTAATTTTTTTTACTATTTATTACATTAATTTTATGATTGCATTATTTTGCCGAAACATATGATTTTTATGAATTGAGAAAAATAAAGGTGATAATTTCCTAACTGAAGAAAAAAAACAACAGAAATTTAATCTTCTTAATGAATAAATAAATAACATCCCTCCGCAATACAAATATGCATAGATTTTTTATTGGGGTGTGTGCTTCATCATGACTGATCATGACTGATCACTGTCAGTGACTGTCTGTCTATCACTGTCAGTGACAGTCACTGACTCACATCATGACTGATCTCATATGTTTACATAAAATTATTCACGGTCAACTTGATACTACATTATGCCTTAGCAATATTAAAATAAATATCCCCAATTCGCATTGTTTAAGACGCCATAATATTTTTCACCTGAATACATTTATAAATAATATCGCCTACTTTAGCCCTCTGACCCAGATGTGTCGACTATATAACAAGATAGAGTGTGCTGAAATAGATATTTTCGTCGATAATTTGTACGGATTCAGAAAAAAAGTTTTGGCGCTATTAAAAAATATTAGCTAATTCATTGTGTCAATTTTCTCTCTATGCATACCTCTCGTATTTCTTATGCCTCTTACCACTTGTAATAATGTATAACTAGCAGCAAAAAACCCGCGGAGCGGGTTTTTAACTGCTAGGCCCTGCGGGCGGCACTTGGTTGGGCTTCGCCCAGTTTAAGTGATAATAACAACAGTTACATTTAATAGGTACATATAAGGTCATTCACAGAAAGAGGGTGAGTATATATAGTAAATAGATTATTACAATATAGCGCCCCTGAGGTGATATCTCACAAAAGCGGCTCTATACAAATTGTCCAATAAATAAATAAATATAATGTTAATATTTTATTGCGTACATATGCATTGATATACAACCGAAATAGATAATATAATGTTATCTTATTAAACTTTATTTCAATAACAAATAACTTTGTTTACATCACTTTTTTTATTACATACAACCACTACATGTTTCATGAACGAAGTTTACCTCAACAGGAGTAAGTATACATTGAAGTCAAAAATTAAATGTAAATTACAATTGGAAAGAAGAAGTGGAAGGAGGGGGGAGAGGTTAGACTGGGCGGGGTTTATCAGAATTAGGAATTACAATATCGTTAGACGGAAAAGACCAGTTGAGTGGCAAAATATTTAAAAGAGAGTTTATTAAAAAAAATCTTGTTTATTATATCCGCTTTTATATTAACATGTTTTCTAATTTCTAAAAATATAAATTATTTATTTGCGATGTTTTATATCCTGTGTGAAGTATTTTAAGACCCGAAAAAACAAATAACAAATAACCATAAAACAATATATTCATAAAACAAATAGCATTTTATAACGGTTATTCTAATAAATTGATAGTTGAAATACTAAATAAAAAAAATGAAACATGATCTCTACAAATGGTAAATTTACCCTGTTTCTAAAGATAGATATAAACAATGGCGTAGAATTCTATTTGTGAATAACGATATTACCAAAATTATAAATAAAAACTTTCCTGGTACTATTCAACCGGCGTTTTACACTACTAACAAAATGAAGAAATATATTCTTGATAATAAAGATATCGATAATCAAACAAAAAAATCGGGAGTTTATAAACTCAATTGGGATGATTGTAATTTCTTTTACAAATGTAGAACCAATAGAAACTTTGAAGTCAGAACTAAAGAATATCTCGAGCTCTAAATGGTAATAGTGAATCTGAGTTTGAACATCTTTTGAATAATGATCACACTTGATGAAAATTCAGGTCTTAAAATACTTCACACAGGATATAGCATTGCAAATAAATAATTTTGAAATTTTAGAAATAAGAAAACATGTCAATATAAAATCAGATATAATTAAAAGCAAAAAAAAATTATAAACCCTCTTTTAAATATTTTCCCACTCATCTGGTCTTTCCGGTCTAACGATATTGTAATTCCTAATTCTGCCCACTCTTACCGCCCTTTCTTACCTCTCCCCCTTACTTCCACTTCTTCTTTCTAATTGTAATTTATATTTAATTTTTGACTTCAATGTATACTTACTCCTGATGAGGTGAACTTCGTTCATGTAACATGTACAGGTTGTATGTAATTAAGGGCGGATTGCACCATAAATTAAATTTGGTTTAAATATCATTTTAAACACATTATTTCATTTAAGTCGACTTGGCGTCTTTCACCACAAAATTTAAGTCGTTAAATGCGTTTAAAGAACTGTCAAAGTTAAATACCCAAAAGGGGCTGTTTAACCGAGTTAAACGTGTTTAGCTCTACTCATAAAGCAGTAATGTCATTTTTTTAGTTTATCCCTTCGATTTCTGATTGTAGTTAAAATCTATCTCATTTTGATTTGTATTCACAATGAACATTTGGGATTTGTATTCTCACGATGATGAAGAAATTATAAAATTAAGGAAATTATAAATAAATTATACTTATATATATATATAAGTAGACCGTTTATAGTCAGAGAAGTAAACAACCCTAGTTAAAATTTAACACCAATAAAAACATCAGCTAGGTGCTCGTAACTTGGAGCTAACACTCCTTATCGAGGAGTACTTTGCAAGGTTGTAAACTTCTAATCATACTTCAGCATTCTTATAATACTTTAAAACAATATAATATGTAAAAGAAATAAAAAACAAAATTACTCGGATAATTGTTTTATTTTTAATTCCAACAACAGAAGCTCTTTTTGTCTTATTTCATCATTATGTCTGTTTGCTTTAACTTTTTCTTCATAAAATAAATGAACACACTATTAAACCACACACAATCACAAAATACTTTGACACTTCAAGTAAAATGAAACATCGTAGCTGTTTATCGACTCGTTAATGGCGGTAACCACGCGCTAACTGTTTTACCGACGCGTTAATACGTTTAACTAAAATTGCCACCGAACTACGTGGTGCAGGACGCAACTAAACGCATTTAAGTTAAATGTATTTAGGGTCTTAAATTCGTTTAGTTAAATAAAATTTAAGATAAAATTTGGTGCAAGCCGCCCTAAGTGATGTAAACAAAGTTATTTATGTTTTAATAAAATAAATAATGCTATCACAAAGTGATAAGCTTCCAGAAGAAATCTTCAAATTAAACGTTTGTTAATGGTCCAGTAATCTTGCGTATTGTTAGATGCATATTTAAATATACGCGCCAGTCATTTGGTTCGTTCTTGTACCGCCAGAGGGGCAGAGTGGTCCAATTTTGCCTGCAGACCCCCTTTCGGGATTTAAGCGAAACAGTAATTTGAATTCGACCAATCAGAGGGCCTACATCGTCCAGACGCAAGGGTATTAATACTATCAGATTTAATGTGTTACTTGAGCGAGCTTGTATATGATTGTGTATTTTATTTTTATTTTTTGATGTTTTTGTTTTCTAATTGTATCTATCTGTATTTAATTGTATGTATCTGTATTTAATTTTTTGTATCTTTATTTAATTGTAGATTTTTGTAATTGTACAATAACTGAGTTTTTATAAGTGGATTGTTCTCACGTAAGTGTGATCATCTGTAAAAACCCAGTATAAATAAATAAATAAAAATCATAGATAAGTAATTATGAAATAAATGCCAGTATCTATTTTACATGTGAATTATTGATATCGTTATTGATTATTTTCATACTTTTATTTTTTTTTTCTAATCTAACAAGATTTGCATTTAAGGGTTGAAAAAAAAAGATAATGGAAGAATCATCCTGTTGAAATGGCAAAGGAAATTAGTTTCCATATATAATATCCTGTCATTTTCCTGATAAAACTGAAGCCTGATTGATGAAAGGGGGTATTTTATCCATTATCTTTTGCTATGGGACACTTTTTGATGGTCAGATTAAATAAAAGCTGAATTTTGTATCGACATTTTATCTAAATGATCCCCTTCTTTGTCTTTGAGAGCTCAGAATGACGTAAAAAACAATTTTACCGTAAAAAAAGATGCCTGCCTATAATAACTGACTGAGTGTAGTGAATTCCTGCTTTAACTCTGACTATGCGAGCGTTTTTCATTTCTGTAAATTTATTTCGTTACGTTTCAGTGTCGGTAAAATATGGTGGCCGTTTTAACCTGTCGTGCGGGACAGCAGCCGGTTAAAACGGGCATTTAGACATGTTAAAAAATATATTTCTCTGCATATATGTAAGTAGCTATTTCTGGTAAAATACTTATGGTTGATTGTATACCATCTTTATAAAAAAAATGTGGACACTTTGGCGCTGACTAACAAACTTTAAAAATATTTAGACCTCTGATATGCAACCGTTTATCATCAGCTGTGTAAAACCTGTATAGGAATTAAAGGGGTAAATCTGGAAAAAGGAGAAAAGACGGTAAAATTTACAAAAACATCATTTTGCAAAAAAAAGTTAGACTTAAATAGAATCAGCTGACTCACGGCGAAAGCTTAGCGACAACGGGTTAGTTAATGGATCGGTAAATATTCTATTTTCATCGTATTTATTAATTAATTAAGTAGGTATTTGGGTAAATGCCTACAAATTTCATGATTTCAGAGTAAATTTTGGTTTTGATTACACAAGTGAAGATAAGATAAATACTTTCTTGGACGTAGGGTCTACTGTTTCCAGAAACTACTAGTATATACCTTTATATAATATCGACATTGAAATAGTTTTTCAAAGTGAAAACATCCTCGAACAATTTTTCTCTATAGGTACAATTTTTAAGTCTTTATTATAAAAAGTACTTACCTACTTATACCTATGATACATTTTTAATATTTCCGGATCAATTTATTCAATATAATTCAATTCAGAAATATCGTTTGCAGTAGAATCTTTTATCAAATCACAAATAAATTGCTAGCGAGAGATATACGCATAGAAAAGAAATGGAATAATGGTTTCATATCGATATGTCAAAAGCAAACTAGGAAATTGACATGGGAGCTTTTGTGACATACTGTCGCTGTTGACTGCCGATCTACCCGCCCCCTAGCGGCAACCGAGGTAAGCTCAAGAGGGGAGGGATGAAACTTGTAAGTGTCGCGATGGCCGTTAGATGGCATTAGTGTCGCTGAATATAAGGTGCGGTTAAGTTTTCGGCGCTTTTGACAAAAATTAAATTATCTTTTTTTATTTATTGTACTTTCCAATAAATTGTAACTTAACTAACTTTTACGCCATTTCTTCGATTCTGTAAAAAATAACACAATAATTTTATTCACTCGGTCGTACCATGTCTTAATTTGATTTTCAATGAATTTTGGTTCCCTTGCACGTTATTTCATCTCTTGGCACCCATTTCATGTCATTTCGCACTATTCAAATCGACCCTTTCTTAATTTTTTTAAAAATGTAAATACATACCGATTTATTTGGCTGAAAGAAATCAATGTAAAAATGACATGGAACACAAATAAAATAGATTTAAATAACTTAAGTCTGCCACAGCACAAGACTTCTAAGGAAGACTAAGAAACACCATCACTATGCTTTAATTAACCATTTTTAGTAATTTTATACAGTCTAAAACAATTAAAAAAATTAAATATGTAGTTTTCTATGGTCCAGATGGATTTAAAATCAAATTTTCAGAGACAAAAAAATGGCAAAACTGAGAAGGGTAAGAATATACTTTTAGGTAAATAATTTTAAACGTGTTCTTCAGTTGGGTGAAACTACAGAGTTAACTGATGGTAAAAAACATATAATCGTGATTTCAACCAATACCTAATTCTTTGATGAATGAAATAAATGAATTCTTCAATGTTTATGGTCTCGTGCACTGCCGTTGGTATAAATATTTATCGTTCGATTAATAATTCGTAAACTTTATAAGATTTGAAAAACCTTTATCTACAACACACAAATTACCGAACGACTTCACTGCAGCTTCAATTCTAGAAATTGAACGGCGTCGGTGGTAGTTTTATTGATCTTTTTACGCTTTGAAAATATCTCTAAAGTATGTGAACAATAATATATGATTATATATAGAAGAATAACGATAAATTCCAGTGCCAAATCTGTAGAGTGTATCTACGAGTATCCTACAGGCGTACAGTGGTGCACAGGGGAACACAGTTGCGGAGGGTAAGTCGCCATTTTCTGTAGCCAACTGACGTGACGTTTGGAATGGAATGCAATTTGTCACGATGGCTCCATGGACGCCATTCCCATTTTGATAAAAAGCAAAGAATATTTTTTTATTCCACTAAGGGGACTCCATTTACAAGATAAACAGTTAGATTGTTAGAAAGACAGGCAGGAACAGGACCAGAATGACGTTGCACGGTGTCGCGAAAATGTGTTTTTGCGGACATGGTCTGTTTATAAGAAAACTTCGGAATTTTTTGAAGATTTTTAACAATCCTTCTAGATAAATCCGCATTAGGGACAGCAAAATTGGGTACATAAAATTAAGGTTAAGGTACTGAAAAAAAATTTGAAAGACGTTAATTGTGTTATTTTAGTTATTTAAAAATTATTATTAAAAAAATATTTAATGGGTTTTATTCTTTTTATGAATATTTGAGTTTATTGCAACACAAAAAAAAAATGAAATCAATGCAAAAATAATGAATCTCTCTAATACGATAAATTTGTAAATTCTATTATTTTTATATGAATTTTAAAGTTTTTACACATAATGGGTGCATAAAATAAAGCGTAGATATTAAATTGAACAGAAAAATCTCTCTCGGGACCAAAGCTGGCTCGACAAAAAAATTGACATGACAATGACATTATTATATTTGTAGAATTTAAGGAATGAAAAATTGTAACAACAACATAATTTTTAGGTACAGGGTTATCCAATAAGAGGTGTTATTTTGAATAGCCCGCTATTTCGGTAGATGTTACTTATAAAGCTGTCATTTTTTGACATTTGACAAATAAAAACTACGTCATTAATACAAATGGAAATATACATGCCTCAACAACGCATTGAAATTATTAAAATTCACTTGAGTGAATCAAATGCAAATCATCTTGAGTGATGAGGCCCATTTCCACCTCGGTGACTTCGTCAATAAGCAAAATTGTCGCATCTGGGGCTCAGAAAACCCAATAATTATTGTTGAAAAGCCTGTCTATCCTCAACGTGTGACTGTTTGGTGCAGTTTATGGTCCGGCGGAGTCATTGGACCTTACTTTTTCGAAAATGAGGCTGGAGCAACAGTTACGGTGAATGGATCGCTATCAAGAGATGATTAACAAATTTTTATGGCCGGAATTGGATGGTATTGATCTAGATAACGTTTAATTTCAACAAAAAGGCGCGACGTGCCACACAAGCAACGAAACTATTGATCTTTTACGATTGAATATCCAAATAACACCTCTTATTGGAAAACCCTGTATTTAGGTACCGAAGTACTAAAAACAAATCTTGATAGATAAATATAAATTTGGTGTGCTCAAATTTAATAAAATTTTTTAGTACCTACTAAAAATATTTTTGAAAATACATAGAGTATATGAAAATATGTAAATAATAAAAATTAGTAGACTAATTAATATGATATTAATCTACATTTACGATACAGCTCTCTGAAGTAGGTATACAAAAATATGTCAATAAATAAGAAAAATATTTCTCATAGTAAAAACTATCTTTCCGCAAATATGCGCAGCTGAAATTTTGCAACCACTTAATACAATAGTTATTACATATTTGATATATATAAATATTGGTTTTCTGGAGGATTCAGAATGACCAAATATATTTAAGTTTAAAAAAAAAATTCAAAAACTCGATACCGTCAAAAATACCTGAAGCTTGAAATATTTAAAAAAATGTTAACAATAATTAAAAGATGTCTTACACATAAAATATACAATATTAACAATACGAGCCTTCAAAATCAACCAAATAACTATCGACATTTAAATTACTTCAAATAGAGTCAAGTTTGAACCACGGCTATGTCCACGCAGGATGCATAAAAAATATACATTCAAATCACTTCAAGAAAATCCTTAAAAAGTATTTTCAATCATAAAAAAGTGTTGATATAACATATCGGCAAAATGTAAGATGTCGCATCGGTTCTATGGGATGAAGATACCGTGATTTGTGCTGTTTTTTTTTTATTTTGGTCAGTACGCAAATGTAATATTTTCGCTTGTTCTACAATGGAAAAAAAGAAAACGAACTCTAATAATCTTAATAATATAAAAATTCTGCCCGGGTATGTTTGTGCTAAAAAAGCTCTACACTGATAACGCTAAAAATTTCATAGTTTGTTCTTATTAGTGCCAAGATGGTTTAGAGAGTGATTTGAATGGTAGTAGAGTATGTTGAGGGGCGAATTTGTTCAGTATACCTTCTTATTACAGTGCTTGCTTGCCATAAAGCTTATCCGAACTGTTTTGCTGTACAGGAATCAAACTCGTAACTTAACTCTCGTTAACCAAAATAATTAAACTGCTATAGGTATGTTTTTGCCAAAGCCGGGTAGATGCGGGAGTATTTTTGTATTTCAGCCAAAGTAGTTCTACGCTACTCTTCGCAAAACTCATACGTGAAATATCAAAAACATCTAGAAGTCTACGAAGTCGAGATCTTTAACTAGGAATAATTGTTTTTTCTAGGAGTAAGCTTTTTCCTAATGATAAGTGTGAGTGTGTGTCAGACACTCCCACTGCCGGTAGTTACAAACAAAGTATAGGAAACACAGCCCCTGGACATAAAGGATTTCAATACTATAATTGTATTTTTGATCTGATCTTGGCAAGCTTACTACCGAAACCTTATATTACATGTTAAAAAAAATTGATCAATTACATTAATATTTGCATACGTTCAAAATAGTTTGGTCAAAGGCTTGCCGTTTTTAGAATTATTTAAATTATGCGGCGTTTTTAAAACTCCATGACTAGCCAACAAAAGCTAGACGTTTTTCTTTGAAATATAGTTGCATGTTGTTTGTTCTATCGACCTGTAAACTGCGTGACAAACCACCTTTCCCTCAACATGTTGAATGTCAATCGACTACTCAGTACTCAGTCCCGCTAACAAATAAACACTAACAGCCTTACTCAAAAACGTGGTGTAAATATTACTCGGCGCAAAAAGTGAGAACAGTGAAAAACTTGACTTATTTCCATTTGGTTAAAACGATATAAAACACGGATCAAGGCAAGCTTTCCCACACCAAAATTGGACGGGCGTGTAAGAAGCAAATATACAACGTTGGTGTAGTAAAGCCGGCCTTGAAGCTGGTTTTAGACCATTTTAAACAAACATACGCCATGGTAAAAAGTCAAATTTTTCACGTTCTTAGTAAGGTTGTAAATGTTTAAATAAAACGCTCAATCCAAATAGGCCGAAGAACAAAGGTTCGTGTGAAATAATCTTAAAAAATTTCATTTATCTATCTCGTACAACGATATAAATTATTTCGTACCTTCAAATATTCAACGTTTACATCGATTATCAAAACATTGAATGAAAATAAACTAGATTGATCTATTTTTTAATCAAAGATAAAAAAGCTTTTGAACCGATAAAAATAATGGTTTGAAAGCGTTGGAAAATATTGAATTTATAACATTTCACAAAACTATAAAATAAATCGATTCTATTGGAACCCCCTATCATTTCGTAAGTATTGAAAAACGTACAATGAGAGAATGTAAAAAAAAAAACATAGATGTTTTCAATTCATCCACGACACGTGTAGCGCTTTCAAACATTTTTCATCATTGGTGAAACAAAGGCTACGATGGTCGGAGAATGATGAAACTTCCCGTATTTCGGAACCGACGTCGCTGACATTTTTCACGGCGTCACTACGTTCCGTAGGGGCGTCGTTTGTCACCGAGCCTGTTTTCATTTAACCTTCTGCCCCGCACATTCTGCTATCGATCTATCGGATGGAACCATTTTACGGACGTTTTTCCACTGCCTCGTGAAAGCCACTTATAGGGTGCATCGCGATGAACTCAATATTAAATATTTTTGAAAAGAAAGATAAAAAATTTAAAGAGAAAAATAAAATTACTTTACTTATACCCATATCTTTATCACTTGCCTAAATAATATCCTGTGGGAATATACTTACTTATTAATGCAAATCGTTGGTGATTTCCACACCACGATCGACTCAAAAATATTAAGAAAACCAATTTTTTATTTTCATTTAAGTAGAAAATGTATTTATTTCGGTGCCATTTTTTCATAAATCAGAGATTAAATTATTTTTATGGAAAATATCACATGACAAATTATACAGTGTAAACGTACTAATATGATTCAATTCAATTCAATTAATCTGATTACTCCCAGTTTGAACACATCCTTTGGACAGAGAAATAATAAATTCCATGCTATAAAATTGTTCAATGCTCTACCAAATGAAACCAAAAAAATAAACGAAATGAGTATATTTAAAACAAAAGTCAAAACATGGCTTAGAGATCAAAGTAATAATCAACTTACAAACATTATGAAGACAATGTAAAGACAATTCAAAACTAAATACAAAAATTTAAGAAAAACTACAGGCCGCCTCAGAACAGGAAACCCTAGTGAGGAGGACTGTGAAAAAAATACAAAAAAATACACTTATATTATACTTTAAACCTACATAATGTACAAATTTTGCTATTGATATTAATAAAAAAAAATAAAAAAAAATTAAAATTTACCATAAGACTACAAAAAAATGTCTAATCAACTAATTTCAGAACTGCATTAAGAAATATTTTTTTGTAAGTTCTTTCGATGCTATTAAAAATACATGCAAATTAATTTTATTTGCTAAAGCAACAACTACTCTCGATTTATGAACTTCATCAACGTGCAATAAGTAAAGTAATTTCTGTAATAATCCTTGCATTATTTTTTATTTCTAAAATATAAGACAAGAAGTAATTTTTTTAAAATTATCTTTTGAAAAGAGATTCGAAAAAAAAAAAATAGTTGAAACTTGGGTGAAGTTGGGTATTATGGGAGTAGCTACAATAGAATCTTACAATACGTTTGAAAATCGAGTTTCATTGAAAGGGGCGAATTTTTTCCAGTAAAAAAATAAACGTTATTTTCTCAGCTGCTAAAGTGCAGGTTCAACACAGCAGAATATGTAATCGATTAGTCTATTCACACCCGTGGATAGGATTAAGGAAACCTATCACTCGGAGGATACTCGCTTCGGTTCTCAGTGGAAACCCAAAGGGCGCCCCTTTGCAATATTGATATGCGTAAAAATTGCATTTTGCAAGGGGCTTACTAAAGCTTCCACACTATTCCGACTACCCCCCATCCCTTCTTCTGGGCTTAGTCCAATATATAAATAAATGACCAGCGTCTTGGATCAATTCCACATTTCAAGCGTTTTACGAGCGACTTGCGAGGGTCAGAGATTGCTCCGGAGGTGCTCCGCCTCGTACGTGAGATGATTTAAATTTATAACCTGGCCTAAATACTGCATCAACTAATTCCGCAAAGCAATCCACTTCTACCTAACTACCATCTTACAATAATCGATGGCTACTCTTTTTATATAAAACTTAATTTTTTTGTTAAACTTATGTAATTTAAAACAATACTTCGAAAATTACTAGCTATTAAATATATAACAAACTTCCACATAACAACACAAATACACGATATACTCAAATTTAAATGATCAGTAGAAATATTACTTTTTTTTACATTGACCACACACGTCTTTTGGAATTCTGTGTGGAGGGTCGTTTTTGGAAAAGAAATTAGACAAAGTTCTGGGAAGGTAAAAGGTATGATGGTTAGGTAGGAATCTAGGGATCAGTATGTCCAGGAGTGACGGACATTTGATTATGTCCTTCTTGCTGCGGCGCAAAGCGATAAGTACAAATACCAGTTGGTGAGGTCAAAGAGTCTCCTCAAACCAGCCTCTCCCGATCTGGTACGCCACGCAGCTGATGGGAAGGTGCATCCTGAACACACCTCACCTGATGAACCTGGGCACCCCTGATAAATCACAAAACGTAGCAAAACACCTAAGGTGACATATGGCAGAGGTGTTGGTTATCCAATAAATGATTCCCAGGGCAAACCCGCCTCCCAAATTTAACAAATGTCACTAAACCTCAAACGAATACTTTACACAAATATAATATTTCTTCTTCCGTCTTTTCGGTAGGTATATTCACACCATAATGTAGTTATAATAGAATATTTATACTTTAATCTCTACAAGTATTATGAGGACTTTAATTTTGTGATTTTGCCGTAAGAAATGTGATTTAATTTTTATGCTATACCCTCTGCAATTTATGCTTATTTTGAACAATAAAGGGATCTTGATTTGGTATTTAAATTAGAAGATATAAAAGAAGTAGAGGTAGGTATATATCTATATATTTACTCAGAGAAGTACTTTAGATATCTATGAAATCTTGAAATGCCATTGAGTTTTCCCATTTTGTTTAGAACACCTCACAAATAATGATCGTTAAAACGCGGATTTGGTTTGGCATTTTATCCCATTCTGGCGGTCGAGCAGTTTACAATAAATTCGTCTAAGCCTCGAGTGTTGATACATAATAGACGAGCTCACCCGTGTATTTTCTCCCGTTCACATAAAGACGTACAAGTGTCAAGGGTGTTGAACCGTGTCGTGGGTTTTCACAGTTTTCCATAAAAGGTTCTCCCCATATAATGACCCAAGTATTCCACATCTCCTGCATCAATATGGGACCCTGATAAAAATATGTACGACCCTATCGAAATTGATGGTACGGAATGGGTTTCCGAATCGAAAAAATGACGACTCGCATTCAAAGGGCGGGTGTTTTCTCGCCTTTTTCAGGGTGAATTTAACGCGAATAAAAATAAATATTATACGTCACACTTGTAAAACCATGAAATCAACGCTTGCCATCTATTAAATCCTACAGTGCGTGGGAATTGAAATGATGATTTTCAACAAAAAGAGCTTCACAATAATTGAATCGGTATTAAAAATAATAATATACAGTCACGTTAAATAATAATATATTACGTTTATCTACTTTATCTTTGTAAAAAAATGATATAACCCGATGTATACCACTTTTATTAAGATAATATGATTAATACCCAGACGATAAAATGTAAGCTGGTGGTGGTAACTGTACACGTACACATTTTACAATATAATGTGATGAATAAAGTTGAATGAAAGTAAAATAAGATTTTCTTTCATCCTATTACGAAGGCAAACTCTTCAAAAATATGCATTCTCCCTCAAATATCCGTTCACAGTATACCGGGAGCGCAGAAGAATAAAAAGTACACAGTATCATCGCATCCGGACAGATTGTTAGCGTGAGAGGGCTTAGATATTATTCCCCTCTGCTCGTTATGTGCTCCTGGTACTGGTTCGGGTACTCTTCCAGTCCTTCCCCTAAGAGAGCCCCTGCCTGTCCAGTGGGTCTCGTTATTTACTGCCAGAAGAAATGCCAAGCAAGTCTTGTCGTGAATTTTCAAGTATTAAACTGAATATTTCATTTCCAATATGGATTTTTTAAAGACAAACATTTTCTTTTCGCATCTTCATGAAACGCATATTTCGAAAAATCTTGCAAGACAAGGAGAATTAATAAAAAAAGATTTACAATAGCCCTGCATATAAACGAATTCACTATTCGTGGTTTTCAGTGATGCTTAAGTGTATAAAATTTCGGCCAATTACTTACCGGAGATAATTAATTTGCGCCGTGTTAACTGGACACATTATTTGATTTGCCAACGAGCGAGGGTCGTGGTGTTTGATTAGCCAAATAATGTCAATTTGCTAACAACTTGTGTCTAATTTAAGCTTTGGATGGAACAACAAAAGCCACCCTTATAAGCTCATACAATACTGATGTTGATTTTGTAAGTATAAAACATTAAAAAAAGAGGATTTTTTGTAACATTAAACAATAGAAAGTAACTTTTCGTATAAACATACCAAGAACAAAACATCAACTCTCACTGAAAATATGATACAGACGGGCACATAAAATAATAAAAAAGGTAACGGTCACAAATGGGACACGAACTCATGGCTTTTAGTCTTACTCTTATTTCCAGCTAATTACATTCCTTTTCGTGTCCCAACTAGCCCTTTTACTTTCTGCGTTTGTTTCATATTTTCATTTCAAGTTGTGTCAATATAATAACGATTTAGTGTTGCAATGAAATTTATTAGCTTGAATAAGTTATCCCCGATCAAATTGATTTTACAATACACACATTTTTTTTGTAAGTAAGTAATTTCTAAGAAATAAATAATACTTTATGCGTTATCAGTGTGGCCCCAATGCAAACATCAGTATTTATAACTTCACTACTTGTAAACACATAACCTAACATCTTTTTATGTTGTAAATCTTAATGTAATTCCTCCAACATGTTATCAGGTACCTGTTTTACACACATTACAGTTCAATACTACTAACTTATCTCATACACTGTAAATCCGTATATATTTTATGTTACCAGGTTAATTCGGTAAATTTCGAATATAATATACGCTACCCATAGACTAATAGTATAATACATAAATGATGCTACAATGTTACTTTTTCTACATTTTCACAACTACAAACGAAAAAAACACCATTTCTACTTTTCATTTACTGAACACTTATACTATTGTAAAAAAATAAATTAAAATTTATATATAATAAATATGAACTAAACCTCTCGATTTGTCTGTCCTGGAACGGAAAACTTTCCTAGTTGGACAGGCAAAGCTTCCTGATATGTAATTTGTACTTTCTTTTGAATCTATATTTAAATAAATAAAAAAATAATCTCATCTTGATGAACTACATGAAGTACTGAAAAAAAAATCCTTTCAAATACGTACTTATTTTAGTACTTAGTACATACGATTGTTATACCAAAATTGAAGTTCCTTATTTTTAAGAAATACAAAGAAAAAAAAACTACATCTTTAAAACCTTAAACATTTTTCAACAAAACCGCCATTTTGGTCGATGCATTGTGTTTATATCTAATTTCTGCATTCCCATGTCGTTGAATTTCATCTTTCACCTTTTAGTTGTTACTGAAGCGAGTCTGTGGTCTATTGTGAGCGTTCAAGGGCCCATCTTTCCGAAAATGTCAAAAACATTGGAAGGGGTGTGCAAGATGGAATCCCTCAAATCCTCTAATGATCACAGAAGACTATTATCAGCAGCGACTACATGGTGAAATATGAGGTTTAACGCTTCCTCAATGACACGGCAGCGTGCTAGTGTGACTTGGGTACACAAAAATACAGCGCTCACAGATTCATGAAGATAAATTTTGTAGAAATTTTATTAATTAATATATATATATATATATATATATATATATATAAATATATATACCCGATGAATCCATGCACCCCTGCTTAATCACCAAACGTAACGAACTACTTGGGATGACTTACAATATAGATTTTGGTTTTCCAATAGATGGTTTCCGGGGCTGCGATGCCCAAATCCGCCTCTTAAATTAAAATAATAGTTTCATTGTTTTTCTAAAAAAATAGGACATCTTGCCCTTGGTAATACCGTCGTATTTCAAATTTAAATACATATATATATATTTTTTTACAATTTAATATTATTAATATTTTGATTTTATGTATCTGATATTGGTGAGATGAGGTTTCGACGTATGACATAGGAACATACCCATAAAAGTTCGTGCAAAATATTCAAAGGTGGATTCTTTGATTTTCCGTTTGATTTATTGGATTTTTTTATTTTAACGGTGACGCAGTTGTCCTTAAGTTCCCCGCTAACGTTCGTCGTAGGCTGACGTGTTTGTATGGGGTGCCTATCACCAAATCCACTCTCTCCTAAGAAGCAAATAGTTTTCAAGGTAAGTGGTTTACTCTTTTCGTCGTTGTGATTTTATTGTCTGGAGAAACATTTTATTTGAGAATAAATTTTTTTTTAGTTTATTAAATAATTGAGTCGAGTCAAGGTTAACGAGATAACGAGAAGAATCAAGGATCACGCCAAGAGATATTATGTGACGGAGTCTCCCCTTTAGGTACCTATTCTTCCGGATGGCGGCGTCAGGGTTTGTTAGTTTAATAGTAATGTTTTTTCAATCGTCAATCAAAAATCACACCGATTTCAGTGTTGATTGTAACTCTGAATTTATGTGTCATTTTCAAAATTATTTTTACATATAACTTATTCTTAACAAAACATTTTGAGAAAAAAATATTTTGATGTCGTTTTCGAAATTGGAACTAATATATCATGAATTCAGACAAAGGATAAAGTACCTACCCGTAATGTGATATTTTTTTACCAGAAAAATAACTCAATTTTATGTTTTTCCATTGTCAAGAAAAAGTGATTTTTTCTAATGTTACAATATTTTGTTAACCCATTCTTTAGGATTCAAAATAGTACAGTGAGGAATATGCCATCTTGAAATCTGTGGAGAATTCTACTTTCATGAATATAAAAGTCGTGGCAAAGACACATTGTCAAAATATGGTAGATAAAATTAGTCGAAAACTTAAATTTATGTTTAAAAGGGCAAAATAAAGTGCACAAGTAACATAGATAAAACTCGACGACATCTTGTTAACAATGTCGAGAAGCAAAGTCTAAATTTTAATTGTAAAACCATATAATATATGTTCAAATTTGTATCTCTTTGGAAAGAGAAACAAATTTGAACAAGATTCGCAGTGAAACATATTAATTCAAATACATATTTTAAAAGGGATGAAAATCCAATTCCAGAAAACAACAGACCAAAAACAAATCAAAATGAGACAAGCAGAACATAAATGATTTAAAAAGATTATTTATATGTTAGAGATTAAAGATTTAAGATTATTTAACATTAAATATTTTTCGCATATCTTTTGCGAACATTTTCGACGTCTTTAAAAACATATCTTCTCTCGCAGGTGTAAAGTTTCGTTAGTTATCTCGCATCATTCTGCAATTAGAATTTTTTTGCATTCTTTCTAAGACAAGAGGGTCGCCAACAAAAGCTTCCCTTAAAGAAAAGGACTCGGAATTCGAATTTCGAAAAACAAAATAAACTTATTGCATTTTTCATTCAGGCAACAATGAAAACTCATAAATTCCAGTTGACTGCACCTTTAAGTGTTTTTTGCCGCAAGGACTCAAAGAAAGATAAAACCACTTGCTTTAAGATGAACTATTTTAAGCCTTAGGTAAAACGGATTCACCAGACGGTAAGATATTTTTTCGTGAAGTGGCTTTTCCCTTATAATAATAATGATCATTCTTTAAATTGAAGGTGATTAAAACCTATGGTTCAAGAGTTGAAGATACTCTCAGTATCGACCTGTTGAGAGGCCTCCATTCAGTTTCGAAAAATTGCTCAAAATGGATTTATTTTTGTTTAATAGTATGATCTCAATAGGCAGTACTTTTCAACAACCCTCTTCCCCTTGATTTTTGCCTTCCTCATTCCTCAACCTAACCTAGAAAATGTTTCCTTTATAATTGTCGCAAATAATTTCACCACTTCTTGGCATTTAGAATCCTATATACCGTCATTTTATATCATTGATATTTATTTAAAATTCTTTTATAATATTTAGTTTGTGTAAATGATCCCAATGTATACGTGTGAAGGGTAATATTTAAGTATGTTTTAATTATTTTCTGTAATTTCTCCTAATGTGAATAAAATAAAGCTTTAATTACAGTTACGTCACATTTCCGGGATTGTCGTCCCGGTGCCTAGTGTCCGGCGGTGCCCGGGTTTGTTTGCCCGGCAAATGACGTAATTGATTGAGTTTGCACGGCCATCCGGGCTGGGACCGCGGTACGGCGGTACACGCCCCGGGTTGTGTACCCGGCGATGCCCATGGTCAAACACTGACCGCGCTTAGTACCCACTTAGCCGGGGGCTCACGTGAACGTTAATAACCTTATAATATTCCAGCACTAATGGCCGAGATGACAAACGAAGTGCCGGGATTGTGTGCTTTGTTATTCTGCCTCTTTTCATATAGGATGTGGACAGAAACGAAAAGGTTACAAACAAACGTTTCACACGTTTATGTGTGGGTTCATTTGACAGACTCAAAAATAAGACTCACTACATAACTTAAAATAGACCAAACAAATTGCTTTTCATTTAATGGATCCGAATAACGAAACTAGTTTTTCTTCACGTAAAAATAATCATAATAATTTATGCAAATTTTTTATACTCCCTCATAATAAATTCCCTCACGCGCCGTTCAAAATAATAAAGCAATTTCTGTTTCTAAACCTGTCTATTTTGAAACTTTCCATCACTGACTACTAAGAACTTAATATCACTCTGTCTGTCTTTACTCTGGAGCAGATATAGACTATAGTAGAAGATTTCAACTTTCATTAAAAATAATAATAGAAATAACAAAACAACGTTTTATTTTTATTTTATGTATCCTTTGACTGAGTATGTTTTTTTAATTCCCAAATATTAATGTATAATAGCTAGGTTTTTTATCACTGGATTGTTCTGAGAACATACTCTAAGAACCGAGTGTATAAACACAAATAAATAAATGCTTCTTTTTACTTTTGAACCGTCAAATGGGGAACACAAAACCCAAAAGACGTTCCTGCATAATGTAGTTAACAATAATATTCAATTCCCAGAGTTGCTAAATAAGATTCAATTCAATGTATCTGCGCGTTCAACACGCTCTTCTGTCCCGTTCAGGGTGGATCAGTGCTAAACCAACTAGAAGCAGAATTCTTGCTTTTATTGATAAATGTTTTGTTTTGTAATTTTTCGTTTTATGTAATCTTTTTTTTTTGTATAAATTTTTGAATTCATATTACTTTCTTACAAATTTAATTTATTCCTTATTGTGCTGTCTCAGTAGAGGTAAACTCACAAGGAGGAAATCCATAATTGGTTGATTTTGGCTTTATAATACTTAAGTACAAACTGATTAAATGTAAATTGTCGATTTCCAGAAAATTAATAAATAAAAGAGTTAGCGCGAAAGAGATAGCGCAACATGGCGTAATACCTCAAAATATATGATTATTGTATTTTTGGCCGTGAAAATCTCAAATCGTATATGAAGACAGAAATGCTGTGCATAATTCGTGTAGACTTTCCGCTTTATGATTAAAATCCTTAACCCCCCCGGAATATAATAAATATATATCTTTGACCAATAAACTCGATTGAATTATGCGCTACGTAAACATACAATCTTAAACGATGTGATAGTTAAAATATTATCGTGTATTTTCCATAAAAATGTCTACAAATTCTACCGAAATAATAGAGAGGACGCATTAAAAGTTTCTTGAGCAAAAAAAAAACAAAATTAAAAATTTGTACATAAAACTTTTATCTTTTTAAAGCGGCCCAAGAGGCCAGTTCCTGCAGTATTTTTTTCATAAAACTTTCTTCACAATATTATGCAATAAAAAATGGTGTTTATTGCATTCTGAAAACTTCAGAAGATAAAAGTTTTACTGAATAAGCTTCCCCTTAGCTGCCCCGAAAATGCATAAAAAATATAAGATAACATTTTCCCCTTCATTAAACAGTACGATAAACGATAATGTGAACTTGGTTTCCTCCCCACCGGCTTGTGTTGAAATAATTGTTTTCCTTACGCTTGTATTTCCGGAATAGATAAGGGTTAAGCAGATATTCTTATCGATACATTTTCCAATGTGAATAATGGAACCGCATCGCGTGGGGACTTTGTGGTATCATCACTATAGTTTAACAACAGCTTTTGGAAAGTTGAGGAAATCTTTAAATTAGTTAGTATTCAATAAAAGTAAGTGTTTCACTAAAGTGAATTTCGCAGGCCGTCATGAAATTACGTGCATTTTGTGTGGTCTGGTCAATCATTTATTTGTTCGCATTGCGGTTAAAAACGTTCATTTGAAGAAATACCTCTTTAAAGTTTTACACAGCATTTCAAAATATTATGTGTTAAAAAAAATCAGATCATAGATACTTTGTCATTAATTTCATAAATATGTCTAGATTAAGAAAGTCATATGTTGGAATTGGCAATACGGCAACGGGGCGAGGTTTTAATTTCCATGCCCTTAAATGTTTACGAAGATAAAAAAATGGGACTGCAGAACTACTTTTAGTGAATTCGTAATAATATCGGAACACGTGTTCATACTGTTCCTGCACCTGCGTTTGTCTTGATAATATATAACGATGAAATGCAAAAATGTATTTTTATATAAAAAAAGGATTTTTATAAATATTTTGTATTTTACTGAAACCTATCAATTCATAAGTTAAGGGCCTGCATTGCCATTAGTAACCGGCTTACGAATAATAATAATAAGAGATTAACAAAATTTAAACCAAAAACATAACAAAGTAGCAATTTTTTTCATTTAGTTTTTTCCGTGCCACATGATGGAAGCTACCCTTGAAACGACGAAATTTATAGCAATGATGTGTTTTCGCTTTTGTATTTAGGTACATACATATTATTTTAACTATATAATAATTAAGGAATTCGATTCTGTCAATAAGCAATGCTTTAAAAAACCCAGTTACGCCACTGCTTTGAGTTGGTTCTAGAGGTAGCGTAGCAACCCCGCCGGAGTCTCGACCGACCCACTTTACGTTCCGACTCCCACTTAACCCGAAAACGGGTAAAATAATGTACCACGTAAATATACGTGGCAATTGGGTCTTTTTACATACTAAATATTAACAGCGCCATCCCTGAGATAAGCTCGCTTTTACGAGCGAATTTCGTGACGCGGATTTTTACTCCGGCGTTGACAAGGGCCCCAAATTAACGAAAACGGAAAGTGAAAAACGCGACCGTAAAACTAAATATTTTAATGTTTCAAATTAAAAATAATTTTTTTAATGGAATCAAATATTACCAACAGTATATTAGGATAGTATTTTACAGCTTATTTGGAGATTTGACATTGTTTAATTAATTATAATTGTAATGTAGAAAATAATATTTTGCGTTGAATTCATTGTTACACAGGGTGTTAAGAGACGTACTTGACCAGTAATTCCTGACATTATTTGGAGAAAAGTTAGTGAAATTTTGGTGGATTTATCAAATTTTATTCAACGATTTTCATAGAAAATCAGTAGGAATTGGATAGCTAGGGTCGATGTGAGTGGTTTGGCGGTAACTCTGCTGAGTAACCAGTTACGCCAGGTAGAAAAAAATTTATAAGCATCGTTTTTGGACAAAAAATTAAAATTTTGGAAAAAAACAACAATAAGTCACCGCAGACCAAAATTTCATTCATATTTTTTAGTCCAAATAATGTCAGAAATAAGTCAAGTGCGTTGCTTAACGCCCTGTATAAATTACATGAGACTAAATCGTGCATTGGCCACGAATGTAATTGCTAATAAGCCACGCTTGTTGTTTCGCTGCAATAACCATGAGAGCAGAGAGCGGAACAAGATACATTATAATATACGCACAACATTTCATGTTTGCCAACACATAATTTATAATAGGTACAAACATGTAATGTGTGTATTATAATGTAGGCGGGCTTATGTGCTTTAGGCTCGGTCGTGTTCGGCTGTAATTCCATGCATCGGGCATCGAGGGGATGGGGCGCGCACCTAACCACGCGAGCTGTCTAGTCGTAGCCAGACGCGCTACCAGGAGCACAGCAAACAAAGGAGCTGCACGGAACATTAACTTGGTGAAATACCACCAAGGGATGTAGGAGGTGAGATACGCGCGCCGCTACCCTCGCGCGTCCTGCGGCCCGGGCACTCCCGCACTCCACCGCGATTTGATTCCTTGTTTGGGCTTTTAAGTCGGTCATACTGTTCAGACAAGCGAATTATCTTTTTTGTGCACAAATAAATCGAGAGCTATAAAGACCAATGTCAGGTTTAAAAAAAGCTACTTGATGATGTCATCAGTATTTAATCGAATAGAAAAATTTTATAATGTGTAGTAACTGACTGTATTTTAAAGCAGGTTTGTAGTTTTTATTATCATCGCAAGTCAGCCAAATTAACGAAGTCAAATAATTCACGTAAATATTTTTTTCTCATAAAACACAAATAAAATCGCAAATCATACCAAATAAATTCCTATTTTTTTTCATTGTACTAACCGAGAATTTGAGATAATATGGGTACATACGAGTACCAAATCTATGATTTATTTCTCAAGATAATAGGAATATTTGAAAAAGGTAGATACTTATTTTAAGAATACATTTTTTTATATAACAATATTCTACTAAGAAATTATATAGTTTGGTAGCTATTCCTACCTTAAAATTCGCATTCAAAAGCTTAACTTATTTACGACTTCTGTTGAGTCGTCTACGTTGTTTTTAAATATGTTACTTGATTAGATTTGTATTTTGCCAAAATTAGGTTACCTGTTACGTTTCGTTTTTTTGTAACGCAAGTATCTCCTACATGAATGTGTTAAGCAATAGTATTAATCATTCTTTACAGCTATGATATTTATATTTCATTTTACTTTTCAAGCGAGGCTATTATGAGAGAGCAATTTTATTTCGGGACATTGTTTGTCGAGAGGCAAAAAGTTTGAGTAAAGTAAAAAATGCCTGCAGTAATGTAGCGCGCATAACGCAGCGTAGTAAAATTTCCGGACTGTGATTTTTATGTTGTTGTTCTTTGCCGTGTTATTGTTTTCACTCCATAACGGAGCATTGCTTTTTCAATAGCTAATTTGCGCTTCGCACGTGTGCCTAACGTTGGTATTTGACTGAAATTGTTTTGAAAGGGCCGCCGCCTGTTTTGTTATTTAAAAATACAAAAAAAAAACAGAATGCAGAACACTTGTTTTTAGAAGCAGCCAAAACTCGAACATTGAGCTCTGGCATCGGCGAATTTGCACAGTGAAGAAATTATATGTGAATACAACATTTTTTACAATACAATGTCGTTCCCATCATCCTCCGTGAGTTCTGCCTTCAGATCTAATTTTATCAAAAGGACGCCTTTAGCAAATATTATGCTTTCCTTGGAGTTCAAAACTTATTATTTTTCAATAAGGAAAAATATCTTTCGAAAATAGTGGAAATTTTAGGCGCGGCAGGAAAGTAACTGTTTTCATATTATATGTACTAACATTTTTTTAATACAAAGATCCACCACATAAAAAGCTAGGCTGTAGAGATACTACTTATTAAGTTTATAAGAATATTTTTCCTACTGTTGTTTATTTTTTCGTGTTTTGTGACCAGATCTGAAAAATCAGATACTCCCCCACTTTCCTCTTTCCTATGTCCATCCCCCCCTCACTACCATCAGCCTCACAATATACCTCAATTGGGGATGCTCATGTCTCACGAATCCCAAAACGGTTGGGAGCAGTTGGGACTCTTGTGCGGTATTAAGATAAAATGAAAGTATTATTTACCGGTCGGTGGCCGAGTTGACATCGCGCTTGGGTCCCACCCAGGCGTAGCGTGTTCAATTCCTCGGCTGGCTAAGTCCTCCATCACAACACAAGCAACATTTTCCGCTTTCTGTGGTGGTAGTAGGAGATTTTCAAATATTGTCAGGTTATTCGTAACCCGGGAATGTTTGTCTTTCTTTTTAAAAAAAAAAAAAAATGTTTTAATGTTTGAGTTTGATTTTGTTTTTTTAAAGAAGAATATTGTTATTATTTAATATTACACGAGAGGAATTTATTTTAATACAGAAAGTTTGTTTCAGAAAGCGCATGTTTTTGGTTATCAAAGAGAACATCAACAACTATTATCTTAACGACTTCTTCGACATTTAAATGACCTTAAAAACATATCAAAAAGCAAGAAGCTCGAACTCCACTATTGAACAGCTTTTATCTGGGGGAAATGTTTACAAAACAAAAATCAGAAGAAAATATTTATGGCAAATCTGTCGGAAAGTTTGTATTATTTTTTACTGCTCATATCATATTTTATCGTGAGTTTCTCCAAAATCCACCCAAAAAAACTGTATACTTTTTCATGTAACCCACAAAGTTTAAATGAAAACCCTTGTAAATCTGAGAGATGTTTTTAATGTATTCCGCAGCATTGGTGGGATACAAGATTCTTCCGACACTATTTCAAAAAGACGATGACTCAAGATGTATTTTAAGTTTTCCATGAATATTGCTCGGGGCATAATCCTTTTCTAGAATACTAGAATAGAAATTTAGGAACATCTTACCTTTTGTTTATTACTCGTTATTTTGCCAAACGCTTCAAGGCTCACCATTTGTCTACTCTTCACGGGCCAATAAGAAAACCCGTTTTCATTTTATCTTTTTAACCCTTCAGGTTTTTAAATATTTTTACCAACAAGTCCCAACGACATGGTGAATTTTCTTAGAATTAAGGAATGCTCCCGAGGTATCTCAAATGGGCAACATATTACTTATTTTTGAAGTTGTCGTAAAAGAATGATTAAATATTCATTGAAATATACGCATTCGAAAAAAACATTTATCTTTCTAAAAAATAAATTTTTAATATAAAAACATGAAAATATTAACAAAAAAACTTACCAGGACATTTTGACTTGGAACGTCCATAATTTTAAAACAATTCGATATTAAAAAAAACATATTCCTTTTGTGTAGGCCATAACTAATAAAACTGTCATTTCACTTTTTATACCATTTATACAATAAAAAATATAAATATTTTTTTAATTTTCAACTGTCAATGAATAAATGCCAAACATCATAATCATGCATTTTGACATTTATTTAAAATTTTATCCATGTAATAATGTATACATATTTTATACAAACTGTAAAGAGTAATTATTTATCTTTTAATGACGAACATATCAAATATTACGCATTATAGAAAAAAATACTTTTATAATGTTTTGACGCCCCGGTCAGATCTGTCCTTCAGAGGCTATAATAGAATATGATGTTTATGACCTTCCGAGGCCTGAAGGGTTAATAACATTACCTTTAACATTATGCTGGACACAAAAAGAATCATTGAATTTTAATAATGGCAAACTTCACTAGTAATTAAAGGCCGAAAACATTTGTCAAATTCATCCGTTGACCTCGTATACTGTTGATGGCCTGGAAAATCTTGATTCTAAATAACGTTAATAGCCAATAGCCATCTCCATATTTAATTGTCATCTATTTCCATTTATGTTTAGATAAAGGCATTTCAACAAGAGAAGGCTATCGCATAAAGCTTTTCTTCTTTCGTATATTATGGGACATCTATGTTTGCGACCCATTCTAGTGCCTCAGCGGGCATTCGTTGACTACTGCACCGCAGTAACAAACAGTAGTCTTTTTTGTATCTAAAATATAAAAAAATATAGTTTTAATAAATCAAATAATATCTAAAGGCTCCTTTGAAGTTTGCGAAAATGTGCTAAATATTCCATGTTTTAATTCTATTTATAAAATATTCTGGTATAATTAAATGATGCTTATTTGAGAGATACAAATATCATTTATTATTTTTATAACATTAAAACACGTCCGCCCGCAGTCCCCAACCCCGCCCTCAACTGGGTCGCGTACCTTCCTGTATTTGCGTAGGTCGACCAAGGCTACTAAAATCTGCCTCTCGACGATCAGCAAATCTCAGTCTGTTACATTTTTCTCCAAGATCTGTGACAAGTATCGGACCGAGCTGACGTCTTACGATTTTAACGTAGTTACGAAGAATAATACGAATAAAACAACACAAATTTATACCATATCTAAACGGTGACCGGTTAAATCATCACAATGATTTTTATTGTTTGTTTTTGGGGTGTTATGCCGTGTTGCGCTAACTCCTTCTTTAGCCGACGTTTCGGACAGCGTTGCAGTGTCCATCATCAGGGCAGATCCGGTAGATCCGAAGATGTAGAGGGTTTTTATAATTATTGTCATATTCTGCTTTTCAAAACAGTGGTGAAGTACACGACGACGTCTTGTATTCTGATATTGGCACCGATAAAAAAAATGCTTGATATTTTCAACAGTTTCCAGCAGATATTGTTATTCTGATCTTGCCATAAGAAACCTAGGTGTTCAGGAGTGGTGCTACAAGCATGGTGGTTTACTCTATCGAGTCGTATCCTACAAATTTGTATTGGAAGCGTAACGCCATCAGAAAATGTGGTCATATTAATAACGATTTTTATGGAGGCATATGTTTCGATGTGGTCTGATATGTCGGTGAGTCGTGAGGACCGACAATAAACCGCCTGGTTGCAAATTTTCAACAACATGGTTTAGTAAGACACCTTCCATGTACCGAAAGACCACGTACGGTCCACACGAAAGAAAATATCCAACGTGTTGTGGATAGTATGCAGGACAGTTCAGAAACATCAACAAGAAGACGTTCCTCAAAACTGGGGCTATGGCGGAGGTCCGTTCAGAGAATTTTGGCCACATTGCACATGTTCCAGTATAAGGTTCAGCTTGTGCGAAAATTGAAACCGATAGACTACCAACAACGGCTTGATTATGCCATTTCATTATGACAAAACTATCGATATGGTTTAAATGTTTAATAACTTTTTTTATTTAATGGTTAATTATTATTATTATTATTTTGTTATACAGTTTATTAATGGAGAATATTTTCAATAGAAATAAAACACAAAATTTACGTGAATAAATTATGACATCATCTTTTGCCGATTTCATAGAAGTGAAAAACAACATTTCCACTTTGACAACTGGCATAAGTTGTGCAAGCACTTTGAAGGAGCGTAGGCAGATGAGATATAGACGGTGGAGGTAATAAGTAATGTGTGAAATAATATGACGATGATGGATTGCTTGGATCTCATATTAAGGAGTACGGGTACTTTATCACGTACAGTGAAAAAGTGAACCAAAGATGTATTTCACCTTTTTGGTTTATGTTACTAAAATTATTGCTCTTTTGGGGTTAAAATGGTATTCCGTCAAAATTAAGTATCTACAATTATTAAATTATTATTTTTCGATAAAAAAACCTCTAAATTAGTTTTTTTTAAATTAGCATAGAGTCGCAACTGCACCATCCTCAATTAGGGTTTATTTTGAGACTGAAAGTAGGAGGAAGGTGGAGAAGTATCTCGTTATTCAGAGTTGGTCCTCAAATACGGCTAAAGCCATTTCAAGCAAAGTTTCGATACTGAATTGTGGTTTTTCATTAGTGCGATACTAAAAGTATCTACCACCTGGAACGTGCCGCTAGTATACAATATATTATTTTTATTTAATAAAATAGGAGATGATACAAATAATATAAACTTTACTTTAATTTACCGGATTCATAGTCGAAGATCATAACAATGTCTTGAATTTTTTTTTGGTTTTAAGCTCAGTTGAAGGTTCCCACCTCTTGGATGTGCTTTAAGAGCCGGGAGAGGAAAATTATTTGAGAGAAGGCTGATTGATCCTTCCCAGGTTTAGGGATGAGAATGACATTTGCGTGTTTCCAACTTTTGGGGAAGTAACGCAGTCTGAGTGCGGAATTGATGCGGCTCACAAAGTCGAAGGATTTTAAATGGATTTTAAAAACAAAATAAATGTAGTGAGCTATCAAAATGTTTTAAAAAATTTGAAGCATGACATAACAGTAAACTGATAGTTGGTAATGTAAATTAAATTATACACAACAGATAAAGAACCACTTAGCATGTATAAATGGTTTTTACCAGTTACGTAATATTTAAAACACATTTATTAGTAAAGTTGTTAATAATTGTTATTGTTAATCCATCAACTGTTATTCAATTTGTGTACACCAGCGAACGTTATAAGTTATATTTAGTATAATTTAAATTCTAAAATAAGTTACTTTACCGTTCATGCAATTAAATTCCCCCTATGTAATTTGCTAAAGCAACCATTATCCATAACGCGTAGGATTAATAATATTCGCGGCATCGTGCCCGGCTGGCTATCGTCGTATCCAAGGTATCAGGCGAGCAGAGGCAGCTATCAGGGTAACAGACGAATCGCGGGGGTAACACGCCCGGTATACATTTCACGCTTAAGTGAGTGGCAGGTAGTGGGTAGGTAGGTAGGGGTGCTGGTCGGGTAACCATTTGGTGATTTTATTTATAGTTTCCTGTTACTTTTTATTGAACTCTGAAAACTCTGATTATTGTACATTGTAAGTCATTATTCCTGGCAATATTTCTGAGGATCATATAGATGAAGAAAAAAGATGGAGAAAAATATAGATGAAGTTGTCTATATTTTTTTATAACGATGAAAATATAATTTATTTAAAGAGTACATAATTTGAATTAGTTAAGTATTTATTAGTAAATAACGCTGTTGTTTGCTAATTAATAAGTACTGAAGTTCTGTCTTCAGCACGCTCTAATTAATGTGAAACATTTGTAAATATAATAAAAAGTTGTTTTAGGAGACAACCTAATTGAGAGCAATAATCCAAGGAGCTGACCACACCGTTCTGTTACCGATTTACATTTTTTTAAAATTTAAAGTACAAGCCAGATACATAATTGATTAAGTATTCCCACAAGTAGCACATTAACCAAAATATCGTATTTACTAAGTACTAATTGCATAAACGCATGTGAGTTTTTCATATATTTTTTATATTTGAAACCGCACGAGATTTTCAACTGCTCGTAACTCTCTGGAGCAGTAAGACTATGGCATCCTAAATTATGGTATGTTGTGAGGCTGATGGTAGTGGGAAGACGAAGGAGATGGGGGAAGAGGAAGGTGGGGAAGTACCTGGCTATTCAGTTCTGGTCACCAAACACAGCCAAAGACATTTCAATTCAGAATGGGTTAGCGATACTGAGATTATCTTCCACTCAGGAACATGCCGCTAATATACTTATACTTATATTATTTTCAAAGAGTAAATTGTGAAATAACACAAATTAATCAAATAAAATCTTCTTACGTGCGTCAGGATTTGGACCCGCGACCACCAGCTTGATAGTCGAGAGCCTTTCCCCTTGACCACTGAGGTTGTAATAATCATATGATAACATTACGTAGTATTATTTAATATAATTTTATTCTTATATGCAGAAAGTTGTGACGAAATTATTTATAAACGTAAGGTGATTGTGATGAGAAAATTTGATGGAACATTATGATTGATACGTTGATAGATATAGAAAGTTATAAAGATATAAGATTATATATATAAGATTACATTGATAGATATAAAAAGTTACCCACGTTTAATACATATTATTTTTAACGTTGGTAAGTTTATAATTATCCAATGAATTTTCTCATCGCCATCACTTTAGATTGTGAAAATTGTTGGAACATTATTACCACGTTGATGGATATATAAACTTACCCACGTATAATACATATTATTTTCTTTGCTCTTATAATAAAAAAATTAAAACAAAAATATAGCTGTAATGCCACTTCTTTTCCTTGGTCAAATATTAATTAATAGTATTAGTACATTATTTTCATAACGATTCGGGTTATTCCCAGCATCTGTACGACCACTGATCATATTGGTATGTCCAGTTGTCCAGCTTGTATTATGAAAACAGATTAATAACAGGACATTTCATAATCTTCTTGAAGGGTTAAACCCTGGCCACCCTAGTAACAATAGTGCAACGTAGATACCCTTCACAACCCAAACTCACCTGCTACATCCGTGTGGATGTAAGGGTTGTATTAATCTACACGTGTACAAGTGCACATGTACGACTATCCACGTGTACAATTTAAAAAAATGAACATGGGACTGGTTGTATCTGGTGCGGGGTTGCACCATTTTTTGTAACGGAAATATATTATTACGTACATCACAGTGCACGTAACTGTCAGTATTTTTGTTATTTATTTTTAGGGGGTGGAAGGTTTAATGGAGCGTACTAAAGGGTTGATTGTCAATCGAGAGACTTTAAAATCGTGATTAATTGGAAATAAAACCGTTGTTCAGTTGTGTTTAGCCGTATGGTATTTTTACACAGTTTGTTAGACTTTCACATTCGAACGTAGATTGTGGTATGGCAAGAAAGCAAACTAGTTTTGTTAGTGTTCATTTGATTACTAGGAGGCTTTTTAAGCAGTCCTTAATATGATGGGTTTGTTACGGGAGACTTAATTATACTAAACTACCTATCTCAGTAGTTATTCTAAATAATATCAAATATTTTAATGCGTTGCTTCGAAAAATGTTTAAATTGAATAAATGTTATTATGATAAACCCGCTTGCAGTCAATGGATCAATGGTATCTTCGAAATGGAGAAGTTGTTAAGCCAAATGATGTAAAGAGAGGGGAAAAGGATGAAAGAGGGTTGGTATAAAGTACCTAGATTCACATCTGGTAACTAAACTATGTAGTTGACGGCCTCCGTGGTCGAGGGGTAAGGCTCTCGACTTGCAAGCTGGAAGTCACGATCCCGGCGATAGCAAATAATTATTTTTTGACAACTTTTAAAAAAAATTTAATAAAGTATATTTGCGGCAGGTTTCAGAGTGGAAGTTACTCTCCCTAACTCTCAATATCGCCCTGATGTAATACCACCATTCAGAATTGAAACGATGCTTGAAATGGATTTAGCCGTGTTTGGTGACCAGATCTGAATAGCCAGGTACCCCCATCCTCCTCTTTTCCATCTCCTTCTCCTCTCCACTACCTTTAGCCTCACAACATACTCCAATTTAGGATGCGATAGTCTAAAAAAATATTACATATATATATGTATTACCACGGTTTTCAAGTCCAAGACATTTAGATAATTACATGTTTTAATTCAAACCATAAAACTAGAAAATATCTTAAAATTTATGGTCATTGCAAAATAAAAATAAAAATTAACTGTCTTGGAAAAGCACTTACGACTACGCAATTATTTTTCTTCTTTGAATCTTGAACACGAACCTAACGATTCGAAACAGTCAAATAAATTGCATGTAATGTTTTTAATGTGCCCGTAAAGATAATGCATTTTATGGAATAATTTAAACAGTACTCAATGTGCGGAAAATGCTCTCCAAAGCATTCAAAAGGTAGATTTATTTGGTTGTGTTATTCACATTATATTTATTTCGAATCAAATTTCTGTACGCTTTGATTGATTCCTTGTAGAGTAAATTAACCATTTTTACTAATAGGTTAATAATCACAAAATGATATTAGCTACATTACAAAACCTTAACCATAGAGTGGAGATATTCAATGCGAAAGTACAGAGAAGAGGGTGAAGATTGAATACTCATAATTTCCCCAGTCTTGTATGCATTAACATCAGATTACATTATGAATGATTTATTTTTAATCTAAATTAAAAACTCTTTCTAATTACTCAACCAGTTGGATATTTCACCCATTTACCTTTCAAGGGCTTTATCAGCCATTAAACTAATCATCGATGCAGAGTGGCGCATTACCTACCAAGACAGCAGAACACTCGAGGTGGTAGATGGCTAGTAGACTAGGTCCGCGGGGTCTCAGTCATCCATCACCCGGGCCATCCATCTTCCCATCGCCTGCTGTCGGCTCCGAGGGGTTATTATCCCATCAGCTGATAATCCGCCACTACCTCCACGGGAGAATTACAATAATTAGCCGTGCACTGCGGCACCGAGGCACAGAGTTGCTGAGCTGACGAGCTGCACGCCACGCGGGGTATTGCAACCTGTGAAGTAGACTGAAGATTGAAGAGTGCTTATCGGACTGATAACGAGATATGCAGCACAAGATTTATAAGACCTGTCCATAACCTTCCAATAAAAATATGTATTTTTAATGGAATGTGCAGTAAAATGATAAATTGCTCTCCTTAAATTATTAATTAATCAATAGCTATTAACACAATAGTTATAATAATAATGTTTATTTCAGCTGGACAGAGCAGTGTGTGCAATGCTCTGCCTAAGTTCATACATAAAAAAATCAAAATGGAAATAAATAAATAATGAATAAATTGATGAACACATTAGGACTTAATGGTGGCTTGAGTGAAATTCTCGATCTCTGGTATAGAAGCGCCCCCTGCCACTGGGCAACGGCCAGGACAAGATTGTTGTCCGATCTCTGGTAGCGCTGACTCTTCCCAGCTATTCTGTGGCCCATCAAAGCAGCGAACCCATGCACCCTTCCTTCGGTGAACATCTGTGGGGCGCTGCATCGCCAAGGGTGGCCAAATATGGCTCTGTATGCGTGGTTGTACTGTACTCGGAGTGGGTTCATGACGCCTTGTGTGTATGTCGTCCATAGCTCGCTATTGTAGAAGCTCATACAGTATGTTTGGAAAAGTTGCTTCTTCACCGGAGGACTGCACTTGTTAAATCTTCTGGCAAGTATGTTAGCTCGCACACTCAGTACTCTTCTTTGGCGTTCTTAAGTTTAATTATAATTGGATAACTGTACAACGCTGCTTTTTGGATGAAAATAACCTCAAGTGCATTGTACAAATATGACTTCCTTGCCATTAATTATCTACAAACAGATACAGAAACACGCTTACCTAGCAAGTCACTTAAGATAAACACGGTTGTGTTGGATAGCTTAAGCTTTGAGAAAACACAATTTTGCATGCAGGGGACACTATATTAAATACACTGCACATTGTATAAATACCATGTACGTGATTTTACAGCTGCTTTTTTATACTTCCTTACTTTAAAAAAAATATTTTTAATGCAACATTTATTGAGGAATATAATACTATCACCTGAATCTAGCATAGCGCTAATTCTATAAAGACCGAATATATTTTTAATTACAATTTCTTCAGTCTTCAGTAAAGTAGTTGAGGCTAATTTAAAACCCCTAATAATCAAAAAGAATTAGCAGATTAGTCCGACCAAATCCCTCGCCGGTAATCCATGTTGCGAATATTATACTAATTGGGGGAATCCTTTGTTCTCGTTAATTAAATTTTGTCATCCCCAACAGTGATTACATGAAGCGAATTCTGCGACCATTTATTCCATAGCCTAATCTGTTTTATTAATCTACTGCTCGGGAATACGAGTAACGCCGTGTCGGCGGGATTTCTGCAACTAAGCCCGTGAAATATTCCCTCTTTTTATGAACATGTTGTCTACAACTTTTTTTTTCGTTTTGTCTGAACGATGTCTGCCATTCGGAAAAAAACAGGTGGATAAATTGAAAAAGTAGGTAACTTTTCATATAACCTGTTTTTTTATCCGTCATAATGTTTCCAGGATAATCGCCTTATAGTATGCAGACAACAGTAGGTACTTTATGTTCCATAAAGCCAAATATGTTTTTCATGTAGCCGGTAGACATGCCATCCAATTCTATGGGTTTAAAATATACAATGTAATCATTAATTGCCAAGTAACTAGTTAAACAGTATTCTGTCATTTGAATCAATTTACTGGCTAACAATATTAGCGATTCTTAACGAAAACTTGAAACCGAAAAATTATAAAAAGATAAGTCGCATCTAGGATTTGAACCCATGACCTTAGCCTTGCTTGGATGCTGCTCTACAAACTGAGCTAATGGTACCCTATCTCCTTCAGTCATATTTAACTGTATCATACTTCGAATAAGAGCTATCAACATTATCTTCATTTTCTCTATCTCTTGCTGCTATCTTCTGCGGTTTTATTTTTCTTCTTCAATAATTAAGGACGGGTTGTTTCGGAGAATTTGAACAATTCATCAAATTTCAACGTTCATTTTCAAGCTCTGCGAAAGATTTTTTCAAGTTCTGTTTTCATTTCAGTTTTGTCAAGCAACTAGCCTACAATGATATAATAACAGAACTTGAATAGGACTTTCACAGAACCCGAAAATGAACGTTGAAATTTGATGAATTGTTCAAATTCTCCGAAACAACCCGTCCTAAATATTATAATTTGAGGCTTTACTCATTAAGTTATTTAAAACAATAAATAATTATTTCCTATTTAAACTCTACTACAACTTGATTAACCAGTGTTGGTTGAATAGTCATCTCCGTCTTCCATCCCTCTATTTTATTCTGTCTTACATTACACTTGATGTCATAATTCCACCAGCTCCTGATAATAGCAATTTTCATATCATATCGCACAAAAAAACGCCGAATTTAAATTGAGCTTAACGATGGCAAAAAATATTTTGTCGTCTGGCTGTAGACAGCTGAAAGCTTAATCTGAAGAAGGATACATCAGATTATTGTGGAACAAAATGAACAAAGAAAATATACGTAAAACCTAATCATTATTTCATTCAATAAATTGAAGGATTTGAACCTATTTCCCTTTTGATAGGCTCATACAACGTGTGGTTATGTAAGCTTATCGTGTTAAATTGTGTATAGTAAAGCCTCTTTCACCCTTTAGGCTAAGTACCCACTCCCACGCCCATCTATTGGCGCACACTTCAATAAGCTTAATGCTCGCACAGCTCGACATTTAAATCTCACGAGTCAAGTTTGGGGAAGATCAGAAGCAGCATTTGAAGGAAACTTTGTACTGCTTAAATACGGTACAGTTTGATTAAAATATTGACCTTAGGAAACAATTACAGCGCGTACATATTACAACTACTTATCATTTTGAGGCGTCGTATATAAATTAGGAGGTTTATGGGTAAGCTGTGTAGTTAGTTGCACAATGACATATAGAGGGTATAAAAAATAAATCAGTGGTCGAGGGGTAAACTCTCGACTACCAAACCAGAGGTCGCGGGTTCAAATCATTTTATTTGATTAATTTGATTTATTTCACATATTACTCATTTAAAATAATATATATGCAGTATATTTGCGGCACGTTTAAGAGTGGAAGATACAATTAACTTATCGATTAAATAATATTCTAAATGCTGCCACTCCACGGTTAAGTAATATGGCCATTCTCTGAATACCATCGGCTTAAATAAAACTTTTAGAAGTAAATGCGTGTTTTCCTTTATTATTGAATCGTTTCGATGCCTTTGTAGCTTGGCAGAAGTATGTTTAAAACGGATGTTTTTGAGAGAAGTATTTCAAATAACCACATTTCTCCACAAAGCCTCTGCGGGAATAAAATCGGAAGGAGGAACAATGAGTTTTCTTTGAGTGCAGAAAAAAAATAAACCTAATGTTTTTGATACTGGAGAGCAAACCAACGAGGCGCGTCCTCATAACAACATGATTTTTATTGCATTCTTTCCTCCGTTCTAAGCCTTCGTTCGCTTTTGATCGCTTAAGAGTTTTGTACAAACTAAAACCAGGCAAAATGGCAAATAATGTTTGGCCTTTTTGTGGGTAGTTCTTTAAGGACTTAGGACTCGGCCTCTGTATTTTGTGTTTGTAATGGACACGAAGTAAGTTATGACGATTACACTAACCGAAATCTTACAATTTATATGAAAAGCCTTTTTATTTATAAATAATTTTGTTTTCGCTAATGAATTAATGGAAATTAACACACTTTCCGACATCCAATCAAGCTGAAACTCGGCAGATAAACTCGTCGTTAACGACAGTGTATTCTATTAAACTTTGGTGATAATCGCGTACACATATGCGGAATGTAAGTAATTCTCTAAAATAGAATGACATTACAGTAGTGAGTATACTAAATAAATTTCGGTCCTACCCGATCGGCGTTTGGCGAGGATAGTAAGGTTGTCAAATCCAGTTCCTGCACAAGAAGGTTCAATCCTCAGTCACACAAATTTAAAAAAAGTTTTAAAACACATTTAAAAACAGATTTATAATAGTTTAAAAAATTGTTGATTTTTAAACCACCAAATCATCTGAAAATTTTATTTAATATTATATGATGAGTGGAAAACGATTAATTAAATTAACTATACCTATACTGAATTCTACTTTGGCAAAATATTATTTTCTATTGGAACACTGATTTATATTTACCATTTTTATATTTTATGAACAAACAGTTGAATTCGATCGTTTTGTACAAATTACATGTTTACTGGATTGCATAAACCTGTGAAATTTCCGAACAAGATACATGCTATATACAAAAATTATATTTGAAAAAATATTTTTAATAATGGAATTGTGAGAAAAAAATCTTCAAATTAACATATTAATTATGGCCATTACATTATCCAAATGTTAATTGATATTTATAGAGATGTTCATGCATCTTACTCCATAAAATCGTTATTTTATTTATAATTTTGAGAATTTGGATTAGAATTATTTACATTCAACATAATTATTTTGTTGGGTTTCATGGAAAATGAAAGCAAAATTATTGACAAGTACAGTAAACCATTAATACACACTTAAAATTTAATTACTACATGTGATCACGTGTGCGTTTTAATTTTCTCCAAAACAAGTTTGTAAAATAACACGCACGCATTTGGCAAATATTAAGGGCTAGAATAAATAAGATAAAAAAATCAATATAAATAAAAGTAAAATAGTTTAGATCTTTTTAGGCATAAATTTTTTGACCAATTCGCTCAAAAAATATTTATATTCATGGTTGAATTTGAATGATGTCCGCCGTTTGTAACAAGAACCAACTTTTGCAATAATTAAATCAGAAAAAAATATTATGAAGGTAAGCAAAGTTTCGTTTGGATAACGATTTTGTGGTTTAGTTTTGACAAATAATAATAAATTAAGGTTTGCCCTCATTTGAATTTTTATATAATTTTTCAATGAATGAACAACAACAAAGTTAATGTGGGTGGGTTGTCCTGGAAAAACCCAACCGAAATTGAAATAAGGGTCTAAAATTGATTTCAAAATGTAACGATAGCAAGTTTTCACATGATTTATTTTACATAGAATTTCTATCATTTTAAAATACTTAATTTTCCTTTGCTGGATTTATAATGTCATATGAAATTTGTGCAAGAAAACTCCACTAGGAAGGATGCAACAAAGATTAATCTTAGCCCAACATTAAATAGACTTTTTCCGAATTAAGCCTGCAGGACGAAACGGTGTTTGACTTGTAGCTTATTTGATATTGGCGGAACATACGGACAACGAATGCCCGCTTCATTGGAGGATTGATGAAGTCCACAGGGCGACGCCTAAGATTCTAGACTAGTTTGCAGACCTAGGTGACCCTCTCTATCCTCCTATCATACGAAAGAAGAAGAAGGGAAACGGCGAGAGACCAGCAAAACTGGAGACAATCACTGGAATCCCCAAGAACTGTAGCACCAATAGTATAGATCTTTAGAAAGGAAAAAAATATGTCCGCATCTTAAGGCGATGCACTACGTCGTGTAATATTTTAAATTGAGCCTCTACCAATAACAACCCTTACGTAGATGGCGATAAGGTTTAAATTCCCTCTTAACACCATCCGCCTGTTTTGATTTATGCAAGAAAAAAACATGGCCAAAAATTGCCTTTTATTTTATTTTGTGGATGTTCAGGCATTAATATTTAAGTTTTTTTCGATCATTTTATAAATAACTTAATTTGCCACATTATACAATAAAATCATAACCAAAAATAGGTTCATAGGTAGAAAATTTTGAACTTTAAAGCAGTTTTCATAAGCCTTAACATTATTTTTTTCTGGGCTTATAAAAAGACTTCTAAAAAATACTCGACTATTTCAAAGGCTAAGATGTATTCTACTCGCAATATTTAATTAAAGCATCTGAAACATTTCTGGTCGACCACATTTTCAAACCAAAATCACATGATTTTGCATTACTACGTATGGCATCGCCTTAATATTTAATTTAAGAGACTAAACAACTAAGGTCATCACATCACAACAATACTCTTTTGACAGTACAAACATATTTTGATCTACTCCTGTCAAAATTAGACATTTAAACTAATTACAGTGAATTATTACACATAAATATTATCGAATATTAACAAGCAGCACTTATTTACTAACATAGCAGTATTTAGCATTGGAAGAACTTGTGTACTGTGTCAACAAAAGCAAAAATAAATCATCGACTCCCAACAGTGATAAGCAGTGTATAGTGAATTTTTAAACGTTTCACAATTGATGTGCGAAATTTCATCTCCAAAGCAGAAATAGCTGTCAATGCCTTAACAAAAGTACTTTTTGATCCGGCCAACAAATTTAACAAGGATCAAATCTCTAAAATTTCCCCAATTGCATGTGAAATTTTAAGTGCCATAAATACCATGTCTTCAGCTGTAGCATCCAAAACTGCTAATTTAGAAGGTGAACTGCGTGCATACAAGGATATTAGAGCAAATCCTTCGCAAAACAACTTTAATATTTGCGAGGCAATTTCGAAAATGAATGAACAACAAGTGCGATCTAAAAATATTATTATTTGCAATGTGCCCGAAAGCATTAAAGCGACAGAAGCTGGCAGGATCTCGGATGACCAGGCAGCTGTCACCAGTATAATCGATGTAATCGACAATTCAGCAAATGAAAATATTTTTAAATTTTATAGGGTTGGAAAATTATTAAATGACAAGCCTAGACCAATAAAAATAGAACTACAAAATTCAACACAATCCAGAAATATTCTAAGCAAACGAAGTCTTCTCAAGAACAATGTTAGAATTTACCCCAACTCAACACCGGCGCAACAAAAATTTCTGAGCGATCTGAGGGTTCAGCTGGAAAAAAGGAAAGAAAATGGTGAAGATGTCACCATAAAATACATTAACTCCACCCCCCGGATCGTGCCGAATCGACCAAAAAACTAGGAAGTTACAAAAATATTCAAGAAATCCCACCTAACCGAACCAGAACCATAAAAATCTATTATCAAAACATCCGCGGACTGCGATCAAAACTCGATGACCTACAAGCAGCTCTACCTTCGCATCATCATGACATCATTATACTTACGGAAACCTGGCTAAACTCAGAAATCGAATCGACTGAACTCGGTCTTAATAACTACAAAGTATTTCATTGCGACAGAAACGTCAGATCAAGTTCCAAGTCAAGAGGTGGAGGAGTTTTAATTGCAATAAAACAGAAGTTGTCAGCAAGAAAATTAACCACGAAACACAATAACATCGAACATATTTTTGTGCAAATAACGACTCCTCTCGAGAAAATTATATTTGGAACGGCCTATATACCACCACTTTCTGACCCTCAGTCATATAGAAACCACTGTCAAGACATCGAAACAATTTCATCAAAATATCCTCACTCGAAAATTGTTATTCTTGGGGATTATAACTTACCAAACTTAATATGGAAAGCAAATAACTGTGGTCTCATCATAAACGAAAGTGAAAACGATCGTGCACGTGAAATTTTGGACATGGTAAACTTTCTAAACTTTCATCAACATAATTTTATATATAACAGTAACAATCGCTTATTAGACTTAGCTTTATCAAACTATCCTAAAATGTCTGTTGAACTCTCAAATGATCCACTTCTACCTATAGATAATCTTTATCCTCCCCTATACATTAAATTAAATATGACATGTGATAATGAAAGGAAACTTTCACAAAGCGTCCTAAACTTTAAACGAGCCGACTTCAACTCAATTAATTCCCATTTCTCAAATACTGACTGGTCTTTTTTATTCGATGAAAGCGTTGATGAATCGTTAGATAAACTTTATTTATATTTTTCTAATACTATTGAATCCTATGTACCTTTTTACACACCAAGAAGCTATACCTACCCGGTTTGGTTTTCATCAGAGCTTACAGCCTCTCTTCAGCAAAAAAAGAGTAAACACAAAAAATTCAAACAAAGTAAATCCATAAATGATTATATAATCTTTAGCGAAACTAGGAAAAAATGTAAAGATCTTTCCAAACAATGTTACAAAATGTACATAACCTCTGTCGAGGACATTGTCTTTAAATCCAAAAACCTTTGGAAATTTCTTAAAAAAATGAACAATGAAAACACAGACTACCCGCCAATAATGCATATGAATGGAATCAGTGCAAACAATACACAGGATATTGTAAACCTTTTTTCGGACTTCTTAAAAATGTATATGATGAAGACACTCCAGATGATAAGATACCCGAATACAAATTTAATATGACCACAAAATTAACAAACTGCCAAATCACACAAAAGTGTTGCGAACAAAAATTACTTTCCTTAGACACTGACAAATCCGCTGGCCCAGACAACATTCCACCAATATTCCTCAAAACATGCTCTAATACATTATCTAAACCACTTACATTACTATTTAACCGTCTCTTGTCCCTTGGACATTTTCCAGACCGCTGGAAATCTAGCTTCATTACGCCGATCTACAAAAAAGGAGACGATACTGACATAGCTAATTATCGCCCCATTTGTATACAGTCAGTACTGCCAAAGCTTTTTGAATCATTGGTCCTTGATGAAATCTATCCCAAATTAATAAAATTAATTAATCAAAAACAGCACGGTTTTATTAAAGGAAGATCCACCGCAACTAACTTAACGGTATTTCAAAACTTCACTATACAATCATTTGCAGAAAATAAACAAGTCGACTGTATATATACAGACTTTTCGAAGGCATTCGACAAAGTATCCCATAAACTACTAATCCAAAAACTATTTGCTCTAGGAATAAGGGATAACATGCTAAAATGGTTAAGTAGCTATTTGTCAAATCGTAAACTGTTCGTTAAAATAAAATCTTGGATGTCGAAAGCTTTCCGGGCTACCAGTGGCCTACCGCAAGGTAGTCACCTTGGCCCGGTTTTGTTCCTCATTTTCATCAATGATATAACCAATTGCTTCAACGATGTCGAGGTATTGCTCTTTGCAGATGACGTCAAACTATACAAGAAAATAACTGATATAAATCATTGCCATATACTACAGTCAAATATTAGTAAGTTTAGAGATTGGTGCGTTCAAAATAATTTATTTTTAAATGTAGTAAAGTGCAAAACCTTGACTTTCTTCAGAAACAAAAATCCTGTTTTATTCGAATATTCCATCAATAACATAGCTTTAGAAAGAGTCACGGAAATGAGAGATCTTGGAATTATTTTGGACGAAAAACTAAGTTTCACCAATCATATCCATCAAATTGTGAACAAAGGTATGAAAACAATAGGCTTCGTATTAAGAACAACTAAAAACTTTAATTCTTTGCAAGCCATTAAACTATTATACGTATCTCTAGTAAGAAGTCTAATTGAATATAACTCAGTAGTTTGGTCTCCATCTTATACAATTCACATTAACAACATTGAGCGAAAACAAAAAAAATTTCTACGTTTTATAAATTTTAAATTAAATATCTCTGTCGAAGACTTAAAATACAATTTCTTATTAAATACTCTAAAAATACATACATTAGAAGATAGACGTAAAATAAACGATTTAACGTTCTTATTCAAAATACTTAACTCTAAATTCGACTGTTGTGAACTCCTGCAACTTATAAACATACATACACCCACAGTAACAACACGACAAAATACAATATTCTACAGCAGCACACATAAGCGTAACTACATTGCCCACTCTCCGATACAACGACTTCACACCATGGGAAATCATTACTTGGGTGATGTTGACATATTCAATACCAACTTGGCAAGTTTTGTGGATCATTTAAAACATTTATTTCAACAATACTCCTAAACACATCATGTAAACCAACAAATAGCTGTAATTTTCTGTTTTTGTTTCTTGTGTTTGTATAACTTGTTACATAGCTTTTATCAAATGTAATTTTATTCTTATTTTTTATGTTTGAAAGTATTTGTCAAATTAAAATTATACCACCAACCATGTAAAAGCCCTCTGGGCGTTAAATAAATAAATAAATAAATAAAGTTATTTCCAAAAAAAGTGTAATTATGAAAAACATAACTTTTGTAATCTGCAAAACTAACGAAAACTTTTATTTTGAAATAAAAACTTAATCTTTAAAAAAGAAACACGTCAGATTTCTACCGCGAACTTCCTACCCTTTAACGTATAGCTTAATGGTTGTTGAATATATTATTACTCCTGACCACGGCTTTAACTTACTTCAACAGCCTGAATAATTGAACTTTGAGAACAAGTAGTATTCCGTAATGAAATTCTATAGGCTTAAGTTTCCTTTCTGGCTTGCCAAGTGAAAAGTTGTTGTGAAATGAATGGACTATAAATTTTAAAAGCTATTCGATGCATTTCTACTGTTAGGTGGACATGCTAAATTTTAATGACGTTAAAATGTTTTCTCGTTTATAATTCATTATTCTTCCAAGCTTTTTGTTTGTTATTTACCAAGAACTTATTCAGTAGGAATTTTTTGATTTACCATGTTTTTAAATCTTAATCGAAATATATACTTTTTACACATAACTAAGAGTAAGAGTCATTTTTCTGCCTTCTCCGCCACATAAGACATTTGTCGGGTCATCTGAAAAGTAACAAAAAGAAGAGGTCGTTTGAATTTTGACAAAGCAATAAATGTGTGCAAGAATAGAGTTTTGTAGTTTTTCCACCATCTCTGCCTACTCCTCAGTGAATTTACACGTGCTTGTACAAATCTGTACTTGAACCAAAACCTGTAATGCGAATTGGGAGATCTCCGTCTGAAGATTACTCAGTGTATATCTTGGAGCCACTTATGCTATGGTTAAGGTTTTCACGGGTGTAAGATGTAGAATTTTTTTTTCGGTTTACCCGCGTAACGTAGTTCTTAAAAAGACTTTTTAACCCCTGACGTTTCGGACAAATCTAACTGTCCATAATTTGTCTAAAATTTTTAAGTTTAATCTTAGGTTTTTAATTCTGGATGAAGCAGACACGCGAAAGCGATTGGTTTGAGAAACATCAAGAGTTAAAAGTCCTTTTAAGGACTACGTTACGCGGGTAAACCGAGAAAATTATTCTACATATACATATATATAAATACACCATACACATTCACAAAATTTTATTGAAATCGGATGTGTGGTTTTGGAGATTAGCGTGTACGAACTCAGTGACACCTAATTTAAATATATATATATATATAATAATGTCAAAAATTACTGGAAATAATTACGTCTCTAAACAACCTGTATAATATATTGTTAATATGTATAAATTATTACGTAATATTTATGTGCATCCTACTATGACAACAATCAACTCTCTTCCAACAAACTAAAATCAGATTTTCTAAAGTACAGGATTGAATAAAATAAAATGTATGAAACTAGGATACTTGTGACCTTTCCGTAATTAAAAAAGTAATGGTATTTTGTCGCATGTATCCTTTACATATCCGTTGCATTAAAGCTACCTCGTTACCTTCGTGATTTACATATTATGGCTTACACAACATGCAGGGTGCATGGTTTCTGCTTTACGCGTCCAATTCTCGACATGCAATCAAACGGCCTCCACGTATTATATCCAGCGTTAAGCGTCACTGTCACTAACCAATCAAAGTGCAATAATTATTAATCTATCGTGTTAATTGTGTTTGTCGTATTAAAAAAAAAATTAATTAAAAAAAATTAAATAAAAATAATTATTGGTGAAAAAAAAGTTTTTATTAAATTATTCATACCACTTTTTATTATATTAAAAATAATTAAAAAATTAACCCCTAGTGTGCTAAGAAATCCAACATCGATTTGCTAGTCGCTCAACGCACTTGTCTCTATCATAGTATTTTGAACCTTAAAAAATGTGCCTTACAAAGAACAATATATTTATTTTGCTTGGTAAGGAAATAATCTATAGTAATATTATTCTAGCTTGTTGTTTCATTGCTTGCAAAATTCCATGTCAAATGTCATAATTCCGATTTTCAAAAATCGTAGTAATGTGTTCACTTATGTGAAGCCCCAGATACCTTATTTTTATAGTAAAGAACGCTTATTTTGCTATATAAGTGAATAAAACTCAAAAATATTTTTATATTTCCTTACTATATAATATTTTTTTTAACATCAGAGAGAGGAAACTTTTCTCTGAATATAAGTAACTATCCTAAAGAAACTACGTTGAATAGATGTATGAACAAATTATAAAGATATAACCACATTATCTCGTAAAACGGTACAGTTTGCAAACTAGTGGTTTAGTAATTATTGTACATATTCTATATATTATTTTTCGTGGGCTTTAACAAAAAGTAAAAAGTATTTAACAAAATCCACAATACTTCTAATCGATCAAATCTTGAAACAAAATACACAATAAGATTTTGTATTACTTCCCAGTGCATTGCCTTAATAGATATTATTACCGTAAGAAGAGTTTAAATTTGATCCAAAGTTCGTACGTAATAATATAATATTATTAGTGCCTAGATGATAGGAGAGCAGCTCGCTATCGTCACTTATTGGAACGAGTGGGGCACGAAGTTGGGTGCCTCCAGATTGAAGGCAAATATCCGGCTTTGAGGGAGAAACTAGCCGAGCATGAGTCACACAAAGCGATATTGCTGTGTGTTTCCATTAATATAAAGCAGTTTCCTGTTCATGCTTCTGCTCCCCTGTCCCTCTAGTCTGCCTCTACTTCTACTGATGGTGGTGTAGTGTAAGCAAAGCAGGGGCGGATGCGGATGATGATCTAGGATCTAGGTACATATATTGTGTAAAGATAGCACCCTTAAAGTTTCCTTTGAATTATGTTTGTACATATCCGGGTTTTCTTTTAAGATCCTCTTTTGCTTTTCCGCGTAAAGCTCTGGAAACGTTATTGCCATTGTACTAAAAAAACTTAACATATTAGATTTTTAACCAATGTAGGTTTGAAATTCGCGCAAAAGTAATAAATGCACAAACCAACTGCTAGCGGCGTTACTGGCCAACAAAGACCGCTCTGTTCGGCCGACGAACTCCGCGAAACGAAGCAGCTCTGTTTAGGGAGCCGGATCACCAGTTCCAGTCCTCCGTAAATGGAAATGGCTCCTTCGACGGTTTTTTAGAGTCCATGGGGGGGGGTTGGGTAGAGAATTTCGGAGAAAAATAATTCAACATAATTTTTTTTGGAATTGGCGTAGGGGGAAAGGAAGGGGGTGGCTAGAGAATTCCGAAAAAAATAACGCGTCTATTATAAAACTTTAACAGAAATTTTTTCTCCCCATATTTATGCTTTTTCCCTTTTCCCTAAAAAATATTGTTCCCCCTTTAATCTAGGGAAATTTCCCTAGACATCACTTCATCGAGACCTTGAGTCCTAAAACGTACATTTCTGATTTTCTCTTATTGTAAATCAATACAATTTTGTGTGTAGGTAGTTAAATACTTGCCTACTTTCTCAATGAACACGACGCCATAGCAAGCGTACGACTGAAGTGTTCATGGATGCCATGAATCCCTATATTATCAATCCAAATCACTGGTCACCCGGGAGCCGTGAGAAACGTTCAACAATCACCAGCTCACCAGATCGCTCGTTCACGAACTACTCAGTAAGGTGGAGCGGTCTAGTATGGAGAATTTTTTTTTTCGTAATATAGAATTCGGCATACGCGGGATTGGTGCTCCGTTATGTACTTATCTTAAATAAAAAATATAAAAAATATTTATTTATAATTACGACATCGCCACCACTTTGAATTTTTGATAAAAACACTGAAAACACCAATAATGTTCTCCCGATTCTTAGAAATGCTTATAAATATGTAAAAAAAAATTGAGTGTTTATTTATTACCTATGATATAATTACATTATTATTTTATAGTATAATTATAAAGTAGGACTGTAGGAACAGTTAAACTATTCCCACACAGCAACGAATCCTTCTACCCCAAACGCGTATCAAACAGGGTGAAGTGTATCGCGTATCATCTTGGCGAAGTTTCCGATCCGCTAGACATTATCTAGTAGATCGGGGTACTGACGCTATTCTTTCTTGTAGTTTAAACTTAAGACTCTCAAAAAAATGTGCTTCGTCTTCAATTCCTCAAGAAATAATGCAAAGTGAAGCACAACCAAATAATTCTCACCATGAGGTGAAAGACTTCCCTGTTGTGGCCAAAACACTAGACAGATATTGTATTTCAGATCGAGCAGGAGCTGCAATTGTTTTCGCTGTATTACAAGATGTTGGCTTAATTTCACAGAACGATACATCTCGCGTTTTGGATAGGAGTAAAATTCGTCGAGCTCGAATGAAGAAAAGAACTGCCTTACTAGTAAGCCGTTAGTAATCGATTCCAATGAATTTGGTTTATACTTCGACGGACGGAAGGACTAAACTTTAAGCATGGAAGACAACCGGCAAAAAATAATAATTGAAGAACACGTTAGTTTAGTAAAAGAACCAGATAGCGAGTACATGGGACATATATCATTAAAAACCGGAAAATCTGAAGCAATAAGTAATGGAATTATTTCATTACTGTCTTCGAAAGATATTGCTTTGGAAAAAATTGTTGCAATTGGATGCGACTGAACTGCAGTTAATACGGGGTACAAAAGAGGTGTTATTCGGCGCCTTGAATCACATCTCAAACGGCCTTTAAAGTGGATTGTCTGTCAATTACAAGCTAAAGAACTCATTTTGCGACTTCTCTTTGAGAACATCGACGGAACCACGACTGGATCGCAAAGTTTCACTGGAATTATTTGTAAACCTTTAAATAAGTGTGAACAACTTCCTGGCGTGAAATTAAAAATCATTCAATGTTCATTACCAATTATGACAAATACACAGGATTAAAGTACAGATCAGCTGTATTACTGAAAATGTGTAAAACTATTGACTCTGGATTCTGCAATGAAAATTTATCAAAAACAAATCCCGGTCAAATTGTACAATCTAGGTGGCTCATTACAGCGAATCGGATTCTTCGGCTTTACATTTCTACCCTAAAACCATAAAAAATATGGAAACTTTAACGAAATTTGTATTAACAGTTTACGAACCTATGTGGTTCAACATTAAGACCAAACCATTATGTCTTTCCAGTGCAAGGCATTTACACGAAACAATAGTGCTTTCACGGTATTTGCCCAGTGATTTAAAAGATATTATTGATCCAGTAATCCAGCGTAATGGCTTTTTTGGACATCACGAAAATATATTGTTAGCCATGTTAAACGACAACTGAAAATACGTAAGTGAGTTGGCGTTGAGAAGAATATTGAAAGCTCGGCAAATGAAAATGCAATCAGACTTTAACTCTTAAACCCTACCACTCTGGGAATGTAATTATTCCTACCACGGGGTACTGAAGTACCCCGGGCAGAAAAAAATGTATAAAATAAAAGTATTTGATATTTTTTAAAATATTATTTGTATTATGGCAAAGAAATAAGAAAATACAATAAAATTTATTAATAAAAACTAATAGACATTTTTGTCGTCACATGAAGGACAGATTTTGTATTGATGGTCAGCACAAATATGGCGGCGACAAGTGTTACAGACAGATCGAGATTTTCTGTCCTTTGTGTCCGGACAAAAATTAGCAGCGACCAGGTTTGAGATTATCAGGGACCGGCCTATGATCTTCACTATGATTATTCAAGACTGCACGTATAGTTTCTCTGATATCCCGGGCTAAATTTGGCCATTGAAATTTTGCTCTCATATGAGACTTTATGAGTGCCATCGACAAACTCTTAAGAAATTCAAGCCGCTTAGTTATTTTCTCTTTATCAATGTTAGTTGACAGCCTGAATAAGACCCAAGAATTGACACCAACCTCATTTAGCAACCCGTAGAAGAGACACATGGGCCACTTTTTGGTCATCCTGGACATTAAGTACTTCTTACAAAGTTGGTCGAACACATCCACCAGGCATTTGGTTTTATTATAGAAATGTATTATTTCTGGAAGGTACACTTCATTATCCTTGTCAGGGCTGTCATGCATGGTGGACAGCATTATTACAGCTTTCTTCTTAGCTGACTTCAGAGGACAATATGACAAAAGTGTGAGAGGTTCGTCGTAGGCAAACATTGAGGTGCATCTTTCTCAATTTTTTTTTGTCCAAGTAAACAGGAGAAATTTCTCGTTTATTCTTCTTTACAGTTCCAACTAATGTTATCCATTTTTCCAGTTACTTCTTGGCCATAGGTATAGACGTGAACCAATTGTTACATGTCAGGTTTCTGTTAAGACCTTGTACGGGAGCAGTCAGTTCCATTACATTATTATGAAATTTTCTGTACAGAACTAATGGAGCATCTAGCACACGAACCAAGCGCCTATCTTCTTCATTTATACCAGCCCCATCATTGTCAGGCACTAAATAATCTTCATCTTCTTCCACTTGATCACCGTCTTCATGAGATGCGACTTCAGAATGATCCCAGAAATCCTCGATAACACCGTCGGGCTCATCTTCTGAATCTTCTCCTAGGTTTAGCTTTTCGTCGTCAGAAACCAACAAAGCAGCTGCAATTTCATCCCCCCCCCCAAGATTTCGAGTCTGGGATGCCATACCTGAAAACAATTCAGACACCTCATTACACTCCATACACTGTCATTACATTCATAACACATTATTAGTTCATGAATGTCGCGTTACTGGGCGCAGGCCCTCTCTATCAACACTGTACTCTAGCCATTATCACAAAGTAAAGTAAATCATAAATAATTTGTAAACTTACCAGAGAGATGTCGAATAACAACTTCAGTAATTCAAGTATAACTGGTAGGAAGAACTAACACTATTCCTACCACGGGGTACTGGCGTACCCCGGAACACCTGTGGACGCGACTGCACTTGCCGGGAGGTCACGGCTTACCGACGTATTTACGCGCCAATTATCGAGAGTAGATTAGCTAGAGCGATTTTTGCAACAGTGCAATATTTTCAAAATTGTGGATATTTTAAACAGCAGGGGGGTACTCCAGTACCCCAGGTAGGGTTTAAGAGTTAATCGTACCTTCAAAGTGCCTGTTTTTGATTTTTCAGCAGATGATTATATTGAAGTTATAAAGTGGGAAAATATAACCGAGCCACCACTTACCAAATTTGTATGTGACGAGACAATTTTACAAGCCATTACCGATCACACGATAATTGAGGATTTCATACTACCAATGATAAAGAATTTTCCTTGCCACACTCAAGCTACAGATAGATGTGTGAAAATTGTAACAGAAGCCTCAGCCGTTGTTTGTGGACCCTTAAGGCGAGATGGATTAATAAAAACAAGGTTAGAGTCACGACACCTTATGCCTATTTTTAACACCAAAATGCAGTACCGTTCATAGTAACTTTTGTAATTTTCAAGTTTTTCAATGCGGTAAATAATATATGTACATTTTTTATTTCCACTATTTGTTCAATTCTAACAATCTACGAATGTATTATATGTAAAATAAATGGTAAAATAAAATTTTTATGTGTGTTTTATTTCGCGTACACGAGCTATAAATACTTAGGTAAAATCGTGAAAATGATAAAATATAAAGCTTTGGCGATGTCCAGGTATTGTGAATATATTTTTTTTATTATTTTTGTCGTAATTGTTTATATATGGAGCATCTTTCCCAACTATGTCGATTTCGAAATTCTCACAAAAAAAATTTCACTCCACCTTACTACTCAGCTCACCAGTTCACTCGTTCTCTCATTCGCAAAGACCCGTGAACTGTGAAGTGCGGTTTTGCGAACCAGATCTTGTGGATCCGTTTGGAGAGCCGGTTTACTAAGCCGAGTCTTTCACGAACGACTCACTTTTACCGCCCACAGACACCTGCCACCGTCCCGCTTGGGACCTTGTGTGCTGTTTTTTGTTTAAAATGCGTGTTCACAGGATGGTAACGCCATTGCATTGGAGATAACGCTACCGCATTCGGGTATAAAGCCCGACCCGAAGCAAGTACGACATGCTTAATGACCACACCGTGTCACTACAATGTAACTTCTGTTTGCATCGCAAGTGATTCCGGTAGAAGCCGTTCAAGCATTCGAATAAAAACCCAAAATGCTGGCGTACGCCGCCCCCGGTGACATATTTTGGTCACGGCTCCCGTGTTCAGCTGCAATCTGCCCTACCACACTATGAGTTACTCCTCTCTTTCCATAATGTTTGCCCATGTTTAACTGTATCGAACCAAGACAGAGAGAGAGCTAGTTCCGTCCCGTAGCAACCATAACTTGGGCCCCCCTATCTCTTATATATAATTTCAGCAAATGTTGTTCTTTATCAAATTGGTTTTGTTTATGTAACCTGGGTTCGACCCACGAACCCTAAGGGCCCATGAGGTCATGTCTCTGCTACCTTGAGCTAGACAGAACCATGTTCACCCCCATCAGGTGCTCATACAAACCATGCCGCCCACGCGTGCCTCCCGCCCTTATATATTATAACCAGCTCTGGTTCCCGACGATCAATTTGTACTACGGGTGGCCCCACAACTAAAACTGGTGACCAATGTTTATTATAACGAACAAACGTTGGTGGTGTAATGGTCAACAAAGTTTGACCTTCAAAGCAGTTGATCGGAGTTCAATTCTCGGACAAGTTTCATGATTTTTTTTAAATTTTAATATTTATGTACGTAACTAAATTTATTTTAAAATGTACTTGATTTTTTATGGGTCTGCGGTAGTTGAAAATAATTTTGCTATCGTATTGTTGATTTTTAAGATGGGTAAATACATAAAAAAAAGTTTTGGTTTCTTTGATGAATTAGGGCTAAACAAAATAAGACAAAAAATAATTTTCAAATCATTTATGTAAACGACTCATTAGATTATCACCTCCCGGAGTCACTTGGAATACATCACATCCTAACGCTGAGTATTGTGGTGCGGAGAGAAAGTAAATTACAACGAAGAAGAGCAGAGGGTACAAAACACTCCTGGCTTGTTAGTTTGTTACCAACTTCTTCACCTTTGATGATAAAAGTTGTTGTCTTTCGATAGAAACATTTTGTAATTTTTTCTCCAGGTTTTAATCTCACTCGGTTGGATCTCAGATCAGAATTTAGTATTTGCATTAAACATCAGAATATTTTTGACTGTTTACAAGGAAATGGCTGTGTAGATTGTAGAAGGCTTTATTTGTGTGTAAAATCTTAATCCACCTCTGCAAACCAAAGTCTTACAGATCCGTTTCCTCAATTAACGATCCAACAGAGACACGCAAGAGATTTCCCGCTTTCCAAAAACGTTAAGTCATTCAGTCCGGAAATGGTGACATTTCCAGGGCGTATATTAATTAATTTTATCACAAAGTAGAGAAGATGTCCCCCACGGAGTTGATAACTTCGCTGCAGTATTATTGCCGTGTCAAAACATTGTTGGCTTTATGCGAAACACTTCGGGCATGCATCCCTACGATCCAATCCGCTGGCACTCGCGCTATAGGCTTTTGGGCCTGAATATGGCGTACCCAGGAACCAAGTAGGCGGAGAAATTGGTTCGATGTCTTTTTTAAGCTTGATTCTCATTTTATTCATTAGTAGTTAGTTTTTAAATAAATTTATAACAGGTATATTATTAATTTCACCTCCAATAAATTATCATTCTAATTCCATGTGATAATTATCATCAATACCAAGATGAATATAACACTGTACTGCAATTCAAAAAATTCAATTCAAGTCTTTCAAGACGAATAAGAAAAACCACATTTTCAATACTTGCAAAAATAAGTTTTATTATTAATACATAAAAATATATATAAATACAATATATATAAAAAAATAAAACATTCTCGACCGACCTATTATACAAAGAATCTAAATTATTTAACATTCGTAAATTATTTATATTACAAACTATGAAATATTTATTTAAAAACAAAAATTATTTCAAAATAAATGAAAACAGAATGAGCAAAAGAACAAATAATATATTTTACACCCCCCAAACAAATACTAAATTAATGCAGACACATAGCAGTTTCATTGGTCCTCGCACATTTAACCTTCTACCACTACAAACTCAAATGATAAATAAAACAATAGAATATGTTAAGGAGGTAAAATTATGGCTGAATGACGCAGATATTGAAACGCTTTTCATATAAATTTATTGATCCTTTCTACAACTCACTTGCTGAAACTTTATAAACTACTGTACATAATGTTTTCTCTTTACTTTTATAATAACTATAAACAAACAAAAAAAAACTTTTTCTACTTATATATGCTATACTTAAGTACTTGAAATATAGTAATGGTTTTATATTACCCACACTCAGGCAGTGCCTTAGTGGGTTTTCATTTCTTTTGTATACAATTTGGTAATATATATTATGTTATTATTTACTGTCTATTAATACGTATAATATGTGTAAAAAAATGAAAATAAGTAAAGTAAAAAAAAATTCTCTATTCCATATCTGTAATTAATATAAATATATTAATTTCATAATTATTATTTCATTAGCTAATATCGCTATGAAGGGTAAAATAATATAAATTTTATTAAAAAATATTTTTTATACAACTGATCTCCAAACTGTGAAAAACGCTACCAAACAATGCTGGACTACATTCTCACCTTTGGTATCAATTTTATATTCAGATAAAAATATTTTTAAATGGCTGGGTACTTTTATTTCCGTAACATGATTCGCTATTTACAAAACAAATCTATTTGTGTTTTTCGGGTAGAATGAAAACCTCGGCAAAAAGGTATAAAATAGATATTTCATATATTACGGGATATCTACGCATTTTAAATAGTTTTCAGTATATTAAGGCCGAGTGTAGTTTTTTATTAATTTAAAATAATGATAATATTATTAAGCAAATCGATAATGATAGTGTTTTCAACAAGTAAAATTTTTTTTATACATTTTTTAAATTAACATAGGCTTAGTAATTATCAAAATCAAATCGAAAATATGACCTTTTTCAGACCGTAATACGTGCGTTTAAAAAAATACTATTAAAGGCTGAATATCGTCAAAAAATACCTGAAGGGGTTTTCTTTAAACGTACGAAAAAAAAAAACTAAAAAATAAATAAAATAGGTTCGTAGTTTAATTTTTTCATAAACACTAATTGTTCTTGTTTTTAAAATGCAGATTATAAAACTTTGGATACGTTTATTTAACAAAACTAAACGATAAACTATTGGTATTATATTTTTCCATTTTTTAAAGTTATATTAATATTTTTTATACTATAATTTAAGAAAGAAAACTTATATTTTTAAATTACCTTTAAAATTGGCCGTCTGGTGGCGCCTATTTGAAAATTTTAAAACGGTAGAACATCGAACTAAAAGCTTCTTTTAAATATCCCAACAGATGGCGCTATCATGGTCGGAGTCTTGGTTATTGTTCATTTTTCAAACCGATTATATTATTAAGTTATTATTTATTAAATTATATGATAATTATTAAAATATATATTATAATTGAAATATATTAAAATATTATTATTATTAAATTATACGATATTATACCATATTTTTTTAAAATTAAATAACAATAATATGATAATATTTTGTAATCCTACATGTATTTAAAATGACTGACTTTTTCATTTTTATATATAAATTTTTTGATAGATCTAATACGCCTAAATTTTTTATAAGAGAGCTAGGTATAATGCCAGTAGCCGAAATTAAAAATGGTAATATTTTTATAGTCTGAGAATGTCAAATTCTTTTGAACTCATTTCCTAAATCTGTGTATTTTATTATTTTTTCAAAAACAGATTTTTCGATATTACAGGAATTTATATATAAATTAAGAAATTCTACACCCCGACACAATACTGTCAAGAATTTGCTTCTGAGGAGAGACCTCATGACCAAAGCCATAATCTATGGCAGAATCAAAGAAAAGACTGCGATTGACTTGTACAAGGAAAGATACAAGGTAAAAGTGTCGCCATGTGGTATTTTTGTGAGAAAGGAATGGCCATACTTGGGGGCAAGTCCAGATGGATTGGTTGGAGAAAATGGTATAGTGGAAGTAAAATGTCTGCCCTCAATCGGAAACAAAACTATTTTTGACGCAGCTCTGGAAGATAATATCTTCGTTGCCGTGCAGAATGGAATACTTGTGTTGAAGAAATCACATAATTATTCATTTCAAGTTCAAGGACAATTATTCATTACAAGAAAGGACTTCTGTGACATTATAATTTATTCTGAAAGTGGAGTAGAAGTAATAAGAATATATCCTGACAATGAATTTGAGCTAAAAGTGTTACCACGCCTGACAAAGTTTTTCAACGAATCACTTTTGCCAGAGTTAGCGGATAGCCGAATTCAACGCGGTATGAAAATTAGAGAACCTGACCATGTTGTCAATGTTCTACAAGCCAAAGTTTTAAAAGCCAAAAATGTAGTTTAGTAGTGTTTTACAGTATAATTGGCGTATAAATCTGTGTTGCGTCGGTTGTGTATTGATGTTTGATCTATTTGTTTGTGTTAGTGTGTTTGTATTTTGTATTTTTACGGTTCGCTAAAACTTCTCCTATACTTGCGAACAAGTTATTCACATGATTTGCTACAGTTTCTGTACTTGTATTGGTATCTAATTTATTAATTTAATATTTAGATGTTCAATAGTATTTTTCTGTTTGTATTTTTGTGTGTATGTAACTTCTTTTAATATTTTCCATATTTACTTTGGGTTATTTTTTTTCAAGTTTTTCTTTATAGTACAATTCTTTAGCTATTCTAATAGTGAAGATGTTTCTATATCTTTAAGGCTGGGTTTACACTTGTAAGTAAAATTTACGACTTTCGTAAATTTTTGATAAGTTACTCACAGGAGCGATTACATATGCATCCAACTTATCGTAAATAATGCTCACGGAAGTTGTTTGGAAGTTTAACTTACGAACTTCTCACAGAGACCGCTACACCAGTAATTCTATTTTTCGTAAGATGGCTTCCTGACAACATGCAACAACGCGTTGCCGCCGACTTTGACAGCTGTCAGTTAGTAATATTTGATAAGGGATTAAATTTGTTTATGTACGGTTAGATCATGGATCCCCATATAATACCCATTTCCGCACACAACGGATTGCCGCTGCGATAATATGCACAATTTTGTCAAACAAAAACGTAAGGGCCCGCAGAGTGCGTTGGATTAGGAGTTGGCTTCAAAGAAAAAGTACTGATAGGGATTTCGTTCGTTTAACGGCAGAATTAATAATTGAGGAACAACGAAAATTCTTTAATTTTATCCAAATTAGAGAAACTGACTTCTAATACATATTGGAAATGGTTGGACCGCTAATTAAAAAGAATGATACTCGTTTTCGGAATGCTATTTCACCAGCTGAAAAATTAATGAGATTCCTGAGACAAATATACATCTAATTTCGAGAAGTTGAATAAAGTGTTTTTAGCACGGCAAAATGGCAAAATTGCAATATTATTGTAACGATAGCAATATTATTATAGTAGACTAATAAAGCGGCCGCTACACTACTCGCTTCGACGCTTCGACGAAGTCCTCGACGAAGTTAGCCGAAGTTCGAAGTGCGTGCCCACACACTCGTGCAACTTCGCGAGTAACTCAGTCCAACCAGTCAGTGATTGGTTTATTTATGCCGTGACGCTTCGAGTCCTTTGACTCGGGCGCATTTACCGACAACAATCGGAAGTCGGGCGAAGCGAAGCGAAGTTGCCCGAAGCGAAGCGAAGTTCGTGCCCACACTATCGTATTCGGTCAACTTCGATCAACTTCGCGAGTAGTGTAGCTGTAGTAGTGTAATTTATAAACACATTGAAACGAAAGGAACGAAGCAACCGCAAGCAGCGTTATGCGTTGTTTGCGGTTCCTTCATTCCTTTCTCAAAGACAAATACATAGCACTATCTTTTTTTATGTCAACACAAATATGGGATGCTAGGAAGAGGAATATGGGAAAATACCTGGCTATACAGATTCGGTCACCTAATACGGCTAAAGCCGTTTCAGGCCACATTCCGATTCTTTTTTTAAAACATATTACTTTGAAAAAGTTTATTTGTATTTATTTTTGTTCCATTTCCATAGTCCTCAATAAGTTTTATACCTGTTCTGAGGTCTACATACTACAAACTGAAACATTCGGTCGGAGCCGCAATGTTTTTTTTATTTCTGTGGGCCTTAGAAAACGGTTTTGTTGACCGAGGGAGAACGAACACAGGTTCTCTGTTTTTTGACCAGATGTAGGTATATTTTTTACAATGCCGGCGGGCGTAGTCCGGGTGGTAAGGCTTTGGACTCCCATTCCGAAGGTCGCGGGTTCGAACCCTGTGTACGCAAATAAATTTTATTTGATTGATTTGTGTTATTTCACAATTGATTAATTAAAATAATAAATACTATATATGCGGCACGTTCCAGAGTGGAAGATACTCCCAGTATCGCCTTGGTGTAAGACCACCATTCAGAATTGAAACGTTTCTCCAAATGGCTTTAGCCGTGTTTAGTGACTAGATCTAAATGGCCAGGTACTTCCCCACCTTCCTCTTCCCCATCTCCTTCCCTTACCCACTTACCTTCAGCCAAACAACATACCCCAATTGGGGATGCCATAGTCTCACTGGCTCCAGACCGGAGCAGTTGGGACTCTTGTGAGCTATTCACTATAAAAATACTATGTAAAACCAAATGCCAAAATGTTTTTAATAGAGATATACATAATTAAGAAATTGGCACATACATCATCATACATGTCATAATATGGAAAATCAGGACTAAAGATATATGAAGAAATAATAATAATATAAAATGAAATGTCAGGCTTTCTGTAAAAATATTAAAATACATACAATTAAATTAAATGTTACCTTGTATATATTTGTTTATATTCTAACGTAGTATAAACTAATTAAATAAATAATACAAAAAAAATAGTGCCATCTGGTAACTGAAATTCATAACTTTTATAACGAAGATTTACATTACCGCCATCTTACTGTTTTCAGGCAAACGTTTTTAAAATAAATTCTAGTTAGAAAAAATATTGTTTTGGAAGTGAACAACAGAGTTCGTGTGTGTCGAAAATAGTTGATTTTGTCATGTCTACAATCGGTCTTAATATGCGAGTACAGGTAAATCATTTCGAAACGACCATTACGTTTGATAATATAAAAAGATCACTGTCGAATTGAATAGCGATTGTAAATAATTTGAATGAAAATGATAGTTGTCTTCTTTCAATACTATCGGTGTATTCAAATATGTCATCTATAAAATGATTTGCTTGTGTATTAAAACCACATTAGAGTTTTGCGGAAAAAAAGTTTTTGGGAGAATTATTAATAAATAGGCATAACGCTTTTCAAAGGTTAAAGACCTGCATTTGAAAAGGGGACATACGTTTTATTAGGACCCCAATGCATACCCTTTATCATATTATATACACATAGAGACGTCAACCCGCATACGCCTCACAATAAAATTTATATTGTTAGCGTGAAACGCTAATAACATTTTATTGCATATCGTGAATGTTATCATAAAGATGATAATACCCAGGTACATGGGGGCCATCATGTCGCTTAGACGGAGATGATAAAGGTTTTACCATCAAATTCAGAACGCTTTTTATAAGGCATCATCATAAAATAGAACAACATTTCACTCTGTGTATTTTTTTAAATTTATCTAATGTTTAATATTATAAATAATTATTTAAAGCTAAACATATTTTTCTAGGTGCATCTTGAAACATGCAGAATATTTTTACCAACGCCATTGTGGAATAGCCAAATGAATAAAAAACGATAAAGAGAAATTTTTCGAAAGAAGCAAACACATTGTGACTTGACATTTTAAATAAATGAAATGAAAATACTTGGTTTTAGGTCACTTTATTGATAAATTTTATTGTCTACCGGCTTCGGTACCTCCATACCATCATCAGGACGGTTATAAAAATTATACTATTAAATACAGAAGTACAAATTTATACACATATTATCAAAAAAGAAGAAAGAGACAGTATACTAGAGTGGGACAGAGCGTCAGTTGAGGCAGAGAGGTGCGTGAGGAGAACTTGGGATAAGTGAAGTAATGACGAATTGGGCTGACAGTTAAATCCAATTGGTTATTAATAATTTTAACCTTTGAATTTATCGATTGGATTGCAACAATAACATTTGGCTGTCATCAGTTGTTTTGTTTTGCTCTATCTAAAATTAATTTTTTACCATTCTTTTTTGTTTTCTGGCAAAAAAAAAGTGTAGTGTGTTGTGCCTTGAGGTTTCTTCTCCCTCCTGATCTTCCAGGAGTCACTTTTCGCTGCTGATTTCCAGATATTTATAAACTTTTTTACTTCTGTCATTTTTCATACTATTATTGTAGTTGTTTACTGTTGTGAATAATGGAGGAAGATTTCCCTCCTGGACCCCCTACAAAGCCCCCAGATCCCTCTCCAGACCCCCCAGACGGGGAAAATGTAGAAATTTCTGACAGTGATTCTGTCATCTTGACTTCTACCAAAAAAAGGAAATTTACTCCTTTTTCCCCAATAAAACTTGACTTGCCTTCGACTTCACTGTCCCCACCAGCACTTTCTCAACTTCCTCCAACAAACTTTTATTCTCCTCATTCCCGTGGCCCATTCATAGCATACGCCCAAAAAACTGAGCAAGGAAAAACCATCCACCCTCTTGAATTTGGCAAATTCCTATCAAATAGCAAGAATCTTTCAATCAAACCTGGAGGTGTAAAAGCCGAGGGTCGCTTCCGAATCTCCGTCGAATTCCTCTCAGGGCCAGCTGCCAACAGTTTCATCAAAAATATCTTCATTTCATCTAATTCAAAGTTCAAGGCATATATCCCTACTTTTAATGTCACTCGCATGGGCCTGGTCAGAGGTATCTCGACCGATCTGTCCATCGAAGAAATTCTGTCTTCACTTTCAACCCCCCAACACATTGGCAATCCCATAAAAGCCAGGAGGCTAAATTACAAGGACTCCTCTGAGGGTATAATTACCTGGAAGCCCTCCCAATCTGTTGTTATCACCTTTTAAGGTCAATCTCTTCCCTCCCATAGATATTTATTCTTCAACTCATTACCAGTTGAAATGTATACATATCCCACCACTCAATGTTTCAATTGCTGCCGTTTTGGTCATACCAAAGCTGCATGCAGATCTCAACCCAGATGTTTTAAATGTGGAGAAAACCACGCAGCTGACCAATGTCCTTCTTCCTCCTCACCTAAATGTTTTAACTGCTCAGGCTCACATACAGCTATCAACACATCTTGCCCAGAACAATCTCGCCAAAAAAATATTAAAATTTCTATGGCCTCTCAGAACTTGTCTTTTCTGCAGGCTTCTAAATTATTCCCGCCTGTCAAAAAATCATTTGCTGAGGCTTTATCCAGCAACTCCTCATCCAACCCTCTTTCCTCCACTACAACAACTTCTTCTCGTTCAACTAAATTCACATACAAAAACGCTATCTCTAAACCGGCTCCTGGATACGATCAGCAACAACACAACTCACTGCTCTTAAATCCCAATGGTTCACCTCTTTCAAATGCCACAAATGGGTGTGCAAATAATTATAATCCGTCCTCAATGAACTCTCTTAAACTTTCTGAAAAACTCTCCCACGACAATTCTTCATTTATCCAAACTCTTATTATTCTTCTAATTGACCTTATTTCTTCTCAAACTAATCTACCGTCCAACGCTGCTACTATTATTTCCACATTAAAATCATTTATTCAAAATGGCTCTTCAGGATGTCAGAATACTTCAGTGGAATAGCCGAAGTGCTATTTCTAACAAATCTGATCTCCTTAACCTATTAAATTCCAACTTTATTTCTTTGGCTGCTATCTCGGAGACTTGGTTTACTCCATCCACCCACTTTAATGTGGGAGGGTATTCCTGTCTCCGCGACGATCGCCCGGAAGGTTCGGGCGGCGGTGCTGCCCTTTTTATTAAAAAATCCATATCATTTTCCCCAATAAATAATATCAAACCCCCCAATGCTGACTTTCAAATGGTTGCAGCTAAAATAAAGGACACATCCTTTATTTCAGTCTATCTTCCCCCAACAGCCCACTTCAATAAACAAACTTGGTTGCAAATTGTAAGTCAACTAAGCCCTCCTTTCTTTATATTAGGCGATTTTAATGCCCATTCCCCCGTCTGGGGTTCTGCTTTCTCCGACCGAGATGGTCGAAGTGTGATGGATTTCCTAGATCAATCCAACCTTTTCCTTTTGAATGACGGATCTCCTACTAGGATCTCACGCCCCAGCACAAACCCCAGTGCAGTGGATCTCTCGATATGTTCTACTAGTCTGGCTTCTCTCTCCTCGTGGGTGGTGTCCCCCGACCCTTGCTCCAGTGATCATTTCCCGATCATCATTACTTATCAAACTTCTTTCCAATCGGACAAGTCTCATATTTCGACAAAGATTAAAACGAAACACACCAAATGGGATGAATTTAACTCTCATATGGACAAGTTCCTACTAAATTCACCCGCCACCGATATATTTTCCGTCAAAGATGATTATAATAACTTCAAATCAATGCTCATAACTGCAATAAATAAATCAAATCCTCCCCCTAAAACTAAATCTCTCAAAAAACTCCCTCCAACTCCCTGGTGGGATGAGGAATGTTCCAAAGTAGTAAGAATTCGGAAAGCTAAATCTCTTTCCTATCGTTACAATATGACTATGGAGAACTATCTTATATACAAAAACGCTGAATCCAATGCCAAAAGGGTATTGAGGTCAAAAAAAAGATCCGGGTGGTACAACTTTTGCAGTTCAGTATCTCCGAACACTCCAATTTCGGAAGTTTGGTCTATGATCCGAAGATTTCGATCCTCCTTCAGTTCACCATCTCCTCGAGCGTCCCATTCTAAATGGATAGATGAATTCTTGGACAAAATTGCCCCCCCTTCTGTTCCTAACTTAGATGAAATAACGCCCATCTATAATACTCCCATGTCTAATCATTGGCTAGACTCTCCATTCACCTTAATTGAGCTAAAAAATGGTTTGTCAACAGTCAAGGACTCATCTCCAGGCAGAGATGGTATACCTTACAGCATAATCAAAAATAGTAATGATAATGTTCTAAACCACTTCTTAAGCATCTTTAATAAAATCTTCCAGACTGGTATAATGCCTGATGACTGGAGTTCTCAAATAATCATCCCTATTTTAAAAACAAACAAATCTCCAAATTTTGGATCCAACTACAGGCCAATCGCTCTTTCATCCACCCTCAGTAAACTTTATGAAAAATTAATTAAAAACCGATTAGAATTTTTTGTCGAGAGTAAACAGCTTCTCTCTCCATCTCAATTTGGGTTTAGGAAAAAAAATCCACTCAGGATAACCTTGCCATCATCAGCACTGATATTAATTTATCAATTTCTAAACAGGAAGTTTGTCTTGCCGTCTTTATAGATATAGAAGGCGCCTTTGACAATGTTTCCATCCCAATCCTGAAAAAAAAACTTCTAGGCCTTGGCCTTCCCCCCATGTTTGTCCAATCAATTATTAATCTATTTTTAGATAGAAAAATTTTCATTGAACTTCCAGATATTTCTCCTCAAAGTAGGTCTATTTGGAAGGGTTTACCACAAGGCGATGTATTGTCCCCCTTACTGTATAATATATACACATATGATATGCATGTCACTATTCCCCCACAAATAAAAATTATCGAGTTCGCAGATGACATAGCTTTCTTCTTATCATCCAAAATCATCCCTCTTGCCGTCAAATATCTTAACGAAGCCATGAATGCCCTTTGCACATGGCTCACGTTACATGGTCTTGAACTTTCAATCCAAAAGACTCAGTGTGTCACCTTCTCAAACCGCCATAAAAACCCCCCCGTTCAAATTTTATTTAAAAATTCTCCAATCTCCAACGCTTCTGAAGTAAAATTTTTGGGAGTAACATTTGATAGGAAACTTAAATGGTCTTCCCATATTAATAATTTAGTTACTAAATGCGAAAAAAATTTAAATATCATCAGATCATTATCTGGTGTTTGGTGGGGAGCTCACCCTACTTGCATTAAGTTGCTTTACAATGCACTTATTCGAAGCCATCTCGACTATGCCTGCCCACTTTTTAGTACTGCCTCAAAAAATGTACTTAATAAATTAGACAAAATTCAATCTAAATCTTTGCGAATAATAACTGGAGCGATGCAATCGTCACCCATCAATTCCCTTCAAGTAGAATGTTCGGATCCTCCTCTTTATTTAAGGCGTCAACTATTTGCTGACAAATTTGTTCTTAAATGTTTAAATTCTAAATGTCATCAGGTTATCCCCAGCGTCTCGTTGTTCATTGACTCAAACCATTCATCTACAATCAGAGCTTCAACTAAACCTATTCCTGACATCTGTAAAAATTTAAAGTCTCTCTCAGAGCTCCACATCATCCAAAATGATCTACTTCCCTTATACAAACTAAAATATAGTCACGTCACCCTATCCCCAACAATATTAGAAGGGATCGGAATCTTTAAAAGTCATTCCAATCTCCCGGCCCGAACTGTCAATAATATGTTCAATGACATTATTTTATCTAAATGGCCCAACTTTTCTCTTTTATTTACTGATGGATCCAAATCTCCCGACTCTCCTAACTGTGGTATAGGTATTAACGTTTACCACAATAATTCTAATGATAGAATATTTCATTCAATTTCAAATCAATTTTCAATATTTTCAGCTGAGTGCATTGCAATAATAGAATCTCTCAAATATATAATCAAAAATAATTTTGAACATTCCCTCGTTCTCTCTGACTCTCTCAGTTCCCTCCAAAAACTTAAATCCAGTCCTCTTCTTCATCCTGATGATCATTTTGTATGCCTTATTCGAGTGATGATAGCATCCATTCAAAGCTCTGGTAAATCTGTAACTCTGATTTGGATTCCTGGACATGTTGGTATCATGGGTAATGATATTGCGGATGCCTTGGCAAAACAAGGAGCGTCCAACCCTGTTGTTACCCTCGTAAACCACATTCCCTTATCTGACATTTTTTCCATCATCAAAGAAAGATCCCGCAATGTTTGGTCAGAGTATTGGCACATTGCTAGTCAATCCAAGGGAGCCTGCTATGCCTCAATACAAAGGACTATACCATCAAAACCGTGGTTTCAGCAATTCCCTCATTTTTCCAAAAAAGAAATTTCTTCACTCATTCGAATGAGGATCGGTCATTGTTCCGTTCCTTCCCATCTTTTTAAAATTCACGTCCTTGACTCCCCAGATTGTACATTCTGTGGTCTAGAAGTGGGAACTTTAGATCACATATTTTTTGGTTGTCCCTCTCTAAACAAATATCCTCTCTTCTATCAAGCCTTAACTAAAATTGCCTCCCCTCCATTCAACATTTCATCTCTTTTAAGTCTGAACTCGACTCCAATTTTCATTATAATTTTGAAATTTGCCTATTTAAATAAAATTAATATTTAAATTCACCTTTCAATACACCTTTCTCAATAATTTTACATGATGGCCAAGAACACCCTTGAAGGGTGAAAGCCAGAAATAATGGAAAAAAAAAAAATTTATCGATTTTTTTTTATTTTCAAATCTACTAAATTGTTTAGTCTTAAACCTTTTCCATTGTTATGTAGGACTTAAATTCCCATATAGCGGTAAAAAGTATGGTCTTTATTAATTAAATGTTCTGCGAATTCAGAAAAACCTGAACTAGTTAAGCGTCGTAAGTGTTCTTTTGTTCTAGTTTCTACATTACGTGATGTTTGTCTAATATAGAAGGCTGAACAATCATTACAACTAATTTTATAAATGCCCGAGTGGCTTAAAATATCCTCTTTGTCTTTAACGTTTTTTTAAAATTTTCCTAAATTATTATTAGTATAAGAGGTTGGTTTAATTTTCCGATGGGAATTTAACTGTACATGAAGAGGAAAGGTTATTAATATATAACATCCTCCGTCATTGATGGTTATGGTTATAATTGTTGATATTTGGTGGACTATTTTAAATGTATTTGTTTATGGAAATCAATCTTATTTTTTTTGCTAGAAAGAGAAACATAGGGACCGTCAAAATGTTAAAATTTTTGTCATTTTAAATTTCATCAAGTAGTGTTCATTTATGTAAATCCAAGGTAATCTGTGATTTTAATTACAATTTATGTTATATCTACCCTACATAAATTGAAACCAAAATTTTATGAGTTCAATATTTTATTTTCTTACAAAAATTTTATACCTCCTATTATTTTTTTTTTTTTTTTTATATCCTTTATTTATATTTATTTTTTTAAATATCCCTTATTTTTTCCCAATTTATATTGTTGGCATTATGTGCGTGGGTTATATAAGTTTATACATTAGATTTTTGTACCTAAAAATAAAGTAAGCATAATAAAGAAAAACGGTAGGATTATAATTGAAGTTAGTCTAAAAGATTGTGCAAGACGTGCATATTAAAAATAAATCAAAGTAAAAATAAAGATTGTAAGATAATATATATGAATTAAAAGAACTCAAAATAAAATAATAATAACTATAGAGAAACAAAATAGAAAAAAGTAAAAATTAAATTAATAATGCTTCAACATTTGCATTGTACAGCCACAACTTTAATTTTTTTTTGGTATTTTGCTAGTTTAGTTGTTACTTGATTTTTTTTTGGTAATAGATTAAAAGTGCGAGGTCCCATAAAGCTACTGTGAGTTTGCATTAGTTTGGTATTGGTTTTGTGGGGTATAAAATACATGATTTCTTCTTATGATTTTGGGTTCATATTTTTGAAATTTGTTTTGGTTTTTCATGACATATTTCAGGTTTTGAAGTAAAAATAGTTTACGGAGATTGAATAGTTGAGATTCCTTGTACATATTGTTTTATTGTTTATATTCTTCAGTGTAGGTACAGTAGGCAGTGTTTATGTTACAATATGAACTGATAGCCTATGCCTACATTTTTAGTAACCAGTAATAATAATTTTCATCCCATGCAAAATTACTCAGATATTGTATTGATGAAACGTAATAGGCATTTAACTATATATGATTAAATATTTAGTAGTGTATAACCAAACATTAAAAAAAAAACTATAAATCCCTTACACAGTAGACATCAAAATCATCTGTATAATAAATTATTGAAATTTTTACGTTCGAATAGGTAGAAACAGATAGACAGATTTTTTTTTTAATATTTTCAATAATCATAGTAGATTCTTTTAAAACTATATATTATGCAGGCATAATTTTTTTTATTCACCGGTGGTCTTGAAACGATGTGCTTGCTTTCTTAAAAACGTACCCACACGTTATAATGTTGTTTATTCTAGTTTTGCGTGAAAAATACGAGACAACATAATCCACCTCTGCGTGTTTGCATAAATGTAACCCTGAAAGCATTGGACTAAGTAAAAAAAAAACAAAGCAGGCATAATTTATACCGAGCATAAATAAATTTCACTTAGGCAGTCTTCGGCCCGGCTTCCCTTCAAAGTCCCGATGGATATCCTGTGTAGGGTAGTAAATTTTTAAGATTTCTCCCGCCTTGGGAAATTCCAAAGAGAGTTTCGAGGAAAATCATGAGGAGAAATACTTGGGGTCCCCCGGAGGATAGGCTGTAGGCTGAGCCGCCCGTGATCCTTGAGAGATGACGAAAGGTACAAATAAAACAAAGGATTCCATGTTACCGGAACCAGTTGTTGTTTTTTTGTCTCCGAAGTGATTTGACTCAGTAGGTTGGCGAAAAGATTATTTTTCTTGAGGTAATATATTTATTTATGATTTGTTTTCATAGAAAAGTCTTACAGTAAGAACTTATTTTACATTTCATTTTACATGACATTTCATAAAAAAATGTTTTGGTTGTGTAACTCGTCTTCAATGAACAATATTTTAAAAATTGGAATGATTTATGAGTAAGATTTCAGAAAAGTATTTATTTATTTATTAACGCCCTTTTTTGGCTTTTACATATGAAGATTAAGAAATATACATTATTTATTGTACACAACTGAATTGCTACACTAACAACATTTTATATTTGTTTAAAGAAAAATTGAAAATGTCCACTGACTTGATATAATTGTTTCCCTCCATCAGTATTTTGGGCAAAGAGGAATACATATGGTAGTTAGTCCCAGAATTTCTGCACTGAAATAAATCCTGACTTCTAGTATTAGGTTGAGGAATCCAAAAGTTTATCAATTGTTTTATAAGTATCTATGTGTTAATTAGTATATATTAATCATTCTGCACTTATCCTAATTCTATTTATAAACTTTCAACTTCACAAATCATACAATTATGATCTGCGTTATTCTTAAATATTTGATGACAGGACATTCTCATTTCCCACTAAACAATTGCCGCACATCAGAATTTTTTGATCTCTAAACCTGCTTTACAAGCTCAACGAGATATTTCCTCGAGAAATCCGTTCAGACTTTTCCTAGGGCGAAGAAGCCCCGAGTGCTATCTTCTCTCTCGTATTGCACAGTTGTCATTGAGAAATCAATGATTGTGTAGTAGCTACGTTAGCCAAAATCTTAGTCCCCCCTCTACATCATTATTGCCGTCAAGGTGTTGTGGTGACGGTTTACCTCGCATCCTTAGAAAGCGACTCAGGTAGAAAAAATAAACGGTTCGCAGGCAAAGCCAGTTGCGCGTTTCAAAGCTGGTTTTCCTTTTTCGGAGCTGAAGTTTTCCCTTCGCACTTTTTAAACATGTTCTTTTGTATTTAATGTAAAAATGTCACTTAGCAAATTTTTGTGTATTTGGGTGTACCTTACAGTAATTAAACAGACTAAAACCTTCCCGTCTTATATGTAACTAGAGAGAATAATCACGAGTTTAATCAATTAATCCAAATTAGCACGGGTTTCATTATAGAAGTAGGGTTCAGTTTCCCATAGCCCGCTGCAACGCTTCACAGTTTGCGTTTTACACTGATGAAGGTCTCGCTAAAGTCCCGCGGTGTTTGAAAATTACTGCAGCTAGAATGTATGCGCTTTTCCAGGATTAAAAGATCGTATTACGTAACAGATTAAAGGCGAGATGGGCTTAGGGGGGTGAGGGTGGGGGTGGGGTTCTTCCACCTATAACGTGAAACTGGGGGTTCTACAAATTTAACAGTTTATTTTCAAAGGTTCAGGGTAGAAAGTTAACCAATTCGACCATCTAATTAGGTCTCATTTTTTGGGCTTATCATGCCTTATATTTTTTGCTTACTCAATTATGTTTCGATAAAACGTCTTTTTCTTAAACATTTATATTTTTTTTAAATCTATCTGGAATCTATGTGGAATGATAGTACATTATTGTCATTTTTTGTGTAAAGCTCAAGAGTCTCAAACTGCTCCCAACCCTCTGGAGCCAGTGAGACTACGGCATCCCCAATTGGGGTATGTTGTGAGGCTGCAGGTAGTGTGTGGGGGAAGGAGATGGAAAAGTGGAAGGTGGAGAAGTATGTGGATATTCCGATCTGGTCACCAAACACGGCCAAAGCCATTTCAAGCAACGTTTCAATTCTGAATGGTGGTCTTACACCAGGGCGATACTGAGAGTATATTCTTCCTGGAACAAATATAAGTATCATTTTAAATAAGTAATTTGTAAAATAACACAAATTAATCGAATGAAGTTTACTTGCGCATGCCGGGATTTGAACTCGTGACCTCCAGATTGATTTTCAAAAACTTTACCCCTCGACCACAAATCAAATATTTACGTTATTTTATTACTTTATTTGATAACGTTTTTACAAGCAGAGAGATAAATAAACATATACGTAGTTTGTTATTTTATGAATCCTTCAAATAGGTACATTTGTAAACCACACAGTAGTAAAAAAATATTGCACGATAATGACAGTATGATATGACAATGATCAGAAATGTATTAAATATTAAAAAAAAAATAATAAAGAATCCTTATGCCCACAATCTCACCTCAATACTACTCGATATAAAATGATTATCATTGTCCTCTACTGAATTGTAACATATAATCGTTGTACATTGATGCTGACTTAATCGTTCGATGGGTAATAAATATAACATAAAATATTTAAATTTAATATATGTCAGAACCTTCATAATACTTCACGGATCAATTATAACAATAATATTATTATAAAATTGTAATGTATATATATACACCCGAAACTAAAACCTTCTTATTATTTTCATTCCTATATACCCTGCAAAGCCAGCCGATCGAGTTAAATTATCGCTACAGAGCAAACGTCATTATTTTTCTTTCTACAAAATCGAACAAGGAAGTTTGAACGTACGACCAGAGACCGTTTTGCACCCAATTTTGAGTCCAATTATTTATTTCCCTCCTAGTTCAATTCTCGTTAGGGAGTCTGAGCCACGGGACAAAAAATCTGTTCCCATTGTAAGTTTCTAAGTGAATACCGTACATGAAGTCACAACTGCCCGAAAGTAGGGGACTATGGCACCGCCAAGCTGGGGTATGTTTTGACGTAGAAGGCAGTTGAAGGCGAAGAAATGGGGTGAGGAAGGTTGAGAAGTACTTGGCTATTTAGTTCTAGTCGCTAAACACGGCTAAAACCCTTTCAATCAACTAAATGGTGATACTGTGAGTAGGTATCTACAACTCTGGTTCTTTTTTCACTTATTTCCAAAAACAAGTAATCCAGAATATTTTTAGTTATTCATCAATATTTTCAAACGCAGCTTTATTTTTAAAGTTTCTTTTCGTGGAAAGCTCTTGGGTATTACCCTTTCGATCACGTGACCCGCGATACCGTGCCACCCTCCCAGAAACGCGGCTTAAAGTGTATGCACACGTGCGGGGCGGTGCGGTGCACGGGGCGCAGGGTTGCAGGGGCGGCCGGGAATTATTTATCACGGCATATTGCAAGGGGTGAACTTGTTGTGTGGTCTGCGAGATTAAACATTCAGCAATAACTTGCGAGCTTACGTAAACAAATAATTAAGAATGATGAATTCTGGATTTTATTTTGTTGCGAAGGGGGGGCGCTAGAAATTGGATGGATATAATAATGGGATTTTACTTTATGCGTTTCAATTATCTCGAGTGAATTTACTTAGAAAAAACATACATGCATGGTTGTGAAGTGACATTAAGCAAACTATTTTGAAAAATCTTTTCATAGACAATTAGGTAAAGTATTTTTTTTTATATATTGTTATTTTTAATATTAACACACATGGGTACATTTATTTCTAGAACAATAAAACAATCCTTTCTTTCGAAACAAACATACATACTATAGAGAGAAATAAATTAATAAAAAAATGTAGTTATCAAAGAAAAAGTTAAGCATTAATTAACAAAAAAATCATCGATGATTTTTATGATAAGGTAATGACTCGATAAATATTTCATTACTTTTCAACAGAAAACTTTGTTTTATTAAACCTTGAAATATTGCGCTCTTATTGAAACACCCTATTCCTGCAGATTGACCGAATTTCTAAAGATATTTTTTCAATATGACTTTTTTACTATATTTTGTACTATAACGAATGTCTAAAATATTGAATTAACCACATAAAGCTAAAGTAAATCAATTTTGACGCATTCTTTTAATTAAAACGGGCTTGAAAGGCAGTGTATGTTTTATTGGGGAGTGTTGCTAATTAAAATTCGCAATTAAACAGTACCACTCATACTCATAAACACCAAATTGGCGCATGGCGGCATAGGTACCCGGTACAAGCACACGGCACACACCACACACGGCCAAGTCCCGCGAATAGAGAAAGTTGTTTGTTAAGTATAATTCTGCGGTTGCGGAATTGTGCGCGGCTTTCTGCAAAGGGTTGGAGCGGGCTGACTGCTGGCGGCAAAGGCGGAACATGGACTCATAATATTATTATTTTTTTCGAGTTAGGTACATGATGCGCCTGTTCACCAGCTGCATGGCGTTCAAGATCGGGAGAGGTTGGTTTGGAGAGACCCTTTTACCTCTCCTACTGGTCTTTCGACTCATCACCTAGCGTCCCGGGATATATTTATATGTCCGTCACTCCTGGAGCCACTGATCCCTAGTTTCCAACCCAACCTTCATACTCTTTAACATCCCAGAACTTCTTCTCTTTCCTTTCCTTAAACATCACACAGCATCCCAAAAGATGACCTAGGCCGAATTAATTGACATAAATAACAGTCAACCAGGTTTCGCTTATCTCGCGCATTGTCAAAGCTATTACATTAAGTAATTATAATTACAACAAATTTTGTAATTGTTATTAGTATGTTATTATAATTAGTTAAAATAAGAGCACTGACGAAGCTCGAGATATGTCAAACCTGCTTGGCTTTCATTTATTTTTTCAGTAAAAAGTGTTGTATTACAATGTGTATTTTTCATTTAACATATATGTAAATATAAACTTACTATATTCCCGACCATATCATTAGCCAAGAAAATAATGTCACTAAAAACACATTCATATATATATACATTTCCTGATTCTCTTTACAAGCTCTGTAATGGGGCTGTAGTAATTAATAATATGATAGGTAATACGTCTTGTATTAATTTTAGTACTTATATAATAATCTTATATAATAATTTAGTGGAATATCATTGAAAAAGTTGTTAAATAAATTATTAAACAGAACAAATTCGGAAGAAAAATAAAAGCTAAGAATAATAATTATTTAGTATGTTATTATTGCCTTCTTGCAACTAAATTTCGTGGAGTTAAACACATCTACTTTTTCTTCGAGAAAGTATTACCAAATAAATTAAATGTAAGTATCCAAATCACTCTAACCTGATATTGTTGTTGGAATTGAAAAAATCTTTGATCCAGAAATTCTTATTGGTAAATTGAGAGTAATTAGACGAAGTTTATTAGTAATATCTATAATATTTTTAAAAATAAAACTAAAGTAGGAAATAAGTGTGTTATTTTACAAAAAATCTAAAAAAAATTCTTAAAGAAAATGAAAAATGAGTGAGTACCTGAAAATCAAAAGGTACCTAACACCAAAAACATAATACCTATTCGGCAAAAGTGATAAAACTGTTAAAAGGTTTAAATATCATTAGCGCGTTTTGAAAATAAAGCTGATTTTTAACAAGCAATATTTTCGGAGTGAATATTTGAAAAAAAAATTAAATGAAATTTTTCGCATTGAAATTATCATAGCGAACGGAGTTGCATTCGATATTGAAATAAGTGGAAACGGTGGTTAGGTACCTTTTGATTTTAAAATATGACAAAGACGTCTTTTATTTATACAATTCATGTAACTAATTAGTCAACAAATTAATGCATTTGCTCTAATGGAAAAGACTTTCAATTAAAATCTAGATAACAACCAATTACTACTTACCAAGTCATAACACGTATATGTCGAAACCTGAATTTTCAGTGAATGCGAAAATCTTTAAAAAAAGATGTAGAATTGTGGTCGTACGGTAATCACTGTATAACATCTAGCGCGTGTATTTTTTTTTCGCCTCGAAATTCCTTTTCCGTACGAAGAAAAATGAATATGGCCGATTTATTAAAATTCTGTTAAAAACGTGACCGAAATTTCCTAACAAGCTATAAGTACATTCACAATAAATCTGGACGCGAATTCACGTATATCCTAATAAATGTGAAGGAAATGAAAAATTATCAGAATTTTTATGAATACGTGTTCCGCAATCACCATAACATATTCGTGTTTTACGGACAGTTTGTTAGGAAACCCGTCAATTCATTCGTTGAAGGCCTGCAATCCCGTTTTTAATAAATGTAAATAATTTGACGAGTTTTTGAATAAATTAGCAGTATTTATGTAAAATAAAAGTTAGTTTTATCTGTGCGCAAAAAACAGAAAACTATAAGTTAGTTTCCTCTGTGCGCAAAACACAGAAAACTAAAAGTTGGTTTTCTCTTTGCGCAAAACACAGAAAACTAAAAGTTGGTTTTCTCTGTGCGCAAAACACAGAAAACTAAAAGTTGGCGGCACGCCGCTGCCAGGTAAAAGGGGTGGGGAAGAGGTAGGAATGGGTCTAAACTGAATTTGCCTAATTTCTGCGACACATTAGACTCAGTGATTTTATCGCGGATCAAGGATTTAGGGCAGATTGCTCCAATAGCAAGATAAATCAACTTAATGGGCGCGGCTGGTCACCGGTCACAGGTCTTCTGGTTGTTCCACGGTCTTAAGTCTAGGCAATACACTTTTAAGTCAAATTTACGATTAATTACTTATTTACTAGTCTTTTTATATACCTTTCAATATGTATTTACAAAGCTAGGAGATTTTGATAAATAACTAATTTATTTTAAATTATGTGCCTCCGAGGAGATGATAAAAGACTTCGTGCGGGCATAATGTAATATAATAAATAACGGTCATATTCAAACTCCCATGATATTTTGTTACATTAACATATTTTGCAAACCAACTTGCCCTTACAGTCGGACAATTTTATAAAAAAACAATATTTGTTGCAGTTATCGCCTAGAAATTTAATATTGTTTTTTTATTTTTTTTAACTAAAAAAAATGTACAGTAGATACATTTATTTGTATTATTTCATCCGCCATGCTAGAAAATTCTCTTTGTTGTGGCAGGTCATGTTAACAAATTGAATTTTTTCGTAAAATGTATATACATTTTACGAATATATACATTTAAAATTAAATAATAGAATTCAGGTGTAGTAATACATATTTTGTATGAAAATTTAAATTTAAAAATTGAGTGATTTGAGTATAACGCCATAATGAAATATTAGAATAATCACAAAATACAACACGAAATTAAGTCAAATATATTTTTCATGAAAGTGTTAATGCAAATAAATAAACGAAAAATGTTAAATTCAATTTCCCTAAGACTGACTACTGGACTAGAAAATAATGGAGCAGCAAAACCTTCGCGGATGTCAACTACTGATTTACGAACGTCGGTGCTTGTCTGTCCGTGTAGCATGCTTACTATACCGTGTTCAGTATACTAAACACAGTACAAAGCAGCTCGACAAAGAAACAAGGAAGTGGAACAAGTACTACCCTTTGGGCTTGTTCGTCCCGGTGATGAATGACTGGAGTACATTTGCTTGCAGTCACGAGGAAGACTGTGATTAGAAAAGCTCGACTCTTAAACTCCTCTGACTGGTTGGGTTGTCTAAGAGGACAGATGACACAAAAGGTTGTGCTGGTTGCACAAATTAGATTTATTTATATCCTTCTAGCTGACCTTACCCGGCATTGCTGGGGGGGTTTTCCTTAGGAAATAGACATGTAACGATAAAGACTTTTCTGTAGGCATTTTTAAGATATATATTTCTGCCAAACATTATTTCGATTTATCTCATAAGGTTTAGCCAGCGTTAGTAATGAAAGCGCCCAAAAATATTTTTTTACGACTTGATTACAAAACATCGGTTTTCTCTAATTTATTTAAATATAATATGCATGTAATATATATATATATATTAACCCATCAGAAGAAATTCTCTTAATGATAGTGAAAACCCTATCAAAATCCGTTTTGGAATTTAGAAGAACTAAGCGCACAAACAGACTTATTTTACGCTATTTTGAGTTATAAACTAAACTCACATATTTCAATAACTTTTAAAAAAAATGTATTTATTTTCCCAGATGTTAAGAATTTTTAAATAAGAAATCATTTACGTACCGAAAATGGTTGTTAAAATGTTGAACACGAATTGTTTCTTAAAACTTTCATATGTACTGGTACAGGGCACGAAAATTAACAAAAAATATTAAAATTTTAAGTTATTATCCACGTTTAAACTATCATTTATAAAGCTAATTTTGCAATACAAACATAGTAATGATATTTGAAAGCAAAAGTAGAATATATAAAAAGCCTCAGGATTCCGGAAGTATTGATAATATTTGGCAAAGTTAAATCTTCCCTTGGGCTCAAAACGTGATGAAACATTTAAAAAGTATTAACCCGCGTTACCACCTCCGGGGGTGTTTTAATATCATCCCCCTCAGTGCAGGAAGCCTGCCATAAGATAGGGGATGCGGCTTTGTTTGCAGTTTTCATTTGAACGTACATTCAACTCTGCAGTGAGTTTTATAATACACGTACGAGATTTAAATGATTCTAAATGTGGGCTTACTCTAAATTAAATGTATAATTATTATGTATCGCACGCGAGGGGAGTTACAAATCGAATAATGATACATTTTAATAAGTGAAATACATTTATGATAAATTAATGAAATGTACATTTACGAATATTTATTTTACTTCTTGTACTTACTTTTGTAATGATATTGGTAGTATATAATTTCTTTTTGACTATTTGGGTAAACGAATCAATTGTGTTTTCACTTCGATATTGTAATTTTTCTATAATTTTCATACAAAATTTCAATATTATAATGAAAACGGAAATTCCCTCCCGTCGTTATTCTCAAATTTAACAAAAATGTGTATTTGGAGAATGTACTTCAGAGAAAACCTTTTAATAGTTCAATTTTTCATTAATAAACCAATTATTGTATATAGATCTGTCAAATAAAAAATTAACAACGCAAAAATAATTTGCATTCCTGCTGCTGAAAATAATGTGAACTGTGAATCAAACAATGAACGTAAAAGATTTTAACCCTCCGATATGCAATGTAATTTTACCCCTTTGGATAGGAAATATAGCCTGGCCAGACCATATGAGAGGTGTGGGCTATCAAACTAATTTTAGATAAAGGCAGATGTACAAATAGTGTGCATGAACATGTCAATCTGTTGCCTATATTTTTTATTTGTCTATATGATGGGACAAACGCATTGTTTGCGCACACAGTTTAAACCATGGAAACCCCTTTTTTCATCAGAATTCTGGCCAGGTGACGTAAAAAAAAACAATCGCAGTATGCTTTTATGCTTTTCTTACAGCAATCCTCGACAGCTAAATTCAACACCACTCGTGAACCTTGATTCGCTTTACGATCAGCATTTGAAACTTTTCCGGTGCAAAATTGACATCTGATAGAGTAGTTGGTATCCAAATTGCAGACTCACCAGACCTTAATGTCATATCCAATGGCCTGTCTCGACCATGTTGTACAATCCTTAAAGTTTTGGTCTTTAATTCATTAAATTCTACCAACTAAACGCAAACTCATCGACAATAGAACCATTCGACGCAGCTTGCCGAGTTGTACAGAATACTAGTATTCATACAGTCTGCCAAAAACTTAAAAGAGAAAAAATCAAAATGGCCTAAACAGGTCATATTGCACATAGGAGGGTTAATATGATTATCTCTCCATTTAAAAAAAAAAAAAAACAAAAAAACTAGTTCAAATAAAACTACTTACAAAACACAGAAAAAAAAATGTAATGGTATCAAATAAGAACGAGAAAAAACAAATGGCTTATAATTAGGTAGGTAACTAAACGCCATGCAAACCTTTTGAGACTTTATATTATGGACCCACCTTTGTTATAAACTTACACTGATAAAATCAAGGAAGAAAATGCATATTTAAAAAGAAATTTTATTAATACATTTAAATAACACGATTAGGGTTTCAACCCTCTATGTTGAGGTTATAATATCATCAAAAATACTAATTCGGTTATATGTTTGTCCTTTGTAACTGATTCAATGAACTCGGACTTGCCTTCAATTTAAGTGTCGATTTCAAATGTGGAATTGATTGTGTGAAGAATTCAGTCAAGCGATTAACTACCTCCCTATAAATCTAATATTTTTGATATTAGATTATTTAAATTGTAATTTTCTAAATTGGAACCGGTATGTCATAAATTTAGAAAACCGAATAAGTACCTAACTACTCATAAATTATTTCATTTTATTTTTTTTTCTTTATTTTTTCAATTATTAGATTTTTTTCTGATTTTGTAACAAATATTAGGTAATATCTGTAAATAAACTTTCTGATGTTTTCTTTAAATAAAGTATCTGCTTCACAAATCCTACAATTTGAAGATGAATTTTACTAATGGTAGCAAACAATAGATCTATTTTGATGATATTTTTATTTGATCATGCTGCGATTCTTAATAAAATCCACTATTGCATGTATCTCTGAGATGTTCCAAACCGGATTGTACCATTATTTGATTGCATAACACGCCGTAGCCGTGTTCCACAACATCTTGAGCGCCATTTCCATTTGAAATGACGTTAAACTTAATGATGCCTTTTATATCCATCTATTGAATAATAAAGGTAAAACACCGCCACTATAGGGTGGAAGGTGGGGGGGGGGGTGATTGTTGTTCCCTGCCATTAAGGGATGTCTATTCGGGGGAAATGGGTGCCGTAGTTTGAGACAATAATACGAAACCAGGGGAGGAAAATGTTAATTCTGAATAATTGTATTCTCCCTCTCTCTCTGAACGGTGTAAATATTTTGTTTAAAATGGTAATATGTTCACTAATCGGACTTGATCCTAAATTGTTGATGAAAAAAGCTTATTATTTAACTGCGATGTTTATATATGTTTTTGAACTGTTTAATTACTACATTTATCAGACTTCCATATAAAAAACGCCTGACGTTTGCCGAGCATTTTACAGTTACGTATCGATTGAGATCGCTGTTATCAAGTAAAAAAATCAACAAGTGGACAAGTCGATTTTCATTTTAGCACATCAGAATTAATTATAATTATTAACAAGAAATGGTAGCGATTGCTTGAAATTTACGAGATCAGGACATGCATAACGATACAATGTCTATGAAAAACTTTGAAAAAAAAATCAAGTATTTATTATTTTAGTAGGTATAGCTCTCCGTCTTATGCACGTTGTAATATTATTAAGAAGATGGATGCACAGTTGCGTAGATTATTTGGAATCTGACGAAATTACGCATTTATTTAGATGGCGATAAGTTTAAAATTCCCAATTAACACCAGCTGCCTGTTTTGGGTTTGCAAAAAAAAATTGCCAAAAATAATTTTTTATTTTATTTTTTGACGTTCGCCTGAATAATAAACGTTAAAATATTTTCCAATAGTTTTCTAAAAAAACTTTATTAGCCACATTATACAATAAAAATATATCCAAAAATTGAAGATCTTAAGTAAGTGGGGGATTCTGAGCTTTAAATTAATTTTTATTGACTGATACTTTATTTTTTTCTGGACTTTAAAAAAAGACTTGCTCCATTTCTTCAAAGACCATAGTGTTTTCTAGAAGCAGTATTTCATTAAATCATCTATTATACTTATAAGTGAACAAAAATCCATGAATTCGCGTTGTAAATACATTCAAAATTTACAGAAAAATTATATATTTTCGAACTAAACTCAATAACTGAAACAGTCCATTCTGAAAACGCTCTCTCAAAATATGTAGCTCCAGAATTATCTCATTGTTGTCAAAAAAATCAAAATTGATTGCAAAACATCTGTAAAGATTGCTGTTAATTATTTTCCAGACTATTTTCAAGCACTTACTGATATCAATTGATAGGTAATTATTGCAGCGTCCTTCAAAGCTTTGTTTAAGTATAGCTTTGTATTTTTTATTCGCCTGCCTTTTAAAGGCGCTTATGCAGCTTTCAACAACTCCGCTTAAGATTCTTTGAGGCAAATTCATTTTACCGTAAATGCCCGAGAAATGCAGCTAATCCAATTTGTTAGAAGATACTTTTTATGAAAAAAACCGAATTTGCAGAATGATTGCGGGTTATGCACTTTTATTGTTATATTTAATTTAAAATCACACATCCTTCTTTTATCATATGAAGTAGACTATTTTAATAAATATAAAGTGTCATAACTGCATAGTTTTTGCAGGAAACTTAGCCAAGGAGTTCACTTTATACCAGAACATCGATTTCATACAATTTCAAATTGTGAAATTTAATGGTAAAACTTCACTATGAGTATATTATTAAATTGGTATATGTATCTCATTCAAGATTAATTAAAAATGAAGATATCAACATACTCTCAAACCAAGTCCTTAAAAGACATCCGATTATCATAATTATTAATTGATGGTGATGAATTTTAGAAAAAAATGCTCGCCATAAAAACGATTGAGGAAAATGTTTAGGACTTTAATGGAAAACTGGTATTTAAAAATGTTCGGTAAAAAATACGGGGATCTTTAAAAAACATTATAAATTTAGATACCCAATATTGCATCCGATTTTCAGATTTCAGTTTTCGAAATTAATGTTTGCCTGTCCATGATTATCTCTCCGAGTTGTTTTAAGTCGACTGACTTCTAGAGTGAGTGCCGAAATTTGTTCTTGTAAGTTTTGTAATATAGCACTGATGTTTGGATTCGAGTTCGGGATGCCATTATAATGTTTATCGTCCATAGTTTCACATTCAGATTTTTGATAAACTTCCGAGATTTTATCTGCTGTGGATGCTAGTTGCAACAGATTGTCGTCGGGTAGTGCGGTAAGAATGGCCTGAATGTGTTGCGGGAGTCTTTGCAGCCAAAGTACGCGTACGATTGGGCTCTCCGATAGCCCGGGACCAGCGAGTTCATGGATTAGTCGAAGCAGTCCAGAAGGTTTCCTGTCCTCGAGCTGTAGTCCGGTTAGAAGACGAGTGAGTCGCTTTTCTTCCGAATCTTGTAACCTCTCGATGAGTGCTGATTTGAGATGAGTGTACTTGTCTGCTGCAGGAGGATTGATGACGATGTCGCTTACTGTCCTGAGGGTCTCCATATCCAAAGCGGCAACAATAATGTTGTACTTGGTTTTAGTCTTGAGTTAGAAAATTGGCTTTCAGCTTGTGCGAACCAAAGTGCAATGTTGTCGCGCCAGCACGCGGGTAGTTTAACCGAGACAGAGTTTATTGTTGTGTCCATTGTGGAATTATTACCGTGGATTTCGTTCGATGTCTGGTTATTCTCGAATGACATATTGTTTTGATAATACGGCAAGCAATAGGCAGTATAAAAATAGGCAGATGTATGTGTAAAAATAGCAAGGAAACAAAAGCAATGACGACAGTAAATTTAGGTTTTGAAAAAAAATTCAAAAATGTTAGATTGATGGTATCCGGAAATTTCAAAAATCCCTTAATCTAGAGGGCATACAATGTAAATAATGTGAATGTACTGTGACGAGTTCAACTTGTCTGGTCACTTAATTTAATAAACATGTAACAATATTGTACAATTGCAAATTTTTTTTTTTTTTTAAAGTTATTTTAGAATGTTCGTATTCGGAAATTTAGCTGTAAAATCACTGTATGTAGGATTAATTATGGTTCGTTACTTGGTGTTGATTACTGGGCATTGATTTGTGATGGATGTTACGAGGTCCGGAACTGAAGTTCTGCCTGCGTAGTAAATCCGGTAGATCCTTGATCTGCGATGAAATTGATGTTGGTCTGCAGAAATTGTTGCGTTCTGCGGTGAATTTGATGCTTGGTCTGCAGCTGCTGGTGCGGTGTTTCACTGAAATTGAGATTTTTTGGCACTATACTATTCGAATATACGAGTTTCTTGGTTCAGATTAGTGGGTATATTTGATATACTTAATTATTAGAATTGGTGGGACAATAATGTTTTTTTTTTGAAATGTGCTTTATAATTCGACAATCAGACTCTAATAAATATACTGGACTTGAAAATGTTGAAAATGAGATTGTAAGTAATGAGATTGGAAGTTACTTACTCGATTGTCCAGGATTCCAGCTTCAACCTTCGACCTACCGTGTCCACTAAATATTATTATCACAAAAAATGTCGAGGGTCACCAGTATGGCAGCGTGAACGTCGGGATCACCAGTATGGCAGCGTAAAGTCGGGATCACCAGTATGGCAGGATAAATGTAATTTACGATGGCTGCCGGTATCGTAAATCTGTGTTCAAGGAATTCTGATGATTGAAAGATAAAGGTCTGCGATCTTTGTTGAATTTATTTGCGAGAATGAATTTACAAGTTAAGTGAACGCAGAGACGGTGGTAGTGGAGAGTGGTGGTCTGGTCGAAAGTTGAAACTAGAATGGCAGAGAGTTGCGTTCCCGTCCGCGCCTAGCTCTCCCGGGGCTTCAGGCGGCGGAGTAATTATTTAGTGTTATCATATGTGGGACGAGTTAAAGTAGTCCCCATAAATTAATATTTTCTGCCGTCTCACATAGAAACTGAGATTTCTCTTAAAATACCGTAAAATGTATGGTCCCTTTGTAATTTTAATAACATAGAATATGCAAGGAATTGTTTTCTGTAAAAAATACCCTTAAAATGTTGATATTTTTATAAAATAGATAATTCTAAATATTGTACAAAATATTTGAAAATTGCCCATATATTAAGTATAAATAAATATAATATTCTGACACAATCATACCGTGCATTACTATCTTCATCATCTGTAATAGCCGCTAGAAATAATAATTCTTCTTCAGATTCGTCTCCAAACATGATTATGATTATTTAAATGGTTCCCGCTCCGAGCTATACCTACCACAAAACGAGTGCCACGGACGCCAGCTGATCGCTAGTTGATGGCTAGTTTGGTGTGAACGGTTCTGCACGCACACAGGACGCTCACCGTGCACGCCATCGCGGACGCAAAATGATCGCGGCGGTTTGGTCTTGCCTTAATTCATTGGTGGATATAGGCAAGAATATGACGTAACAAACCATGGAGATTACCGTGTCTTTTTATTTTTTTCACTATAGGAGACGGTTGATTCAAGGTTCCTGTGAGTACTTAGCCCATAGGCCCGTCGTGCTATCTCCCATTTAACCTCATTCCTTTAACAGTAACTGCCGGCCTCTGTGTTTCCTCCCTCCTACAACATGGGACTCTTCAAGACCCATGTTCACTCCTTCCTCTCCAAAAAAAGACCCTCCACACAGCATCCCCAAAGATGACATAGGCCCCGAGGGAAATTATTTTCTTCAGTGCCTCCTGTGTGGAGTAAATATAAAAAAAATAAAAAATAAAAAAAAAGTAACCCGGTCCCTTTTATAAAGTTCACGTTAGTTAGTTTCTGTCCATATTGAGTAGTTGTCTGGTTCGCCTTGGGTCTGGTCCGATTACGAGTAATTTGGATTGTCTCATTCCAGGTGCTCTTTCTCATCCCTCACAGTGCCGGGATTAGACCCATCTTTCAATATGTATTTTGGTGTGGCAAGCTGCTACTCCAACTGCCAGCTTGGACCCTACAAGTGATACTCAATTCCTTTATATCCTGGTTCTCAGATCAGGGTTATTTTATTGATGACAGAAAGTTCTTCAAGAATGGTCCTGCATTCCATCACCAGAGTCGCATCGGTTACTTTCCAGTTCCATTTTGGTTGCCATGCTATCAGAACATATGCCTATGTTCTTATTCCTGTACCTGATACGTTCGTTCTCCTGTGCACAGGATAAGATGGCCTCCATCTCAGCTTCAAATACAGTGTGATGTGTTACTAGAGGTATACTTTGTTCCCACTTGAAACCTTGTAGACAGAACCCGGCCCCTGTTCCCTCCTCCATCTGGCCTGGAACTGTGTCCCATCCCTCCCTTGTGGGGTACGTCACTCTAAACTGGTGTCTGAAGAAGTATTTGGCTTGTTTGTTTGTTCAATTCAGCAGCACTACCATGGATTCGCATGGCTTCTGTAATTCCTGCTGTGTCTTTTCTACGGTTCTAATTCTCGATCGGATACCCGCCTGTTTCTATGGTTTAAAAAAAGCACTCGAATTTGCAGGTTCTTGCCATTGTTTAAATTTCAAATACTTTGCCAGCGAGGTGATGGTAGGAACTGGATAAATGACAATAAATATAGAAAATTAAAATTAAAGTACTAATTTCGGTTGTCGGTGCATGGGTGCATGCATGATTTAAAATTGCATTCGCTAATGCTGCGTTGTTTCTTGAGTAATGCGTAAAATTATTGAGCGAAACAAGACTCTAATAACGGAGGTTAGCTTAAGGCTCACATTTAAGTAATTCCAACGGATGTAAGTTATTCATATTTATGATTAATAAGAACACCTTACGATTTTTTTTAAGTAAAATCGTTTGAAAATTTAATAAAACTATATTATAAGTCGTAGGCCACAGATTTTATCAATCTAGACGAAAGATCGATTTTCTAGGCCTGCTCGGGCAAATTCGACCGTAGGTCCGTCCATTACACCAGACTGCGAACCGATTATTGTTTTTACATGACTTCATCATTTACGTCAAGATTCCCACTTTATTTTAGAGATTGGCTAAGATTTGTCACGCCACTGATATACGCGGGTTGTAAATTCTCGTATTGTATGAAAAATTTTAAGTTTTGTGATCAAAAGTTTATTTATCTGATTGATTTGCGGTTTCTGAATGTAAACCAAAATGAATAACTGGTTTTGAAAGCAGAAGAAAATTAGAAACGGACAAATGCAACTTCAAATATTAAAATTCTGATGTTAAAGACAAACGATTTTTTACGATTGTTTTATCGCATACCTATTGTTTTTTCTTGTACTGTGATAATACTACTCCATATGAAACTGAAAAACATATTTAATTACACAGATATATTATAAAGATCATTTCAATTTTTTTCGTTTCATTTTAAAATAATTAATGAAAAAATCACAAGCTTTGACAAATCTCTCACACACATAAAGTTTTACGGTCGATGACTTTTTGTAATATAATATAATTGATTGGAAGTGTGTGGCACGTTTTAAGATGCAAATACAAAGCGTAGTGTTATTTCTTTCTAACAGTGCTTGAAACATATATCTCACAGTAATACAAAAGGAATATAGCAACCATATTTCGAGTCCGTCTCAGTTAAGTACTGAGTTGACCCTGTTGATACAAAATGTAAGCTTCTTGTGACGTCACATGGCTCCTTGTGAAATTACGGGCGTTTTAGCGGACATTAAAAAAAAATGGACGCAGTTCCTCGTTTTAAAATCACGTGATCTTGCGGGGGTTTATAACAGTATATAAATAAATGAAATGAAATATTTTAAACACATCGTTGCCAGTTTTATATGGAACATATTAAGGCTCCGATGTTCAGTGTTCAGTGTTTAGGGGTAGCTAAAATGGGAGCTATTGCCTCGAACGGTGGTTCCAAGAAATGGAACGGCTCCGTGTTGAGCACTTTGGAGACTGAAACGATTCACATATCAATACTTTATTTCCTCCTCTTCTCAATAAGCTCCCTTATTTTACCCCAGGAGATACTTCCCATTGCCTTGTCTATGCATCCAGACTTTCTAGCCTTACCTGGAAACCATTATATAAAAAACAAATAATTTGTTTTAACAATTTTGAAGTTCTTGTATCATTTGAAAAATAAATTAAAAACTAAAAATAAAAATTAGTAACTTTGCTAAAGCCATGACCTATGTAATAATAACTATCAACGTTTTTCAATACTAAAGGTTTCGTTGAAAAGTTTCAAAAACACATGATGAAACCCTTGATTTTGAAACGTCGTTATTTTTTTCATTAAATAGTGTTTAAAACAAAGTTTATTATTTTACAAGCAATAATTATTCGCCTGAAACACTCATCCACATTGAAAAATCTCCTGATAAAAGATACATGACGCCAACGGGACTCGAACCCGTGTCCCTTCGATTTCCGGTCGACAGCTCTGACCACTGAGCTATGGCGGCTTATCTCTTACCCGCGAAATGATTCAATATATACTAGTGTTTCATTCAACAATTACTGCTTGTTACATTTTTCACCTGAAAACAACCAACTTTCTTTTATTTATTTATTTATTTAATATCAACGGTATAAATATACCATAAACAATGATAACATGTCACAGTTAAAATCGTAGAAATATTTAAAAAAAAGAATTACAAATATATGTGGCATTTGAATGTGAAATGACATTAGAGAGTAAGTAAACAAGAGATACAAGTACATAAGCTTCTATAGTGCAAATAAGGTAGAATTAGATTTAATTAATATTGATTGAAAAGATTTGATAGCATAGCCCTCTTGTACCTACCTTGCGTGCAGTTAAATAGATCTGCCACATCTGCGTATCTATTACTAACTTCATGCAACCTAGGTACAAGCGAGTGTTTGGAATACTCAGTCCTGATATTGTTGCATTTAAACAAAATTTTAGAACGAGTAGCTCTCGTGGGTATATGAAATTCAATGAGGTTAATTAAATCAGGACTGTCTATACTACCATTTACAATTTTGAACATAAATATTAAGTCGGATATAATTCTTCGATCTGAGAGTTTTAATAAATTTAGATTTTTCATCAAGTAATTATAATTTATATTTTCAATGGGAATACCGAGTTTAAAATTAATGTGTCTTAGGAATTATTGTTGAATTTTTTCGATTGAATCTGAATGTAATTTGTAGTGGGGGGACCAGATCGAGGAGTTATATTCGACTTGACTACGAACCAGGGATGTATACAAAAATTTTAATGTTGAAATATTCTTGAAACCTTTGGAATTTCGAAGAATGAAGCCTAGCATTTTCATTCCTTTATTATTAATATTATTTATATTTATTTATTTATTTATTTATTTAAACGCCCATTGGGCTTTTACATACATTGTTATTAGTGTTATTACATTAACTATGTGACATTGAAAAGTTTACGTACATATATAAATAAAATAGTTATTATATCTGTAGTACATAAATGTTTTACAAATAATACACAATACCATTATGGAGAACAGTTTTTTTTTTCTTTTTTTACTTACTTAGAAAAATAAATGGATTGAAATTAATCAGCATTTATAGGGACTTAAAATCATATTCGAATTGTTATTTAAATTACAATATTAATTTGTAAAGTTAAAACATATATATTAAAGTTAAAAAGTCATAAAAGAAGTCATAAAAGAAAAGAGTGAAAAAACAGAAGCTAAAAAATGGGTTTTTTACTATGGAGTGGAGAAGTCATACATATCAGCAAAGTGTTTATGTAGATTTCGTTTGAGCACTGCTACGGAATCTCTAAATATATCAACAACATTACCAAATTTATTACCAAAATTTTGTATTCGATTTAACGATATGTGCGCATGATAATTAGATTTGAAATTGTTACAGAAAAAGGTGGAATTTTGTCTCGTATTTTTGGAAGGTACAAATAATTTTATTGTGGCAAGAATTTCAGGGCTGTCGATTCTATAATTAATAATTTTATTTAGTAGAACAAGGTCGGAGATAATTCGCCTATCTGATAGCGTAATCAAATTTAGTTGATGCATGAGTTGGATATAATTTATATTTTGGATTGGAATATTTAGTTTAAAGTTAATAAATCTTAAAAATTTGTGTTGTACCCTTTCAATATTGTTGGAATGTACTTTATAAAACGGGGACCAAATAGGCGAATTATACTCTACTTGACTTCTTACTAAAGATGTGTACAGTGTGTTCAAACATTCTAGTGACTTGAAGTCACATGCGGTTCTACATATAAACCCAAGCATTTTTAGGGCTTTATTTGTGATTTCATTTATATGCGGATTGAATGTTAACTGTTCATCAAATATAACACCCAAGTCCCTGATTTGAGTGACAGCTGTCAATTTTACATTATTAAGCGAATATTCATAAATTGTATGATTTCGTATTTTACAAAAACGAATGACCTGACATTTTTTAATATTAAGAAACAGAGAGTTGATGATGCACCAACGATATAGTTTATTTAAATTAAGTTGCAAAGTATAACAATCGTCTAAACTGCGTATTGTTTTATATATTTTCAAATCATCTGCGAAAAGAAGAACTTCTACATCTTTAAATATGCTAACAATATCATTAATAAATAACAAAAAAAGAATTGGTCCCAGGTGAGACCCCTGAGGGACCCCACTTGTGGCTTCGAAAATGTAAGATTCCACAGATTTTATTTTGACACATAGCTCTCTTTTACTAAGATAACTTTCAATCCAACTTAACAGATTACCCTTGATACCCAACATACTTAATTTTTGTACAAGGATATGTCGCCTAACTTTGTCAAATGCTTTGGAAAAATCAGTATATATTGAATCCACTTGATGCTTCAAGGCAAGAGAATCAGTTATGTAATTTTCGTATATGATCAAGTTACTTAGGGTGGATTTACCTGTGATAAAGCCATGCTGGTTGGGTACAATAATATTATTAATTTGTTTACATATTACATCTAGGACTAACGATTCAAATAGTTTGGGAATAGCGGACAATATACATATTGGTCTGTAGTTCGATACATCGCTTTTATCTCCCTTTTTATGAATAGGCGTAAGATAGCTTTTTTTCCACTGTTTTGGAAAACACCCTGACGACAAAGACTTATTAAATAGTAAAAATAATGGATAAGTCAAACTGCGAACACAAGATTTTAAATATATCATCGCGCTATCATCGCGTGATCTTAGATCCTGAACTGTAACACCCGAAAGTATCAAAATAGTGTTTTGAAATTAAAACAATAAACTTCCTACTAGATTGCACAGTTTAATCTCATTAAAAATTAAAATCATATAGACTGTATCTCGACAAGAAGCTATACAAAACAAAGAGAACAATAGTAAATAATTCACAGTTTTTCGGTGAAGATAAAAAGTGAAATAACAAAATAAAAAAGTGCTAAAAACGTTACAAGTGCAACAATAAATACATGTTTTTACCCATAAACAAGTACTAAATGAACTTTAAACAAGTATATTTAAACGTATCCCACAACTCTCACCCAAGGTTCCATAGCTCAGTGGTCTAAAACGTCAGCACCGTGCTATTCTGTCGATCCAAGTTCAAACCTCAGACCGGCGAACAAAAAAAAAAAAAAAAATCTTTTTTTTAATAAATATTAATAAATATAATAATAAATATTAATAAATAATACTCAACCCAGAATATAAAACTCTAACTTGGATTTTAAAAACAGCTTCACAATCAGCTACCATCACGGATTCAAACCAAAACACAACCCGTGTAACCGGTTTTGCCTGCCTATAGGCGCTAGAGAGTGTGCCATTGTGTTTGCCTACCAACAGGCGCAACCCTCAAAATACATAACCGGTGTAATTGATTTTGCCTGCCTTTAAGCGCTAGAGAGTGCCATTGTTTTTGCCCACCAACAGGAGCAATCCTAAAAAAAAAAAAAAGGACAACACAACATGTCTAAATCTCGCAGTAAATTCTCCAGCGCGAAGAAAACCACATCTTCACCACAAACTAGCACTATGGACTCACCGTCGGCGACACATCAATCTATGATTAATATAGACAGTGAATCAATATTTGAATTCATCAATACGAAATTCGAGGAAATGAAGACAGTAATGCTCAATAAAATTGAAACAGAGCTGCAAGAAATAAAAAACTTCACGAACTTCATCAATGACAAATATGATGACATTTTACAAAAACTTCAACAAATCATGGACATTCCAAACACCGTCAACAAAATCAAGGAGGAACTAGCGGATAAAGAAATCAGATTATCTACGGTAGAAATCCACCTGGCGGATATAGAACAAGCAGCCCTGCTGAACTCCATAGAGATAAACGGCCTAAAATTACAGGACAACATATCCCCAGTCCACGCTGTTACACGGATCGCTGAACTCGCAGGCGTTACGATGTCCCCAGAGGATACATACAAAGTCACAACAAACAAAACAAATGATCAAACAAAAATAACAATTAATTTTAAGGATACCACAAAAGCACAAACCATGTTAGCATCCAAACACAGTGACCGGATAAAAAAATTCAACGGAGAAGGAGCCAAATATGTTTATCTTAATGCGGCATTAACACAATATTACAAAAATCTGCACTGGAACACCAGAAAAAGAGCCCAAGAAAAAGACTACAAATATGTTTGGGTAAAATCAGGAAAAATTCTCGTCAGAAAATCCAAAGACTCAAAGGTTATGGAAATAAAACACCTAAACGATATATCTAATAAACTGACATAAACACGACTGTACATCTAACACAACCTCACATCACATACTTACACAAATACACACCAACATGGCAGATTACATGGAATATATAGATTCGGACAATCAACACTACTGTGAAAGTACAAATGATATTAACCTCTGGACCAAATTCACAAAAGAAAAACATAGAATTAATATATTACACCAAAACATTAGATCGATCAATAAAAATTTTGATGAATTTTTTATATACCTCCAACAGCTTGGAAATAATTTTGATGTCATTGTACTGACAGAATGCTGGTTGAATGACAACTACATACCAAAAACAATCAAAAACTATAATACACATCATACAAAAATACACAAAAACCAAAATGATGGTATAGTTATATACGTCAGTGATAAAAATAACACAACCATTCAAGAAATAAACATAATCGACTCCAACTGCATACAAATTACATATAGAAAAGAAAAATGTATCCTAGCTATGTACAGATCTCCATCCAAAAACAACATCACAAATTTCTTAACTGATCTTAACAATACATTAAATGATCTCAACAAATACAAAAATATCATCATCATAGGAGATCTTAATATAAACATTCTACAAAACGGACACCCACAAAACATAGAATACCTAGCAATACTAGCACAACACGGACTGGAGCCAATAATAAAGGTCCCAACACGGGTCACACAAAACACTAAAAGCTGCATAGACCATATAATGATCAAGACAAAACTAAAAACCAAAACAGTAGTACTTGAAAGCACAATCATTGATCACTACATGAATATGATAGCAATAGACACCGAAAACACTACTTCGAAACAACATAAAATATTTACAAAAAAAATAATTGACTACTCAAACTTAAAAGAAAAACTCCAAAAAATAAACTGGAATACATTATACCAAATAGATAATGTCGAGGAAGCCTGGAATACATTTACAAATACGCTAACGCAAGAAATAAATAATTACACTACAATAAAACATATAAAACTTACACACAAAGCAAAAAAAATTAAACTATGGATAACACAAGGAATATTAAACTGTATTCGTAAACGAGACAAAATTCACAAACAAATTAAACAAACACCGTATGACATGGAACAACTTAATTACTATAAAAGATATAGAAACATATGCACGAAAATTATTAGAGTAGCTAAGGAGATGTACTACAAAGAAAAACTTAAAAAAGCAAACAATTACCCAAAGGAAATATGGAAAATATTAAAGGAAGTTACATACACACAAAAATACAAACAAAAAAATACTATCGAACATCTAAATATTAACTCGAAAAAAATAGATGCCAAAACAAATATAGAAATGATGGCAAACCACGCAAATAACTTTTTTGCAACTATAGGGAAAGTTTTAGCGAATCGTAAAAAACACAGCACAAACACACTAACACAAACAAACAGATCAAACATCGATACCCAACCAACACAACACAGATTTATATTAAAAACAAGTTCGGAATTGGAAATTAACAAAATAATTTTTTTTTATTTTTATTTTTTTATATTTACTCCACACAGGAGGCCCTGAAGAAAATAATTTCCCTCAGGGCCTATGTCATCTTTGGGGATGCTGTGTGGAGGGTCTTTTTGTGGAGAGGAAGGAGTGAACATGGGTCTTGAAGAGTCCCATGTTGTAGGAGGGAGGAAACACAGAGGCCGGCAGTTCGTTCCACAGCCGAGCTGTTGAACTTAAGAACGAATCATAGAAGCGACCCGTTCTCATGTGACAAGTGTCAACTGTGTACAAATGTTGGGCGCGCGTTTGGCGTGTATCCCGACTACGCACCGGTGCCGAAGGGATCAATGACGCTAGTTCCTCAGAGCATCTTCCATTGTAATACCGATAGAACAAGGACAGCATACCTACCTGACGCCTGTGCTCTAAAGATTGCAGTCCGTTTGTTAAGATTGGGGAATCTATCAAACGGACCGCCCGTTTCTGCACAGAGTCAAGGGTTTTTTTCAGGTATTTTGGGGCTCCAGACCAGAGATGGCTGCCAAATTCGAGAGTAGGGCGCACTTGCGATTTGTACAAGGTGAGCAGTTGTGTACTATTAAAGTATCTGCGGGCCCTGTACAGTACGCCCAGCTTCTGAGAGGCCAACTTTACTCTAGCTTCGATGGAGCCCCCGTACCTGAGCTGGTCACTTATAGTTACACCAAGCATATCAATGGAAGGCCTGTTCGGAAGATTGCTTCCGTTGAAGGAGACTAGATTATCATTTGGATCCCTTTTAGACGTAATCAGACAGGATTGGGTCTTTGAAACATTAAATTCGACGAGATTATTTTTACCCCAGGAGGAAATACTCTCGAGATAACCGTCCATTCTCTGCTTCAAAGCCCTCCGAGCCGTTGGAGTTTGTGTGCCCTTCGGGGGCTTGTCAAACAAAAAGCTATCATGAACTGTACTGTCATCCGCGTAGCAATGAATCGGTGCACATGTCAAAAGGTCATTGATGTGCAACAAAAACAAAGTCGGAGACAGAACCGATCCCTGTGGGACGCCAGCATTTATGGAGTGCGAGGAAGAGGTGAAACCGTCAGCAACCGCCTGAATCGACCTATCCCTTAAAAAGTCAGCAATCCACGTACACAGGGATGCGGGAAGTCCGTAAGAATGCAATTTGTTGACAAGTCCTCGGTGCCAGACCCGGTCAAAGGCCTTGGATATGTCTAGTGCGACCGTTTGGGTCTCACCGTGACGTTCCAGGCACCGCCCCCAAACATGCGTCACATACGCGAGAAGATCACCGCACGAGTGGTTCCGCCGGAATCCGTATTGACGGTCGTTGATAATTTTGTTCTTCTCGAGGTATGTGAGCAGTTTGTCGTTGATCACACGTTCCATCACTTTGGACAGAACTGATGTGATCGCTATGGGGCGGTAGTTGGCCGGGTTGGAGCGGTCACCTTTCTTGGGAATAGGGTGAATTATCGCTTTTTTCCAACCAGAGGGCACAGTGCCACACTTCAGGGACATTTTGAAGAGCTTTGTCAAAACTGGAACTATTTCCGCAGCACACCTCTGCAATACCAGGGCAGGTATTCCATCAGGTCCACTAGCTTTGTTAACATCGAGCCACCGTATGACGTGGAGTACATCCCGATGCCGGATCCTCAGCTTTTTCATATAGAAGCCGCAGTGAGGAACCGACGGCGGAACAGCACCCCCGTCGTCGAGGGTCGAGTTTTCCGCAAACATTTTCCCTAAAAGGTTTGCCTTTTCGGTGGCGGTGTTTGCTAGTGAGCCGTCAGGTCTGGTAAGAGGTGGCAAACTGGGTTTGCAAAAATTTCGACCTATTGAGCCCGCAAGCGACCAGAATGCTCTGCTGCCATGCGGGCAGGCAGCCAGCTTTTTGCTGATCTGCAGGTCGTGTTCGAATTTTGACCTATTGATGATTCTCTTGCATTCGTTTGCCGATTTTTTGTATGCTGATCTGCTTTCGGGCGTTCGAGATGTGTTGTAGGCTCGATAAGCCGCGTTTTTTCGTCGAACTGCTTCGGAGCATTGTCGACTGAACCACGGCTTTGAGCCCACATCAGTTTCTTTAGTAATCGATTGTATGAAGCCATCCATTGCCGAATCGATGACTTCACCAATCTCCTGGGCACATCTTGAAGGGTCCGAAGTCCGAAAACAAACAGCTGACCACGGAAAAGCATTGAAATGGGCCCGCATACCGAACCAATCTGCTGACCTATAGTGCCACACTTTTCTCCTCAGCCTCTCATTGGTTGTTCTGAGGCTAACGGGGATTGATGTCGTCACTAGGCAGTGGTCAGATGATCCCAGAGGCGCTGTGACGTCAATCTTATAACCGTGTGGCACAGTAGTTAAGAATAGGTCTAACAGATTGGAGCGGTGAGTCTGGACATCAGGAACCCTTGTAGGCTCCTGAACCAATTGCTCTAATCCATAGCAAATGGCAAAGGATTCCGCCTGTCGGCCAGCCGAGTCCGTTGGGCCTGAGAACTTCAACCATGGTTCGTTATGAACGTTGAAGTCCCCCAGAACAACAAACTCGGCCGAAGGGTAGCGGGGCAAGAGATCATCAATAGTATCGCTCAAATGTTTGAAGAGCTCGGAAGTGTCTGATTCGCTATGGTTCGGTGAGCGGTATAGACATGCGTAGAATCTTGCCGTACTGGCAAGATTGACGCGCACCCACATTACGTCGAATCTGGAGTTTTCCAGACTCAATAGTCGCACACAGCTGACGTCAGCTCGACTATAGAGGCAGACTCCTCCTTTCAGTCGGAATTTGCTTGCGAGGGTAAAGCCCGGGCAGTCCAGATAGGAGGAGTCTGGCAGCTCGGCTATCTGAGTTTCGGATAGGAAAAGAAGGTTGGGACGTTGGGACAAAAGATGGTGATGGACGGAATTTAAATTTGTGTGCAGGCCGCGAATGTTGGCAAAATTTACCAACAGTTTTGGCCCGCACCGGGGACGCCTGCTACTCGCCGCTGTAAAGATGTTACGTTTGTTTTTATGTATATTCATGATTTTAATTTTTTTTTTTTTTTTTGTTTTTTTTTTGTTTTTAAGGGTATGAAGTGAAAGGAAGGTCTGGAATGGAAAGGTGTGAGGGGTGGGTAGGAATATGGGGTTCAGGCTGTCCAGGAGTGATGAGCGTTTGGTTCCAGCCCACCCACTGCGGTGCTAGGCGATAGGCTGGGAGAGTCCGGCTGGAGAGGGCATCCAATGCGCCCCAAACGCTGCTGCTGGGTCCCCTCCGGTCACGAACCGGCACAACAGCAGTGGCGGGGTTTTTACACTCGCTGATGGGGCAGCCCACCCTTAGTCGTGAGCCTGAGGGTCGGGCCCCTGTACTATCGAGCGGCCCGGACAGCGGTAACCGGTTGTAAAGGGTCTCCCTCAACCAGCATCTCCCAACCGGCCCGCCACGCAGAAGGTGGGCCGACGCACCCGCCACCAAGACCTGGGCAAACCTTAACCCATGAACCCGGGCACCCCTGCTAAGTCACCAAACGTAGCGAACCACTTGGGGTGACCTGTGGCAGAGGTGTTGGTCATCCAATAAATGGTTCCCAGTATAAATAAATACATTAAAAAACCAGATTGCTCCTGGATTAGATGAGATAACAACGGATTGCATTAAAATAATAAAAAATGAAATATTAAAACCTATAACACACCTAATCAACCTTAGCATAACACATGCCTGCTTTCCTAACACTCTTAAAAAAGGACTGGTAATCCCTATGTATAAATCCGGAGATAAAATGGAAATAACTAACTATAGACCAATTACTTTGTTAAACTCTCTATCAAAGATTTTCGAAAGACTATTAAAAAACCAAATAATAAAATACCTGGAAGAAAACAAATTAATCTCGGACAAACAATATGGATTTAGAGAAAAAAGAAGCACAAAAGAAGCTTTAGCAAGTACAATAGATTATATACATAGCAACTTAGATCAAGGGTTTAAATGCATAGCAATATATTTAGATTTGGCTAAAGCCTTTGATTCAATATGCCACAAAACACTTTTTAAAAAATTAGAAAATATAGGTATCAAAGACAAAGAATTACAACTATTAATAAGCTACATGAGCGACAGAACACAACAAGTCAAAATTAATAACTATACTAGCAAACCACTGCCGATTACACACGGAGTTCCACAAGGAAGCATACTAGGGCCCGTTCTTTTCATAATTTACATAAATGAACTTTGCAGCATGGAAATAGATGGAGAAATAATTAGTTACGCAGACGACACAGTTTTATTATTTAAATCTAAGGATTGGAATAAGGTTTATAACAATGCGAATCTAGGAATCACGCAAGTGAAAAAATGGTTGGACTCAAATACACTCACACTAAACATATCGAAAACAAAATTCACAACGTACAGCATAACTAACACAGGACAGCCAAAAAACAATACAAACACCATAAAAATACACGAATGCATAAACACCAACATCTGCGATTGCCCCCCTCTAGAAAAAACAGAACAAATAAAGTATCTAGGAATCCTAATTGACCATAATCTTAGATGGACACATCACATCAAACAAATCACAAATAGACTCCTCAGAACAATACACATTTTCCTAAACATAAGAAACATATATAAAATAAAACAATTGAAAACAATATATTATGCACTATGCCAATCAATAATAGAATATGGAATAATTGCTTGGGGAGGAGCAACAAACGCAGCTATCGCTCAAATAGAAATCGCACAGAAAACGATATTAAAGGTAATACTCAAAAAACATAAACTAACCGACACAGACCAAATATTTAAAAGCTGTGACGTACTTGATATACGCCAATTATATGTTAAAACACTACTAAACTACATTTTCGACCAAAAAAACAAACTCCAACAAACACAAAATATCACTAATAGACCGGTCAGACAAGCGTACAAAGAAAACATAAAAACTCCGACGGTAAACACTACCTTTGGACAAAGACACCATAAATACCACGCTATTAAAGCATTCAACAGTCTTCCACTTGAAACAAAAATTGAGAAAAATAAATATAAATTCAAACACAAAATAAAAAAATGGATTAAAGAACAAAAAGACAATATTACCAAAATACTATAACATAAAAGAATAAAACATATACACGCAACACAAAAAAAATATATAAAACACGCAACACGCACAAACACATATATCATTATAAATGCCGATTTACATTCTCCTTTGATATTTTTCTTTTAGTGTTATAATTATATTTTAATTTTTAATCTTTATTTTTTATTTTAAATTTATCTTTATTTTAATGTTGTTTTTCTTTTATTTTCTTTTAATTGTATAAATTCTTAAATTATAAAATGGGGGCCTCAGCACGGGTAAACAACCCAGTGAGGCCAACATTACTAAATTGAAATATGAAATATTGTAAAAAAAATGTATCAACAATAAAAAAAAATAAAAAAAAAATATTGGAGGGAAACCATCCGGTCCAGCGGATTTATTAGTATCTAATGCTTTTATAGCCTTTTCTATAGCGTTTATTTCAATAAAACAATGGTTTAGGTTAAGTGATTCTTCAAGTGATATATCATTTGGGATTTCATTATCGGTAATATTATCATCATAAACACTTTTGAATAAATCTGCAAAAAGATTGACAATGCCTTCGGTATTATCCGCACAATTGTTATTCAGATACATAATATTTGGTAAACTACCATCATTTTTACGCTGAGCATTAGAAAAGTTCCACAATTTTTTAACATTATCATGAACCTCCATTTCTATTAAACTAATATAATCATTATAACATTTTTTAGACAATTCTTTGCACTGCTTTCTTATGTTAAACATTATATAATCATCGACGTTTCTAGATTGCTTATATATTCGGTGAGTTTGTTTTTTAGTATAAATCAATTCTTTTAATTCTTTTGAAAACCATGTAGGGTAAAGGGATGCAATAAAATTAACTTTTGGAACATGACGTTCTTTTGAAGTGTTTAGGATTGAATAAAATTGTTGGACTTGATTCACAATATTGTTTTCATCTTCTAGAAATGACCAGTCTATATGGTCAAGATAATCAATTATATTTGGGTAGTCAGCTTTTTTAAAATTGTACGATGAAGTTTTTAATTTCTGCAATTTTCTAGACTCATTTGTGATAATAATATCTAACGCGGGATGGTGTTGGTCTAAAGGTAACAACAATTCATCCGATTGTTCTACCACTGTACTTAAGTCACTAGAAAATACTAGGTCAAGCATTCGGTTATAAGAATTATGCACTTTATTTAACTGTTTTAGTCCTAGGAAAAAAGACATATCAAGCATTTCCTTAGATTTGACACACTGCACTTCTGTTTCGTTAATAATCACTTCATTGTTCTTATCGAAAGACCAGTCGATTTTCGGAAGATTGTAGTCGCCTACAATTATAAATTTGGCTTTAGGATATTTATATTTTAGTGTTTCTACATCCTCGATGTGGTTCTTGTATATTTGCAGATCTGACATTGGTGGAATATAAGTACAAGCGATAATGATTTTTGTGGATGAAATATTTAGCATTACAAACATCTGTTCAACGCTTTTGTGTTTAACTGGCAATTTTTTAGATGAAATGTTTTTAGATATGCACACCATTACACCTCCTCCTTTTGATTTATTGCTTGTAATGGGGTCACGGTCAAGACGATAGATGTTGTATTTATTGAGACCTAATTCCGATGAATTGATGTCCTCATTTAACCATGTTTCTGTTAATAACAAAATCATGTGGGAATGTGGGAGAAGTTATTTTAAGATGTTGTAATTGAGTTCTCATTCCGCGGACATATGCGATATAAAGTTTAATTTAGAGTCGAAAGTTATCCCCAGGTCATTAATTTCTTCAACAGAGGTAAGGATTGAGTTATTGAGTTTATATGAATGAATAATTGGTTGATTTATTCTGTAAAATTTAATTGAATAACATTTATTTATGTTCAGATGAAGTTTGTTAAGAGAACACCAATTAATTAACCTGTTCAAATTATTTTGTAGACAGATACAATCTTCAGCGCTTTTGATTATTTTAAATCATCTGCGAAAATTAACGTATTGATATCTTCATCTAATATATTTACAATATCATTTATGAACAGTAAAAATAAAATTGGGCCTAAATGAGACCCCTGTAGTACACCACTGGTAGCTATAAATTGATTGGAAATGAACAAATTGATTTTTACAAGTAAAACTCTATTAGTTAGATAGCTAGCAAACCATTCTAAAAGTTTTCCGTCAATACCGAGCTTACGTAGTTTGATCAGGAGAATTTTATGGCATACTTTGTCAAAGGCCTTGATAAAGTCCGTATATATGGAATCGACTTGAGTTCTGTTAGCTAATGCGTTTGATATATAGTTTTCATATAATGAGAGATTTGTCAGAGTTGATCTACCTGACAAAAATCCGTGTTGATTCGGAATATTGAGATGGTTAATACATGGTGAAATTTTATCAAGTAATAGTTTTTCAAAAAGTTTAGGAATTACAGATAGCTTACATATTGGTCTATAGTTAGTAACATCACTTTTATTACCCTTTTTAAATATAGGAGTTAGATAACAACGTTTCCAAATATCAGGGAAGCACCCTGTGTCAAGGGATTGATTAAGCAATAGAAAAATCGGCTCAGCTAGTGAAGTAATGCAATTTATCAGGATATTGGGATGTACATTATCAGGTCCAGCCTTTTTGTTTTTGTCTAAGGATTTGATTTTACTTATAACGTCGTTTATGTTGATGTGTATGGCAGGGATATGTATGCTCTCGTTAAGCGACGAAGGTGGTATATAATTGACTGGGATATCTTCGTCATAGACGCTTTTAAAATAATCAGCAAAATAGTTTTACATTCATGTCAGTACTACTCTTTTCTTTGAAGTGCATTGAAAGGGGTAAACCTTGTTTGTTTTTTCTAAGAGAGTTAACGTGAGTGAAAAAGTTTTGTATATTAGAAGGTATAGAGTTTTCGATTCCATTTATATAATTGAAATATGAATTTCTTGATAGTTTTTTACATTCAGTTCTATAGTTGTGAAATATCTTGTAGTCGATAAGAGAGTTCGATTCTTTAAAGTTTTTGTGTGCAATTTTTTTACAGATAACTAGGTTAATTAGCTCGCCACTGAACCATTTTGGAAACTTCGCTTCCTTGAAGTGTGAAAGTGGTACAAAGCTTTCAATGGCCTTATTAATAATTTTGTAAAATAATTCAATATTATAGTTAATAGTATTATTATGGTGAAGAAATGACCAGTCTCCATTTGCAAGATATTGATTCATGTTAGAATAGTCAGCTTTGGAGAAATTATAAGTTAGGTTAGGAAGAACAGTTGTGTCATCTGGTGAGTTATTAGTAGTGATGGTTATGCTTAGAGCGGGGTGGTGGCAGTCTAGGGGGAGAAGCTCGTCAACTGATTTAGCAATATGGACTGAGGTATCACTGCAGAATACTAAGATTATTGGTATTGTAGACTTGATTGACTTGATGTAGAGAGAGTAAGTTCGTCATATCTATTATATATGATATGACGAGAGAGTTAGCACTTACAATGCCTTTCTCATATAAAATAAAGTTGGTTGTTTTCAGGTGAAAAATGTAACAAGCAGTAATTGTCGAATGAAACACTAGTATATATTGAATAATTTCGCGGGTAAGAGATAAGCCGCCATAGCTCAGTGGTCAGAGCTGTCGACTGGAAATCGAAGGGACACGGGTTCGAGTCCCATTGGCGTCATGTATCTTTTATCAGGAGATTTTTCAATGTGGATGAGTGTTTCAGGCGAATAATTATTGCTTGTAAAATAATTGTTACCCTTTGCGCTATGCATAAAAAAATCTTGTCTTAAAAACATAAGTTTACCAAAAAAAATAATAACAAAGTTTATTGTTGTTCCCAATGGTCGATTGGTTAAGATGCTGTCCCGGTAAAGTGGGTTTTATTCCAAGTTGTGAGAGTTATCTTTTGATTTTCTGTATCTTGTTCCGTTTAATGTTTTGTTTAGATTTGTAAGTATTATTTTCATTTAGTAAAATGATGCCACAAAGCGATTTAGTAATATTATCGAAAAATTAGTAAAAATTAACGTAAATACGAGTATGTATTTGTTTTTACGAAAATTATCCAAACAGTTTATAATATCTGTAAGCCCAAAATGTAATAGTAAGACCAATAAAAACTTATTTTTTCGAGTTTTTCCATAGTATTTTAGAAAATAAATAGGTAACTGTGTTTTGTAACAAAGTATCGCAACCTGCGGCAACGAGTCTGGAACGACTTCAGACCTTATCACGACGTGATAATTCGAGTACGTATCGCTGTTAAAAACTATTCAATTTATATATTGAGTGCACTTTATCAGTAACTACTGATATAATCCAACGTAAACGCTGTGGACAAAACAAGAGTATTGCAAGTGTTATTCGCCTTTTTCTTGTGTTTTTGTGATCAGTGTTTTAACGTGACTTGTGATCCGATTTATCTTAACATCAGAGTGCGGGCCTCATTTCCATAAGCACATAAAAATCATCCAAACTGGTGAGTACAGAAGTGGGTAATACTTTGTATTTTGGTTTGGGGCAGTGCAATCCTGCAGAGATCACAGGTTTTCATTTGGCAGAGAGAGAATCCATTCCTTTTCTCTATCCTGTATGTGGCGTGATCTACGGCGTCACCATATAAAAGTTCAGCTTTTTATTTTATTTGAAAAGCTCTACATTGTGTTTTCATTTATGTACTCGTTTGCTTTGTGTTTCAAATAGCAGATAGTTACTTCACAAAGTCACAATGAGACAATACAAGTGGCGTGCCTTCACGTAATGACTCAAGCCTCTGTCTGTCGGGTACTTCTGTTCCGTCAACAGTAGACTATACCTAGTTACATTACAGTAGGTAGTTCAATGCAGTAGTAACTGTTAATGTCGCGTACATGCAATATGGCAGACACTTACCTCAAGGCGGCTTCACGGGACTCTCATAATGTTTCTTGCAGAAGGAGGCTTGCGCTATGCAAATATAATTATGTATTATCTACCTGCATTTAACTAAGTACCATACATAATGTTGTCTAGCCATTTTATAGTACAGAAAGCTGGCTTAATATATTGTAGCAAAAATAATTAATTTTTAAAATGTACGTACTAAGTTTATATATAAACTTAATTTTTTAATAAACTATTTATAAACATATATGATCACATTTTTGTTTAATAAAGTTTTTTTTAAATTTATTTACGTAACCCGGAAGAGTCTAATCTACTTCCAACCATCTGGAGCCAAAGAGACCATAGCATTCCCAATTTGGGAATGTTATGAATCTGAAAGTAGTAAGGAGGAGAAGGAGATGGAAAAGAGGTAGGTGGGGAGTTGCCTTGCTATTAAGATATGGTCACTAAACATGGCTAAATCCATTTAAAGCAACGCTTCAGCGGTGAATTTCTGAATGGTGGTCTCACACCAGAGTGATTCTGAGAAAATCTTCCACTCTAAAACGTGCCGCAAATAGAACTACTACATATTATAAATAATTAATTATTTGTGATATTTTATAAATTAATTAGTTCGAATTTACTTTCGCACGCCGGGACATCAACCCGCATCATTCGGATTGCTAGTCGAGAGCCTTACCCCTTAACCACGAGGGCCGTCAGTTATGCGACGAGTTCACTTTGTTTTACCAGCCGCAGAAATCGACATTTAACTACAGGTTTTTATCGTTCATCTCTAATTACATTTTTTTAAAGTAAATAAACCACGGCAAACATCTTATGCCAGTAAACTCTATGCCAGTTTTATCATAAAGATAATGATTTTGTGCTTTTTGTGTGTTGTGAGCTTAGAGGTTGTTGAGTAAAGAGATTTTCTAGAAAACAATCTTCATAAAGCAAAAAAATATACAATAAAAACCCAATCCTTAAAAGCCCAGAAAAAGGGAAAAAATCTTATGAACACTCATTAAAATAAATCAGCATACATCTAGAAGTAAAATCGTAAAATCTGTGTGACTAATAAACTTGCTACTTTTTTCCCAGCAAACTGAACCTTTTTACGCGAGATTTCAGTGTTTTCCCAACATAGCAAGTGAAATTTATTAGTCTTTCCCGTGCAATCATCTCATTGGTCTGGGAGTTCAAATCCAATGAAACAATTTAAATCGAGAGCAAACACACAAACGTAAAGGCCTCCCGCCTCCCACCTCCCACCAACCCCCTCACTCTTTTCTATCTTCCTCTCACAGGCCCGGCTGAGGGGCAATAAAACCTTAATAAACGGTTCAATTATTGTAAAAACTGGGAGATACGCAAGGAGAGGTCGGGAGAAAGAAAATGAATGGAGGACGAACGATAAAAAAAGAAAAACTTTACTCTCTTATTCCTTATACGTTTATTATGTAGAACTCCTTTTAATATACGGAAACGAGTCTGATTCTGCACTTTTTCAGTCATTCCAGACAGTGGTCTTAAAGGGAATTAAATGTCAGCAAAATGTTACATTTAGGTCAGATATAATTGAAAAGATATGAAATTGCAAATTGGTTATCCTTAAATTAAGGTTACCATAATTTATTAATATTTCTTTCAAATATATTTTTTTTCATTTCATTTGTACTTATGATCATGTTTATCATCAAACACGCTTATTTCGGTTTTCTGTGGGTGCGTTAGTTATTCGTGCGTCAAAACTGGTTCAATGAACATAAATTTGTTTAACTGTCACTTTTCGAAATTGGTATTGATTGTGTGAAGAATAATTCAGAAAAGCGATAAAGTAAAATATTTTAACTGATTTTTCAAAATTAGAATTAAAATGATTTGCGGAAAGTCGGTCTTGTCATGCACTCCTTGCCTCGTTTGCATTCATGTATCGTCTCATACATACTCTTCTGTTATTCTGACTCTTGACCTGACTCAATGGCCTGACTCAATTATTTGGTTCACTTCATCATGCCATGTCTTCCTTGGGCATCCCAGACTTCTTCAAACATTTACATTCACTTCAAATATTCTTATTACACTCCTTTCTTCGTTTATTTGCTCTACATGCCCAAGCCATCTAAGCTTACATTAGTCTTGTATTATATAACAATTTCCATTTTCTTAAAAGAACATACATGGTTTTACAGCATAAGAGCTTCGGGGATTTCGTTTATACTGAATTTGGTCTAAATATTTATTAAAATATTACAAATCACAATGATATGAAAATGAAATACTTTTTATACATCACATTTTATCGATAATAATCTACATGATTCAAATACAATGACTTCTTCGTCAGAATAAAGAAAAATATTTTTTAATTTATTTTCATTATATTGACGAAGAAACGATTGGTTTTGAAATATGTAGATTATTATTGATTAAAAGTGGTGTACACACAGTATTTCATTTTTATATAATTAAAATAACGCCAAAAAGTAATTTTGGAACTATTGAAGAAAACAAATTACAATAGTTAAAGAAGTTTTTTATGTTGATTTTTAATATTTTTCACAGGGATATCTTATTATTGTAAGAGTCCTAAACTCTAAAATTTTATCATTATTTATTGCGATGGTTGGCGTCCTCTGCGACCCAGAGCAGATGGCGTTGAACGCAGCCTTCCGGTTCAGGAAGACGATCGCGGATCTATTCAATTACATGGAAAAAAGACGTGATTGCCAATTGGCCGGGCAGATTTAATGGCGGAGATTGCACAAATAGTCCTGCTGCAAGCTGCAACTTCGGAGATAATTCAATTCACGTTTCTTTTGTCGCGGACAAATTAAATGTAATCGAATGCGGTCATTATACTTTCCAAATCGTTCACTTTACAGTCGACTTATGAGCAATCTTTGATTTAAAAGGAATTTTTTTTTCAACTATTATACATCCTCCCCGATGATGCACTCTACTGTAATGCTGTCCGAAACGTTCACTAAAGAAGGTGGAAGCGCAACACGGCATAATATCTCAAAAATAAATCACAAAAAAAAATATTTTGCAACATTTTGAATTAGTCGATTAAACTAATAGAATAATACATTTACTGTTTTCAAGTTTCATTTTGTAAGACTGAATTTTTATTTTGAAATACATGTTATTTTCAAAAAAAAAATTTTTTTTGATTATTTGTTTATATTTTATTATTTTTCGAGTAAATTATCGGAAATTATAATTGGTTACTACCCCGTAAAGTTTCCCCACTGTGTCATAGTATTGGTTAAAGTTGACTAAATATCGTTAAAGTGGGGACATTGGTTTTTCTAAATTAATTAATTGAAATAAGCGGGAATTTTTAAATTTCAAAATGATCATTCAATAAAAAATAGGTACGTTCTGCCTCAAATAGGAAAATGTTGACCTTACTTATATATTGACACGCCAATTTATTTTCTAAATAATCAACGCGTCAACGGTCGAAAAGTCTATTAATTATAATTTTGTTATATTTTAATTTGACGCATATAATATCCATTTTTTGTTTAACATGAATACAGGAAACTCTTTTCAGGTTCAGTGAATGAAATGGATTAGTCAATGCGCGATAAGGTCCACAGTAAATTTGGTGTTTCTATGAAACAAATAATAATATTCAACGCAATAATGTTAATTGCAACATTTTGCCAGGGGCGTATAATTGTGCTCCTCCGCTGCGCGAATGAATTAACATTTTGTTCAGACCTCTCACAGAAACATAGTCGGTAGACACTCCTTACAAGCCTCGTAGAGTTGAGATCGCTAGGAATTAACATGAGATAAAAACCAAGGCGTGTTTTGGGGTGAACACTTTGTGAAATTGAAACACTGTGGGTCGTCTCCTAATCTGATGCTGCGAGTGGAATCCCTTTCCTGAAAATTCTATCTCCGGACCAATCGAGGTTCTTCTTTGATACTTTAGTAATAATACGAGTAGAACCTACTACTGCGACTTTTGCCTTCAGATAGATGAAATGGTTCCTGATTTGAGATTTCGGACAAAAAGATATATATGGGGTTTCTTTTATTCTGTAGTCTGTGAATGTTTTTACCCCTCTTTGAATAACTTCTCCTTTATGTCAACTACACATATTTCCATTTTTTTTCTTTTTATGTACTTATAGTGAAAGGAACAATATGGTTTCCTGAAACTAGAATTGAAACTCAAAATACCAGTTCTGTCCGTACCCGGAAGAAACATTTTCTTGGAAATTCTCTCATTTTATTTATTCATTCGCTCACATCATCGCGTGTGCTAATCTTTTAACAAACGCAAGAAAATTATTTGGCAAACGGGTCTTCATGGGTCTTTGGCGAAACAATCTGGAGGTCTCGGGTTCAAATCCCGATGTGTGCAATTACATTTTAATTGATTAATTTATGTGATTATACTATCATGTACTAGTATTATTTATTGATTTCTCAAAAGCTTTCGATACACTCAGCCATACACAATTAATCAAGGTACTCGAAATCATAGGAATCCGTGGTAAACTCCTATCATTTTTCAAAAACTATTTAACAAATAGAAAAATGTATGTAAAGATTTTGAATGTAATGAGTAATTTTAGATTTATTAAATCAGGGGTGCCACAAGGGTCAATTTTAGGACCAAAATTATACATTATATATGTAATTGCCATGTCTAAACTTTTTCAAATAGCCCGTAGATTTATTTTTGCTGATGATACAGCACTAGTTGTCTCTAATGAAAACCCTGAAATAGCTATTCAAGAATTACAAATTGACTTTAACGAGCTACTTAAATGGTCTCATGATGTAGGATTAATTATTAATGTCAAAAAAACTAAATGCATGTATATAAGATCACCGAGCTTGAAAATGTGGAACTTACCTAAAATAACTGTACATAATTTTGATTGTATACATAAAAAAATGGATAATATTTGCTGCTGTGAAAAAATTGATTTTGCAAACGAATATACTTACCTTGGCATAATCGTAGACAATAACTTTAAATGGGACAAAAGTATGATCAAAATTTGTAACCAGCTCCGATGTTTGGCGAGTAATTTTTATAAATTAAAATTTGTATTGCCTCGATGTACTCTCAAACTTATATATCATTCTATGGTCGAATCAATACTTAGATATGGAATTCGAACTTGGGGACACTTGAGTAATATTAATATTAAATACATTGAAAATCTACAAACTGCTTTAATTAAAAAAATTGTTAAACCTAGCATTTACAAACAAAAAAACAACTTAAAATTACTGTATGGCTCTGAGGGCCTACTCCCAATTAAAGGGCTTCTCCGGTTTATTATAATTATGGATAATGCGGGAGAAAATGCGTACAAAAAGCCATTGGTGCATAGTCACAAAACAAGATTTACTGAAAAAAAAGGCCTAATAATTCCACTAATATCAAATAAGTATGGTAGCAGAACACTTGACTATTTGATACCTGTGATTTATAACAAATTTAACGAAAACTTTAACTTGAAAAATAATGAGGAACCCTGCCCTAAACTGACAAAAAAGTGGTTAATAAATGAACAGAACGTTTATCTATCCTAAACATTATATTTGGTATTAATATTTAAACTTAAGCTAATGTGTATTATGTTATAACATAAAATGGTAGAACCTACAGACAAGCTGATTGTCACAGCTTTGTGGGACTACCCATATCTTATATTGTATTAAATGTAATTATATTAAATAAAAAAAATAAAAAAAAATAATAAAATATAAAAAAAATTAATAATTTAAATTAGAAACAGCATATTTTCGGAAAATTTCACTGTGGAAGATACTCTCAGTATCTGGTAAGACCACTATTCGGAATCGCAAAATTTATTTTAAATTACTTTAACCGTGTTTGGTGACCAGAGCTGAATAGTCAGGTACTATCCCACCCCTTTCTTCCTCTTTAGCCTTACAAAGTACCCCAATTGTGGATGACATAGTCTCACTGGCTCTTGACCGGAATCTTATGCGGTATTCACATAATTTTATTTTCTATATTTAAAAACAATTAAGTATCTACCTGTATTAAATCACAAAATTCAATGATTGCGGCAGACATACCCACTTTGTTTATCGATTGGAAAAACAAAGCATAGAAAAATAATCTAACTAAGGTATTTTAAGTCCTACAAAGTAAATCATGAGTTACAAGTGGCCAACATTAATGTTTCACATTGATAACATATTTTTTACTACCCACCAATAATATCACAAAATAATATTCATTGTTGGTTTTGACGTACATTTAGGTAGTGCACGTTTGATATTCAAAACAAGATGAAGTTCTCTATTCACACGAAATTTAAAAAAAACCACCTCATCACCTTTTCTCACCCCTTTGAGCAGAATTTTGATGCTCTTAAATGAAATTTTGCATCCTTAACATTCAAAATAAAAGGAAAATTACTGTCTATCTGATTTCTAAAAGACTTGCACAATGTCGTGTCAATGCTAGGACTTCAGCTAGTTTATTAATATAATTAAATATCGGTTTGATTACCAAAATAAACAAATTTATTTTTTGTACCGACAAAAAGATTAATTTTTCTGTATTACTCATGGAAAAGGGGTCATAAGAAAAATAAGTTGCTGTTTTACTTGACCTATTTCGTATTTCATTCTAGGAGGTTTGAAAAGCGGCACAAATATTAAACGCAATTTATGGACGTACAATGACGTTTAATGAAGTGCCGCTAATGGTTCCTGCTGCAGTCACCAGGTGGCGACAGGTGACATCGGAAGGAAGGGCGCCGGATGCCCCCTTAGCGCTTTTTGCTGTGCTCTATCTTAACTCAAAATACTCCCAACTCCCGCAGAGAAGAAGAAATAATTGGATTTTTATGGAGTGACCATTAAAATAACAATAATGTTAAATTTTTAAATTATTTTTTGTCAATTTGGTGAAAAATTGTTATTTTTGTTTTTTTTTTTTTTTTCTTTATTCATAAAATATATTTGAATACAGTTTTTTACATGCTTTTCGACTACCACACTAGATACATGTCCGTATTATGGCAGTTGTTATTAACAAATATTTAAAAGTCGTTATTATGTGAAAGTTTCTGTAAAAATCGATAACAATGACAAAATAATAATAACATAAGGAAATGCTAAAGGCAAAAAAGCTTAGATTATTCAAATTTAAATTTCCAATCTTCTTAGAGAATACTATCTTTAAGGCCATCAAATAAAACGTCTATTTCTTAAAGATGAACATCGGAATTAGGTTTCAGTCTATGGTAAAAGTTAACAATTCTGAATTGAAAAATTGCTTGGTATGGCTTTAGCTGTGTTTGGTGACCAGATCTGATAGCCAGGTTATAGCTAAATGTTAGAAAAATCGATTGCGGAAACAAAAGCTTGGTGGCATTTCAACTGATTTTTATGAATCCCAGTCATTAAACCCGTCTGCCAAACGATGTCGGTAAAATATTATCACTGTAATTTCACACCTGTTTAACTCATACGCAATGCTTTGTAACATTGCTTATTTTATAAATCATTACCATAAACTTGCCTCTACCATTGATACAGTAAATAGCTAACACAACTGTATTACTAATAACAATTTCATGAAAAAGGTCACTTTGGAGTATATGCCATGCTTTGTAACTTTACTTATTTTATAAATCAATACCATAAACTTTCTTCTAACATTGATACAGCAAATAGCTAACACAACTGTATTACTAATAACAATTTCACGAAAAAGCCCACTTTGTAATATATTTGTAACATATGCCATGCTCTGTAACTTTACATTTTTTATAAATTGATACCATGAAATTGCTTCTACCACTGATGCAGCGAAAAGCTAACATGACTGTATTACTTCCAACAGTATTTTTTAATTTCATGAAAAATCCCACAAGGGCGTAAATAAATAGATAAATAGTAGAGCATCCAAAAAAGTGTGTTTCCAATTTTCTCTTGTTTAATAAATCAAAAAAAAATATCTTCTGTTATCATTAAATTTGTATGTAGGAATTTAAGTTGCTAACTAATAAATTATAAACCATAATTATTTTACGTAAGATTTTTTACTTGTTCAATAAAATTTCACCATCTCAATAACAATTCTTTTTTCAAACTTTCCTCAAGCCGGTAGGAAACATTGATTATTCTGATTTGCCAGCTCTCAGTGGAAACTATGATCATGTGAACTCTGGCGGGATAAAAAGGTAGTATTCAGTATGGTCACCATCTTGGACCGAAACCGAAACTTAGCAAACAAATTTAAAAAACGTCGAAACAAAACAGGACTTCGATACATTCAGTCATATGTCACTAGTGCCAATAATAATAATAATAATAATAATAATAATATCTTTATTTAGGAAAGTTTACACATTACAACTATACATACATATTAAGGTGTACATTAATTTGTAACTTTTATATTTAAGGTTATAAATTTAACAAAAATTAAGAACTATTTATACAAACATAATATTTTGAATAGAAAATAAAAGCACAGTTGTGGTTTCTCAAATACCGCCTCACTAGGCTAGCCTGTGTTGAGGCAGAATTATTTGTGTTAGTTCCTAATACCATTGAACATACCTATACTTGTATTAAGAAGTATTCGCTCAATAATGTGGTGACTTCAATAATTGCAAATTTGGGTGAATGCACCGGTAAAGGCCCTATTCTTATTTTTAATCCAAATTTTTACATTATCTTTGTAATTTTTTTGTGAATCACTTTGTTTTATGCTGTCTGGAAGAATGTTGTAGAGTCTTGTCGCAAAGTATTTAAAATTTCGTTGACCAAACGTAGTATGTGTTTTCGGAATTTGTAATAAGATTTTGTTATTGCTTCGAGTACATCGTGTATTTGAACTTTTTATGTAGTAATTATTTATATTTGAGTATAGATGAGTTAAGATAGTTTTTGCATATAGCTGCCGAACATCGAATACATTCATAATATTAAAAATTAGATTTGAGTCTGTAATTATAGGTAGCCTTAGAATTATTTTTAAAATTGTTTTCTGAGCCTTTATGATTGGGTCTAGTGCAGATGAAGTGCCGCCTCCCCATGCTATGATACCATACTCAATAATAGATTGGCAGACTGCAAAATAAATCATTTTCAGGTCTTGAAAGCCGAGAAAGTTTCGTATGATTCTAAAAAAGTGCATGGTTTTTCTAATTTTGTTTGCAATTATTTGGGTATGAAGGTTCCATTTGAGATATGGATCAATGGTGAGGCCGAGGTACTTCATCTGAGTAGAGCGCTCAATGTAGGGGCACTGACAACATTCATCGGAATTCAAACACGAGTGTATTCTGATGGAGGCATCATCAGGAGGTTGACCAGTAATATTAATACTAGGTGTGACATATTTAGTTTTCTCTGTGTTCAGTGTGAGCGTGTTTATATCCAACCATTTTTTTACCATGCTTATGTCCGTTTCAGCTTTTTTGTAGACAGCTAGCCAAGTGTCAGCTTCAAACAGTAAGACGGTGTCATCGGCAAAACTAACGATTTTCCCCTGAATATTAATGTTGCATAAGTCGTTAATATACAACAGGAACAAAGACGGACCTAATATACTACCTTGTGGTATACCGTAGTTAGATGAACAAGTGTTGCTAAGTATGTTATTTATTTTAACTTGTTGCTTGCGCTCATTAAGGTAACTTTTAAAAAAGTTAAGTTCGTTTCCCGTAATACCGATTTGTTCAAGTTTGTTTATTAATTTACTGTGTGATATTGTATCAAAGGCTTTGGAAAGATCTAAGAAGATTGAAATACATTTTTTCCTTTTATCGAGGTGTTTTACAATGAAATCTGTGACAGCGGCAATAGCGTCCGAGGTGCTCTTGTTTTCTTGAAACCCGTATTGATTTTCTGAGATCAGTTTATGGCTCACTAGGAATCTTACCAGCTGTGAGTTGATGACTTTTTCAAATACTTTTGATAGGCTTGTTAGTAGGGTTATTGGTCGGTAATTATTTATATCAGTCTTGTTTCCTGTTTTATGTATAGGAATAACGATACCTTGTTTAAGATTTGAGGGGAAGTGGCCCTGAGTGATACTAAGGTTTATTAAATGTTCTAGGGGCAATGCAATTTCCGTAGACAGCGTTTTCAAGATCTTGGTTGTTATGCCATCAACCCCGGCTGAAGAAGTGATTTTTAGGGAATTGATAATTTTTAGAATCTCTTCTTCTGACACCGTTTGGAAATTGAGTCTTCTGTTGGCGTATTGAAGTCCTCTTTCAGTAGGTTGAACATTCCCATAATTTGGTAGACGAGAAGCAAGATTTGCACCAATATTAATAAATAAATTATTGATGTAATCCGCAACGACCTTAGGATTTTTTGATGTGTCAATAATTTTTCCATCAATGCAGAGTTTTTGTATGTCCTGTTTGTCTTTGGCATATTGAGTATTTGTGGCTTCTCTTAGAATTTGCCATATTTTTTTGGGATCGTTATTGCTTCCTTTGATTTTGTCTCCATAGTAGATTTCTTTTGCCTTTCTAATGACTTCCCCGCACGTATTTCTGTATCTTTTATAGATGTTTAATGAGATTACGTCGTAAGGATTGTCTTTCACTTTTTTGTGTAGTGCATTTCTTCTGCGAATGCAGTTGATGATTGAATGACTTATCCATGATTTCAAGGGTTTAATTTTGTTTGGAATTTTTTTTGACAAAGTTGTGGTATTATTACTTAATTCATTTTTCAAAAAGTCAACAAAATATCTCCATGCATCATCTGAGTTTTTTATTTGGAAAAGCTCTTGCCAAGATTTATTTTTAATTGAGGTTTTTAAATTTTCAAAGTTAATATTATTGTATATAAGAGACTGATCTCGTCTATTTTGTGTGGTGTTGGATTGCAAAGTGAAGATTGTTGTGTAATGATCTGTAATTGTTGATTTGTAAACGATGCTTTTGTTTTGTTTATTAGTTTTGACCATTATGTGATCAATACATGAACTTGATTCATTGACTATTCTTGTTGGTGTATTGATGGTACTAATTAATCCATGGAATTCTAACATGTTCAGGTAGTCGTGACATTGGTGATGTGAATTATTTGGGAGTATGTTGATATTTAAATCTCCCATAATTATCAAATTTTTAGTATGGGAAAGATTGGATAATATGCTATTAAGACTGTTTAGAAATGGTGTGATATTACGATTCGAAGGAGAGCGGTAAATTGCTAGAATGCAAGTGTCATTATTGTATGTTATTTGCAAACAGTTCGCGCCAATAATGTCTATTTCCGTTACAATGGGGTTAAGATCATTTTTTGTGTATACGACGACTCCATCGTTCTGGCTATCATGTTTTGTCGAATTGAAGGAAGAGTAGTGATTTATTAATTTTGGAGTATAAATGTTTGACAACCAACATTCCGTGAGAATAATTATATCGAAGTCTATATTAAGGTGGTTAAGCTGTATCTGGAGTTCATTAAAGTTTTTATTAATTGACCTAATATTTTGGTGCATAATTGTAGTGTTTTTTACCTCTGCTATAAGGTATTTGCAAATTTTGGCATCTGAAGTAGTAAAAGGGTTGATTTGATCACCATGTTCTGCATGTACGCGATTAAAGTTAATAGCCATTATAAAATTTATAATAAACAAAAAAAAGAATTGTTTAGTTCCCTTGAATGAGAGCTCCACTAATCCGTGGCCATCACTGGGGGTTTCAACCTTTTATTGCTAGTGCAGGAGTTCATTATTGTTACAGTGCGAAAATAAGCATAAAAGATATGACTCACCAATATTGGGGGAAACGACCCAGTGAATGACCAGTAAAAGTTGGACTCTCAATCAAAGAAATTAATCAATTCTTTTAAGATCATCCGAATGTTTGATGTAGTGTATTTGCCTGTCGCCGTCATTTTTCCTAATCATTATTTTACAGTCTTTGTACCAGACATATTTGAAGCCCATTTCTTTTGCCTTTGTTTTAGACCTCCACAGAAGATCTTTGAAATAGGGACCAAGGATTTCACCAACAAAAATCTTCTGGAATCCGTTTCCTTGTGTTGTAATTGTATTAAGTTGCCTTTTGTTCAGTAGAATTTGTCGTCTTTTTTGGGGGTTAGTAAATCTGACGTGGAGTTTTGGGGGAACTCCAGGTCGTCGGTCCGGAATTTTCTTGATGTCGAGGATGTCATCGCTTTTTAATTCGATTCCTGAGACTGCGGCCACCCGTTTAATAATTTCTGCAGGCTGCTCACCCTCTTTTACTTCGATCCCAGTAAATTCAAGGGTGTCTTCATGAGTTACTTGCTCCACTTCTGCCAGTCTGACTTCCAGGCTCTTTATTATTCTGTCTTTTTCCGTTAGCTCCTTTCTCATTAATTCAACTTCCGAAACCAGTTTGATAATGGTCTCCATCTTAAGATGAATGTCATCGTACTGACGGCTGATGAAGTCCCTTGTGTTTCTGGTTTCTTGATTTTCGTCATCTATTTTCTTTATTATTGCTTGTTTAAATACTTCCAATTTTTTTTCCATTTTCATCTCCATTTTCTCCAGGAGATTATCGAAGTTTAAAACGTAGGGCTCAGATGAAAGGTTAGCAGCTGTCGATTGTCCTTTGCTTCTCAGATTTTTTTCTGAATTTGCCATTTTGGTTGACTCTGTGGGTCAAACACTGCCTCTATTACCCTTTTGGTTGACTTGCGATGTACTGATAATTTTTCGATTTTAAACTATTGATAATTATTTATTCACTGGTCAATCACTGACAAATCAAACACTGAATTAGTAAAACTAACAATTCTCATCGGATTTGACACATTCACGGGGAAATTTACTCGCTGTACCAGATTGTTAACTATTTATTTCGGGAGCAGATCAAAACACAGCTGTCACTCGATTATAGGTGTATTATTGTCCCATAATAACATGTTATAAATCTTTTTACGCATACTCGCACGTCCTTTGCAATTTTATAACAAAATACCAAAATGACAAGAAATCTCTTCCATTTTCACTGGAGGCTGAGGTTGCAAGGAGCTCTTTCATAGAAAATGAAATTTCCCATGAAAACCCGCTAAGTGTAAAGCTCTCATGCGGCTTTAGCAACGGTCATTTCCAGAATAATTTGTGACGTCATCGCCGTCTTTTGTGCCGCAGCAATGCGGTCTGAGCGTACATAACGTTTTAATACTAAGTCGGGAGTATGATGGCCGAAGGCAGTTTGGAATACAATGCCATTGTTGCAGTTGCGCCGTATACCTGCACCCTGACTTTTTGTTACCCCTACCTTTTGTGAGTTTAGATTATAATTTACAAATTCAAGACCGTATAATTAAAATTAAATCCCGGGTGACTGCCGTGTGAAATTATTCGTAATTAAATTTTGCACCTCGTTAACGTAATAAAGAAAGATATTACAGTTTGTATAGACTTTTAATTCAAGATTTGAGAAGTGCTTCTTCTTAATTCTTAAATCATCGTTTTGGACAGTCTTACAGTATTCGTGTGCTCTAGTCTATTTGTAATGTTGATTGAAGAAACAAAATTGATTATCATAAGACGTGGCAAAGCTTTATAAAAGGAAAAGGTAGCGCAACGTCGCTCATTACTCTAAAAGTCAAAAAAAAATTATTTTTTAAAGCAAAGCAGTAATTTTATTTAGGGCGTAGATAAAAAAGTAATGCCTAATAATTACGATAAGATAGCTTTCTTAGTGATAAACCTTGAAATATCTTTATACTCTCAAAATACTTGTCCATTATAGAAATTTCCTTATATTCCCAAAATACTTGTCCATTATATAAATATCCTTATACTTCCAAAATACTTGTCCATTCCTTAGTTGACTTTAAAATTATATCCTTACGTAATTCCATCCCCAACTAAATTCCACACCTACGAATTTAAAATTTATGAAATATGGATGTCAAATATCTAGGGATCACTATAGAAAGTAACATGAAATTTAAGAAACATATCGAAAACTGTGTAAAAAGAATTAGAAAACTTACTTACATTTTTATACAATTAAGAAATATCCTAAATCTTTCAAATATTAAAATGGTTTACTTTGCTCTTGTACAGTCAGTGTTGCAGTACGGAATAATCGCATGGGGAGGTATCTATAAGAATAATCTGTATTCGATAGTAACAACACAAAAAATGATAATCAAAGTTATTATTAAAAAACCAAGAATTTTTCCAACCAACGAACTTTTTGAAAAATTTAAGGTCCTACCGATTTCAAAACTATTTCAAAGAAATGCTATTTTAAAAGTTTTTAAAGATTCTGATAGGTCCTCAACGCGAAGTATAAGACCTAGAACATCTGGGAACATGTATGTACCTAGATGCAATACGACAGCTGCACAACACCATCATGAATATATAGGCCCAAAGTTATTTAACGATTTACCGGATACAATAAAAAGTGAGAAAAATTATTTTAAATTTAAAAAAAAACTTTCGTTGTATTTTTACAGAGAAGATTGACTTACTTTTATCGATGATTTTCAGATACATTCTGTTGCTTATATTTTTGTTGATTTTTCGTTGATTTTTGTTGATATTCTGTTTCTATAATTATTTGTTATTTTCTTATTGTACAATATTTTGTAGTATTTTACAGTATTTTTGAAAATATTTTTTTCCTACTTTGTAACTGTACATATTATTATCTATATATAAGCACATAGACTAGCTCCCCAGTTTGACGCGAGAATATTTCTCTACAAATTGGGTAATCAAAAAAAGTGATGTCTGATATGAAATGTAATATATTTTTATCTCTTGTGAATATTTACTTTTTTTCTTAATAACCAAAAAAAAAAAATCTGTCAAAACATCGCCAAAAAATACCAAAATTACCACCGGCCACTTACAAAATTTGTCTTGTGGGAAAATTAACCCTAACAATTATTCAGTGCATTTAAATTGCTTCAATGAGATAGCAGCGTTGTCTCTTTATAGACCTTTTCCCAGAATTCATTTCGTCCCTCGGGCGCACCGCGGGAAAGCAGTTTCTAATTTCTTACTGCTGCTTTCTCTTCCCCTTCATACTATTAAATATACCTTCCGAATTTTCCATACTGATAATTTCAAACACTCTAGAATTACAAACATAAGTAAACATGAACATAGTAAGAAAGGACGTAGGCTTCTCAAAATATTTTTAAAAAATCACTTAAATATACTTCAGTAAAGGTTCTTCTATTTATGTAATATAATTTCGTATCGTATGTCTGAAAAAAATAATAAATCATTTTCAATCAGAACTTTACAGTAAATTATCATTTAATTTTTGCGTAGCAAGTTCAGTCTTCATAATTGAATTTAAAACCTCGAGTAATATTATAACTGAGCTTTATGCAACAGCCGTTAGAAGTAAACTAGTTCCACATCTCACAGCTTACCCCGCCCGGAACAATCCCTCTCGGTCTCCCGGCTCCTGGCCGTCGGGTTTACTCTCCACGGCATATAAAGTAATTGGCGAATTACTTCTCTAGATAACAGTGATGAGTTTTGAAAGAAAAATCCAGTGGACTTTTTGTGTCCTTTGATGAAAAAAAGTATTTTTGAACACCGTAAAAATACAGATTTGTTCAGAGCTTAATAAATATTTCAACCTCTGAAGATTAATATTAAAAATATCTTGTCATCATTAAAATTTTACTTTATAATACCTACCTCCTTCATATACAGAATTTAACAAATATTTATTTATGGGAAGTAGTACCTACCTGTACAAGGTGCACTTTTTTCCAACCAACCCATAGTTTTAGATATCATATTAAAAAAAACACTTGTAAAGTTTCTCGAATTGGATGAATATAAATAAAAAAAAATTTGATTACCTTTGTAAAATCAGAACCTAATTTATTTATTTATTCACGCCTTGAAGGCTTTTACACTTAAACATTGTTGTAGGTAAGTTTTTCAGGAGTACAATAATAAGTTTAGAGTTCATAATATAGTAAACAGAGTATTAACGATATAAGTAGGTACCTACAGTAAAATATGCTATAGAGAGTACAAAGGAGTTCAACATTTATTTATAATAACAAGAGTACAAAATAAGTAGGTACTTTGAGGTACTATAGAAGTAGTTAGAGAGCAATGTGCAAGTATGTAGTAACTTTGTTGATATTTATAAAAATAAATATGAGCAGTTTGTTATAAACCATGTTTGTATTTGGCAAAATTTTACTATAGAACATAGCTAAATTAATACAGCAATACAAGGTGCACATGAAGAAGTTTGGAAGATATTATGATATATCAAAATTTGTGCAATGGAGTTTGATAAGTGTATTATAATGAGATAATAATGTAGTTAAGGTAAGTTTCTTAAATTTTTTTCTTACGTTTAACATAATAAATATAAATAAACATTAACAGTTTCTCGTAAAGCACGATTGTAATAAACCTTTATAACACCTGTTGGGTGTTTTACAAAGCATAGAACAATTCAATATAAAGATGAAATTTGCACATTAAAAAAAAATTTCCAACACATGTGAGAATGAGAAAAAACTAGTTTAATGTAATAATTGTTAGTAAGGACGATTACATTCTAACACACCTTTGAGATATGTACGTTTAAATATATTTTTTGGCGATTTGTAATAATTGTACCAATCTTGGAAATATTTTTTTTGACTTAGTAATTAAAGATAACAAAGTGAGATATTAAAAATAAACAACTCCAACTCAATAAGACAAGAATCCCACGTCCACTGGATTTGCAAATTTTCCCTTTAGGATCGCTATAAACATTAGACGGCATTAGCGCTCAGCCCAGGGGACTATCTCGTGTCTGCGATCTCTTTGCTTTCCCGTCTCATTTAGGCTACGAGGACTGATATAGAAGATTGTGCAATCCTTATTCAGCAAAGTCTTATGATTAAATTCAATTGAAAATGATAATGCTTCTCTTTTGCGAGAATAATGTATAAATTATATGGTATTTGACTAATTAACGTGAGCAACCATTTCAATTATCTTAATTATTGATAAAAATGCCTTACACATTACGCTTATAAATATATTATTTGTTGAGGGTCTTCGCCAGTATTTAGATCCGGTCTTTGGAAACTCGTACAAATGGGATACTTGTAAATCTATATCATGGAGAGAACCAAAAACAACATCTTTTTTCAAACTGAGCATTCCGAATTTTTTAAACTTAAAAAAAAAAATTTCGGCAAATTGGTAGGTTTAAAAAACTATTGGAACCGGGTCTACGCTTATTAAAACTCACTTAAAAAATCATTTTAAATATGATATTAATCCCCTGGCGATCTTTTTTTTCAAATTTTTAACTAAAAAATTCCAATTTAGGACTCGATTTACTCGAAAACGAAAGCTCAAATAAAAATTACCACAAAATTGTCTCCAAATGTAAAGTAGATTCCCCAGTTTTCCTCTTGTACTACGAGTTTCCGGACACCATGTATAATAATATACTGATTTTCAACAATCAGGTTAATGATAGAGGTTAAAACAACAAAACAAAGATATTTACCTTACGGTCATACCGGTGAGAGCTTGCTTTGTTCTATTCAGTAATAAAAAAATAATATTGTATAATAACTAATAATATTCATTATTTTACACGACTGCAAACATTTAAGTCAGATTGACAGATTTTCTGTTCAAAAAAAGCAAAAATGTTCTAGTTATGCATGATGCATTATTTAGTGAATATTTTTTTTAATTAATGTTAATTTTTAAATGTTTGTAATGGTTGTAACCTCACTTATGATACACGCATTGTTCATGACAAAGAGAAAAATAATATATCGGGGCTATCAAAGACACGCTTTTAGTTGGTTCTATTTACAGCAAAGATATAAAATAAAATAACCATAATTTAGGTACTAGACACGGTAACTAGTTTTACTAGTATATCGTAAAGAAGGTTTTGTCATATTCCATATTACGCAAGATCCGACATTTTACGATATCCTAAAAAAAAGATTCAGTATTTTCTAACAAGAATTTTGTCCTTCTGTACATTTTAGTATCATCAACGGAATATCTTACCCGCAAAGTATAACGCCATGTTATATAATAATACTCCTCTATCGATGAGCTATGAGCATCCATCCGGACACCGAACTACCTACATTAGGTACTTTACCCTATAATCTGTACCCGTACTCTGTACCACAACCTCAGATGGTTCCGTGTACTACAAGATCATCGTCTGCCATTGTGAACGAGTACCGCACAGCCTCCTTCGTTCCTGGTTACAGAATACCGATAAAAATAAGTTACGAGATAAAATGTTCTAGTATTATGTAAAAAAAAATCTCCGCTAATATTACTGTAGTTAGAATTTTCAAATAAATTAACTGGTGAGGTGGTTAATTTATTAAATACGAAATATAACACACACTAACATTGTATTAAGTTTAGTAAGTACCTATACCTAACGCAAGGTCAATGATTGTTTTTTCATATTTGTGGGGAGTTAATAGTCAATAAGGGTCGGTTTCAAAAAAGTGGGCTAAGCATTGTAGAAAATTTATACCATTTTTTTTACGAAGCGTTCGCTTAGTGAAAATATGTTTTCAAGTTTATTTATATATATATAAAACTAGAATAAAGTTGTCGTTTTCTAAATTGTATCTGATTGTGTGAAGAATAATACAGATAATCGAAAAAACGATACCAAAATTATTTTATTTTAATCAATTAATTATTTCAAACTATTAAAATTTTTGACAAAATTCGTGAATTTTCAATTTTTTCTATTCGAAAGGTAAATTGCTGATCGTCTCTCTATTGTCAATAAAAAAGATATATTAAAAGGAAACAAAAAAAATTTAATTTTGAAATTCAATGATAGCGAAGCAAATATTTTAAAAATATTCCTTTTCACAAATCCTGCAATGATCTTTTTTTTCCATGATGTTCCAAAGGTCTGCCCTTGTAAAAAAATGTATGCGTAAAAACGTGTACTACATTTTTATCAGACATTAAAATACAAAATAATTAGATTTAAATATATTAATAGTTTTTTTAGAAAATATTGCTTGACATAAAGTGTACCGTTGCGTTGATAAATTAAGTTCAGTTGTATGAGAGATACACGGTCGTACCATAGCCGGCAAGCTGAAATACAATATACTCTGATACTATGTTTTGGTAAGTATTAAATCATGTATGCCGGAGAAAAATATAAGGAAATAATGTTAAATATATCTCGCTTAAATCACATTAAGTAGAGGCGCTCCGCTAAGATATCATAATATCTAAATGTTCTTTACCTCATATGTATGGAAATTTCTTTATCCAGACCTGTTTATAATAAGGGGAGATCAATCTCCACTTGGTTTCTACTTATCTTTTTATTACGAGGGGCGGGACTTCATACGCAGTATTATTTATAGTTTTTGACATGGAATATAAACCGCTGATAAGTAAGCTACAAAGAAAGGCGGAGAAAATATTTCAAAAAAATCTTCCATACTGGCGCCTTATCTCGGTCATTTATGAGGGTTTTTATACATGCAAGGGCATGTTATTATGTTGTCTTCTGGGTTTGTCCCCGCAAAATAGTCGCAGTTTTAGTATCGAAGAACGGAGTCAGGTGAAACATGTTTACCCAACCGCGAAGTGGAAATAATAAAAAAGTATAAAATCTTTCACGTAAATATTGATCAAGTATAAGATTATAAAGCGGTAAATCATATGAGACGTTATCTATCGACACACTTTTAAAAATAACTTTTAAGCCCGTCGAACAATGTCAAAAGAAATACTATGAAAGTGTTAAGAAATCATGAATAAATGATGCGTTCATGCGTCTCTATTTCTTTTTAGGTTTGAAATTCAAACATTGAATCCAGTTATATTATCAGCACAGACTCGTGAAGTACCACGGATAGTCTGAATTATTGAAAGATCAATTACAATTTTGAAAAGAAAACTTAAATTCAAATCAAAATTGAGTTCTTTAAACCAAATTTCACGTAGGACTAACGCACAGCATAGAGAAACTAAATAAATGTGTCTTAAAAATAATTCATTGGCCTTCACGTGTACTGCATTATAGCCTTCATTTTGGCATTAGTGTGTTCGATGATATTTTTATAATATTGTTGTAAAGCATCAATATAGAACAGTTATTATAGAAAAAAAACAAACAATACTTTTGCAAATCTTTTCTTCAATAATATCTTACCTCAAGCTTTATTGTGAATTGCATGGTTTGGATGGTAAAGATCAAAAAACTAAATCAATAGCAGGCTAGTAAACAAGACATTGAAATTCATTAGGAAAAGTTTCTAATGAATTTGCACTTCATAATTACCCACACCAACGTTTGTTTAAAAAATATAAGCCATGTTTTTAATTCAAAGAGTTTCATGTATATTATATGTATTATTAATTAATTATTAAAATAATCGTGGCTTTGTCTGTCGTAAGAAGTTATTTCTAAGGGTGGAGTTCGAAACGGCTTCGCATGCGTTTGTCAGCCCTTCCGGGTTAAGGCAGCGGCGGGGAGGCGTCTGCAGCTACGAACACCCCTCCGTGATACCACGTGACCCGATACACCCCCAAACACGACCACCTCCTGCATCCCTATCCTCCCATCCGCCCCAAAGGCAGGGGAAATTTATTTAAGGGTCTGTTAATTAGGATAGCCGCGTAATAAATCTACAGGACTCTCTTTGTATGGTAAATAAAATAGGATTTTCGGTTTTATCTGTCACCGAAACAACCTTATTATGAAAAGATTATTTTTATCTCTGCCATATTAATTAAATTATTTTTCTTTTGATTTATAACCTTCGTGGAAAACAAATAGGAGTATTTAGGAAACATAGGTATGTACATACCATTTTATCTGCCTATTATGAATCATAAAATCAGAATGACGAATATAATTTCTTTTTGGGCTAGGATATTTGAATAAATTAAAAAAATTGGGAAATGAGACTTGGTATGGGAAGGTTGGCTGAATGCAGAGCTAAATAATGGTTTTGAATTAATAATTCAATCTGGGAGGCGGATTTTGGTACCGCCGCCCGGGAACCATTTATTGGATAACCAACACTTCTGCCATAAGTCACCTCAAGTTATTTGCTACGTTTGGTGATTTAGCAGGGGTTTCCGGGTTCATCAGGTTAGGTTAGGTTTGGTTATGTGTTCAGGATACCCGCCTACCAGCTTATTGCGCCGTAGCGGCGAGGGATAGATTTTGACATACTGATCCTTAGATTCCCACACACCACTCACACGTTTTTCCTCTTTAGAATTTCCCTTTTTTTTATTTCCCTAAAAAACCCCTCCACACCGCATCCCCAAAGATGGCATAGGCCATGTAATGTTTGTAAAAATCTCTTTTGGGATTGGCTTCCTTACTTGTACAAACGAAACACTTCTTCGTATGTAAGTCATTTTGAGTTTTCCTAAAAATAATTAAAATATTAAAATTCCAAAAGCAAATTACGAAACATGACATTTTATTTTAATTAAAAATATATTTCAAATTAATTTCTAAAAGCAAAACAAATTTATCGCTTCATAATAGTAAATAATCGGAAGAACTTTATCACTAGCATAGTATGTAATAAAGGGTTTTCCAATAAGAGGTGTTATTTTAAATAGCCCGCTATTTCGGTATATGTTACTTTTGAAGTTGTCATTATTTAACATTTAACAATTAGAAACTACGCCATGAATAAAAATGGAACGATACACGCTTCAACAACGCATTGAAATTACTAAAATTCATGAAAATTTGGCAGAGACGGTTCGTAAAACTTTGTCGGACCGCAATACAGAAATCGGTGAAAAATTTCAAGCTGTTGGGACAATTTAGTGATGTAAAGAATAAAACCCGTGCACGTTGCTCAAAAAAAGCCGAGAATATTGCTGGTGTAGCCAAAAGTGTTGAAGAAAACCCAGGTTTGTACATTCCTCGTCGCTCTTTGGAATTAGGCAATCCACACCGTATTTTGCATAAAGATTTGTGTCTTAAGGCTTATAAAGTTCAGTTAACACAAGAACTCAAGGCGGTCGATCATCAACAACGTCGTGTCTTTGCTGATTGGGTCCTTGAAATGCGTGAAAATGATCCGGAATTCCATCGAAAAATCATCTTGAGTGATGAGGCCCATTTTCACCTTGGTGGCTTTTTCAACAAGCAAAATTATCGCATCTGGGGCTCGGAAAAACCCAAGAGTTATTGTTGAAAAGCCTCTCTATTCTCAACGTGTGACTGTTTGATGTGATTTATGGTCCGGCAGAGTCATTGGACGTTACTTTTTCGAAAATGAGGCTGTAACAACAGTTACGGTGAATGGATTGCGCTATCGAGAGATGATTAATGATTTTTATGGCCTGAATTGGATGGTATTGATCTGGACAACGTTTACTTTCAAAAAGACGGCACTACGTGCCACACAAACAACGAAACGATTGATCTTTTACGATAGAATATCAAAATAACACCTCTTATTGGAAAACCCTGTATTATACCTCCGTCACTAGCTCTACCAACACAAAGTTTCGACCGCCAAACGTCATTACGCACGCATCGCTAATTTTACTGCTCGAGTTGTAATGTTTTCCCTTCACTTCCTCATGTCATCTGAAGCCTGCGACGTTACCGGGACACCAACATAATCAGTTCGTAATGTAAAATCAGACACTTACACCAAGTATGTACTATGTCATCGTTTTACAAACGTTTGTTTTAAAGCTTAATTAATTTATACTTAAGTCAGCTGTTGAACAAGTAATGATTAACTGTTTTCTGACCAAAAATAGATTCATATTAAAGATATTTAAAATAGGATCTCTGCAGATACAAAATACAAGCATAAATGTTGGTATTCTTATATTATTCTTCAGTTAGACACCGATGCCAGTTGTCAAATATTTAAAGATCACGAGATTTTTACCAAGATATTTTATAACTTTCTGGTAAAATACATGATTTACTTTAGAACTACGGTAGACAACAGGAAATTATGTATTAAAAAGAACACGGTTGACCATTTGAAATCTCATTTGTGGTAAGGAAAAAAAATCCTCTGGGCCTATTTCATCTTTGTGGATGCTGTTTGGAGGGTTTTTTTATGGAAAAGAATTAGAGGAAGTTTTTTGAATGAAAAAGTTTTAGAGATGGGTAGCAATCTAAGGGTCAGTGTGTTAAAGAGTGACGGAAGTACAAATCTATCCCTGTCGCAAGGCAGAGAGACCAGATGGAGAGGTCAAAGGTTATTTCTAAACCACCCCGCCACGCTTCTGGTTGGTTTTTGCCGCCAAGATCTGAACACCCCACACCGAATGAACCCGGGCACCCGCGCTAAGTCACCAAACGTAGCAAACCACCTGGGGTGAACTGTGGAAGAGATGTTCGTTATTCAAAATGAGAAACACATGGTCCCATTAACCTACAATAGCGTTGGAAGTTTCCTAACCAAGGTTTGGTATACAGTATTACTATTGTATTTCGGTTGGAAGTAGCTAGCCGACGTAAGACGAATGCGCCGCGATGGCAACGCTTAAGCGTCTCGCAAATTTAGCATAACGTGGGTGGATTATAAAGGCGGTACCATCGGTGAAAATTTTAACCATATAGATAAACTGTTATTTTTAGATACGGTCCGTTTGTGTACAATTCGGTATTATTAACAAATGTAAGTTTACAAGACTTTAAAACAATTTAAGGAAGAAGTTTTTGCTAACATTTTCTGAAATTCATTTTTTGCTGGAGAACAAACACAACGACGACTAAACGTGGCTGTAGGTAGGCTAAATTTTTTTTATTTTTTTTTTATAGTTAATACCTCACAAGAGTCCCAACTGCTCCCGTCTGGAGCCAGTGAGACTATGGCATCCCCAATTGGGGGATGTTGTGAGGCTGAAGGTACGTGGGGAAGGGAAAGAGGAAGGTGGGGAAGTACCTGGCTATTCAGATCTAGTCACTAAACACGGCTAAAGCCATTTGGAGCAACGTTTCAATTCTGAATGGTGGTCTTACACCAGGGCGATACTGGTAGTATCTTACACTCTGGAACGTGCCGCAAATATACTATATATTATTTTAATTAATTAATTGTGAAATAACACAAATTAATCAAATAAAATTTATTTGCGCACGCCGGGTTCGAACCCGCGACCTTCGGAATGGCAGTCCAATGCGTTACCACTGGACTATGCCGGCCGTCAGAAATAAGGTATTTAATAAGAATAACAAATATTTTTACCTTTAAGAAAAATTATAATGAAGTAATTTTATTACATTAACTCCACGCAAGAGGCCCTGAGAAAAAAAACTTTCCCTCAGGACCCATGTCATCTTTAGGGATGCTGTGAGGAAGATTTCTTTAATGAGAGGAAATAATGAACATGGGTCTCGAAGATACCCATATTAAAGGAGAGACGAAACACAGACGCCATTTTTGTCATAAATAAGAAATATATAATCATCAAATTCATAGTAGCGTGTTTTAAGGAAGTAGTTAGTTACACAGCTACGAGTTTAAAAAATATTGAACATAAATTCAGCATTAGTATTATTATATAATTTTAAACTTTAATCTACTTTAAACGAGTTATTTCTTTTTCACATAATCCGGCCTCTTCAAGACCCTTTTTATTAAATACTTTACCACAGCACTTACATTAACACGCCTCACAACCCAGTCCAACCAGGTGGGAATATAGTTCTCCTCTCTTTAGTTAAAATAATAAAGTTTAAAATGATGGTTTCATTATAATTATAATTTCGGAAATCCACTAAAAAAACAAACATGGTGTATTTTTTGTGGTTAAAATTTAATTTGATCTTTTACACTCAACTACTTTAAAAATGGCACGTGCATCATTCTGCTCACGATATTAATTACTAGACGCCGATGGGTGGCTAAGGCTTCCATTATTCTGGTAATTAGTTAGTTATTTGAGAGATTGATTGGATTTTATAGGGCGGTTATCGCTGATTTACCGAGCCGACGTCAATATTTTGATATTCCATAATTATTCCGCCTTCTCTCGCTCGCGTAATATGAACTCTTAAGCCAGTTGCGGAAGCAAGAAGCTCGCTACATTGTTACAGAGAGGTGGCCAATTAAACACTATTAAATTACTGTTCAACGCATTCCGTACTGGCCTGTATACGTGTGAGACATGGTGTCACTACCGAACTTGCTCGATGGAACGATTCCGAATTCAATATAATGACGCCTGTAGAATCATATTTGGATACCGAAGATACAGCGGCGCGTCGACAATGTTCACAGAATTTGGATTAAATGGATTTGCCGGCCTGATGAGACACCGGGTCACTGGAGCCAGGATGCGGCTAATGGCATCCGCCAACACGTTGGTGACCGCAGCCTACCAGCACCAAGCGCCACTCCTGAGTGAGCGCTGGGCCCAAGCGCACTCAAGACCACACCCTGCATAGCTGTCCTTATTTGTTAATTTATTATATCTATTACACAAAAATATATATATGTCTTTATGGGACGTGTGGGATAGGGCGGAGTGAAAAAACTTTTTTTCAAATTTCGTGTTTCCTATACTACCAATGGGTGCCTTGGTAGTACCCTATAAAGTACACAAAATATCATCAAATTCCAACTTCATCTTCAGGTGGCGCACTGACCCTAAAGTTCTACAAAAAATTGTGTTTTTTCAGATTTTGTTAGTAAACAAGCACATCATCTAATCCAGCTTATCCGTCACAAAATGTATTTTAGTTTTAGCCATCTAACTTACCCCTCTTCCCCCCACCCTTTGACACTATTTTGCGTAACAACAGTTGCAGTCAATCAGTAATTAACAGACATTAGCGCGGAGTGCACGTTCGTTGGAGCAGCTGCGAAAAATTGATTGTGATTTCTTTGTAATATGCCTAAAACAAGAAAAATTTCTATGTGTTCTATGTTTGTTGGCTCAGAAAAATTAAAAGACAATGTGTTGCCAACTTATTCGGATGTAATAAAGTATTATTTGTGGATTAGAAATGACTTGCAGTGGTTATAAAATGGAAAAGATCCTTCTGTGAAAGATATATGTGAAATTATTGCAATCGATCTAATTACGTTGTGGAATAAAGCGTCTATTCCTATTGTAACTGAACGTCAAATTGTAACTAAACTAACCCGGTACTATCACAAGTATAAATGCTTAAAGAAATGTCGAGTACCTAAAAAGAAAACTGAATTTTATGAAGATGCAACAAAAAAACTCTTTGATATTGCTGTTTGCAAGTGCATCGATTTTTGTAAATGTTTAGTGAAAATACCCAAGAAAGAGCTAGAATTCCTGCAAGATCAGAGAAGTAGCCGCAAAATGTATATCGGCTCAAAAGATATAGTGGCAACCAAGGCTTTGGAGCGTAGGCAATTACGACTAATGAGGCAAAATAAATTCCTTCAAAAACAGACTGTTGAGAAACCTCTGAGCCCCTCACCAGAGACTTCAGAGACCTCGGATGATAGTGTAAGATTATCAGACAGCAATCAAGATCCAGACTTTTATACACTTTTTCCGGCATACTCCACGCCATCCACATCGAAATCACAAACAAATCAGATGAGGCATTGATTGAAAAATCTTGCCACTGCCCGTGACAGGACTGGTGTCTCCGACAGATCAGCATCAACCATCGCCAGTGCAGTTCTTCAAGATATTGGTTTTATTTCTAAACAAGATTTCTCAAAAGTAATAGATAGAAGTAAATTACGACGCGAGCGCCGAAAAGTTCGAGAAGAGTTGCAAAGAAGGCAGATTTCGAGCTTCGGGAGTTCTGACGGTAAAATAAGTGGGTTATATTTTGATGGTCGGAAAGACAAGACCATTGTGCAAGAAAAACATGATAACAAGTACCACAGGAGAGCCATTACTGAAGAACATATTGTTTTGCTCTCCGAGCCAGATTCTCAGTACATTGGCCACGTCGCGCCTCCTTCTGGAACCGCTAATTCTATCAAGGATTCAATTGTAGAATTTTTAAATTTGCACTTCGGAGATTTATCAACCATTGTAGCCATTGATTGCGATGGAACGGCTGTAAACACGGGCTTCTAGAATGGAGCAATCGCATTGATTGAAAGACATTTAAATAGACCATTACACTGGTTTATATGTTTGTTGCATGCCAAAGAATTACCACTGCGTCATCTTTTTAATACTTTGGATGGCAGTACTTCAGGTCCCAATACGTTCGCAGGAGTCATTGGCAAGATGTTACAGCACTGTGAAGACCTCCCTGTGGTAAAATTTGATAAAATTGCGACAGTCTTACCCGATATCGACGTGAAAATTCTAAGCAATGATCAAAAATATCTGTATGAAATTTGTCAAGCTGTAACACAAGGCAGCGTAAAAACTGATTTGGCTAATAAGCAACCAGAAAAGCTGGCACACTCTCGTTGGCTAACCTGTGCAAATGGAATATTGAGACTATATTTAGCAACAAAGTTTCCAACTCATAGTCTGGTTGAGATTGCTACGTTTGTGATAAAAGTGTGTGCGCCAATATGGTTCACCATAAAAACAAAACCTCCAAAACAGGCTGTGGAGAGATGTGTGAAGCTGGTCACTGAAGCTAGCTTGGCTGTTTGCGGAAGTACAGCATGCGATGGATATATTCGAGCAAGAATAAAATCTAGAAAAGAAATGCCGAAATTCGAAACAAAATTACACTTTTCCTCTGGAATTCAGGGAGCTACCCCATACGCATATGACACGACTCAAGGCTGAAATGATTAAAACATATATATATATTCTTAATGTTCCTTATATTTTAATGCAAATAATAAAGTTAAATATGATAATAATTTTGTTTTAAATTTTTAAAAAATTTCTAGAATCGATCATTTTTTCAAAATTTCAGGTCCTCTGCGCCACCTGAAGATCATATGTCAAAAAAAAAATAAAAAATATTTTTCAACAGCTATTTATCTACAGCAACATTAAATGATATAGGGTTTTTGAAATTCGAAGAAAAAAATTTTTCGACCTCTTTCACTCCGGGCTAGTGTGGGATTGCAATTACTTTTAATATAACGTTTAGATACGTCAATTGACTTTCAACAATTGCAATTGACTGAGTTTAAGTCCTGGTTTATTATGGATTTCATCTGTCTATAAATTTGTTTGTGCATTCCGTTTTCGTTTTCAAAACACTGCTGCATCCAGTTTGCTATCCAAGCAAGCCTTATTTTAACTAGAGTAAAAACTTTGACTAGGTGGCTACTTTGACAGAGTTTTTATGGTATATGCCTGCCTGAAGAAAGTTTGAAAAAAAATTGTGAAACTGAAGTTTCTTCGGACAAATTGTATAATTCTTTACTTTTGATATTTACAAAATTTGTGATTTCTAGGATAAAAAAAATGGCTTTTATTTTTTAAATATATAAATAGAAACACACCTTTTCGGATGTCGTTTAGTTTACTGTCCTCATAACTACTAGTTATTTGATGTTTTATCATTTAGTATCATGCTCATGAAAAACCTTTCCGATACTTAAAACTATTTCTTATCAGCTTTTCATGCCACGTTCAAAAACTATTCACAAACTAGTCAAAAAAATTTCAACTTGCCTTATTTTTTTAAAACGGTATAACGCATATTCGACATCCCATTTGCCCATGAGGGAAATAACATTGCGAGATGAAAATTGTTCGACTCACCATGAAATTACAGATTATGAAAAGCGATGCAAATTTCTTGATTTGAGGTACCACAATTTTTCTTGCTGTTGTTGGTATAAAGTGATATCTTGAACTGGTTAAATGGTCTTTGTAATGCATTCATCTATTCAAACGAGTGAAGACCATGTAACTTCAGTTAAACGAAAGTTTCAATCTTAACCATTTATTACCAAAGTGGTCTATGTCGACCACCAAAGGTTGAGTTCTCCCTGCTTTCTATGTCAATGAAAAAAAAAATTGGGGTGCTTGAGATGTAAATGGGGGTCACGATAGTAGAACTTGATCACTTGTTCTTGGGCTCAATAGCAACATTTGACCAAACTTGTATGACTTGTTTACATATTTATATAAAAATACGAATTTCAGAGACAAACACTATTCCAGTGATATGATGTATATGTAAATATAAATAGTAAAATAATATAAAATAAATAATACAAAGTGATATGATGTATGTGTATATATAAATGCGTTTAAAGGGTACAATTGAAAAATTGTTGGGAATTATTATTCTCAAATTTTCCTGCCCTCCCCCCCCCCGCCCACAAATATTTTGCGGAGAATTATATTCCCCTCCGAATCTTTGGGAATACCATCACTGGGGTCTTCCCAAATCGGAAAAAAATCAGCACGTGGTTTACGGGTCAAAAAAGTTTGGGGATCTCTGATCTAGACTGCCAATCTGATTGTAAACCGTAATATTACACAAACCATTTAGAATCGGTAGTTATTAACGATGATACTGATAAAACCCTCCCCGAGATCTGGATTAAACAAAAAAAATACACCGGCAGGATAAAAATTCCTAACTTCCATACTTCACTGTTCTAAAATATGCTCTCGAATTACTGTTATTTTTATATAGGTATAGGCGTGTTGCTACGGCCAGCACGTGTATGATTCAGATTTTAATAAATGTTGAAGTATTTGTATTATTATACTTACTATTTACTACCCCGGCTCAGAACAGATATTATTGTCTAGTGAGTCGGGTAGCGCACGTGATTTTGTTAATAACCTTAAATAAAAATTAATTTAAAAAAAAAAATCGGTTTCGATGAAAGGTGCAATAGTGTACTCATGTAATGCATTCATTATGTATTCCTGCATAATGCGTCAAATCAATCAGGTAAACTGAACGTTCAATTTAAAAAAGGAACTGATAAGTGGAAATCATATCAAACAAGCGAACGTGTTGGAACCAAAATTATTTTTTAATGTATTTGAAAAGCACATTGCTTATTTTAAAGTTGAAAAGATGTTGCTATTTTTAAAGTTTACAAACATTTGAAAGGCAAATGACTTATTTTGACAGGCAATGATTTTGAGGCAAATATTTTTTAAGAAATACAATCAGTTTCACGAATTCTACAATAATTATAACAGTTTGTTACGGGTTTGCGTTAGTAATGTACTAAAAATCAATAATAACATATAAATATCGTGGGTTATAACAAAACACAATTTTGCAGAATGGATAATTATAGATAGACACTAAAGTATTTTATCGTAAGAACAAATCAAAGCTTCATTAATTGGATTCGCAAAAGATTCCATCAAATCTTACAAAAACAATCATTCCGGTACACAAGACAAAATGACAATTAATTAACCCTTCCAATCTGCGAGCCTGAACAAAGGCAGTCACCCTGAAATGCGGCTGAAACTTTAAATCGAATGACGCGACGTATTACGCTGAAAAAGGCGGAAAGCATTATTTATTCAGCCACTCGGACCAAAAAGGGAACTTCCTTCCGTTTCCTCCAAGGCAAGGTTCCACCAGAAAGGAGCGAAGCCTAGAATAATGGCTCGTTCAATTACTGACAATGTGCTCATCAGCCAAGCTTTTTTGCGAGACTTTGAGCGTTTCAAAACCACCACAAGTTACAACAAGAAATATTTTAATATCTTTGAATATTTTGTGGGCGGCTTAGCAATGGGCATTATGTTTTATTCAAGCACTGAAGGGAAGGCAATTCCTGTGGTAATTATGATAGTCTCGTTTTGTTTCAGCACGGCTTACTATCGTATCCACCTCCAAGGACCGAGTTTATAACTAACCTAGAAGTAAGAACGTGATATAATTTTAAAGTTTAATACGTACCTTTGTGCCGTAAAGTGCTGAAAGTACCTGGCGTAACATATTTTTACGTCTCTCTTTTATATTTATTAACCAACCTTTGTACGTAAATTAAACCTATTTAAAAATTCTATTTACTCTTAGAAATTGAGGATGAAAAATGAACAAAGCATTTTCGTGGAAAAAATCACTAGATTCTCGGTTTTAACATTTAACTTTTTTAATGTAGTACTCATAAGCGTGTCTTAAATGTACCTAATAATATTAATGTATTTGTTTAAAAATTATACGGCCCACATGTGTCATTGACATAGGTATAAAGTTACAAGTACAAAATGTAAAGTGTAAGAGAAAAAAAATGTCGAAGACTTTAGACGCAATGGATAAATTTGTGGAAAATCTGCAATCCCAATGTATTACTGCTAAGTACCGAAACAATAAAGCGCTAAGAGAGTTAAAAAAACTTTTTTTTGTTCCAACCAAAGAATAAAAACAAGCGAAAGATCTCTTTGACGTGTGAGCAGCTTTTTACGAGGAACTCAATTAGAAGATTCTAAGTAAGAGAGTGTTATTTTGAAAGCGTAATGTATGAACACTTGACACCTTCTTTAGATCTCTCCTTTGCCGTTGCCTCAACCTGAACGTGATTAAAAGCCTTTACAAGCAGAACGCAGTAGACGAAAACTCGTGCTACATGAATACTAAAATAGGTCCCGAGAAGCTGTGGCTTTGCGGTTAATTTGATTATTCAGTTAGAATGATGACTGGTTCGGTATCTACGCACAGATATTTGGAACACCTTGAAAATTTACCTAGGGACTTGAAAGATGATCTGTAGAAAACGTTGTTCTTTCAGAAAATGCTGTTAATTACACCGCGAATGGATGGAAAGCATTTAAGGTGATCATTTTTTAGCTCGTTCATAATGTTTGCTTTCGAAAAAGTTTGATTCTTACCACTTAAAAAAAACAATGTAAAATAAAATAAAAATACCATCTTATTCGTGATTTATAATAAATAACCTTGACCTTATATTATATAAAACTCTATATTTTTAAAAGTAGAAAGATTCCACAATTTTCGACAACTCGGTAGAGAAACTATATATTATGGACCCACCATTCATAGCTTTTATCTTCCGTGCGAACGCTTGGTTTAATATCTAGTTATTTATTTCGTTTAATATAAACACAAAAAATTATCATCATGATCAACGTTTGTGAACAAAGGAAAATGTGAAGTCAAATACATAAGGTACGTATCGAGACATTTAAGAAGAACTGAACCTAATTAAAATATGAAATACTTGCACCACAGTTCCTAAGCACTAAATTCATTTAATCAGAGTGTATTTTACTCTAAGAGCTTTTAAGGTAAAGTTGTTAATGAAACCATAAATGATTAAACTATTTAATACTCTCCCGTGGGCCTATTTTCTCTAAAGTAGTTTACCGGCAGACAAAGGTATGAAGAGAATGTTACGACTAATTCGTACGTAGATATTTAATTTGCCAGCCGTCCCATTTTCCTTTGCGATTCTTCTTGAGGCGATTATTTCCACCGACTCTTTCAAGCGAGCATTTAATTTTACCCTTGACTCCCTTCGAATCCTGTACAAGATATGTATTGTGTATTTTAATATTTCAGACATTGCGAAAACATCATTTGTGATGTTATCTTGTAATTATCATGTCTTTTTATACATATTTTTTAAATATTCAACTTTAATTTTTTATGATTTGTGATTTTCACTGCCAAAAATATTATGGTGATTTGTTTTTGGGGTATAATGCCGTGTTGCCCTACCTCTTTCTTTAGCCAACGTTTCGGACAACATTGCAGTGTCCATCATCAGGGCAGATGTGTAATGCCATCATCCACACGGCATAATACCCCAAAAACAAATCACCATAACTTTAATTTTATTCAATTCATTTTATTGTATGCTTAAATTAAAAAAAAAACATTCCCGGGTTACGAATAACCTGAATTTTTTTTATTCAATATAAAAAAAAAAAAAAAAAACTACCACCAAAGTAAGTGGAAAATGTTACACTTGTTTGGATGGACGAATTATGATTGCTCAACCACTGACCGGTTATTTATTTGTTCCATTTGTCAAAACATGTAAACGCTTTTCAATTTATTAACAGAGGTATGTTAATATTCAATTATTTTATTGTTTTTATCACTAACAGACTAGTTAGATAAGTACAAAGAAAACATAAAAACTCCGACGGTAAATACAAGCTTTAGACAAAAACACTATCAATACCATTCTATAAAAGCATTCAACAGTCTAATACTTGAAAATAAAATTGTGGAATACAAAAATAAATACAGACACAAAATGGATTAAAGAACAAAAAATACAATATAACCAAAATTTTATAACATAAAATAATAAAACCTACACGTAATACACACCAAAATAAAACACAAATCACTCACAAACACACGACATATAATATAAATATACCGATATTAAGTTTATTTCATTTAATTTAAATTTTATATTACTTTTATTTAAAATCTATATATTAAGTTTAAAGTAACATAATCTTATGTTTTTTTTCTTCACCAATATTATATATATTTTCTTAAATGAATTATGTATATTTTTTTAATTATAAAATGGAGGCCTCAGCACGGGTAAGCTACCCAGTGAGGCCAATATTACTGGATTTTACTATGAAATGTAAAATATTTTACCAAAATAAAAAATAAAATTTAATAAAAAAAGAAATGATATTTAAAAAAAATATATTTATGATATTCACGGACATAGAAGGAGAAATACAAAAACTAATAAGATTGCCAATAAGGAAAAAATATATTTTATCTTAGCCATTTGTACGCACAAGTTTACTAATGTCTAATTTATTATAACTAACACACATACATCATTTCATTTTTTATATTTATTACAATTATTAACATCTATCAATTGGTTCAGACTTTTAAATTTCCGGCAGTGCATTAAAGTTTTGTATTCCTTTGTATACTTAACTGTTTTGTGTATTGGCTTTATTTTTTTTTGGTAGCCTAATTTCATTGTACGTCCCGTATTTTGTTAATAGGTTGTTTTTTTGTATAAAATCATCGCGTTTAAGGGCAGCACCCGTTTCACTGTTAGCCATTTTAGTTTATTTAAAATATATATCGTCTAATCACATCACCCGAAAAATACTTACAGCACAAGGGATTTAATCTACCTTAACACAACAAACTACATATATCAAAAATACACTCAACAAAGTTCGGACTGAAATCATTAGAATATATTGCCTACACTTGATTGCCAAATTAATTATACTAAACAAATTGCCTGAAGAATTAAGACAGGTATATGCCTCTAACAAATCTCGAAACGATATATTGAAATTCTATTTTTTCAAATGTTATTTAAGTAGGTACAAACTCTGTTCTGATAGCCGTCCTAATTATCTCCAAATACCAAACTTTGTACATCCAGAGATGATGGGCTTTTTTAATCTTCTCATGTATTTTGAATGTAAAACATCTTGTATTAGGTCTGTTTATTTTTGAGCCCGTACTTTTTAATGTATTTTCCTGATTTTGTTATTATGCATTTCTATAGTCCATCATTGAGGATACTTTTTTAACTTTTTGACACCAACAGTACATAAATCAAATGAGTGATTATAATAATTCATAAAGTCTTATAAGACAATTTTTTTGTCACATATCTGTAAAGTGATTCTTTGAAATGTTTTTTAAATGTTTTATTCATACACTGTGTCTGCACATTGGGTTGGGTTGGGTCTAATTTTTCTGTACAAAACTCTTTTTTTTTTACTCTTCTATTTCAAAACTACCAATTGGCGATCCCTTAATGAGTTTGATAACTCATGGGAGTGAAACGTCGTTTGTTGTATGTTAAAAAAAAAACTTAAACTGTACATTATCAGCCGTACGAATTAAAAATCATTTTTCCAACCGGTAAATGGCAAAACTGTATTTTAGTAACACGTTTTATAAAGACTATAATGCATTTTTTTAAAACCCGCAACGTCGCATTTGGAGTATGACAACAATTCCATGCATTTTGGTTTATTCTTCCCGCTAAAAGCGGAGGGTCAGTTTTGCTAAACATTAAATGTTTTCTCTATAGCTTAATAAATCCTGTTTTGTTCATAAAACGGTCAATTTACTATTATATTCGTATAATTTAATATATTTACAATTTACTTGAATTCTTTTTTGCTAGTTTTTAGTCATGTAATAATTCAATAATTGCATGCTGTAAATTGCACCTTTTTTATCAAAAAGTGGGTTTAAACTGGTATACCAATATTAAAATTGAATTTTGTGGTTTAAATAAGTTATTTTTTATTTTATTTAAAAATTATTCATTAAGGTGATGTTTATTTTATAACAAAAATGCCTGAGACATGTGTTGATAAACATAAATCCCAATAATTTAATTTTTTTTTTTTGGGAAGTAACACACTCAATTTTTTTTGTTGTATGAACGAGATAAAAAATGTCAAGTGACAGCTTTCTTGAAAATTCCTTAAATAAAAGGACTGTGTTTGTTGAACAGCGTATTTTTAAAAAATCTACGTTTTCATTACAAACGTTCATAGTGAGCTTTTAATTAAAACTTGTTTCCTGTTTGAAATTAAAATGTTGCAAATTCTATCGTAAAAAAACACAATTTAATGAAACAATAAAAAATACCATAGAAATTTCGTAATTCGATAGATATTATTATACAACAGATAAACAACCCTCCTTGGCTGTATAAACAATATATGTTTAACCGACCGGTCAGTGGTTGAGTGGGCATAGCGCTTGGGTCTCACCCGAGCGTCGCGTGTTCGATTCCTCGGCTGGCTAAGTCCTCCATCACAACACAAGCAACATTTTCGGCTTTCTGTGGTAGTAGTAGGAGATTTTCAAACATTGTTGGGTTATTCGTAACCTGGGAATGTTTGTCTTTCTTTAAAAAAAAAAAATGTCTTTACGTATACTATTTTATGGCTGTTGAATGTTAGTTTCTATTAGTAACGTTTCGCATACATGGTTGTTTATCAATTGTATAAAATATTCGCAAAGTTTATTGGTAATATTGTAAATATTTTATTTCTATATTACTTCTTCGTGCTTTAGTTGTTTTAAACACAATGTTCTGCACTTCTGTTTGCCGTAAAAGTCAGTTATAATGAGGATTTTTTCATCACTGAAAATGTCTGTTTGTTTGGCTAAATTATTTGAATATGTTTTTATTTACATACGATAGAATAATTTTGGAGGTGAAAACGTTTCATTTAACGTATTTGATGACATCAAATAACACGTAATTTGCGGAAACGGCGATCAAATCGCTATGAATATGCGAATAGTCTTGCTTTCATAGCGGCCTATTTTAGCTCCCTCCCCACCCTTGTCCGCAATCATGTCATCTGTCCATATTTTATGACGTAACGTTCGTCTTGGAGCTTGAAACGAGCGTCTTGAGAAAACGAGGAGCCTTGTTTCTGTAAAATCTCCTTTACATGTTTACCTCTTTTTGTGTAATATGTAGCATTGATCTCCAAGTTTAATTTGATAAGAAATAATTAAAAATCTTCGCAGGACTTCTTCAGACTTCCCTTTTAAAGTTATAACATAAAAACACCGAAATAAGTTACAAATGTTGTTAAACCAAAACTAATGATGGTGGTTTCAAAAATCTCACATCTAATAAATTGGATATGCATAATAAAATGTAGGCATATTTTTAATAACAATGTCTTTTTACCCGGAAACAAGATGTGAAGGGTCAAAAGTCGTTTCTCTTCTGAAAAGTTAAATAATTTACTGACATAATTTCTTTCCGTTACGATACGTAAAGAAGACAAAATACCGGAACCCGTAACCCGATCGCAAAAAGACAGTCAAGATGTTTGGTAAGGTATATACCTCAGGGATTCCTGTGTGGAGCTAAGGTAAAATAATCTAGGGATCACTATATTTAGGAGTTACCGACATAATATGATTCTTTCCCTCCCGCTGCCGTAAAAGCGATGAGTCGAGATAGACCATTCGTAGCAAATTAAACATTGGTTTATTCAAGATGTACATAACAGCTCGCATAGTCAGGTAACAAGATACTTCTAGCTACTCATGAAGAAGATTGGAGTTCAGCGAGAGATCGGACGAGTAACGGCCCTCATTTCACAAAAGATGGCAAACGGTAGTTCAACTCGTTGGATCTATTTCACAATCAACCTAATGTAACAACAATTATGTTTTGCTTTGGTTTGCCTTCTCTTATTTATCTGACACCCATTTTTTTTTCAAAAACTTGAATTCGATTCAATCTACAGTAAATTTTCTTACCCGCATGAATTATATGAATTATGAATTAATTTTAGTGGCATTCCTTCATTTAATGTTAATTATCCAATATTTTGAGAGTTTAGTCATGTCCTCAGTTATATGTATAGTTTTTCCTAGAGCCTGCTACATAAAAATGTTAAAATTCTTATTAATAAATAAATTCAAACTTGAATGATTTCATTCTTTAAATATTTTATCTTATTATTTTGAATCTGGAATTATATTAATTTACTGTTTTACTAAAGAGAAAGATTTAAAAAGATAAATTTGGGAGGCGGGTTTGGGTACCACCGCCCTGGGAACCATTTATTGGATAACCGACACCTCTGTCATAGGTCACCTCAATTGTTTTGCGGACGTATGACTGTATCCCTCCCAGTGCAGCAGAAGACGATGGGTCGAGAGACCAGTTTGACAGATCAAAGGGTCTCCCCAAACCAGCGTCTCCCGATCTGGCACTCCACGTTGCTGGTTGGTAGGCGCATCCTGAATACAGGTCACCTGATGAACCCATACACCCCTGTTACATCACAAAACATAGCGAACAACATGGGGTAACCTATAGCAGAAGTGTTGGTTCTTCTTAATTGGAAGCATAGATAATCATGATCTGTGTTCCTCTATTCAGAGACATTCACATGTAAGATTTACCAAATCAATATGATTATTAATCAGTACCTTATAAATTTTAAAGTTTTGAAAAATTCATGAAGCATTTTTATCCTATCTGAATAAATACGTAAATTTAATACTGTGCTTACAAAATGTGCAGTCAGAATTTTTATATTAAACTCCATAATATTTAATATCAAAATCTGACCTATATTCTGACAAAAGAGCCATAACCGTTACACAAAATGCAAAGTTTGTAAAGAATCACTTACTCATTGTCTAAATTTGTTGTCTGTGAACAGAACCGTGAAGCATGCAGTTTTGCAAAAGCACGGTGCTTTTAATAGGGCACTCTTTTCTCATAAATCATTTTTATATACGTTACGAAGTAATAACTTCACAGAAATAACCATTTACACCTAAATTCCTGTTCGTGAGATTTAACTTTCTGCAGTTGTCATATTTCTTTAAAAAAGTCTATTAGGGTAAACTAATAAAATATTATGAAAGAATGGTGTAACAATATGTTCCCACCCGTTCTAATGCGGATGTGTATTCAGTTCTATTTTACTCATTAATTTGTTGTTAGATATTCAATATTTTTTAAAGATAATTATACCAACACATTTTCTAATAATATTTCAAACGGTGTTGTTTTCGTAAATATCTACACTCTTATTTAAGGGGTATTACAACAGATATCTGGGGCTTAAATAATTAATACAAAACATTGATGTTAGATTCTCAGTCTGATCTAAGCGATTCCGAGGCTTTTGCCATCGGTTGGTTGGCTTGATGCTAGAGGCTGCGCGCATCCGGAAGGCAGCCAGTGGTAGCGGGTGGGAGAGGTGGCATGCCCCCGTAATGCCTTTCCGCCCAAAACTTAGTTCGCCGCGACATCTGTGTTTATTCCCAGCTGTCCCCGAAAGCTCTTAGTGGAGCTTCCACGATAAAGGCTATATTGCTAAGGCGACTCAAGTTCGAACTTATAGTTCGGACGTTTTAGACGTCTTTGTTTTTACGCTCAACCCAATCTGTTCCTAATGTGTACTCTATTTGGTGGACGTGTAAGAGAACAATTTAGAAAATAATATCACATTTCTGTTCTAATAAAGGACGGAAATAACATCGGTTAATTCCTTCATTGATAACAATTGACCTCCATTAAAGTACCCTTATAGTATGAAACCTACACATAAGTGTTACGGTCTTTTTTGCATATGTAAATGAAGAACTTCTAAATCGGTATCAAATTTTAATAGTATAAATTTATCAAATCTACCTTCTAGAAAAATTCTCCAGAAGACCCCGGCTGATGGATTTGATATTTTACTTTCCACACGTATATTCCGTTTACTTAGCTGTGGTGGATCCGTTAGATGTCATGTTTCTCCAATTTAATTTAATTGCTGTTGTTATGAATATTCTTATCATAGTGTCAAATTTTGTCCGTTAGAAATATTCATTCATTTAATGCAGGGGTGGGGAATCTGCGGCCTGCCAGCATTTTTAGAGCGGCCCGTGAGCACTGTTGGTGCGGCTAAAATATTAATTTCTATATTAAATATGGTTTTCTTTCACTGTTTTTCAGATACATTTTAAGGCATTATTGCAAAACACAGAGAAAGGTATAACATATCTGACAGGTACTTACGTTTTCACCTACGTTACTGGAAAGCAGTTTAGACACAAAAAATAGAAGTTCCAACATTCATTTTAAATTTTATTTTAATTTCTTATTATTTTACTAATAAGAAATTTAATGTGTAATAAGAGATTCTGGTTGTAGTGCTAATTAAACTAGAGACTTTCTTACAGATAAAATTACAGTTGTGAATTCATCTTCATTGAAGGAATATTCCTCGCATATTCCTCGCATTGAAGGAAACCATTCTCGTATTTAAAAAGCAGTTCTTTTTGTATTTTAAAACAAAGTTGGGACTTACACAAGGTATCACACTTCAGTTATAAACAATATCCTTATCTTACATTAATCCAAGATGCAGACTGAGTGTTGCTAAAATCGGATGAAACTATTTTGATGTGCTTTGTGTTGTTTTAATAAAAGCTCTGGACTCCAACAAGGATTCAATCTTTAGTTAAATGCGGTTTTGTCTTCCAAATGATGTGTTAAAATTCTAGTTTCGAAATCATCTACTGACGCATTTCTAAAGAAACGATTCGTGTGTTTTGAGTCGAGTTTAAATTCTAGTTTCAAGTTTTAATCTCGCGGAAGTTTGTCAGTATTGTGTTTTGGACGTAATTTGAATTTGATTTGAGGACACATCTCAAGCACAACTCACACACAATACAAGGGTAACCATTCTTGCGTTCCAAGTGCAGTTATACATTTCTAGTAGTAGGACTCATTTCCGAACATAAAATTTTGTGACGCTTTTCCATTTTTTGTTCGAAGAATTCTTCTCAGGTATCATATAAAAAAAAACAAAATCAGTGCTTGGTAGAATTAGGTTGTAATAAAATATCGACACTTCTTACATTCCTTCCCCTGCCAGCAAAATCTTACGACTATCTTAATGGCCCTTGACGGCGGGAAAGGTTCACCATTCAATAATTATTATGGTAAATGTAGGTTTATTTATTTTTATTAATTTTGATTTTACATGGTTATGGTTAAGCATGATATGGAAGGAGCATTTACAGAGTCATAATTGGTAGATTAAAACGATTATTAATGCATTAACCAACTATAAAATAATATTTAAATCCAAAACAAGGCCATGGAATACCTGGGGTCCATTCTGAGGACGATAAAAGAATTTAAAACAATTAATTCCTACAAAATTGCTTAACACTGGGTTGGTAAGAAGTAATTTGGAGAACAAATCAATAATTTGAGCTCCATTATATAAGACTCATCAGCAAAAATTCGAAAGAGTACATCATAAGTTTCTAAGGTTTGTTAATTACAAACTTGTAATACCAATCGAAGAACTTAATTATACATGTCTAATGGAATTACTAAACCTAAGCGATTTAACTACAAGACGCACAGTGAGTGACTTAGTTAGACCTTTTCAATATATCAAATGGCAGCCTGGACGCCCTCGATTTAACGAGCTTAATTAATTTGCATATACCTACCCACGATACCCGTTTAAATGCTCTATATTTTGTTACCAAATCTGCCAATAATTACTTCGTAAACTCTCCAATTCAAAGGCTTCATACACTTGAAAACAAATATAGTTCAATCGATGTCTATCGTTTCCAATCGGTTTCCAAATTTAAAAACAATATATTAGAACTTTTAGAGTAAAACAATAAACATCTAGTTATTGCACTTTTTATCGAATTACTTCCTCAAGATTGACACAATAATAGGCGGAGTCTTCCTGGAATTACTACAACTGCATTATTATTTCACATGTAATTAATGTAATCATTTAGTAAAAAAATTCTTTTATTTTTATTTATTTATCAATTCACGAACTGGATGGCTTATGGAGCTAGCTAGTTCGTGAATAGATAATTTTTTTGTTTTTGTTTTTTTTAATTTTTATTCCAGATCTCGGGGAGGGTGGTGCAATCCCACGAGCTCCATATTATACATAGAATATATATAAAGTTAATATAAAGAAATATTGTAAGATAATACATACACAATAAACGAAAACAAAAGACCATAATAATAATGCAAAAAAAAAAACATAATGAGATTAAAGTTTTTTTTTTTTTTTTAAGAAAAAATCTTTTAAATATATATATATTTTTATCTATGACATCAGGATATAATTGAATGAATGAATAAATTTACACACTAGCTTTTATGTATCGCATAGATATTATGTTAATACAACTACTACCTAGTATGTCCATATAAACTTAATATTTTTGTAAACAATTTTCGTCTTTATACCTTAGAAGTAGGCATATTCTTATTTTCTTACAACACGCTTATACCTACAAACTATCATGTTTCCATTTGCTTTTTGCTTGATTTTATATGTCAAATGGTGATGTTTATATAATTGCTTTCACTATTCTATACTTATAATCATCACAATATTTTTTCTATAAAATATGTATGTAGAATGGCAGACCAAACACCTTCGATTTAACAGGCCACGATAACCAGTCAAACGCTCTATATTTTGTTAACATTACCGGCAATAATTATTTCGTTAACTTTCTAATTCAAAGGCCTCATACACTATTTGTCGTATGATATCATGTTACTGCTGTCACTACCTAGCATGTACATTCAAACTTTACATTTTAATTAACTAACGTTTGTATACCTTAGGAGCAAGCATATTCTTATTTTTGTACAACAAGTTTATACCTACAAATAATTATTGTTTGCATTTACTATTTACTTGCTTTTATAATATGTCAAATGGTTATATGTATTATTACTGTTACTATTGTGAACTAACAAGCTTCAGAATATTTTTTTTATGAATTATGTATGTAAAAGCCCAATAATAAATAAATAAATAAAAAAAAGAAATTTACTAAGTAACAAATTGTGAAGTAATAAAAATAGAAAAGTCACACATATTTAATTGTTGAAGACAAAATTTGCAACTCTCTATTAGAAGAAGTAAAATCAGAAAAAGACGCGGTCCAATTTATGAACTTGATTCCTAGAAGTTGCTAATATTTTCATCAGTGATTGAATTGTACAATTTGAGATTTAACTCATTAAGTTACTAAAAAAATGTTTAAAGTAAAATATGTATTTAAATAAAAGTTTGCATACACCACTCTTATACACCGACATACATTTTTTTAATGTCATTAGTTAGGTCAAATCATTAAATTATTCAAACATTACATTTATGATAGTTGTAGCAAATAATAAAACCCTCTTTCATTATCCTCAATAACTCTAATTCAATCTGAATGGACCTAATCCATATCCCAATGTATTAGGAATCATTTAAATGTTTCCCCATTCAGGAACAGGATCCTCCCCCAGCGATAGGAGATATCTTCTGTGCAGCATTTGGGAACAGAAACAAGGAAACCCAATTTGTAAAGTTTCTCTTCTGTGAACTAGACGACCCCTCCTTGGCAGGCAACGGGCATACTAGATACTGTAGGTATGTGTTTAGACGATGATATTTTACTGAGTGGGGATATAGAATTGTTATAGTCACTATAACCGAGTGTCAATCTTTTGATTAATCCTATGGAGGTTCACATTCAATTTTACACTAAAAAAATGAACAACGCTTTCCTGAAAACACTGTATTCGTTATAAACTGCTGATAAAAACCTTCGTAAATAAATAAAATAAGAAAATTTGGGCGTAATGATAAAAGTACTTAATTTTTTTTTTTTTTTTTTTATATTTACTCCACACAGGAGGCCCAGAAGAAAATAATTTCCCTCGGGGCCTATGTCATCTTTGGGGATGCTGTGTGGAGGGTCTTTTTTTGGAGAGGAAGGAGTGAACATGGGTCTTGAAGAGTCCCATGTTGTAGGAGGGAGGAAACACAGAGGCCGGCAGTTCGTTCCACAGCCGAGCTGTTGAACTTAAGAACGAATCGTAGAAGCGACCCGTTCTCATGTGACAAGTGTCAACTGTGTACAAATGTTGGGCGCGCGTTTGGCGTGTATCCCGACTACGCACCGGTGCCGAAGGGATCAATGACGCTAGTTCCTCAGAGCATCTTCCATTGTAATACCGATAGAACAAGGACAGCATACCTACCTGACGCCTGTGCTCTAAAGATTGCAGTCCGTTTGTTAAGATTGGGGAATCTATCAAACGGACCGCCCGTTTCTGCACAGAGTCAAGGGTTTTTTTCAGGTATTTTGGGGCTCCAGACCAGAGATGGCTGCCAAATTCGACAGTAGGGCGCACTTGCGATTTGTACAGGGTGAGCAGTTAATATACGTTAAACTTAATATACGTTAAACACTTAATATAAGTTAAAGCGGAAAAGTTGGCGTAGCGAAACAAAATAAAATAACTTTATTAAAATATGTATTTATAAATATTTCGATGGTTTGAAAATTTCATCGCTTAGAAATAAATCAAATAATTCAATTGAATATTTCGAGTAGAACACATCTAGGCATAAAGTATCAAGTCTAAGAAGAATGCTATGAAGTGCAAAATCTCCCGCTTACGAACGTCCCTTTTCAGATGGTTTTATTGTTAAAACAATATGACAAATTAAATTCTTTTGAACATTTCAATATTTGTTGGTGAACTTCACAAAATAGAATAAAACATTCATATTGGCTATGTTTTTTTTCTTCATAAATCAAAACAAGCGGTTGACGTTATGCTGAAATTTCAACCTTATAATCACCATCTGCGTAAAAAGTGCATGAATTCATCAAATTCCAAATATTTGACGCCGAGGCGCATCGCTTTAAGAAATTTAAATCAACCACAAATTACATTTTAATGTTTCAGATTACCGCTAAGAGAATCATCTAATATACCAGTTTATCTAATCAAAATTGTACGATATTACCAAATAACGATAGTGAGACACACAGGTAACACAAAATTGTCCAATAATAAGAATTATTATTAAATCATTATCGCTGAAGCCTTTAATATCAGTTTGCCTAAGCGACAAAGCCTCTGTCTGTCCAGTAGACTGGAGACTAGAGCGGAGAGTCCTGCGCTGTGTGAACCCATATTAAGTACAAGTCCCCGCTCCTGGACGCTACTCTGACGGCCAGAGCAACTTGCAAATCACTGAGTTCTCCGGCTATATTCTCTTCCCTCAAAGTTATTTGCCAAAGCTTTGTGGATTTAAAGCATTCCAAAGACGACTTGGATAACTTAACTCGTTTCTCTGTGGATGCAACGAATTTCCGTAAATACGTAAACTACAAACCGTTTCGAGTCTTAAGACAAAAATGTCTGCAAAAATGCAACTTTGTTTTTAATTGTTGTATTAATCTTTCATGATTATTTTGCGCAAATGCCCTTCTCAGAAGTTAAGATCTGGTCTTTGCTCATCATGGAAACAATATAAATATGATTTATGCGTCAGGAATAAAATATGTCTCACAAAACAAAAAAAAGTCCAAAAGGCTTTATTTACTTGTTAGTTTTAGGCATCCAATTCTAATATAAAATAAGTATGATGTTGTAAGATAAGATTTTCAGTTTTTTGGGGTTTATTAAATAAAATTAAACCATAGAGAACCCTTTTTCTAAAGCAGTAGTACTAAAGAGAATTATCCAAATTGTTTTCTAAATCATTATAACAATTGTAAACTTTTTTAACATGTAGAATTCGTCCATAAAATATTAATCTATATATTTTTTTAACATTTTTAATTTATTTTAATTCCATACAATCGCTACTTGACAAGAATCCCTCTAATAAAATTATTCTATTTCTATTTCTTGTTACATAAAATAAAAAGTAAACAAAAAAAAACAAAGAACGCATTATATATATAATGCGTATATATAGTACACATTGGAAATGCTTTCCATGCAGTTTCGAATGGAATGATGCCGATTGCTTAGTACCTTTTGGTATATTTAGCTTGTGCTCTGTCTCTCTTAAACTTGCCTAAAATCTTGTATCGCCACCCCATTTGATCGAAATGAAAATTTCATAATGACGATGACACTTCTTCAATTCTATTACCTTTAAATTATGCTTTTTATCTAATTTCCAAAAAACATTCTACTAACCACCAAACAATCTCATTCACTCGAATTTCCCTCCTACGCTCTTTTTTCTTTCCAATATCTTCCAACCATCTCTCAAAGCCAATTCATTCTCTTTTTTTTTCACGAACGCTTTTGAACTGAAACACTCTCAAAGATTGAAGAAAATTTACTCAGTTCCTAGACAATTTCTAACATTTTCAAATACCGTTTATAAAAATATTACTTTTTCTATTTTGTTACAAATAAACTTAAATAATAAATTTAAGTAATTAATGGTGATTATTCACTATAAAAACTCAATCATACTTCGCATAAAAACCAAAAACATTACATCATTTCAACTTGATTACCATAAAAATAATTAAAGGAAATATGAAATAATAATTTAAATGGCAAATTTAATCAAATCAATACACAGATTCTGAGAAGACTGTGTATCCACCACATGAAATGATATGCATTTTTGCGGTCATGCAAAAATGGCCAAAGGCCTTTAAGAAAATAATCTCCCTCAGAGCTATTGTCATCCTTGGGGTTTCTATGTGGAGGTCTTTTTAAGAAAAGAAAGTTTTAAAAAAAAAAAAAATTATTTCTGGCTTTCACCCTTCAAGGGTGTTCTTGGCCACCATTTAAAATTATTGAGAAATGAAAGGTGAATTTAAATATTAATTTTATTTTAATGGGCAAATTTCAAAATTATAATGAAAATTGGAGTCGAGTTCAGACTTAGAAGAGATGAGATGTTGAATGGAGGGGAGGCAATTTTAGATAAGGCTTGATAGAAGAGAGGATATTTGTTTAGAGAGGGACAGCCAAAAAATATGTGATCTAAAGTTCCCACTTCTAGACCACAGAATGTACAATCTGAGGAGTCAACGACGTGAATTTTAAAATGATGGGAAGGAACGGAACAATGTCCGATCCTCATTCGAATGAGTGAAGAAATTTCTTTTTTGGAAAAATGAAGGGAATTGCTGAACACGGTTTTGATGGAATAGTCCTTTGTATTGAGGCATAGCAGGCTCCCTTGGATTGACTAGCAATGTGCCAATACTCCGACCAAACATTGCGGGATCTATCTTTGATGATGGAAAAAATGTCAGATAGGGGAATGTGGTTTACGAGGGTAACAACAGGGTTGGACGCTCCTTGTTTTGCCAAGGCATCCGCAATATCATTACCCATGATACCAACATGTCCAGGAATCCAAATCAGAGTTACAGTTTTACCAGAGCTTTGAATGGAGGCTATCATCTCTCGAATAAGGCATACAAAGTGATCATCAGGATGAAGAAGAGGACTGGATTTATGTTTTTGGAGGGAACTGAGAGAGTCAGAGAGAACGAGGGAATGTTCGAAATTATTTTTGATTATATATTTGATTATTTGATTATATATTATTTGATTTGATTATATATTATTGCAATGCACTCGGCTGAAAATATTGAAAATTGATTTGAAATTGAATGAAATATTCTGTCATGAGAATTATTGTGGTAAACGTTAATACCTATACCACAGTTAGGAGAGTCGGGAGATTTGGATCCATCAGTAAATAAAAGAGAAAAGTTGGGCCATTTAGATGAAATAATGTCATTGAAAATATTATTGACAGTTCGGGCCGGGAGATTGAAATGACTTTTAGGATTCCAATCCCTTCAAATATTGTTGGGGATAGGGTGACGTGACTATATTTTAATTTGTATAAGGGCAGTAGATCATTTTGGATGATGTGAAGCTCTGAGAGAGACTTAAAATTTTTACAGATGTCAGGAAGAGGTTTAGTTGAAGCTCTGATTGTAGATGAATGGGTTGAGTCAATGAACAACGAGACGCTGGGGATAACCTGATGACATTTAGAATTTAAACATTTAAGAACAAATTTGTCAGCAAATAGTTGACGCCTTAAATAAAGAGGAGGATCAGAACATTCTACTTGAAGGGAATTAATGGGTGACGATTGCATCGCTCCAGTTATAATTCGCAAAGATTTAGATTGAATTTTGTCTAATTTATCAAGTACATTTTTTGAGGCAGTACTAAAAAGTGGGCAGGCATAATCGAGATGGCTTCGAATAAGTGCGTTGTAAAGCAACTTAATGCAAGTAGGGTGAGCTCCCCACCAAACGCCAGATAATGATCTGATGATATTTAAATTTTTTTCGCATTTAGTAACTAAATTATTAATATGGGAAGACCATCTAAGTTTCCTATCAAATGTTACTCCCAAAAATTTTACTTCAGAAGCGTTGGGGATTGGAGAATTTTTAAATAAAATTTGAACGGGGGGTTTTTATGGCGGTTTGAGAAGGTGACATACTGAGTCTTTTGGATTGAAAGTTCAAAACCATTTAAGGTGAGCCATGTGCAAAGGGCATTCATGGCTTCATTAAGATATTTGACGGCGAGAGGGATGATTTTGGATGATAAGAAGAAAGCTATGTCATCTGCGAACTGAATAACTTTTACTTGTGGGGGAATAGTGACATGCATATCATATGTGTATATATTAAACAGTAAGGGGGACAATACATCGCCTTGTGGTAAACCCTTCCAAACAGACCTACTTTGAGGAAAAATATCTGGAAGTTTAATGAAAATTTTTCTATCTAGAAATAGATTAATAATAGATTGGACAACCATGGAGGGAAGGCCAAGGCCTAGAAGTTTTTTTTTCAGGATTGGGATTGAAACATTGTCAAAGGCGCCTTCTTTATCTATAAAGACGGCAAGACAAACTTCCTGTTTAGAAATTGATAAATTAATATCAGTGCTGATGATGGCAAGGTTATCTTGAGTGGATTTTTTTTCCTAAATCCAAATTGAGATAGAGAGAGAAGCTGTTTACTCTCGACAAAAAATTCTAATCGGTTTTTAATAAATTTTTCATAAAGTTTACTGAGGGTGGATGAAAGAGCGATTGGCCTGTAGTTGGATCCAGAATTTGGTGATTTATTTGTTTTTAAAATAGGGATGATTATTTGACCACTCCAGTCATCAGACATTATACCAGTCTGGAAGATTTTGTTTAAGATGCTTAAGAAGTGGTTTAGAACATTATCATTACTATTTTTGATTATGCTGTAGGGTATACCATCTCTGCCTGGAGATGAGTCCTTGACTATTGATAAACAATTTTTTAGCTCAATTAAGGTGAATGGAGAGTCTAGCCAATAATTAGACATAGGAGTATTATAGATTGGCGTTATTTCATCTAAGTTAGGTAAAGAAGGGGGGGCAATTTTGTCCAAGAATTCATCTATCCATTTAGAATGAGACGCTCGAGGAGATGGTGAACTGAAGGAGGATCGAAATCTTCGGATCATAGACCAAACTTCCGAAATTGGAGTGTTCGGAGATACTGAACTGCAGAAGTTGTACCACCCAGATCTTTTTTTGACCTCAATACCCTTTTGGCATTGGATTCAGCGTTTTTGTATAAAATATAGTTTTTCATAGTCATATTGTAACGATAGGAAAGAGATTTACCTTTCCGAATTCTTACTACTTTGGAACATTCCTCATCCCACCAGGGAGTTGGAGGGAGTTTTTTTAAAAGATATTTAGTTTTAGGGGGAGGATTCGATTTCTTTATTGCAGTTATGAGCATTGATTTGAAGTTATTATAATCATCTTTGACGGAAAATATATCGGTGGCGGGTAAATTTAGTAGGAACTTGTCCATATGAGAGTTAAATTCATCCCATTTGGTGTGTTTCGTTTTAATCTTTGTCGAAATATGAGACTTGTCCGATTGGAAAGAAGTTTGATAAGTAATGGTGATCGGGAAATGATCACTGGAGCAAGAGTCGGGGGACACCACCCAAGAGGAGAGAGAAGCCAGACTAGTAGAACATATCGAGAGATCCACTGCACTGGGGTTTGTGCTGGAGCGAGAGATCCTAGTAGGAGATCCGTCATTCAAAAGGAAAAGGTTGGATTGATCTAGGAAATCCATCACACTTCGACCATCTCGGTCGGAGAAAGCAGAACCCCAGACGGGGGAATGGGCATTAAAATCGCTTAATATAAAGAAAGGAGGGCTTAGTTGACTTACAATTTGCAACCAAATTTGTTTATTGAAGTGGGCTGTTGGGGGAAGATAGACTGAAATAAAGGATGTGTCCTTTATTTTAGCTGCAACCATTTGGAAGTCAGCATTGGGGGGTTTGATATTATTTATTGGGGAAAATGATATGGATTTCTTAATAAAAAGGGCAGCACCGCCGCCCGAACTTTCCGGCCGGTCGTCGCGGAGACAGGAATACCCTCCCACATTAAAGTGGGTGGATGGAGTAAACCAAGTCTCCGAGATAGCAGGCAAAGAAATAAAGTTGGAATTTAATAGGTTAAGGAGATCAGATTTGTCAGAAATAGCACTTCGGCTATTCCACTGAAGTATTTTGAAATCTTGAAGAGTCATTTTGAATAAATGATTTTTGTACGGGACGTGTTTGCCTGCACAAGAAAAAAACTGTAAAATATAAACACCGGCACACATTTGCCTTTGTCCTGTGCAATGATTCAAATAAAGCACTTGAGGTATTTCATTTGAATCATTACAGAGTTATTTAAAATATCATAAAAATGCAGGGAATATCGACTATTGTAATATGTTTGCCTCAATGAATGCGTCTTGAGAAAGACGATATATTCGAAATTTGTAATTTGCTTTTGAAAAGAACGCCTTTATAAAGGCGGTTGTTTTTATTGCGGATAAAACTCCTTGTATTCGTCCAAGGTCAGTCAGTAACGGCTCTGTTTTCGACAGTGGTAAATATGATGGCATTTTGTTGTGTTTTTTTATAATTGATGTACATTTTATATTGATGATGCTGATGACGTTCGATACACTCCTTCCCGTGCAGTAGTGGCTGCACCGAGCTATTTTTTCGAACGTGTCAGTCTTCGGTGGTGGTTGATGCATCCAAATCCAGTGATTGAGTGCGTGGTCACTCCTCCCATCTGGCCGTGGTGATTACTCTTGGGGCTTGCTTGTTAGTTCTCGGTTCCGGGGAGCGGCTGCAGGGTGACGCGCGTGGGATTTGGGCGCGCTCGCAGGTTTTGAATGGCGGTGAACTGGTATCCTTTTGTGTCGGGGTATCGGTCGTGCATTTTTGAGTTGTTGCGTATCCGGGGGAGGGGGGCATTTCAGGCCGGATGTGCGCTTAGGTGCGCGCTGGAACTGTGAAGGGGCCAGAGTTGAATCCGGCTAGCTTGCTGCTGCAATTTTGATGACAAGCCGGACATCATGTAGTCACGGGGATTACTTTGCGGCATATCCAGAGCCGGCATTCGAAGCCGGTACGGTCACTACAAACTTGTGGGTGACAGGCTAGCCATCATGTAGTCACGGTTCACTGCATATCCGGGACCGGCATTCGAGGCCGGGACGGTCGCAGCAAACACGTGATTGACAGGATGGCCAACATTTAGTCACAGTTTGCAGCATATCCGCAATGATTCGAGGCCGGGACGGTCGCCGCAAACTTGTGAGTGACCATTATATAGGTGCGGTTTGCTGCATATCCGGGACCGGCATTCGAGGCCGGGACGGTCGCAGCAAACACGTAGGTGACTGGCTGGCCGCAGTCGAATCGGGCTGCGCTCCGGATGGTGTCGGCTCTCGAGATGTTACGTATCCGGGGGGCCGGCATTCGAGGTCGGGCCGGTCGCTTCAAGCTCGTGGGTAGACGTAGCCATCATACGCGCATCAGGGGGCTCTGGCTGGTGATGGTGGCCCAGTGTAGTAGGGGGCCTATCCAACAAGGCGGGCTGCGGTACTGCGAACTCGGCAGCTTGGCGGCGAGATGTTTATTTTTATAGGTCTGCAATCTGTTTTGCGTGCCAGTTAGCATTCATCCCCCGGCAAAGCGCACGTAATGATCCCCAGTGTACTCGAATTGTATTGTCGTCATCTTATCGGAGTCCTGGGGGTGCGGGTCACTGTACGGCTGGCACATCGTATAAGGTAGTAGGGTACTCCGTCTGTAGGCGGTGTCACTGGTTGCATAGGTTTCTGGCCGCCAGCGCGCTCGGGGTGCATGTTATACCCCGGCTGAGTAGATATTCTGGCTGTCTGGCGGGCAGGCTGACACCTCTCACGGCTCTGCGGGCTAGTGCATGCAGTGTGAGCGTTGTTTGGTTGCTCACCCGGGCAATGTCACCGGCAATGTTACTGATTATCACTGGCGGTGTCACCGGTTGCGCAGGACCCATGCGCATTGTACCGCGGCTGGTTAGATATACTGGTTGGCTGTCGGGCTGTCCACTGTAGAATTTGAGTAGGCACGACACCGCATCCGGGATGTCACCGGCAATGTCACTGGTTGGCACTCGCGATGTACTGGTTGTCACCGGCGATGTACTGCTTGTCACCGGCGCACAGGACTCGTTCGCATTGTAGCTCGGCTATTTAGGTATACTGGTTGGCTGTCGGGCTGTCTACTGTAGAATTTTAGTATGTAAGGCACCGCATCCGGGATGTCACCGGCAATGTCACTGGTGATGTACTGGTTGTCACCGGCGATGGATGGTTGTCACCGGCTGCACAGGACTCGTGCGCATTATATCTCGGCTGTTTATGTATACTGGTTGGCTGTCCGATGTAGAGTTTGACAGGCAGTGGCTCATCGTGCCGCTCTGAGTATGTAAGACACTGCATCCGGGATGTCACCGGCAATGTCACTGGTTGTCACCGGCGATGTACTGGTTGTCACCGGCGGCGTCACTGGTTGCGCAGGCCTCGTGCGCGTTATACATTGGCTGAGTTTGTATACTGGCTGGCTGTTGGGCTGTCCACTGTAGAGTTTGACAGGCAGTGGCTCATCGTGTGGCTCTGAGTATGTAAGACATTGCATCCGGGATGTCACCGGCAATGTCACTGGTCGTCACCGGTGTTGTACAGGTTGTCACCGGCGACGTCACTGGTTGCGCAGGCCTCGTGCGCGTTATACATTGGCTGAGTTGGTATACTGGCTGGCTGTCCAATGTAGAGTTTGACAGGCAGTGGCAAGCCGTGTGGGCGATGTTTGCTCACTAGAGCGGTGACTGTGTGTAATCACCGCCGCCGGGTTGCGCAGGCCTCTGCTCTATATACCTCGGTAAGCGACAGCAAGCTCAAATAAACCCGAGCCATGTGGGGCCCGGGGCCGAGGTGCTGCGACATCGGGAGCAGCGAGCACAGGGGAGCACGTGGGCCCGGGGAAGAGGCGCTGCGACAACGGGGCCTTGGTCTCCGGCAAGCCCGGTGAAGAGGCGCCGCGACGTTGGGGCGTCGGTCACCGGCAAGCTCAGGGAAGCCCGGGGGTAGAGGCGCCGCGACGTCAGGGCGTCGTTGGCCTGTCGGTGGAGCCCGAGCCAAGAGGGCTCAGGGCATGAGGGAGCCCGAGCCGAGAGGGCTCAGGGCTCGGTGGGAGGGGGGTGCCCTTGGACTGCTCTGACATCGGCTGGTGTTCCAGCGAGCAGAACCGCACGCTGGCGGGAAGGCGGTCGGGAGCCGGCGTGTGTCTGCTTTCAGGGCGGGAAACCGGCATCTTAGATGACTTCCGGGTCTCTCAGCCACTGCAAGGTGATGACATCTCCACCGGGGCAGGACTGAAGGCGTGATGTGTGGTTCCGGCTCGAATGGACCACTTTGTACGGGACGTGTTTGCCTGCACAAGAAAAAAACTGTAAAATATAAACACCGGCACACATTTGCCTTTGTCCTGTGCAATGATTCAAATAAAGCACTTGAGGTATTTCATTTGAATCATTACAGAGTTATTTAAAATATCATAAAAATGCAGGGAATATCGACTATTGTAATATGTTTGCCTCAATGAATGCGTCTTGAGAAAGACGATATATTCGAAATTTGTAATTTGCTTTTGAAAAGAACGCCTTTATAAAGGCGGTTGTTTTTATTGCGGATAAAACTCCTTGTATTCGTCCAAGGTCAGTCAGTAACGGCTCTGTGACATCGGGGCCAGTGAGCAGGACCGCACGCTGGAGGGAAGGCTCTCCGGGACTGGCTGGCAAGCGGGCTGGCAGGCGGGCTGGCTCAGTCGGCAACGTTCAGTCCCCTCGATCCAGGGAATATCGACTCTTGTATGTTTGCATAAATGAATGCGTCTTGAGAAAGACGATATATTCGACATTTGTAATTTGCATATTGAAAAGAACGCTTTTATAAAAGCGGTTGGTTTTTATTGCGGGTGCAACTTCTTGTATCCCTCCAGGCTCAGTCGGTAACGGCTCTGCGGGGCGCTGGCTGGTTCAGTAGGCAATGGCAGATCCTCTCTCCGAGGCTGGCTGTTGGGAAGGCTCAGTGAAGCCCGAGGCAGAGGCGCCGCGACGTCGGGGCGTCGTTGGCTTGTCGGTGAGCAGCGAGCTCAGCAGCAGGCAGTTGCAGTAGACAGCGGAAGTGGAGCGGGGGGGGGGAACCGGGTTGAAATCAAACACAGCGTGTTGCTCTCAGGTAGCGAAGCGGGTCAGGCAGAGCGGACAGCGGTAGATGTTGCTCGGTCCACGGCTTATGGCGGAATGGGGCAGGGACCGGTTTTTGCGGCGCCTTTATAAGATTCTATAGAACCGCGCCTCCGACCCTTGATTGTATTATGAAATTCCCGTAACGAGCTTGCTTTTTTCTTGCTATGAAGCTCGCCACGTTTGTAGGATAAAATCTGTTTATCTCAGAAATATAGGAATATTTTATAATATTAGACCTTATCTGCCTCTGTCGCCCTGCCAAAACCACATCGTCGCAATATTGTTTATTTAGTTATAATAAGACATATTCTACAAGATAAGTGGTCAAATCTCTGTAACATTTTCAGAGTTTCGCTGATTACATAATTATCTTACGTGTAACATATTTTATTTCTATTCGAGCTTATTTAATTAACATATAAGTATCTTTGTATATAATTATTTAGTTAAAATTGTTTCCTATTATTACAGGAAGGGCTTGCAAATTTGTATTTTTTTACAAATCTCTTGGATACACGTGGGTCGCTCAAGCAGGTTTTGTGCTTAGCCAATCAGCGGCTGCCTAGCCAGAGTAAGATGGTTGCTTGAGTTGAAGCGAGACAACTGCCTTTTAGGTCCGAGCGATAAAATTTACCGTTAAACGGCAGGGCAGGTTTTTAAACATGAGTTACCTATATGTAAGGCAGGTTTATCAACATTAGTTTTATGGAAGGTTTTACATAGTTTTCGACAGTGGTAAATATGATGGCATTTTGTTGTGTTTTTTTATAATTGATGTACATTTTATATTGATGATGCTGATGACGTTCGATACAATTTTAATGTGGAAATAATAGTAGCAGCGTTGGACGGTAGATTAGTTTGAGAAGAAATAAGGTCAATTAGAAGCATAATGAGAATTTGGATAAATGAAGAATTGTCTTGGAAGAGTTTTTCAGAAAGTTTTAGAGAGTTCATTGAGGACGGATTATAATTATTTGCACACCCATTTGTGGCATTTGAAAGAGATGAACCATTGGGATTTAAAAGCAGTGAGTTGTGTTGTTGCTGATCGTATCCAGGAGCCGGTTTAGAGATAGCGTTTTTGTATGTGAATTTAGTTGAACGAGAAGAAGTTGTTGTAGAAGAGTGAAGAGGGTTGGATGAGGAGTTGCTGGATAAAGCCTCAGCCAATGATTTTTTGACAGGCGGGAATAGTTTAGAAGCCTGCAGAAAAGACAAGTTTTGAGAGGCCATAGAAATTTTAATATTTTTTTGGCGAGATTGTTCTGGGCAAGAAGTGCTGATAGCTGTATGTGAGCCTGAGCAGTTAAAACATTTGGGTGAAGAGGAAGAAGGACATTGATCAGCTGCGTGGTTTTCTCCACATTTAAAACATCTGGGTTGAGATCTGCATGCAGCTTTGGTATGACCAAAACGGCAGCAATTGAAACATTGAGTGGTGGGATAAGTATACATTTCAACTGGTAATGAGTTGAAGAATAAATATATATATGGGAGGGAAGAGATTGACCTTCAAAGGTGATAACTACAGATTGGGAGGGCTTCCAGGAAATTATACCTTCAGAGGAGTCCTTGTAATTTAGCCTCCTGGCTTTAGTGGAATTGCCAATGTGTTGGTGGGTTGAAAGTGAAAACAGAATTTCTTCGATGGACAGATCGGTCGAGATACCTCTGACCAAGCCCATGCGAGTGACAAAGAAAGTAGGGATATATGCCTTGAACTTTGAATTAGATGAAATGAAGATATTTTTGATGAAACTGTTGGCAGCTGACCCTGAGAGGAATTCGACGGAGATTCGGAAGCGACCCTCGGCTTTTACACCTCCAGGCTTGATTGAAAGATTCTTGCTATTTGATAGGAATTTGCCAAATTCAAGAGGGTGGATGGTTTTTCCTTGCTCAGTTTTTTGGGCGTATACTATGAATGGGCCACGGGAATGAGGAGAATAAAAGTTTGTTCGAGGAAGTTGAGAAGGTGCTGGTGGGGACTGTGAAGTTGAAGGAGAGTCAAGTTTTATTGGGGAAGAAGGAGTAAATTTCCTTTTTTTGGTAGAAGTCAAAATGACAGAATCACTGTCAGAAATTTCTCCATTTTCCCCGTCTGGGGGGTCTGGAGAGGGATCTGGGGGCTTTGTAGGGGGTCCAGGAGGGAAATCTTCCTCCATTATTCACAACAGTAAACAACTACAATAATAGTATGGAAAATGACAGAAGTAAAAAAAGTTTATAAATATCTGGAAATCAGCAGCGAGAAGTGACTCCTGGAAGATCAGGAGGGAGAAGAAACCTCAAGGCACAACACACTACACTTTTTTTTTGCCAGAAAACAAAAAAGAATGGTAAAAATTTAATTTTAGATAGAGCAAAACAAAACAACTGATGACAGCCAAATGTTATTGTTGCAATTTCAGAAAAGAAAGTTCTTGGAAGGAAAATCTTATGAAGGGTGTTTAGGAATCTCTGGATCAGTGTGTCCAGGAGATCGAGAGACCAGTTGAAGAGGTCAAAGGGTCTTCCCAAACCAGCCTCTCCAGATCTGGCACTCCACGCAATTGGTGTGCAGGCGCATCTTGAACACACCTCACCCGATGAATCCGGGCACCCCTGCTAAATCACAAAACGTAGAAAACCACTGGAGGTGACCTACAACAGAGGTGTCAGTTATCCAATAAATGTTTTCCGTGCCAACAGTACCCAAACCTCCTCCCTAATTGAAAATTTCGTAATGTTTTCTTACAGTAATTAAGTTGAAACGTAGTATTGTGTTTGGTATGCGTAATTACTAAAATTGGATGTACTCGTAAATAGTACATATTTACCCAATTAAAATAAATTCTGCAACTCGTTTTCCATACGTAGAACCATAGGTACTCTATGTACGATGTACCGAGTACCGGGCCAACACATTTCCATAACTAGCATCACTCGTGGTTGTTTTTCTGATTAAACCTTCAACCGAGTAGCGTGTTTAAGAGGGTCCGTTGTTGATTTTTTATCAGAGTAATCCATAATACGGAGACCACGTAAGCCTCAGTTAATTTTTCCTTTAATCTGGGATTGTTTTTTAAGCTTCCGGCCAGGTTCCTATCGCGAAGGGCAAACTCGCTTTTTCGTTAGATTTTTAGAAAAGTTTATCACGATTTTCTAACCGCCATGAGGTCCAGTGAACGTTATTTTTTGCGTGTGTGCTTTAACGCCGTTCCTGTTTCACGCGATACTGATTAAAATGTAATTATTTTGTTTTTATGAAATTCGTTGGTAGGTTAGTTGTTCGGTATTTACTAAGTTCACGCATATTTGCTTCGTAAGTAGTAGACTAAAAAAATAAGGGTTTTCCAATAAGAGGTGTTATTTTGAAAAGCCCGTTATTTCGGTAGATGTCACTTTTGAAGTTGTCATTTTTTTACATTTGACAAGTAAAAACTACGTCATTAATAAAAATAGAACGACGCACGCTTCAAAAACGCATTAAAATTATTAAAATTCACTTGAGTGAATCAAATGCAAATCATCTTGAGTGATGAGGCCCATTTCCACCTCGGTGGCTTCGTTAACAAGTAAAGTTGTCGCATCTGGGGTTCGGAAAACCCAATAATTATTGTTGAAAAGCCTCTATATCATCAACGTGTGACTGTTTGGTGCGGTTTATGGTCCGGCGGAGTCATTGGACCTTACTTTTTCGAAAATGAGGCTGGAGCAACAGTTACGGTGAATGGATCTCTATCGAGAGATGATTAATGATTGTTTTATGGCCGGAATTGGATGGTATTGATTTGAACAACGTTTACTTTCAACAAGACGGCACTACGTGCCACACAATCAACAAAACCATTGATCTTTTACGATTGAATATCAAAATAACGCCTCTCACTGGAAAACCCTGCATTAAATAAAACATAAAAGTTCAGAAAAAATCATTTTTAATACGTTTCCTTCGGATAATTAGTCTGTCACTCAATAATAGAAAGATTGTCATTACATTTTTTTTGTTTGGGATTCAAGTGGTAATTTTTTTTTTTTAATTTGGGTGCTTATTCCGGGTTAAATATGGGTATTTGAAAATGTTTAATTTCCATTGTATTACGAAATCATTCATACTGTTTTGTTCTGACCTCATAATGTTTTGAATGGTTTTAACTGTAACATCATTTGACCTACTCACTTTGTCAATAAATGGAATTAGATGGAGCATATTGTTTCACAACAATAACTTTGTGTTCGTTTCGGTCATGGAGATTATTCATAGTGTGAAATTTAAAGAATGAAATTCTTTAAAATTTAAATATTTTTTATTCATCTTATATTGATGTTGTTTTTAAGTTAATTTCGTTGAGTTTATGATAAAGTTATTGTTGTTTTTAATTTCATTCATAGTCTGTGGGAAGGTCAATGAAATCCCATCAGATATATAATATAATGTATTAATGAGATACTCTGTTTCCACAGCGTTGTGTTATTTCAGTATTCACCCTTAAATAAAGTTGTCACTCCGAAGCAGTTTGCGCAGTGACATAACACCCCCAACCTGGGGCTTCCACCGCAGACCCCCCACCCTCGCCACTCGCCACCCCACAACCCTCTCACCTGTTGCCCCAGGAGACGCTCAACTTCAATTATTACCATGCCTTTTGGCGTCGCGTTAATAATGATGAGTTATTACTCGTAAATACGTCACGCTTGCAAAATAGTTGTGTTCTAAACATTCTCTCTATCGGTGAGAGTCTATTTCGTTGTCTGCAATTTATTCATATCGAATTAATACATTAAATTTAAATAACAATATGCACACCATCAACATGCAGCAATAGCAGTGAAATGGTCTGTAGAAACTCTTTTCTTCGCAATAATTTAAATACCTATTTGAAAAAATTAAATTATAGTATTCATTTGTAGGTAATAATATATGACGTGTTTTGGTTTAACTAAGGATATATTTATAAAACTTCATAATAAATACTTTATCGAAAATAGTAACACGCGAAAACCCGAATTGAGCAGATGCGCGGTCACAAAGAGCTTAGACAAGAACTGGGGAGTTATTTTCTAACATATTTATTTGGTTCATTATCAAATGGAACACCGTTCACAAAGTCGTCGCTAGCAGTAGCAAATAACTGAATTTGAATGCAAGACATAATAACGTCATTAGGAACAAAGCTTTCCTTTGAGCTTCATTTACCTCACATTAGGAGCGTCACTCGGAGGCCATAAACTGCTTCTGTGATTTGGCCTCATTTGCTTGCGGCTGTTTAGTTGAATGTTGCTCACATTAACAGTATTTGCGATACTGAAAATGGTAATAATATGCAATGGTGCAACACTTTAAAAAATATTCTGAAAAATTTTAAACCAAAATATTCTAATTTGAAAACAGACGGTAAACAAATGGAATAGTTTGTTATTTTATCAGGTAGAAGAAAGTTGATGAAAATTGTAAGAATTTGAAGTTTTTCGTACATTATTAGTCTTTTGTTGAAAAATAAGCATTATTAAAAAAATAAAAAAATATATGTACAAATTTTACAAAAACTAAATTAAAATTAAACGTATCAAAATGTTCAAAAACACACCCCAGCCTAGAAAAGTGTTTAAAACCTAACAAACGAACCAACTAATCATTAGTTTTTTTTAATTTTAATAATTTTTTGCTGAATTTTTTTAAATTTTATGCATGTTATTGCTGCGCTAGGTATCTGCTATACTTTTAACGCCTTATTAAAATGTGATATTTGATATACATTAAAATACTTACCTTGGTTTTTAATTTATATGAGTTTTACTAAGAGCTCACGTAAATTGATTACATGAGAACTGAGAAATAAATTTCTTAGAACATGTTTCAAGCATTATACGAGTATATGTGTATGGAGCAGAAAATATGTTTTTTTTTATTTGCCGCGGACGAATTTTCCAGTTCCATTAGGTAATTGAGTGCAATATCATTATTTTAAAGGCAAGTTATATAAATATAATTTCTGGAAAAAAGACTACACAACCTTTCTATTCGCAACAATTATATCAAAGTTTTACATCCTAACCATTATGTTTTAATGTAAACACGAGATTATTTTTTGTTAATCTCTTTGTTTGTGTCAACACTTTGTGTAGTGTTTGATGAAAAACAAAGGTTTTTCATTCGTTGTGAGTTTAATTATAATCGCTTTTCGTGCAAACCATATTCATTTACTTACCAACTTCTTATCTCTATCAAGAAATTTGCATGTCAAAGCGACTGTTCTTTGGATAAGCTGGCAATGACGCTAAACAAAGGGAAGGGGTGACACCTGGATACCTTTCATGTTTCATTCGCTGGGTGTTACTGGACTTACTGACAGTTCCACCCCTCGCTTAGGGTAGATTAGTTTGTTGCACACATTCATATTTCTAACGCCAAGGCATTAACATGTTATTATCTTTTCATTTATTGTTATTGTGTTTCATTCGTAGAACTTTGTAAAATTATTTTTAAATTTAGTGTTAAACAAATCTTATAATTTTATTTTATTTTTGGAATAACTTTATTGAGTAATACCTCAAACTGTAATATTTAATTTTTGAAGACAATATTATGATCATACGCGATCAAACATAAAGATAGTTGCCAATAAAAAATGTGCCGTGAAAAAATGAAGACAATGTTGGTAGTTCTTATTCGAAGTATGATACAGTTGCCCCGGCAAGGCAAGGGTCCTGTGTTCGAGTCCTAGATGTGACCGTATCCTTTTTTGATTTTTCTGTTTCAGATTTTCGTTTAGAAATCGCTAATATTGTCTTCAATAACTTATAATTTTATTTTAAAGTTCTTTAAAGAGATTTTTATCGGTAAATGCCTGACACAATTACTTTATATATTTATCGGTTTTTACATTAATTAATAAATCACTTTGAACATTATATAAATAAAAATAAGGTAGATGTATTGGGGTATTAGATTTCGATGAGACGGGAAACAAAAAAGCGTTTCACTTTTTTCACCTTCAATTTGCTTCCAACGCAGTAACTAAACCTAGGTACTAAATCCGGTCGTTCTTATAGTGGAATACGTTTCGGCGCGATATTAGTTCGTATGTACGTATACTAACTGTATGGCTCTATGGGCAAGATTGAATTAAATCAAGTCGACTCAATGTAACCTAACTATACACAGTTTGATAATGGTGTTAAACCCCGAAACATCAATTACAATAATAATAAAAACTAGTTGCAGAATTTGATATTAACATTAGTAAATCAGATAGCTTACTTTTTTTTTTAAAGAAGAATTTTTGTAGCGACTATGTAAATATATATTTTTTAAATGTGTTCATTCAGTGCATTGTAGTCATTGAAAATGTTTATTTAGTGCATTTTGGTCATTGAGAATGTTTTTCAATGCGTTGTAGTCATTGAGAATTTGTTTATTCAATGCATTGTGGTCATTGAAAATTTGTTTTTTCATTGGATTGTAGTCATTGAGAATTTTTCGACCACCATGCTAGACACAAACCCATGTTGTTGTTGTCGATTATATGTAAAGTACATTGAAATAATAAAAAATAATAAATATTAAGTGTGAAATATGGAAGAATTTAAAATAATATAAGAAGTTTAAAATTTTAAAAAAAATCATAAAATTAAAGCAATTAGTTTTAAGTAAGGAAATAAGAAATAATATACAGTGTTTATATAAAGTACACAAAAATAATACATTAATTATGAAATATAGAAGAATACAAAAGAATAAGAGAGTGTGGAATATAAAAAGAAAAGAGGAGTATAGAATACAAGAAGTATATAATTTAACTAATACCTATATAAAATCAAAAATGAAAAAAAACAGTCATTTTAAATACATTTAGGATAATGAAAGATTTTTTAAGCATTTATGTTGAGGGATGAGTGGATTTTATAGGCCCTGTTAGGAGTTCTACCGAGCCGAACCCTCTGATATAAAAATGTCTGGAGTTGGTGAATTATTTTCCCATTTGATCTCCGGTGAGTTGACGTGTTGTTCCTGTATTGTTTTGTATTTATTTTGCTTATATAATGCACTTGCATAATGTGGATTGACTAGATGATCATTTGTGGAAAAGTGTGTGGAAGGGTTTAGTTTTTCCTATGGGGAAGATTTAACCCGGACATAAAGTCGCAAATTTAAAATATAGTAAATTGAAAAATAAACGATAAAAATTTCGGTATTAATATACTTGAAAAAAATTATTTACAAAAAACAATTTATTTACTTGAAAAAAAATCTTTCTCTTTTTTAAATTTATTCATTATTTTTTATGTGACTACGGAAAAAGACTCCCAACTGCTCCCAACCGTCTGTTGCCAGTGAGACTACGGCATCTTCAATTGAGGTATTTTGTGAGGCTGAAGTTAGGGGGAATAGGAAGGATATGGGAAAGAGGAAAGTGGAAAGTACCTGGCCATTCGAATATGGTCACCAAACATAGCAAAAGCAATTTAATGCAACGTTTCAATTCTGAATGGTGGTCTTACACCAGAAGGATACTAAAAGTATCTTCCACTTAAGTAAGACTTACTGAAACTATAACTTATATTACTAACGTGCTGAAACTATAGCTTATATTATTTTAAATGATAAAATTCTGAAATAATACAAACGTAAAAACATTTTTTTGCCACAAATAATACCTCCGGATAGGTAGTAAAAATCCTGTACCCCTCGACCATTGACGACCACTCTTCTACTACCATAACTTCTAATTACCATTTCCATGTATGATTATTTGTAAGTGAAGTATGATATTCTTTCGTATGTTGTCCTAACGGTTCCATGATAAATCAACACATCGACAATTCACCACACCTTTAAAAAGTGATATAAAGTCATTCGAAATTATGAAAAAAAAAATTTAACCTAACCTAACCTAACCCAACCTACTAAACCCAGTTAATAAAGTTTTTGTTTCATCACTTTCCATAACTTTATATAACTTTTTAAAGATGTGATTAATTATAATTTTGATGATTTATCCTGTCACCTGTCCTAACAAAAAAAATGCCGAAATGTCAATGTCCAGCTACGAGTTTTATTAAATACGTGATTATAAATTGTTTACCCCAGTCAAAAAATAACCGGGACAGATGCTGAATAATGGAAGAATAGTTTATTTCATAGTTAATTGGATGTTGTAATGTTACAATTCTGAAAAATATTTATGTTGGATAATAAAAATAGTTGATGACCACAAAAAACATGATCAAACTGGGTCCGAAAGTCACATATAAAATATAACATCTATAGTTTATTCAAACGAAAACCGAAAAATACAGGTACGCAAAAAGAATAGGATTATTACAAATTAAAAAAAAAAGCTTTCCACCCAAAACATAAAAGCATCAACGCGTTTGGGGTGTGCTTCTAAAGTTTACCACACCTGGTGCAGTCAAATCAAAACACCTCACTTCAAGTACGATAACTCCATTTTAAAATTACCCGTATTATTTCAAAATTCAACAGCTGAAATTCCAAACTTATTTACCGTTCGAATTCCGTTGGCTTGCGGCTGCACGGAGCGCCACTTTGGGGGTTGAAGATTCAATTTTATTCTGATAAATGGTTTCCCATTGTCAGCCGCCCTTCTCCTCCCCAAGCTACGCCACCTCAAAGGCTCAATGGAACCAGAAGCCCTGTTTTTTGCTGGCATATCGGACCTAGACGGAACCTGCCCAGACGAACATCGATCACGTTACCTATTAATGCCGAGTTGTAGGTTTACCTAGAAACAGATTTTTTGATAGAACACGTTGCACCTCTTTTCAGCAAAATATAATATACTTAATTTATTTTCGATCTAGCTTTACCTAATATTTTTTGAAACAATTTTTTTTACGGATCAATTAAACAATAAAGAAATGGACTCTTTTCTTGTTTTTCGACCACTTAAATACCTCCTCTTCCAAAGTTTCGGAGGTTATAATTTAAATGAAGTTGCAAACTAAATAATTGCTATAATCTAACACAACATTAACTTTGGCTTATTGAAATTGTTTACCATAACGAAGTTTTTTTATTATACCACTAAAGTAAGACTTACTATATATATAGCGTATTAGGCAAAACAATGTTCGTCACAAAAGTGTCATAATATTTTGATATGACTATTTATTTTGGATATGAATAGAAAAATAGAAAAGATTGCATTTCGTTGCCCTGAACACAACACCAGATCGAACGACTTATTTATAACACCACACTGTAAAGCCAAATATGCGCAAAACTCTTTAATAGGACGAATCTGTAAAACTCACAATGCCTCTAGAGATGTAGACATTTTCAAGTTTAACTTGAAAACATAAAATTAAAAAAATAAACTGATAACTTAATTTTTTATTTGGTGAAATAATCCTATCATCTTAGTTTATTTTATTGTTTTTATTATAATGATGTGAAAGCTGTATTGCTACTAACTGTCTTTAATTGTTTTTATAACATTTTTTAATTCCTTATAATGTTAATTCTTTATATTTCTTTGTCATTTATAAATATATTGTATAGGTGCAAATATTGAATCAACGACTAGAATTAATGGAACATTATTGGTCTAATATTGTAAATAATTGCTGTTTATGCTGAATATATAAAAGACTGTTTGTTTCCTTAATAAAATAAAATAAAAATAAATAAATTAAAATGAAAACATAAATATCTATCACGTTAATGACATCGATCCAAAAATGTCAGATTTTGGGATCCTCAAGGTAGTGTGTTTTTTCCAATTCTATTTAAAGTGTATTATGTCAAAGATATTTTTTTTCAACAATTACATGGAAAAATTACTGCACATGCCGATGATACAGTATTGACAACAACAAAAATAGTATTGGGAAAACGTAAAACTAGTGGCCACTGAAGACATAAACACTTCTAAGCCTTTCTTCGACATTAAAAAATAAACACAAAAAAAAACATTCGTACTTCCGTTTGCAATAATTAAATACGAAAGATATTTTATTATTTATATATTCCAAATTTCTAAATTATCAGTCAAAAGAAAATGGTATCCACCATGGACCATTAGCACTGAACATTTTTATAATGAAATGTTATTTGTAAAATTTCTGAAAATTCTAAATGAAAGTCTAATTAGTGAACGTGAAAGTTCAATCAAAGCTTTTTACTTGTTATAAATTCTGAATGATTTGTTTAAATAGGCTTTTAATTTTACCCAAAACTAAGCGATTCTCACAAATGTAAATTTACTTAATTTTTACTTGCGCAACTTTTTAAACGGTCGCTTGAAATAAAATGAGCAAGAAAATTAATCCAATAATTTACCTAGTCAAGTCAAAAGTCTTCTTAAAATTTCAATTTTCTAAGGTTTATCTGAAGAATTTCTCAGAGAATTGCAGGTAATTAATGTCATAATTTGCAAGACATCAAGTATTTTGCTAAAGAAATAATCAGTGACGAGTTGTAGTTTACAGGCAACCATCTTTGCAGACCTTATACAACTACCCTTACCTTTTGGTCGGTGTGCTTTTAATAAACATTAACTATTTCATATGGGAGTACATCCGTAAACAGAAAAAGTGCTACAAAATTCGAGTATAATTTGATTATCAATTTATTGGAATACTTTCAATTAGTTCGCATATTTTGAAAGCATCTTTATGAATAATTAAAAGTTTTGTATTTGTCTATTTTTTCTGTGAGTGTTGTTATAATATCTTCTTCAAGAACGTAGTATTGAAATGTAAAAAGATTATTTCATTTTTTTATTATTATAGCTGAAAAGTATACGAAATAAGCATCCGGTAAAATATCTATTTTTGTAATTTATTTCATTATTCAGAAAGTGTTTGGAAGAATCAGTAAAAATCGGCATATGGCTATGGTTGTTGACAATAGTCCATTAGGACAGTGGCGGGGTTGCAGGTTGGTACAGACTAAGTCAATTATATTATTTTCACCTCTTTCAGGTCGGCTCTTTGAATGCACCCTCCTCCCAGCCCATCCCCACAAAGGCTTCTAATTACTTGGAAATCCCAAACCCAACTTTGGTCGCATTTCTCCCTAGAAATTTCACAGTTGAACCGGGAATCAATGCACAGTTTAATTGAAATACTTTTTGGAAACCAAAAAAGGATTTATTATTTTGTTTTGTTGCAGGAATGTCTTTGCTGAAAATTTAAAGGTATTGAATCAAAATAATTTTGGCGTTAAGTTAGGTAGAGACGATGGAACGTCTTTGACGTTTTTTGGGTGATATAATATATTTTATTTAACATTTCTAAGTTTCTTATTTATCATTAAGTAATTAAACTTTTCGGTTATTTACTCAATTTTTTTTTTCGTTTTACTTGCCTTACATTTACTGCCTGTAGAAATTTCAAATGTTAGCTACTACCTGACATTATTGACTAAGTTTCTAAAAGACTTTTAAATTTGTTTACAAAACATCAAATTGTTTATTGTTTCCTTACATTGTACCATTTTTAACGTTGGAATTTTTTTATTTACATTCGTAAGAACAAGTGTATGGGACATGTTTTCCTGTACAAGAAAATACTGTAAATAATTAGCACCGGCACACATCAGTTCTCAACTGGGTAATGATTTAAGTAAAACACCGTGAGGTGTTCTATCCAAACCATCATAAAACAAAGAAAATTCAAATCAAAATTCACATTTTCATTACATATGATGCATTTAAATAAGTCGAGTATAATTGGCATTTCTCAACTGGTAAATATTATGATTTGGAAAAAGGGGGGTCATCAAACTCGCAGGTGTTCACTGTAGGTTAGTGACCAATGGGTGGCAACAAGTTTTAATCTAGTTGTTTGTTATGATGTATTCAACACGTAAGTTCTATAGTATGCGAATTCTTGAAATGACTCGATTCATTTGAATAAATATTTTTTAACATGCAATATTATAGACTTTAACGACATCTTCTTTTATACACTGGCGGGTCACATAAAACATCCTTATAAAACTGTTGGTACAAATCCTTTGGTACAAATCATGCATGTTTTACTTTAAAAATATCAAGATCGTCCTTGGATTCTTCACGGATTTACTCAATCGTAATTTGGCGGTACTTTATTTTACCAAAGGTCATTAATTTTATGTCCCAGGAATCTTATTTCAATCGAACTTTATAAAATATTTATAAATAGTACACAACTGCTGACCCTGTACAAATCGCAAGTGCGCCCTACTGTCGAATTTGGCAGCCATCACTGGTTCGGAGCCCCAAAATACCTGAAAAAAACCCTTGACTCTGTGCAGAAACGGGCGGTCCGTTTGATAAATTCTCCAATCTTAACAAACGGACTTCAATCTTTAGAGCACAGGCGTCATGTAGGTATGCTGTCCTTGTTCTATCGATATTACAATGGAAGATGCTCTGAGGAACAAGCGTCAATGATCCCTTCGGCACCGGTGCGTAGTCGGGATACACGCTTAACGCGCGCCCAACATTTGTACACGGTTGACATTTGTCACATGAGAACGGGTCGCTTCTACGATTCGTTCTTAAGTTCAACAGCTCGGCTGTGGAACGAGCTGCCGGCCTCTGTGTTTCCTCCCTCCTACGACATGGGACTCTTCAAGACCCATGTTCACTCCTTCCTCTCCACAAAAAGACCCTCCACACAGCATCCCCAAAGATGACATAGGCCCTGAGGGAAATTATTTTCTTCAAGGCCTCCTGTGTGGAGTTAATATAAAAATTAAAAATAAAATCAGTTTTGGATTACCTTTTCGTGAACCATTTGATCGTGATAAAATATATGTATAAAAGTGAAAATTTTGACGATAAATTAAAATTATTATGATAAATTATGATCAAAGTGTGTAAGGTACTATAGCTGTTTATGATAATCAAAAAATTGTTTGAAATAATCTGATTTATTTGGACTGTGCGCATTAGTAAATAGCCTTAGTAGAATGTTTCTCAAAATTATATTATCTCTTAGTCTTGACGCCCTTAAATTTTGAATAATTTTTTACCTTTTCCAACCATTGACGGTACACCCTCACCGAATCTTGTCAGATCACCCCTTGCAAATAAATGAGCCCTTGTTCACAAAAGATGGTAAATTAGGAGATCAATTTAAGGGAATGCCTTTCAGATTTATTTCGGAAATTTCTCTTTAAATTCCGGGAAATATGTCCCTGTCATTAAATCTTGTGCTCAATGAAATGGAATTAATATATTATCTCCTTGGGCTATTTAAATGTGAAATATTTGTAAACATCAAGATGGATGAAGATACTAAGTCCTTCAGAATCATTTACACGCGAGAAATATACTGAAAGGATAACGTAATATTTTTATTTTGTGAATTGACGAAACAGAGTCTAAATTTAGTGGAAATAATTAAAAAAATATCAGCAACATTTACAAATAAAACAACAAAAAAGAATATCATTCAAATAGAAAACATAAATGCACCGTATTAGGTAGAGCACATAATTCGATAGAGCTTAGAAAATAATATTTGTACAGTGCCTTTGTTGATTTTTTTTTAAAAGTATACAATTATTATTTAAAGTAATTATCCACTCAAACAATTTTTGGCGTATTATGTCAAGTTTGCAAAAACCTCTTGAGCGATCGCTTGTCAGAATATGTCAAATTTATAGAAACTAAAAGTGTGTAATAAACGGTGAAATGTATGTAGATTCATTGGCTTTAAACCGCAGTAAGCAGTTCCACATGTTTACCTATTAATATTTTGAGGAATGATTGTATTTAAATAACGTATATATCCACTCAAAAAGACGCGAAAAGATGCAATTATCTATGCAAAGCAACCAAATAAGTGGATCATGGGATTGAGTGGAGGGCTTAACTTCAAAATTATAAGCAATTGGATTAAAAGTAAAGAAAAACAATTGATAAATATCTACAAATAACATAAACCTGAAAATAAATGCCTGTGGTTTGGTTGCAATCTTAATTAATTTTTTTTTTAATATTCCGATCTAAGCTAATCACATCCAATTATTTGGTAATTTTTACAATCAATTAGATTAATAGAAACTATGGTACGAATATTATAAAATATGTTTACCAGTAAAGCAGTGAAATGCAAATAAAAGCTGGCCAATGAGGTTGAACCGGTCGCGCGATTAAATGATGTCTTTGTCGTTGAATTGAAGTTATTGAAGAAAATCTACGAATAGAATTGCCGGAACAGCTTCTTTCGCTCTGAGCCCTTACTTATTATTGAATTACTTCAATTATTCCGAGTTAGACGGGTGTCGGTATTTCTTCGCTAAGTTAGGTGTAAATTTTCAACAACACCTGGCCAATGAATGACCAGCATCTGAATACCAATGAACTGAAATTACCATCCGCGCTCCGTAAAGCCCACCCGCACCCCCTCGGCGAGCTCCTGATACCAGTGGCACACAGCCTGCAAAGGTGAAAGCTTTTTCAGCACACTACGCAAACGGAATACCGAGTTTATTTGTTTAGCCATCAAATATTTGCGAACATTTTTTCTAGTTGGAAATGTATAGTCGTTTAAATAGATAAAATACTAGAAAGGAAATGTTTCACGTCAAATAATTGTAATATTTATCCTTGGTACTCGTCGTAAATAGCCTACGGAAGTTTTTCTATTTGTCTAAGTATCAACATTGTACAATGTTTATTTTCATGGGCTGAACATTTATTTCTATCGCACTCGTTTATTTATTTCATGGTTTAGAAAAAAAATAATATTACAAAACGTTTTGTGCTAATCATCATTATTTATGGAGTAATAATAATTAGTTAGAAAAATTGCGTGTTAGTTTTCCCCATTATATATCAAAATCGTTATATCATTTTAGAGTATTTATGTAGTTTCTCAATGTTAAGGAAAATTTCATTTTTCTTTTTAACATATTTTCCCGTTATTTTTATTTATTTTCTAGCCGTTTTGATTGTACATCCCAAGCCGTGGTTGCTGCGAAACAAAATAGTGTTAAATTAAAGTGACACAAATATCTTTCCAAAAATCAATTTAAATATTAGCGTTCCACATTTGATTGCCGTTTTAATATTCATATTTTGATAATATAATTTCAAATTTTTATTTCCTATCATACTAATTATCTAGCAAGTATCACCTACATTATGTAGTTTACATTCGTATTCCCGGAAAGACTATATTTTAATTTGTCGCGAACAATTTGTATAGTGACCTATTTCTGTAAAATTATGTATCATTCTTAAAATAAAACCACTTTCTTTTTTCAAAGTAATTAAAAAAATTCTGATTAATGCTTCGGTAGAAATCAATGGCGATTACAAAAGTTTGTCACTATTAATTTAGCAACTGAAAGAGGGAATATTTGGAAAGAAAAATGGTAAATTTCTGGATTAATTATTCAAAGTAAATACATAGTGAATGTAATGTCAAGTGAAGTTATCTAAAAGAGAAGCGTGCGCTGCAGTCATAACACCTTTTCACGCAGGAGTTCGTGGCGCATGTCTGTATTGTCGCGGGTTCCGTAGATATTGTGGAATTTTGTGGAATTTCTACTGCGCCTGCCTCATCGTTAAGGGAGTTCGATATGGAAGGTATTTAGGCCAACGCAATAAAAAGCCAGAAGAAATATGAATATGTGTTCGAAATAATTGAATTTACGAGGGCCTTTAGCAACGATGATATTTTTTATGTCAGGCATACCGATGCCTCCAGACATTTTATGCATCGGCGTTAGGTATTAAAGGCCAGTATTCAAACATCACCTTGTTGTCGGCTAATTCAAGCAACACTACGTACGATTTATCTGCAAATTCTGCACGTATAGTTTGGAAAATGTATAAGATTAATGTCTTTAAATAGGCGCAGCTTGAAAACCAAGGTCAGTTTCAGACGTTTCACCTAAAATTCCAATTCACGTTTCCAATGAAACTTAAAAATTCCAGAACATATTTCTCAGAGAACTTAAAAGTTATCAGTCTTTTTTCATTAGAAATCTTATACATTTACGTAACTACCCGTCTAGAGTTTACAGATAAATCACTTAGCATACTTCAAAGTGTGCATTTTTGGGTGCTGGCCGTTAATATAAACAGAAAAATTTACAACGAAAAATGTTTATAAAAGCGTTTAAAAAACATGTTTTTAAATATATAAATTTAAAAACATGTTAGTGACGAGTTTATGAAAAGCACAATACTGAAGAAAGATGTCAGCAACAATAGACGTAAATTTTTGCACTAAAAATTTTATGTAAAAATGACTTTTTTCATCTGAAAATCTTTTTTTTGCTTTGAAATCAAATCACTTTGTACAAAACTACAAAATTAATTGAAGAAATTATACATTTTTTTTACATTGCAGAAAACATACTACCAACCTGTTTTATGAAAAAATTACCTACAGTAAAACAACTTTTTTAATTCGACGAACCAAAACGCCAGTCTTTATTTACTATGTACCTGAAAAGCAACGCAATTACTAGGATTATTATATCCTAAAAAGTTACTAGGTCAAATCTGTTAGAGCTTTACCTTCGCTGCGGGGTTTTATAAAATTTAAAAGGTAGCGCCGTATGTGCGGCTAAACAATATGTAGTCTAGTCTTTTTTTAAATCATCTATTTTGATGGCCTCATAATTTAAGGAAAGCAATCTGCTCGTGGTAACTACTTGAGGTGAGGGAAAGGCAAGGTAAACAGGCACGTTATTTTTTTTAATAAAAGTAAACCTTATTAAGCAAGGAGTAAACAGGGGTGCTATCGGGGCGGGAATATCAGTTGGCCCTAATAGTGACATTTATCGCTATTTATAAAATATCATCAGTACTTTTATGTCGATAATAATATTTTACCCCGGAATGGCAACGCGTGAGTGTAATGTAATGTTTCCCACTCGCAGGCATTGAAGTATTCGTGTGGGTAGTCAATAAAACGTAAGATACGTTTTTAGGCTTCAATCATACTCTAATGGAGTAGGTTGTTCGGAAGATTTTCAAATCTAGTGTGGTGAAATAGTAAAGTAGAATTGCTTTCTGTAACCTAACATTCATACGAGTATTGATTTTAAATATCTGCATCGGCAAACTGATCTGTGGAAATATTCTCTTAAAAATATTTAATTTCTCTCAAGTCGATTTTTCTAGTTATGAGACTCCAGAGTGGAAGATACTCTCAATATCGACCTGGTTTAAGGCAGCCGTTCAGAATTGAAACGTTGCATGAAATTTCTACAATTACCTTAAGTTTCACAACATACACCAATTTTATATGCCATAGTCTCACTGGCTCCAGACGACTTGGATCAGTTGGGACTGTTGTTCAGTTTCACATAAAAAATAACAATTGAACTAATAAAAATATTTTACGGTAAAAACATAATTTTTAACGCTCGATAGCAATTGGAGGTAATGTCGTTATGAGCTCAAAATATTTGAGTTGATCTAAAAGTTACATATAGAAAACTTATACAGATTGCATGAGGTCAAAGCTCACCCTTCACGAGTTTTAGGGCTAAATACAGATTTTATGCAGAAACACTATGATTTTTCTCGTCATTAACTCAAATTTAAAGTGTCTTAGAATTAATAATTGATAATATCTAAAATAACACGCGAAAAATTATATCCTAGATTTTTTTTAGTCTCTAACAACGAAATGGTTAAAAACTTATCACCCACCTGCTGAATGACTTTAAATCTCAACACTATTGCAGTGAAAACTAACTGAAATTATAATGGTGATGTACCCATTTGAGTTTACTCTAAATATGTGAAGCTATCACAATTGTTTCTATGGAAGATGCTACAACAGGATAAAGAAACTAGTCTATTATATTTAAGAATGGCAGTGTAAATTTTGATCAGGTAATGTCCATCGATACCCATTTTACAAATTATTTGTAGGGTACGTACTAGATTTACAGGTGTGTACTCACATCTTTCACGACTTTGCAACAAAAGCTGTCTCTGTTTACCCATTTGGACACACAGTGAGATGGAATGCGCGTTTGTAGAACGAAGTCGTAGTCAGTTGGCAGTACATTATACTGTAGTATGCAGTAGGTAGGCCTCTTGCATATAGATTTGAGCCGTTAGCAGTGTGTGGTGTGGTGTGTGTTAGCACCCGACCGTGTTTATGTATATCACTGGCATAATTCAGGGATAAAGGCTCCGGTCACATAAACGGAGGCTGCTGGCTGCTGTAGTTGCTATGGTAACGCGGTGTTTATGTTCCCTGAAACAAATCCGACAGTCGACGGGTCCGGGTGTCCATTTCGTATTCATTCCCCAAATATTCTACAAACTCTCTTAAATACCGGGCGCCGACACTTTTGTCGCCTCGGAGGATTCGGCGCCCAGTGGATGTGTGGGACTTGCAAGTGAGGAATTTTATCGTCCATTAGAAAAAATAAAGGTTTGGCAATTTTTCAAGATGTTTTCTCAAATTCCCTTGTTTGTCAAATCTCAGAATTGTAACATTATTTTATATTTTGATGAAAAATGACAAGATTCAAATAAAGACTGTATTTAGAAAAAAAGTTTGTGAGAGTTTTAAAATTGACATTGAGTTGCGTGAATTAACAAAAACTCAACTGTTGTTAGGTATTAAAAATATTACTTTACGTAGAAAATTTTGAATTGTGTATTAGATATGTGGTGTAAAAATTGATTATTCTAAATAAGGCGTATAGGTAGGGTAGTGAAGATAAAGAAAACGACTAATAGATGGTTTGGACGAAGTGTATGGTTAGATAGAGGAAAGAGTGTCAGGAAAGTTGGTTACAATGGAAGAAGACATTATATACGCATGTAAACAAAATGCTTGAGTAGATTAATGTCAAGCGTTAAAAGAAAACAGCATAAGGTGTCAGACCCAAAACCTGGTTGGGCGCCAATAACGGACGAGGCATTATAAAAACCATCTAACATGTCTCCATATGACAATTTAATTTTATAACATGGACCTAGTGGCGCCATCTACCCATGAGCTATGGTAATCCAAACAATAGTCAGCAGTTAAGTTTTTTTTTCAAATAAATTACCAGAATAAATCAGAAGCATTAGTCATAAAATACAAATACTGAATCTGTCAAAAAATATTTTAGAGAAATCGTTAACAAAATACTGCTTTCATTTATCCCCCATAACATGTCCACGTGTGTCTTTTAATTTCATAATTATGATTTTGGTGTAAACATAAATGTATATATTTAAACAAAGAATTTAATTAAAAAAAAAATATTTCGTAAAAGAGTGGTTATGTTTTTGTTAAATTTTCTTCAAATCTTGAAAGTGAGTGAATACGGGAGTGAATTTGGTCATGCCAGTTGTTGTTGGTATCATAAACAAAACACTTTCCTAAGTATACATTTTTTCAACTTTGTTATTATTTCACAAGCCTTCAAAAATGTATTGTTTTTTTTAAGGAATTATGAATTTTAGACATGGTATAAAGTTTAACAATCAATAAAGTTTATTTTATCATTGAAGAAGAACATAATACCAATTAATCTAAACAAATCGTGAAATAGTAAAAGACACAAAAAAATAAAAAGAATTTCATTGAACGGTAACTTTTTTATTGTCCTATGTCTTGTATTGTTTCATGTTTATGTACAAACTTCAAAATTAGTTAAAAAGATGAGTTATTTTTTAATTTCTTTGTTTTGTTTGGAGACCAACAGTTTAAAATGTTTTTCATGAGGTGTGATAAAGTATATACAATTTCTGAACCAATAATAGATTTTCATTTGTGTCATGTGTCATGTTTTTCCTTAAGGTGCCAGATATTGGGTACTTTAAAATACATTTCAGAGATTAAAAAAATGGTTTTCATTATAAATACGAACCGTCCTACAAATGAGATTAGTGGTAAAGCTGGCCCTGAGCCTGGTTTTGGACCCTTTTAACAAAACTAACGCCATGGCAATTAGTAAAGTTTTTTACTATTTTCTACTAACCTTACGCGTCGCGAAATATTTAAACCGCGTTTATAAGTGAGGGGGTAAATAGATAAAAGCTGATGTTGTTTAACACCCCTTTAAGATATTTTTTATTACAAGTTCAAATTCTACACTGCCCTAACCGCAACCATCGAAACAATGGGCCGGACCAGCCCGTAAATAATGAGCGTTTAACAATTCAGGCGGGGCGGACAAGGGCCGGTATGAATTATTCAGGTCGCGGTGACCGGGCCCGCTCGCAAGGCGACCTCGGCTCCTTCGTACTCCTTTACTCCCTCAGGCCTCTGCTCGCCTGGTCCTCCTACCAAATCGCTGAACGGGAATCTGATAAAGATCTTGGATAATATTGGGTGGAATTGATAGGAAGCTGGTGTGAATATCTGGTATCGGGTTAAAAAAAGAAGTAGGGATAGAAACAGACTGAAAAAAGTGTATTAGGGCATTTTCACTTAAGTTTGTTCATTGTTATATTTGTTTTCATAGTTGCGTTATATGAAATATGAAAATGATATATATTTAATTGCAAATATATTAATTTACTTTATTTAATCAGTTAAATACAACTGTTGAACCTGATCACATATTTAAAGGCAATTATCAACATGAAAAGGTACTGTGTTTTTACCATGTCATTTCAACATTGAATAAAAAAAAGTCTGATTTCGTACCTAATTTTAGGCGTGTAATATTGGTTTGGTGGTTTCTAAAATAGCTTCAGTTTTGAAGAACTGCCTCAGCATCAATCTTTTGGAATTATCTAGTGATAAAATGAAAATTTTCAGTGAAGAATCCACATTATAATAGTTAGTCTCATAATTTCTGCTCTGAAAAAAGTATCCCGTCTTCTAGTCATCCGGCATTGGTAGAAACATTAAAAAAATTAGTAAAGGGAACGAAATGCAAAGCACAAAAAGGGATGAAAACATGTATAAACTTTGGCGATCGAATTTTAATGCTTATAACGAGAATGTCTTGATTGAAAGTGAATATGAAATATATGCAGTTAGATAATTCACGTTATCTTTTAAGAAGAAAGTCAAACTTTCCCAAGTTACGAATAACCTGACAACATTTGAATTACCCCCATTATAATAAATTATTATAAGCAATAATTAGTCGCCTGCAATATCAATACACATTGAAAATATTTCCCGAGTAAAAATAAATGCCGCCGACGGGAATTGAACCCGCATCTTCTGATTTCCGGTCAGACGCTCTAGTCCACCGAGCCACGTCGGCTTATTTCCTACACGCCAAATAATTCAAATGTACTAGTACTTCAATCAACAATTACTGTATATTTATTTTTTTTCAACTGTAAACAACCAACTTTATTTTTGTAGGAAAGGCTTCGTTAGTGCAAAATTTTAGTGTTAAATAATATTGCAGGCGACTAATTATTGCTTATAATAATTTACTATCCTCTGTGCTATGCATAAAAACCTTGTCTTATAAACATTAGTTTATCATTAAAAAAAATACTTCCACTATCATCACAGTGTGGTGCATTCGTGGATGAGTAGTTAAGAACCTTGACTATGAATCCGGAGGTCGCGGGTTCAAACCCCGGCAAGCGTAAGCACATCTTATTTGATTTATTACACAATTTGTTGTGATTAATTTTCATTCTCTAGTACCGTACCGGACCACTTTTCAGATCGAAACTTTAACTCGCAATGGTGTTAATCAGGATTTAATAGACAGGTAATTCCTTACCTTCTTCTTTCCCATCTCATTCCCCTCCCTACTACATTCAGCCTCGCAACATACCACAGTAGAAAATGAATTCGACGGTAGTGAGAGGCTGGAGCTCTTGTGAGGTACTAACATAAAAAAATAAGCCAAATTTTTTAAAGGACTTAACCAGGCAGAGGATTAAATCCGCGATGCTTGGTTGGAAAACTAATGTTTTGGACCGCTTCCCGATCTATCCGAGATTAAACGCATGATTCACCGTAAGTAATTTTGAAGCATGTGGGTTAAGTTATTATTTATTTACTATAAATTTTTTTTTAGAGCCGCTTTTGTGAGATATCACCTCAGGGGCGCTTTTCAGTTGATGCAGGTATTACAAAAAATATAAATATTACAAAAGTAAAGTGAAGTTAAGTTAAGTAAAATGAAGTACAGGAACAGGTGACACGAAGATAGAAGATGGAGACTCTGCAGCAAAAATCCTAGGTGGTGAAGAAACTGTACCAGTTGCTGCAGCAAAAGAGTACACCGCGTCCACCAACAGTGCCAGCACGAGTCACTAATTTCAGTTTTTATTCTAGTTGATCTGGTGAATATCCTATCCTCTATTCCACAACAAATACGATAATGATATAAAGTATTTATTTACCAGAAAGAGATGAAGTTTTATGATTAGGAGTGTATATAATAATACTAATAATTGTTCCTGATGATAAATCGCTTGCATCATTTTTACTGTGCCATTTACACAATATAATAATATCACCCAAAGAAAACTCCTAAAATAAGTAAAAAAAAATTATCTTGTTAAAATGAAAGTTAAAAAACTTTATGATCCTTTATAAATAAAAATGTCTTAACATAAATGTTTTCTTGGTACGTAGTTCGGACGTGTACCCACGTACCCAGTTTGATTGTAATAAGACCCCAAAGTTTCAAAGGTCAAGATATTTAGCAGTCAAAAATTATTAACAAGCGCCAGATGGGGGTAAGTTTTGATGGTTGGAGAGAGTGCCTAATATATATAGGATGAGATTGAACTACCATCGATATTTAGTTTTCGGCTTGTGTTTAACAATAGTTAACTATATTAGAACATTTTGAATTGAAGGCAAACAACTCTGATAACACCACTATTTTAGATTATTTTACTTATATTTTTTATTTATATTTTTCCTTAATTTTATGTAAAATTTTTTTTGTAATTATTGAGTTTCGTTTTTATATGATGGTTGAGTTTTTATTATTACAGTAATAGATACAATAATTATATACCTTATTAATGACATCCTTAAATATGATCTACTTTCATTAAAAATTACTTTATTGTATAAAAAATTTAATGAGAACAATATTGTATTTATATATATATATATTTTTTTTTTATAGTCGGAGGCGGTTTACTTACGTTCCCCGCGAGCACTTAGGCCATAGGCCCATTGTACTATCTCCCATTTTACTTCATTCCCTTGCCAGTAACCCGGTCCCTTTTATGAAGTTCACCAGGGCTGTCATTGGATATGTGGCGATGTCTTCTGGTTCCACACTGTGTCTTCCTAGGTATCTGAGCCTTATTCCCAGCAGAGCGGGGCATTGGCACCATAGGTGAATTGGAGTCTCTTCCTCCTCTTCACATTTCCTACAGATGTCGGTGTTTTCCACTCCCAACAGTTGCATGTGTCTCCTGAGATGGCAGTGTCCCGTTAATAGTCCTACCAGTTCCCTCAGTGAGTTTCTGTCCATATCAAGTAGTTGCCTGGTTCGGTTAGGGTCCGGTCCGTTTATGAGTACTTTAGATTGCCTCATTCCGGGTGCCTTCTTCCATTCCTTCCAGTGTTGGGATTTGACCCACCTCTTGATATGTAGTTTGGTGTGGCAAGCTGCTACTCCTACGGCCGGCTCAGATCCCACAAGTGGTGCTTTCGCCCCTTTCCTTGCTAGTTCGTCAGCCCGCTCGTTGCCCTCAATACCTTTATGTCCTGGTACCCAGAGCAGGGTTACTTTATTGATGGTCGCCAGTTCTATTAGGATAGTCCTGCATTCCATCACCAGTCTGGAGTCGCATCGGTTACTTTCCAGTGCCATTAAGGCCGCCTGGCTATCAGAACATATGTTTATGTTCTTATTTCTGTACCCGATACTCATATTGTCCTGTGCGCAGACTAAGATGGCTTTCATCTCAGCTTGAAACACAGTGCAGTGCATTCCTAGAGGTATACTGAGTTCCCTCTTAGATCCCTGTAGACAGACCCCGGCCCCTGTTCTTTCCTCCATCTTGGACCCGTCTGTGAACCAGATTAGTTCCTGTTTGGAGTTTGGACCTGGGACCGTGTCCCATTCCTCCCTTGTGGGGTACGTCACTTTAAACAGCTGTCCGAAGAAGTATTCGGCTTGTTTGCCGTCCTGCTTCATCCCAGCCGTCGGACTAATTGCCCTCAGTCTTATTCATATCTCCGTGTGACTGTTTCTGGGCAACTCTCCTCTCCATTGGCCATTGCAATGTAACCTGTAGGCTGCCGCCATCGCCGCCCCCTCTATTTCTATGTTTAGTGGGGGTAGGTTCAGCAGCACTCCCATGGCTAGTATTTTTTTTTTTTATTTTTTTTTTTTTTTGTTACATACATGGTTTTAAAATACAAATTATGTTTTTTACATACATATTAAAAAAAGAAAGAAACAATGCGAATTACAGAAAAGTATATGTACACATGCACATATGTATACATATATAGTGTATTACACACCATACATAACATACACACACAATACACGTACACACACACGAGTTCATAAACAGCATATACATAAAAATAAATAATATGCATAAATGTATGATAGCAAAAAAATCCCACATAGGCATCGCCAGTTCGTGGGTATACTTGTGTTTCTTTAAGGCAGTTCAGTTAAAATTACTCTAAATATACATATTTTATCTTTGTAGAAAATTGAAAAGAAAAGAATGAAAATATTTATAGTAAAATCATTATTTACTGTATTTACGGGATTAAATATGAGTATTTGAGTGTAATAGTATTGGAGTGGTTCTGATGGCTCCTGTGATGCTTCTGCATGCAAGTCCCTGTATGTGATTGAGTGTGACCATCACTGTTTTCAGTGTTGTTCTCCTCCACCAGACCAGGGCTGCGTGCATGATCCTTGGTTTTACAACGGCTGTGTAAAGCCATTGCATCATTTTAGGTTTGAGACCCCACGTTCTGCCGCAGATTCGCCTAGTTGCCCACATCAGAGCACAGGCCTTTCTGCCTACAGTTTCCACCTGGTTTTTCCAGCTCAGTTTGGCATCTATGATGACTCCGAGGTACTTAACCGTGTCAGAGGGTTCTAATTCCTTTCCATAGAAGGTTGGATTGCTCCATCCTTCTAGTTTCCTTTTACGCGTAAAGATTACTAGTTCTGTCTTGTCTGGGTTGACTGACAGTCCTGTTTCTTCACACCATTCTTCCACTGTTGCCAGTGTTGACTGTATAAGGCCTCGGGTTGTGTCTGCATCCCAACACCTTATTATGGTTGCAATGTCATCTGCATACCCTTGCGTATATAGGCCCCTGTTGTTGAGTTTCCGGATGAGGTTGTCCACCACCAGGCTCCACAGCAAGGGTGATAAGACCCCTCCCTGTGGACACCCTCGTGTCACCAGCACTTTGATGCTTACCTCACCCCTTGTCACCGTAAGTATCCGGCCTGAGAGCATGTTCCTCAGCCACCTTCTGGTGGTTTTGTCGAGTCCATGTCTTTCTGCCGCTTCATCAATGGATTTAATAGTGGTGCATCTAAATGCTCCCTCTATATCCAGGAATAGCCCTACCGCCAGTTCCCCAGTCGCTTGTGCCTGCTCCAGTTTGTACACCAACCTGTGCAGTGCCGCGTCGACTGACTTACCTGCTTGGTAAGCAAACTGTAACTCGTGGAGGGGCTTCTCTTTCAGTGCCCCGTCCCTTATGTGCCTGTCCATTAGCCTCTCCATTGTCTTCAGAAGAAATGAGGTGAGGCTAATTGGGCGGAATGCACCTGGTTTGTCGTAGTCAGCTCTCCCCGGTTTGGGTATGAACACTACCCTTGTCTTCCGCCATGGTATGGGGATGTATCCGAGGGCACAGCATGCCCTCAGGATCTTCTTCACCGGAAGTAGGATTGTATCTAGGCCCCTCTGTAGAAGTGCCGGAAAGATTCCATCCTCTCCTGCGCTTTTAAAAGGGTCAAACCCTCTGATTGCCCATTTAACTCTGGAGGGAGTAACTATTTTAGCCGCAGTGTCCCAGTCCTTACCTTCCCGTGTAACTCGGGCTGGTGGTGGACCGGTATCATCTGCTTCTAACTTTTTGTAGCCGGGAAAATGTTTCCCCAGCAGTACCTCTAACTCCTCCTCCCAACTGTTGGTATATCCTCCATCAGCTTTTTTGAATGGGCCTTTTGCTGCCCCTGGGTCTTTTGCAAGAATTTTTTGGATTCTTGCAGTCTGTGGGATGGTTTCCACCTCCCCACAGTATTTCTCCCAGGAGCATGTTTTGGCTTTCTGGATTGCCACCGTGTACTCTTTCTGGTATTGCTTGTGAGCATCCCAGTTTCCTGACTTTTTGGCCTGGTTGAAAGCTTGCCTTACTATTTTCCGTAGCTCCTGCAGTCTTCTGCTCCACCACGGTGTTTTGTCCCTGGTACTTGTCTTCAGAGGGCAGCTATTTTCGTATGCCCTTATCATTGAGTCCCTCAATACTTCTACTGCGTCCTCAATTTCTTCGGGGCAGCCGTATTTAGCTGGGAATCTTGTCATTCCTATATTTAGTTCCTCCGAGTATCTAGTCCAGTCAGTTGCTTTTGGGTTCCTATATGTATCGGTCCCCGTTTTGCTTGTTTCTCCCTCTAGTTTAAATTCTATGTGTCGGTGGTCCGACAGGGATGGTTCGTCCGATACTCTCCATCCTGAGACTCTTAATGTTCCTAGGGTCAGGTCTATCACCTCCTGTCTGTTACTTATAACGAAGGTGGGTTCCCTACCTCTATTAAGAATCTCAAGGTTCACTGTCATCAGGTATTCCAGGAGGTCCTGTCCTCGTTTGTTGATGTCCGTACTCCCCCACACAGTGTGGTGCGAGTTAGCATCTGCTCCGAGTATCAGTTCCCTACCCTTCTCCCTGCAGTCTTGGACGAGTCTCGTTATTTCCCTTGAGGGTGGTGGTTCCACAGAGTCATAGGGCATGTATGCTGATGCCACAACTACTTCCCTGCTTCTTTGGTCCAGCGTGACCTGTAGCTTCACAGCCACTAAGTCCCTACTGCAGTGTTCGGGTAGCAGTGTGCCAGGTATCCCTCTGATGAGAATACAGGCCCTGGGTCTGTCCCCCGACTCGTTATACTCGTTATTATTATTATTATTATAATAGATTAGACCTTGGTTCATGTTTAGTCCTCTGACCTTCCCCCTATAAGTCCAGGGTTCTTGGATCAGCGCGACGTCCACACTGTCCCGAGTGACTCTACTGCTAAGCACTGCAGTCGCTGCCGGACTGCGGTGCAAGTTTATTTGAATGAACTGTAAGTTTTTAGCCATTACTGCCTAATCCTTAAGTCATTCCTCCTATTTACGCTCCTCGGTGTTAGGAGAGCGCACCGTGAAAGTGGCCTTCCTTATCCCGACATGCGCCGTCATCCCCATCTCCCTCAGCACCTTCACACTTTCCTCGTCCACACTCATGATCAGGCGATACATGTTCTTATCCCTGATCGAGTCGTGGACGATCCATTTTTTTGTGTGTAGCCGGGGAGTCTGGTTCTCCAGCAGTTGTAGCAACCTCTTGGTGCTTACTGCTCCATTTTCGGGGATTACTGCCATAACCTTTACGTACTTTGGCAGTTCCTGCAACCCCACCACCTCCAGGTCGCAGCCCTGCCATTTCCGTATGGTCGGCACCATCTCCCTCAGCCATGTCTCTGACTCCTTGTCGGAGCAGGTCATTTTCAGGACGCCCCTCTGAGTGAAGCATTCGTCGAATCTGGGTTTGAACTGCCCCTTTGGGATGCTCAAAATCAGATCCGCGGCCACCTCACTCACGAGGGCCTCCTGCTCTTTTGTAAATTCTTCCTCTCTGTTCCTATGTACAACAGCCACTCGAATTTTATTTCCAGCGGCTTCCGCATAGGTAGCAGAGGTGAAAATTCCTCGGGGCTTTTTCCTGGAATTTCCCGGTGAAAGCCCCAAGGGTTTAGGTTCTGGTGAGGTTCTTCTCCTCTTCCCAGCCTTCTTTTCCCCGGGCGTTCCAGGTTGCTCCCGGTTACCTTCTGCGGTCCCCGTTAGCTTCCGGTCTGTCCCTGGTTTGCCTTGCCTGGTTCCGGCCTTCGAGGTCCCTGGTTGTCCCCAGCGGACTTTTACAGTCCCTGGTTGTTCCCGGTTTCCTTCCTGCCGCCCCTGCTTCTCTCTTTTGAGTTTTCTCCTCGCAGCCCCACTGAGTTTCTTACTGATGTGATTTTTTTTCACATCGTCTGACAGGGACTTTACCTTGTCTTCCTCAGCGGTGGTTGTTGGAGTGAGTCTCTTCTTTAAGTCCCTCCCTCTCCGCTGGTTCCCCGAGGGCCCCAGTTGGAGTCGGGGGTTCTTAAAGAAGTTATTTTCCAGGTCCCCTGATGGTCCCTGCATTTCCACGTCTGGATCCCCTGGGGGATCCCGCCGTGTTGCGTCCGTCGGAGGTCCTTCTTTATGGTTCCCAGAGGGCCCCTCAAGGGAAGAGTCCACCAGGGTGGTCCCATCTCTCCTCTCCACTTCCTCTTGGTTCCTCAAAGGCCCCAAGAGGGATGAGTCCACCGAGGCGGCCTCAACTCCTTCTTTCACTCCCCCTAGGTTCCTTAAAGGTCCCTCGTCAGTGTTGTTTTGGTTTTTGTTTTTACAGTCCATATTTGGTCCCACGAGTATCTAGGGAAATAAAAGGTCCACCCCAGCAGAGCCCCGAATGCTGGGGTAAGGTCTGTATACTCCGAGATGCGACCTTGTGTCTCGGAGGAACCATTCGTGACACTCTTCCCCAGTGTCATTCAGCCCTGAGCACGGTATCTCACACCTTAGCTTGGGATGGCTATTGCAGGTCGTGTTTCCACTCCCTGAGCGATGGGTTCGCCACACTCCCTACGCTTCGTATTTATAAGTGTTAGTCTTATATATCCTGACGAAGAGAACTTTCTCGAAAAGTGTGATATTTTTAATTTAATAAACAAACAAAAAACTATATGAATAAAAGGCAACCTGAGCGTCTTATAGACTAGCAAATTATTGGACCGATTACGCTTGTTGTTATTGTTAGTGGCCAGAAGTGTTTAGAGAGTGGCGGTAGAAGTCGGGAAGACTTAATAGATTGATGTAGTGATATTTTTTAACAGTTTTATAAAGTAGTGAATAGTAGGCATATAATAGTGAATAGTATGCATATAGTAGTGAATAGTACCCATATAGTAGTGAATGATACAAATAATAAAGACTCATCGTGTATCACAAAGTGAAAACCTACATTCAGAAGAACAAATCTTTCAAAATTAAAAAAAAATCGTTTTAGGTATGATGTAATATTTTTCATAAAATTTGTTTCAGCTAAGCTACTGTAGTTTTAAAATTTTATTTTTTTTCCTCAGTAATTAATTTATTTTATGTAGTAAACTTATTTATGTTTTAACCTACGATTTAACAGTGTCGATGGAAGTATATGTCGAGACATTATTATCTCGTCGATATTAGAAATCTATTATGCTAAACTATATTCATGTTGAGTTTGAGCTCAAGTCACCTTGAAGGGCGGAATAAGAGCGGAACACTTAATCCACGAGTTAAACACTCGACTATTGGTTTTTCATTGTTATTATTAAGGAGCGCGTTGATTTCCTACTCGAGATGGAATTTTGACGCTCCGTTGGATAATGGGCAAAAAAATTTATTGAGAGGGCTAAGAAATCTATTTTGAGTGATGTCAAATAGAGATGAGCCATTTTAACAAAATAATATTTAAAAAATAAATTAATTCATCCATATAATGTAGATGTATCGCGTAGTATCGTGACAGTAAAGTAGTGGTCACAACATATAAATTAAAAGGGTTTTCACGAATGTGCGTAAGTAAAAAAAACGTTTAATTTTTATCATTGATGTTTAATGTTCAATGGTTCTGTACGTAATGTTATTTAAGCACGCGGTTTGGTGAAGGTATCCACCAAAATAAATAGGTATTTTAACAAGCTGTACCTTTAGAAGTCCTCAGAAAAAATGAACACGTCCAAATTCGATCATTCTGTTGAAATAACTTTTCGTTGGTTGTAAATCAGGCAATTTCTTTCCAAATGCGCGTATATGTTTTATTGCGCCACGTTTTTATAACCCGCTAGCCGTCAAAATCAGGATTTTAACATTCCAAAATGTCTCGTCGAAAAAGTTGTGAGTGTCGAAATTTACGGCCTCTGCAAACCTCGCGTCATTTGGCATCAATACAATACGGGGATTGTCGCGGGTGTTTTTATTCGCGCGTCCCGAATTATGGATGTTGGCTGTGATGTATTTATGATGCTTAGTATACCTTTATTGTATTGGGACGAAACGCTGTCTTGACATTCGTCTGAATTGTCTTTTCGCGGGAGAAACCGCTGTGAGGAGAGGCGTTAAGTCTCATTGGAGGGCCTTAGCTGACGTATTATTTATACCTACTTAAGGTCAGTTATTACCTAACACTCGGCTTTAAACATACCGTTGCAAATGCAGGTCTTTTCAATGAAAATCACACCTTTAAACATGACTGAGATTTATTTACAAAGGGACAATCACATGATGAAATCAGATATCTACACTATGAAACAGGAACCGATCCCCCTGATCGTTCTGAAGGAGTCAGTTCACTCAACGGTTAGTAATGGAAGAAGGCAGATGTTAAAAATACTATCTGTTTTAAATAAAAATATGATGATTTTACCTTGTTAGTTTGATAGAATTCTACCTTATCAACTGAAAGTCTAAAACAATACAAAGCTTAAGAGTCACATCTACAGAGGGCAGTAGAAGTTAGTTTTAACATTGAGATAAACGTATTTCAGTATGCCTACAAAGTTTACGCATGCAGACTGACTGGTTTATAAATAAATAACCAAAGTTATATGTATAGTGGATGATCGATAAATTTATGGAATTATGCAAAACGACGTAAGCCAAGAATTAAACAGAATAATCCCATGGCCAACAAAATTTGTTGGCTTCGTAGCGCATTAGGCGCGTAGAATAATGCGTACTTTGAATATCATAAACTTTACTAAATTTATTTTAAAATGCGAAGAAAAGCTTCCCAGCACGTTTTGTATGAACCGGTCATCTTGCTAACAAGTTTTCTCAATTATTATAAAAAATAAATATTTTTATACTATATGGTGATTAAAAAGCAAAAAAAAAAAACATTTTTCCTACCTTGCAATTTCAACATCGCCATTTTTTTTTTTCATTTTATCATGAGTCGTCAGTGGCACACACATTTCATTGCCTTTAGAAAAATATGAATTACATAATAAAATACAAATGTATAAAATTAATGATTAAGCTCGCCTGTTTTAAATAAGTTAATACAAGTACAAATCATTATCTAAATTTCCAACCAAAAAAAAATAATCAGCCAGATTTGAAACAAATCCATGCATAGCAAAAATAATATATAATTTGCATTTTTTGTTTGAGTTAAACATAATTGCATATTTTTTCCGAATGTTGTGGTCCCAAATTCGTCTAAAAATCATCATAATGCTTAAGAGAGTGGGGATGAGAAGGAAATTACCTGTCTATTTAGATTCCAAATTGGTGCATGAAAGACCACCATTCTGTTTCGAATCATTGCTTGAAATCGACTAGATACGAATAACTAGGTACTTTTCAACCTTCCTCTTCTTCATCTGCTTACCTTCCCCACATCCTATAGCCTCACAATATGCATCAATAATTTGGAATGCTATTACGAAAGTATTGAACAAACAAGTTTGCACACTCTCCAAGCACTTCCCATGTGTATTATTGTTTATCGCGATGAAGTCTTGAACCCTTTGTAATGTCGAGACGCCCTTCCCTGTTCGCGTCACGTCCAGCCACATTCATCAGTCAATCGGCGATAAATATCGGGGATAACTGTCGTCTTAGTGTCCGCAGTGGAGGCATTGCCGCCGCAGCTTTTATCGATGCGGACGAAGGCGATGGAACGATAGGACAATACGTACTGCGGATCGCAGTCGTGTGAAGAGCGATGGATAGCGGTCGCTGGTCTGCACTGCAGACCAGCGACCGCTGTCTGTACGGCCGGCAGACCTTTGTCCAGGCGATTGCGAGGTGGCGCTTTATTACAATATTACTTAACGTGCCTTAAGAATATGCAAAATTTGTGTTTTTTTAACGTAACGTTAGGACCGGTTGCTTCATAGAATTTTAATAATTGAGTAAATTTTAATAAAGTTAAAATGCTAGTTTTGTGAAATTTCTTTTCAAGTTCTGTTATTATGTAATCATGGCTAATATTAATCCTTCAGGCCTGTGGCATAATGATAGTTATATTTCTTAAAGATGCTTCTGGAAAGTCAGAAAATTTGTACGCATTTGTGCTTCTCAATAAGATCAAAAAAATAAAAATATTTCTGTATGCATTGCTTTTAAACTTTAGTACTAGAAAATACACAAATATTTTTTGAAATATTATAATTAAAAATAACAAACGTAAATGAGTATAAAAATGGCTCACCTTTAATTTACTGATAACATGTTTTACTGATAGCAAAAAAGGAATACATATTTTATTTCAAAATTGTATTATAAACAAGACTGGCACTTCACTCTCTTGTCGTTTCATATAAGAATAATTAATAAAATATTCTCAAAGTATCATAATTATTTCTCAAATGACGATTAGTAATTTTGGTTTTCATTGATGTGCATTTTAATTATTCTGTGGATAACTTCTATATTTGAATATAAAGTCATATGAATAACTATGAGAGTAAGAGAGACACAACGATTTCTAGGAGACCATATGAGCTATTCCAAAAAGCAAATAAATTGATTCTACCACTAATAGTAATTTGTTCCCAATACCGAATAAATTATCCGAAAGAGTTAAATAGGATCTTCACATAACTTGAATATCAAATTTGATGAATTATTGTTCGAATTGTGTGAACTAACCCGTCCTAAGAGCGCGGCATTGTATGCTCTAATAATAAAATAAAACAAAACACTTTTTTTATTTGTTGCAATAATATTTCAAACATAGTTGATCATGTGGGTCTCACTGGGCACTTTACGCCGGGGTACCTGCATTAACGCAATAGGTACCGACACGGACTGTGAGTGTTTTTTTTTTTTTTTTTAAGATTTCTATTAAAATCATAAATATTTATGTAGTCTTACACCAAAACGATACTGAGGGTATCTTCTACTTTGGAACTTGCCGCAAAAATATACTTTATATATTTTTAATTGAATATATCGTGTAAAAACACAAATTAAAAATAAAATTTACTTGCGCACGCCGGGATTTGAACCTCGACCCGCTCGAACCCCTCGACCTCGGGGGACGTAAAATCAACGAAGTAAATTAAATATACGAGTCGTGCAATAGAAAAACATGATTCATTTTTTTGGAATGTGGATGACGCAGGGAAGCGAGTGCTAAAACACAGTTTTGTAAGCTAATGGCTTAATAATTTGAGAATATTCATAGAGGTTTTGATATTATAATCTCACATATTTTCATATGCACTTGCCTGAAGTTCCTTCCACGACAATAGCAAAGTTCATCCTTATAAACACTACCTCGTAGAATTCCCTAAAGAGGCCAAGTTTTATTACGTAAGACCTACAACCCACATCACAGTATTTTACACTTTATAGTTTGAAACAACCTGCGAAAGTACTTACCAGGGTGGGAACTAGGGTGAAGTAACTGGACCACTGATACCAGGCGCGACGTTTGGGATGGCGACGATATCGAACCAATACTATTTTTTTCACATTTCAGTTCACAAACGACTAATTATAACTTATATTCTGATAAATTGCATCTCTTTCGTAGTCAAAATGGTTCTAAAAATGACCGAAGTATCAAAGTAATCACGACAAGTACCTGCTACTTCAATCCGAATTTGTATATATACAAAAAAAAAGTTAAATTAGGGAGGCGGGTATGGTTACCGCCGCGTTCCGGGATCCATTTATTTTATTGTAATATTTTTGTCATAGGTCACCTCATCTGGTTCGGTATGTTTGGTATGTGACCCGATATGAAACAAAAACTTCATTAACTGGGTTAAGTAGGTTAGGTTAAAAAAAAAATTTCATAGTTCCTAATGACTTTATATCACTTTTTAAAGTTTGTTGAATTTTCAATGTGTTGAGTTATCATGAAACAGTTTGGTGACGTTATAAGGGTGCTTGGGTACTTGGAGTGAGATTTGCCTTGGTTGCGGATACCTTTACCCTCCAGCTGCGTGGTGGGTTAGATTGGGAGAGACTGGTTGAGGCAGATCTTTCGACCTCTTCAACAGGTCTTTCTATGAACATTGCCTTGCACCGCACAATTCATACGTCTGTGATTATTAAAAAGACCAGTCGCACAGCATCCCCAAAGATGACTTTTATTTTCATCAGGGCCTGCTGTGTGGCGCTAATGTAAAATTTTTTTTTTTTTTTTTTTTTTACAGTAATACCGCACAAGAGTCCCAACTGCTCCCGTCTGGAGCGAGTGAGACTATGGCATCCCCAATTGGGGTATGTTGTGAGGCTGAGGGTATTGGGGAGGGGAGGGAGATGGGGAAGAGGAAGGTGGGGAAGTACCTGGCTATTCAGATCTGGTCACCAAACACGGCTAAAGCCATTTCAAGCAACGTTTCAATTCTGAATGGTGGTCTTACACCAGGGCGATACTGAGAGTATCTTCCACTCTGGAACGTGCCGCAAATATACTATATACTATTTTAAATTATTAATTGTGAAATAACACAAATTAATCAAATAAAATTTATTTGCGCACGCCGGGTTCGAACCCGCGACCTTCGGATCTGTAGTCAAAAGCGTATACCACTAGACCACGCCGGCCGTCAAATAAGTGGGTTAAGAATTTTCTCACCAATTTATTTCCAAAATTTAAAAATAATTACGAGATTAGTAAAAGTAGGAAGTAGGTATCGTCATACCGATGAAAAAGTAGTTCTGAAGTGGAAATATCACTACCAAATTCCATTGGTGAATATTTTAATTAAGTATCTTCCAGATATTCTTGTAAGAAAAAATTAAATACGTTGGAAGCATTATTATTCAAATTCTAGTTGAGTTTATCTTCGCACATTGAGATATTCCTTAACTGGACGATAAGTTATGGTGATATATATGGTGATAACAGGAATGCCCAAAGAAACAGATATTGACAACACTATCAAAGAACGCAAACTGCAATACTTATCATGAGAATTAAAATAAATAATAATACGGTGAAAGATACAAGGTAACACAAGGGCTAGGAAAAAGCAAATATCAATGTTTCAACAAGAACATTTCTATTTCGGGTTAAAGTGTTAAGATACCAGGTGCTTAACGTGTTGACAACTTTTGGTAAGAGCGGAATACGAATCATCTTCACATGACATCATGTTTCCGTGTTAGAGCACTACAATGCATTTACAAATCAAATTTCTAATCTATTGTTATAACCTTAATAATTCGGATGACGTTTCAAAACAACATCACGTTTAAATAAGTAGGTATTTAACATGTTAGATTTTTCAGTGTAAGATGGCTTGAAAAAATAATATTTTTTTAATGCGAATACTGTACAGGATTCCCAACTACTTGAAGCAATTGGGACCATGGCATCCCCTGGGTATGTTGTAAAACTTAAGGTGTAGGAAAAGCAGTGAGATATGTAAGAGGCAGGCGGAGAAGTACCCGCTATTCAGATCCCGTCAACAAACACGACTCAAGACATATCAAGCCACGTTTCGATCCTGATCCACAACACTTTTCTATTTACATATTTGAACACTATAACCCTTGACTCACTGCAGAAAAGATTGGTCGGTTTGATAAATCCCCCTATCTTAAACGGATTGTAATCTTTATAGCATAGGCGCCAGGTAGGAATGTTTTTCTTGTTCTACTGGTATTTCAAAGGAAGATGTTTCAAGGAACTAGCATCACTAATCCCTTCGGCACCGGTGCATAGTCTGGAAATACGCCAAACGCGTGCCCAACATTTGTGAACTAACGATAAGTGATTTTTCACGTCATAATGGCACGTTTCAGAAATTCACCTAATTTCGAAACTAAAATCAACTCTCCTTCCGCAACACTTCAATGAAATTTTCAGCTAATATTACATATACTCGTACATCTAAATAACAGAATAAGTTTTTATCAGTTAAAGATCACTTGTCAAATTAATTAATACTTAGAGCATATTTTTTAAATTTCAAACACGGATATGCATAACTGAACGTACATTATGTCACTAACATCTCGCTTGAATATCTACGAAGAACCGTGGGTGGATGTACCATCACGCTTCCCGCCCCCTCACGGATTACATCTTCATGGTGGGGCTGACAAGCTGTGATTATCGGAGCCTTCGAACCGCCTTGCTGCGCACAGTCAACCGCCTCTCCATAGATAGAGCCTCCACGCCATAATATAGTCGAGCCCTTCCCTGCCGATTCAAAAGAACCGACGTGTCATTGGTCTTTTAATTCAGTTGTAAAATTGCAACCAATATAATACGAGTTTTACAATAGGCTTTTAATTGTAGAGCCTTTGTATGATCATAAAATTAAATTCAAGCCCATACAAATCATAATAAAGCCAAAAATGATAAAGACATTTAGTCAACATCGAATCTCTTGTTGTTTGAGGCAAAATAACAAGTAAATATTTTATTCCGCTATTATTAAATGTAGTTTCTCCAAGTCGTTCACCAAATTTGTGTTTTTTGTGTATGTTTTTGGTTTATTGTTTTTAGTTGTATTTTTAAGTTTCAAAATTATTATTAAGGGATGTTATATTTTCTGCTAATTTATTAAAAATATGTAGGTATTTGTAGAACTGTTGATCAAAATATTTTTTGCATGTTGGTATCGGTAACATGCATTTTTCCGTGAGATTTGTTGTGTTTGTGAACTGTGCGACTTTTATCATTTTAAATATCTTCTTTATAAACTTGTAAAATTGTGTGGTATGTTTAATTTTCTAACCTCAAATTCTTTAATTTTTTTTTTTTTTTTAAAAGACAGACAAACATTCCCGGGTTACGAATAATCTGACAATATTTGAAAATCTCCTACTACCACCACAGTAAGCTGAAAATGTTGCTTGAGTTGTGATGGAGGACTTAGTCAGCCGAGGAATTGAACACACTACGCCTGAGTGGGACCCGAGCGCGATTTCAACTCGGCCACCGACCGGTCTATATATAATATGAGTACATCTTAAATATTATTATATTGATTATTAGTTTTTGCGTAACGTAAAGAGATTTGGCACGAGCTTTACAAGTGCCACCCCGTCCTATTATATTTTGAAGTTTTTAAGTAAATTGTATTTTATCATTAAAATGAACTTCGCAAAATAATCAATGCATCTTTTTTTGTCTTCATCATCATCCTAAAAAAATCAGCCCTATCGAAGGTTCAACTCACAACAAACAATGTAATATTTATTTCTTAATTAGTTCGTAAGTTAGGGAAAAATTGTGCTGGCAGGTATTTAACTATATGAGTATCTTAATATATAACCGTGCCATATATTCATTATAATATAGCAGTAGATATAAATAAAAGAGTTCCATTCAAGCTAACGAAGGCGTACACACAGACATTTTTATAAGAAATCTTTAAACTCTTACTGATACTCGTATATACACAGTACCTCGTCAGATCCTTGTCAATGATCATTTGAGGTCAATCATCCCGTAAATAACACAACGAAATGATTCGCCATATCTCCACATCGTCATAATAATAATATCAGCAAGTATAGTACATCGTCCTATCTAAGTCCCAGCTTCGGGAATATTTCTTCAGGGGGCGTGCGGGTGATAAATTCGCCTGCCCTCCCGAAGCATTACAATATACAAGTCCATACTGAGTTAATGACTTTATGCCATTGTTAATCTAAGGCGATTATAATATTTTAACGGCATTGTTTATGAGAACTTTCTTAGCTTGATTATTTAATTACTGTTTTGTCTCAAAATTCATCTATCTAACAATAGGCACGTGCATAATTATGTTCTTTCTTGTGTGAAGAAGCTGATTATTGCTTTTGATAAAGCTCGTTATGTGATTGACAAAGATTTTCATTGTCATAGTTTGTATTGTTTTCCGATAATTTGGGTTAGACAACAAAGTAATTAATGCTGTATTGTCTGCAATAAACTACATTTTCCTTGAGATTTTGACGATATTCGTGATAGCAAGAAAATTAACAGAATATTTAATGACGTCATGGTAATATGCAATAACGCCCATAAAGCAAAAACTGAGGTTCAAAAGGGTCTTGTAAACAAAAAACTCTTAATATGGCAAACGGATAATAGTACCGCAGCCCCGGAAACCTTTTATTGGATAACAGACACCTCTGTCATAAGTAACCAAAGTGATTCGCTACGTATGATACGTTTGGTGACTTAGCGGGGGTGCCCGATTCGAGGGTGAGGTTTGTTCAGGTCTTGGTGACGGATTCGTTTGCCCACCAAATGCGTGGTATTGAGAAGAGATTGGTTGAGGGCACCTTTTGACTTCTCCAGTAGGACATTCAGTAGGATGGATGAGTTACATCTCTGTCGCTAAGTTAAAAATTATTGATGTTGTTTAGTCCAAAACTAATTTTTTTTCGAAAATTATTTTTTTTGTGAAGATTTTGAGGAATTTCAGTATGGCCGCACGGATTTTCTGTAACTCTTCGTACAAAAAAACGAATATTCTAAAAAATGAAAGGTTTTTTCGGCTATAACAACATCAATAATGCATTTTTTTGTAATATTACAACTCCAATACACACAAAAGTCACAAGCCGCCACTGCACACAGAACCTTAGATTCCTACCCACCCCTAATACCCTTTTCCTTACCAAAATTTTCTCTCATTCCTTTCCTTCACAAAAAACCCTCCACACGGCATCCCCAAAGGTGACACAGACCCTGAAAGAAATTATTGACCTTCAGGCTTCGTATTTGAAACTAATGTTAAAAAAAAGAACTTTCGTTAATCGGTTCTACCTTTTCTACATACATGTGAATGGTTTTATATTAAAAACAAACTTGAATTATGACCTTAAAACATTCCACTATGAAAATGATAATAATGTTTTTACATGTTTTTATGGGTTTTAACTTGATTTAATGAATACATATATGAATTTATATATATTCATCGTAAAACCTACTGTTCCTTTACACAAGGTCAGGTATAATTTAAAAAAAAATAGCTAATATTCCTACAGGCGAATGAAACTTTTAAATTCGTGTTGAAATCAAAAGCATGAATATCATTATTTCACAAAAGCATTCAAATAATTAAACTGTCACCGGGTCACATAACACGCAACGATCATATTATCACAATGGGCGCACCTGCTTCAATAAATATGTCAGGCATATTATTATAACATAAAGCCTCCATATCTCTTCCATTGGAGGTATTCAAAAATGCCCCGCCCACCCTTATGGCCCATCCACCGTACTAAAGTTATCATTTGCCGACACCCCTCCGATAAAATGTTTATGACAAAAGCGGTTCATGCGGATATTACCTATACCTATAAAGTTTATTTTACTGAAATATCATTTACTACACTTTTTAATCAAACATTGTTATATTATTGAAGTAGATTTGAGATCTCTGGTTATTATTTTAATAACTTCAGATGAGTATCACAAGGTTTTGTCTCAATAATGATTATCGAATTTATTAAGACATACTCTAAAATGAAGCCAGAATCTTAACGACGTAAGTGAAGCAGCCGTGCAGAAAAATATGCGACTCGAGGCCCTGGTGTATTGGATAGACCTGCGGTTGAATTTTCCATATCAAATTTCTCGAATAAAGTGGAAATCTTAACGACATAAAGGTGATAAAGTCGTGTAAAACAATAGTCGGCACGCGGCCCTTGTAATGGATGGACCTAAGGTTGGCTTTGCCCTAGCAGACCTAAAAAATCGATCTTTCCGTGAGGTTTAATTAAATTATTTCTCCATCCATCCGCCCCACGTGCAAATCCATCTAGCCATCTCTTTCATTCGTATTTATGGCTTCATCAAACATTAGACACAATTTTTTTCCAATATGTCTATTTTTATCCTTTTATACCTCACTTCTATACATTAGAGTCTGTATCAGAACTCCATATTTATTGATATTTTAGATCAATATTTATTTATTTATTTTGTTTTCATGTTTACTTTTTTATTCATTTTTTAGAATACATGTCAAAAACAAAATACCATACTATATTCGAAAAAACAGAAAGTACAATAAATAGATGAAATAGGTCAAAACAGACCTAGGCAGCTTATTTAATGAGCTTTTCGTGCTGCTTTCCGATATAAATTCTGCTAAAAAATGTTTTTAGTTAGTGATTGAAACATTAAATATGTCATATGAAGTATAACAACATCCATGTATTCATTAACCAAATTCCGTGTACGGCGAACGGGATTATATAATTGTGATTTGTCAATAAAACATTAAATATTGCCTCGATGTTGGTATGCGAGGTACATGGAAAGAAATCAAGTATAATGATAGTTCAGGGCTGTCATTTACTGAATTTATGATTTTATAAAAACAAATTAAGTCATTAATTAGTGTCTACATTTGGCGGCGTAAGACTCTAATAACTATGGAGTGCTCGACGCTCACGTTTTGATTATTTCTGATGAACGTATTATTAAAATCTCAAATGTTTCTAGAGGGCTAAGGAAGTTAGTAATTCATCATCTAGAAAAATTATAACTTGTGCTTACCGCTAATTTTGTATTTGAAAAGCGTTCAAAAAATTTTTCAAACCATTTTATGAAATATATTTTAAAAGTGAGGTCCCGTTTTTATTAATCTTCATTATAAATAACTTACATCCAGTGTTTTTTGTTTGACTGAGGATTGAACCTTGCTTCTCCAGGGACTGTAGTCAACCACGCTAACAACTGAGTGACAATCTGATTGGGTAGTACGGACATTTATGTCATAATATATTGACTGCTGCAATGCCAATCAATTTCAGAGAAATATGTGTATGCTTGATTGCCACCAAAAGTTGATAGAATGCATTGTCATCGACAGTGAGTTTCGGGATTTCGAGATATCGGGAAGTGGGTCAATTTCTATTTTCAAGATTTTCATTCATTCGCGAAAACACAGGTGAAATTCAAATAGACGTTTTTAAAAAATGGCCAAAAGGGAATAAAAAATGGTCAATAGTTTCAATTAGTCATAAAAGTAGTATTTTAGTATAACGAAAACAAAATCAAAATTCGAATCGAAATTTAAAATTATTTTTCTAATTTATAATTAACATTTGCTAAAAACCTTATAAAGACATCTTATCTGATTTAATAAGGTGAATGTTAAATTAGCAATGTAAGATACTTACATTTAGGAGAGATATTATTAAGCACCGGAACACATTTTAACAAACTCTGCTGAGAGCCAAATAGCATCTAAAGCGGATTACATATTAGCGTCTTTTGAAATACCGCCCAAGAGTTCCAACTGTCCAGGGACGGTGAGACTATGACCTCCACAACTTTTCTGGTATATAGTGAAGCTGAGAAAAGTGGAGAATGGTAAATATCATAATAGGATTACTTGGCTACTCAATTCTAGTCACCAAATAAGCTAAGAAAACACTATAGGGAATCTCACTTGGGAATTCCAAAGGTAAAAAAAGAGAAATTAAAACCAGAGAGTTTATGTTTGATTACTAAACATATAAAATAAAAATAAATTAAAATTAGAGATAACTGAACTCAATATTAAAGGGTTAACACAAAGATTGGTTACTATTGGTTGCATTTTACATACATAATTTTGGTTGAACAAAATAACAATCTCACTAGAAAATTCCTGTATTGAGATATGCAGCTTTACAATTATCTTAATTTATAAAAAATCAGCATGTGTATGTTTGCGCTCGGTTTGCATGTAGAGCGGATGGACAGAGAAAAGAGTGTTGTGAGTAAATAAGAATTTGAAGGAAGAAGTTAGATTCACTTCTGGAAACCGTGGCATGATCGAGCCAATTAAATACTTGCGTCTGGTTATGTCAATAGTCCAAGATGACCCTGGTTCAACATCAATTCCCTATTGATATTGACACCATATGAGAAATTATGCTGTTTTAATATTCTGACCGCTGATATATAATGCTGTTACTCCTTTCTGAAGAAAAAGCCTCTTTATGACCTAGATTCGTCCTATTTTAAAATAATAATAAATTCACATTTTCCCATATAACTTGGGACCATCTGTTATTTTCCCTGTATTTCCAGGTATTGTAATTGCCATGAAAGAATAATCCGATAACTGGTATACTTTTGTTCAATCGATGATGTTTCCCTTCATTTTGATTGATGCATTAAAAATTTATAACAATTTTTCAATTGCAGGTTTATTGGATAAAAACACAGTTTTTATTTAAATTTTTTTATAATTTTTTTTTCTTGCTAGAGCAATCCCAATGAGTTACAAAACTCAGTGTAGGACGAAAAAAACTTGCAATACATAGGTGGAAGTTAATAGGTACAATTTAACATTGGTATTTTGATTTCAAAATTAAAAGTTTCACATACGAAACAGTACAAAACTAGATAAATAATCATAATTATAAGTTTCACATACAAAATACTACCAAAATAGAAAAAGGGATGTAAGTAGAACAAATAAGAATAAACAAAAAAGGAAACAGACAGTGATGTACACATAAGTACAGAGCCAAGGTAGCAATTTACAAACAACATTGGTAAAAATAGATTATTCTCGATTACCAATACAGGGGAATATAAAAGGAAAGAGAAAGAAACAAAACAATTTACTTCACGACAAGAAAAATGTATTTTTGTTTTTATATGTTTTTTTATAAAATATTGTTTTAGAGCCTTACTTTGAATGTTTGGATTATGCTGGTTGTTTTATATATATCTGGAAGTTAGTTATAGAGTGTGTAGGGAATATAGTTAGATATTTTATCCCATATTTTGCAGTGTGTGTTAGAGAAATGCGGATTTTATGTTTGTTCCGAGTATTGTGGTTGTGGATGTCTTGATTGTAAAGTACTCGTAGCTTGATGTTAGTTTCGGTTGATTGTTGGGAAATTTGTAAGATGGTGGTCGTGATTTCATGTTTGGAAAGGACTGTGATTGGAAGGATACCGGAAATTTAATAGATGTACTTGACATGTGTATCCCATGGAAGACCAAGAACATTTCTGAGAGCTCAGCTTTGGACCACCTGCAGGTCAGCAGTTTCTTTGAAGCAAAGCCCCAGATACAGCAGAGATAGGATACGTGTGAATGTACCATGCCACAATATACCAGAGTTAGCAAATAAATGGGTAGTAATCCTCTAGTTATTATCACAATTTGCATTTCGTTTCTGTAATTAATTAATATCTCAAAAGTATACTACTTCGAAAATAGGCCGGAAATTGTAACAATAAATTATAACCTTATTTTTTTCGTAAAATGATTGACCATCTTTTTAATCAGAGGTTTAACAAAACTCATCGTAAAAAGAGACTGAATCACTTATCAAAAAAAAACACACTTTTCCAATAAATCTTCATCTGAGATGCTTGGTTTAAAACTGTTTATCAAAACGATGAAAATAATTCCAAGAAATCCTAATACGCGAAACGAAAGTCAAAGAAATTGAATTCTATGACCGGGAAAATAAACCGATTTTGATTGAAGAGATGTTTCCGTATTCATTTAAAATAGTATTGTGTATCAGACGTATCGCAGAGCTACCTACTTTTGTGTAGTTTTTTTTGCTTTGTATTCAAATTAACATTTTTTAAATTTATTACGGTTGTTTTATACATTTGAAAAATGTTTTTATATACATTGAAAAAGAGAAAATCCTATTTTAAGATAGGATGTATTTAAATATTTTGTTCAACTAAAAATAAAAAAAAAGATTAAAAGAAAAGAAAGAAAAGAAAACGAAAGAAATAAAGAATAAATTTTTTTAATAAATTAAAACTAAAGAGTTGATGTTTGATTAACAATTTTACTAAAATAATAATAGTAATAAAATGAGAGATACATGTACTACATAAAGGGTTAACACTTAAATATTGGTAATATTTGATGAATATTATAAACATAATTGGTAGAACAAAACAAAACCATCAGATTTCGAATTTAAATGATGCTAGTTTCAATAAAAAATGATAATATCTTAAATTTTAATTTAATCACCATTTTTTTTGTTAAGATAATCAATTTTTTCTCTATTCTAAGAACAGGATATTTTTTAAGCAGGAAAGAAAATGCAGCTTTCAAAGCTTGAAGGTAATGCAATATTATCCAGTCACCCACACGTCGTAAAGCTTTGGAGAAGGGTTTACTGGACTTAAATAAAAATGAATTTTAGGACAAAATTTCCACTCAAGTAAATTTTGCTATTTTCCGTTATCATTCGGCGATAAACATCGATGCTGAAAAATCTGAAATATTCAATATTTTTCACGTATTTTCATGTTTGCGTTTTGATCGATTATATTGGAACTCTTAGCAATATACGAAGTCTCCGGAAATTCATAGTAAAAGCAGAAAACTTGTGAACCCACTTAATATATCACTTGAGCTTTCGTTTTCGAGTAAAACGTATACAAAGATGCTGTTTTTATGTGAATTTGAAAAAAAAGAAGCGTTGACACGGTTAAAAAAGTTTTATTAATCTATTAGTTTCCCGAAAAAAATGGCAAAGAATATCGAAATGCGCAGATTGAAAAAATACTTTTTTAGACTCTCACTGTGATTTAGATTCATCAGATTCCCGCCTGTACTGCGAGTTTCCGAACATAACTTGCAACATGATATTGTTAATTCTTAATTAACAATATCATGTTGCAACATTAAAAAAAAAATCACGTTTAATATTTAGGTCCCTATAGCCGAGTGGTTAGGGGCGTTGTCCAGGTACGGGACACAGATTCTGAGTTCGTTTCCAAGTTGAGAAAGTTCCTTTTTTCGTTTATATGTGTCTTGTTCTGTTTCATGTTTCATTTAGATTAATTAGTATTATCTTCTTCTTAGATGATATATTTCATTGACGGGTACTTTCAAAAATTATTCCAATAAAAATAGAATTATTATTATTTTCACGATTTTTAATGATTTCGAAATTTTGAGATTAAAACTTTGTTTATAATAATACAAAAAAAATTACTTACAAGAAAATGTGTTTGTTTATTTAATGATCTATTTTAATGTATGAAAAAAGGTGGAGCTTACTGCTGGATAAACTTAAATATAGTAAGGTGCAGTAGGTTTTAAAAAGGGTTGCGATTAATTCCACACTAAGCTTTGGGTCTCAGAATTATCGTTATGATGGCTAAAGCGACGCAGTTTTTCATTTCCTTTCCTACCTTTTGATAGCTGTGTGGCATAAAAGTGTTTCACTTGAAATGGCAGTGAGCGTGTCAATTAAAACTTACCCTCGGGGAACACCACCCCTACCCCACTGCAATCCCTTTAACTCCACTGCCACCTTATCGTGGCTGGGCTAAGCGCGGTGTTTTATATCGGCTGTCAAGTAATTATAATTAAACGGTTATGATTTTTATAACAGATATTTAATGATGATCAAATCACAAGGGAAATTCGCCTTCATTATTATTTGAATTTTCTATTGGTGAAGAGTTATTTTTTGGCAAAAATAGGAATGGCGTTTCCTCGACCAATTCCATATTAATTTCTCAAATGATGGTATTTTGGTTACGGTAAAAATGGATTTTTTTTGAGCAACCGTAAATTTTATTTCAGAAAACCTTGATGTTTTCAGCCAGTAAGACTATCGTATCTCCAATCGTGGCATATTATGAGGCTTAAGGTAGTATAAAGGGGAAGAAGATGTGGAAAAGGAAGGCGGTGGGAATAACTGGCTATTCAAATCTGATTACCACACGAAAGCCATTTCAACTCTGATGGTGGTCTTTCAACAGAATGATACTGAGAGTATTTTCCACTTTGGAATATTCTGCAATTAAACTACATACTATTCAAGTATTGGGTGAAAGTTCAGGAATTCATAAAAAAAGACTTAAAGAAAAACAAATAAATTGATCAGCTACCCATGCAAAAATAAATATCGCTCATAATGTCGATGCCAACTACCAATATCTGTATCAAAATATGTCCATCAAATTTGATATGGTCGTATATTTGAATAATATCTCAATACCGCTTGTTTTTCCTTCGTGAAAACTGACCTTTACCCTTTTGCAATATAAAATCGAGCTTCGGTTAAATAGTGTGGAGCTTTAGATTCCAGGCTCGGGATATATGAGAGCTTTCGACCCAGATCCAACTACTCTTAGTTTTGTTCCATTTTTCTTCCCTTCTCTTCTTATTGCCGGCTGTAAAAACCACCCGCGCCAACAATGAATGCGAGCAATTACAAATTGTAACCACCCCCTGCTACTGTTTCATCCTCCACACCCTGCACAATTTTCTTATCCTGATAGTTTTCTCTTCTGTTTCTAGGCCTTTGATTCTAGTTCTGGGGTAGTAAAATAAGTGGGGTGGATGAAGAAAACTGTGAAGACAATTATAGGAAAATTGAATAAACCTACATTTCACGATCAAGTGAATCAGATACTCGAGTAGGGCCATGTAACAGTCAGATATAATAGAAGAGTATGTATGCGACGATGTATGAATGTGAATGGGGCAAGAGTGTAAAGTAATGTACGTTATTTAATTTAAGTTCAACAATGTGTATGTAACTGAATTTATTTATTTGATTGATTCAAAATCCAGTAACTAAAAGCTAAGCGCTCCTGAAAAAACGATACCTTGCATCGCACATAATTATCCGATGAGAAATATTTAAGATATTGACGAATTCTTCATCATCATATTTTACGTTGTCTTGTTAATTATATTCTGTTTGTATATGTGTGTATTCTCATATAAAAATAAAATGAAAACATATTTTAACGAGGGAAAAAAATTATCTAAAAAAAAGTATTTATACGCCGAATATATTTAGGCATTATAATAGTTGTATTATCCATTCATGAAACAAAGTTATGTATAAACTCCTTATGTTGTTGGGCTGTATTCACTGAGTTGGATATAGAAGGAATCTGAAGGAAAGAAAAACAAACTACTTTTGTTTGGCTTGCACTATTGATACGCTTATGGGTGAAAGCCAAAATAAAGAATAAAAAAAAAAAAACTATTGATACGCTTAATGAAATTAATAATAGAATACACACTGAAAAGGTACTTTTGACCAATAAGTTGGACACGAGGTACTTACTGCTTTGACATGAGCGTAAAGTTTTTTGTTTCTAAATTTTCACGTTCCATTCAAAATGTGTTTAAAATTGTGCTTTAGATAAAATATATAAGCGGCACTGTAAATGGTAGCAAGTCTTTAATAGAAGCTAGTATACAAGCCTGTTTCGTATTAGGAGACGTTCACTATCAGTGCTTACAGGTAACTACCTCAACATTCATACGACATACATATTAACATATCCCATCTAGGAGCTGGCTCCTCGGGTTAGTGCTGGTATGATAGGCTTGCATTGGGGTTATAAAATTCTAACTCCATTACCTCAAGTACGTACCTCGGTTTTATTTTCATTGCATCCGGCGCTTTACCGTTTTCTGTTTCCCATAAAGCCACTTGGCGAGGCGTTCTCCAATTTTCTGCCCCGACATGCACTCTGCTTCTGAAGCATGCATGGACCCTAAACACCAAACATAAACACGGCTACTTGGCATCAATACACTCACAGGCATTACAAGACGAAATAATACATAATTCATTGGTTATAAATAGACGTGTAAAAAAATTATGAAAATTCTCATTTACTTCTGTTGGTATAAATCGTAATTTAAAGCTGTTTAAGAGTACAACCTAAACATAGCGTAAAGTAAAATAACACAAATGTTGCATATGACAACCTTGTTTTTCACAACCTTTCCAAAATGTCTAGAATAACGCATTTTATACAACGCTTTTAATGGGGAGTATTTTTTCCATTCCAAGACATTAGTAGTAAGTGGTATCGTCACGATTTGTTCACGATACCACACGGTAGAACAGATGTTGTAGTCCGGTATATATGGCAAGAAGAATGGTGCTATTGAATGAAATTTATAAAACCGTAAAATTTATATATTCTTACGAATCAGAAATTTCTTATCAATGAAAAATCTATATTCAATATATTATGCATTAGTATAGTCTGTTCTGCAATTTGCCATTATAAGTTGGGGAGCAGCTTACAAAACTAGCCTGAACCCCATAGAAATTGTTCAAAAAGTCATAATAAAAATACCACTGAACGCGTATTCTAAGAATTCAAAGTTCCTACATTTAAACACTTATTTATAAAAAAATCAATTATTCAAATTATAAAAGAAAAATATAAATACTCATTCATAGCTGAAAATCGAACCAGACTTAAATATATATTTCCATGCCTAAACTACACACTTATTTTGCCCAGCACCATTATACCCACCAAGGAAAACATTTCTTCAACAAATTAACAGAAGAAATAAGAAGCATTAATGATAAAAAACAAATATTGGACTTTATAAAAAAATATTTTATGGAAATCGTTTACAAAAAAACTAATTCCCCTAGTTTCATTTGAAAATCTCACAAATTATCCTACTATACTCTATTTATTTACCCTCCATATTATACCTATATTTTTTCTTCCTTCCAAATACACTGATTTGTATGGATTTTAATTTTGAATTTTTTTTTACTTTGTAACGTAGTTATATTATTTTTTCGAAATGTACACTCCTCTGTCATCCACAAGCAAATTATTTTAATGGAAGTGTAGTATAAATTAAAGCATTGTATATTTATTGTAAAAAACACAAATAAACAATATTTAATTGCTCTTTAAATAACTGCAAAACTTTTTTGTACACCAATCTTCTCAGATTATGTTAGAATGAAGTAAGAAATCATGTAGGCAGTGGATGCACAATTGATCGGTTGCGCAATAATAAAAAATGGAATACATAATATTTTGGATTTAAAATAAACGTAGAAAACTTAGTGTCATAAATATAAATAATTTATTAAGAATCTCTTCTAATTATCCGTATTCCGGTTAAAACGAGTACTGCAGACCTTCACCAAATTTCTAGTATTTTCACATTTGGTCATGGTGTATTATCAGGACAAATGTTATTTTTAAGTTATTATTTAATTAGCTTTCTGAAAAATAAAGAAATCGTAGAAAAAAAAGTAATTTCTGACATTCACATATTACTTTAAAGAACAAATAAAGACGAAAGAACAAATTTGTTTTTTTTTCAATAAAACTTTCAGTAATTATTGCTTGGAATGAAAATGATATTGATCGCTGAAATTGTTCAATAATTGTCTCAGAAAACATTTGCTACAACTCTTCCTGTAAAAAAAAAACATTTTTCAAATCGTTTTCAGTTCGACAAAAACCAACACGGTTGCAATTATTCGTTATGTTGAATGCGAGATCAATTAATCCACGTGATTTATTACACAAACTCCTTCGAGTCTCGCCAAGGCGTATATGTATACAATTACCAACTTGCACAATTTTACAATTTTCCTGGTACTAAAAAGTTAGTTGATGGTACTATTTTAATGCAGGGTAGATAATTTATCACGTGACCACAAAGGGTGGAAGAGGGGGAGAAGGTAGGGAGGCGGGTGCAGAAATACATCGGCGTGTCGCATGAAGACCATAAAGATATGCAACGCGAGATCTTCATACCACCTTGTACGGTGTTTACTTAGGGGGGACGTAACTGTATGGAAGTCCTGGTATCCACTTTTAATATGATATAAAATGAAAGGTTTCAATGACATTTACATAAATAGGACATGATTTTCAGGACTCTAGTCGAAAGCGATTTTGAGTGAGGAGATGGGTCATATTTTAAGTGTATTACTATATTCGTTAATAATTGCAACATTATTTTGTAATGTCAATATAGGTTTTTTTGTATATACATAAAAAAAAGTATCATGTTTACATTATTTCAATTTATTTAACATTTACGATTATAATATATTAATTACAAAATACGAATTTGTTTATTTATTTACCAACGGACCATCTCCAATAACAACATATGTTACAATACAGGATAATTTAAAATTATGGCTGTGATAAAAATGAGGCACAAAAACAATAAAGATAAATAAAAAATAACAAATCATGACAAGAACAAGGTTTGATGGAGTTCACGACTTCTATCACATCAATATAAATTACTTGCGTAATGACTGACAAGAATCATTAAGACTTACACTAAATCAAAGTCCTCAGTCGATAAGTCTTGCCATTCTGGACAATTGGTGAATGGTATCCATATATGAACATATTTTGCGTATAATTTTATGTAGTATGTTGTAAGAATGTTGTGTACTGAAACTCATTGAAAGTATCTTCCATCCTTTATATTTTATCGTTGCTTTGATGAACTACTGAAAAATATATTTTTTAAATCCTCTGGGTGAGCTAAAACGTTATTTTTATTCTCATAAGTAAATTGTGAATATATTCTTAAGCAAGAAATCAAAACATTACGAATCATAAAATTAAAACTTACGAACCAGCCTGATTTTTGCCAAATAATTTTAGTTACCCTTACTGAAAATACAACAAACATAGTTTATTGATTTTAGTCAAGATTAATTTATCGAATATTATTTTAATTTTTTATGTTAAAATAACAATTTTTAATATTTAAAAAAATCAGCTGATTTACTTCTTCGCCCAGTTTTGAAAATTTTAACTTGGTTGTACGAAGTTTATCTAGAAAGCTGTTGAAGAGGCAACAATTTTTCCCCACAGCGGCATGCATTTAGAAAATTTTAAAAAAAGCAAAGGATATTTAATAAATTGTCGTCCATCATAACACAGGACCATCCCTGATAAGGCGGGCAAAAAAAATTATATAATTTTCACCGAAGCATCCGTTTTGTCTGTTGGAAAAATTTAATTTTACAATCTGAATAATAAGATTTGTTTATAGAAAATGGCTGATTGAACATTCCTCATCACATTTAACATAAAGGGGAGGATTTAAAGAACCGCATGAGCCTGTGTGAGTGTGCATTGTTAGGTAAGTATGCTGAAACCCGCCCCGGGCTTGGGCAACTAGCTCTAGGACCAGGCACCGGTACTGTGCCTGCTAGGAGCCCCCAGGCACAGGCAGCAGGGGCAAAACCTGCGGGTGAGGTGAGACTGGCGACTGGGGTATAACTGGCGCCCGTTTGAAAAACTTCCAATCCCTCCCCGGCCGACAACATCATGCATAAATTATACGAATATAGCCAAATGTCGCGTAGCGTCAATGGACATCGCACAAGCTGAAACTTTCCAACTAGGACATGGATAGTTAGCTCCAGTGTTAAACGAGCTTAAAGCTTGGAGATCATTCCACCCAAATACAATTTTAAAATAGAAAATCCGTATGTGTAGAGTAGTATAACCTCTTGAGTAAAAACGCAGTTGTGATGTAAGTTTATTTATTAACTAAATACATGTTGATAAAGCAAAATAATATAGAATAAAGAAATGGTTATATATTCACAACAAATTTAAAAAACTATATAATTTATTCAAATATATTTTTGTGTCTGCACATTGTCAAATATAATATCATTTCCAAAGGACCTTTGAATTAAAAAAAATTAAATCGACTGAACTTATAATATTATAACTTATAATATTACAGTCGAATATTATTTTTTTGACTTGCTTTTTCTCGTATCAGATGGGTAATTGCCCTGGAATTGAGAAATATCATTTGAAATTTTTCTAATTAACTCAACAACATGATATTCTTGAAAATTCATTACAGAACTCAAATTATTTTCAAACAGATTTTTAAATTAGCAGTTAAGAAGGTCATCATATTTTAGAATATTTAAGATTCCACGCGAATAAGCTTTTAGAGTTGATAAATGATTAATTGATCAAGAAATGCCGACATTTTGCGGACTTTATTACATCCGTGCGAGAATGGATGCGGGGGAGTCTGGATTTAACACAAAGGTCTCTAAAGCGAGCTATTAAAGAAATTCTATTTAATTTATTATTAATCTGAACACGTAGTTCTCTTGTCGTTTTCAATAATGGTTAAATGAAGTAATCGGAAATTCATGGATTTCTCGATTTCAATGGAATGAATTACCGGTATGCGGTATTTTTTGGGGAAAATCCAATCAAAATAGCACTGGATAAAGTGAAACTAGATTTAACATTATGAGGTATCGACATATTTCTGTGTTTTCAATAGATTTTGGGATATTCAGAAAACAGAAAACAGTTGAAAACGTAATTAAAGAGCCTATTTATAATTAGTTGTCAGTCGGTCTAATTTCCACTAAGAAAATTAACCCGGCGTGAGTGAGGTCAGGTATGTCATACCAGAGATGTTTATTTTTATTTTTTTATTTAATAAATATTTAGATGATGCAGTTCATTTTCTTTTGACTATCACACTATCACACTAATGCTATTTTAAACTATTAATAATAAAAATATAACTAATAAAATGCTATTTAATATTTTAAACGCACAGGATTTAATATTATTGATGCCTTGCAAATCCCGTCTTCACAGTATTTGGAGATAGAGAAATGGGGGAAAAAGTGCAGTTTATTTGCGCCGGCGTAAGCGGGAATACACGTGCGCAAAGATGGCTGAGGTACGTCACACCCAAACTCGTAGTCGGTGTTAGTATTCTTATAGTTATAGTATTAATTGATTTAATTTAAAGTTTCTATTTTTATTATAAGAAGATACTATAGTCATGTTAATTAACCAAAGAAGTTGTAATTTTGTTAGAATTTTATTCGAAAAAATGTAAAACTAACCAAAGTAGAACTTTTCCAAAAAAATATGAACACTTTGTTATTTCAATAAAAAAACGTTTTTTAAATCTTAAACATAGTATTAGTTACTGAACTCGTCGAATGGATACTATTATTAATATCCTAAGTAAAAAATACTTACAACACAATTATAATATCAAAAATTCGGCGACGAAGTTTTGGGTACCTCCTACCCGCCCCATAACTGGTGTAACGATTCGCACCTCATTCACGACGGGTTAAAAATACCTAATTACACTTTCAGATTTTGAAACGGAACCCTGGGATGTGACACGTGATGATGATGTTGATGATGGTAGATAGGGGTTCAGTGTTACTTCAGTGACTGGTGCAATCCTAGTCAGACATTGGTAAAATGTGATAAAAGTCAACTATGTATACTGGTAGAGTATCTACTCGCAGTATGGCGCTGGTGAAAGATTGCCATTCCGAGTTAAGTTAAGTAAGTTGCTTGAGATGACTTTGATTTTCTTAATTTTTTTTATGTGACACCTCACAAGAGCGCCCCTTTTTGTACAGTGTAAATACAGGGGAACTATGTCCCCACCCGGATGGGCACCGCTGTGAGGCGGGTTAAGGTAGGGGCTGTAGGAGGGGATTTATTAATGCGGGTTTTAAAGAGACTCAAATTATATGAAGGAAGAAAAACAGATGTCGGTGGCTCGTTTCACATACTAACGCAAAAACACGTCGAAGAAATGGCCCGTTTTTTATGTACATGCACGAGTAGGCTCCAGTGAAATATCTGTAAAATAGACTCAGCTTGCCACATTGCCCACAGTTGGCTCCCAAATTAATTTTTTGGGCATACGTCAGATTTGTATAGCGTCAGCAGATGGTCACTATTGAAGATTATGTTAGCCCTATACACCGCCTAGTTTCTTGGAAGCCAGATTGACTCGGGCTCTATAGAGCTGTTTTAGTTTTAAGTAAACAGTAGTGCATAATCAGTTAGGTACTTCCTAACCTTTCTCTTTCTGACATCTTTACTATAACTACTTCCTTTAGCCTCATGACACGACATGAGCCCATATTGGGATTCCTTAGTCCGCTGGCTCTGATTAGTTGTAACTCTTCTACGGCAATAACATTAATGAAAAAATAATACTGACTTGTGACCTATCCACACAATCAACCATAGTTTTATCTATGTTATATTATTGTAAGACTTTACGAAAACATGTTCAGTAATATTGGCCGCATACACGTAGGAATATAATTTTTTTGTTGCAATATTACTGTGACTGGAAAATCGAGGTACAAGCTGGAAATTGGTTAATTTATATCACATTTGGGTTCGACTTTGTGGTATAACTTGTGATGGTTTGAACTTTCCCAAGTTTTCACACCCGGAAAGAAAATCCCTATCCTGGAAAAAACGAAAATTGTTAACACAATAAGAAATACGGAGAAAAACAGAATACTGGCGACACCTAGCGAATATTATTGGACTAACTACAGGGAACCGGCCCGGGTCGACGTACTGAGATGTAAACAGATGGATTTTTTGTTCCGAAAAGGCATCGAGAACACCCGGTTATGAACTCCATAAATGAAGTGAAAGGTCCAAAAAGTCAGTTTAGGGAAATTAATGGCAATATCTGATAACAGATAAATTAAAATATAATAAATGAACGGATACCAATGTCAAAATACATTACCTTATCCACCTGAAAAGTCGGGAGAGTGAGGAAACTATATGAATTTGGAATGAAACGAAGATTCTGCGAAACTGGGAGACATGAATTGTTTAGTTTTGGACGGGGACCCTGAATCACTACTTCATTGTTTGTTGAAATTTAGTTTGATAGAATTGTGTTGAAAAACCTACCCTAATTAAGCCCAATGTTTATTTTGTTTACTATTGAGTTCATAACAGCTGGAATGCAGTTTGTTTATTTAAAAGGGACCTTGACCTAGTTACGTCTTATGAATTCTTTGTGGGTTATTTATCTGTTATCAGGGACGTAATATACCCTTAAAAATAAAATATTTTATTTAAATAATACGTATTTGACAAAAATCACAAAATACAAAATTATTAGACAAATCTCTTAGCATTTTGCAGATCCAGAAAAACCAGAACCTCTCTTGGCGTAAGTTACAGTTACTCCATTTCTACAAAACTGGTTGTTCTAGCAGAATTACAAAATAATTTTTGTCCTTTGCCCTCTTAAGCGCAACTAATTCATACATTTTCTCCAGTTTTCCAGGCTAATTTCACGATTTTTTCAATCATTTCCATGAGCAGTGAATCACTTTCTTTCTAATTTTCTAGTTATCTGAGTTGCCATAAGTATTTTTTTGTAAATCAAGTAAATTATTGAACAAAATTAGATATAAATGAAATGCGATCTCTGAGGCCTATGTGTGGTAAAACCATGTATGATCGTATGAGAAATATAAAAATCCGCTAATAATGCACGGTTGAGACGGTTAGATGGTTTGGAAATGTAGGGCAAATGAACGAAGAAAGGAGTGCAAGGAGAATATATGATAGAAATGTGAATCGTAGGAAAAATCGAGGACGCCCGAGGAAGACATGGCACGGTCAAGTGAATAAGATACTTGATTCGAGCCATCTCAAGAGTTAGGAAGAGCATGTATGAGACGATGTATGAATGTGAATGAGGCAAGGAGTGTGTGCCAAGACCGAGTTGCTTAGCGGTCCGTCCTCTCTGCCTACCCCTGCGGAGAAACTGCGTAATGTTTAGTTATATACAAATGAAATAAACAATTAATTTATTTCTGCATTGTTAGCTGTTAAGTCTTAAATAATAAGAATAAACTCTATTGTAACTGTACGATGACGCGGTAAGTCGCGCCACGTATGGGTCAGAGAAAGGGAAAAGGTCCTCTCTCTGCCGAATAAAAACCTGCAATCCCTGCAAGATTGAAATGCTTATTATGCAAACCAAATTAAAAAGTATTACGCACTATCGTACTCACCAGCTCTGGTTATCTTGATGTGTTGATGGAAGTGCGGCCCGCACTCTGATGAATTTAAGGTAAATCGGATCACAAGTCACGTTAAAACACTAATCACCAAACCACAAGCACATGGCAAACGACACATGCAATACTATTGCCATATTACTCCAAGTGCCATTGTAAATGCAAAATTTTGAGCGTTTACGTCGGTTCAGATCAGTAGTTACAGATATGGAGCTTTCAATTTGTAAATTGAAAATTTTATCACCGATACACTCGATGAATTATTACGTCGTGATAAGCTCTGTAGCAGGTGGCGATTCGAATAGTAACTGTGCGGATCAAACGTACAGGTTCGAATCCTGGCTCTGTGATTGACGGGGAACAGAACAAAGCTAGCGTGAACCAATGGCGTTACAAAACAGTAACTAATATTTTGGCCACCCACTGTAATAATATGTATACCTACTTACTAAGCAAAGAACCTACCTTCTACTTCCCGAAGATAATATGAGTTTTCAGAATCTAGGACAAAAGACTTTCCTTTAATCGATTCTCCCCCAGCCTACGTGTGTTTCAGGAAAAAAAATGCGAACATTAAGGACACCTGCCTTTTCAGAAAGGAACACTTAATTTTTGCTCCGCTGTGATATTACATATTGGTTGTGTCGTTGTCTACTAAGGATGTTTAATTAAGACTCATTGTAAAACAAGGTAAAAACATAAATCTTTTTAAATAATGTAGGCAAACCTAATTAAAGTAACTGCCTAAATCATGAAAAACGTTTTATTTATATTTAGAAGGTTTAAATCTTGCCTGAAACCGAAAAGGTCCCGCCTTCCAACCGTTTGAAGTATGGTGGTAGGGATGAGGTGAAGGAGATGAGTTAGAGGAAGGTGGGGAAGCCCTGGCTATTCAGATCTGGTCAACACATACGGCTAAAGCTGTTTCATGTAACGTATCAATTCTGAATGTTAGTATTTGTTATGATAATCCGGGATTAATTATGAAATATGCCACAGTATTATATCGATTTTTTTTCCTTGTAAATACCGAGATTTGAATCCACGACCTCTGGGCGCTTAGTCGAGAATCTAAACAACACAGACACGATGCAGACGTGGATTTTAAAGACAGAATGAAAGCATTATCAGCCTTAGCACGGCTTAGCCACCCAGTGAGGCCAACATTACTGGATTGTACTATGAAATGTAAAATATTTGTACCAAAATAAAAAAAATTATGCGTGCAGATTTCTTGGGCTAGTTACTGAAAAATTCGAAAAAAAATGAAAAACTATAAAACAATATTTTACTAATGGCACAACCTACCAGGTAATTGATGCGCTTGCTTTAAAGGTGAGCATAAATACTACATAATAGTACCTACTTATCTAATATTATAGAAACACAAAAAAATATCTTTTGAGTTGCTGGCCTCCTAGTTTCTTCCCCCCATGTTCGTAAAAAACGCAATCCTGGTATCGAGAGACTTGTAACTTATAAAGAATTCATGAGCCTGTACCTTGTAGTGCTCGCTCCTCGCTGCAGACTGCAGACTTCAGCCCCGTGGTGGAGAAGGAGGGCCCTGATTTATGAAGATTGCTCCTTTACTGCATTCGCCAAGACTGGAGGCTGCATAGTACACTGGATGCATTAGTTCACAAGGATCTACTAATAATTGAACACTGCACTCAGCTATCTTCATTTTGCTCACAAAAAAAGTTTACAGCTTCCAGAAATGATATTTAAATATTATTTTTTCCGAGGAAGGTGCAAAAAAGATGCGCAAAAGTTCCGGAGTCACAAGTTTTAAGAAAGACATGTCTCAGAATAATTACTAATTTAAATTTTGTATTATTTTCGGTTTTGTTACTTCGCTTGGCGTCGTATATCATTTAACAATTATGTATAATATCAGGTTCAATTATATCAAACGTAACACAAAATTTAAAAAAAATATTCAAAAATAATTAATCAATTAATTTTGAACCAACCAACCAAAATTTTCATCTATTCATTGACAAGGAAGTTATTAAAAACTAAATTCCAGAAAAAAAAACATAACAAATTTTTCACCTTATCATATTGTGTATCGTTTCCAACAATCAATTTGAATAAGTATATTTTATTCACCGTAGTATTCAGCTGTCGGTGAGATTCCAAATGTTATCTGAAACTGCAGAACAATAAACCTCCAGAGCTTTTATGTGAGATTTCAGTAGCTTCGCTTTCCGCCTAAATTTGGGGTAGATAAGGAATGAATCGGTACTTGGGGACTCTGCATAGTTACATATCTATAGACTGTAGGTAGATACTAGCTCTTATATCTCACTTAAATCTCACGTGGCTCATGTATAAATATTAGTATTATTTTCCGCAGGCCACAACCTTCCATAGCTTTCTAAAAACTATCACTATCGAAATTCATAAAACTCCTCGACAAGATCTAGCTGATTTATCGTTACAAATCACACCCGCTAATGCACGAAGGTGGAGGCCTCTAGCGGACAAAACTGGAAGTTTTGTTAAAAAATAAATATTTCGTTTTACCACATTAAAAAAAGATCTAGTCTGCATCTCGCTCCGACTGAGTTAATGACACTCTCCACCATTAAAATTCGAAAAGTTACTTGAAATGCCTAGAAATAAGATTTCCTAAGATTGATATTTCGTGTCGTATTTTCTGCATTACAAAAATAATAGTAATATTTGGAGGATTTTTATACTTCAAGAATCCTGTACAAATATTCACACTGACATTCAAATATACCTCTTCATCACTCAAGGATGCTGTACAAATATTCACACTGACATTCAAATATACTTCTTCATCACTCAAGGATGCTGTACAAATATTCACACTGACATTCAAATATACTTCTTCATCACTCAAGGATGCTGTACAAATATTCACACTGACATTCAAATATACTTCTTCATCACTCAAGGATGCTGTACAAATATTCACACTGACATTCAAATATACTAGCTTACGTGTACCCAGCGTTGCTCGACTTTTCTCTAGTTTAAATAAATATTACATCTATGTATTATACATACAAACCTTTCGGAAGAAATTTTCTAAATGATATTGAAAACCCTATTTAACGCCGTTGCATAATTTAGAAGAACTAAGCGCACAAGCAGACAGACGCGGATAGTGACTTTGTTTTATACTATTTAGAGATACCAATGTATTGTCACCATTACGAATTTACTAAAAGTTTATCAGGAAACTGTCTGCATTCTTGTTTTACGTTCGTTAAAATCTAGGATTTTCCGTGATGTTTCTGAAGGTTCCAGATTATTCCCGACCATTCCACAATGTTCCAGAATGTTCCGGGATATTTTGAAATGTTGTAAAATGCTCTCGAATGTTCTGGACTATTCTAGAAATTTCTTAAGGGCGAAACTTCCAGCCTATCTTCAAAATCACGCCCTTTTGGTAAATGGGGAACCTTTTTCATGGATGAAAAATAGAGGGCTACCACACCATATAATTCCTTTGAACGTACCAGGACTCGTTTCTGAGTTTTAACGGCACGTACAGTGGACACTCACTTTTATATTTTTTCTACAGTCAATATATCTTATTACTAACCTCAGAACATTGCCTAAACAATTAGATGTTATAGTTGCGTTGACTCGGAATACTTGTGAATTTTGTTCAGATTTTAACAAAATGAAATGAAATGTGGATATTTTCCACATTTCCTACAACGTATTTAAACGTGAAATATTATTATTTAAGACTTTACATTGTAAACCCAAATGTGAAATTTTTTTTTGTTCCACTTGTAAATGTATTTGTTGTTCACTTGTTTGTAACTTTTAATTACCGATATTGCAATGTACTTGTTTATACTGTTTTTGCAAATAAATTAAAACCTTTCCCTCTCTATTTAGATTAAAGTATTTTTTTTAAATAAATTAGTTGACGGAATACTTGCTGTGCTTCATAAAATAAGTAAACAGTATTACTGTATCGCGTTATATATAAGTGAAGTAATTTCCACATCACTTTTGTGGACTAAATTAATAACCCTCTTTTTCTATTCAAAATTAAACTTTTCTGTCTTTTTTAGAATGTATGGCAAAATATTCAAAAGCATTTTCCTTCATACAAAATGGCACAAACGACGTTTGCATAGGGTTTAAAATCAAGGCAAGATGAAATCCTCTTAAAAGCTCAGCGGTATTTCAGGAATCAGTCGTCGAACAAACTCAACAATGGCGAATTTGCTACAAACCCCCATAATGATACCAACCTGCATTCGGTGGTCTCGTCTCTTCTCTCTATTTTCGTAATCCCTCAGTGGGAAGTTCTTATCTATGTGTAATAGGTATATAATAATTGAAAATAAGCAGACACAGGATGTAGTGAAATATGTTAATACCCTTTCTTTCTAGTTCTTCTCTTGCATAGAAACACATAAAACAAAACTTCTCAAATTTAGGTTAGGTTATATTGGATTAAATTAGATTAGGTCAGTTAACTACTTTCATAGCGGAACGATGAACTCACGGGCTCTAAACACAAAGGTTGTTTATCGAAACTCGGCTGTTCCTGAATGTTTCAGATATGATGGTTCTTGCTGTATCTCCCTCCTGAGATACCAGCATTCATAACCAAAATGTGTATTGGAATGGATTTCACTCTGTTCAATCTGCCTATTTCACTCTTCCGCTCTCTCCCCTCTCGTACCTCCTTTTGTTTCAAAATGTGGATGTCATAGTTCAACTGCTCCGGATAATTATTCTGCGCTGCCGCAACTAAAACATTTGATGAAGTTTGGTTAGGTTAGGTTAGGGTATTTTAGGTTAGGTTATGTTTAGGTTATGTTAGGTTATAAAAAAGGGCTTACAAGTAGTAACAGAAACACTATAATCCAATCTCCATTAGGACTGAGAACAAATAATCCGATTTGATCGCCATTCGAGTCAGTTCTAATATTCAAACTGTCAAACCGATAATACTAAACTAATATACTACCAAACTTTGATCTTCTATAGGTATATGCAATCTTCCTTTGTTCTGGCTACTAAAACTATTGCGTTGAGAACACATTAACAAAGTAGCTTTTGACTACAAGTCTTAGCAACAAAAATAAGTCTTATGTTTACAAAATGAAGGTCACAATCTTAATGTGAATAATTACTTTTCTCGAAGCGCAATGAAACTTAAATTTATATTTGAATACGAGATGTGCAAAATATTTACCCAAGAATAAGTCAAGAATAAGTTACGCCATCTTTCCTCGGGCTGTTAGTAAGTACCCAAGTTAAGTAATATGCGTATATTCGTATATTGGAGTAAAGAGAATAATTGTTTTAACAGCTTCCCTTGTTTATTTAACTCAAGAGCTAACTAAGAGACCGCATCTGTTTTTACTTTAGCCGAAAAGACGTGCGCCATAATTTAGGCCTTACTCAAAACAAACATTAAAGCCAACATTTACTTAATTATTGTAATGGTCCATTACACACTCTTCGCGCTAATGTTTGGACAGACGAAACATCAGTAAACACTATACATAACCAAAACCTACGTTCATTTGCCCTGAACAATAATAAGGGCAAAACATTATATTTCTTACAGCCTATAAAGATAAATTACGTGGAAGCAAAGCTACTGAAACATGAACTGGAAACATTATTGTATTGTTTTAGCGAATACAAACTCGAGTATGGGACTACTAAATGTAACGTACCTACTCGTCAGTTTATTAATACGGATATCTAGAACTACTGTGTTTTTAAAGAGATATTTAAAATTTAGTACATTTATTTTTTTTACTTACATGAATCACCTACATTTATTTATATAATACAAACAAAATAAAACAAACCTTTTCTTTAAGTGGCAAGAGAAAGAAATAAAACAAGTAGGTATACTATGGAGAGAAATAAATTACCAAAAAATTTATTAAATTTAGATAACAACAAAAAGGTTAAAAGTTTATTTACAATAAAATCTATATAGGGAATGCCAATACGTGAGTATCACTGGAATAGTTAAGGCAGTATGACTTAATAAAATATTTACGTTATTCTATTACATATTACGAGTGTGTGTATGGAGATAATATATAACACGCACAAAATACCTTATTTTCATTTCGCAAGATTTTTACACTAGCCCTAAACAGAAGGCCCTGAGGAACTTAATTTGCCTCATGGTTTATGTCATCATGGGGATGCTGTGTGGAGGTTTTTTTCTAAAATGAAATGAAGTAGAGGAAGTTCTGGAATGGAGAAAGGTTTTAGGAGTGAGTAAGAATCTAGGGGTAAGTGTGTCTAAGTGACCAATGTAAGAATCCCTCCCTCCCGCTGAGGTACATGGCGATGTTTTGAGAGAGTCCGGCTAGAGAGGTCCGAGGGTCTGCGTAAACTGGCCTCTCCCGATCTGACTCATCAGGGCAGGTGCCAAGACCTGAACACACCTAACCTACATAAGTCACCAAACGTGGCGAACCACCTGGTGTTTCCTATGGCAGAGGTGTTGGATATATGGATATAGAAGTGGTGGCGATGCCAAATCGGTTATTCTCTGCGAGTGTCGACCTTGGCCAATCTAACTTCGAATCAAGTATCTTAACTACCAGGCTATGAATCACATATGTGCAATAAATACGGCTAAATCCATTTCAAGCAACTGCAACTCAACGTTATGGTGAATCTAACCAAAGAAAAATGATATAATACCCATTTTTAACCTTGTGTGTAAACTCAGCAGTGAAAACAGTATTTAATGTCATTTTACCTGAGCTTGCAAATTCCTTCTGAATATATTGTTGGCCATATCTCCCGTTCAATTCAGCGACTCCGCGAGTGTTTATCAGCCGGGCCCTGGTAACAGCACCCAGCACCTCGCGTCCCGCACCCCAGATCGGGATCGTGAGTGAGCTCCGCTGACCAGGCAGTCATTTTGAATATGTATACCTAATGTGAAATGCCATAAATCCTAAAGGCGTGATTTAAAGTGAAGCTCGCGTCAGGAGATTCGGCGTCCGGACTGCCGGGGCCGCCGAGTGCAGCCGCGAATGTCACGATGGATGTAATTTTAATTTTATTGGACTTGAATCCGTGATAAGGACTTTATGGAGCAATGCGTCTACAGGATTATACAAAAGCGTATCTATTTAATAAAAAAAATCTGCAATATTTTTTTTAAATACTTTTATAAATTAATAGTTTTTTTGAGTCGGTCAGCACAGTAGAAAAATGAAGGAAGCAAATTGGAAGGGAATGTACATAATAAAATATAAGTATTTCAGAAAATATAAGTTTCTTTGACCAATCTTCCATTACTTTTTTTCTTCAACCACCTGCTTTCTTTCCAATTTAACCCAACCGGACAGGAATCCATTTTTAAAGAAAAATTATTTTATTTATTTATTTATTTTATTTATTTATTTTTACATTTATTACATACAAGATATACAAATATAAAAGGAAGCTTTGACTGTCCAACTAGGAAGTTTCCCGTTTTAGGACAGTCAAATTGGCAGGTTGCGAGTATAATTCCAGGTAGGGACATGTAAAATATAAAAATAAAATTAAAATATAACAATTTAGCAGTAATAAACAATAAAATCCAGATAGGTACATGTAAAATATAAAATAAAAATATAATATATCAATGTAAGAAAGAAAAATAAAAAAATATTTTTTAGGTAAATACAAAATACAAAATCGAAGAAATCAACTCAGACTACGTTTTTTAATGATTTTTCGGAATCTGTCCTACCTAAGTCTAATAAACATTTAGTAATTTTAGTACCGAAGGCTGATAATTCACACAGTTTAAATTGATAGGGGATTTTGTTGTATATTTTTGGTCCCAGGTATGAGAAAACTTTTTGATAAGCCGCAGTATTGCTAGTTGGAATAGAAAGGTCGTTTCTGCTCTTACTTCTGGTTTGATGATTATGATCGACTGTTATCGTTTTGTTTTTATTTTTGTGGACGCAGATTGTTATTTTTTTTATGTAACACTGTCGAACATCAAGCACATTAAACTCCTTGAAGAGAGCGTCGCTCGAGTATCTGAAGGGTTTCTTCATAATGACGCGTAGAATGGATTTCTGTGCCTTCAGTAGCGGGTATAATATTATTAATCCTGTTCCACCCCATCCAATGCAACCGTAGGTTATGACGGAGTTACAGAGCCCGTTGTATATTTTTTTAATGTCTTGAGTTTTTATAATTTCCCGCAATGCTATAAATATATAAATAAGCTTGCGCACTTTATTAGCTGTGTTTTCAATTTGTTGTTTCCATTTAAGATGGTTATCCACTATTATACCTAAATATTTAATAGATTTAACACATTCAAGGGTTTGCATTTACAAGTATGGTTATTATTTCCAAGGCTACACTTAATATTATGTATTGTGAGGTGATGAGGTGTTTTGGGTTGACCTGCAAGGGTAGCGCTAAATGTGAGATATTTTGTTTTTGTATGTTTAGTGTAAGCAAATTACTGTCCAGCCACTGTTTTACTCTGTTTATACCTGTGTTCGCAAGGTGGCGTGTTTCTTTCCAATCATCTCCTTCAAACAAAATAACTGTATCGTCAGCGAACGTGATAATTTTGCCACCAATGTGTTGGTTACAAAGTTCGTTTATGTATATAATAAAGAGAAGGGGCCCAAGTGTACTTCCTTGTGGTACCCCAAAAGTGTATTTTAGTGAAGTGCTAATAGTCTCGTTAATTCTGGTTTGTTGAAATCTATTAGATATATAACTTTATATCCATTGAAAAGCTTTTCCCTTTATTCCTATATTTCTAAGTCTCTGTAAAAGAATTTTATGAGATATAGTGTCAAATGCCTTGGCCAGGTCCAGGAAAAGGGCAATAGTTTTCTTGCCATGGTTCATATTCCCTGCAATAGTTTCAGTGAGACATGCGATGGCATCATCCGTTCCCTTACCCGACCGAAAGCCGTATTGGTTAGGACTTAGAATGTTATGTTTCTCCACATATTCGTTTAACCTAGTTTTGAAAAGCTTTTCAATGACTTTGGATATCGCGCTTAATAGTGATATTGGCCTATAGTTTTCTACAACAGATTTAGGTCCACTTTTGTGAATTGGGACAATTATTGATTTTTTGAAGTGATCAGGAAATATTCCTGATGCAAAACTTAAGTTGTAAATATATGATAGCGGAGCAGAAATCTGATTTTTAATTTTTTTTAGTATTTGTGTATTTAGACTATCTGGACCCTTTGCATGTGTAGTATTAAGGCTGTTGATTATTTTTAAGACCTCTTCTACAGTAGTTGGTTTAATATTAAATAAAAAAGATTGTTCCTTTGTTTCAATTGTCGATGCTAAAGAGTCTTCCGTTTTCTGGGTTTCTAATAATTTTTTTTTTGCTAGATATGATCCAACAGATGCAAAATATTGATTAGTATGACATGCAATTGATTGATTGTCAGTTATAATCAAATTTCCGGTATTTGATTCAGTTACAGATGCATTGGTATTTCTTTTACTTTTAGTTATGTCTCTGACAACATTCCACATGTTTTTGCTGGAATTATCCTTATCAAGTAAGAATTTATAATAACGCTCTTTACATTTGCGAATAACGGTTTTGCAAATATTACGGTATCGGTAATAGTTTTGCTGTTGAGTATCGTTCAATGGGTCTCGTTTAGCTATTTTATGAAGGTGATTTCTTTTGTGTATAGATTTAACAATGCCGTTGGTAATCCATGGTGTGAGATGTATTTTACTATATGGAATGCGTTTAGTTATTGTGTGTTTTGTTATGAATGTATTGATTTCATTAATAAAATAGTTTAGAGCATTGTTAACTTCAGTCTCTTTATAAACATATTCCCAATTTTTATTATTAAAATCATTTAATAAAGCCTCATAATCGATAATCTGTTTGTGATTAATTTTATGTTTTTTGGGTGTTGAGTTTGGGATACTGATTGCAGTGGTGTAATGATCAGTGATTGTATTATGTATTACAAATGCTTTTGAATTTGTTATATTTCTGGTATATATATGATCCAAACATGAGCTTGAGCTACCTTGTACCCTAGTTGGAGAATTAATATTGGAAATAAAGTTACTTTCAGCCATAGCACATAAGTATTCGTCGGACTGCCTATGCAATACTTCTCCTATAGTATTTATATTCATGTCCCCGATCAGTACATATTGTGCATAATCCTTAGTTTTTTTTAACTCACCAATAATATTTTCCAGGAAATCTTGGATGTCATTGAACGATGGTGATCGGTAGATAGCTAGGATACCTAAATTTTAATTAATGTTGATTTTTAAACAATTACACTGATTTATGTTTATTTCTTGTACTTAGGAATTTAATGTGTTGTCGACATATACTACTACTCCGCTATTTTGGTTAATATGCGATGTTGTATGGTATTCGTTATAGCCTGAAATTTGTTTGGCTATGTATGAATCATTTAACCTGCATTCAGTGAGAATTAGTACATGGAACTTTACCACAGCTTTTATTTCTTCCAAAAATATAAGAAAATCATCCAAGTTTCCCATTGTTCTAATATTTTGATGAACAATATTAATCCTATTAGATTCCCAATTAAATTGCATAATTTTGTTGATGTTTTCAAAAATTATTTCAGTATTTGGCACTAAGATACTATCGATTTCATTTTGAAAATCGTTTATTACCATTAGAATTCAAAAATTAATTGTTGTTTTCTGGGTAAAGTTTTAAAACAGTTTTTATTATCATATAAATACTTTTAGTACGAAATATGTAGCGACAAAACTGTAAACAAAATGATGTAATTAGGAAAAATAAAATATACGAGTATATGAGTAAGAAATAATATCTGAAATAAAATCCAGGAAATAAATAACGTATGTAGTTAGTGTGTGGCATTTTCTCTTTCAAAAGACAGTAAAAAGTAGTATAAGTATGAAAAATAAGTAATATCTGGGTTATATAAAATATGTTGATTAGAGTTCTCTTTTGCCGAATTATTAGTAATATTACTCATAAATCAAATTATAATCTTATAATAAGTGTAGTTACCATTCTAGAGAGAATAAAGATTAAAATTAAAGTTAAAATTAAAATTAGGATTAAAATTGTTCCAGTACAAATTGGAGTTATGCAAAAACCTAGGTGTTCATATAATATAGTGCTGTTATGTAATAGAGTATGAAATGGCGATATAAAGCGGTAGTTAGTAGTTTTATCACGATAATCAGAATAAAGAGCAGGTAGTCAGAGCTTCGGTATAGCTTGTTCTGAGTCTATTAATATAGGTCGAGAAGAGTCATCTTTTTTCATGTAGATTAGACCTGCTTTCGTCCAGACGTACCTATATTTACATTCAGTCGCACGTTGGCGAGCTAGATACCAAAGCCGTTTGCCTTTAGGCGTGAGGAGTTTTGAGACGTATATGGGTGTAATGGGGCCAGACAATCCGATTGTTCCCGTGTTTAGTTTGTCCCCAATCTTTTCGCAAGACCTGTTATATTTTTTTATAGCATTAAGGAGCTCCTCTTTTAACGGTATTGAATTAAAATTAATTACCACTGACCTAGGTTTAACTGTTGGAGGAATATTTTTGTTTCTTTGTGATACTCTATATATATTATAAATATCATTTGTATTTAGTTGGCAGTCTACTATTTTACTGGTGTTGAATATAATGTCTTTTAAGGTTTGTGATGTTTCCTCTTTGAATTCTGGAAGCCCTCGAAGTTCCAAACAAGTATTGTTAATTCGTCTGTTCCTGTTTTCTTGGTCAATCTCAATCGCTATTATTCTTTTTTCTAGGTCTTCATTTCGTTCTGTCAAGAGACAAATTTTTATTTTATTTTCTTTATTTTTTTTTGCTTTTTTTTTCAAAGTCCTCAAGTCTTGAATTTAAGGCTGAGTTTACTTGTTCATGTAGTTTTTCCAAATTATTTATTCGATATTTTAAATCCTCTTGCTGTTGAGATATGTTTTGAATGGTTTTTAATATTTCATTATTTTGGAGCAGGATTGCATCGTATTTTTTCCAACAGATTCATTAACTGAGTCTTTGAAATTTGCGAATTCAGTTAAAAATAGATCGATTGTCAGATTACTAGTGCCATCTGTGGTTGTTGGTGGTAAGTTCACACTGGCGTATGATGAGGCGGCAATTGTAGATTTTGGTGTTGATGAAGGTTGTTTATTAGGTTTCTCGATAGATGTCAGTTCTAGATTTTTTTCAGACGTATTTTTTTTTAGTTTTTTTGTGTTTTTGTGCAAAGTTTGCAGCGCCACTGTAAAATCTTAGTTCCTCGCCGTGAGGTCTCTGCGATATCGGCACAAATCAAGTGGTAGTTATCGTCGCAGATACAACATGAGATGAAGTCTGACGGGGTGTCAATGTTTTTTTTACAGATGGAGCATAGTGTATTCATTTTAAAGGTAGTTTTTCAAAGTTTCACACAAAAAGAAAAAAACGACACAATGCTTGTTTCTTGGATGAGAGATGGCAGAGCCTTTGTGACGCTAAAAACGCCTTTGGGATAGGTTTTTTGTGTTTATATAATGATCGAGTCACTTTTGCACTGAATTTTATTTTGTGGTACAAACACCAGAATAATGACGAGTATTCCGCCTTAGCGAGATAATTTGTGGGATAAAAAATTCACTGTCCCAACGCGCACTATCCTGATTAGACGAGTTAACCACTTTTTTAGTTTGATTTTCTAGTATTATGATTGTTAAAGCTAGGTAAATTGAAGCAGCTGTCAAAATACGTCAACACTGGTAGACAATATGGCTATAATGATGATTGTTATCTTGTTTCCAATCTGCCCTGAAAGAAGCGAACAATTAATATAAGCACTCTGTTACACCCAAAAGTCACGAGCCGCCGCTGATTATCGTTTCCTCTACTATACGTTCACCGATTTATTTGTGTATATCGGTGTGAATTTAAAAGCATCATTGTCATTTCAAGCAGAGTGCCGTTTTTGTTTCTTTACACATTGTAAATATTAATTGATTTTAAGGGACAGTGACCTTAATTGTATCAGTGACAGGGAAAATGAAAAATCATCACCATTTAATGCACAGCCCTCGATCTATATATGTAAAAATATTTTTTTCTTTATTTGATCCGTATAGACCTCAAAAACTACTGGAAGTACGAATCAAAATTTAAAAAGAAATATCCATATGTTTGTAACGCAAAGTTTTTAATTTTAAACACAACATCCTGGATGGTTTTCACAAGTTTTCCTAGTTTAGAAGCTAAACAAAATATTACTATTTTTATTTGAGGATTTTTTACGTTGAGACCATTATTTGATTTAGTCAAAAGTCGTGAAAAAATTCAAGTCAAGAGTTTCAGGACCTGCGAAATAATTTCCATTCGCGAGTATAAAAAGTGGGATGAATTAATAAACATCTAACGTTGTTCCCGTGTGAGAGTTGCTGTTGGAACAATGCTCCGAGTACAAAATGTGGAGACTTATAATACAAACATCATAAACATGGCCGCTGCTTTGCCTTTAAATCTAGATACAAAAACAGTGTCATTTACGAGGACTTCCAAAGTTTTCTTCAAAAGTCCGTCACAAGTTTGTCTTTTTTCTACTTTCTCGTTGCGTACATGTATTAGTAGTCGGCAGTTTTATGCATCTGTACCTATAAAAAAAACATAGTTACATAATAAATTGTACATTAATCTAATTGACTATGATGCACGATATTACTGTTAGGATATTGTTATTAAAAAGTTTTGTAAGTATTTTAGTTTTACTAGATTATTATTTATTTTAAACCGTTAAAAAAATGGCGTTATATTGTTATTTTTCTTTTAACAGTTTGATAATGGTCTTGGAAGCCGCAACAGCTGTCACAATAATAAATAAAAAAAACTAAAATACTTGCAGAACACCATCATTAAATTTGGTTTTCTATAAATTTAGTAAATAAATATAGAGATCATCATAGGACTCAACTGGGAATGAAACCCAGGATCTCCGTATTACCCGGATAACGCCTCTAACCACTCGGTTGTTGGAACCTAATTATTTTAAGAAATATGTTACCTTAACGATTAACCTAACCTCTAAAATTCTTAATTAGAATAATTTGTTATGAATTAAACATAACAGAAATAAATTACTTTCGTTCTGAGCATTGTAATTTTCCAAAAATTATAACAAACTTTCTCATGAACCTTTCTTTCTGTTAACAGAATTATGTTTAATAATTTCGACACACTAAATTTGTTCGGAATCAACTTTTTTGAGTATACATAAATAAAAACCAACCTGTTTCGGTTCTGCCCAAACCTTCGGTTTTAAAAACGCGTACTGAAATTATTACAGTGCATAGAAAAGAAGAGAGTGAGCTATCAGTCTTGGTGGTAGGCTAGAAAAAGGACGCAAGAGAAAAGGGGTTAGAGTGGGTGTGGGAAAGGAAAAGTTGAACATTTTATAATTTCGAATTGTTTATTTTTTGAGAATTATTTAATTCTGTAACTTCCAAATCATTCAAGCGTAAACCATACTATTTCTACGAAGTAAATATATACCCGAAAATTTCTAAAAGGGGTGATCTTTTTTAATGCAAATCATGTTGCTACTTATGAAAATCTATACTATTTAGGCCCATCATGGGTTCAAAAAAACCTTCATTTTTAACATTCCTTACAGTGTTTCCAATGATGATTAGGTATTTTCTTATGAATTTATGAATTTCTTGATATCGTATTTTTTTACTTTCTCAATTAATGCAATTTTCAACCAATAATATAAATTTTAAAGCAATTATAATCAATCTAATATTTTTTATTCTTCAATATAAACGCCCCCTAAACTGCCAAAGCAGTTTGTCAGCAGATACATAATACTATAAGCAGGAATTAAAAAAAAATGCTTATTCCGAATAAGGTACTAAACTCTACCAATTGGTTAGCTTCATTTTAAATGGATTCTCATTTTTCATTTCCCGACAGTACATTATGTCGTTATTATAGTGAAGCAAGCTGGAAAAACTCATTAAATATTAAAAATAAGAAAGTGCCCCACTGTACATTTTTTAAACATAAAAAACTTTTAACATTTTGATAAAAAAAAGTATGCAATCCGAAAAAAGTCAAATGGCAGCTACTAGTAGGTACATAATATGTTGCGGAAATCAAAATAACCAAAATCAATTTGAATAAAGTAAAACGTTCGGTTGAAATATTCTTTGGAATCTACTTGAATATAGTTTAAGGGCCTTTGATCTAACCGTTGCATCATGTTAACCGCGAGGAGCGCCTTCAAATTCAAATGAGATTTGGGACCGTGATTTATGAAATCAAACGGCATCTAGCGGCCCGCGATATAATATATTGATACTCGACCTATCGGCTGCGTCTGTGGAACTCTTTACCATTTTATTCAGATAGCCTACCCGGGTAGTGGGTAGCGGGTAGGTACGAGAGGTGGATGGTTCTCAACGCACTGATTCTGGAGATTATGTATCGAGACAACAGGTGGACACAGATTTCTGGATAAAATATCGCGAGGAAAAGGCAGTGATCAATATCAGCTTGAATTATAACCCAGTTTACCCACGCTACAATTTTACACGTACAATATTATACACGAGAACATTATGCAACCTGATTTAAATATTATCACTCTCATAATAATACGCTGTTACATGCTTTTGGTTATTTGGATTTATATTATAAGCATAATTTCTTCCGCAATGTTCATATTATTATCACGATAGCGATAATATTTTATGATTCGCCTGTGGCGCTGTAGTTTAGGCTAAGCAACAACACAAACTAAATAGACAGAAGAGCATTATTGCTCGCGTTATTGTAGTTGACTAAGCGTATCGTATCTTTCTGTAAATTTATTTGCAGGTTCCGTTTTAAAGATGGTGGCCGTGTTAGATACTACCAGTTTAAAATTGAAATAATCAATATTATTGTAAGTACCTATATTCTGAAGAATGTTTGAAAAAGAATTGTGTTTTATGCAGTGACATTTTTTGGACAAATTTGTATAATTCCTTACATGAATAAAAAATAATGTTACATAAACTTGCTTTGCTTTACGTTACTTAAAATTTTTTGTTTTTTTTTTAACACATTTTTTCTTAACGCGATATCTTTTTTTGGCTTTTAGTATTTAGTTCTCCTTTCACGACAAAAAATACTATTGTTCAAAATAAGAATTGAACTATATAATTACTAATATAATTCCAAAAGGTATAACAAAATGAGTCTTAATCTAACCAAAAGTCAGAAAAAACATACAAATAAATAGTAAAGTTTTCTTAGAAGACCCAATAAATTTCACAAATTAAGTTCCAGAACAAACCAAACAAATAATATTGAAAAAAAGTTTCTTTCTGTGATTTTATTGTTTCTTCCGAATGAGGGAAACTTCAATAAAAATCTGCATAATTTATGTAATCACACTGGAAGCTCTCCAGTGCACGTTTAATGGAAATCTTCTCCCCTGTTTAGACTTCCGCGCCATCCTGTATAATAAAATAAAATGTTATGGCCGAACTTTTATTCCTCCCAGAGCCTGTATAAGTGAATTTCACGAGAGCTTTTCATTGTTTTATTCGCTTGTTCGCCGAACAAGTCCAAGTGAAGCGAACATCTTAGGGCTTTCAGTGGGACATGCATTTATGACAGCGTAGATTTCATCAAAAATGTTATATTTACTTCCCTTCTAGTCTGACTCCAACTACTGGACGTTAAACTTTATGCGAGATCTTGTCCGCTAGGCAATTTGAAAAAAAACTTTTCTACCTTCTGAATAAAACAAAGCCATTTCGTATCATATAAAAATAAAGTAGTAAGGTTGTATTTTTTTGTGCAAAAATGTGTGTTTTTTATTACAATTCATGTTGTCTACTCACTTTTTAAAACTGTGTATTTACGAAAGAAAGAAGAGAGAAGAAAATAATAAAATATATTCAGACACATAACTGACATGATTTTAGTGTTACCGTGGTAAGCGGATCTAATATGTGGCCTATCGTGTATTTCATATATATATATATACAATCTACAATATAAGATAAAATAATACATTTAATATATAATCTTGTGTGTTTGTGAGTGATGTGTGTTTATATTGGTTTTGTGTGTTACGTGTAGGTTTTTTTTTATTTTATGCTATGACATTTTGGTAATATTGTCTTTTTTGTTCTTTAATCCATTTTGTAATTTTGTGTGTGAATTTATTTTTATTTTCCTTAATTTTAATTTCAATTTTTACACTGTTGAAAGCTTTTATAGCATGGTATTGGTAGTTTCTTTGTCCAAAGCTTGAATTTTTTTTCGGAGTTTTTATGTTTTCTTTGTACGCTTTTCTAACTGGTCTGTTAGTGTTATTTTGTGTATGTTGAATTTTTTTTTGTCAAAAATGTAGTTTAGTAGTGTTTTAACGTATAATTGGAGTATATCTAGAACGTCACGGACATATTATTTCGTTATTATTCTAGACATATTATTTCATCCAATACCTAACCGTGCATATTTTACAAAGGGTGTATTGTATTTAAACAGTGGAAAATTTAACAATCGGCGTTAAAATTGGAGTGATCGAGAATGTTTCTGTTTTTTTCCACTGAAAACAGCGGGTTGCAACAAAACTCGGTAAACATACGCTTGAACTAGGATGCAGCCGTACGAATATATGCGCCTCACTTCAGCGGTTGGTGCAAACGGAAATTATGAATAAACTCTACCCTCCTCGGCACTAGAAGGCTAGTTTAGAAGGATTCATAGAACACCGTCTTTTGTTAACTTATTTCACTGTTAAAGTCGCTATCCTCGTCTGTCTGTTTGTGCGCTTAGTTCTTCTAAACTACGCAACGGATAGGGTTTTCAGTATCATTTAGAGAATTTCTTCCGAAAGGTTTATATATAAATAAAAAATGCATATTATATTCAAAAAAAGTTTTTTTTGAATATTGTGTATAATTATGTAAATGCAATACATGATTCATTTGTTAATATATTATTTTGTGAAATGTAATGTATTTGTGAAATAGGTAATACTTTTACTTGAAAATAAGAAAGAGATGAAAATAAAGATAAATTAATTGATTATTTTAAACAGAATTTAAATGAAAAAAAAAGAATACTTAAGTAAATAAACACAATTTAATGGTGTCAGGCATTCTTTAAAATAGTTCCTTCCCTTCATAAATAACAAATTCTAAATATATAATATAAGCAGATTGAATCTTGTAAAAATAAAGATACAAATAAAAATAAGGCAGGATACAAATAAAAATAATAGATAATGTTAGGGATAATAGGAATAAAAATAAGAATAATCGCATCAGCGTAATATAAAGTTCTGTACACTAATGGCATAAAGATCATCAGTTTTCGATTTCTTAATATCAATACTCAGTAAGTTGAACATTTTTGGCGCTATATAAGAGAACTGTTGCTGGGCGAAGGCTGTTTTTGCAATAGGAATTTTATATTTTTGGTGTGATGAATAGCGGGTGCAAATATATTGTTGAGTTTTGAGTGTTAAATCATTTTTCCTTTTGTGTATGAGAAGTTGAAACGTATAATTGTCTAATGTCTAGGATTGCGAATTTTTTAAAAAGTGGGTCTGATGGGTGAGATGGGTGATATTTTAATATAATCTTTAGTAGCAGTTTTTGAATTAAGATCACGAGATAAATAATTGAAGCTGCACAGCCTCCCCATAACACGATATCGTATGTAGCTATTGATTGGAAAAGTGCAAAATATATGCATCTCATTGTTTGAAGGTTCAGGATTGATCTGAGAGAGAAAAATATATACCACAATTTGCCTTTTACTAGTCTTTTTGTTGTGAAATTGACATGATCCTCCCACCGCAGTTGATGATCTATAACAACCCCTAGATATTTAATTTGGTCGAATTTTTTTAGGTTGGTACATGAGCAATTATTGTGGGGATACCTTACAAGATACATTTAAATTATGTACTAAACAATTGTATATCTCAAAAAGGCCTACAGAAAATTTAGCCGTGTTATATATCGACCTCCTTAGGATAACCCCCAGCAACGACAAGTACACATCAGCTAACTAGTTTGCCTACATTAAAAGAGTTATAACTTGCACAGTATATTATACAATAATCATCACATCATACCTCCATTGAGCTAGAGCAAGGCCGACTTGGGTACAGGCCTGGATGTCGAAAAGAGAGTGTGAATGGTTTTTCGAAATCTCATATAGATGATGACATTTCTCAAGTTTTAAAGGTAAAGTGTGCAAAATTTCAAACTCAGAGTTGAACTGAGTTGTTTAAAAAACAAACCCACTCTTCTTTACACTTTGGTTGATAGAAATTTAATTCATAGGATGAATAAAAAAACAATTTTAATGTTGAAAATTTACTGTCTAGACCGCGTTGACTAAAATAAACTGTATCTCATTGATATTTAAATATCTGCATTGGAAAATATTTATCATTATTTTTTCAAAGCCACCGATATTATTTCAGTGAGAGTGCGGCATAATAGAGCATGAAGTCAAACAAATTTGCATGTCAAAAAACAAACATACCTAGGTACAGTGTGTACACAAAACATTACCATAACGCGATGCAGATGAATAATAACCAACATCAATAAAGCTGTGTCGGAGCCTAAATCAAGGGAAATGCACGTCATTACATTTCAAGGCATATTGGACCTAGGTACCCGGTACCTAGTAGCGATGCATTTTATAACACGAAGCGTGAAATAATCCCACCCTAAGGATATATTCTCTTAGGGGATGAAGTCATTTCGTCAATACATCATCGCTGAGATATAATGCTGGCGGGGGTGATCCACCCTCACTTATTTGGATTTTTGCAGCGACGCGAGAATACCAGCAGCCAACAGTCGCCGCGCTGAACGCATCGGTATTTGAGTGTGAAAATTTTAGTGCTCGTTAATGGTGCATAGAAAAACGGAGTGACATCATTTTTATTTATTACTTTTGACATATTATTAACCTTTATTTTCACATTTCACCGAGCATATCAAAGTTCTGTTATAACTCGACCATTTGGTATTTCATCCGTCTATAAAATTATTTGATTGTTTCGTTTTTATTTCTGTGAAACTGCCCTTTATTATTCAAACAAGTCTTACTTTGACTAAATTGTTAACTTTGACTAACCATGACCATGGCTCAGTAAAGATTATTTTTTCAAATGTGAAATCATCGTGTTATATAGAATATTTTAGGTACTCGTATTTTTCAATATTATGGTACCAACTTGCCCGAAGAATGCAAAAAAAGTCTTTGAGATAAGATAACGTTTCTTTGGAAAAATTGTAAAATAAATTAAAATAGTTGATCTCGAAATGTTAAAATTTCATGACTGCAGAACTCACCATTCGAGGGTGTTTGACTTCTTCTTTCATACTGATTTTGGCATAGATTATGATAATATTTTTAGTTGAAAAAAACAAGAGCAGCCACGTTAAATGGCGTTGAAACATTCTGGTGTGTCTCTCTGCCCCCATGTAACTCCGATTAAATGAACTCTGGAACCGAGTTTCGCTTCGATTTTCGAAATTATAGCTGATCAATTGTGAAAACGATTATGACAAGAGACAGAGTCAAAATAATTTTATTCAATTTATTCATTTTGTATTACTTTATTTAAAAAATTTTGGCAAACGTCGTAATTTTTTAAGTTTACTAACGGTATTCATTCGAAGGGTAAATTTCTGATCGTATTATCGGCAATAATCCTGAGAAATTATTTTGTTTCATAAATACTTTCAGCTTTACAAATCCTAAAAAATTATAATATCCAGTAATTTTTTGCGGGTCTGTACTAGTTATGTATAAATTTTATTAGATCATGAAAAAAATCTTCCAGGACTTGACAAAAATTTGTGAGCAGACTCTGCTGAATAATGTAAAATTTTAAAGCTTTAAATTTAATGTACGAAAATAACGTTTGGTAGAGTCGTTTTACTGTCAAATAATCCTCCGAGCGCACCGAGCCAAGAAGCGAGAGCCCTCGGTTTGGGAACCTACACGTGTGTAATTGAAAGATGGATGGGAGTTTTTTATTATTATTTCTCGGCACAATGAAATTTCTCATCCGACTCGGTGCACTCCCTCAGTGCTGCGGCTATGGCAAAGGTACCGGGAGCACAGAGGAAGACAGAAGTGGGGAAGTACAGGAATATGAAGGGAAGGAATAGCAGAATGCAGTGCTTTTAGAGGAGGGGAGTGGAAACGCTTCCGGTAATGAACTTTTGCAGAGATTAGGGCGAAAAGTAGTAAAAATCATTTTGGTTGATAAATCTTTTAGGTGATTAACACGGCGATTAGAATTTGCAAGAAATATGAGAGAATAATCACGCCAAATAAAATATCTGAGCGTGATAATTTTAAAGCATTATTTATTTTTTTCGGAATAACTTTATTGAGTAAAACCTCAAATTGTAATATTTAATTATTGAAGACAAAATTAGCGATTTCTAAACTAAAATTTGAAACAGAAAAATCAGAAAAGGATACGGTCACATCTAGGACACGAACCCAGGACCCTTGCCTTGCCGGGGCACTGCTCTACCACTGAGCTAATGGGACCCTATCCGCTTCGGTCCTAGATGTGACCGTATCCTTTTCTGATTTTTCTGTTTCAGATTTTCGTTTAGAAATCGCTAATATTGTCTTCAATAATTAAAGCATTATGCTTGAAACTTGTAGCAAAATACGACACTTTAATCGTTTTATATAAAATAATCTTGTACATTGATGACAGAGGTAGAGCGGTAAGTTCCTAGATGTCGCATTATCAAAACCCAAAATGTAATAATATATTTCTATTTATTTATTTCATTCGTACACGGGCTTAACATTGCAGGTTATATAAAATTAACTAGTACCGTTGATATATTTGGTAAGAAGTGCCAAAAATCGTGCAAATTCACTTAAGGTTTCAAATTCATGTCGTTTGGTCATCTATCGTAATTCTGAGACAGATTTGAATAAAACATAGTATCACGGTAACATTAATGTTTAATTTATATCGGGGTATTAGTATTATTATTATTATATATTATTATAGCCTTCTTATTACTTTAATTGGTGCAGTTGAAGACATCTACTTTTTCCTGCAAAATTATTGCCAACTGAATGCAACCAGGTTATAAGTTAATATATCTAAATAACTCAATCCTCAAAATGGTGAATAAATTAAAAATAATTTTTGTTCGAGTAGTTCTAGTGGGTGTGATTTACTTAGACTAATTACTACAGGTAATAATAAGTCTAAGTAAATCAGGGCTGCCTAAAATTCCAATTATAATTTTATGCAACCGAATCTTTGGGTTAACTTTGACCCTAGGAGATACCTAAAATTTGTCCCCCACCATTTCCTACGACTTCACAACCATTAACCAAAATAATTTTCTATAGTTGCATAGACTTTTGTCAAGGTCACATAACAAAAAACCAAATCTGAGCTTTATCATCAAAATGGACCACCTGTACTTTAACCTCCAGACCACGGCGACCGCGGTGTTCGGGTTTACAGGGAACACCATTACATAAAGATAAAAACCGCAGATATGCCAGAAACTTCAATTTCCAGAAACGCCGGGTGGCTTTCGTGTATAATAATGACGCATTTTGCTCTAAATATGGTTCCATTGTAAATTTAGTTCTGGTATCTCCACGCGCTGCCACATTAAGCATTCGGTGTGAAAACAGTCAAGCGAAGCGATGAACGATGTCACGATTGGTCCCGGCGGCGGACTGAGTCTGCTTCATATTGTAGCTTGTTTATTTATTTAGTGTCGTGCAAGCAATTATCAAGTCAAAAGGACTGCGTTGGCCGGGGATGTCGGATAAATATTAAAAGATAATATCCCGCCAGGAAAGGGGTGGAAAGGAACGAAAATAGAAAAAGTTATTGATGAAATTGTTTTCAACAGAACGTTTAATAATCCATTTAATTTGGGATCTCGGTTAAGCTCGCTGGCATAACGTGCAAAGCTCGTAGTTATAGCGTAGTTTAAGTCAATTTTAGTTTGGATTCAAATCTAAAACAACAATTTTACGGACGCAAGGATTAACGAAAGCTTAATCTGAGGCCGGGTTTAGATGACTAAATCTATTTAATATTCCAAAAATCGCTGTGTGAGTGGTTGGGTTATCGGCGTGGCAATTTATTTGCGCCGTTTATTTATACGTGATTTGATGATTTCATTTATAAGCAAATACTAAATACCAAAATCTTGGGCAAAACTTAATGTTAATTAATTTCATAATTAATTAGTGCTAAAACTTGTTTTGAAGGTAACGATAAGATTGCCTTATTAAAGAAGCGAAATTTTTTTATCCAGATTTTTTTTTCTTTTTAAAAATCTGATGTTTATTGATGATTTTTTTTGGAAACCTTTCAAACTCCTTGTGTTTGCTGATTTTTTATATTCAAATAACATTATTACCGAGCAAGTAGGTGTGGGGGAATTTTCATCACGAGAAATTTTATTTATATTTATTTTAGGGAAATTAACAGTAACAATATGTGGTATATGTTTGTTGGTATACGTGCAATTTACTGATTATAGATTTCTTCATTTTACTAACACATTGTGTATTAAACAATTAAACAGAACATTTATAAAATTAACAGATATTACATATAAAATATATAATTAAAATAAAAGATACTCCATAATATATGTCATTACATAATATTTTATTGCATTTTATGTAGTTTGGTTTAGTTTGTTTGCAAAAAGTAAGATTTAGAAATGGAATAATGATTTAAAATCCTTGTTAATATCTTAACAAAATGTAAATCACCTTGAGTCCTATCCACAAAGCTGCACTTGCTGCATCCTTGAGCGAACATCTTGCCTCTCACAGCCCGACCATAAAACTTGTATAATCTGTCACGAAGTATCTATCCCGACTATGATCCGTGCTGGTTTTGAACTTGCGGAGGTACTGCAGTACTGCAGGACTGGAGAACTGCGTTCTGCATGCTGCGACCTCCATCAGGGAACTGACGGAATGCAGATGGGCTGAGACAAGGACAATGAAAGAATATTCTGAATATATTATTTAAGTTTCATACTAAATCATATGGTACAAAAATATTTAATTTTAAAGGAAATCTAAATCATCCAAATGATGACTTGCCGCTTTACTCGAGGTACTTGGTGGTTGGAGAATCATCCTTCATCCTGTAACCCTTGAAGATGAAAAAAAATTAAATTACTGAAAACATGATTGACCATAACGTTTTTGGCTTTTAGGTATGAACATGTGGACAATTGGACGGAGAAAAGAATACGAGGAGTCATCGAGAAATGGAGTATACATACGTATAAATACAACCTAGGAAAAAATGGTAAAATAAAGTTAATCAAATTATGCAGTCAGAGCAACAGAAAAGTGTGTTTGAAGACAGAAATGAGTGCAGGAAAGAGTAGTTGTCTAGTGGTCCAATCTCACTACCTACGTTTTTGATTGTGTTAGGATAATATCTTTATAAAGGGGCAATAATAGGTATATAGTCAAAAACATATCACGAATAAAGATTTTGATGGTTACCTTCCAAAATCGGATAGTTGTTACCTATGTATCTACTGTTTAAAACATATCTTCATCCATAAATGTAATCATTCGATTAGTTATGAATGTAATCAATATCTATTTTTTATATATATATTCTTATAAAAATTTTAAAAAAATGTATAATATAGCTACTAAATAAAAATAAATAAAAAAAGTTACAATAGTTAATAAGGAAGAAGTATTTAACTTTACTTATAACCATTGTACCTAGGATTAAAATATCTTCCATTCAAATTTCGCACTACAATTAATTAACTGCCAACATAAAGTTCACTTTTCGTTCCGTTGGCAGCAGTAAACAAATCTGCTTGTTAATTTTAATGATTAATAGAGCTTTTTTAACTGTCGTCATTTTCATTTACTAATAAGCTTCCTCCGAGTAATTACCTCTTAATTGCACTTATTGAACTAGCGCCTTTGTCACGACAAGTTCTTGTTGCACTGAAGGACCAAAGAAACAAACACGAACAAAGTAACATCACAAGTCACAAGGAATATTCGATGCCAACCGAACCATATATTTTTCTCTGTTACTTTGTTCCGTAGATGGCGTAATTAATTATTTATGTATTTTGTCAGAACAGCTTTTATATAATATATAATGATAGATATAAACATACAAGTTAACTGAAGTCAAGCCACAGAAGTTTCTTATGTTAAAGTTCATTGGAAATGAAGTTTCATTATCTTAAAATTAATTTGGTGTTCAAGGAAAGGGAGAGGAAGAAAAAAATAGGAAGAGGATAGGAGATGCTCCCGATACATAATATACTCTCATATTAATAATCGATCGTACGCATTACTTCATATCGATATTTCTTTAGGTTATTATCAAAAATGTCAATGCTGTAAAATTTTGTATTAGGTATATTGTGCACATATACGAGGAATTCGGGAATTTTTTCGAATGTTTGTTCTACATCAGGGTAAATAAAATAAATCAGATTGTCGGGTTGATCTAGACGGAATATGAAGATTTATTAAATTGGTAAGTTCTGGTGAGTCCAGACCATTATTTAGGATTTTAAACAATAAGATTTGATCAAAAATTAGACGTCGTGTTTGGAGGGAGTTAAATTTATTAAATTTAATGGATTCGGTATAATTTGAGAAGTATAAGTTTAGTATATAATTTATGTGATTAAATTTTTTTTTTAATTCTTTCTATTCTTTCGATATGGGCTTGGTATAAAGGAGTCCAGATCGGTGTACAGTGTTCCAAGTGCGGGCGAATATATGAAGTGTAAAGGGAATATTGAGTAATTGTAAAAAGCATTCACTTTGTGGCTCATCATAATTTATAATAAAAACACATAAATTTGTTTTTGACCACGATAGTTTTATTTTCACTCTACCGGTTTCGGAAGATCCCTTCCTTCGTCAGGAGAATATTTAAAACGTAATTATTTATTACTTATTTACAGTTTTAAATATTCTCCTGACGAAGGAAGGGATCTTCCGAAACCGGTAGAGTGAAAATAAAACTATCGTGGTCAAAAACAAATTTATGTGGAATATTGAGTGTTTATAATGTGGAAGGGTTTTGCTATGCGAATTATAAATCCCAGCATTTTATTGGCTATGTTAATGATGTCATCAGTGTGTTGGATAAAGTTTAATTTAACATCCAGTGTTACCCTAAGGTCCCCGATATATTTTACTTCATTGATGTGTGTGACGTTTAGTGTGTATACAAAGGATATTTTATTTTTATTACGTGTAAATGTTAATTTATTGCATTTTGAGATGTTAATAACAAGTTTGTTTAATTCACAATAGACAAAGAGACCATTGAGGTCCTCTTGAAGTTTAATGCAGTCGTTGATTGATTTAATAACTAAGTATATTTTTTTATCATCTGCATATGCTATATAGGTAATAAGAATGTAAAAAACATTTGTGAATATCCTATATATACACATTAAATAATAATGAGTCTAAATGAGAACCTTGAGGTACACCGGAGGGGACAGAGAAGAAGCTGGAATTTGTTCCCTCAACTAAGACACTTAGAAGTCTACTCCAAAGGTATGAAGTGAGCCACCGGAGTAAGTCACCATGGATGCCTAATTGTTTTAATTTTTGAATTAGAATTAAATGGTTTACCTTATCGAAGGCCTTAGAGTAATCAGTGTAGATTACATCTACTTGGTTTCTATTGTCCATATTGCACGTTAAATATTCCGTAAAATTTGTTAGTACCAATCTTTTTTGAAATCCGTGTTGTTGGTTTTGTATATTACGAACAATTGTTGTGTAAATTTGATAGTAGACAATGCGCTCAAAAAGTTTACTAAATACCGTGAGTATTGAGATTGGGTGGTAATTTTCAATGTTAATTTTTGACCCTGTTTTATGAATGGGGATTATAATAGCTTCTTTAAACTTTGTGAAAAATTTACCTTCTTTTAGTGACATTATAAATATGTTAATTAAAGGGTAAGAAAGATTTTTGGCACTTTTTTTCATGAATTATGTGGTGAGATACCGTCACTACCAGCACCCTTACTAACATCAAAATTTTTCAGGTATTTATTGATCATTAGATTGTCAATATTTATGTAACCAATCGAAGAATCATTATTTACATAAGTAGAACTATCGATTGTGCTGATATTGTTCGTACCTATATCGCTTACGTAGGTGGACTGAAAGTGTTTAGAGAATAATTGATATACTTGATGAGCGCCGGTGCCTGACTTGTCTTTAAGGTGCATGATTTGTGAGATGTCATTTGTTTTACTTTTGTTTTTAGCGTAATTCCAGAGTTGTTTATTATTATTCTGAATATTAGATTCAACTGAACATATACATTTATTATAGCAATGCTTCTGTAGGTGTTTTTGTTGTGTACGTTTGATAGCGAACTCTATGTAATCTATTATTATAGGATTTCCATTTTTTATTAAGTTTTTGTTTTTCTTTGATGATTTTGATTAGAGGAGCTGAATACCAGTTTAGAATTTTTTTCTTTTTGACGAGGCGTTTGGGGACAAATTGGTTGATGGTATTATTTAAGATGTTATAAAAAAAATCAACTACTTCGTCAACGTTTGCATTTTTCTGAGTAAATGACCAGCCTATCATCGACAGATGACGGTTGATTAACTCATAATCGGCTTTTTCAAACAGGCAAAGTACTTTAGGAGGAGCGTTGATAATTGGGAGTGTATCAATTTGTAATATAATTTTAAGCGATGGGTGGTTTGAGTCTTCACTGACAAGAGGATTGCATGCACGAGATACATGGCATTCCTCATTACAGATGATTAAATCTAGGATTGGGTTATTGGAATTTTTTATGTGATTATACTGTTTTAATTCTGAGTAGTAAATTGTGTCAGTAAGTGAGGAACTAAGTGTATTTAAGTTTCCAGGTGTTAAGTGTGAATCATGCATTTCCCATATTATTTCCCATAGCATAGTCTTCAAGGCGAGTAAAATGTCGTCGGGATATTTGATCTTTTACATTAGCGAGTAAGCAAAGGAATGAACTGAGAGCGGTTTCATATCCATGACCTTGTGGGAGATATACACAAGCTACAAGGATAGTACGTTTGGATGTATTGTTGGAGGAAGGAATAGTGACCCAAATGCATTCAGCATTGCACACTAAGTCTTCGCGAGGGTATGCGTTAAGGTTTTTATGTGTTATGATCATCACTCCACCGCCTCGACGTGAATCTTCTTGGTTATTAATGCTATTCATTGAAATGTTATTTTTTTTTTTTTTTTTTTTTTAAAAAGAAAGACAAACATTCCCGGGTTACGAATAACCCAACAATGTTTGAAAATCTCCTACTACCACCACAGAAAGCCGAAAATGTTGCTTGTGTTGTGATGGAGGACTTAGCCAGCCGAGGAATCGAACACGCGACGCTCGGGTGAGACCCAAGCGCTATGCCCACTCAACCACTGACCGGTCGATCGGTATTGATCTATCCCGTCTGAAAATTCTATAAAATTCCATTGGTGCTAGTTCAGTAAATGGTGCGTGGTGATGTTGTTTTATTTCTAGTTGAGTACTTATTTAAAAGTATACATAGGCATGTTATTGTTTGGTATCACTACTATCCACAATAGTTTAAGAGCAGTGGTAAGTACTATGTAGATTACATTCACGAGCACATAATAATAATGTATAATTCTCTAGGTTAAGCTATGATGATGATTTTATGAATAATGAATAATAATGAATAATAATAACAACCTGTATATATAAATAAAATAATGAAATAATGAAAGAACATGATTTGAATTGAGTACCTACCTTATATATTGACAATAAAGTAAAAATTGTTCATCAGCAGGAAAAAATAAATTATTTATCACTTAATAACACTATTTCTTTGCATTTATTCTTGAACGTAGGCCAATTCTGGAGCTTATAAAAAAAGAGCTTATATGGAGAATTATATCAAAAGAAACAACACGAATTAGTACTAATTGGTAGATAACTTTTTTATCACTGTTTGTGATAAACATACGTTACAGGCGTTCAAAACAGTTCAATGTTGCATTCTTTTCCCAAAAAATCTATTTTTACCTTCGTTTTGAAGATCTCGGAGATTATTGACAGAGTTTTTGACCTCGAACTATACGACAGGTCATTCCAGGAATATGAACTCACTAAACGCATTGTGGTAACTTTGTAACATTCACACGGTATTTGTTAGACGCACCCGGTTTGGCTGACCTGCTAATGGCAAATATTTACTGCGAATTTTTTCGGTAGTACTATGATAATCATCAGCCGTTCTCTATTTTGCACTGTACATATAAATAATCTTTCGTGAGTATCGCCATTGATACATTAGACTAAAGGTCTGCGTACACGGGAACTTTTCGACCATACTCTTAATTGTATTTTACCGTCCAAATTCTTTTTTAGGTACAAAATTCCACAAAACGTGGAATATCTAGAACACATGGTCAGGTTGTCAAAAAAAAAACAACTATCCATCACGACGTTTCCCCACAGGGGTAGACAGAGAGGACGGACCGCCAAACAACTCGGTTTTGGCACACACTTTTTGCCTCATTCACATTCATGCATCGTCTCATACATACTCTTCTATTATTCTGACTATTATTGTTATTTAGGTTGTTTTTCACATAATATTAATATATCATATATTTTTTTAATTCCCTTCATATAATTACTTTTTTATTATTGTAACTTCTTTTAATACAGGGTTTTAAAATAAGAGGTGTTATTTTGAATAGCCCGCTATTTCGTTAGATGTTACTTTTAAAGCTGTCGTTTTTTAATTTATTGTTATTAAGTTTAATTTGTAGAACTCTATTTTAATTTAAATTTTTTATATATTCAATAATATTGTTATCGGGTTTATAAAAACAGTTTATTTTTAAACAAGTTCTGCAGTGTAATTATTATTACGCGTGACAGCTGTTTCGCCCTCTGAAGGCATTATCAAACTGTTGGTAGCCCACTTACAGACGATACATTTATATTATTTGTTGATAGGTATTTTAATTTCAATTACTGATTTCTGAATAAAATGTTAGAAATTATTAATAGTTATTACCCCAGTAAAGTTTCCCCAATTACTGTAATGTTTAAATTTGACTGAATGTGTTTATGTTAGTTATTCCCAAACGATGACTCATAGGGTTATTTTAATAGCATAATTAAGTACTTCATAGTGCACTCATATTTGCACTAGGTTTGAAGATATCTAGTAGGGGTGAACGAATTATATTTGTTTGTTCATTAATTAGAATAGCTTTCGGATTATTAGAGTTTTTGTTAATTTCTAAATGCTCTAAAAGATTCAGTTTACGGCCTTTATTTTGTACGTGTAACGGAGTTGGTTTATTATTATCACTTAGTGAGTGATTTTCATCTAGGAGATGTTTGGCAAATTGTGATTGTGTTTTAATATTATTTTTAAAAGATCTTATATGTTCTTCGAACCTAGTATTAAAGGACCGGCCAGTTTGTCCAACATAAACAGCGTTGCATTCGTCACACTGGAGTTTATAAATGCCGCTATTTTGTAATTTGAGTACCTACTTTACTTTTTGATTTTTTAAGAGATTATCCTAAGTTTTTATTTGTGCGGAAGGCAATATCTAAGCCACGTCGTTTTTTAACATTTGAAAAGTCGAAACTACGTCATAATAAAAATGGAACGATACATGCTTCAACAATGCATTGAAATTATTAAAATTCACTTGAGTGAATCAAATGTAAATCATCTTGAGTGATGAGGCCCATTTCCACCTCTGTGGCTTCGTCAACAAGCAAAATTGTCGTATCTGGGGCTCGGAAAACCCAATAATTATTGTTGAAAAGCCTCTTTACTCTCAACGTGTAACTGTTTGGTGCGGTTTATGGTCCGGCGGAGTCATCGGACCTTACTTTTTCGAAAATGAGGCTGGAGCAACAGTTACAGTGAATGGATTGCGCTATCGAGATATGATTAATGATTTTTTATGGCCGGAATTAGATGGTATTGATTTGGACAACGTTTACTTTCAACAAGACGGCGCTACGTGCCACACAAACAACGAAACCATTGATCTTTTACGATTGAATATCAAAATAACACCTCTTATTGGAAAACCCTGTACTTCACCTGCTTTTTATTTTTTTATGTGATTACCGCATAAGACAGCGAAACTATTGCATCCTCAATTTTAAGTTAATTTGTAAGCCTGACAATATTGGTGAGGAGGAGAGAGGGGGAAGAGGAAGGTGGGGAATAGCGGCTTTTAATAAATATCACAAACGAATCAAATAAAATTTACTTGCGCATGCCGCCGTACAGAGATAAATGACAAATGCTAATTAATTAAGAATCTCTTAAAATTATTGTTTATCCGATTAAAAATCGGATTGCAGACCTTATCGAATGAATTAACAGGTTTCCTGATAAGCTTTTAGTAAATTACCAATATATTATCACGATTTTAGAACACGTTTTCATTAAAATCCGAACAAAGGATCGTAACCACTCAACCACGGAGGCTATCTCCTTACTGTCTATTACTAACTTCGGGCAAACCAAACACTCACAATACCATACGTTCGTATGTCTTCAGTGTTCAATGGTAATAAAAATATAAAATCAAATATCACAGTTACGACTCTTTTTTCCCCATGTGTGCAATGTTAGAAGCCTATTTTTTATTTTTTTTACTGGCAATTTTTTTGATACATACAGGTACATATATAAATTATACAAAATATAAGGCAGTAACAAAAAAAATCCCACAAAAGCAAAGCCTGTGCGTGGGCATTATAAGGTAAGTATTCAAAACAGTGGTGGTTACATTATCTATGGTTTAAATGAAAAAAGTAATATGAATAAAGAAAAAAGAAAAATAAAAAGTACATATAGTTATTTTTGCGTATTTAATAAAAAAAACAGATTAAAAAGACGTCAGAAGTTTTTTTTTTTAAATTTAGATTTAGGTAACATATTATCATATATAGGTATCATATTCGTAGTATAATTTATGGAAAAAAATTCTCTCACTTCCAGATACTTTTTTACCCAGTTTTTGACATTTATTTTATACGAGTTTAGGTTTTGGCACATCTTGATGGAACTCGGCAAGGAATTAAACAATTTTGGTCCAATATAGTTAATGTGTCTTTGGGCTAACCTAGTTTTGCTGAGAGGCACTGTGTATACGCAATACGCATATGTTGTGTCTCTGGCTAGAACGATTTGGATTTTTACAGAAATTATAAGGACCAGTTAATATAAATTTAAGACACTGGACACAGTAAATCCGCCTTAGTTCCATAATGTCAGTTTCCTTAAACAATTTATCGGTGTGATATGTCTTGGTCTTCTGGTGCATTATCTTTATAATAGACTTCTTCTATCATCATCATCATCATCATCACTTTTGGCTCTACAACCCCTGGTGGGTCTTGGCCTCCTTAAGAGTCTTCCTCCACTCATCTCGGTCCCGCGCCAGCTCTCTCCAGTTTCGAAGCTCCAAGGCAGATAAATCTTTGAGGACGTTGTCGCTCCATCTTAACCTTGGCCTTCCCAGGCTCCTTTTGCCTATCGGTCTTGAACTCAGCAGGGACTTTGGTTCTTGATGCTCGGTCATTCTCTCCACATGACCTAGCCACCGAAGTATTCCCAGTTTTATGAATTTTGTGACGTTTAGCTCCTTAAACAGAGTATAGAGCTCATTGTTATAACGTCTGCGCCAAAATCCATTTTCTAGAACCGGTCCGAAGATGCGCCTCAAAATTTTCCTTTCAAAGAGACTTCTTCTATACAAAACATAATTTATAAATATATTATTAAATATAACGTTCAAGTTGAAGTAGAAATATGCATGAGAAGCCTGGGATAAATAATAATAAAGCTAGTACGCTCGCACGTTGCCTTGAGTCTGTTGTCTTGCGACCAGTCAGAAGTCGTGCCTCACTTCCGAGCGCTGAATATTTGTATGAATACTGCGCGACATCTGTTAATACGCCGGGGTCAGAAGGCGCACAGTAAAGTGCCAAGCCACTGATGGAACCGTATTGATTTCCACTGAAATATGGCCCCGCTGTGACTTTGTTTTGTAATAAGCTCCATGTACTCGCTAGTCGCTACTCAGTAACTACTGCAATGCATTCCGAGAAAGTCGATACGACGACAATGGAATATAATGAATGATTGCTGAACTTGGTATGATTATCACATTGTACTGTTGTGTTGTTATTTATGCTTCCTGAATGAGGAAAAACTCGTTCTTTATACGAGCTGACTTCCACAAGAACAAGTCAAAGAAACGACCCGTTCTCATAAAGCCAACATCAACTGTGTTCCGGTCGTGTCCGTCGATTTTCACGGACGTGCACAGGTGCACCGGAGATCAATAGCTCCTTAGAGCAGGCTTCAATAAAATACTTGTTGAACAACCTCAGAACTCTTATATTGCGTTTGTGCATTAGAGATTACAATTGATCTGTTACCAGAGGATTGTCAATCAGACGGACCGCCATCCTTTATACAGAATTAGAACAGTGGGTTTAATAAGTTTTGTGAGGCTCCAACCCAGAGATTATCATATTATTATGAGATTATCATATTATCAATTAGTTCTTTTTTATCCATCGAAACCAAAGTGATGGGTTTTATCGGTTTCTGATATGTGGGAAATGTTTAGAATCATATTTAAAATATGTAATATACCTTTGTAATTCAGTCTAATACACAACGTTCGCAATCTTCTTGGGTAGAAAAACTCTTTTTCGTATACGGCCCATAATGTACCGAGTTCTTTGATTGTACATTAAAAAAATGTGATAAAGTGTTATACTATATGAAGATAGAACAATTCGTAAATTATCGTAGACAATAAAACTTAACTTTTCTACCTCCCTTATAACATAGATACCCGCATTCCGCTTATAGAAAATAATACCGAAATTCCCCACTACTCAAATGAAGGTAAAAAAATGCATTCGACCTGCGTTCGTTTTTTTTACACTAACCCGACACATAATTTGTCACAGGATCTACGTCATCTTTTGGGATGCTGTGTGGAGGGTCTTTTTAAGGAAAGAAAGGAGAGGATATTTTGGGAAGGTAAAAGGTATGAGGGTTAGGTAGGAATTCAGGGATCAGTATGCCCAGAAGTGACGGACATTTGAACATTTCCCTCCGCATATAGGTATAAACTTAACTCCATTTGAGCAAAAATTCGAGATATACCTACCTTTTTACCCGAGAACCACGGACATACCAATTTATTTTTTTAAATATCTTTTTACATAACCTTCCTTAGACCTTTTTAATAGTTTTCGGATATTTTGTAACAAATAAAATGTCATCTAAATGCACAATCTCTCTGTTTGGAAGTTATGTAATTAAAAAAGAGTTGAACATTTTAAGTAAGAAATACTTTTTTGAAATTAAAGTATAAATTTAAAAAAATAATCATAACCATCTGCGATATCCCTTACTACCGTGTCCCATGAACTTGTATTGATCACATCCAAGTTTTATATGAAACAAGCCCTGATAATGGACACTCATTAAATAATTGGTTCGAAAAGAGGCCCCATTCGTACAATGCATTGCGCATTTTGCATCCCATACATAATGCGCAATACGGATTTATATTTTTAATATTGTTAAAGTATGTGTAAGAATTTTGAGCTCAAGATAATATTTTATTACAATCATAAAACTAAAAACGAATGTATATAAAAAAAGGGTTTTTTAAGCGATAAACCTTAAAAATTTAAATATGTCGATTTGGTTTATATGTCAGTTTATTCATCGCTTTTTAACGGTGTTTTGGAGGATTGTGATTATCGCCAATTTAAATGGATTATTTTCCGGATGATTATGTGGTTCTCCAATCCGCAGAACCCAAGGTTGCGTGATTACTCTCGGTGTGTAAAATCAGAATTAGAATATTTTTTATTTAGTTATTATTTTAACAAACTCACGTTACAATAATTTTACGAACTAAACAGATCGCGTACGTTAGAGGGGATTTAGGGCTAAACCGGAGGCTAAGACCACTGGAGAAACAATTAAATGATTTCCGCGTGAGGCATCTCACGCGAGGTTGTAATGTTACCAATCGCAAGTGAATGTGGGGAACTGTAAATATTATTGTTATTTTCGGGAGATGTGAACTCCCTATAAGTTACCCTACATACCTCCCCTCCAGCGTTATACGCGATATAAGGAAACAATTCTTAAAAGTAATGCTATACATTGGGGCTGGTTATACACATAATATTTAATTTGGATAAGGAATAATGATAATGAAGAAAATTAACTATGCTTATTCTAGAAAAGCCTGCGGCCGGTATGTGCCGTGGCCGTTTGAACTATCCTCGTTATAATTATTCCATCACAAGAGCTCTATTTTACATTATACAAGGTTAATACTTATGTTTATGTTTTTTTTAGATTATATAGTTTTATGCTTTGATATATGCTTTGATATATTTGTTAAAACAATGGTATAGTATATTGTCCTCCACGCTAGGAGTTCACCTGTGTTGTGGAGAGTTAAAAGTGTTTTCGTGATTTGAAAATCTTACAGCTATTTTGATTCAATTTTTTGGTTGCTACTATGTATGATGTGAGCATTATTGTATGACTGACATTTAATATTGCATTTGAAAAATAAATTGATCGTGCGTGCGCTCTTAAACTATACATTTAATAAAGCTGGTAGCTGTTTACATTGTACTATTACATATGCTAACATTAAGAATCATAATAATAATAATTGCAACATCATTTGTTTATTCTCGACGGTCGTACGCTAGTAGGCAGGTATATATGTACTTACATACAGTGCGCAAACGTTTGTTTGGCCTGTTATTACTTGATGTAATAATAATAATTACAATTTGGTTGTACCTTAGGAACTCGTAGAAATATGAATTATTTTCGGGAGATGTGAACTCCCTACGAGTTACCTTACAGTGTTTTGAATTGTCACTATGTTGGGTTATCCTGGAACAATAATTACAGTTACTTAAAAAAATCATTTTAGTTGTTTTACGTAGTTTGTAGGTACATCGCAATTTCTCGTAGAAAAATAGCCATCATTTCAATTTCTATCTGATATTGTAAATAGCAAAGCACAAGCGACTCATTTCTTTGTCTCGGTAATCGCTTAAGTCACCTGGCCATATCTCACATCCTACCTGACTAGCAAAATAATGCGTATTACCTTGTTTATAAATTAACCGTTTCCCTCTGAGCTTACTATATCAGTTCTAATCTTAAGCTATTATTTACGCCTCAGCGTTGGTGTAAAATGTAATCCCACCCTTTAGCTCCGTTCTCTAAGCCCGCCCGAATCAGCCGAGCCGAATTTCTAGCTAAATCAAATCAAATTAAGCGGAAATTCTAAAACCCTGTTCATAATAGGCATGTAAATGAATATATGCTTTCGTTAAATGGAAGCTTTCGTTGAAATCTTTTGATTGGTTTGGTAGCTGATTGGATTTGCGTTTTCTCAGAGTAAAAACAGACGAGGTTGAATGTCTGTTTACTCCGAGATTTAGTTTATTTACGGTTTACAGAGTCGCTATCAAAAAAGTTTATTTAGTGTTTTTAAGAATGTTTAAATAAATTATCACCCTGGTGTAAGACCACCATATAGAATTAAAACGTTGCTTGAAATGGCTATTGTCGTGTTTAATGACAAGATAAGAATAGCCAGGAACTTCCCTACCATCCTCTTCCCTATCCTTTTTAGCCTCATAATATACCTTAATTGGGGATTCCATAGTCTCACTGACTCCAGATAGTTGGGAGCAGTTGGGACACAGCAGTATTCATATAAAAGCAAATGCAAATGATAATTTAGACTTTTAGAGGTTAAGTAAATGGTTTAAATAATTAAAAAAAATTATTTTACACTACGGCTTAAACTGCCAAGCCTTCCGGGTTAAACGTGCCTAACCACTACTTTCTAAATACCTATAAAATCAAATAGAACCGTAATAAGAATAAAACAAATCCAAAAAATGCTTAAGGAATTAGAAGTACTTAATGAATGTTTTCTACAACTTTTATAAGAAAATTTTTCTCTAATATAAAAAAAAATTGTATCTTACTCACTCTAGAGTACTGACATTACAATACAGATTTTCACATACACCAAAAGATCGAAAAAAACATTAGATCACAGAATTCAATCAAAACACAGAATTGTTAATCTTATACAGGAATCCAAATGTATAGCTTAGTTTCTAGTAAAATAAATTTGGATTAAGAACACTAAAACAAATATGTTAACCTTATTTTTATCAAGAATAAGCAAAATGTATCTTAATATTATGGACCAAATGAAACGGAACTAATTTAAGTTTATTAATAATTATTCTATCCTGAAATATTCTTGCCAAATATATAAACATATTTTTCGAGTGTGAGTACAAAGACCACGAGTATATTCAAATATACCATAAACTTTTCAAATATTGTCGAGTTATTCGTAACTCGGGAATGATAAAAGGCAATATGAAGATATACTCAAGGAACTAAGATTATCGACAATAAAAGAAAGAAAAGAAAAGGTTGACTTGATTGAGACTTTCAAAATTTCAAAAATCGAAAATTAAAGACAAAACGTATAAAAATTCAAAGGAAAACACAGTACAGTCCAAATTAACGCCTTCAAATATATTTATTTATTCACAAATTGCCTTTTCCTCACTCTTACATTGTTCCCTTTTTTAACTTTTCAGTTTAAACCAATAAGAGGGTTGTCTTGCCCTCAAGACCTTTAATTCACGAGGAAGCAAAATACCTCATCAGCTTAACGGATTAAACTCGGGCTATGTTGTATCAGCTCCAAAGGTTCAATTCTGGTTAAAGTGCAAAAACGTGTCGTAGGTTTTTAAAAGTCACTAATCCAATAATATATTCGATTTGTACATTTTTCAGCATAAATACCTACCTTATTGTCTGTCTACAAGTACCAAGGTTATAAAAAGGAAAAATTCAAACGTTCCTACATCATTTTATCATGTTAGTTTTGTGTTTTTATGCAAGCTAAAAGAATAATGTATGGATATTATATTATTTGAAAACTACTACTAAAAAGAGTTGCAGAGGAAAAGGTGTAAGCTTTTAAGGTTGTGAACTTGTTTAAGCTGGGTAATTTTTTAGTCATGATAAAGTAGAGATCTGCTTAGGCTCACAGCACATTTTCTGTTATTATTTCAAAATATCAAGTCAATTATAAAAAAATACTAAATGCTTTCAAGAATCTTTCTTCTTCCCTTACCAACTGCAGAGTAAGCAGGGTCCTTCCGTATATCGAAGAGCCATTGAGCTTTTTTTTTGTACATATTTAAAATCATCATGTGACTGCTCCATTGTAAAATAAAACTCAGTGAAGTCAACGTAGTGTTTTTATTGATAAGAGCTAAAAACTAAAAATATTATGATCCTTCTGCAGGAAAAAAAATAGTTTTGTGAACTTTGTTACCTGATTTGTGATAAATTACGTAATTATGGAAAGATCGCAAAGCTTAATACATAAACGGAGGTTTTTTATTGAAGAGTACTTAAGAGTGGTTTTTCACATGAGCTACAAAATGATTTTTTCTTATTTACAAACAAAAACTAAAGGACGCGTCATTTATATAGGCATAATGCGATTAGTTCCTAAAACGAGATCTTTTCTTATACTCTGAACAAGCCGTCAGTCAGGTCAGTCGGGCGTCCTGTTTTTAATTTTCGTATTTATTTTGTCGCCGCCGAGGCAGTTAAAAAGAAACCGTAGCAGTTTTAATTTGTAATCAGCGACCACTAGCGCCACCAACTGTGTTGTTTCAATTTGGGTTTGATAATTTATACTCACTTTAAACTGCAATTCATCTTCATAATATGAAAAAGTTTAAATATTTTTTTTTTTTTTATGAAGCAGAGAACTCCCACAAACCAAACATGAGTAGATTGGTAGGTATTCATTATTTTGTTATTTCTTTCAGTTTAAATAAAATCTTTTTAAGTGGACAAAAAAACAAATCACATACAAAATCACTTAACATTTTACAGTTGTAAAAAAGGGTACTAACGGACCAAAGAACTGTTTTTTCAAATAGGTAATAACTGGAGACCTTAACAATTTGCGATAAGGCGATTTTTTTCGTAAAATTCGTCGCAGTCAATAAGGCAAAAAAAGACTAGACAAAAAAAAAGAAGAAAGAAATAATGAAATACTAGAGGAATCAAGAAGAGGCGGTTAGAAGCAGGGAGAGAAAAAAGCATAAAAAAGACGCAGCAAAGGGAGAAAAAATATTAAAATTTGCAAGAGCAGCCAAAAAATGCTATAAGAGACTAGAAGAGCCAAGAAAGACCAAAAGAGAGCAGGAAGATGCAATAAGATGCAGTAAGAGACTAAGAAAGACAACAAGGGTCAAGAAGAAGCCCAAAAAAGCAAGAGAAAGCCAGGAAAAGCAAAAAAAAACATGAAAAGTCAAGCATAAGCAAAAGAGGGGTAAGAAGATGCAAGAATTTATAAGAAGACGCAAGAGTCAAGGCAAGCGAAGAAGAATAAAAATAAAAAGCATGAAGAGCCATGAAGGGGCGAGAAGACGTAAGAAGATGCAAGATGTAAAAGCCTTTATAGAAATATAAATAAGTACATAAATAAACACGGCATTCCCAGAACGCAGAAAGAAAAAGTCAAAACAGGCTAAAAAGAGCCAAGAAAATAAAAAAAATAACCAAGAAGAGATAAGAAGAGCCAAGAAGTGGCAAGAGAAAGAAGACATAATGGAAGAAAAAAACAACGCTAAATCAATTCCTAAACTGTAAGTCCCATCCTTAATTTCAACATTGGCTTATTAGGTTACCATGATGTACACTTAATAATTAATTAAACTACTTATTAGTGAACAAAGCAATACATAAATAACCATTCATTATCTCAGAATACTTCTAAAGATAAATGAGTTATGAATACGCACCTGTAAAATATAATAGTTATCATAGTTCATCTACATACTATACCTGAAGTTGGAATTATTGAAATTGCTATGAAGTTAGTTAACACGTGCCCTACAGACCATATTAACTCCAAACTACTTAAGTTTAAGCTTGTTTACAGTATATCGATTATTAAGGGAAACACAGAAACTATTCGTAGGCCGTTTCCGAAAACATCCGAAGTTTCCCGAGCACCATTTGGGAGGGAGTTAATTTGGGGCGTTAAGTTTTACCTTTGGGAGTCATAAAACGTGGCAGGAATATTAAAATGTTTCGGGACAGGGTGAATCTAACAAATAATTTTCCTTTTGTAAATGCATATTTATAAACCAGGCTATTTGTTATTATTAACCAGAGGTCGAGGGTTCAAATCACGGCGTGCGCAAGAACTTTTTTTTATTAATAATTTGTGTTATTTAACAAATTATTAGTTAAAATAGTATAGAGTTTAGTAGCTGACGTGTACTCGGCGTTGCTGGTAGAGATAAAAAATATAGACACATGCGATGGCGGACTTTTATGTAGGCCTTTTGAAGATATACAATTATGTTGTACATTATTTTGAAGTATTTCACAAGTTTTGTCCAACGTTAGCAATGTAAACGCCCGAAAAAATATTTTTTACGACTTGATTACAAAACATCTACATTCTGTAAATATATATATAAGCCTTCGGGAAGAAATAAATAAAAAAGAAGAAAAAAAAAGAAAAGAAAAAAAAAAGAAAAAAAAAAAAAAAAAAAAACGGAAATCGAAGGGACACGGGTTCGAGTCCCGTTGGCGTCATGTATCTTTTATCAGAAGATTTTTTCAATGTGGATGAGTGTTTCAGGCGAACAATTATTGCTTATAAAAATATTTGTTATCCTTCGGGAAGAATTTTTTTAAATGATTGTGAAACCTCTATCAAAATCCTTTGCATAGTTAAGAAGAACTAAGCGCACAAACAGACAGATAGACAGACGTGAATAGCGATTTTATTATATATAAATTTTATATTAAGTAAAAACGAACTATTTGTGTATTATTCTAACAAATCATGACATCCCAAAGTGATAAGTTTCATAAGAAATTTTCTTCGAAAAATTAAAAAAGAAAAAACTATTTATATATACTTGCAAACTTATATGTAGATATAAGATAAAAAATTATACAATTATACAAAATTATACAAAAATATAGTACAATAGTATGCATACAAGTATAATACTCGTATGAAAAAATCCCAAATAGGCATCGCCAGTTCGTGGGTATATTTATGTTTTATGAAGATGGATGAAGGATGAAACCACAATACCCTCCTTGAGTATCTCTAGGACGATGATGTGTTTTTACTTATGACGGCATAATAACACTTTTCCAATACACGCGAACACCTCAGCCCAGGTTCTCCTAGTGAGGTGTTAAAATTTATGTAAACTGTATGTTAAAAGAATATAAATTAATAAAAAATAATAATAGTTTTGGCCGTGTTTGGTGACTAGCTCTGAATTTCCAGATAATTCCTCACCTTCCACTTCCCCATTTCCTTCCTCTCCCCACTACCTTCAGCCTCACAACATAACCCAATTAGGGATGCCATAGTCTCACTCGCTCCAGATGGTTGGGAACAGTTGGGACTCAAAAAAAACCTAAATAAAATATTTCAATAAATGTTGATTTCTTTATGAGTGATACTTGTAGTTCTACTTTTTACTACCCATGTCCGTATTATGGTAGTCGAAATTTGAATTTAGTTAAATGCAATGTATTTGTAGAATAGGTAATACTTTAACTGGTTTTCTAGTTAAGTAGATTTCACAAGAATAAACCAACCGTATTGCAAACTGATGATTTTAATGAGATAAGATAAGTATAAAAATAAATATAAATGGGCAAGTAAAAAAATAGTTGTTGATATAATGAAAATAAAGATAAATTAATTCATTATTTTAAAAATAAATTTTTAACAGAATTTAAATGGAAATAAGAATAATAAAGCAAATGAACTTAATTTAGTGATGTCAGGCATTCTTTAAAATAGTTCCTTCCCTTCATAAATAACCAGTTCTGAATTTATAATATTGAGTAGATGATCACATACAGGAAAGGAGTTGAAGTAGGTGAATCTTGTAAAAAGAAAAATGATAATAAAGTAGGATAGCAAATAAAAATTAAAGATAATGTTAGGGATAATAGAAATAAAAATAAGAATAATCGCATCAGCGTAATATAAAGTTATTGTTGAAAGTTAATTTAGAGATAAAATTTTTACTCGAGATATATGAAAAAATTGAACAGTTTCAAGATGTAAGGCATTCTTTATAATATTTTCTTCCCTAAGCAAATAACCAGTTCTGTACACTAATGGCATAAAGATCATCAGTTTTCGATGTCTTAATTTCAATATTCAGAAGTAGAACATTTTAGGCGCTATATAAGAGAACTGTCGCTGGGCGAAGGCTGTTTTTGTTGGAGGAATTTTACATTTTTGGTGTGATAAATAGCGGGTGCAAATATATTGTTGAGTTTTGAGTGTTAAATCATTTTTCCTTATGTGTATGAGAAGTTGAAACGTATAATTGTCTAATGTCTAGGTTTGCGAATTTTTTAAAAAGTGGGTCTTATGGGTGAGATGGGTGACATTTTAATATAATCCTTAGTCGCAGCTTTTGAATTAAGATTATGAGATAAATAATTGAAGCTGCACAGCCTCCCCATCCCACGATACTGTATGTAGCTATTGATTGGAAAAGTGCAGAATATATGCATTTCATCGTTTAAAGGTTCAAGATTGATCTGAGAGAAATAAATAAACAGCACAATTTCCAGAGTCTTTTTGTTGTGAAATTGACATGATCCTCCCAAGGCAGCTGATCATTAAAGTAATACTTGTAATTATATACAATATTAAAAAAGGGTTGCTTGTAACTTTCATTCGATATAAAAAATGAGGAACCCAAAAACCTTTAAATTACAAAATTCACAAATTTTGTAAATAATAAAATATATATATATACGTAATACACAATGCCATTTCAAACACTGTACACTAGGGTGTATCGATTTTTAACTTTTTTTTTGTTTTCAAATTCCAAGTTGAAATAAAGTTGCTACTAGGTACCACAACTTACCACAATTTTTTTTGGATTTTTAAAAAAATGTGTAGGTCTCCCGCACAAGGCCTAAAGTTTTAATTTTTTTCAAAAAATATCAATTTTTTTTTAAATTTAAAAAAATAAATTCATAACTTTGGTGTTTATTCCAAGTTAAAAAACAGTAATATTAGGGCATAAAAATAAGTAAGAAACGGTTTTTTTTAATAAAATATGGTATTTTGGTCTCCCGCACAAGCCCTAAAGTTTGTTAATTTTGATGAAATTTTGTAATTTTGTGTACATATATGAACCATGTTTTTTTAAAGTTTAAGCCACCGGAATTAATTGTACTTTTCTTACAGAAGGCATAAAATGAGACAATATATATACATAATTCTTATATACATACACTAAAAATATATAGCACATATATACTATATATATATAATATGTTTTATACCTGAAAAAAGATAGTTGGACGGTGTAAATTGTATGAGAAAGGTGTTGAAAGAAACTGATGTTATTTGCTATTACTGTTGTTTATTACTAAAGTATAAAAGGTTATAACATGTCATAAAATGTAGTATAAAAACTAAGTACAAAATGTTGCTGATTACTTTCCATACGACATAAGTGGCAGTTTTCTTGTTCTACTGCAAATTTACTGACTTGTTTAAGTATTCGTCCTTTCATCTTGGCTTCAAAACCTTAAATCAAAATTATGTATAGTATTTACATAGGCCTAGTGAAAATTTTATAAATGTTATTACAGTTCCCAAATAAAATTTCAATTTAATATGGAAGACAGTATGATAAAGACGTTATTTAGAAACATTATAACTACAAAATAGTCGAAAAAAACTTACTTAAATTCTAATCCTTTGCAGAGGTTTTGTACTGGCTCTTGGTCTCGAACGTAGGTAACTCTTTACGGTCTTCCAGGCTGGCACGGATATAACTATCTCTTTCGATTAGCCCACATACTCGCTTCAAAGCTTCTGTGACTTCCTTGACAATTCGTTCCACCGCTTGAGTGTGAGAAGGAATTCTAAATTCAACCCTTCCACTTCTGCCAGTTTCCGCAATTGACTCCAACTTTTCAAGGCTCATATCAGTAACAAGAGGGGGTTCGGTTACTGAAGTGGATTTCCAATCAATCATATCTATATAGTCTTCGGCATCAAAATTGATCTGAGGGGGTTTAAATACCCTTACCCCTTTCCTTACGGTTGAGCGAGCTTTCTGGATTCTCTTATAAGCCAAGGCTCTGATATGTTTTCGTTCATCGAACAGCATAGCTATCAAAACATGCTCTGGGTGAGCCATGAAAGCATTTATCTGTAGCGTTGCATGGACGACTTTTCTTAGCTCATCTACCAAGTAATTGCTGAAAAGAATCATTTAAAAAAAATGAATGGAAGGTTGCGGGATTTGGGGATTGCACTTAATTGAGAACCATGATGGTATGTAGACCTTCATCATGAACTCTGCAAGCTTTCTTAGCTGAGGGGTCGGATCATCGGTGGCTACATACAAACGAAGGACTCGATTTGCCAGAGTAAGCCACCTGGCGTGCGAGATGTTGCCGGGGTTTCGTTTGGCCAACTCTTCTGCAATAGAATTGTCTTCCATATTAAATTGAAATTTCATTTGGGAACTGTAATAACATTTATAAAATTTTCACTAGGCCTATGTAAATACTATACATAACTTTGATTTAAGGTTTTGAAGCCAAGATGAAAGGACGAATACTTAAACAAGTCAGTAAATTTGCAGTAGAACAAGAAAACTGCCACTTATGTCGTATGGAAAGTAATCAGCAACATTTTGTACTTAGTTTTTATACTACATTTTATGACATGTTATAACCTTTTATACTTTAGTAATAAACAACAGTAATAGCAAATAACATCAGTTTCTTTCAACACCTTTCTCATACAATTTACACCGTCCAACTATCTTTTTTCAGGTATAAAACATATTATATATATATAGTATATATGTGCTATATATTTTTAGTGTATGTATATAAGAATTATGTATATATATATATTGTCTCATTTTATGCCTTCTGTAAGAAAAGTACAATTAATTCCGGTGGCTTAAACTTTAAAAAAACATGGTTCATATATGTACACAAAATTACAAAATTTCATCAAAATTAACAAACTTTAGGGCTTGTGCGGGAGACCAAAATACCATATTTTATTAAAAAAAACCGTTTCTTACTTATTTTTATGCCCTAATATTACTGTTTTTTAACTTGGAATAAACACCAAAGTTATGAATTTATTTTTTTAAATTTAAAAAAAAATTGATATTTTTTGAAAAAAATTAAAACTTTAGGCCTTTTGCGGGAGACCTACACATTTTTTTAAAAATCCAAAAAAAATTGTGGTAAGTTGTGGTACCTAGTAGCAACTTTATTTCAACTTGGAATTTGAAAACAAAAAAAAAGTTAAAAATCGATACACCCTACTGTACACCGATCGGGACTCCTTTATACCAAGCTCAAAAGAATAGAAAGAATTCAAAAAAAAATTAAAAAACACATAAATTATAAACTAAACTTACACTTCTCAAATTATACCGAATCCATTAAATTTCATAATTTTAACTCCCTCCAAACACGACGTCTAATTATTGATCAAATCTTATTATTTAAAATCCTAAATAATGGTCTGGACTCACCAGAACTTACCAATTTAATAAATTTTCATATTCCGTCTAGATCAACCCGACAATCTGATTTATTTTATCTACCCTCGTGTAGAACAAACATTCGATAAAATTCCCCAATTCCTCGCATATGTGCACAATATAATAAAAAATTTTACAGCATTGAAATTTTTGGTAATAACCTAAAGAAATATCGATATGAAGTAATGCGTACGATCGATTATTAATATGAGAGTATGGAATGTATCGGCAGCATCTCCTATCCTCTTCCTATTTTCCTCTTCCTATCATCTTCCTATTTTCCTCTTCCTCTCCCCTTCCCTTAACACCAAATTAATTTTAAGAAACTAAAACTTCATTTCCAATGCACTTTAACATAAGAAACTTCTGTGGCTTGACTAAAATTAACTTGTATATTTATATATATCACTGCATATTATATAAAAGCAAATACACACATCAATACTGATGTGTATAAATATAACCGTACCTTAATATATTTTTTTTCCTTTTTAGCCTTTATGAAAGTATTTATTTTATTTTGAAAGTTATTTTATTGAAAAATAGGGGCCTCGCCCATTGGTAAAGATCGCAGTAAAGCTCACGTTATATAATTTTAAAAAATACCAAGAAAAAGCTTTTTACCATCTCTCTCAAGAATGTAATGATTAAGACAATATTGAAGTTAGAATAGTGGTATTGTCTTCTGCAGTTACTTATTACGTATCGCAGAAAGATATACAAAAGCTATATTAATAAATATTCTAGTAATATTATAAGCTACAAGAGAAACGTCTGAAATATTCAAATGAAACCGCTCTGATACTTTCCGGTTGAAATAAGTCATCATTGAAGACTTCTTCGCACTTCCGCCGGGTTTCCGTTTCTTCCGCCAGATTTTCCAGGCGGTAAAGTCCCCTCTTTAAGACTAAGAACAACAAGAGAAATATGGCCACTAGGAATATCTCCGGTTGTATTATATGTACTTACAATAATTTATGCACCCTTCGACTCCCGCCGTCTGCCGCAGAAAAATAACTTAAGACGAACAGAAAAATGGCACGATAAACTAAAAAAAAAACTCGGGTGATAATTAGATGTTTGGTAAACAAATGAAATTACGCGTTCTCATTTACTCGGGGGCGGAATGTTTAATTAAAAAATATTATAAGGTCGAAGGCGGGAATAAATCCAGACGTTAAATGGAATCTACGAGAAAAAATTCAGGATCCCTAATTAGAAAAGCATTGTTCGCTTAGGCTGTGATAAGTTTAATCAATTATATTTACTGCCTATGAATTTTAATTATTGTAATCACCCGCTTTTATTTTTTTCTCCCAGATTTAGTGTTAATTTTTAGCGATATTTTTCCTCCAGTTTTAAGGAACATTTTTTCTTAATATTCTTAAGATAAGCTGTTATTTGAGTGGGTGATGGTATACTAGGTATATAAAAAGGGTAACCGGATAAATCATCACAACAATAATTCATCACATCTTAAAAAAGTTTTATAAAGTCATGGAAACTGATAAAACAAAAACATTAGCAACTGGGTTTTGTAGGTTAGGTTAGTTTGAAAAAAAAAATTTTCATCGATTCTAATGACTTTATATAACTTTTTAAAAGTGTGTTGCATTGTCACTGTGTTGAGTTATCATGGAACCATCAAGAGAGGTCCAATGATGACTCAACACGATTAAAATCCGACACACCTTTTAAATTTATATTAAGTCAATAAAAGACACGAAAAAAAAATCCTTTAAATCTAACCTACGTAACCTATTCATCCTAGTTTTTGTTTTATCACTTTTCATGACTTCATATCACCTTTTAAAGGTGTGTTAAATTTTCATTTTGATGAGTTATCCGATCACCGTAAAAAGGATCAACCAAAATATAAAAGGCGACGGATCGAATTTTTTTTATCTTATTAAATTTTTTTAGTTTCGATGTTGTTACAACACGTCTCGCGTTGTAAAGAAATCTTTAATGTCGATATTGTTACAACTCATGTCGCGTTGTACAGGAATCTTTAGTATTGATGTTGTTACAACACATGTCGCGTTGTACAGGAATCTTTACTGACTGGCATATACGTATTTCTTACTTTATTTAAATTAAAATATTTAGTACAATTAGCGTTTTAAAAAGATTGTAAAGCAGATTCGCAAATGGGCAAATGCCTTTTCAAAGCTCAAAGATTTTTTAGACGGTAGCTACGTACTATTGGAATTTTCTTGGGGCTTGATAATTGAAATTTGCATAGCAGTGGGAATTTTTCTATGGGGATGAAAATATGGATTCTGTTGGGGGATACTCAGAGCTTGCTTTTAGTTTAAAAGCATTCCATACCTAAGTGCTGAAATATTAAGAAGAAACGAGCAATTTACATATTCACGAGGAATATCTCATGTCTCTACTGAGTAGTGTGAGCAGCACCCATTTTATATCCAGATCCGGAATAAAGAAGACGGAAGGAGAAGAAATGCAACTCACATCAAGAAATATGTTTCGCAGTTTATCAAGGCGACTGACAGGTGAGTTTCTGAAAATGTTTATTTTCCTCGGGAAATAAATCAAACGCAGGAGAAAGAAGGATGCCATCTCTTTGTGTTCATATGATTCATATTTGATGCGTGCTTATTTATTTATATTACGAGACGCCCGACAGATTGAGTTCTCAAAATATAATCCCGTTCTTTGATTTCACGCGGATCCCAGATTAAATCCTAAAATAAGATAACTCATGAAATTATTATGTACAAATAATACCCAAACACTAAAGCTATGCCGGAGCTTAATTTTAAATTCTTTAGCCTACAACAATAATGAATATTTGATTGAGTTTATTAAATAATGGAAGCATTTCCAAAACAGCTTAATACTTCAACGAATGAAATTATGGAATTGTTCATCAAATATTTATTTCGTGAATTTATAACTGCCATCCAAAAAGGTCCAAATCAAATCTTTATAGCTATGTATTCCATGATGATTAAGGAGCCGTCTTGAAAATTTTAATGTTTTTTAAAAAGCTAGAATTGCCCGTCAGACCAGTTTGTGACGCAACGCTCTCAAGTCAATTTGAAAAGTTCCCGTAATTCACTTGGAATATTTTTCATCTCGGGAATTTAATATTAAAAGTTATACTCCTCGATGTCCATCTTGCAAAGTTCTCTGGGCGCTTGGGCTCCCGTCATAAAGGAATCAGTTATTCACATTGCGTCCCGAGACATCTAACGAGAGGATAGAAAACTTCGCTCGACGTATCTTTTACAAATATCCCCTGTAATTTACTGCCAGTGTGTAGCTTATTGGAAAAAATGTTTGTGTTAACGACGAATAATATGACGAATTTCATTATTCAATCAATTTTATTCAAACTTCTGTTCAAGTTGTGAAATAGGGATGAAAATGAAAATCTCATTCATTTTTGACACGTTCATTTAGGAACTTTGATAAAGTGGCGTTGATAAATACAAACATTTTTTTTCATGCAATTTATTTAAGAGTGAAAATATTTTCACTATCAATCGATGCTCAAAACTTGAAATATTTTATAAATACTTTCAACTTTACAAATCCCAAAATTATAATATCCCGCGATTTTTCACGGGTCTGCGGTAGTGTAGTTGATAATATATTATAGTTGATGGTGGTAAAACTGATGGGGTCCACGGGACGACAGAACTATAGTTTGCCTCTTGGGATGTTTCAATGCGATGTCCCTACCACATGAAAGAAAACACATGTGTGTTGTTTTTATGTACTTCTTTTCCAAAAATGTTTTAAGATTTAATTACTCCGTTATATTAATTTATCTACACTATTAAAAAAAACACAAAGTTATAAAATCACATGTTAAAGGCAGGTTTTTATGTAAATAAATCCCAAGGAGAATATAAAATCACATGTTAGAGGTAGATTGTTATGTAAATAAATACAAAGTTATAAAATCACATGTTAGAGGTAGATAAGACGGCCGGCATAGTCCAGTGGTAACGCATTGGACTGCCATTCCGAAGGTCGCGGGTTCGAACCCGGCGTGCGCAAATAAATTTTATTTGATTAATTTGTGTTATTTCACAATTAATTAATTAAAAAATAATATATAGTATATTTGCGGCACGTTCCAGAGTGGAAAATACTACCAGTATCGCCCTGGTGTAAGACCACCATTCAGAATTGAAACGTTGCTCCAAATGGCTTTAGCCGTGTTTAGTGACTAGATCTGAATTGCCAGGTAATTCCTCACCTTCCTCTTTCCCTTCCCCACTTCCTTACCTTCCTTACCTTCAGCCTCACAACATCCCCCAATTGGGGATGCCATAGTCTCACTGGCTCCAGACGGGAGCAGTTGGGACTCTTGTGAGGTATTCAGTATAAAAAAAAAAATAAAAAAAAAGATAAATCCAAAGGACAATATAAAATCACACGTTAGAGATAGATTTCTACGTATATAAATCCCAAAGAGAATATAAAATCACTTGTTAGAGGTAGATTGTTATGTAAATAAATCCCAACGAGAATATAAAATAAATGATCCGCAGAAGTTAACTTTTAGCTAGCAGCATTTTTAGGCTCTGCGTTTTCTCAAATACTGCAATGGAAAACTTCCCGAATCCAGCAAAGCCCCCGAACGTTGGCGAAAGTTTGTATCCTCAGTAAATTACCCGACCTGCGATCCCCCCACCGCCAAACTCTGGCCACGCATATGCGACAAACAAATCGGGGAGTAAAAACTTTTGCGAAATATGGACGTGTGCAGTTTTTGCACCAGTGGACTCCCTTTTGCCGAAAAGTTAGGCAGTTTCCGTATTTTTAAAAGCATAATGTCAAACTTTCGGCAAACGGAAATTGTAAACAAATAATATTTGGCTTTAAAATGAGCTCATTTCCCATTTCGAATGTGATAATTGTACTATTTCACTTTGGCAACCATTTTAGTAACATTATATACAAACCCAGATCCGTGAAATATCAAAGGATATTTTAGTTACAATTTTAAATCAGACAAATAAATATAAAAAACCTTTTAAAATATTATATTGCAATAATAATAATATTTGGATGATTTATATTACGCGGTTTTTGTGTGAAGTCATCTAAAACTAAGCTAATGCCTACATTTCCCGAAGCCCGCGTAAATCTGGCTTGAAAGAAACCGGGCGTCTCGCATAGGGCTGGCAAATTCTTCAATAGTAACCATCTGCTAATACTGTACAAATCTCAAGCAGGCCCAACAATTAAATTTAAATAAAACAAAAAAAAACAACAGCTCTGGGATGTAAACCCACAATACTTGATAAACCTACTTGATGCTGTGCAATGTAGGGCGGTCTGTCTGATTGACAATCCATTACAGCGCCCTTGAGGTGTTTTTGCACAAAAACGGCGCTATGCAAGTCATCCAATTATTATTATTATTATGGTTGACGGACCGATTGCTATCTCTAAAGCACAGATACAATGAGGGCATGCTGAGTGTGTTCTACAGGTTTTTTAATGGTGCCTGCTCGAAGGAGATAGTAGCATTGATCCTGGCGCACCGGTGCACGTGCATGACACCCGGCTTACACGAGCGGAACACCCATTCACAGTTGATGTTGGCTTCATAAGAACGGGCTGCTTCTTCGACTCGTTTTTGTGTAAGGCGGCTCGTAGGAAGAATGACCTACTGGCATCTGATTTTCCTCCTTTATATAATCCGGGCCTGTTTAAGAACGCATTAACAAATCCCTTTTACAGCCTGTACCTTTTTTCTCCTCGAAATGCTGCCCAACCGGGTGGCGACATAACCTCCTGCCCGCCTTTTCATTGTATAGGGAGGGGCACTTTAGTAAGGTGTCACGTAAAAAAATAAAAATAAATATTTTCAAATCTCCTTGTTTTAACTTCGTGTAGTATGTAATGTGTTGTGATTGGGCATGGTCCGTTGTTACACGATTAAACTTATCTATGATACGATAAAATATTAGTAAGTTAATCATTAAAGAAAAAGATAATACTAACAAATCTAAATTAAATATGAAACAAGACAGAGAAAATAAACAACTAGGAATCGAACTCAGGATTTCTGTATTACCAGGACAAACGCTGTATAGCTCGAACACAGGATCTCTGTCTTACCAGAACAGACAGTGTATAGCTCGAACCCATTATCTCTGTCTTACCGGGACATACAGTGAGTATTGAACCCAGGATATATGTCTTACCAAGACAGACTAGGTTAGATTACTAGGTTCGATTCTTAGTTTTGACCTTTATCTTTTTATTTTCTGTATCTTGTTCTGTTTCATGTTTCGTTTAGATTTATTAGTACCATCTTCTCTTCTTCCGTGATATATTATATTGATGAGTACCTGAAACCTTTAAGAAAAAATATTTTATTAATTTTGAATCTATTTGAAGTCTCATTTGCCCGTTTAGTCAATTTTGCGTATTATTTATGGTATCAGTTGTGATCGATCTGTATTTACGCAAGCGAAGATTTCCACGCTTGCAATAATAAAACAAAGTGCCAACTATGATTGGCACTTTCAATCACGGCTAGTGCATTCCGCGCCCGAAATGTCGTATTTATTTTATATTCCACACACGAGACAATAAGAGGATTTGAAATCTACTCACATCTTTAAATTTAATCACAGCCACACATAGACAACACAAACCTTTATCGTTTTTTTTAAAATATATTTATTTGATTTTTTTTCCTAATTGAATGAATAAATAAATGAATGAATGAATGAAATTTAATCTTGGAAGTGGTAAATAACAAAACTTCCCGACATCTATTCAACCTGAAACTGAAGCACAGATAGATTTTTCTGAAATTGGTTAAAATAACATTTAAAAATTTACAGCAGTTAATATTTTGTATTATTTTATTTCTTGCTAGAGCAATCCCGATGAGCAATCCCGACGGAACTTACAATAAATAGTAAGTGGGAGTTAATAGGAACAATTTTACATTGTTATTTTCAAATCAAAAGTATTAGTTTCACATATGAAACACTACAGAAAAATAATCAAAATTATAAGTTTCACATACAAAACAGTACAAACATAGAAACAGGTAGGTTAAGTAGAACAAACAAGAAGAAACAAAAAATGAAACAGACAGTGATATACACTTTAACACAAAGCTAAGGTAAAAATTTTTCAAGAAGGTATTTATCCACTAATACATTGGTAAAAATAGATTATGCTCGATTACAAATACAGGGGATAGGAAAGGAGACCGAGAGAATAAGAGATGATAATTACCAAAATATTCACCCGCCATAACACAGGGTCATTCCTAGCATGGAGGGTGAAATATCACAAAAACCATATGTACCCTCTAAATCTTGTATTAATAAAATAAAATAAATAAATAAAAGTAAAATTCTTTCAAATGATGTATTTATAGTAAAAAAATATTTTGTTTTTACGTGATAATTTTTAAATTTCTTATGTTCTCACTGCTCTCTGGACTGAAGTAGTTACCTATTTATCAACATTTCTTCAGAAATCAGTAGATTACTTCTACCTTCTGCAAAGATTTTTTTTTTTTAAATATTATCTCCACACAGGAGGTAAAATATTGCCTCAGGGCTGTGTCATCTTTGGGGATGCTGTGTGGAGGCGTTTTATTTCCAGAAGGAGGAAGTAAGGAAAGTTCTGGGAAGGAAAAAGTACGAGGGGCGGGTAGGAATCTGGAGGTCTGTGTGTCCAGGACTGACGGACGTATGATTCCATCTCTCCCACTGCGCTGCAAGGTGATGGGTTGAGAAAGAGTACGTAGTAGAGAAGTCAAAAGTTCCCCCTCAACCAGTCTCTCCCGAGGATCCGATTGGCGGCAAACGCATCCTCCTTCAAGACCTAGACAAATCTCATCCTATGAACCTGGGTACCCCTTAAACTAAGTTAACACTATTTTTGTTGTTTGTTTTTGGGGTGTTATGCCGTGTTGCGCTAACTCCTTTAGCCGACGTTTCGGAAAGCGTTGCAGTGTCCATCATCGGGGCAGATCCGGTAGATCCGAAGATCGGTATCGCTTCCAAGTAAATAAGCACAAACTCGACAACCAACAATTACACATCTTCGGATCTACCGGATCTGCCCTGATGATGGACACTGCAACGCTGTCCGAAACGTCGGCTAAAGAAGGAGTTAGCGCAACACGGCATAACACCCCAAAAACAAACAACAAAAATGCTTTTGGCCGTGAAAATCTAAAAACTTACCTAAGTTAACACTAAGTCACCAAACGTGGCAAACGACTTAGGTTGACCTATGACAGGGGTTTCGGTTTTCCAATAAATGGTTCCCGGGGCGGCGGTACCCATACCCGTCTCCCAAATTGATAAAGGTCGGGTTGTTATAATTTTTTGTTACATTTGATGATCATCAAGCCGTTAATCAGGGTCAATTTGATCTTTTTAACTAACTAACTAACCATCACGCCGTTTCTCCGCAGGAGTGTGCAGAGAGGACTGACAGCCAAACAACTCGGTCTTGGCATACACCTCTTGCCTCATTCACATTCATACATCGTCTCATACATACTATTCTATTATTCTGACTCTTGACATGGCCCGATTCAAGTATCTGATTCACTTTGTCGTGCCATGTCTTCCTCGGGCGTAACCGACTTCTGCGACCATTCGCAACATATATTTTATTTATACTCCTTTTTTTTGCTCATTCGCTCTACATGCCCAAACCATCTAAGCGTCCCTTTCTTAATCTTTCTCATTACTCTTACATCAGCTTTGCATTCTTTGCGGATCTCCAGATTTCTCACACGTGATTTTTTTACAATCGAATAATCCCTATTTACCGCCTATTCTCGTTGCTTTTCAACGTTCGAACTATTTGTGATAAGCTTTAAAGCAGAACGATCGAGGCGTTAAATTTTATATATTCAAATAAAATTATTTGTCGTTTTCTACTTCCATTGCGTTATTCAACACCTTTACATTGGAAATAAATGAATTTAATGATTTTAGGTAGCTATGGTTCGTATATATTTAATTAAAAAAAATATTTCTAAAAATAAACAAAAAGTTTCCAGAAAATCCCTTCGTTCGATGACGTCAAGCCGTAAAGTCGCACAGTCTCTCCTACCTATTGTGTGTGCACTTTTGAAAGTTTTCCTTGTGGTAAGAAACACGTGTCGTGCGTTATCTAACGATGAGGGGGTGTACATATCTGTAGCTACACCATATAGAAGAGACCAGAATACAAATGATTGCGAAACAAAAATCTGAGCGGCGGGTCGTCGGATGAAAGTGGATACTTTTTCACGTCTGTTTGGAAGCTTTCTTGTTATTTTTAGATTTTATAGAAACTGGGTAGAGCATGTACCTGTGTTTATTTATATCATATGGAATGATTTTTAACTCCTAGCAACACAATTGTATCTAATATGGGGTTTTCCAATAAGAGTTTTTATTTTGATATTCAATCGTAAAAGATCAATGGTTTCGTTGCTTGTGTGGCACGTAGTGCCGTCTTGTTGAAAGTAAACGTTGTCTAGATCAATACCATCTAATTTAGGCCATAAAAAATCGTTAATCATCTCTCGATAGCGCAATCCATTCACCGTAACTGTTGCTCCAGCCTCATTTTCGAAAAAGTAAGGTCCAATGACTCTGCCGAACCTTAAACCGCACCAAACAGTCACACGTTCAGAATAAAGAGGTTTTTCAATAATAATTCTTGGGTTTTCCGAGCCCCAAATGCGATAATTTTGCTTGTTGACGAAGCCACCGAGGTGGAATGGGCCTCATCACTCAAGATGATTTGCATTTGATTCACTCAAGTGAATTTTAATAATTTTGATGCGTTGTTGAAGCGTGTATTGTTCCATTTTTATTAATGACGTAGTTTTTACTTATCAAATGTCAAAAAATGACAGCTTCAAAAGTAACATCTACCGAAATAACGGGCTATTCAAAATAACACCTCTTATTGGAAAACCCTGTATATAATTTAGTAGATAGAAGATTCACCGAGTAAACTTACTTATATAAAATATTCCTAAAATAAACCTGTTAAAAACGGGATTGTTGGCCCTTAACGAATGATTCAATATGTTTCATGTTAAGCTTTTCCCATTTCGTCATTATACATTAACAAGGCAAATGCAGGTGCATGAACACGTATTCCGATAATTTAGGAAAGTACTAATAATTTATTGGGGAATGTTATTTCACTATACAATTTTTAACAGGATTTTTTTAAATCAGAAATACTCTCGTAATTTTTCTCGTAGTTCATAATAAAAATTGGAGAGACAGGGTTCAAATCCAGTGAAACACGAGTACCTGACTTCTCTTGCTAAATAATTCTGCTCTGTTAGGTACTTATTGCTATCTATGTACCCATTTTTTTACAATTCCATAACTAAGTGTGATAACTAAATGCATTTTTACTGCAAAGTAAAATATTTACTTCGTAAAAATATGGTGTAAATACAAAAACAGAGTACCTATATCTGAAACTGAACAACTGCAGATAATTTTTTCCATGCTATTTTTTTTACATTTGATCGGTTCTAAGTAAAAAAAAACTCTCAAGATCTTTAAAAATAATTTTATAGAAGGGAGGAAAAATACATTTCTGGCGACATTAATGTTCGAATGCCGTTAGAGATTTTCTTTCAGTCCGCTAGATGGCAGTGCGGCTCACAATAACGAGTTTCGACGATGTGTTTTTCTTTTGGACAAGAGAACCACTAAGTTTAAAAAAAATCTTACAACCTGCCCTTTCGTTTAAATGTTTTTTTTATTCCAAAAACGCTATTTCTTCCATCGTACATTTTTGGTGCCTATATTCGATTTATTTTTCAATATTTTATGTTATCAATAAATTGATGGCCAACTATAAATTTAAAAAAATGTTTCATTTTCTTGGTGCTCTTTGTATTTGTTCAAAATATGTGATCAATTTGCCAAAGATCATATAAAACTATAAAACATTCTAACTTCTTTTACGTTATACAAAAAAAGGTTATGATGACTTCGGTGAGAGCATAATAATGAAAATGAGAGTGAAATAATTATTATTTAACTACGCGAAGTTCAACAAGCATAGATAAAAGAAAGAAAAAATAAATAACGAAAGACAAGAGAGATTCCTAATGCCAAAATATTTATATGCAAAGAGATTTGTGCTCGAAATTTGGAGTGAATATATACCTTGAACCCTGAAATGCATTTCGGTACAGCACGACGTCCTGCGTGCCTCACAGGAGTACTCACTACATGTGTAGGAGAAAATCACGTTCAGATACCCCTGGAAACCAATATATCATACGTAAGTGAGCATTTCTCCTAGACACAAATGTGGAGCTGGGGAGCATAGCATCGCATGGAGATAACATATTTTAAGCACGTTACGGGCAGAAAATATGTTTCTTTCTAGAAAATAAAAACAAAATGAACAAAATGTAGGCATGTAACAGATGCGAAACACATAAACTAAATTTACAAATAGTTTTTTTTTAACTTTATTTAAAAAAAAAAAAATTATATTTCTTGGAAAATCGTAAGTACAATGATTTTTTGGGGATTTTAAGAGGACAGTCCACAATTTACAACACATTTTTTTTTAAATAATTTTAGAATTTCAGTGCCAGAAGTACTATCGTTATTTTTGGGGTATTATGCCGTGTTGTGCTACCTATCCATTGATTACACAGATGATGGACACAGTTGGGTAAAAGTGAGGTGGCATAAGATGGCATAATACCCCAAAAATAAATCACGATACTTTTTATAAATACCTTTCTTTGAGTACTCGATTTATTTGCTTGGTTTACAAGCACGTTACTTAAAAACACGTAATAAAACTAATAAATGTACACAATAAATTAGTTATAGAATATTTAACCAGCTGTCCAAAATAATGTTTTTTTTTCAAACATAAACTAGGCCTTCTAGAATTAAAATAAAAATAAATTTATTTATATTAAATTTGTAAAGTAATTTTCGATTGGCATTGACGAAAGTAATGTCACCTTATTAAATTTAACTTTTGTTTTATCGAAATGAAAAAAATGCTAGCAATCCATTTCCTGGTAAAATATTGGTCCATTCAGAATATATCGGAACACGTGTTCAAGCAGATATTCTTTTCCGGATAAATAAAATGACGAAATGTGATAAAACCAAAAAAAAAAAAACCTCATTCTAATAACATATTCGTGTTTTACCGACTGTTTGTTTGGGAACCTGTAAAATCATTTGTTAAAGGCCTGCAGTCTCGTTTTAAACAGAAACACGAATAAATACACCAGATTTTTTTCCGTGTGCCGACTTAATTGAATTTTTTTTTTATATTAACTCCATACAGGAGGCCCTGAAGAAAATAATTTCCCTCAGGGCCTATGTCATCTTTGGGGATGCTGTGTGGAGGGTCTTTTTGTGGAGAGGAAGGAGTGAACATGGGTCTTGAAGAGTCCCATGTTGTAGGAGGGAGGAAACACAGAGGCCGGCAGTTCTTTCCACAGCCGAGCTGTTGAACTTAAGAACGAATCGTAGAAGCCACCCGTTCTCATGTGACAAATGTCAACCGTGTACAAATGTTGGGCGCGCGTTTGGCGTGTATCCCGACTACGCACCGGTGCCGATGGGATCAATGACGCTAGTTCCTCAGAGCATCTTCCATTGTAATACCGATAGAACAAGGACAGCATACCTACCTGACGCCTGTGCTCTAAAGATTGCAGTCCGTCTGTTAAGATTGGGGAATCTATCAAACGGACCGCCCGTTTTTGCACAGAGTCAAGGGTTTTTTTCAGGTATTTAGGGGCTCCGGACCAGAGATGGCTGCCAAATTCGACAGTAGGGCGCACTTGCGATTTGTACAGGGTCAGCAGTTGTGTACTATTAAAGTATCTGCGGGCCCTGTACAGTACGCCCAGCTTCTGAGAGGCCAGCTTTACTCTGGCTTCGATGGAGCCCCCGTACCTGGGCTGGTCACTTATAGTTACACCAAGCATATCAATGGAATTTCTACCAATACAGCAATAAAAAACTAAGTGCAAAAAGATGTTTTTAACAAATATCAGTAATAGCCCAACACAGTCCCAGAGGACATTAGGACATTCAAAAATACAACAATCACTACTGAAGCGGAGATGAATGGACCCATTCCGGATGCACGATACGATTGAATATGAACGAAATATTTTCGGCGCTGAGAGGATTGATATGATGAACCTTTATTTAATGGTAGATTTCCACATTGAAAACAGAATGGATAGTTTTGACAATAAATAATCTGAAAAAAACAATTTTTTATAGGAATAACTTTTGAAGGCTATACATCAATGTTATATATCATTGAAGAAGACTATTAAACTGATAAATCTAGATAAAACATCGATACGTAACCTAATATGTATTTTATTATGAAAATATTGAAGTATCATCACGATTTCGGAACACGTGCTCAAAATAATTTTTTGTTTTTTTGTTTTTTTGTTTCTTTATTCATAAAAATTTAAATGATTACAGTTTTTTTGTTAGCCACCATACTAGGCACATGCCCGTATTATGGTAGCCAATTATTTTTGCGTTTCGTCATTTTATATTATCTAGACTTCTGATAAATTAACAATTTACTATAAGTTCATCCGGAAAAGCCTGCAATCCCGTTTTTAACTAGATTACCATTAATTTGATGAGATTCTTAATAAATTATCAAAAATAATGTTTATCCGGGTAAAAAGTAAGTTCTCAGAATGAAAAAGTATCCAATGCGCTCCTTGATACTAAAAATTTACTAACCAAACAGTGCACTTACGAAAATATATTATCATTGATTCAGTGTACGCTGTAAACACCACACAGTGTACTGTGTACCACATTTTCTTGCACCAGCCGTGGCTTCATGTACCCTACTTTTCCGTAAAGTACCCTGGTAGTCGGCAATGTCCTTCTACAGGGGCCACCCCGCTGGCGCTGGGTTAGCGGCGTTCTTGGCGGGCCGGCAGTCGGTACGTGTGCCGAAAGTATTAGGAGCTGAAAACAAGAAAACTCAATTTGCAAAGTTACCCGAGTGGTTGTGTGTACCCCGGCTACAATTTGCGGTTCGATCCTTTGCCAATGTTAAAGCACTAGAGACTTTCCCTATTGCCGGATTTTGACACGCTCGAGCCCAAGAAAACTTATTTATAATAATATGCAGACTGAATTTTATTTTTATTCATGAAATAATATGTTCCAAAAAGTTTTCATATATTTTTTTTATTATTTGAAACATCAAATAATTGTTCAAAATAACTGGACGACATTGATCTGACTGAAACAAACTATTAAAAAAATTGTTTTGTTTTGAAAAATACCAAATGTGAATAAGAATAAATAAGCTCTTTAGAGAATTTACTATTTTGGAACTTTATCCCTCTCCCTCACATGTCTATATGAAATAGTCGGGCAGTGGAAATACACAACACCGCTACCGGTCCTCCCCGACCCGTGTACGGGTACCAATATAAATATATGGAACGGTGCGCTCTCGGTATTACGCTTTCTTATTACAACTGGTGTACTTCATTGGAGCGGGATAAAAATTCTCTCTACACTTATAAATAACACTTTTTTTTAGTTTAAACAGATTGTAAACCAAATATTCGATTCGGATTCCAACGATTCAATTTTATTTGTTTATATTTGAGGTAAGTATTATGTTTTTTGTAAGGTCCGCCAAAGTTAACAACAATTACCACATCAATAAAATTCATTGCAAAGGTACCTACATGTATGTGAAAAAATACGAAATTTTATGATAGAATGCTTTTCGTAACGAATATTAAATAAATAATATTAAAATATGCAGGTAACAAAGTGTTAAATGTTTATTGAATGGATAGTATGGCGCACTGCGCCTCTTTGTTTCTTTCGATTGAATCGGAAAACAGTAAGTATTAGTACTCCACCATCACCCCCTCCACCCAAAACCCACCCCACCCCACCCCACCTACCCCATGTGTTCTCCGGGAGGCGAGCAATAAATACCAGCCCCCATTTGCAGCCATGCCAAGTCTATTCGGCCTGATTAAAATTGAATTTCGGCCTGAAATACTGCCATAGAGTACATGAATACTGAAGTCTATAGAGTAAACAATCGTTAAGTTAGTTTGCCAAAGATTTTCCAACGTTTGCGGTGATAAGATATTCAGATCTAGAAAAACATATGTTACTAATTTTTTTTTGGTCAATAAATCCGAAATAAAACTTCCTCTGAAATCATTCGTATTGTAAGTAGGTATTTAAATACCTACCTACTTAATCAAAAAAATATATTTTGAACAACATTTTTTTTGTATTTCAAATAAGAATTTATACAATTTGTCCAATAACAGTTACAATTATTTTTTCCAACATTCTTCAGGCATATTGGTACCATGATAAGTCAAAGTTATCCACCTATCATCAAGTTCGCTGTTAGTCAATGCTGGCCAACTAGTCGAAATAAAGCTTGGTACAATAATAAAATGGATGAAGCAAATTTTAGAAACCGGAAACGGAACGTACAAAAATGTGTAAAGACAACTAAAACAGGAATTCTTCGGTAGATCAAAGACTGGAAAATAGTGTTTGATTTTCTTTTATTTAGGACAAGACCAGTTTCATCCCATTTAGTTGATATAAGGCTTGCTTGAATAAAACATTAGATGCAACAGATTTTCGATACCGTTAACGGGACGTATTAGTATATTATAGAATTCCACCAAGAATAAAACATTTCAATATTACTCCTACTACCCTTTGTAGAATTATAGGTAAGAAAATCTTGTCGAAAGCTAAGCTTATTTTAAAATGAGGAACATTTACTTCTCAATTATTTAAAAAAGTCTGTTTCTAAATCTATCCACAAAAAAAAATTATATTTGTATGTTTCAATAAATCTGTTGTTGTTATTTTATTTCGACGGAAAAAAGACCTAAATGTTTGATTTGTATTTACGTAAATCAGTGGGCTGAAACAAAATCCTCGTAAACCTGAACAATTCACCCCCAAACCAAATACATTTAAGGTAAACCAACTAAATCCACAACGTATTTTTCCACTGCAATCGTAACCAAATTATTTTTGAAACAATTTTGAGTAAACCTTTAGCAACCCACGTGACCACAGTGCGGTAAGGGTTGAACTTTGATGGGATGCATTATTAATATTAAAATAGTTTTCGACCCTCAGCCAACTTTGCTCTACATACTGCATACTGAAACAATTTGCCAAGTTTGAGCTTTGGTGTATTTACATGTAATTAATAATTATTTATTAATTTACTGGCCTTCGGCTCTTAGGGGTTCGGAGTTCAATATTTCTTGTGTATTAATGCCGCGGTTTGAATATAAGTTTTTCTAACCACTGAATAATATGAAACGCGCTATTTTGAATATTCTACAATTACAACTACATAGAAGTTTCAGGCATTGCTTGAGATTAAATACTATTTTGCTTACTAATAGAGAAGATTGAAAAAAAACAGTAATTTTGGTTTCTGTACTTATTTATAAACAATTGGAAACACATTTCTACAGAGATGAACATGATTTTGAGATTTTTTAAAATATAAATTGTGGCAATACTACACAAGAGTCCCAACTTTCTTGAGCTAGTGAGACTAAAGCATACTTAATTGAAGTTTTTTGTGAGGCTGAAAAGGATTGGGAAGAGGATGGTAGGGAAGTATCTGGCTATTAAACAAGGAAAAAGACATTTAAAGCAACGCGACTTTTTGAATTCTAAATGGTGGTCTTACACCAGGGCAATAAATCATTTTATCATTCTTGAAAACACTGTGGAGACTGAAAACAGGGAGTGGGAGGAGATGAGGAGAGGAAGGTATGGAAGTACCTGGCTATTCAGACCAGGTCACGTCACAAAATTTAGCTAAAGCTATTTCAAGCAACGTTTCAACTCTGAATGGTGATCTTACACCAAGGCAATAATGAGAGCATCTTCCACAAAGTTCATATTTTGCAAGTTTTTTGGGGCCTCAGCACACCAATTTCTTTATTCAGTAGTATAAATACATCATTTTTCTGGTGTAATTTGATTTTTTTTATAATCACCGTGTACTGATTGGAATAATATATCTATTAGATGGTAACATGATCGAAATAACCGAGTTTATCAACATGACTCAAAATATAAAATAAACACAAAATGTTAAAAGTGCTGTGCGGTGTTAAAGTAAAGTTATTTACCAAGCACACTAATAATTACAACAATACAAAATTTGTGAGAGATCCTTCGTAAATCTATGAAGAATTGATTAGAAAAAGCTTCCGGCTGCACCATTAGTACTATTCGCCCCCGCTGCATTTCTGTTTGCTTTGTGAAAAACATCTCGGAAAGCGGATACTAGGATACCAGTAGGTAAGAGGGGGGTGGGGGAGGTTAAGGGGAGATAACGAATGCCATCTCCGCAAATCACTTTTACTTTCGTACAATCGATCGAATCAGCTCAGCCAATTTCCTGACCAGAGTTTCCTATTGTTCCACGCCGATGCGAGAACTTCAGGGAAAAACTTTTCCACCCTCAAACCAAACAGGTGGATCTCTAATAATAATAAGCATTATCCCTTGATTATCTAATAAATTATTGTTTATATCCTGATTTCATCCTTTTATTTTGGTTAAGATACATAATCATAAATAAATAGAAGAAATGCTCATTCCAATCAAAAAAGTAAGCAAAGATCTAAAGCCTTGGATTATTAGAAAGCAAAAAAATGATTTTGAAAAAATTGGGAAACTATGAAGAACAATAATTATGAAATGTCATCATCATTTCGTCAAAATAACCGAATTGAATAAACGTCAAAAATTACATTTAATTTTTTTATTGATACCTTGTATTTGTATTGAAAAATCTCAATACTATGTAAATTAAAAAAATAAATTAGCTGACCAAAAAAAAACATTGGGAAAGTATAATACATAGAAGCAATAAGTTTTAAAAATAATTATATTTAAATAAATTACTTTTTTTAATTATTACTCTTACTTCAAACAGGAATTTGATTTGAAAGCAGTAAAAACTTCCAGCTTCGTTTTTTGTTTAAACTGTTAATTATATAAGTGAATTTTCAATTATTTAAGAAAAGGTTATATTAATGTTTTCGCTATTATAATTTTGACCACTAAAAGCAGTTTTATGTGACAAATAAAAAGCATGGTAACAATACAAATTATTTTAATTATTGAAAACATATTTGCGTTTTTATCCATTCAGTTTTAGGAAACGTTAGTGTTACGTACAATGAATGAAAAAAATACAATATTATTTCACGACAAAATCTGTATTCGTGTAGGCAGGTGAAAGCAGTGGCTTACAATCCATAAGGGTCTAGAAGCTAACCCCAAAAAAACTAATCACTAAAGAAATAAAATATTATCAAAGAAGACTAACACAAATAAACAAAAGTTGTTTGTTTAAAACCACTTCATTTGATGTATACACGTCGACCGGTTTTGATTGATCTCAACCTTAATCAGAACAATAAACATGTAAACTTTATACGTTTATGATAACTTTACAAAGTATGTATTAAGACAGTAAACATACAACATTTTGACAGTGAACATATAAACTTTAAACGTATAAACTGCATAAGGTTAGTTTGTCTACTACACAAAAATAAACTTTAAATATTAATTTTAATCGTAATTATTTAAGTTTATCTTACTGGGATGGTGAAGTGAGACAAATGAAAGATGGGTGTGGTATCACAGCGCTTATTGAGTGGGTGAAGTTGAATTGATGGTCGACGCAGTTAGTGGGCGTGATCGGTGGCGAATTCCCAAGGCCGAAGATCGACACTGCATCGGTGGAATAGTCGACGTCGAATCTTCCAGGCCGATGGTCAACACCAGATGATGTGGAGATGAATGGTGGTGGAGTGGTGGCGGCGATGAATTCCGTGGCTCTGGACCGCATTGGTGGAGACTGGACATGTGGGTGGTATTCAGCACTAGCAAAGACCATGAGTTTCCAGGTACGGCAGTGTAAAGTAAGCCGAAGGTACGATGGACCTAGTCGGCCGATGATGTTGAGCTCAAACCGCGGTCGAGACTGGATACGCTCATACCTACTGCTGGTATGAGCGGGGCTGGAACAGGGGGGGAGATTATATAGGAACTCTCTCTGATAAAATCGATAATATTCTTAGCCACAATTAGATACGCTGGCGGCTTCTATATAATTCTAGAAGGTAGGATATTTACTGCACGCTGCTCTGAAAGATCTCCATCGTTCGATGTTCTATGAATGAGTCTGGTAGCGTACTACCGCTAGAATTTGATTATTGTACTGGTGAAGGTTGAGATAAACCGAAACCGGTCGACGTGTATAAATCAAATAATGTGTTTTTTTTTCGTTTGTAAACAAAAAAAGTTTTTTCGGTTCGTAAGGCCCGTTGAGAGAGACATTTCAACCAGTTGACCTCTCCAGTCTGACTCTCCTGACCCATGGCCTCGGACCGCAGTGGTAGAGATGGATATATACTTCTGGATACACTGACCTCAAGGCTCCTAGCCAACACCTTACCTTATTATTTTCCAGTTCTTCTTCCCTTATCTATCATTAAAAAGAGCCTCCACACAGCATTCCTAAATATGCCACTGGCCCTAAGGAAAATTATTCCCCGAAGGCCTCTTCTGTGGAGTTTATGTAAAAAAAAAAAACAAAGTACATGTACACTACTACAAGAAAACACAAGAAAAGAGCAAGTATGTACATATTATACAATATAAAATGGTACCTTCTTTTTGTTCAGTCATTTAGAGAACGGCGTCTCCCCTAATAAGTACATTTGGTTTGATATGTCACTGTCAAATAATACAGATGGCGGAAATTAACCCCGAAGACAGCTACCCGCATTTGAACAAGGAAAACTCTCTAGTTTCTTGAAACACCGAGTTACATTATTTTATTTCTCTTAAATCATTGATGTCTTAAAAACACTTTAAATATAGTTTTCTTATAATGGCAGCAGCACAATGATACTAAACGGTAAGCTTATTTTATTTTTACTACATTTTAGTTCTTTTTTTTACATGTTTTGTTAAACACAAAAGTCCTGACTGCTCCCAAATATCTGGAGCTAGTGGGACTATGGTATCCCCATTTGGGGTATGTTGAGGGTAGTTTTACTATGTTAAGGGAATTTTTATTTATTTACGTAAAATACTGAAAGAGAAGAGTTCCAATTGCTCTCATCCGTCTGGAGCCAGTGAGACAATGGCATCCCATTTGCGAGGCTTCAGGTAGTGGGGAGGGGAAGAAAATGGGGAAGAGGAAAGTAGGGGAGTACCTGGCTATTCAGATCTGGTCACCAAACACGACTTCAACCATTTCAAGCAACTTTTCAATTCAAAATGGTGGTCTTACACCAGGGCAATACCGAGAGTATCTGCCACTCTGATGGGAAATACGAAGGTAAGGATGCAACTGGCAAATCAAATATGATCTTTGAACATGGCTTAATCCATTTCAAGAAATAATTAAATGTTTCGATTCCAAATAACAATTAAATCATGTTATGTACGTACTTATAAATATATTTCATAATAATTGCCACGTGATTTTCATCACTCAAAGCCGCAGCATAAAACATATTAAAATTCCGAAGTACTTCGTTGGGAATGTGCGAAACAAGAAGTCTATTATTGCAGGGTTTGTTGCTTTGGGCCCTTTGAAGATTGGAGTTATAATTACAGCTTGGTTTATTATAGTACCAACACGTGTTGTATATTATTACCTATGTAACAACTTGGTATATTTTCAATAAAAATTAATTTGTCTTTTCCACGAATAAATAAAAATACCTTTACAAATAAAACGAAAACATCAAAAGACAATCGATCCAAACATAAAGGAGCATAAATTACAATCGTTTTATGATTTATCAGAGATATTATTTCAAGTTGGTTCATCCTCTAAAAGGGACAAGGAACATTGAATTAAATCGAGCCTAATGTGTTAATTAGTGCTAAAGTCACTTGAAATATTTTCTGAGTAAATACATTATTTAGCGAGAAGTGACACGATTATGTGGATGATTGTGTTAAGGCCTTCTCCAGGTCTTGTAATTTGCACCTAGATTGTTGTCACTAATTTAGTGCCTGTCTTGTGGTAATGACAAATTAATTACATTTTCTACCGCTCCATAAAAGCAGCGGTTAAGAATTTTGCTTGAAGTGGTCCGTTTTTATGCTCTTTTTAATCTACTTCCATTTTACTAACATTTTTTCATAGTTTTATTAGTTCGAAAATAAGTTTATGATAATATAATTTGTGTTGTCTTTGTTAATTATTGTTATGTATTTTTGTTTACTTATTTCAATGATAAAACACTGGTTTTCAAAAGAAACTCAGTAATGGCAGATGAAATAACTAATTGTTATTTTTTTAAATAAATAATTGTTATGATTAGTTCAATGCTAATATCACTCCAGCAGTGTTAGAGTGAGAAAAGAAATAGTTATTTGTATATAAGTCGTTGCACTTTGTAAAGCTATCTCTCTCTTTCTCTGTTTCTTTCTCTATCTCTCTCTCTCTCTCTCTCTCTCTCTCTCTCTCTCTCTCTCTCTCTCTCTCTCTCTCTCTCTCTCTCTCTCTCTCTTTCTCTCTATCACTTTTACTCTCTCTCTCTCTTTTTTTCTCTCTCTCTCATCCCATATATCAGTTGGATCATTGTACCTACCCATCCCTCATACCCCTTTCCTTCCCAGATCTTCCACTCCTTCCTCTCCGTACTTTCCTTCTTTAAAAAACCCTTCACACAGCAGCCCTGAAGATGACATATGCCCGAGAAAAATCATTTTATTCGGAGCCTCCTATTTGGAACTAATGTTTAAAAATGTACAAACATATTTGTTGTTTTACAATCCTCAAAATGAATGATAAAATTAGAAAACTCACAATATTCCAAACTCCAAGTCGTAATTTAATAGAAACATCAGTTGGCATCTTTATTTGAACTGCCACTTGGAAGCCACGGTACAAGATAATGTTGCAAAGTATCAGCACGCAATGCAACCAACCAACCAAGCAAGTAACCAGCCAAACAGCCAACAGCCAGTCCCGAGGAAGGTAGCGCACTTTCATGCAGCATGACTTGATAGTAATTTCGCTTGAAATTTGTTTCGAGGTTTCGTGTATGCAGTTTTGCAACTTATTTATAATCCGACAAACTTCTCTTGACAGGCATTGCGGCAGATGGAAATACAGAAAAGCGGCATGGAAATCTGCTCTGTTTAAATTGCTTCATTTAAATTTCTTGTAATAAATTTTCAACAATATTTTCAAAATCAAAATGTATTACAAGTATACATTCGCATACCTATAGTAATTTTGTCTGTTATTTTGTATTAAAAATGTGCAGCGTAAAGTGCATATGCTGCGTTCCTACATGAAATGAAAACCTTCTTCTGTCTAGAACTAAACTAAAAACTGTTTTCTTGGGATACCTTTACATGAGTTTCTCTTTTTGATCATAAATAAGAGGATCTCCGGAAGATGAGCACCAAAAAGGTGTCGAAACAGTTAGGTAATGAATTATCACGAGATGTCAATTGAGATGATGACATTAGGCACGCTGAAAATTAAATGAAAGATATAAAAAAACCTCAAAATTATTCGCAAACTGCTCTTTAATAGATAGCTAATTTAATTATTTTAGGAAAAAAATACTTTTTGTAAGTTATGCTCCAAAATATTAAGTTGAATAATAATAGTGTATAGGGGATTAAATACGATATTGAATTTGCATGCTATTCTTGAAATAGTTGAGTTTTGATGTTGACACATCTATTTATTCATATTTATGTTCCGTTTATACAGGTGCAAACAAATAATTCATTTTGACATTTGAAGCATTACTTGAAAAAGGTATTTTTTTGTAAAATAAGTTAATTATCGCCATCCATGAACGATCAGTTTATGAATAAGCTTATGTTTACATATTTTATATAAGTCCCATTTGCTAAAAACTGAATCTACTTTGCTTCTTCTTTTGAATAATGATTAATGATTAGTTATCGTTCAAATATTGTTACTATATACTGTCAAATTACCCATCTGGTAACATATCTAATACTATTTTTTCTTTAATTTTGAAATATTTTGTGTTTGTATATAGAATTACTTCATGTTTGTGATAACTCTTATGTTTGCTTCACTCAAATGTAAATTTTTAACCTTGATACAGGCTTAGTCCTAGTGAGGTTGATTTTTATGTGACAAAAAAGTGTTTTATGTATAGTGAGATGCAATAAATAAATAAATGCTGTCCAAAACGTTGACGTGAGAAGGAGATACCGCAACAAGACAAAAAATCGCAAAATAAATCAATATAATACTTTTGGCTGTGAAAATCCTAAATTACGTCTAATGAAGGGTTGTTTTTAAATATGACGATGATTTTTAACCTAAAATTTGTGAGAAATTTTAAATACGGTTTGGAAATAGCTTTGCGCAATAAATTGGCATTGGTTTTGGTAGGTATTTGGGGAGTAGATTTTCAGATGAAAGAGAGAGTTAATAATAAGACCACTGTGACATGTTTTGGTCTGTGAATACCTCATGAAACGAATTTTAATAATAGTAATTATGAATGATATTAAGTTTAATGTATTACCTTCATTGTTGTTGCATCCACAAAATTTCTATTATTTTGATATTTTCAGTTTTAACATTGAAAAAAAAATATTTGACTTGGCTAAGACCATCTTGGTAAGTATTTACCTGTTCCAAGTGTAATCTTTAATGCAGTAAAATTGCAACAACATCGCTCATGATGGGATAACCCGGCTGCAAATCACAGCGGCGATAGTCTCCGCGCGTCAAGCCACGGGGAACTGCAATATCCTCAACAAGACAACTCAATTAGGCAAGGCGTGTACCCTGCACACAATAATGCAGCTACTGCATGCACTACATATTGTACAATGCACATATCGCGCATGCATATGCACTCGTCAAACTATTATTTCCTTATTAATCGTTCGCGAGAATCAGGGGAAATGCATCGCAGCCTGCAGCCGGGGAAATGCTAAGCGCAGTTCGAGGAGTGCCTCAAGTCTTATGTGTGTTAATTTTGCGAGCGCAGTTCGTATGTGGATTAATTCTGCAAACGATTAATATCCGTAAAATTAACGGCGGTTCTGTCAGTTCTGCGCCTGCTTTTAATTCCATTATCACAATTAGAGATCAGGTTCTGCCGTTTATATTACTTACATCACTTATCCCGGAAATCATGTCTAATATTTACAAGAAAAGAATTGAAATGAAATTCTTTTCCATAGTTTTAGATAAAAGCATAATAAGAACAAAAATCTCATATCATATTGTGTTATCATATTGCGATAAATATTGATGACCTTTGTGGTTGAGGGGTAAAGTCCCAGATAACGAGTTGTTCAACGTTTAATTTATCGTAAAAATTTCCTGGTTTGCAGATATTCTTAGAATTTCCCCGGTGAAAGACCACCATTCAGAAATTAATAACCAGGAACTTACCTACACAACCTACCCTCACATTACACCCCAATTAGGGATGCCATACACTCATTGGCTCCGATAAAGCGGGAGCAGTAGGAAATAATATCTCCAATTTTTTTCGACTCAATTATAAAACTAAACATCATTGTTTTGTTCGACTGATGGAGACAAAATAAACCAGTCAAATTTTTAAAAAAATACATGGAGAATTGATAGTTTCAAACATTACTGCTTCTTTCGACATTATTTATGTTTCATGATGTCAAATTGCAATTCATGCACAACGATTTTAGTGAACCAATCTAAATCAAAACTTTTCCGATTGTGATTCGTGCTAATTCTTTTTATCTGTTTGTTGTGACATGCAAATTTGACAGGCAATTTGCCAAACTTGCATCGCTGTACAATGGAATTGAAATCATTATTTGAGCTCTTTTTATGATTTATATGTGATTTTACATGCATATTTTATCTTTAAAGTTTAAAATGCTAAAAGTATCCGTTTCCAAAAATAATATTAATATATATACTGTAAATACCTTTCGATTTTTATCGTAATCAGAATTTTCCTCGCATTGATGTTTTTAATATCGGAGGACTATTCGGTGTGCCAACAAAATACAAAAAAACCCACCCAACCTAGATGCTTTAAAGCTTTAGACTGTACAACTAACATTCGTTTTCTTTTCAAGCAAGATTGAACAAGTCCTTCACATATCTGTGTTTCTTTACAATTATTTTGGATCTGAAAACATTTAAATTTTGTTTGTAAATGTTAATACCACACAAGAGTCTCAATTGCTCCTATATATATCCTATATATATATTGTTTTTAATTGATAAATTGTTAAATAACACAACTAAATCTTATAAAATTTACTTGCGCAGGCCGGGATTTGAAGCCACGATCTCCGAATTGCTAGTCGAGAGCCTTACCCTTCGCCCACGGAGGCCATCAATACAAAGTTAACCAGTAAAAAGCGATGATATCTGGTGTAAAAATGACCATCTTGAACAATCGAGAAGCTGCTGTTAAAAATAAAACTCTTCACCTGTAAATAATAAACCCCCGTTCTACGGCTTGGTCTATTATATGAACTCATGAATCTCTATGGGGGATAATGAATAAGATAGGAACGAGTATTTAATATCCGTCTTCTATTTTGACACGTGCAGTGTACAGTGCGTACACTGGTCTGCAATGTGCAGCGCGCACCGTACAGCTTTCAGCGGAACGACTTTTTAAACACGAACGTGGCTACCATTTCATTAAAAGGAAATCACTCATCCGAGATTATCTACCAACTAGCCACTATGGTGCAGTCCTACCAACATGGGACCTAATCCATATTCCTCATCTTCAGTCTTATCCTCGATATCATGAAATGGATGTGAAAACGGAAGTTATTTATTTTGCTCACCCATGGATTCTAAGTTGGAACTTTATTGGTTCAATTATCACGTGGTAAGTTTATCTCTACAAAAAGGTTAATAATTTCAAATGAAATATAATATGCAAAAAGGTTAATAATTTCAAATGAAATGTAATATACAAAAAGGAAAGGGGGTTTCAAAATAAATTATAATGACGTGGATGTGAATGATAGAAGAAGTCTGGAAAGTGAGAAATTTGTTGGCCTGTTGGATATCTTGGGGAGCAAAACTGCATAATATGGGATGGGATTACAACTGTCGTGTCACTAAAAATGGCACAAATTAAAAACGTTTTTCCAACAAAAATGCCCATTAGACCATTTTCTATCACCTACTATCCGTGATCATCTCCACTCTATTATATACTTACATAATAAGTTTTATGGTTAATTTTTTTTTAACAAAAACACTATTTACATCTCTAAATTACACCCACAGTACTTGAATTCACAACCTCAAAACATGACTACAAACGATTCATAATCGATGATTCATAACAGTACATAACCGGTACAATACTTATAAAAGCCAAATAACTATGTTCACCTTGAACTAATAAAAATGTTTAAGGTTTTAATTGAATTAAAAACAAGATTCACGGCTTAGGTTCAACCTATGCATGTACATTTTTTTCATGTTTCTGGTGACAATTAGTACCTATACAATAGCTCATATTTGATGTCATAATATTGTCCAAAATATTATCATTATACTCGTACCTATCACGTGATAAAATATAACCTACGTATTTGAAACATGACTTCGATTGTTGATCAACCCACAGGCAATTATTTGCTATTGAAATTAGGTCAACATACATTACGACGCTATTTAACAAGCAAGAATAATTTGTCAATTTTGCTGAAATGAAAAGTATTTACTGAAGGTAATAGACAATTACGTTTGTAACGTTAATTGGAACACATTACAATCATAGTGCAAGCTTTTTGACACAAAATGTTCTAAATAATACGTATAAAATGGTTTTACTCCTGTTGGAAGATCGACTAGCAATCATTTTCGGATGTGATTGGTCGTTTTTTGGGGTGTTGAGTTCTCGTCTTCCTTCCTCTTAAGTCTGTATTTCTTATAAAGTGTCCATTGCTTAACATCAGGGCATCATGCATCTCCAATATATAAAAGGTGGTGGAAAGGAAATGTAGTAATGTGGATTGGCTGCCATTTGAAGGTGCAAAAGTGATGACATTAAGTTGAAAAAATGATATCGGTCAAATGACCACCTCCTGAGTTGATGTACATTTGTGCTCGTTTTACGGCATTTAGTATAATTTTTCAAGATCTGCAAGTTTGTGGTTTGTTGTGATAAACGCGAAAGAAAGAAATCAAGCGCCGTGAGATCTGGCAATCTGGCCAGCCAGTTCAAATCGCCAAAATGAGAGATAACACGGCCCAGAACATGGTGTTTCAAAATCTCCGTCGTTGCCCAAGCTATGTGAGCGGTTGCTCCGTCCTACTGGAACAAACAATGTTCGAGATCTAATTCAGCTACTTGCGGCAAACAAAAATTGTTTGTAGCGTTCACAAGTTACGGTTATAGTGGCGAACTCAAATAAATAAGGGCCAATAATTTTTTCACTGCAAATGACTCACCAATTTGAGAGGATGCAATTGGTCTTTGTGCATTTCAAGTAGACTCTTCGAGCAAAATTGTTTAACGGTTAGCACTTTGTATGGGAACATCTTCAGGTCTTTCACCAAAATTCGATGATATGAACTGCTGACGTGAAATTGTGCACATCGTTGTCTCATCGATGTTCGTGGACTCTCTCGGACGTCCTCGGCCATAGCAGTAATATTCTCGATTGAACGAGCAATACGGAGACGGCCAATTCTTGCTAGATCTCTAGTGGACTCAAGACGCTCAGCTAAACGCTTAATTATTTACGCAGGACGACGAGAAAAACGATGAAGAAATTCAAGCTGCGTTAAAACAACAGACCGGAAATTGATCAAACAAGCAGTAACAATAATTCAAAATACAATTACAATTGACGACATTTTAAAAAATATGGCATATTCACATAATGGCATTATTAGGTCCCCATCTTATAATATACATTAAAAATAATATTATCTGTGACATATTGCATCTAAGACTAACGTTTATGCTTAGATAGGTAGTACATATTAAAATGTAATCATGGGAGACAATGTTTTGACTATTAAACTAAATATGTGAAATGGAAAACACAGAAAAAGATTCAGTCGCATCTTAGAATTGAACCCAGGACCTCTTCCTTGCCAGAGAAGTGCTCTGACCAATGAGCTAATTCGACCATACCAACTGAGAGCTATTAAGACTATATTTATTTTCTTAACCCATATTTTTTGGGTGCTATCTATTATTACTAAATCTTATTAGATTATCTAAAAATTTGACACTTGAATAACGACAATTATTTAATAGCACTCTTTTTTAAAGTTCAACGCACATATAATACCTTACTCTTAAACCTTAAAACATATTAAATAGTTTCATTTTCAAATCCGAAATGTGAAAAAAATGGAACACAGATCAATTTTCCTCCAAGGATCAACAGAAAATGGTAATAAAAGCAAGACAACGCAGTTCAACTTGAATGTCTACAGGTAATTCTTATTTTACGGTACATACCTGGAGTGAATTTATGCCGCCTTTCTTACAATAATTGGCGATGTATTCAGTAATTTCAGAAATTTGTTTTTAGATTATTTTTGTTGACTTTTATTAAAAACAAAAAAATCGCCTATTTTTTACGGGTCTGCGCTAGTAAATTAACGACGGTGATAAATTTATTTACGGTTAAGATTGCTTTATCTTGTGTCCATAACATCAGTGCTCCGCAACCTTTGCTCACCTACGACACACCAAAATTCTTCCTAGAATTCCGCGGCACACCAAAAGCTAAAATATATTGGTATTAAATTGATACAGAAATTTTACAATATTTTTTTTGTTTTCTATTTGAAAAGTATACATACATATAACTATAACATATTTATTTTTACGCAATCTTAATAATTGTTATTAAATAATAATAAATTATTGTGATATCTGCGCTTATTTCAATGAACACAAAAGTTTTATATTCGGCTCGATTTTTAACGGCGCCACCCGAAGTTCTTGGTCAAGACCTTTTAAGCATGACCGCTTATCATTTTTAATTAATACAAGCGTTGAAAAACTTTGCTCACATAAATATTTCGTTGAAAATGGAAGTGTTGTTACGATTGCCTTTTCGGAAATGTGAGACGGATCAGACGGATCTTTTCTCGATATTTAAAGGGGTATAAAACTAAATATGTATCACACGAAGAACGCTAACCACACACAATAAATAGTAATTATCGTTAATGGTAGAAACTTGTTTACTTAACTTTGTGTTGTAAAAGTAGTGACAGCTCTACACACGACAGTAATGAAGTACGAGTGAACGTGATCATAACGTGATATAACGCGTGCAAATGGGGTATAACGCATGCGCATGGGCATGAGTCTTCAGAGACGTTCATAAGGGTAATTTTTCTTTGTGTACGACTAATTTGATTCGGCTATGGTGTGTACAAAGCACATTGCAGTTTTCACAAATTGGAACCAGGCGCTGGAGGAACATTGAAAAAATATTTATTTATAATAAATATTGTATTCTACATTTTGAAAAATAGACAATATTATGAAAAACAATTTGTCATTGTATATTAAATACATAAGGAAATATTGTAAAATGTCAAGTATATTGAATTAGACCGTGGCACACATGTATCCGGCTCACGGCACACCAGTGTGCCACGGCATACCGGTCGTGGAGCATTGCATTGCATAATCCATTGAGTAGGTACTAACCTATGGTAGGTCGCTTATTATGTATCTGAAATCTGAACGTGTTTTGCCAACCGACGCCTCCTGTTTCAACTCATTTGAATTTCAATAAGGAAATTGTATTCTAGCAGCAAGGAAGTTACATAAGTAAGACTTATGGGGCCACCACTCTCGTCTTCTGGACCGTATTTGTGTAACAGGGATTCACCTCAAGGACCTTTCCTGACTCTTTGTTTCCTAAAAAGGAGACTACTTGCGGATTAGAAAGACACCTCTGGTATTAACCCAAATTAATACACATTTTAAATCGTCGATAAGAGAAAATAAGAGAGAGTACGAAAACAGTGTGCAATATAGTTGTGAATGAAGAATACTTGGAGCAGGTGGATGAGTTTGTGTATTTAGGAAGTATGTTTACGAGAGATGGGAAGGCTGACAGAGATATTGAAAGAAGGGTAAATGCAGGTAATTCCATTAATGGAGGACTAAACGCCGTTGGCGCTAACAAAAAATTGTCCAAAGAAGCGAAGTTAGCAGTCCACAACGGAGTGCTGGTACCTATCTTGATGTATGGAAGTGAGGCATGGAACTGGCAAAGAAAGGATGAAAGTAGATTAGATGCTGTTGAAATGAAATCCCTGAGGCGTATGTGTGGTAAAACCATGTTTGATCGTGTGAGGAATGTGGAGATCCACAAAGAGTGCAAGGCTGATGTAAGCGTAATGAGTAAGATTAAGAAAGGGACACTTAGATGGTTTGGGCATGTAGAGCGAATGAGCGAAGATAGGTGTGTAAGGAGGATATATGATGCAAATGCGAATGGTAGCAGAAGTCGGGAACGCCCGAGGAAGACATGGCACGATCAAGTGAATCAGATACTCGAGTCGGGTCATGTCAAGAGTCAGAATAATAGAAGAGTATGTATGGGACGATGTACGAATGTGAATGAGGCAAGAAGTGTGTGCCAAGACCGAGTTGTTTGGCGGTCCGTCCTCTCTGTTTACCGGTGTACTCTCCAAAATTTGAAGTTTTTTATTTAACAAAACTATTGAGTGATAAATTTTAATGTGTATGTGTATTCATAGGTATTATAAATTAACCTGCAAAATTACTGCCTCAACACAGGTTATCTAGCCTACTGAGGCGGGTTATGTATATTATAGAAGAAACCTCAACTTATAACTATACATTTCTATCAGCTAAATATTACCCACTATTTATGTATAATATTCTGATATTTATTTTATGTACTTATCTAATTTTACAAATAATGTGTTACGAATTTCTTACAATAAAGATAATTTTATTCATTAAAATTGCGGGAAAGTTCAATTCCTCGCAAAACAGGCTAACAGAAAATTCCAAACTCAAAATGTAGATAATAAAACTTCTTGCGAAATACCGTAAAACTACGTCGCGTCCAATTCCGTTGGCCTGGCAAGAAACCCTCGCATAAATATTATCATTATAATATATTTTGATATCAAAGCCTTACAATATTTACGTCAAAAGTTTAAATTACGTATAGTGCCGCCGAGTCCTGAGCCACTTTACACGCGTTGTTAAGCCCCCCCAACTTGCAGTAACTCCGACCGGCAAAAATTATGAGCAAACACCTCTAATTAGCAAAAGGAACGTAAAACTTCGGTGTTAGTCTGGCTTTAGTCAACGGAGGCTGCGCTCGCTGGCAGTGGGTGGCTGCTCGGGGGCAAATTGCTCCTCGAGAAGCTGTTCCCTTGGGAGATATCTTCTTCCACTCCGCTGCATCCAAGAACCCAGCTTACTTCTAAACTATTGCTTTATCGGAAGAAGTATTCTTACATTAGCGTGCACTTACATTTTAGCATAATTAATTCTATTAAATTAAATATTTTGCGACATCCGAACTAGATCATCTGATGGATGAAGGTTTTCTCAGACTTCTCCCACCAGCAATTCTTCGCCAGAATTTAAGCGGCAAACTTGCTTCAAATCACACAATAATTGCCTTTTTAGAATACAAAGGCAGTGGGGCTATTGCGCTCTCCAATCGGGGTATGTTTTTAGGCTGAAGGGTGGGTCGGGAAAAGAACTAGAGGAGTGTAGGGTTGATACGATCACCATATACCGCTAAAACAATTTCAAGCAACGTTTCGATTAAGAATGGTTGTCTTTAATCAATGAAAATCGACTGAGAGCATTTACCACTCTAGAACGTACTGCAAATATACAACATATTATGTGATATTCATTTTATTTGTAAAAACACACAAAAAAAATTTTGCTTGCGCGAAGTATGTCTCAAAGATGGAGTCAAGGATCATAACCACTTGACCACAAATGTCATTAAAACTGTCATGAAAGACCTGAAACTATTTTAAACAGTTTATTATTCCAACGTTTTAAATTCTTTGAAATGATTAAAGGAAGTGTATTCTTAAAATGGCTTATCATAATTACAATATGAACAAATAAGTTTGTTTGAAACTACTTTATTTTAATAATTATTACTCTGCTCGTTTCGGCGGGTAGTAAAACTTTTATTATTCTCCTGATGAACAAAGGTTCATAATTATTAAAATTAAATGGTTTTAAAAAAAATTATGTGTTCATATTGTAATTTTGAAATTATGTAATTACGTTGAAAACATCGGAACTATAATTCCATCAAACAATTAATTTCAACAACGTAGACGTAGATACAAAATGCTTAACATTTTCACATTAATAAATTAATCTCCTATACCTAATAATGTACTAGTTATGCACATGCGGCTTAAAGAAATAGAAATCCCAAAGGACAAAAACTTCCTACGCCAAATCCTTAAGCCCTGTAAATTATTCCTCCTACCCTAACAGTCAGAATTTTAGGCAAGCGCATCTGTAATGCTGCGCAAATTGTAATTTTAACCCCAAAACCGAGCAGAAGTGTTAAATTATTCACGAGCCAACTTTATCTGCTGCATTGTGTTTGCCTCGGAGTATGATGCAATACTTCAGAATCCTCAAGCAGGAATAAGTTAAGGGAGTGTTTACCAAACAAAACTCTCGCTAAAGAATGAGCGGGATTTTATTTAGTAAATATTGTACTTGGAACAATGTTCAGTTCGGTTAAAACAGGTAATCAAAATCCACGGAAAACTACGTAATCATCACATATTTTATTTTAATTACAATGAGTCCTTCGAGTATACTTAATTTCCATTAAATTGCTGTAAGTAGGCATGGCCTGGCAGAGAAAAAAAATCGAATGCAGAAGAAATTAGATCTTCGAGGCGTACGAGTAGTGAAACTGTATGTGCCGGTATTGCGAATGAGGGGATCGGAAAAAATGCTAGGCCCGATGTAAGCATAATTGGAAGGTTAAGAAAAGGACGATTATGTGGGACATGCAGAGAGGTGGATGGATAAATGGTTTTTAGGAGAATATTTGATGGAAGAAGTCGATGATGTAAAAAATAAATATTTTGAATTCGATAGTTAGCGCAGATATTAGCGCAGTCCCGTGAAAAATCAGAAGAAATTATAATTTGCAGCATTTTGAGGCTGAAAATATTTATTAAAAAAAATATTTGATTCAGGATCATTGCCATTGTAAATAAGAAAAATTTTCTTCTGAAATGTTAGTTAACTTTCAAACTACAACTTCTAAGCAATTTTTTCCTACTTTATTTTTAAAAGAAGTTACCTTTTATAAAAATTACTCAAGACCTCCAATGTCCAGGTAAACAGTGTTAGTAGGCAGTATGCGAGTTCGTACCTTTTGTTAGTTATATAACTGGATTACATCTCATCTCCGCCAATTGGTATTGCTGGAAAAAATATTAAAATATAGAAAAACAAAAAAATTTCAAGAATCATTTGCGAATTATTAAGATGAGATTGTGACTAAAGCAGCTATGTTGCAGTCGTCAAGCAGTCCAGCCGAGAGTGAGTGGAGCGATCGGTTCGGTCGCAAGCGAGACTCGGCGTCCTTGCCCCTTAGCCAGCTTCTCGATAGCAAAAACAACAAAAGGCCCCCGAAGAAAGTTTAATTTACGACATCTGTCTAATGACACTATAAAAAAGAAGAGCCGTTATAATCATTTTTGAAATAGCAATATAAATGGTTAGCTAAAGTATGTCCACTGGACCTAGTTCCGTAAAACCACGCATGTTGTATAAGTAACTTTTCTTCACGATATTCATTTATGTTAGCATCTGTCAAACATTTAAACAAAACAAATAGGTACATTTCGATTAAAGAATAATTAATTAATTCCATTTTTTCTTACAATCTTTATCGCTAACTGATATGATAAGTGGTTCCAATTTTAAAAATTAAAAGCTAATTGAATTTAAATACTGTTTTAATAACGCGTTACACTGAAATATTTCATATTACCCAAGCACCAATAACCGAAATTAGTAGGTAAAAATATGGTTTTTCTAATCTCACAAAACATTTTATTTAAATTACATCCTGTCTAAGTAATACAACGGCTGTGCCTCAGGCTCTCATGTGCACAAATTTGAACGGAAACATAAACTATTAACCCTAGAGTGGGCGCGCCTTTCCGTAAAACGTTAGTGGGCGCGTGAGGAGCATTTTGCCGCTCGTTTTTGTGGACCATTTTAAGTAGGAATACTGCAATTTAATTAATTTATTTTCTAAGTATTTAAGTAAAACACAAATAAAAAATTACAAATCGACATATTTATTGAACTCTGTTTAAGGAACTTTGGTTTTCAGTCGACTTTATAAAATTTAACATTTTAATTTACTTTTTTGAGTTATCCTAAAGTATCGTTCTATAATATTTATAAAAATGGAAAAAAATATAAACATTTAATATTTTATAAATCTTCAGGATATGCTTTGGCGAAAAAGTCTTCACATAACTATCTGTAAATGGTCATTGCACAGGAATGTTGAGCATCTGCAACACCCTTATATACTGCATTTGCCTTCCTTCTTTGAAGATGATGCTTGTTCTATAAGAACAAAGCGAGCAATTTGGTTCCTCAGAGAAATATTTAAAGTGTATACAAAAGGCCTTGTGGTCATATATGGCTTAACCAGGACCATTGCAATCTCCTTCAAGTACTGTCAGCGTAGCATGAAGTGTTCAGTATTGGCTTTGTAAATTATTTGGCTATTTATACCGGCAATATTCATCATTAAAAAAAACAACCTCATTGGAATCATTTACGTAAATATGAATTTTATTGAACATTTTGGCATGGTTCTGGACACGTATGTTACACTGATATACAAGGGTTTTTTTAGTTTTTACAATAAAAGTATCATAAGATATAGTCTACATTTCAACTTTGTAAATAAACAACTCTTATTTACTCTAAGCATAATAGAATGTCCAATTGCTATAGACTTGCGACTATAACGTAATAAAACATTAAATTTTTCATTCTACCCATAATATTTTAATTTATTGGTGAACTAAGAGTGTCCGACAACTTATTAGTTTCTTTATTTAGAATTACTTACTATAATACTTACAAGTAATTATTATATTTAGTTTTAAGTATCACTTGTATTTTTCATAATAAGTGAATACTTTTCATTTTAAGAAAATAAATGTATGAAACCGTAAATAATATAGAGCATAATTTTTACTTACGTGAGTAGGCGCGCAGTGAGCAAATCGCCGCCGGACGACACTTGATGGTAACAACCTCCTTCTCAACCAGCCCCCGCCTACCGATGGCGTCCAATCTTTCGGCACGGGTTGCGAACGATAGTGGGGGCAGCTACAAAAAAATGCAAAGCTTAAGAATTAATTAAATTAATAGATTTAAGAATTATCAAAGTTTTTTTGCAGAGGGCGGCAAAATGCTCATAGCGCGCCCACTCTAGGGTTAACAGTATTTGCACAGGAAAAGAGCGTCAATACAACTTACTAGTTTACGGTCTTCGAAATATGACTAAACCTAATATTAGGTATATCATATCCTTTAAGCCTGACATTTAATAATTAATATTAGGCACCTGTATAGTCCTCAACATTTAAATAACTTAAAGTATTACAAAAATAATATTGAAAAATCCAAGAGATTTGCTAACAGACCTAATTATTAAAGAATTTGAAGTATTAAAATTTGAAGACCTTGTCCGGAAAAATATAATAATTCAAATAAGAAAAGTAAAACAAAATCAGAACTTTTTAACTAAAAGTCGTACACGTCAAAAACATTTATTTCCAACACAAAATATAACACATTTGCCCAACATCATTACATACTACCCGAACATATCAGGACAATTGAAAACGATAAACACCTACTAAAAGCGATTAAAGACAAATTCAATGTAAAAATACCAAAATGATGAAACCTTCTAAATTAATATAAATTTTAATTTGTTTATTTACATATTTTTTTTAATCATCATATTTCCTTAAATCATAATTAATTATAAACACTAAATATTCTTCATCTTGATGCTCACCACTCTTTTAAACACAAGTACCTGCTTCTATAGAAGAGAAACATAAAAAAAAAATCGTAAGCGATGAGAACTAATTTTACGATTTATTTTAGTTAACTCTGTAAACTGATTATCTATTTAATAAATATAAAAAATAAAAAAATAAAGTATAAAAATGGTTAATGGCAGAGCTCATTTATCAAATCCCAAAGTAATACTGCATTTTAATATTAATGGCGAGTAAAGATATAAGTTCATAAATAACGTAGATTGAAAACACAACCGGGGTCTTTTAAATCATGGAAAAAAGCAATGCTTTACGAAAAGCTGAAACTGTGTGATTCTATTAAAAACACAATATTCGACGCTAATGTGACACGGGAAAAATGAGCTAACGCCCATAAACAATAAAACTACATAATATTTCGCAAATAAAATCTTGATACCGTTTTCAATTTATTTTAATTTTGACAAATATGACGTTAAGTATTCAAAGGCGGCCATTACTCAAATTTAAACTTCCGTTTCTAATAAATAATGGCACGCCTCTAGATTATCGTTCATTATGATTGCATGAGACTGTGGACCTTTAGTACACTGCAACAATTATTATTATTATTACAATGGTGACCCATTGCGGGTTCAGTAAAATATGAAAGGCCGCTTAGGTGCAAGTGAAGGCTTTAGTATGAAGCGAAATTAGAGCAAACTTGCAGTAATTTGTGCGCTTGCTGTCAGAGCCGGAACAGGGAAAAGAAAATACAAAAATAGAAGGTTGGAGAAATAGAGTGAATTTTCGCATTGCGTATCTGAAAAGAAAAAAAAACTGATTTTAAAGGTTATTTCATAACCTTTCAAATTTTACTATCAGAAATCATATAACTTTTGAAAGTTTAAAATTTTGAATGCAAACATAAAAAAGTTTAAAAAATTGCTCATCTTGTGTTTTTTTGTCTAAACACTGAACTAAAACTACCAATAACAAAAAAAATGTTATTAAACAAATTATTATCTTCATTCAGTCCAAAATATACAATATTCTTTGGTAAGATTATTACTAAACAAAACTAAATACGAACAAAGACATGACGTACCAAAGTCATTACTATAAAATTCTGTAAATTTATTATCTGTTCGTGCTATATTGTGGCTTAAAATTGCTAGTCAGCATATATCTCAATCTGAACATAATAAAATAGTAACACATGTTCATAATACAAGACTAATTGCAAACGATGGACTTGTAGTTCCCAGATACCTGAATAAATACGGTCAAAGAACTCTAGAATACCTCGTTCCAATAATTTACAACATGTTACCAAACTCAATAAAAAACTGTGAATTAACTCACATAAGGAAATGTATGTTAAAAAAATGGTTATGTGAAAGAATTTTTTTGTACTAATGTAATTATGTGTATATTTTATGTACTTGTTAAAATTTTATATGTATTATAAAAGTAATTGTTAATAAAACCCGTTGAAAAACTGATATCAATCAGTTTAACGGGACTTAATAGTAAAAAAACTGTATTTTTGAAAGTTAATAAAAAAAAAAAAAACCATACCGTTACATCACTTTTTGTCGTTTGACCTAAAACAATTTAAGAAAAAATCACACAACTTCATTTATATTTTTGTTTCATGTATATCCACATATTTTCATATAGTTTTTCACTAGAAAATTAAACTTATATATTTTAAATAAGGTGTATTGGTTTCTCTTTCTTACAACGTCTAGATCACATTTACCACTATGATAGTAAGGGAGATTTCTGAGACCAAATAAACTCTTCTGAAACCGAACAAATTGACTACGCGTAATAGCCGTTTGTTTGCATACTCGAACAAATTAGCCTAAGGGTATAGTTTTACAAATCATATTTTTTCAATGAAAGGGTCTCTATCATACATGCGTAACCTCCATATTATTATTAGCGAAAAAAAAATTTGTTGCAAATGGTAGTCCGATTTTATATTAAAATGCTTTTATAACGAAGAAAGGTTAATTCTATTATTTTCATGTAACTGTTCCCAAAATGAAGAAAATAAATATAATCATTATACGATTATTAAATTGATTTAACTATTAAATGATTAAGTTAGATGGGTGGGTACATTTCATCCATTCTATCAAATGGTACAAATAGATGGGTAGATAAATGCTTTCGTTTATTGTGTTAATAATTTTAAATGCTTTTAAATGATTCCTGACTATTACACCAGCGCATTTTTTAATGGTATTGAGAAGAAACAACAATTTTGTATTATTATATTTATGAAATAATCAGTTATTTACAAAATGTTACATTTTAAAATTAAATGAGTAATTAAGTATCACTAAACCAATTAAGTACATAAGCAATCATACAAATGTAACAAAAATATATAAAAGCATTTTGTAAGAACAGTAAAAATTAGTATCTATAATTTACATAACATGTAATAGATTCAGGCAGTTGAAATTTAAATGTTTTCAAGGTACATTTGAAAATACTACATGTCTTGAATGTGTAGCAGATTCGCAGTCTGATCTGAACTCAGGCATTTAAAATAGTGCATTATTTTAAACTATACTAGCCTAGTATACATTACCCTAGTATGGTAGTTGAAACTTGTAATATTTAAAAATCTATTAAATAAAAGATTTTTTTTTTCTTATTCACGAATTTTTTTAAATCTAATTTTGAAGGTAATACCCATCAATGTAATATATCATTAAATATCAAGATAATACTAATAAATCTAAAGTAAACATGAAACAGTGCAAAACACAAAAAAATAAAAATATAAAAATTTCATTAAAATTTTGTTTCCTTTTAAAAAAAGATAAAATCAAAAATATGGGAAAAATTAATTGCATTATGATATTGCTAGTTCTGAATATGAAATAAGAGATCGATATAAACGACATTTAATAAATAGGTCCGGATTGTCAAGTTGGTTAAGACAAGTCTTAACTTACCTGTCCCGGTAAGACTTCCGAAGAAGAATTCCTAGGATCGATTCCTAGTTGTGACCGTCATCTTTTTATTTTTCTGTGTCTTGTTCTGTTTCGTATTTCGTTTAGATTTATTAGTTATATCTTCTTCTTCACTGAAACATGGCTTGTTTTTAAGATGGGGTAATATTTCAAACAGACAAATAACTAATTTCAAAATAAGGGTAAAAATTAAGAGCCTAACTAATAAACGTGTTTTATATTTCATTTAACTGATAAATAACAGTTAACGAAACAAAAAAATGTTTTTTAACAGTTGTGTAAAATTTAAAACACGTTTATTAGTAAGGAGGTTAGGTTTTTAATGATTTCTGTAATTCTTCTAAAAAAGGTGATTTTAATGCGTCAGCGTCTATGAATGGGCGCTTCTTTTGCTAAATATATTAAGCCAGCTCTGTTCGTAATATAAGTATCCCAAGAGGCAGAGTAGTGCATATACCTGCATGAAAGGAAGTTTTCTATATTATCGTTATCTACTGGTTTAATGTTACGTGTGGATATTTACCTTTTCGATCTCTGTAACCAACTCTACCGAAGGCTAGCTCTATATAAGTAGTTTTTTTTTCAACCATTCAAACTAGATTTAGTATACTTCTAGATATTACTTTTTTTTTAATTTTTCTCTAAAAACATAATTTTCTTCGAAAACTTCAATATGATGCTGTAAATCAAGATACATTAACATTTCATTTGATTGTAATTCAAAATCGACTGGCTAACTTCTCATCGATAGAGTACTTGCATGATTATGTTGGTACATTACAGTCTTGTTCAATATAAGTACAGGGCGTGTACATACTTATGGGTATAACATTTTCTATGGTATTTAGTTAAATGAACCTAATTCAGATAAGTTCATTCCAGATTTTATCAGTATTAGTTGATCCGCAATAATAATAACTATTACAATAGTGCCCTATTATTATAAATTTCACGCTATATTAGTTTTTATTATAAATTATTGATAACCTTATCGATAGCAATTTTGTGGTCGTGCATGAATTATTATTTGCTCATGATATGAAAAAGGATTTTGTTCATAACTGTTGATGATTTTAGATTAGACGGCTAGTTCCCTTGAAGAAGGTATCTAATTTTTCCTACAAACTCCTCCCATTTATATAACGTCTCATTTGAAATTCTTTTCAGACTTCAGCAACAGTTGCCCGGGGAGCAGATTATATCCAAGTGGAAAGACAAACAAGAACAAACTGTCTAAAAACCTAACAAATTCTACAGGCATAAAGTTCCACGATGCATTCTTCACTGTCCCGAAGCCGGAAGGTAAAATATCTTTAAAAATTTACAGCCATTAAATTTGCTGGAAGTTTCATAAAACCTATTGGTACGAGCCCATATGCACAATAATATCCATATATTTCAGCAAACCTATTGGTACGAGCCCATATACACAATAATATCCATATATTTCAGCAAACCTATTGGTACGAGCCCATATGCACAATTTAATTATTTATTATAAGAACTTGTTGAACATTTATACATATTTTTGATAATTCAACCGCCATGCTAGGGATGTCCCTGTGTTATGGCGGGTGATATTTACAGGTTGGATTTATAAAATAAGTTAATTATAAGTTATAAAGTTATGCAATTTATATTAAAATATAAGTTAATTAGATTATACAATTAGATCATACAATTAAATAATAAGTAAGTAATAAAAATATACAAATTAAATTAAATTAAAAGTTATTAAATTATACAAATTTAATTGCATTACAAATATTAAAATCTTGGTTTCTAAATGTATTTACAGTAATAAAAATGGTATTAAATATTAATAATAATTGATAATTAGTTGATAAAATTATAATATAATTTAATTTATGTACCAATTTTTATATATTGTGGTCTCCAAGTGAACTTATCCATTTTGATATTAGTTTTTTAAATTTATGGGGTTGGGTTTCGGTTTTTAAGTTTTCAGGGAGAAGGTTAAATATTCTGGGAGCTAGGTACATGAAATGTCTTCGAGCTGACGTGGTATGTAGTGTAGGGACGTTGTAGTGTCGGTTGGTTATTGTTCTGGTGGTGTAATTGTGGTGTACGAGGGTTTTTTTCTTATATTTCTACAAAAAATGCATTAGAGTAAATTTTATGTGGAGTTGCCGTATGTTTAAGACATTGTATTCAGTGAAGAGTCGAGTGGAGGAGTATCTTGTCGGTCGCTTGTTGATAGTACGTATTATCGTTTTTTGGGCTTTTTGTAATGGATCAATAAGATAATGTGCACAACCGCCCCAAATTATGATGCCATATGCTAATTGGGATTGGCAGAGAGCATAGTAGACTGTTTTCATTATTGTAGGAGTAAGGATATTTCTTAATGTTCGAAAAACATAACAGAGCTTGCGAATTCGGGGAGTTAGGCTGGCTAAGTGCTGATCCCAACGAAGATGATGATCAATTAGGACCCCTAGGTATTTTATATGGGATACTTTTTCTAAGTTTGGGCAAGTACAGGAAGAATAAGGTCTTGGACAAGAGTGAATTGTTATTTTCTGATTGTTAGTAAGTTGGGTTGCAACAGATAGACTGAAATATATTAACTAATTATATCCATATATTTCAGCCAACCTATTGGTACGAGCCCATATGCACGATAATATCCATATATTTAGAGAGCGTAAAACGGTAATACATTTAAAGTACAACACTTTAATTTGATTGGTAACTTTTGTGTATACCCTTAAGAGTCCCAACTGCTCCCAACCGTCTGAGCCGAGTAAGACTGAAGCATCTCGGAACTGGGGAATGTGGTGAGGCTGAAGGTGGCGCGGAAGGGAAGGAGATGGAAAAGAGGAAGGTGGAGAAGTACCTAAAGCCATTTCAAGCAACTTTTCAATTAATTTCAAGCATCTTCCATTATGGAACGATCCAAAAACATATTACAAATAATTTAAATTGAATTAATTGTCAATAAAATAAAATTTACTTTGTCAGGCCGGCTTTTAAGCCCGCAAACTCAGATGTTTAGTCGAAAGACTTACCCCTCATCTACGGAGGCCGTAATATTGTCACCTAGTAAGTAAAAAATAATAAAGTAAGTATTTTTTTAAATGTGAATACCGCACAATAGTCCCAACTGCTCCCAACCGTCTGGAGCCAGAGAGACTATGGCATGCCCAATAGGGGTATGTTGTAAGGCTAAAGGTAGTGGGAGGAGAAGGAGATGGGGAAGAGGAAGTTTGGGGGAGTACCTGACTGTTCAGATCTGGTCACCAAACTTGATTTAAGCCATTTCAAGCATCGTTTCCATTCCAAATGGTGGTCTTACACTAAGATACTGAGAGATACACTAAAATGGTAATAATGTAAAATAATGCTCTCCCGATTGATAAAAGCCTTCGAACTTTGAACATCTGATGTTAGTGTGTTTGATGTGATCAGATCTGATCTGTTTTATAGTGTAGTATAATTGCATTGCCATTAGATATTATTTCTCATATTTTTTCTGATCTTTTGTGCTTGTATTCTCAGGTACGCGGGTGGAACGAGCTACCAAAATTCGTCTTTCCTCATCTCGTTGAATCCGTGCCTTTTCAAAACCCGCAATAAACGAACTGAATAAATTCCGCTATACGCTGCCTACTCTTGTTCCTTAACCAGCCCCACATTATTATCTAACCGTCTGTCGATAAAGTTACTGAGCTACACTGATTGGCGCATTGTCAAAAAAAAACACATTAAAAAAGAAGGATAAAATTAAGTTGTCTTAAAATTTTTATCTCCTGAATTTCTACCCATATAATGAATGGATTTTTAATAGCGCCGTTTTCATGAGAACATCACCTCAAGGGCGTATTGTACTTCCCAAGAGCATTGAAGTTTTTAAGCTTGAAAAAAAAAAAGATTTTTTCTATATTTTTTACATGTTATAGGTACGAAAAAATTCACTGTGTTTCTTTAAATGCTATTTAATACGTTTTGTCAAGATGTTTTAAATAAGTCATCCTTTATAAAATATTTTCGGTTACACCTAATCTTCTTTTAATATTAGAGCGCTCCCTATTACATTCGTATTTACATATCTCCCTCCCAAACCATGTTCTTCTTCTTTTTGAAAGCTTACTACGGAGCCTTAAAAATATGCTATGATTCGTTTTCCACACATTTGTTTACTAAGAAAAAAGTGTGAAAAAATTTAGACGACGCCAGGTAGTAACGAATATTTTGCGAATGAATTATATTTATTGTCCAACATTATTGCCGAGAAAGTCACTATTCTTAATATACGTAAAAAAAGTTATCACCAACCAGAATCGCGCAGGGGAAATCAATTACGTTCAGGGCCGGCCTAAAAGCCACGGGATCAACTTGTTAAACACAAGTTAAGACGAAACAGAAGGCAGAGCAAAATATTGAATCGAAAAAACAACCTATAAAAACAATATTTGGTTAAACATGAAAGCCAAAACGTTCAGTTATTTCCACAATGAAATTTCGTGGACGGAGTTCCGTGACTGGTGACATCATCAACAGATTGAACAGATTCAGTCGTACCAACCAATGAAATGTTGCCTTGTGGACCAAGTTCCGTGACTGGTGACACCAGCATCAACAGATTGAACAGATTCAGTCGTACCAACCAAACAGCGAGTTTCAACATGTTTTAAGTAATTATTAAGTATACTTTTATACATGTACTAAAACTTAAATATTCTGAATCACCGCTTGTTTATCTACAGGAATACGTTTCAAGCCATAATAATGAAAAAAAATTAAATCATGTTTTGGCTATTGAATATTTTTTTAAAAGCATTAACTTTTCATCGCATCATTTTTTTTAAATTTTCATGTTGTTCTAGATGTGAGCTAACTAAAACACTCGTAATTTTCCCGCCACCCATTTGCATAAATAACAGCGCGGCGCTAAAAAAGTTAAAAGGTCATAAAAATTCAATTTCCTCCACTTCATAAATTGGAGGTAAATTCTTAACTCCGCCTCCGCACAATGGTCAACAATCAAAGCTGATTTGGCCAGGGGTGGAGTGCGCTCCTGTACCTTGGCATTTGTGATTTCCCCCGAGTGCGCCCCTGCATAATGTATGCGCGGATTTACTATTTGCACACGGTTTGCTCTTCGTAGGTACTACAGGTGTCATTAAATTGGTAGAACAATTTGATGGAAGTTGAAACAGGTCCGAACTTAAATATCCAAATGATGTTTATTTTTTAACACATTTCCTATTTACTGTCAACAGGGCATGCGTACATAACAAATGTATGTGTAAATTTTTGACGGCCTTCGTCGTCGAGGGGTAAAGCTCTCGACTAGCAAGCCGGAGGTCGCGGGTTCGAATCAAAGGTAAGTAAATTTTATTTACAAAATGACAAAAGTTTTTTTTGTTTTAAACCACTTTATTTTATCATATATGTCGACCGGTTTCGGTTGTTTGGCAATATATAGTTTATTTGCAGCTCGTTCCAGAGCGGAAAATTCTCTCAGTATCGTCCTAGTTTAAGGCGAACATTCATAATTAAAGCGATGCTTGAAATGGCTTTGGCCAAGCTGAGTGTAGCAGATCTGAATAGGTACCACCATACTTCCCCACCTTCATCTTACCTATCTCCTTCCCCTTTCCATTACTTTCAGCCTCATAACATACCCCAATTGGGGATGCCATATTATCACTGGTTCCAGAAGGTTGGGAGCAGTTAGGACTCTTGTGTGGTTTCACATAATTAAATAAATACTGCTACTAATAAGAAAACATATTTAAAAAATAAATTATATTTTGTGGACCAACTAGTTATAATAATATTTTTAGTTGGAGAAGATTTTGAAACACTTTCATGTCCATCTTTATTAAAAAAACATGATGTGGTTACGTTTCATTGTGGTTATTTTTCGATAAGAAAGTCATTCCAACCCTGTCGAATAAAATTAATAATTATATCGTTCCATAAAAAAAAGATGGTAAGAAGTTGAAATCGAAGGATTCAAATCGTTTCGATACTAAATTATAAATGAATGGTGCTTTCGTAGTACTAATTAAGAATGGGTACCTATATAATTAACTCCTTCCAATAAATAAATGGGATTAACAGAGCCGCTTACCTGAACTCAAAAATAACAGCACTATAACGAAAATTGAAAATCATCTCAATCAGAAAGTCGTATAAATAAAATGTTGGAAAAATATTACGTGTGAAACATTGAACCAATATCTCAAGGATCTTCAGAAAATCATGAAATCGCTGAAAGATCAGAAAACAGGTTGATTGTGAATATTTAATTTCTATTAGAATGTACCATGATTTAAATTTTTTTATATCTAAGCCAGTGATGCACAACCTTTTTAATCACAGGGCCAATTTATCAATTTTCAATACGTTCGCGCGCCGCAGGGGATACTGTACCTACAGGTTGACAAAGTTAAGGTTGCAGTCAATGGCATCGCTGTAGGTTCTTACAGTGTAAATACCGTGCTAAGTAGAGAGTAAGTTCGTAGTCCCACGGATAGGTAAGCAATCGACATCAACCGAATGCTGCAAGACCCTGCGCAGAAAAGTATCACGCAGATTCGCCCTGCAGACCGTTATCTTACCTTGATACCTTGACCGTTACCTTGCTATAGCGATCTTAATGTTGTGCACAGAGTCTTGTAGCATTCGGCTTATGATGACTGCTTACTGACTCTTAGAATGATTGACTAAGAGAAGAAAGAATCTACCAAAAATATCGATTTTAATAGCAGACCAAATTTCTCTAGGGCCATATGTCAAAGAAATAAATTTATAATGTAGATTTTTATATCTTTTCTTAAGCAAGGTGGGCCGCAAGTTAGGGCCGCCGACTGAAGCTAATATAATAAATACGTGAGTACCTCTTTTCCAGCGTTTTATTAGCAGCAAGAGTTTTTTTTGTTATATTATAAACTGTCTGAAAAGCATAAGAAATTGATCAGGGATCAAATCTACTATGTTGCACCCCAAGACACTGAAAAACTGCCATTTTCATGGTTCGCAATTATATATTTTAAGGCTTACGAACAATAACAGACCCTCCGTTAGCACAGGTTCTGGGCTGTAGAAATGCTGCAATCTTAATATCTTTTAGGGCCCATCACCCCGAAATTGACTTTAAAAAACGCAGGACTTAGCTCATCCAATTTGACACCTCTAACCTCAGCGGAGATCCCCAATGAGGGGCGACATGTTTAATAGTGAAAGAGAAACGCCATTAAAGAGTCCCTATAAACGGGGGCAAAAGGTGGCCGCTCGGCCCGTCCGCTTTACGACGGACTTTTATGACTTCGAGTTCGGAGTGGCCGCGATCATGTCCGACCGGGTGGGAATCATTTATCTTTTATATTTTGCGAATTGCAATCAAACCGCGCCGAATCGGGATGCGCCATTTTATTGAGGTGATGTTGGTACTTACGCGTGTGATATTTTTTGAAACAAATCTGTTTAAGCTGATTCTTGCTAGATGGCTAATAATTGTTATTTGTGAATACCGCACACGAGTCCCTAATGCCAGGAGTGAGTGGGTCATGCACGGAGAAAACTTATACCTATAAAAACAATGTGTTATGAGGATGTCAACATATGTTAAAAATGATGATATTTACGCATTTCGTCGTTATATTTACTAGCGTGAACACGTGATCCGATAAATTCTGATTTTACTGATATTTTTTTGGGGAATTGCGTGCAATTACGTTTTTAACAGGATTTTAATAAATCAGCAGTACTCAAGAAGACGAGGAAGGAGGTTTTCAGTTGTATCATTTCTAGCATCAACGTTTCGATACTAAATAGTGGTCTATAACAAAGGCGACGTTGATGTTATAATTGACAGCTGATCAAAATATGATTAGTAGATTAAAACGTCGAGAATTGGCATTTAACGGAGTTTGTTCAAATGTCGAAAATCCAAAATGGCGTTAATAGTAGATTTGATGGACATAAAAAAAAACTGCAGTTTGAAAGCCCCAATCTACAGTAGGTAGAATTTAATTAAAAAAAACTGTTTCACTATTGTCTTCATTAAATTCTGACATCATATTTGGATTTACGCTGTTTTCTGTGAGTATCACAGTTAGGGAAATAATAAAATTACAAAAAAACACAAATCATAAATTTAACTTTTAATAAATCAAGAAATTGAGACTATACCTTTATTTAATATCTCCGGGAAAGCTTGCTGTTAATGGACATTATACAATGTGACACATTCGCTCTCCGGAGCACTAACCCATCCCAATCCTTCCGCGGCGTTCTCCGGACACCTCCACCGACCCCTGTTGAGGGGTCTAATACGTACCCCAGTCTGGGTATAGCAAACTGCAAACTAAAATCTGTGTTTATTAGCAAATTGTCGTGAAATTTATACACACTATGGCTGGGGTGAGAATAATGTTGATTATCTGAAAATAGACGAAGCATTTAGTCGATTAGATCTCCCTAATAAAGCGAATGGGAGATTATTACTACATATATTAAGTTTAAATACAGGATGATAAGGGACATACCTGACGATTCCCAACATTATTTACAGCAAAAAATTTAGGTACTCAAATAATTTTTTGGTCTCCGGTGACATCTTTAATTTTTTTTCTATTTATTTTTTTAAGGAAAAAAACCTTTTTTCTTTTCATGTCATCTCTGGTCACTCAGCTTAGTATTTGTCCGACCCTCCAGTCCTACCCTAATTGTCCAAATTTGTATGGACAATTCAACAATTCTCCAATTAAAATTAATGTTTTACGTTATTTTCACAATAATCCTACATCAGTAAGTTGTTTAAATTGTAGAAAAAAATAATTTTTGATTGCAACCTTGTCTACTTGTACGCACATTTTATGTGTGTTTTGCGAAGACAAACATACTGGTTGTACCCTCTTTTTGTGAATGTTGCAAAGTTCGGTGACGGGATATTCAATGCACTGAGTTCAAATGCTTGAAGTGACCTGCCATTTGATCTGAAATCAGAAACTGACTCCAAACTTTGAATGTCAATTAAAAACCGGCTCTGAAAACTTTAAATTTCAATTAAAAACACATTCGAGTGACTGTAACAAACATATATTAACTGAGTTAAAACGCTGTTGAGGTTATTGAATTCCGTGACGGCGACACATAAATTGAATCAATTGGAATAATCTAGTATACATGTGATCGTACTACCTCTATATGTATATTAAAAAACTACTGTACCGACTTTGTAGACAATTTCAAAGAGTATTCTTATTTGTTCCAGGAGTATTTAAAGAGTGGTTTGAACAGTAGAAGGAGTCGAAGATGCCCGAAGAAAACTAAACGTATTTTCTTTACACTATAATGAGATACCAAGTCAAATTAAATATAATATAATTTAAAATATAATTTATATTTGTTAACAGTAACATGTTGGTAAAAGTCGGGTCAAAAAATCGAAAAAATTCTTGAAGAAATGCGTTAAACGCCAGAGTATTAAGCATACTGTACTTTGTAAGGTATAATATTTTACTTTCGATTCTTACGATTCGCAAAATTTCACTTTAATGATAAGTATATTGAAACAATTTATATCCTCTTTTATTTTTTTTGTATTTCTGGCCCTTACCGATTTCAGCCTGTCACGGCCCGATCGGTGCAATTTTTTCTTTCTCTATTATATGCATACACAGTATATGATAAATATACATACTGCAGAGTGCTATATAATATACATCGCCCCAAATATTGTGCATAAAATATGTATACCATATAATACATAGGATATAAACGTACTATGTTCATATCAAGATAAGTAGGAAATCTATAAAAATTGATTGTATTTTTGGTATAATGTAAAAATTGACAATACTCAAATGCTGAGATCACAAATATTTAATAAATAAATGGTTTTAGGAAAAAGTACCAGTCTGGAGATGGCAACGGTCAGAAATAAAACAGTGGAAAAGTTTAAATTTGTTTCAATTTATCTAATGATAGAATTATTCTAACCATCACATTTTAATCGTACGATTTTTCCGGTACATTCATAATATCTGGTAATAATTATTATCATTTTAAAATAATTGTTTATTTCAGAAATATTGTAGTCATCTAAATAAACCGCTTTCCATAAACAATGTTGTATTGCGATTCAATAATCACAAAAATATTGCGTTATTTGTGTTTATTTCATCCCATGGATAAACGCTGTAAATGGAAATCATAATATATTGACAAAACTATTGATCAAATACCCATATTTTAGTTGAGATTGTATTCCAATTTCTGAAAACACATTGCAAATTCGTTATTAAAATAGTAAACGCTTAACAAACTATTCACTTTGTGTAGGTAAATGATCGTCCATTTCAAATCAACGTGAATATAAATGGGAACAAACCAGAAAAATATTTGCTTTGCGTAATTTAAAAGCGAATCGAAATTCTGCAACTGTAGTGCGGCTGCCAGGGGTCGTCAAAGATTTATAGCTGCTGCAATAAAAACTCTAAAACGTTTAATTAAAAAAATTACGTTTTTTTATTATGGGAATAACTTAGAGAGATTTAAAAGTCAGAGTTGATTCTTGTTGACTGAGCGTAGAGAAATCCTGCTTCAACTCGACCGTTTGCAATTTTATTTGTATCTATTTTTTTGTGTGATCCGTTTCAGGTTCAAGATTGTCGCCATGGTGGATACTACCTTATGAGCATGCCTCCCTCTAAGAGAGAAATATTTATTGTTTATAATTAATTTGCTAGGTATTTAAGTACCTACTTACAAATCCTATAATTTCAGAAATTTTCTTATGATTTATTAAATAACCAACTGTTTATAGTACTACGGGTTAATTTTTGTTTTCTACTGAATATAGATATAATATACATAATTTTAAGGCGGAATTTTATTCCATACAATCATCGGTACCTCCCTACCTTCCTCTTCCCCATCTCCTCCCTGTTCCCACTACCTTTAGCCTCACAGCATACCCCATTGAGAATGCCATAGTTTCACTGGCTCCAGATGGTTGGGAACGTGGTGTTATGTACTAATAAACAATGCAAATTGAAATGTGTTTTCTGAAATAATTGTGACCGAAGACAAACGAAAGAGTGTTCCGTTAAAAAGGTGAAGAACGTAGACAAGTATGAACACAAACAAATATGATTTCAAAATTAGTAACCACTTCTCTCGGTGTAGATGGAATTAAACTTTTTTATCAACTTTTTTGTTAGTGTATTACCTTTATACTTTTTCTAGCTTAATACAGTATATTCAATTGTTAGAATGATAAATAATTATATCAAGGATTAATCCCGATACTGCAATAATGATCTGCTAAACAGTTGAAATCCTCAGGATTTTATTTTTGATGTTGTTTTTCGAAACACAATACTTTCAAAAGTGAAATGATTTCAGAGAAAAGTTGATCTCCCCGGAAGTGAAGTAACAGCCGGATACGTTAGCAGTCAGCATATATTGATATCGATTAAACTGTCATCCCCGGAGGCTGAGTTGCACGATCTGAAATATCCACTATGAGTAAAACCAGGCAAAAAACACAGCCTTCATTTTGACTCTCCATTGCATCCCTGACTCATAAATAAAGCGAGAATTCCCCATTAACATCCTCAAGGTTTACATGTATATATTTGACACCGCCAGAGATATTCTATTTAATCGACAGCTTGGTACCCATAACTACATAATGTCGGGATGGTCTCATTAAAAATTGTACTAATTTTATACAGTTGTATTTTGTATCCGAATTGGATGAGTAGATAGTTACCTACTTAACATTCCCGTTTCATCATCACATCTTTTGGTAATCATTTGAACTTAGTCATGCAGAAAGCAACCACTACACAAGTTTGGCAAAAATAAGATATTATTGTCAAATGACGGAGTAAGTTCTATGTTCTACCAAAACAAGTCAGGCTTCTTTCATACAAAAATGCATCACATTCCGAAATATTTACCGATAGTGTGCAGAAAGTGCCCACGGCACTCAAAACATTTTAAATGTGGTCATTTCTCAAAACACTTTTAGCAGAAAACCTTGTGGCTTTGGCTGTTTTATGTAAAATGCATATTTCACACATAGTAAGGTCAGACGATTGATTGCAGAGCTTACATTCACTAATAAATATTTTATAGAAAATAACAAGACCCGAAAAACCTTAACCAAAATCTCTAAAAATATAGATTAAAATCCAATTTAATGTTATAAGTAGTAGAAATCTATATATGTTTAATATTTTTTTAAATAAAAAACATTCTATGAGTTGTGTAGATCTGATTAATTAATCTTTAGACGGAAGTGTTTTGTCTCAGATCGAGTTTTTATGTGGCTGCATTCAGCATAACTACTTTCATTTATTAATGGACCATTTACACATTTTTAACAGTACCTACCATCAAAAATACGTGATTGTAACAGCTTTTGTTCAATGAACAGGGATTTTTTTTTTTAATTTTGGTATCATTATTTTAAAATTATAACTAACTGTGTCAAAAATTCAGACATGCGATGAAGTTGGTACCTACCTATTAAACATACTAATTTTTGTTACTACTGCGTGGGTAAGTAAGTAATATGAAATATTACTTCGCAATGCGTAATCCTGTTTTTAGTACTTTGTAAATTTGAGCCTTCTCAAGACCCGCATTAATAAATCCCAGGAAATGTGTATTTTTTTTGTTTCAATTTCTTATGGTGACTCTTGACCTGGTTTTTGGGGTTAATATTAGGGTTAGTTTATACAAAAATACGACTATGAGAATTGCATGCCTCAACATTAAGCGTTCACTAAATAATAACGATTTAATTATTTTTTAACAATAAAGATTAAAATAAAATTATTTACCTCATTTTAGGGACCAAGTAGGGATCGTATTGGTAGTTCAAATTGGTTGGCCTAACAACTGTTGGATTATCAAAGAACTTGTGAAAAAAACACTAATACTACAGACGTTTTTTTTCGTACAGTGGATAACGAAAAACAAAAAGCTTTTATTTACCACGAAAATCGACGAAATGGCAGAATTCAATTTACTTTTATCATAAAAAATTGCTTTCTTTTATTATTTAATCGGGTGCCTTCTGGTCATCGCGTATCGCAAGGCATATGTATTTAAAAAGATAACATCCCTAATAATAACACGAGCAACGTTTGCGATATCTTTCGTTTGCGGTTTAAGGGGTCATCCAAACCCCCATTGCCTCGCCCTGGTATTAAAATTGTTAATAATTGCCTACCGACTCTTCAATTGGCTCACGCAAATACTAGGACATTTTTGTAAAAACGCTGTACCTCTTGCCCAGTTATTTAATAAAATTAATTGCTATTAATGGCTGTTGTATCCGCGCGTCCTGCAACCGATCTGGAAAGTAATTTGTCATAGAATTAATATTCCTTATCCATTAATAAAACTAGTGAATTATTGAGAATTTTTATCGAGAATTGTAAAAAATAGTGATTTTATGCTAACTCGATGTCTTCCGTAGGTACTTGTACAGACAGAGAAAATGCCAAGAAACATTATTTTGAGTATAGTACTATTTACGTTTCAATATAGTACTATTTACGAATCTTGGGTACCACTGCTTATCTCCCAACTCAGATCCCTGCTCTAGAGTGGTGAGTCTTAAAACGAGACCATGGAGTTTAGAATCGCAGATGGTTCTGTTATTGAATATTTGGAATACAAAGCCATAACGACGAACATCAAAGGCGGTGTTAGCGTGTCAGAATATTGGAAAAGTGCTGAGCAGAGCCGGGATTTGTATGTTTGCCTTTTTGTAAGAATTCCTTCTTTTTTACAAAAAATAATATTGTAAGTCTGCTAACAGAAGGCTGGCGTTATTATTAAACGCTCCCGCCGCGCGCCGGGAGGAATTTTATTCTATCGATAAAAGCGGGTGGTTGGGACACGAGAATCTGGAGTCGAAGTTTCACCCTAAAGCCTTAGCCTGAGAAATTACATTCTGATAACAATGATTATGCAAGATATTGATTGCTTTTCAATATAAGTAATATCCAGCGCTATTAAATACATGCCAAATAAAATGACAGGAGCCAGATTTGACTCAATCCAAGCATAATTTTAAGTTACATTATTGTGACAGTGAATGGGCGTGGAAATTTGCAAGAAATAAACCCACCTTACTGGTGACGATTTGCTTGGAACCACTCTCCTGATCTGCTTACACGAAAGCTGAAATAAATGCGAGTACTAGGTTTTATATACTTATTTATTTATTAACAAATTCACGCCCGGCAGGGCTTTTACATGTTATATTATTATTTTTTTACAAAGAACACAACAAAATCAAAAAGAAAATTGAAGACATAATGAAACACAACCTCTTAAAAAAAAACAATGTCAAAACGAAATAAAGTGGAGCTACTTAATTTCTATAGTTAAATTATATTATATTCGATATTCTTTTTTCTGAAATAAATTGGGTAATGACTTGTTTATATTTGGTGAATAATGTGTTGAATATATCAACAACATCTTTTTAGTCATTACTCAAATTTTGTATACGGCGAACGGGGGTATAAAATTGAGATTCTGTGTTGGAGTTATCACAATAGAACGGTAGATAATGCCTCAATGTTGGTTTGCGAGGTATATTTAAAGAAATCAGGTATAATAGTTAAGGGCTGTCAATTATTGAATTTATGATTTTAATCTATATGATCCGCATGCCTTCATAACAAAGGCGAAACAAAACATAAGTGACTTACATACAATCATAGAAGAAAATAAACTTACCAAAGAAACCAAATCAAAAATGATGAAAGAAATAAATAACATCATGGAAATGATATCGCACATGGCAATAGAATTAGCTAAATTACAAGAAAAGTGTGATATTCAAGAAAAAAACCAAGCACAAAAATACCCATTTTCATACTCTTCTGCAGTAAAAAACTTAATATCACAAACGCAAGAAAAACGATTTCCTATAATAATTAAAAGCTTAAAAGAAGAAGACACTGAAAAAATAAAAGAGAAAATACAAAAGATTAAAATATCGCAGTTGGGAATTCGAGTATGCGAAATTAAAAAAACAAAAAAAAACCTTATAATAACATGCCCAGAAAAAGAAGACGCAAAAAAATTAAAAGATAAGATAAATGAAGTCGACAAAACCATAATAGCGGAGGTACTTCTGAAAACGGATCCATGCGTAATATTCAAAGGTCTTGACAAAGACTATACCGAAAAAGAATTCTTAGAAGACATCATTGAACAAAACAACGACATCAAAATGATATGTGAAAAATACCAAGACAAAGAAATATTACAAGTTAAGGCCATCATTACAAACAAAAAAACTAACAGCAAAAACTTAATACTACAAACAAATCCCGAAATGAGACTACATCTTATTAATAAAAAAAAAATTCATCTAGGATTCATGAGAATCTATGTAGAAGACTGCAATCCTCTTACCCAATGTTTCCACTGTCAAAGATTTGGACACACAGCACAAAAATGCTACAATAGAATGAATAAACCAACATGCAAGCACTGTTCAGAAGATCATCCCATCTCCGAGTGTAAATCCCTGGAACTGCCACCCAAATGCGCTAACTGCAACTCAGCTAACAAGAAGAAAGAAATAAACTCCTTGAACAGTAAAATGAATGAAGTAGACCACCGAACAAACAGCGAAACATGTAAGTTCCGATCTTACATGCTTAAATTAGCCAAAGAAAGAATTAACTACGACATTGAATAAAAATCTTATAAATAATTTTGTATAATACAACCGAAAATGCATTAAATGGATGATTTCTTAAGTAACGAATTAGAGTTAAATATTAAAATTCAAGAATATGAATGTATATGTACCGATTCGTGTAACAAAATTATTTCTAAAAACATCAATGATATAATTATTATGCACATAAACATCCGTAGCGTTCAAAAAAATTTAGATGAATTAATTCTAAAAATAAATAATTTAATTAAAAAACCGGACTTTATAGTGTTATCCGAAACATTTACGAACGCTGAGTCACCGTCTTATAACTTACCTGAGTACAACTATATTTCTACCAAAGTAGACATCAATAAAAATTCCGGAATAATAATATTTGCAAGCAATAAATTTAGTATTGTTAACATAATAGAACATCCAATACACTTAGTAAACTGCATCGAAGTACATTTCAAACTCGGCAAATCCATATACCATCTAATAGCTATCTATAGAACGCATGGCTCGAGTATTATTACATTTATTAATGACCTCAAATACATATTATTAAAATTAAAAAATAAACTTTGCTTCGTCGTAGGAGATTTTAACGTTAATATTAATGAAAAAATAGAAAATAATAATAAAAATGAATACATCAATTGTATGACTGAACAAAATTTTATATCTTGCATAAATAAAAATACTAGGGAAATAAAAGAACATACTCCATCTTGTTTAGACCACATTTGGACAAATGTAAACATTAAAGATCTTCACAAAATAAAATCAATTGTTTGGAAAACTAACATAACTGATCATCACTCATGCTTACTTCTGTATAATAATAATATTAAACATAAAAAATATAATTTAATAACCAAAAAATCAACAATAGATATGACTATTCTCTCTGAAAAATTAAAAAAGGAAGATTGGAATAATGTTTTAAAGAGTGATGATACTGAAATTTGTTCGACTAACTTCGAAAATATTATGTCACAACACATTAAAAATTCGACAACTGAGATAACAACACACATAAAATCAAAATTAAGATGTTTAAAACCTTGGATTACCAAAGGACTTATTATATCTATCAGAAATAAAGAAAAACTTTACAAAATAACTTTAAAAAATCCCCAAGATGAAAAAGCATATATTTTCTATAAAAAATATAAAAATAAATTAACATCTTATATTAAAAAAAGTAAAGAAGAGTATTTTAAAAATAAAATATTATCTTCAGAAAATAACCATAAACAAATGTGGAAAACTGTTAATTTCGCCATAGAAAATACAAAAAAAACACAAAACATTAAGTACATTGAACATGATAAAAAAATTATAGATGCCAATATACAGCCTAAACAATGTGCAAACATATTTAATTCCTTCTTTGCAAATGTTGGGAAAAATCTTGCGAAAAATATTCATAAACCTTCAAACCAAGAAAACCATAAAAATATACAGAAACGTAATATACTTTCAATTTTTGAAACAACAACAGAATGTGAAATCTCGAAAATAATAGAAAATATGAAAGGAGGTTCGTCCCCCGGTTTTGATTCTATTACGACACACATGTTAAAAACTATGAAACCTCACTTAATAAAACCTATCACTCATTTAATAAACTTAAGTTTAACAAATGGAATTTTTCCAATGAACTACAAAACCACAATAATCTCACCTATTTACAAATCTGGAGATCCACATCAAGCAACGAATTATCGCCCAATATGTCTTATTTCTAATATAGGAAAGATCTTTGAAAAAATAGTAAAAAAACAATTGGTAAATTTTCTAGATAATAATAAAATATTACACAAAAACCAGTTTGGCTTTATAAAATCACTCAGCACACAAGATGCTATTGCTAACGTAACTTCATACATTTACGAATCATTAGATAAAGGTAAAAAATGTGCGGGTATATTTATTGACCTTAGAAAGGCATTCGATAGCATATCCCATGAGATGCTATTAAAAAAATTGAATAATATCGGCATAAAAGGCAACGCGATTAAATGGATCACCGACTACTTAAAAAACCGTCCTCAAGTAGTAAAAATCAATGGTGTTAATAGTGATCAAGAGATTACAAGCTTTGGAATCCCCCAAGGTACAGTGCTTGGACCAATTCTATTTACTATATATGTAAACGATATTTTTTTTCAACCTTTACACGGTCAAATTACGTCATACGCCGATGATACAGTATTAATAATAAGTGATAAGACTTGGGAAAATGTAGAATTAAAGGCCACAGAAGACATCAACACGCTCAAGAATTTTTTCGACACTAATTTACTGTCACTTAATAATGAAAAGACATTTGTAATTCCATTTGCAATCCATACAAATGATACTCCTAAAAATTTAAACATTGTCATACATAATAATACTAAAATTCACAGCCAAAACGATTGCAAATCAAACTGTACAGTACTAAAAACAACAAATAAAATTAAATATCTAGGAGTAATAATTGATAAAAATCTGAAATGGAAGGAACAAATATGTCAAGTAGTAAACAAAATTAGAAAATTAATATATATATTTTTAAGAATTAGAATCTTTCTGTCGATAAAAAATCTATATTTAATTTACTATGCCTTAGTTCAATCCACTTTACAATACGCTATTATTAGTTGGGGATCCGCGTATAAATGTAACCTTCTTCCAATTGAAATTATACAAAGAACAATTATTAAAATTATATTAAAAAAATCCTTTGACTACCCAACAGAACGCCTGTTTGAAGAATTTCAAGTACCTACATTTAAAGACCTATATATCAAAAACTCATTAATCCAAATTATAAAAGAAAAAGATAAATATCAATTTTTAAATGAAAGCAGAACGCGACTTAGACATGTTTTTCTATGCCCAAAACTAAATACGTCTTTTGCACAACATCATTATACTTACCAGGGAAGAACTTTTTTCAATCGTCTACCAGAAGAAATCAGAAGCATTAATGATAAAACCCGAATACTGCTCTCTGTCAAAAGACACTTTAAAAATATTCTGAAAAAAAAACTACTGTCATTTAATTAATCTCACAAATATCCTTAGTTTTCCATAACTTCCTTTCTTTTTTAAATTTAATAAATTAATATATTATCCACCACTACTATCAACAAAAATACTACAGCAAACATACATTTATGTAAAAAGAATTATATTAAGTACTAACTAACAACAACATTTATGTACACTCCCCTTCCATACACAAGCAAATGCTTTCAATGGAAGAGTAGTAAAAAAATACAAGATGTAAAATGAATTATATACCATGTAAACTTATTATTAAAAATAAAAAATAATTACAAAAAAAAAAAAAAAAAAAATATAAACATTTTAGGTCATTAACTATTCCACGTTCAGATAATTTTAATAAATTGAGTTGACATAGTAAATAATCATAGTTAAGTATTAACTTAATTCATTAATTAATTAATTAGTATTATATTGTTAATAAACGTAATTGGTAGAACCGTAAATAAAATAATATTATTTTCATTTACAGATAATCCCTCAGTAAGAATCTATTATTTTTGCTTGCTTCCCCTTCGGTTAGAGTTAAATTCTTTAGAATGGTTTGAGGATCGTATTTTTTAATGTTAACAGACATATAGGTACTGCCACTACATAATACAGTTATGTGTCAGTGGCGTGCATTTCTGCAGATAATTATTAATTTTTTTTATTAATTACAAAATCAACTAAAGTATTTCAAAATTGAAGTGTATGATTCTACCTTTTTAGATCTGATTTTAGTTCCAATTTGGGAGGTGGGAAGCATACCGTCTCCCAAAACCATTTATTAGATAACCAACACCTCTGTCATAAACAACACCGTTTGGTGACTTAGCAGGGATGCCCGGGTACATGGGGTGAGGTTTGTCTGGAGTTTTTCTTGGTGGCGAATGCGACTTCCCACCTACTGCATGGCGGGTCAAATCGGGAGAGAATGGTTAAAGGAGACCTTTTGACCTTCTATGCAGGACTCTCAACTTATCTCCTTCGAGGGAAGAATTCATACATTCGTCACTCCTAGAAACACTGACCCCCAGGTTCCTATTCACGTCGCGTATACCTTTTTCGTTTCCAGAACTTTCTCTCCTTCCTTTCTTTAAAAAGACCCTCCACACAGCATTTCCAAGGATGTTATAGGCTCCGAGGGTTGGGGCAAATGATTGAGGGCAGATGTGACAAAAATAATTTTGGAATGTCAAATTAGACAACGTAACCCCATTCAATTAATATTGAAGTAACTCTCGTTCCAACTGCAACACATTTACATTGAATAATTTTTAAAAATAAAACAGAATTGTAGCACCCGGAAAACAAGCAGACTTTCAATCAGCCCACGTGACTCGCCGTCCGCATAAAAATCTGGGGTTACAAAACCCGCTGCAACACCTCAGCGATTTGGGCTCCTCCGAAGTAATTTGTCAACATCCTTTGTGGTAAGTAGGGCCCCTGTGATGCACTGCCTTCCCCCTCGGGGCCCCCAGAGGCTGTGGCGGGACACAAGATCATCCCCTGCACTTTATACATCTAGATCAAGATGACATCTTCTGTTTTTTGCCGCAAAGCCTTTTATAGTTCACTCTCAGTGATTTATGGTAATCGATTTGTTTTTGATCCTGAGGTCATGGGGAAATTGGCAAACCCATTCTTTGCTGGTAGAATTTCAAATATTTCTTTGCAGATGAATACAAAATAGTTTATTTTTCCCTTTAAATTAACTAGTTTATTCCTTGATTGTAAATTTGTCAGTCTTAAATAGGTTGGTAAGTCGCAAAACAGAAATAGTTTAAAATTATCGTACCATCCTCTCATTACCACTTACTGCTAACGGTTTGATTAGATGACAGCATCTGTTTGATAATATTGGTTCACGCTGTCTTAAATTTAATGAAGCAAGCAATGACGATTTAAATTTGATTTCATTAGAAATGTAAAAAACCTCCATATTTTTTATATGTATAGTTGGTAATTTTACATCATAAAATATTTGGATGGATATTTAATAGTATTATAACACGTCCTGTTATAAATAACTTGATTTATAGTTTACTAAGAATGTGTCTCCACTCTCCACACAACATCTTCAAAAATGACATAGGCCCGAGGGGAATTATTTTCCGCAGGGCCTCTTGTAAGGATATACATTAAAATATGTATATTTAAAAATTTCTGTAATGTAATGTTATCAAAAATGTGAAATACGATTAATCATTATGTTCACCCTCGTTTTACCTATGTTCATAACCCCATAAAAGGCACTGGATACGTTCCATTATGGCAATTATTATCTCCATTCAAAGTAATAGCCGAAGTGTAATGTAAATACAGCGTATAATATCTCAAGGCCAGGTCACGTCCAGCCCGGGGGCTTTCGACCCCAAAGTGATGCCACTAATCTTCCGGCGGACCCAGTGTATCTTTCCCTTAACCCTGCCGCGTAGGTACGACGCGCACTACACGCTCCATACTTGCTCCCCGTTCGCTCCCTGCTTTCTCCCTGCATCTTTCCCTGCTCCCCATCTGTTTCCTCCCTGCTTTAACACTCCTTTCCCCTCCGTCCTATCCCTCATAGCTCGTGGTATTCTCGACCTGATCTGCAATCTGACAATTTGGATACAATAAGATGTACCTGAGCTAAATATTACAGACCGAAATATGTTTGATTTCATTTTTCCGTGAGGACAAGCGCTGTTTAGATGAACTAGTGGTGGCACAATTGTCTGGCATCTGCATCTAACTAACCACCTTATGTATTAAGCGTAATAATAAAAGCTCAAAGGTCTGTATTTGTGCACAACTTACGCTTGTTATAATTCTGTATAAATGACTGATCAAATTTATTTACCCGCTTGCAGAAATGTATCTTAGCAACACTAGTTTTGTTGCTTTGATAGGTTCACTAAAACGAGTAATGCTTACAATTAATTTCGAAAGTACTTTAATTTATCTAGATGCATATCATTAAAAAAACTGTTCTGTATAATAGGGTAGTGTTTTTTGTAGCTAAGCTCCGATTAAATTAGTAAACAGAATTTGTCCTACCCAAAAGACTAAATTCCATTAGTTTAAACTTTTTGGTCACAGATTTAATTTTGCTGTGCAAGCGGGTTTGGTACAAAAAAACGAACCACCTGACTCAAAAAGAAAGTCTAGTTCAACCATTTAGTAGTATGTTGTCCACGCACTGCCTATAATGTCTTCCTGGAATTCCCAATGTCTTTTCCCTCCGGGTAATTTTGGTAATTTCAACGTACGTATCGGTGAAGGTAGCAGTTTGATAAATGTCATCAGTTTCCGTATGCATTTCGCTTGATTTGAAATTTGGCGTTGTGTATTATAGTACATAAACAGTTATTCGACGGTAGGTATACTTTTTAAATCTGATTAAAGTATCAATTTCTGCAACGTGTAATTTATAAATATTTTTACAGTGCGTTTATTTCGTTTAAATCACGATGTAAAAATAATCGTTTGATTGTAGGGTTTATTCGTTATCATTTTCTTTTCAATATCATACTGGAACACATCAAAACATCATACTGAATAATCTTGTTGTAATTCTCTCTTATTTTGAATATTTCTCTTCGTGTTCAACAAGATATTAAGTATTAGTTGTAAGAACATAAAATGTTGCTTTAGATGCCGTTCCCCACAACTTGTTCTGGAATTCGTGTTCCAGTCAGCCCGCCTTCCATGAGCAGGAAAGTGCTCCACACCCTCCACTTCTTGTGCAGGTACAGGTAGTGTACACAGGATACAGTACAGGTACAACACAGGGAAGTAGAGCACCTTCCTTCTGCCGCCGCAGACGTACCGCTCACGTCCCGGGCGATTTACAAGAGAGAGGGTGAAAAACGGCTTCCTTACTAAATGAATTTAGTGATAAAACGAGTAATGCAAATATTTCCCGACAACTACCTGCCGCTCGCGAGTATGTTTACGGGTCTTGCACGCCATCCTGAAAACAAAGGAGGAGAAATGAGAATTATTAGTTTTCCAGAAAATGCGATCGCGTGCACATGCCACCATCCTATATGATTTTCCCACCTTTTAGCCATCTGCATATCACCATAATACTCCCAGTCGAAAGACACCTCACAAAAAAACCTCATCAATATCTCTTTCGTAACTCGAGTGTTTTCATAAAATTTCTTCCTTTTTCGGAGGGATAAGATGTGATGATTTGATGGGTTAGGGATGGCTGGGTAAGTTGTGCCATCGTGTGAAAAGTGACAAACAAAGAATTTATGGGCCACCAATTGACGGACATCCGGCCATGAGGCTGACTCGGGGTACATAACAGTAATAATATGCTTTTTACCGGCGACGGTAGATTTTATTTGCGTCATAACGATGTCACCGGTTTACACCAGATCTAAAAATAGATAGGCAAAGCCATTTATTAAATAGAATCCTACCATTTATATATTTTAAAAGGTAATATTTTTCGACAATTTCTAAAAGTCGCCAAATATCTTCAATAGCTTAGATCTACGCATTTTTCGCCGACACGATGGGACACAGATTTGATTTTTTTTTTACAACGAAACAGAATTTTAAAAAAAAATAATATTTTTGACGGAAATAACGATGAGAAGTTACAGTTATGAATTTATTGTTATTTCAACGTTAATTGAACAGCAGTATCATATCCGCTCCGATAGTACCAAAAAAAAAAAATATTTTTCATTTTAATAAATTAGTCTAAAAGCTCTGAGGATTTGAAATAAAATTAACAAAGAGACCGGCTTGGTACTGGGAGAGGCACAAAGGCGGTCCTGTACTTCCTGCTTAACTCGGAACATTGTGAGTTCAACGACTGTTCTATACTGTAATGCAATGCACTAAGATGCATATGAATCTAAACAGTAATATTCTTCCAAATGTCAGTATGGATGAAAACAGGATTTCGTTTGGAATAATTCTTTCTTTGTTCTTGGATAAACCAACCCCCCACTGCACCTTTTTTTTTTTTTTTTTTTTTTTTATTAAGGAGAAAAAACAGATACAGATATCAATTGACAAAAATATATACGAAACATCAACTAGAGAATTCACCTGCATCCAAACTATTTCTCACGAATTAACTTAAACAGCAGAAAACATTTACAAATATTTTCACTTATAAATAGGGGAAAAATATATATATAAGAATATTATTTTACAAATAGAGATATGAAAGAAATGCGCAATATCCTTTTAAGAATTTACAAATTATTTTTGAAAAAATTTAGAGGGTAAAACAAAAAAAATATATATATATAAATAGATAAACAATGTTAAACAGAAAGTAAAAAATATATAAATATATTTAAACGAAGTATGTCTAAGTTGTTTACTTTGAACTTTGTAGGAAAACAGTCTTCATTTTTCTACTAAAAGTAGTGCGTGTATCAAAAAATAAGTCAGAGTCCTTGAGGTTTTGATTCTGATTAAGTGATTCGCACATTCTTCTGATTGGATCGCTGACACCAGCATTAGTACGCGTCCTGCTAATGTGGAATAAGTCGTTAAGCCTTGTTACTCTGGGTGGTACTTTGAAGTTTATCAATTTCAGTATGTCGGGACAGTCAATAACGTTGTTACAGATTTTATACAGAGTCATGAGATCAAGGTATGTTCGCCGGTTAGATAGAGTGGAGACGTTATAACTCGAGAGCATATTTATGTACCCACGTTTGGGTGCGCTCATTCTGTAATTGAGGCATCGCAGAAATTTCTTTTGAATATTTTGAATATTTTCTTTATAGATATCGTAAAATGGATTCCATATGGAGGTGCAGTATTCAAGTTGAGAACGGACCAGAGTGTGGTAAAGAAGAAGATATGTTTCAGGTTTTCGAAATTCACGGCTGTTTCTGATGACAAATCCTAGCATGCTGTAAGCTTTATTCACAATATTATCTATGTGCGCATCGAAGTGGAGTTTGGAATCAAAAAGTACGCCTAGATCTCTTATACAGTAAACGCGCTCGAGTAAATAATTACCAATACAATAATTGTGTTTGATAGCGTTGTGATTTTTAGTAAAACTTATTTGTTTACATTTATTGTAACTTAGGTAAATTTTGTTTTCATTGCAAAACGTTTCGAACCTTACTAAGTCGCTTTGTATGAAAAGACAATCGTTTAAATTTTGAACAATGGCAAATATTTTTATGTCGTCAGCGTACAAAAGATATAAACAATGCATGAAACATTTAGAAACAGTGTTAATAAAAAGAATAAACAACAGCGGACCCAGGATTGACCCCTGTGGCACGCCAGAAGTAACTGGTTCCCATGTAGAAGTCTGTCCTCGTAATGATACGGCTTGTTGTCTTTTTGTTAAATATGAGATAAACCAACGTAATAAATTTCCTCTAATTCCGTTGTACATAATTTTTTTAATAAGAATAAGGTGGTCAACCTTGTCGAAAGCTTTTTTGAAATCGCAATATATTGCATCTACCTGGTGGCCTCGATCCATGCTAGTAAATAAGAAATTTGAGTAAATAAGTAAATTACTCGTGGTAGATTTGCCTTTTACAAACCCGTGTTGTTGTTCAGTAATTTTGGCAGCAAGCTGGGGATATATATTGTCATGGACAAGTCTTTCCAATAGTTTAGGGATCGCCGAGAGAATGGATATTGGCCTATAGTTTTCCACTCTTTGACGCGAGTCACCCTTGTGGACCGGTATAATATAGGCCAACTTCCACCTATCAGGGAAAACCCCATCACTCAGGCATTTATTAAATATTATGGTAAGCGGCACACACAGTGACAACGCAGCAGATCTAAGGAAAAACGCCGGTATTCCATCGTGACCCGCACCCTTGTTTATGTCTATCGATTTTAAACTCGATTGCACTTCCTTTTCCGTTAGTTTAACTGTGTGAATGTGCGCAAGTCCAGAGTCCTGAACTTCCTCAAGTTGGTCAATGTTAATAATTGGGTCATTGATAGAGGAAGGTTCAAATGTTGACTTAAAGAATTCAGAGAACATATCACAAATTTCCTGGGCATCGTTAGATTTGCGCCCTTCGAAGGACATTGCAGCAGGGTATCCATCAGACGATTTTAATGAGGATATGTATGACCAAAAGCTTTTGATATTATTTTGCAGTGAACTTTCGATGTTGTCAAAAAATAACCTTCGGGTTTCATAAGTCAATTTTTTGTATGTAGCACGTAAGAAGGAAAATTCACGATAGTCAGAAAGACCTTTATATGTCTTCCATTTGAGCCAGACATTATCTTTTTTCCTTGATAACCTAATAAGTTCTGGAGTAAACCATATGGGGAATTTGTCATTTCGTCGTGCCAATACTGGAATAAGCTTATCAATTACACTGTTTATTTTTAAATAGAATCGATCTACTGCTTTTTCGGCTGGTAAATTTGCGATTTCAGATAACCAATCAATACAATTAATGTTCTCATTAATCTGAGCATAATTAGCTTTCCTGAAATTGCGCCTAGGCTGTATTTTGTTTTTGATTTTTGGTTGAATTACGAAGGATATATCAAATTCAAGGGCTGGGTGGTGTCTATCCTCTGAGAGGAGAGGGTTGTTGCTACGTTTAACATTTGTTTCGCGACTGTAGAATACGAGGTCTAAGTATTTTTCATTATGGTTTGGTATACAGTTATATTGGAGTAAGTCCATCAATGACATTGCTTGAAGCAAAGTTTTCGATGCAGCCGTATTTGAGGAGGTGAGACCTTGACTGCTGTCTTCGGAAAATGACCAAGTCAGAGTTGGTAGATTCATATCTCCTAGTACACAAAAAGTATTATTTGGTTGTGATGAATATACAGATTCCAGGTTTTCGGAGAACGTATCATAGACCGTAGGTTGTGAGGCAGGAGGTATGTATACTGCACATATGATGAGATTGAAAGACCTTACCGGAATAGAAATGAAGATTTGTTCGATTTGACCATTTTCCCAGTCATCGAGCCGGGAAGATGCAAGCTCCTTGCGCACTGCAAAAATCAAACCTTGCTTCCCACTTCTCCCGCATTCCCTTAGTACTGCAAGTTCCCCCGAGACAAAACTACTGTCTTCATTTGGCGGAACATAGTTTCTGGTTACAAATTTGCTAGCCAATGTGCGCTTTCTTAATAGGAAAACAAATCGAAATAAAAAGCTTACCCTGATAATTCTTTGAAACTTGAAAACTTTTTCAGTTTTGTAAGCAAATATGCAAATTTTATGAATTCGAATGGAGCGCTGAAAAAATTCAAGTTAATATGTCGTTGCATTATTATTGTCTTCGGGCTGACTAACAATTAATTAAAACCTTTATCGGGAGAATATCTCAGATACTCGGAAGTGGCTGGCACCTTTAACAGATTCTAAAATCAATCCACTTACACTGATATACTCGTACACGAAGGTAAAACAGGATTGGAGGAATTAGAGATTGGCGTGGATTTACTTCACAAAGCCTGTTTATGTGTTTATGGTGATCCTTGACAACCTGAGTAACACAATTCATATTGATGAAAAATCTTGTTTCGTGTTTATATATCATTACCAGAATATATTATCCTTATTCTTATTATGGCACACTAAGATATTCAGTCAGTTGTAACACATATACGTAACATTACAGGTAACTTAATGCTTATTTTTAAACTTTGTTCTTACATTAAACGAAATAATGACAGGTATACATGACAATTAAAAAAAATAATCAAAGCCAACAAAAAAAACCTTTCGAGATCTATATAATTATCTAGAAAATACAACCATAGACAAAGATACCTACACTAAATGTTAAATAAATAGTGGATAGTTGCTAAAAAATAATAAATATTGATGTGTTTTGATACATTTAACTCCTCAGGCAATTTTTTTCGATTCCGGGAAAAGATCATATAGATCTTATAGAAATTGTTGTTTCCCTTACACTGCCGTGGAAAGAAATATGATTTAAAGTGTGTTAGAAAGAGGAAGTACAACGCTTTATATTTAAATCTAACATTTTTATATTTAAATTTAAAAATTTTAAATGTACACTTTTATGGAATCAAAGTTTCCGACTGCATTTTGAAAATAATTTATGAAACTTTGTGAATATTTTTAAATGAAACGATAAAAAGTGAAGTGTCAATAACTTTTACAATATATTTGTCCAATAAAATTTTGGTGTGTTTTTATATGTTTTCGTTATCATTAATTTTAGTTAGAAAATATGTAAGATGAGTCAGTTTGAAAACTTTTTATGTAAACATTAAAAAAATATATTTTTACAATATATGAAAGCTTATTTCATCACCTCCCGCCATTGATGACGTAAATGTCTAAATGACTGGGTTATTCGAAGTCGAATAACCTTTTTACCCGCCGTTGAGTGGAATTGTGATTTCGTGTACTTTCCTCGTTGCTCGTCACCCACTTTTATTCCACCCCGTGCCGGCGACGCAAACGCACCTCTTGGAATTTTGGCGCTAACATGAAACCGTGGTCACAGTCCACGTAAGTCAAATAAGCGTAGTTTAATTTTGTTCATTTTCACTTCTTTAAATGTTTACTTATTCTTTTTGATTTTATTTTGATAGTATGATTGTTGTAATTATTATCAAATCGAAAGTCAAGATATATTTGCTACCATTTCAAGAAATATGTGTCTATAACATGTAGTGCCAACATGCACTAGCTGCTTGGCTCTTGAAGAAGATTAATTTTTGAGGACCGTGTTTTTTAAAGAAAGACAAACTTTCCCGGGTTACGAATAACCTTACAATATTTTAAAATTTCCTTCTACCACCACATTTAGCAAAAACTGTTGTTTGTTTTGTGATGGAGGACTTAGTCAGCCAAGGAATTGAAGACACAACGCTTGGGTGGGACTCAAACGCGATGTCAACTCAGCCACCAACCGGTCAAGATGTAAGTCAAATTCACGTCATAAGTGAAAAAATATTCCATTTACTCTGAATTTTTTAATAAATATGGTCATCTAACAAAATATGCCAGAGACCTAGGCTCTAGGTCCTAGGGGATAACTAAATATAGATAGATTCATTCACGGCAATTATTTTGATTTTCTTCTCCTTAATAATAAGAATAGGAAAGGATACTATAAGTTTATTGAATTAAATTGTGAGAAGAATATTTTCTCGTATCTACGACTATATTCACCTTTCTTCAAAGAAACCACAAGGAAATAGGTTGTATATCTCATTAATTTTTGTTAAAGCATTCTATGTTTGCAACAGAAAATACGCGAGCTTAAACATTCCCTGAAAGCGAAAACAATAAACCTTTTTCAGTAAAATGGCAAAGCTGTTGTTTTTGCCCCGCTTCGCCTCTGGGCTTCCAGAAAAGTCTTTGATGTCACAATGTACATCCGATGTCATTAATCTACAGGGCATTCCGTCGGTCCGATGGGGGCAGGCAGTGTAGGCACGGGGCTGCCATTGGAAGACCAATTTATTCACCCCTGAATAGCCTTCGAGACCCCCAAAAACCATAGATGTAAGTGATCCAGTAATATACTGCCGTACCTGCTAGGAGTAAGTTCTCTACTTTCTTAGTAATGCTGGTCTTAATCAGGTAACCTTTATTAACTTTGTGCATTTCGTGGAAAACTAACTCAATTACGGCGCGAAGTCATTGTTAGAACGGAACAGTATTTTCGGTTTGCGAAAAACCTAGATGCATTCTTAAACCAGGTGGAAAATTATGTCACGAGATGAACTCGAGTATTTAGATTAAACTAACTATAAATCCGGTACTAACTTAATTATTTTATTTGTCAAGAGTCAGATAAAAATACCTACATATGTTGATGAAATACGATTATGAATAAGCAAGGAGTTTGAGCTAAGATGGAGTTCTGTTGCGGTCCATCTTATCTGCCTAACCCTTCAATTCATGTTCAAATCTAATCTAACCTATCAAATTTTGGATGCGGATATTGGTACCACCACCCCGGGAACTATTTATTGGATATCCAACACCTCTGCCATATCTCAACCCAATTGGTTCGTTACGTTTGGTGGCTAAGCAGGGGTGCCCGGGTTCATTGGTTGAGGTTGGTCTAGGCCTTGACGGTGGGTATGTTTGCCCACCTACTACGTGACGAGCTGGATCTAGAGACCTTTTGGCCTCTCCAGCAGCACTCTCTCGACCAATCAAATTGGACCGCGGTCGGAGGGTTGAATTGATACGGCCATCCCTGCTGGACACACCCTCAGATTACCACCCACCCTCTCGTATATTTTTCATTCCCAGAACTTCCTCTTTTTTTCTTTCCTTAAAAAGACACTTCTCACAGCATCCTCAAAGCTGACATAGGCCCTGATTTTTTTCCCAGTGCCTCCTATGTGGTACTAATGTGAAAAAAGTTGGTTAGAAAATTAGGCAATCATACGTATTCATACAGTAACTTTTAACTATTACTGTGGGACTGTTTCAGAACCTCTTTGTACGCCGTTCATAGGGGTAGCTCTAACTAACAGTTTACGAGGTTGTGAAATAGCCTCTTCGTAAAATGTAGATCTCATTGAGGATATAATCAGGTGAGGGGTAGGTTATGTCTGTAGGCTAATTTTTGGTGAAATATGAATCGTATTTGTACATAAGTACCGATACCGTTGACATCAAACATGTGTAGCCATCGTAGATGGGCGTTCAATTTCGAGAACGAAGAGTGACAGTCGAATTAATGATCTCAATTAACAGGATATCTGCTGGGGTTGCAACGGCACACAGTGCATCACGAAATCATCCCCCGCGAACAAATAAACGGGAAGGGTAGCCATAAATACAAGCAGGCGGGCGGGGTAGCGTACAGTGCACAGGGTACGGTTCCTATCGCAGGGGTAGAGGGTAGATGTTAGAAGGGTTGGGCAAAGTTTTGGAAGCAGCGGCTGATCACGATTTATATCCGATACAGGGCTTCGTTATTTGCTTTATGAGACCGTAGAGAAAATGGCCATCTATTCATCAATAGGGCAAGAAGTTTAAATACTTGTTTTGAAAATTATCGAAAATCATACAAATAAAAAATTGATAACACCGATTTATACTTAGTATATATAATTCTGTATTAGATTATATATTTCACTCGTTTTTTTAAACGTTTGAATTCATCGGAATTAACCCTAACGTTTAGTTCTTATGATCTGCTTATTCGAGTGAGAAATTGAAAATATATGTCTTCACTGAAAATCGATATTACACATTCTTAAAAATAATTGTGACTTCAAATCGGTACCGGGGCTCCGTTTAATTAAATTTTGGGGAAGTCAATACTTATCACTCATCTCTTTGAAATTATTGTTCATAAAGATAGTGTATCGATATATTTATTTATATTTTCTCATAATTATACACTACAATTCGGCATCCGGCGTCTCTAAAAACAATAAGCTACATGGTTTAGTCATAATATTATTATCCCATAAAAAGCAATTCACGGTCATTAGCCCGGCATTCAATCCCGTCATTAGCGTCCCGTCATATTGTGCCATATGAGGGACCGCCCAATATGTCCCCTGGACCCCTTGTCTGATCACGGTATGGAAATTTCCACGAGTTGGACACTAAGGGTCAGACAGACCCATTATCAGGGGATTATCTATCGGCTAATGTCCAATTATTACATGCATAGGTATTTGATAGACAACGATTCTTGCTGTACGTTTTGTTTCGTACATGTTTATTCTGGTGACATGTTTATATTTCTCAATAAATTAATACAAATATCACGAACATATTTTCATAATGGAATGCGTAGGTATTTGACAGTATATACTCAATATTGTAAGTATGTATGTGATTGAAGCAAGGAATCTGTGCCATTGCAAAGTTGTGTCTAGATTCATTCCCGATAAAAATTTAAACACATCCACAAATAACCACACAATGTGTGAAATGGTGCTTAATTTTACTTCATGTTGTCCAATTATATAATGATGTTTATTATCCAATTGGATTGTAAATCTGTCCAAACTTCAAAACCAACGATGGATTAATAAAACAAATGATAAAACTACAAAATGGGCTATGACAATTATACCGAAGAAAAACAGAAATACGAAAAACAAAGTGAATTTTGAAGGAATTAAATATCTCGTCATTTAAAAAAATTATTTATTTCAATACAATATTTTTAATAAAAAAAATAAGTAATACCTAAGTTATGAATCTATTTAATTTCTTAAAAAAAAATTAAAATCTACAGCACAAACGCACACATGCGACAAGGAAAATAAATTAAAAAAGACTATCCTTCAGAATAAAAGTGTCAAAATTTCTTGATGTACGGAGAAATCCTGAAATTTGGCGAATTAGGGCAGATATAAACAAATTTAAACTTAAATTTCGTAAACACGTGATTTTTTTTTAAATGTGACAACCGCACAAGATTTCCAAATGCTTCCACATTGTTAGGAGTCGCAACTGCTCCCAAACACGTGGTGCCAGTGATACTATGCTACCCCCAATCGGGGTATATTGTATTCTGTAGGCAGAAGGTAGTGAGGAGGAGCGCCCTTGAGGTGTTTTTGCACGAAAACGGCGTTATACAAGTCATCCAAGTATTATTATTATTTATTTATTATTTAAGGAGATGGGAGATATGATGGCGTGTAGGTATTGCTATACAGATTTGGCCAAAAGCCATACCAAGCTTCGTTTCAATTCTCAATGATGGTCTTACACCAGGGCGATACTGAGAGTATCTTCCACTCTCGAACGTGTCGCAAATATAACTTATTATTTAATAACATGTGAAATAACGCAAATAAATAAAATAAAATTTACTTGCGCACGCCGGGATTTTAACCCGCGACCTTTGGATTGCTAGTTGAGAACCTTTCGCCTTGACAACCGAGGTCATCGAGATTGTAAATGATTCAACAGAAAAATGTTTATAAATAAAAATAATATACGAGTACATTAGGATTATATAAATATAAATAACCACAAATACATAGAAAAAACTTCACAAAACTTAAAAAGTCCGCAAATATCCACCAATCCTGACATTGAATTATTTTATTAAACCTTTTGACGGCCTATGTGGTCAATTAGTAATGCTCTCGACCAGCAAGCTGAAGGTGCCGGGATCAAATCCTGGCGTGCACAAGTAAATTTTATTTAATTAATTTTGTGGTTTCAAAATATATACAATTAAATAATTATATATAATTTACTTGTCGCAGGTTTCAGAGTAAAATATACTCTCCCTTGTGCATGAAAACCATTCAGAATTGAAAAGTTGCTTGAAATGGCTTAAGCCGTGTTTAGTGACCAGATCTGAATAGCCAGGTACTCCCATCCACCTTTCTCTTCCCCATCTTATTCCCCTCCTCCCTACCTTTAACCTCATAACATAGGGATGCCATAGTCGCACTGGTTCCAGACGGTTGGAAGCTGTTGGGACTCTTGTGCGGTATTCTCATTAAAAAAAACTTCTGCAATTCAATTACTTGGCAAAGACAATTTAATTTTAAATTCTATATTCCTCCGGACTTCATAACTGATTATGAAGTCTAACGCAAGTCATCAAATAGCGCTGTGAAAATGAAAAGCACTGCAAATATTTTCTCTTTAACCGTATTCCCGACTTTTCATGAAATGTTTGCGTTTCACTCGCTCACATTCTTAATCTTGTTTAGTACAGCGCTCGCCTGATTCGGTCGAGGTCTCAGTTACTTAGTCACTGCAAAAACTGCTGAAATTTCTGTTTGAAAATCTGAAAAAAATGGGTCGTTTCGTGAAATTAAAACTCTGCAAAATGTCGCTCGTTGACATTTAATTACTCAGTGCGATTTAAAAGATTTTACCGACTGGGCTAATTCACTGTTTATCGCACAGTATATTCAAAAGACTGCGGCCAAACATTTTAAATGTGTTAATTATAAAACATTTACAGTAATAATATTCGTGTGGATTTAAAATACAGTGAAAATGATTTTTTTTAAAGATTTTTTACTGCTCTTTAATAAATCCCGCCAAACTACAATTAGGCAGTTTTTCAACAGGATGTACGCACATTTTTAAATACAATATAACTATGTGTTCATAATATTGTTACTTATTATAAATATACTTAACATTATTACTAATTATAAAATTTTAAGATTATTATTATTTTTAGCAAACATAATCTAAAATAACACTAAATCTATATGCTAATAAATAACAACTACTAATTGATACTAGTGACTTGTAAAAAGTATCTTTATTTGTGATCCATATTTTTGACGGAATCAAAGAATATTATTAAGAAAATATTCACAGTTGCAGTAAAATTATAAATAAGCTCAGTAAAATGAAAAATAATACTAGGAGAGTTACATTGATACGTAATATAATTATCTAAACATATAATTTAGCAGCAAAGTATTGCAGATTCTTTCGCACTGAAATTGTACAATTTTATTTAATGGCCTCCCCTTGGAAAAATACGAGCTTCATTTATTTAGACCCGATTTATTTAATCAATAATAATATAACAGATTCACAGGTTGAACAGTTCGAAAATCCAAGACATACTTAAATAATAGTGCGTTCCCAGTTAGGCAGTTTTGGTTTGGATGAAAACGTCAAAAAATCTTAAGAAGTTCGTTATTAATGCAATAGGCAGTTTACAATGATTCCCCAGCGTGTTTCGCTCAATTGACATCGTGTTTCACCATTCCGATCGTTGTGGATCGGCTCTTACCGGTAGGTAAAAACAATGTTGTTCCATCCGGCGGGAAAGCAAGTCAAATAAAGAATCATAATGGATTTGGGATTTTGGACCCAGGAGTAAGCTAAAAATGCTCCTAGCCAAATTTCCCCTTCACTGCTGAGACGTTTTTTTCGCCATCGAGTCGAAAAATTGTACCATAAACAGGCAATACATTTTTCTGTGTACTACTGTCGTCTTCCCCTTTGCAATGGTTGAAATTTTTGCTTGTGATTTTTCGTTTTTCTCTGTCAATTGAGGATGGGTTTAATGCGATTTGAATTGGATTTTGCCACCATTAAAAAAAGTATTCCTAATTTTTACCCCTAAAAAGGCCGTTTCGTATAAATGATGTTAGTTATTTAATGTTATTGCGAAAAGTACTGCGATCATCTGAAATTGATTATGCATGGAATTCGTGTAATTTTAAACAACATAAACTGGAAATTTGGTGACCTTTGGGAGATGTTAAAGGTGTTATGTGGGCCGCAGAATGAAAAGTTTGGTACGAATTGTTCGACAGTGCTATTAGTTGATACTCATTCATAGTCACATCCGACCTATTCACTTTTGACGACCTTTTTGTTTTCAAATGAAGTTGTTATTAATCTTTAGCAAAATGGATTGAGAATGAAAGTTAGCAAAATAAATAGTAAACAATTGGACAAACTATTACGCAATTTATCCACAGGCGTTGGCAGAACACGATGTAAGAACATACTCGTACATCTCGTTCCATTCCCTCCCCATACAGTGTACCATACTACAAACAATTATTTTGTTATTTTTTTAATGATAAACTAATGTTTATAAGACAAGGTTTTATGCATAGCATAAAGGATAACAAATAATTATAAGCAATAATTAGTCGCCTGAAATATCAATACAAATTGAAAATATCTCCTTTTAAAAATAAATGTCGAATTTTCAATTTGTATTGATATATCAGGCCACTAAATATTGCTTATAATTTTTTGTTATCCTTTATGCTATGCATAAAACCTTGTCTTTTAAACAACAGTTTATCATATATATATATATATTTGACAAGTCAAAAATATTTCACCAATAAATGAAGATATTATATGTCTCGACGCCATCTAGTGAGAAATTTAGTACTAACAAAGCCTTTACTATAATGTTGGTTGTTTGCAGGTGGAAATAATATAAAAAGCAGTAATTGTTGATTGAGGTCCCAGTACATATTGAATCATTTGGCGGGTTGGAAATAAGCCGACATAGCTCAGTGGTTTCAGAGCACCTGACCGCGCATCAGAAGGCGCGGGTTCAATTTCCGTTGACGGCATTTATTTTTACTAAGGAGATAATTTCAATTTGTAATAATATTTCAGGCGACTAATTATTGCTTATAATTATTAATTATTTTGTACAGACTCTTGACATTACTCGACTTGAGAGTTTGTTCGCCATACTATTTTCTCCTAAAGCTTTCGTCCATCAAACGGGATAGAATAAACTAAAATTAAAATATTGTTTTAAATCCCTAAACGTCGTCATCGTAATAATACATAAATAAAACATAAACAAAAATGTAACATTGGGTGCAAATATTGGAAAATATTTAGGTAGTTTTAGAGATTAAAAAATATACCTTTTCTAATTTCTATTCTCATGAATCTGGAATGAACTATCGACGTCACACTTATTAAAAGCTTTGGATAATAATTATATTATACATTAATACATGTTTGAAAGAAAATAACGCCTGTGACGTCATCAATTCCGGTCCAGCAACCGCGTCCTTTATAATTTCGTCAAGGCCTTTATTCGTAGAAAATTGAAAACCTTCGAGACGTGAACGCTTATTATTCATTAAGCTCCCATCTTGGCAGAAACTCACCTTGAAGCGAAGTACTAGGACGAGCTCAAAGCTAATGGGAAGACACCTTTAATTAGTCACTAAACTTTTATCTTTTGACTGAGACTTGAAAAGTGCAAGGGACCATCAATGCACTGGAGTGCCTGAATTAGCGAATTGATTATCAGTTGAAATCAGGGGCAAATCGAGGATTATCAATATTATAACACCTAAACCATAATTGTAGGGGTACAACCTAGGGGTACGCTTAACTCAAGAAAGCAAGAGCATGGTAACATAGAGATTTTATTTTACTGTAATTTCAAATTTATTTTCTTAAGAAAATTCAATTTCTTTCTTCTGTTCAATATTAGGGTTTTATATATTTTACACACTTCAAACATTTAAACATATATTTCATTCAGATGTGAGTGTATTTTCTGACTTGTGAAATAATTTAGCCATGATGTTTTGGCCATTAACAGATATTTTTTTTTGCCTACATATTTTCTTTTATGAAAATTAACGTTCATCTTTGGACATGGCCTCCACAAATGTTTTAAGTTATCCCGGTTTTTGATGAGTTTTGAATATATCAACGTATTTTTTCCAGTGCACCCCGATGATAATAATAGTAATTGGATAATTTGTATAGTTATGTTTTTCTGCTTTTTATATAACAGCTATATCTATCCCAGTGTTCGTTGTGATAGTACGTTGCTGGATAGGCTCATTGTTGATGATAATGCAATTTATGGTGGCAATAACGTAAACTCGCTCGAAAATATGCATACGCATTTCTCTGAATTTGGGGTAACGTTACAGCAGTTAATATACGAAATAAATGTCTATTATACCCGATAAGCATTTGGCGAGATTGTTAGAGCGGTAGAATCAGTCAAAACATGTTTTAAATAGATTTAATATAGTAAAAAAAACTTCACTGCTTTTAACGAGTTAATTTTTATAGTGTTTTTATTCAGTTTTTTTTTTATACGGTTCTTTTTATGTTTGTCTTATATAACTGGTCATATTTAGTTTGATAGTAAGATACCTCTCATTTAAGATTTATATTTGCATGCAATGCATGTCTAAAAATTATCAATAAGTTTTATTTCTTAGACATTCAAATTTGACGGGATACATAATTTAGTACTGTATTTAAATTTGGTTTTATTTCTAACATTTATCTACTATGGTATATAGAATGTAAGTATTCATATACATACATACAAATCAAGGAGCTTATTTAAATACAGTCGTATGTTTGCGCTCTAATAGTTATTGGTTCATGTTAATAGGAGTTGCACGCCCGCTTCCGCAACTCACGACCAAAACACACATATAATAGGCACTGAGTTCCACACTCGCTTCCGCAACTCACTACCAAAACACACATATCTTATTTGATTAACAACATCAAACTAGCGTAGATGAGCTTTATTAATAATTAAGTAAAAGTTCTCTTAACCGTTCCTGTTGGCACCTTCCGTAATGTTGGAAAGCCCGGAAGAGAAGCCTGAAAATGTCAGTCGCCCACCGCACTAGTCCGCCCCTGGCAGTCCGAAGTTGGGAACATTGGGGACGAAGTGATAAGAAGAACTTTAACGTAGTAACAAGCCACTCCCGTAATTGGAATTGCATTCAATGGAAACACTTCAATGCTCAGTATTGCTCAGCTATTTTCGTTCAATTTATCACAGATCCGAGCCTGACGTTTCCTTTAAGAGGAACGACCCTGGGACTTAATGATTCGGTTTGGAACTGTTGAATCTGTAGCAATGCTACAAAATGTTAATTTTTTGTTTTACTTCCAATTCATTTAATTTTTTGCATTATAAACTTACTTAAATGAAAAAACATCAATTAATGAATTAAATAAAAAAATAATAATGTTGTTCAGAATATAACATATGATTTAAATATACACATGAAAACAACATTTATAAAAAAGTCACAAGTATACAAACACTATATACGAGAAAACAACATAAATCACACACTAAAACAGTAAAAACTGAAAGTGGTAATTTTTACAATCTCCTTCCCGATCGCCTATAATTCAGGATAAACGAACAAACAAATTTAAATAAAACCATAACAACAAAAAACTATTAAGCTTATATTATATTATCTTTAATAAATTTATTATTCACTCCTAATGTCTAATAGTATTTGAAATTTTATTTATTTAATTTATTAATTTTACGCCGACTTTTTAATTTAATTTAATAATTTATAACATGAGAAAGCCATAAAAGTACATTACAATAAACAAAAAGTACATATTTATTTTTCGGAATAACTTTATTGAGTAAAACCTCAAATTGTAATATTTAATTATTGAAGACAATATTAGCGATTTCTAAACGAAAATCTGAAACAAAAAAATCAGAAAAGGATACGGTCACATCTAGGACTCGAACAAAGGACCCTTGTCTTTCCGGTAGAGCGGTGTCCCGGAAAGACAAGGGTCCTGGGTTCGAGTCCTAGATGTGACCGTATCCTTTTCTGATTTTTCTGTTTCAGATTTTCGTTTATAAATCGCTAATATTGTCTTCAATAATTAAAAAATACATACATACATGCTATAAAAATTCAAGAAACAACATTTTTAAATGATACAGTTATCAAACTGGTTAGTAGAGAATTAGTAGGTTCAAGAATAGGGTTGGAATAGGATTCACAAAGTTAAAATTAAACATATCAATATCATCTAAGTATTGATTTTCCATAGTGTGAAACCTCTGAATCACGGAATTAGCAATGTAGTTATGCTTCTGCACCCTGCGGTGGAGAATAGTATTATGTCGTGTTGTTCTTGTGGGTATGATTAAGTTTATAAGTTGCAAGTTCGTAACAGTCTAATTTAGAGTTTAGTATTTTAAATAAGAGAGTTAAATCGTTTATTTTGCGTCTGTCTTCAAATGTATGCAATTTTGGAGTATTTAATAGGAAAAGATAATTTATGAATTCTAGCAGGAAATTTAATTTAAAATATATGAAACATATCAAAAAATGTATTCACTCAATGTAATGAATATGAATTTTGTAAGAAGGAGACCAAAATCCTGATTTGCATTCGATTGGGCTTCTGACTAAAGACACGTATAACTGTTGTATTGCTTGTACGAAATTAAAGCTATTAGTCTTTCTAAATACAAAGTCTAGTGTCTTGGTTCGCAATTTGGTTGATGTGAATAGCAAAGTTCATTTTTTCATCAAAAATGATACCAAGATCTCTCATTTCAGTGACTCTTTATAATGCCGTGTTGTTAATGGAATATTCCAATAAAACAGGAGATTTGTTTTGGTGGAAAGTCAAGGATTTACACTTTTCTACATTTAAGGTTAGATTATTTTGTGTGCACAAATCTTTAAACTTAATAATATTTGACAATGGTTTCCATCAGTAATTCTTTTATAAAGCTTTATGTCATCAGCAACGAGCAATACTTCGACATCTTAGAAGCAATTTGTTATATCGTTGATAAAAATGAGTAATAGAACCGAACCAAGGTGACTACGTCGCGGTAAGCCGCTAGCAGCAAGATTTTATTTAAACGAACAGTTTACTATTTCATAAATAACGAGTTAACCATTTTACCATTTTATAAAATAAGTATATAGAAAAAAAATTATATTTATGGTAATTGCATTAAATTATATAGTCAGAAAGTGTATTTATTTAACTATAAATATATTTTTTTTTGTAAACTGTTTAAAAAAAAAATGCATTTAGTAGATGAACCGTTGTGAACCAAATATTTTTGTGCAAAAATTTTCCAGCATCCTTATATGAAAATCGTTTATAGAACAGAAACGTGCATTATTTCCTTTGCTTCTTACACTGTATCCATATATTTTTTTAAATTTCATAAAGAGTGTACGTATCCATCATATACTTATAAATAACAACGTACTTTTAATAATATTATCTATTAAAATATTAATAAGATGTTTTTGTACATTTGTTATTAGGTTTACCACAGCAAACGATATATGTAATTTAAACTCAAAACAACTTGCAATAACTAATCAAACTTAAATACCAAACTCATGTACAATATCATTGACACAACCATATAATGGTTAGATGAACATGTATGGGCGCACTGCCCATAAAACTTTAAAACCAGAACAGATTGCTTGTACCTAGATATGTAGAGCGTACAAAAGCGCTGCATTCATATCCATTTGCTCAGCCAAAACGCGTTAAATTCGGTTAGTGTGTAATTATACCGAATGCTGCACGCACCATAACCCGCCGGCGCTATTCTGGTAATGAAATAATTGCGTTATCTTGTAAACGCAACCATTTAATGCATTGTGTCCGGCGCACCACCTGCCTATCCTGCTAACCTGGCACCCTGGTACGGCGCGACGGGACAATCTACGCGGGCCATGCCTCTTTCACTTTACTGCTTTTACTTATGAGATGTTTTGCTGGTACCTAATTAGTTTCAATGACTTCACAAAAGCACTCCTTGAACAACTTAAGGGGGTGTGCGTTTGATTTTTACGCTATCAGGCTAATGACAACTTACGTTTTTTTAAATTTTTTTACGTGTAAGCCCACGAGATTCCCAACTGCAACCCAACCATCTTGAGCCAGTGAGACTATGGAATCTCAAATTGGGATATGTTGTGAGACTGAAGATAATGGGGAGGGAAAGGAGATGGGGAGGAGGAAGGTGAGGAAGTATTCAGCTATTCAGATCTGGACACCTAACACGGACAAAGTCATTTCAAGAAACGTCTCAATTCTGAATAGTGGTCTTACACTACGTCGATATTGAGAGTATTTTCCACTCCGAAACGTGCCGAAAATATACTAAATATTATTTTTAATGAGTAATTTGTGAAATACAACAGATTAAGCAAATAAAATTTACTTGCGTACGCCGGGATTTGAGCCCACGACCTCCAGCTTGCTAGTCGTGTGCCCTACCCCTCGAACACGGAGGCCGTCATAAACATTATGGGACAGCCCCGTGATCGTGAGTTAAACTGTTTGATATTAACACACTCTTCACATTCGAGTAGATATTATATCTTCTTATATTTATGATAAAAATAATATTTAATTCAACTTCAAAAAACATCGAATTTTTTGTTTAAATTAAATTATTTTGCAATTAGTAGGCGCCTCATCTACGAAAGATTTTATAATTTAAAAATACAAATATTGTTCTTCATATTTAGTAATGGTCGGGATAATTTTTGCACGACAATAATTTTCCAACTATCAAGAAATATTTTAGGCATTTCAAATTTTGTATTATTTTTACTAAAAAGTAAGGAAAAATTGAGCTTACTTCAAATGCATAGACATTTTCAGAACACACATTTATCGATTTATCTCGTCAGGTATTGACATTAATAAATTAACGTAATAATTTATTGATTAACGTAAATAAATAAAAGAAAAACAAAAAAAAAATTTAAAAAATAAAATAAAAATCTAAGAAACTAAACAAATAATACCTCATCCCATACACACAAGCAATTGCTTATTATGGGAGAACATTGAAAAATAATAAATATTAATCATATCATAATATATTTTATCTTATTACTAGTGAAATATAAATATGTATATCACACATCGTAAATTTTTTTATTGAATTTAAATAAAATAATGAAATATTCCTAATGAAAAAAAAATAAAAATAAAAATGAAAAAAAACCGACCTGTGAAATATCTCATTTTAGTCCCAAATGCGTTAAAATAATACTCATAATCATAAGTTAGTTACTAATTGTATCTCAACCCTGTCACAATAAAAACAGGGTTATGTCATGGATACAATGTAATATAATTTGAACCCACGAACCGGAACCGTTTTGTCCGATCAGTGGCCGGCCCGGCACGTTATGGGCATCGACCGGTCTCTGTTGACTCGCTCTTCATACGTTCATACGTTATGTAATAATAATTCAAGCAAACGTGCAACCGAAGGCAAAACAAACGGGATTTATTTGGCGCTTTATAAACGCCGCGCCAGCCCTGTCCCAGGGGTCGGCGTTATGTATTTTTCCGAACAGCGAAATAACTGTTAGGGACGAGTCACCTGCAATATTTTACATACGACAATAACTAATAAATATGCTTTAAATATTGTATATTACAACTGGAATGTATTTTATACAGAAAGTCTATAGGTTATATTAGGTTAATGTTGTCAATTTTTGAAGATTGTTTTTTTTCTTACACTTTTTTGATATCTGAAGATAATACAATCAAACTATACTAACTTTGTCACATGCCAATGAAATTCGCTATGATTCTGACTACCCTTCTAAGGATAACTAGTTAATCAATAAACTTTGTTAATAAAGTTTTAAATTAATAAGTTATAAAATAACACAAAGGAAATTTATTTGCGCTCGCCGGGTTTGAACCCGCGATCTCCTAATTGCTAGTCGAGAGTCTTACCCCTCTATCACGGAGGCCGTCGAATTGTTTCGATTGTGGCTCATAACGGAAACTAAATTTCATTCAGTGAGAGGTGTAAAGGTGTGTTGAAGATGCGAAAGCTGTAGATTTGACATAACTATGTCGTAAACTACAGCTCCAAGTAAAAAAGTAACATAAAGTCAGTGAGGAATTTCAATCTGGAAAATAATTCATGGATTTATTTTTTCTTCTGATTTTAATTGTGATTCATCTTCTACATTTAAATAATCTCAGATTTCCCATAACAGTCCGTCGTCCAGTTTTGCAGCAGCATTATTATTTGTTTGGGCAAATAGTGTTTTTTCTCCTAGCTTTGTTTGCGGAAAAACGATGTAACGCTGTTATTAGAATTTTCCCTAAACAAATTGAAACTCCGTGTAGTCAACAATTCTGGAGTTTTTTCGGAGAATATGTTTTACAATATCAACAAATATGAACTATGAACATGTGTAATATAAGTTTAAGCAGAATGCATTATTGGGTCAGCTATTAGAAAAATGAAATTTTCACTACAGCAGTAATATTATAAAACAGCTTTACAAAACGTTAATTCTTAGATGTGTATTTTTTAAATTAAAACTACCTGCGTAAGTATTTATTATTGGATAAATTTAAAATAAATCAAATTTAATAATGTTGTAATAATTTTTAAGTTCTGCAAGTATTTCTGTCATTTTTACAGTTTTTAATGTGACAGCTGTTTCGGCTTTTGAGGCCATTATCAAACTGTCAGCTTGGACAATTTCATTTGTGTTATTTTACAACTAATTAATTTAATACATTTTTATCTAACTTTATTAATTAACTAGTTATCCTTAGAAGGGTAGTAAGAATGATAGCGAATTTCATTGGCATGTGACAAAGTTAGTATAGTTTGATTGTATTATCTTCAGATAGCAAAAAAGTGTAAGAAAAAAACAATCTTCAAAAACTAATAAAAAATTGACATCATTAATCTAATATAACCTTTAGACTTTCTTTATAAAATACATTTCAGTTGCAACATATAATATTTAAAGCATATTTATTAGTTATTGTCCTATGTAAAATATTGCAGGTGACTCGTCCCTTTGTCAGTTTGGACAGTTTGATAATGGCCTCAAAAGCCGAAACAGCTGTCACATTAAAAACTGTAAAAATAACAGAAATACTTGCAGAACTTAATAATTATTATAACATTATTAAATTTGATTTATTTTAAATTTATTAAAAGAAATTAATGGATTTTTTTATATATACAATAATATTATTATTGGGTTTATAAAAACAGTTTATTTTTAAACAAGTTCTGCTGTGTAATTATTATTACGCGTGACAGCTGTTTCGCCCTCTGAAGGCATTATCAAACTGTGGGTAGCCCACTTACAGACGATACATTTATATTATTTCTAGGTAGGTATTTTAATTTCATTTACTGATTTCTTAATTGATTTCTAAGTAAAATATTGAAAATTATTAATGGTTATTACCCCAGCAAAGTTTCCCCAATTAGTGTAATGTTTAAATTTGACTGAATATCTTTATGTTAGTTATTCCCAAACGATGACTCATAGGGTTATTTTAATAGCATAATTAAGTACTTCATAGTGCACTCATATTTGCATTAGGTTTGAAGATATCTAGTAGGGGTGAACGTAGGAATATCCCACTCGACAAGAAAGCATACGAGAAGGAAAAAAATACAATCCTAACTATTGCTAAAAATAATGGCTTCAAGGGTAGAGACATTGAAAAAATAATTAATTATAACAAACACAAAAATAACCTTAAATTAATTTACCCAGCGACTAATAATAAGACGAATAATAAATTCGGGTGTTTAGAATTCATCGGACAGACATCTAATAAAATTGCCAAAGTCCTCAAAAAGTGTGGCTTAGATATTGCCTTCCGCACAAATAACAACTTAGGATCATCTCTTAAAAACTCAAAAAGTAAGGTACTCAAATTACAAAATAGTGGCATTTATAAACTCCAGTGTGACGAATGCAACGCTGTTTATGTTGGACAAACGGGCCGGTCCTTTAACACTAGGTTTAAAGAACATATAAGATCTTTTAAAAATAATAATAAAATACAATCTCAATTTGCCAAACATCTCCTAGATGAAAATCACTCACTTAATGATAATAATAAACCAACTCCGTTACACGTACAAAATAAAGGCCGTAAACTGAATCTTTTAGAGCAGTTAGAAATTAACAAAAACTCTAATAATCCGAAAGCTATTCTAATTAATGACAAACAAATATAATTCGTTCACCCCTACTAGATATCTTCAAACCTAATGCAAATATGAGTGCACTATGAAGTACATAATTATGCTATTAAAATAACCCTATGAGTCATCGTTTGGGAATAACTAACATAAAGATATTCAGTCAAATTTAAACATTACACTAATTGGGGAAACTTTGCTGGGGTAATAACCATTAATAATTTTCAATATTTTACTTAGAAATCAATTAAGAAATCAGTAAATGAAATTAAAATACCTACCTAGAAATAATATAAATGTATCGTCTGTAAGTGGGCTACCCACAGTTTGATAATGCCTTCAGAGGGCGAAACAGCTGTCACGCGTAATAATAATTACACAGCAGAACTTGTTTAAAAATAAACTGTTTTTATAAACCCAATAATAATATTATTGTATATATAAAAAAATAAAAAAATAAAATGGAGTTCTACAAATTAAACTTAATAACAATAAATAAAGAAATTAATGGAGTTCTACGAATTAAACACCAAAACAATAAATAAATAAAAAATATTATTGGGTTAAATTGGCAGAAAAATGCATATTTGGTTTGTAGTTTCAAGTGTTGGCTAAAATTGTAAAATTCCACCGCACGCAAAAAAACTCATGGTTTCAACATAATTATTACAAGAAATAACTTTTTACGTAAAGGAGGAATTATTATTAATATAAAAAGTTATTTTTATCGATTAAAGTTTACGTATTTTGACAGTTTTGATTACATGTTTTTTTTTCTTATAACTATGATCTTGCGTTTGTCAGGTTAAGTTTGAAGGATAGGAAATACTTATAATTTATTGAATAATACAAACTAAGAACCTGGTAACACATTCCATGCATGTTTTTTTTTCATCTCCCCCGACACGAGTGGCGGTTTATTGTAGTAATAATGTTAAAACGAAGTGTAACTTCAATAATTTGTGCAGTTTTGCCAAACTTTCACGACCATTAACTTATGTAACCATTTGATTATATAAATAGAAATTAAAATTGATCGAATTTGAGAATCGACCTCAGAATGAACATTACATTCTCATTCATGCATTCTCTAAAGATCACTATAGTATTATTGTCGAAAATTTAATATTTTTAACGTCTTAATAATTTGAGGTCAAATCTTTCACTTATATTTCTGTGTTTTGAGTTTCATATTGCTTAGTGGAAACCATTTAATTTCACAAATTCGATGTACGAATAAACTACATATTCCATTGAAAAGTACCGCTATGAATGCAGTAAAACAAAAACAGCTTTACACTAAACGGATTTATTCACTGTAATTTTTTGAGAACAATAAAGTTTATTCCATTTATACGTGCCCTAATCATCGTTTAGGAAAAATCACATTCGAAAAATTAGTCGATAAACATCACATTGGCCACTCTGATACGTTATGTCCATCAAAACTTTATTTTTGCTGTCGTTAAAATGCACATCTTTAAAAATCTGGAGAAAATGTAAAACCATTATATAAATAGAGAGGTACCTGACTTACTTTCACCTGTAATTCCTGATATTATTTGAAGTAAAACAATGTTAGAAGGTGATATTTTTTCAACTAAAAACATTAAAAAAAAACAGTAGGAATTGGAAAGTAAGGAAAGAAAAAAAGTGTAAGAAAAAAACAATCTTCAAAAACTAATAAAAAATTGACATCATTAATCTAATATAACCTTTAGACTTTCTATATAAAATAGAGGGGGAGGTCGGGTGGTTACACCAAGCTGTTTTTTTCGTTTGTTTTGATGTTAATAAAGTTTAAACTCCTTGATTCGATGCTGATTCTTCGTACTGAGAGCACTAGTGCGAAGATCGTATTTTGTACTTGGACAAAAGACACCGTTTGAATAGCCAGATGGATAGCATCCCTGGACAGAGTGGAATACAAGGAATCTGGTCATTGTTTCAAAACTTGTTTTAAATAAATAAGTACAAGGACAAGGAAAATAAAACTTACTTACTTGATTTTTTATACAAATAAGCTTTGTGGGATGATAATAATTATACGTCAATTTAAATAATGATCTGAGCCTGATCACAAATTTAAATCACAGTAATATTGTGAAAGTTGTAACTAAATACCTTAATAGACATATTTAGATAGTTTGGTCTATTTGGCGGCTTATTGTAGTATAAAGCACGACGATTCGAAGGGTTCCCCATTTAAAGTTGTGAAAATTGAGTATTTAATGCTCTATCAGCTCGTTTGGGTACAGTTAAAGGGTAAAAGGGACCGTGGCGAGGTTATGGGGATGTACGGACGAAGGGTGGAGGGTGTTAGCGAGTTATATTCTATCTGTGAGGAATAGGAAGTGTGCCAGACCCTAGACCCGGAAGTGTTATCAATATTTGGGAGATTATAATATTATTATTACATTCACATGTGTTCGACAATCCTTTATTCACCTAGTGCGCAATAGGTACCCAGTCTCCATAACAGTTTCAAGTTTCACTTGATGTTTCACCATTTCCCCATAGTTTTAAAGTGTCATTATTTGGTGATGGAGGCAACTTTAATTAAGAATTATAATGTAGTATAGTGTATGAATGCTAGTTTTGATTTATGATTCTTGAAGATTTTTATAAAACGAGCAAATACGTTTTTTGTCATTCTTTTTGCTATGGTATTGAATGTTGAATAATAGTTTATCGTGATGTACAAAATACACGTCATATTTTTTATATGCAACCCTCTGTGTTCATAAATCAACAAATTAAGGTACAGTCTGACTATCAAGTGAATAAAACGAATAAGGAATCATTTTTTTCAATCTAGAAATGATTTTTTTTTTAACTTTTATAAATTTATGTAAAAAAATCTTGTTCCAGCGGCTGCCTGGTGCACAGTTGTGCCTGGTTGTTTATCCATTCACTACGCAACTACCACAAGTTTTTGTTGTTTCCATGTTTGAACTTTCTGCATTCTCATGCAAAACACACAATGCGCTAGTGAGGAAAGGTAATATTTGAACAACTAAATGTAGCAACGAGTAGTGTGGAAATGGGAAGCACTAGCGATGTTAACTGTAGGTATGGCACTGTTGACTATAGCAGTAAGTTAAGTCCAGCAGCGTGTTGGGATTTCCGGATATTATGGCTTGTTCTCAGGTCACCTAATTACAAGCAGGTGTGGCAGGACCTGATGGCGACATATTTTATAAAACGTGGACGAGGGTTAAATAATAACACAATTAAATGTAAAATGTGCTCAACACGAGCGTAAACACTTTATTAATTATTGTTGACATGGTTTCAGACTTGAATAGCTCAAAGGTTGAGCAGCGGACTGATAAACGGTAATTAAAAAAACTTATAAATATGTATATCCGATAAAATTAGAGGCTCACACTCTAAAAAAAAATTTTACAACCTTGCAACAAAATTCCATGTAACAATGGCATCTGAGTTCAAAAGGAAAGGCTTTCGATTCAAATCCCGGCGGACGTGAAAATTTTTTAATAATAATTAATTTGTGTTAATTAATTTACATCACTATACAGTATATTTTTGGCACGTTTCAGGGTGGTATATATACATTCAGTATCGCCCTGGTGTAAGACCACCATTCAGAACATCACTTGAAATGACTTTGGCCATGTTTGGTTACAAGATAATTGCCAAGTTTCCACTCTCGTCTGCTTTTAACCTCATAACATACCTTAATTGGGAAAGCGATAGTCTCACTACTCCAAACGATTGGGAGCAGTTGGGACTGTTTTGAACAAAAATTAAATATTTTTTACATGATAAAAATAACGCTTTCAAAAGATGGGTAAAGTTCATTTGGTATAATTTGAATAGGTATAGTAGTTCTGAGAAGACAAAAACACAGGTTCAATACTTGCTGCTTTCTTCGGACATATTTTTAGCAGACAGAAAGTGCCGGAGGGGATAAGAGAGAGTTATAAAGTGATGTTTGTTATATACTTCTACTTAAACAGACAGGGTTGTCAGTGCATATTTATCATTATTTATAGGTTCCTTCTACTCCTTTGTCGGAAGAATTATTTGAAAAGTAACATATAATCAGTATATATTATATAAATATTATAATTTGTCTCTTAAGATTATAAATTGGATACCTAGTCTTTGATCAAAAGCCAAGACAGATCAAACACATTTTTAAACTTCTTTATAATTAGTTTAAGTTACCATATCACCAATATTAACAAGCAATGTAATGTACGGTTCCATGATAACTCAACACAGTGACAATTCAACACACTTTTGAAAAGTCATTAGAAACGATGAAATTTTTTTTTAACCTAACCTAACCTATTTTTTTTATAAGCAATAATTGTTCTTCAATAATTGAACAATTATTGCTTATAAAAAAAATAATTGTTATCATTTGTGCTATGCATAAATAAAATCTTGTCTTAAAAACATTAATTTATCAAAAAAATAATAATTAACCTAACATACTTAATCCAGTTAAAAAAGTTTTTGTTTCATCACTTTCCATGACTTTATATTTTAAAGATGTGATGTATTGTCATCGTGATGATTTATCCGGTCACCGTAATGTACACAGAATTTTTTTTTAAATTATAGTATTAGTTATTTGGTTAACTGCATATGCTCTCAATGAGACAGACACAACCGTGATAATAATATTTTTTTTAAAGATGACCAAACAAAATTTTAAAACACAATAACAATAAAAAAATTCTACAATATTGGTTCGATCATTTTCCTCAGGGCCCGTTTTGAATAGTTGTTGTATCGAACGTCATCAGCATCATCAATATAAAATGTACATCAATTATAAAAAAACACAACAAAATGCCATCATATTTACCACTGTCGAAAACTATGTAAAACCTTCCATAAAACTAATGTTGATAAACCTGCCTTACATATAGGTAACTCATGTTTAAAAACCTGCCCTGCCGTTTAACGGTAAATTTTATCGCTCGGACCTAAAAGGCAGTTGTCTCGCTTCAACTCAAGCAACCATCTTACTCTGGCTAGGCAGCCGCTGATTGGCTAAGCACAAAACCTGCTTGAGCGACCCACGTGTATCCAAGAGATTTGTAAAAAAATACAAATTTGCAAGCCCTTCCTGTAATAATAGGAAACAATGTTAACTAAATAATTATATACAAAGATACTTATATGTTAATTAAATAAGCTCGAATAGAAATAAAATATGTTACACGTAAGATAATTATGTAATCAGCGAAACTCTGAAAATGTTACAGAGATTTGACCACTTATCTTGTAGAATATGCCTTATTATAACTAAATAAACAATATTGCGACGATGTGGTTTTGGCAGGGCGACAGAGGCAGATAAGGTCTAATATTATAAAATATTCCTATATTTCTGAGATAAACAGATTTAATCCTACAAGCGTGGCGAGCTTCATAGCAAGAAAAAAGCAAGCTCGTTACGGGAATTTCATAATACAATCGAGGGTCGGAGGCGCGGTCCTATAGAATCTTATAAAGGCGCCGCAAAAACCGGTCCCTTCACCATTCCGCCATAAGCCCTGGACCGAGCAACATCTACCGCTGTCCGCTCTGCCTGACCCGCTTCGCTACCTGAGAGCAACACGCTGTGTTTGATTTCAACCTGGTTCCCCCCCCCGCTCCACTTCCGCTGTCTACTGCAACTGCCTGCTGCTGAGCTCGCTGCTCACCGACAAGCCAACGACGCCCCGACGTCGCGGCGCCTCTGCCTCGGGCTTCACTGAGCCTTCCCAACAGCCAGCCTCGGAGAGAGGATCTGCCATTGCCTACTGAACCAGCCAGCGCCCCGCAGAGCCGTTACCGACTGAGCCTGGAGGGATACAAGAAGTTGCACCCGCAATAAAAACCAACCGCTTTTATAAAAGCGTTCTTTTCAATATGCAAATTACAAATGTCGAATATATCGTCTTTCTCAAGACGCATTCATTTATGCAAACATACAAGAGTCGATATTCCCTGGATCGAGGGGACTGAACGTTGCCGACTGAGCCAGCCCGCCTGCCAGCCCGCCTGCCAGCCAGTCCCGGAGAGCCTTCCCTCCAGCGTGCGGTCCTGCTCACTGGCCCCGATGTCACAGAGCCGTTACTGACTGACCTTGGACGAATACAAGGAGTTTTATCCGCAATAAAAACAACCGCCTTTATAAAGGCGTTCTTTTCAAAAGCAAATTACAAATTTCGAATATATCGTCTTTCTCAAGACGCATTCATTGAGGCAAACATATTACAATAGTCGATATTCCCTGCATTTTTATGATATTTTAAATAACTCTGTAATGATTCAAATGAAATACCTCAAGTGCTTTATTTGAATCATTACACAGGACAAAGGCAAATGTGTGCCGGTGCTTATATTTTACAGTTTTTTCTTGTGCAGGCAAACACGTCCCGTACAAAGTGGTCCTTCGAGCCGGATCCACACATCACGCCTTCAGTCCTGCCCCGGTGGAGATGTCATCACCTTGCAGTGGCTGAGAGACCCGGAAGTCATCTAAGATGCCGGTTTCCCGCCCTGAAAGCAGACACACGCCGGCTCCCGACCGCCTTCCCGCCAGCGTGCGGTTCTGCTCGCTGGAACACCAGCCGATGTCAGAGCAGTCCAGGGGCACCCCCCTCCCACCGAGCCCTGAGCCCTCACGGCTCGGGCTCCCTCATGCCCTGAGCCCTCTTGGCTCGGGCTCCACCCACAGGCCAACGACGCCCTGACGTCGCGGCGCCTCTACCCCCGGGCTTCTCTGAGCTTGCCGGTGACCGACGCCCCAACGTCGCGGCGCCTCTTCACCGGGCTTGCCGGAGACCAAGGCCCCGTTGTCGCAGCACCTTTTCCCCGGGCCCACGTGCTTTCCTGTGCTCGCTGCTCCCGATGTCGCAGCACCTCGGCCCCGGGCCCCACATGGCTCGGGTTTATTTGAGCTTGCTGTCGCTTACCGAGGTATATAGAGCAGAGGCCTGCGCAACCAGTGACATCCCGGCGGCGGTGATTACACACAGTCACCGCTCCAGTGAGCAAACAACGCCCACACGGCTTGCCACTGCCTGTCAAACTCTACATTGGACAGCCAGCCAGTATACCAACTCAGCCAATGTATAACGCGCACGAGGCCTGCGCAACCAGCGACGTCGCCGGTGACAACCTGTACAACACCGGTGACGACCAGTGACATTGCCGGTGACATCCCGGATGCAATGTCTTACATACTCAGAGCCACACGATGAGCCACTGCCTGTCAAACTCTACAGTGGACAGCCCAACAGCCAGCCAGTATACAAACTCAGCCAATGTATAACGCGCACGAGGCCTGCGCAACCAGTGACGCCGCCGGTGACAACCAGTACATCGCCGGTGACAACCAGTGACATTGCCGGTGACATCCCGGATGCAGTGTCTTACATACTCAGAGCGGCACGATGAGCCACTGCCTGTCAAACTCTACATCGGACAGCCAACCAGTATACATAAACAGCCGAGATATAATGCGCACGAGTCCTGTGTAGCCGGTGACAACCATCCATCGCCGGTGACAACCAGTACATCACCAGTGACATTGCCGGTGACATCCCGGATGCGGTGCCTTACATACTAAAATTCTACAGTAGACAGCCCGACAGCCAACCAGTATACCTAAATAGCCGAGCTACAATGCGAACGAGTCCTGTGCGCCGGTGACAAACAGTACATCGCCGGTGACAACCAGTACATCGCCAGTGCCAACCAGTGACATTGCCGGTGACATCCCGGATGCGGTGTCGTACCTACTCAAATTCTACAGTGGACAGCCCGACAGCCAACCAGTATATCTAACCAGCCGCGGTACAATGCGCATGGGTCCTGCGCAACCGGTGACACCGCCGGTGATAATCAGTAACATTGCCGGTGACATTGCCCGGGTGAGCAACCAAACAACGCTCACACTGCATGCACTAGCCCGCAGAGCCGTGAGAGGTGTCAGCCTGCCCGCCAGACAGCCAGAATATCTACTCAGCCGGGGTATAACATGCACCCCGAGCGCGCTGGCGGCCAGAAACCTATGCAACCAGTGACACCGCCTACAGACGGAGTACCCTACTACCTTATACGATGTGCCAGCCGTACAGTGACCCGCACCCCCAGGACTCCGATAAGATGACGACAATACAATTCGAGTACACTGGGGATCATTACGTGCGCTTTGCCGGGGGATGAATGCTAACTGGCACGCAAAACAGATTGCAGACCTATAAAAATAAACATCTCGCCGCCAAGCTGCCGAGTTCGCAGTACCGCAGCCCGCCTTGTTGGATAGGCCCCCTACTACACTGGGCCACCATCACCAGCCGGAGCCCCCTGATGCGCGTATGATGGCTACGTCTACCCACGAGCTTGAAGCGACCGGCCCGACCTCGAATGCCGGCACCCCGGATACGTAACATCTCGAGAGCCGACACCATCCGGAGCGCAGCCCGATTCGACTGCGGCCAGCCAGTCACCTACGTGTTTGCTGCGACCGTCCCGGACTCGAATGCCGGTCCCGGATATGCAGCAAACCGCAACTATATAATGGTCACTCACAAGTTTGCGGCGACCGTTCCGGCCTCGAATCGTTGCGGATATGCTGCAAACTGTGACTAAATGTTGGCCATCCTGTCAATCACGTGTTTGCTGCGACCGTCCCGGCCTCGAATGCCAGTCCCGGATATGCAGTGAACCGTGACTACATGATGGCTAGCCTGTCACCCACAAGTTTGTAGTGACCGTACCGGCTTCGAATGCCGGCTCTGGATATGCCGCAAAGTAATCCCCGTGACTACATGATGTCCGGCTTGTCATCAAAATTGCAGCAGCAAGCTAGCCGGATTCAACTCTGGCCCCTTCACAGTTCCAGCGTGCACCTAAGCGCACATCCGGCCTGAAATGCCCCCCTCCCCCGGATACGCAACAACTCAAAAATGCACGACCGATACCCCGACACAAAAGGATACCAGTTCACCGCCATTCAAAACCTGCGGGCGCGCCCAAATCCCACGCGCGTCACCCTGCAGCCGCTCCCCGGAACCGAGAACTAATAAGCAAGCCCCAAGAGTAATCACCACGGCCAGATGGGAGGAGTGACCACGCACTCAATCACTGGATTTGGATGCATCAACCACCACCGAAGACTGACACGTTCGAAAAAATAGCTCGGTGCAGCCACTACTGCACGGGAAGGAGTGTATCGAACGTCATCAGCATCATCAATATAAAATGTACATCAATTATAAAAAAACACAACAAAATGCCATCATATTTACCACTGTCGAAAACTATGTAAAACCTTCCATAAAACTAATGTTGATAAACCTGCCTTACATATAGGTAACTCATGTTTAAAAACCTGCCCTGCCGTTTAACGGTAAATTTTATCGCTCGGACCTAAAAGGCAGTTGTCTCGCTTCAACTCAAGCAACCATCTTACTCTGGCTAGGCAGCCGCTGATTGGCTAAGCACAAAACCTGCTTGAGCGACCCACGTGTATCCAAGAGATTTGTAAAAAAATACAAATTTGCAAGCCCTTCCTGTAATAATAGGAAACAATGTTAACTAAATAATTATATACAAAGATACTTATATGTTAATTAAATAAGCTCGAATAGAAATAAAATATGTTACACGTAAGATAATTATGTAATCAGCGAAACTCTGAAAATGTTACAGAGATTTGACCACTTATCTTGTAGAATATGCCTTATTATAACTAAATAAACAATATTGCGACGATGTGGTTTTGGCAGGGCGACAGAGGCAGATAAGGTCTAATATTATAAAATATTCCTATATTTCTGAGATAAACAGATTTAATCCTACAAGCGTGGCGAGCTTCATAGCAAGAAAAAAGCAAGCTCGTTACGGGAATTTCATAATACAATCAAGGGTCGGAGGCGCGGTCCTATAGAATCTTATAAAGGCGCCGCAAAAACCGGTCCCTTCACCATTCCGCCATAAGCCCTGGACCGAGCAACATCTACCGCTGTCCGCTCTGCCTGACCCGCTTCGCTACCTGAGAGCAACACGCTGTGTTTGATTTCAACCCGGTTCCCCCCCCCCGCTCCACTTCCGCTGTCTACTGCAACTGCCTGCTGCTGAGCTCGCTGCTCACCGACAAGCCAACGACGCCCCGACGTCGCGGCGCCTCTGCCTCGGGCTTCACTGAGCCTTCCCAACAGCCAGCCTCGGAGAGAGGATCTGCCATTGCCTACTGAACCAGCCAGCGCCCCGCAGAGCCGTTACCGACTGAGCCTGGAGGGATACAAGAAGTTGCACCCGCAATAAAAACCAACCGCTTTTATAAAAGCGTTCTTTTCAATATGCAAATTACAAATGTCGAATATATCGTCTTTCTCAAGACGCATTCATTTATGCAAACATACAAGAGTCGATATTCCCTGGATCGAGGGGACTGAACGTTGCCGACTGAGCCAGCCCGCCTGCCAGCCCGCCTGCCAGCCCGCCTGCCAGCCAGTCCCGGAGAGCCTTCCCTCCAGCGTGCGGTCCTGCTCACTGGCCCCGATGTCACAGAGCCGTTACTGACTGACCTTGGACGAATACAAGGAGTTTTATCCGCAATAAAAACAACCGCCTTTATAAAGGCGTTCTTTTCAAAAGCAAATTACAAATTTCGAATATATCGTCTTTCTCAAGACGCATTCATTGAGGCAAACATATTACAATAGTCGATATTCCCTGCATTTTTATGATATTTTAAATAACTCTGTAATGATTCAAATGAAATACCAAGTGCTTTATTTGAATCATTACACAGGACAAAGGCAAATGTGTGCCGGTGCTTATATTTTACAGTTTTTTCTTGTGCAGGCAAACACGTCCCGTACAGTTGTGTACGTTATTTTTAATAATCTAAAATACATGATCTATCCTCAGCATATTAAAACGTGTAAAACAATCTTGCCAATTTTTGTTTAGTAGGAAAAATCATTGTCCTGGCGTTTTTCTATTCATTATCAATAGGACATTGAACATTATTACTGACGCGTATAAAATACTATTTTATTTAGCATTCTGATCCTAATGTGTCGACCATATTATGATAAGATAAAGTGTGCTGAAGTAGACATTTTCTTAGATAATTTATACGGATTAAAAAAAAGTACAAATACTAACTAACTCACCATGACGCCATTTCCCCGTAAGGGTGGGCATATAGGAACACCCCCAAACAACTCGGTCAGACATACACTCCTTGCTTGGTTCGAATTCATATTTAGTATCACGCACACCCTTCTGTTATTCTTTACATGGTCCGACTCAAGTATCTCATTCATTTGACCGTACCATATCTTCCTCAGGCGTCCCTAAAGTCTTCCATTATTTCATTCCACCTTTCCTAGTTCATTTGCTTTACATTCCCAAACCATCTAAGCGTCTTTTTCTTAATATTATTAACTACGCTTACTGATACAAGACAATGCTTTTTGAAAATAAATATTTATTTATTAACGTTACATAATTACAGTAAAGTCCCGATACTGCTTGATAACAGTTTGTCAACGGGTTATTTTTAACAATCAACTTTACAAAACAAAGCATTAATGTTTTTTAATTATAATGGAAAGCAAAACACGCATAATAATAATAATTGCATAACAAAACTTGATTACAAATAAACCATTTTTCATTAAACTAATAATGTAACTAAATATAAAAAAAAATAATCTTTTTCAATTCCCTGAAAATGATGAACCGCAGAATTCTTGATGAAGTATATATAATAGTTCGCTGTCTAGCCCTTGGTCACCCCTGTAAATAAGTCATGAAAGGCCCACGGGGAGGAAATGAAGGCCTCTGAGGGATAAAAGCAGGATGCTGCAATACCACGCTACACTGCCCAGCCGCCTTACGTCTCCTCTCTTTCCTCTTACCTCTTGCCACTTACCTCTTACCTTTTCTACCTGCCCTGCTTTTCTGCATCCCTGCGCTCCCGAGATATAATTCTTCTTATTTTTACATGGAACAACGTTCAGAATACTAAATAACTCAGTTTATTTAGTTTTAATATTGGACGAGTTTTGTTTCTGTCCTAAGAAGACATTTCACAATTCACTTTCTCTAAACTCTGACAATGAAACAAAGGGTTGATAATAATTGAAATCTATAAACAATCCATGCAAAAAAAACACCAATACATATCGACTATGGTATGGTAAAACCCTTGAAGCCACAAAATGTTAACTTTACAGCGGACTATAAGAACGATTTTGACGAATTCGTAGGACTAATTAAAAATATTTATTCAATTTTCAGGAATAACTTTTCTTTAACTTTTGAAAGTTATCAGACAAGAGATCCTGGGTTCGATTCCTATTTGTGACCGTTATCTTTTTATTTTCTGTATTGTAAATACACCAAAATGACATCAACATTAATTATTATTATAGCTATCCTCTTTTATTTTAATAAGGTTTTAATATTCCTTGACGTAATAATCAAATCAATTCACAACATTTCAATATTTTCAAAATATGAATACTCCAGTACAGGTTCTTCTAGTGAGGTTTTCATACATAAATCATTATTTATCAATTATTTACAGGACCTGTATATTACCTTTTTTAAATATTGAAGACAATATTAGTGATTTTTAAACGAAAATCTGAAACAGAAAAATCAGAAAAGGAAACGGTCACTTCTGGGACTCGAACCCAGGACCCTTGTCTTTCCGGGACAATGCTCTACCAACTGCGCTAATGGGACCCCAGAAGTGACCGTTTCCTTTTCTGATTTTTCTGTTTCAGATTTTCGTTTAAAAATCACTAATATTGTCTTCAATATTTAAATATTACAATTTGAGGTTTTACTCAATAAAGTTATTCCGAAAAATAAAAATTACCTTTTTTATTTGAAAATATATATTATATACAATTATTAACATTTTATATACCGACATAATTCAATAATCGAACTAATATTTGCATTAATCTAACTGCATAAATACTTATATTATTATATTATTTTTTTACAACTGAATAGAAAATCCCTAGAAGTTAGATAAATTCCAATTTAAAAGAAAAAAGATGAAGGCCGTAATACAATAAATTATTTATCTGTTCAAGACAGAATTTTCTTACATTATTTAATTAATTTCATCCAAATGTATTCCTCTCATTAATTTTAGGCATTTTAAATCAATCATATTTTTGCGCTAAGGGAATGGGATGTATTTATTTTAAAACCTCACATTTCAAAAGACGAGGATAACAAATGAAAATTCACATCGGGATATGTTTGCAAAACCAAAAATAGGAAGCCTAGTGATGAAGATTAATTATTGTCGCAACGTTGCGGCAGAAAAGCGACTAATGTGATTAAATCCCACATTATGGCGAGCATCATGTCATAAAAGTTGTGTTTATTTCTGAAATCTCTTCAAGCTTCGTCTTTAGGGAGGGAAGTTTTTAGCTACGAGTTAGTTCGTTAGTTTCCGCCTATTTCCGTCGGTGCTCGGCTCCCATTAGGAATGTAAGCACTTCGGGGATTTAGGGAGACTGTGGACTGTGATACAGTCGCTGTTTCACAGGTGCAGGCCTTGAAGGAGGCATAACTGCTACGTCACTGGCACCATGGGTGGATACGTTCACCGCTTGTGAATTGTGTAACTCAGCAAATGCGATTAGGACCACAATGTGATCCTGCTATAGAGTTTAACTTTGAATACTGTAACCTGAGAATTATGAGTTGTTTCTACCACCTGCATCAGATTTGAAGTCTAACAAATTAAACACCATGTAAATTTTATCTGCTGGCGGTTTAAGAGTTTTATTTATTTATGTTTGTTTCTTTGATCAAAACATAGATCCTATTTAGATATCTACTTTTGGAACATGCAAGAAATTGAAAAAAAAAATTAATCTTATTTTGTTCTCAAACTCTGCAAGAAGAATTTTTTCAAAATAAAACGTAATTATGAACAATTTTTAAGAAGATTAAAAATTAATTTACTCAAAATTTTATAAAAATATTTTAACTTTTCCCTCCGTTAACAAAACATTATAACCAAATGTGTTGTACTCATATAATTAAGAAGAGCACAATACATGCGATCCCTACATCGCATCGCAGCTTGATCCGTGAATCAAAAATCAAATTCTGAGATTCATTTCACTGTCATCATGAATTTTTCATTTCCATCGAATGGAACAGCAATATACGACGTCAGGCAATTTAAGAGAGACTAAATGGGCTAGTACCAAAAAGTGCTAAGTAATGTTAAAACCGATACGGATGGTACGTTTGTTCACGTCACAAAATATAATTCCAATAACTACTTTTCCCTTTCTAATAATTTTATCATATTTTCACATTAATTTGTGCATTAAAACTAGCTGAATACACTGAAGAGATAAACCGTTAGAAATACACAAATTGCACATCTTCGAAAATTAAATTTTAATCCTAAATTTCCCTGAGCTAATAATACATCTAACCCTAACAATATTGGTATCAATTAGAAGTAAAAGTTTCATTCAGAAATAGTACAAGACACAGAAGAAAAATAAAAAGGATAACAGTCACAACTAGGAATCGTACCCAGGATCTCTTGTCTTACCGGGATAGGCTTCTTAACCAACTTGACCATTGAGACCCATTTATTAAACGTCATATTTGTCGACCTCATATTTCAAATTAACAATATCACCTTGCAACTAATTATTCCCATATTTTTGGCATGTACCTATTTAAACGGAAACAAAGTTTCTAACGATATTGGTTTGTAATTTAGACAGCGTCTCGGATAAACATATAAGATTTTTATTTATAATAAATAGGTCCAAATGGTCAACTTGGTTAAGATGCTTGTTCCGGTAAGACAAGAGATCCTGGAGTTGATTTCTAGTTGTGACCGTTATCATTTTATTTTTCAGTTTATTGTACTATTTCGTGGTTTGTTTAGATTCATCAGTATTATCTTCTTCTTCAATGATACAAATATAGATCACTATCCGAACGATGGAGAGCACACGTGAATAATTAGCAATAGAAAACAACCCTTTGAAATGGACACCTCTGCTGACGAAGCCACTCAAGTGGTGGCACTACTGCAATCAGGTACGCGACAGTGTGATGTTGCTCAGCAACTAAACTTAAGCAGTATTGCTGTTTGACGGGTTTTTCAATGGTTTCAAGAGACTTGGAGCTTCATCCGGAGGTTTGGATCTGCGTGACGACGATGCGCATTTGCAAGAGGTGCGATTTTTGTGACGACGAGTGCATGATTTGGTTATTTCCGTGTACCTACCTACCTGAAGTTAGCTAAAGTTTTTTTTACTCATAACATAATATTGAAAATGATCTTGAAGAGATAAATGATTTTATTTGCAAGAGCGGGGTATAAGCGACGAAAGGGCTTATTGAAATTGGCGTCAAAAAATGATTTATTTCTTATGGTCTGCGTAAAAGTGTTTTGTAATTACACAGAGACGATTACAATTTCAGAAAAAATAAAAGTTCAGTAAATGAGTAAAAAATGGTCAATGATAAATGAGTATAAATGGTTACAAATATATATAATATACATGTAAACAAATTGTAGCAATAACAGTGTATATTTCCGAATTAAAACAATAGTAAAGATAAATCAATATGCTAGAGGTTACATTATTGTGTAATATAACCTTTGTACAACTAGAAAGCGTTGATAACATATAGAAGTAGCAGTAAAAAAAAGCCATGGCGGCAGGTTTACTATTTTGTGAAATGCGTCAAGATACTTGCAAAACTGTCTATAAGTGACGTTGAAAATGACAATGATCAATGCAGCATCGTTAAGAGGTAGAGTCAATTTTCTTTCAATCGGTGTAGATCACAGTTGTACGGATTATTTATAAGTGGCTGAAAATTTAAAACGTTTGTTTATGTAAGAAAGGTTTTAGGTGGTACGCCTGCTTTTTGAATGTGTAAGAGCGAGATGACAGATCGACGTATAAAAGATGATGGATGTATCTGCTCGCTCTCTTTTCCCAACCGACAGCTAAGAAGATAGTAGTAGACAATCCGAACTTAAGTGTTAATAAACATTCTATCCGCACACGCGTTCTATTATTGAAATCCTCAAAGTACCACCAAGTCTGTATATAACAGTGGCGCAGCCTACGGAAATCGTAAAAGTTAACATCGATTAAAAGAATCGACGCGCGAGATTTCGCACGGAAAAAAATACGCGATATTGTCGGAAGCTCGGATCGCAACATATTGTTCGGGTCGGTAAAAAGGCCGGACCGAAATTATTGTTTCTTCACTGAAAGGAGTGAAGAAGAAGAAGCCACTGGAGCCAGCCAGCTTCTCGGAAGGGGGAAGCACGGGAGGGTCCAGGGCGTCAAGCGGCAGCATCTCCGAGGGTCAAAGGATCGGAGGGGTCCGGGCCACAAGAGTGGTCTGGGGCAGCCATCAGCAGCACCGAGGGTCAAGGATCGGTGTTACCAGGTCTTAGGAGCGGTCTGGGAGGAGTCATCCAGCCAACAAGGGTCAAGAAGCGGTTTCCTGAGAGGGTCCAGGGAGCAGATTGGATAGCGGAGGAATCTCATTGGGAAGTTTTTCTGTTTTTCTTTTCTTGTCTTGTGGGTACCATCTGGGCAGAGGAAGCATGGAGTCAGGATTGGGGTCCTTCAGTTTGCGTGACGGTAACTGAGAGAACTTCAAGGTCCGTCTCGAGCAGTACCTCCTTGTGAATGATGAAAAGTACGCATCGGATGTTAAAAAAGGGCTATTTTCCTAAATGCTTTGCAAGATGATTGTTTTTCTCTACTGGTAAATTTGTGCATTCCTAAAAAGTAACAGAGGTTGATTTAAAAGATTTGATATCTAAGCTCAATGAATATTGTTGTATGACAAAATGTTTTTTTGAAGAAAGATCACAGTTCTATACAGCTAAACAAAGGAATGACGAATCAGTTCGCGATTTTGCTGTTCGTTTAAAGTCTCTTTCTAGCAATTGCAAATTCGTGAATAGTTTATCAGAGAAATTAAGGGATTTTTTTGTATGAGGTTGTAAACCCGGTAAGATTAGAGAGAAATTATTTCTCGATAGTGAGTCATATACTTTAAAAAAATGTGTGCAAGTGGTAGAGTGTATTGAACGCGTAGCTTCAACTCAATCTCAATCAGCTGATAACAGAGTTTTAGCTAATGTAAAAGTCAGCGGAGGTCGTGTCTCACCTAATACGCATGTTAAAAACGGAGATGGATATAGTTTCAAGTGAAACAGTAGCAATAATCGGGTACGTTCGCCGTCTCATCAAGTTTAAAAGCGTAATTGTACAGTTTGTGGATATGATAACCACACGGCGGTAGAATGTAGATTCAAAAATTATGTATGTAAAATTTGTGGTACTAAGGATCATTTAGCAAAACAATGTAAGCGGGTGACAACACGTAAAAACGTGAATATTTTTTTATCGGATGGAAAGGTTGGTGATGTACTAAGTATTGAGCCATATTATATAGAAGTTTCACTCGAAGGAATAAATAATAAATTCATGTTAGATTCTGGAGCATCTTGTAGCGTAATTCCCGAAGAGTGTTATTTCAATAAATTCAGCAGTATTGAGTAAGTGCACGAAAAGGTGAGCTTACGGAGTTTTGACAATACGCTCATTGGTGTGGTAGGTACGTTTTCACCGATACTGGAGTTTAACGGCTTATGCCACCGAATGAAAATTATTGTCGTCAGTAGCTCGTCTCTTACTATTTTAGGACGTGATTTCATGAATCTCTTTATCGTGGGAATAACTGTGATCGTTAACTGTGTAAAACAAAATACATTAAAAGAGCGATTAGTAAAAAAAATTCCAGAAGTTTTTACGGGTAAATTAGGCAAGTTTAACAAGTACGAAGTGAATTTAACGTTAAAAGATTCCGCCATTCCGATATTTCGTAATCACAGAATAATGCCGTTTACTTTGAAGGAAAAAGTTGAATGCGAATCAAATTATTTACTTTCAGACGGTATTATAGAGCAAGTTCAATATAGTGATTTTGCGAGTCCGATCGTGCCGGTGATCAAGAAAAATGGTAGCATTAGATTATGTGGTGATTATAAATCTACAGTAAATAATCACTTATTAATTGACAAGTATCCGTTACCTAGAATTGAGGAATTATTGACCAAAGTGAATGGAGGGAAGGTTTTTGCTAAAATTGTTCTAAAATCCGCATATAACCAGTTTGTTTTGAAAAAGGAGTGTAGACGTTTCACAACAATCAATACCCATTTAGGGTTATATCAGTATAAACGGTTAATGTATGGGTTGTCACCAGCGCCAGCGGTTTTTGCAAAAGCAATGGCAAATTGTTTATCAGGATTACGGAACATGACGTTCTACTTGGATGATATTATCGTGATAGGAGAAAATGAAGACGACTTAGAGAAAAACGTGTGTCTCGTTTTAGAGAGATTAAAAAGTTGTAATTTAACGGTGAATAGTGAAAAGTGTGAATTCAATTTAAAAGTTATTGAGTTTTTAGGTTATAAAATAAGTGAACAGGGGATTCAAACGTGTCAGCGGAATAAAGAAGCCATTTTAAATGCATCAGCGCCTAGTAATTTAAATAAATTGAGAAGTTTGTTAGGTATGGTTAGTTATTATCGTAATTTTATTCCAAACATGGCAAATATATTGTCACCATTATACGATTTACTTAAAAAGATGTTAAGTTTCAATGGGGTACGGAACAAGAAAACAGTTTTGAGATAATAAAAAATTTTTAACTTCGGATAGGATTTTAACGCATTTTGACGAGAATATTCCTGTGTTACTTGTCACGGATGGGAGCATGAATGGGGTCGGAGCTACGTTAATCCACGTCTTTAAAAATGGCGTAGAAAGACCAATAGGGTTCGCAAGCAGAACTTTAAATAAAGCGGAAAAGAATTATTCGATTTTGGATATTGAAGCAACAGCTATAATTTTTGGGATTAAGAAGTTTTATAAATATTTGTACGGCAGAGAATTTATTTTAGTTGTAGATAACCAGCCTTTGGTCAGAATTTTCGGTCAGAATAGAGAAATTCCTAAAATCGCGGCGTCAAGATTACAACGTTATGCGGTTATGTTAGGATCGTTCAATTTCAAGATTGAATATGTAAAGTCGAAAAATAATTGTTCAGACTTTCTGAGCAGGTGTCCGATTGAAAAGGTTAGCTGTGAAGATAATATATAGTCTGGTTACATTAATTATTTTGAAAATAACGGGTTTAATTTGTCTTTAGACGTGATAAGAAGTGAGACCAAAAAGGACGAAATGTTAAGTTAAGTAAAACAATTTCTTATCGAGGGTTGGCCAACATCAGTAAAAAAGGCACAAAATGGTAATTTTATTAGAGTTTTCTGGGAAAAAAGATAAGAATTGTCATTGATAAATGGGTGTATTTTATATCAACATATAGTTGTTATTCCTGAGTCTTTAAGACAAGAAATTTTAAAGATGTTACACAGATCTCATTTAGGGGTTTTTAAGACTAAAGGCATTACAAAAAGCTTTGTCTGGTGGCCAAAAATTAATCAAGATTTGGAGAAAATAACAGGAAATTGTAGAGATTGTTTAGAAATTAAACCAGAATCACAAAAGAGTTCATTAACAGTATGGCTTTATGAACCTGAAGTATGGTTCAGGGTGCATATTGATCATGGTAGCTTACATAATAAAAACTTTTTAGTTGTGGTAGACTTCGAAGTGGATCGAGTGTCTGGAAGTAAACAGTCTGTCTTCAAAAGAAAATATTGAAGTACTTCATAGGTTATTTTCACAATTTGGTTTTCCAGCAACTTTAGTTAGTGATGGTGGTACATGTTTTTGTTTTTTGGAAGATTTTGAAAATTTTTGTAAGAAAAATGGGATGGAACATATCACTGGTCCAGTTAACCACCCGAGTAGCAATGGGAAAGCTGAAAATGCTGTTAAAACCTGTAAAAATTTTCTTTAAAAAATTTGTAAACATAATAGATTTCCTTCAGATTATAAAGAAAAGTTAAGTAATTTTTTAACAGACTATAGAAATACCGTTCATGCAACAACAGGGTGTGAACCATCTGTATTATTAATGGGAAGGAAAATTAGAACAGTATTTGACTCTCTGATTCCTAGGAAGGTTGGTGAAAGAACGAATAGTTCAGGTTCTATTCGACAACACGAAGTGATGCAAAAGATTATTCAGAGTCAAGTCAATCAGAAAAGACAATATAAGGGTAGAAATAAGTCAGATTTTAATGTAGGTCAGAAAGTGATGACTAGAGATTTCAGAGCTCAGGGTAATAGGTTATGGGTCCCTGGGGTTATTGTTGAAAAAAAAGGTAGCAAAACATATTTCATAAAAATTAACAAGTCTTAAAAGATTACATGTTTCATGGCAGGAGGGAGATAAGCCGGAATCCGGTACGTCTGACACAATGGATCTGTCGACGGATGAAGTAAATCTCTCAGGTATGTTACGTAATAGAAGTGTCTCTAATACTGTTTCTCCATGTTTCAGGTCTAACCCGTGGCAGGGAAGACTTCGTCCAAGATGAGGGTACCTCGCAGTCCAGGAGGAGGAGTGGACGGACGACGAGACAGAGAGAAGAAAAGCAGAAAGAACGCGGGATGTGATAGTTAATTTAAAAAAAAAATGTTGTGTTTATTTTAAGAAAATGAAATATATGAAATAAAAATTGTAATATTGAAATATGTAGAAATAGGGTATACTATATGTAGCTAGGGACATTCAATTTTAGTAGGGGAGGATGTAAGAAAGGTTTTAGGTTGTACGCCTGCTTTTTGAATGTGTAAGAACGAGATGACAGATCGACGTATAAAAGATGATGGATGCATCTGCTCGCTCTCTTTTCCCAACCGACAGCTAAGAAGATAGTAGTAGACAATCCGAACTTAAGTGTTAATAAACATTCTATCCGCACACGCGTTTTATTATTGAGATCCTCACAGTACCACCAAGTTTGTATATAACAGTTTAAATACGAAATATATATCAACGTATAACAGTGTCATTAAAACATTTTACAGTGGTTGTAGAAGAATCCAAAAAGTAAAATTCTATAATAATAATGGCTATGATAAATGCAGCAGTAAGTCACGTACTGGACCGACGCAGGAGGCAACAGTTCGCAGTCGCCGATTCCTGGGGCGGCGAGGGAGACCACCGAATAGAAAATCAATAGAAGTGATACACAGGCTCTGAGAAAAATACTTTTTCTATGTATGCCCTGGGCGTCATTTTTGGGGACGCTGCATGGAGATTATTTTTAAGAAAATGAGGTAGTGAACCTGGATCTTGAAGAGATCCGTGTTGCAGGAGGGAGGACACACAAATAATTGATGCCTAACCTAACCAAATAATTTTTTCCGTTTTCCCCAAGGGGTAAACAGAGGAGAAACCGCCACACAACTCTGTCTTGGCAAGCTCTCTTTGCGTCATTCACACTCATACATCGCCTCATGCACACTTTTCTGTTACTTAATGTAGAAATAACCGGACTCAATAATTTGTTTCACTTGGTCCTGACCTCATGTCTTCCTCTGGTGCCCACGACTTCCTCTACCATTCTATTTCCTCTATATTGTGGTCCTTTTTCCACATGGCTCCGCCTAAGCTCCACATGATAAATAATCCAAGCGTCCCTTTTTAACCTGCACCCTTTCGTGTCTCACTGTCATATATCAGGATTAGTAATGTTTGAGGTTTGGAAACAGCAATCTTTTGAAGATATTGTGCCGATTATTTGTTCAATTTTACCCACAATGAGGTAAAACTGACACTTCTTCGAGCATTCAAACACGCCCACATTTAAGTTTCTATCTTCAGTGGGGAAAACCTACTGTATAGTTTCCGGTGCCCGTGCCGTCTCGTCGGGAAATAATAAAATGAAACAGAAAATATCCTGAATTGAAAATTTTATTCGGTCCCTGTTGAGACAACACGTTTTTATGACAAGCGCTGCACTCGTAGAGCGGCAATGAATCCGGCAACTCGGAATGGGGTGAATATTCATATTTTTGCAAGCAAATTGATGTTATCTGAATAAAAAGCAAATTTTCATTAAAATAATTTATTTTATAATAATTTATTATACAATTACAATTCAACATACGTTAAAAAGTTATATAAAGTCATTATAAGCGATGAAAAACCTTTTACCTACAAACCTCCACTATGTAATCTATTTATACTAGATTTTGTTTCCTCACTTTTCTTGACTTTGTATCTTATTTTTTAAAGGAGTGATGAATTTTAATTATGTTGAGTTATCTGGTTATCGTTTTCAGGATCTTGGAATTGATGTGAAATAGACTTCAATACATGATTCCAAAGACAATTACCACCTATGAACAAAGACATTGCCAAAATCTAGTACAAATTTTGAAAAAAAATAATAATTGAAACAAACTTTAAAAATACTCCACCTCACAAAAAATGTAAATCGAAACGACAAAATTTAATCATGAATGTAGCCAATAATGGTATTGTCTACTGCTGACCGATTACTTCATCAATATAACTACACACTCTACGCATTTACTTTTATCTTCTCTTGTTATTTCTTTCATTTTTTATTTTTCATTCTTTTTTTAAATACTTTAAACTTTTTTTCTCTGCACTTCTTTGTCGATTTCTTAATTTAATTTTTCATTTCATTTAATACCTACATTAAAATTATTAGATAAAATTTCTATCGGAGCGGGCACAGCCTAGTCAGTTAATGTATACAAAAAAATAAATATATTCATTTATAAATGTATCTCTATCTATCTTCTTATATTTAGCTAATAAATAATAAAAATATAAATGTAATTTAAATATAAATATATGTTCACTAAATCAGAATAAAAAAATAATATCAAATTCAAAAATTTTAATTTTGAAAGTAAAGTTGCTAAGACAGATAATTTAACCATAATATGGACATGTGTCTAGTGTGATAGTCGAAAAGCATGTAAAAAACTGTATTAAAATATGTTTTTATAAATAAAGAAAAAAAATTGTTTAAATAATAATAATGTAATATTTATCATTTAAAAAAATTGAATGCAGTTAGCCAGTGGGACTATTTCAAAAAAGATCGAAGAGGGGTAGAATGTGGGGCATAGAAAGGTGTGAAAAGTAACTGACCACTCCATGCTATCCTCAATTAGGGTATCTTGTGAGATTGAAGGAAAAGAAGAGCCGGGGAAGACGAAGATGAGGAAGAGCCTACCCATATACACAAACTCCAACGGCTCAGAGGGCTTTGAAGCAGAGAATGGACGGTTATCTCGAGAGTATTTCCTCCCGGGGTAAAAATAATCTCGTCGAATTTAATGTTTCAAAGACCCAATCCTGTCTGATTACGTCTAAAGGGGATCCAAATGATAATCTAGTCTCCTTCAACGGAATCAATCTTCCGAACATTGATATGCTTGGTGTAACGATAAGTGACCAGCTCAGGTACGGGGGCTCCATCGAAGCCAGATTAAAGTTGGCCTCTCAGAAGCTGGGCGTACTGTTCAGGGCCCGCAGATACTTTAATAGTACACAACTGCTCACCCTGTACAAATCGCAAGTGCGCCCTACTGTCGAATTTGGCAGCCATCTCTGGTCTGGAGCCCCAAAATACCTGAAAAAAACCCTTGACTCTGTGCAGAAACGGGCGGTCCGTTTGATAGATTCCCCAATCTTAACAAACGGACTGCAATCTTTAGAGCACAGGCGTCAGGTAGGTATGCTGTCCTTGTTCTATCGGTATTACAATGGAAGATGCTCTGAGGAACTAGTGTCATTGATCCCTTCGGCACCGTTGCGTAGTCGGGATATACGCCAAACGAGCGCCCAACATTTGTACACGGTTGACACTTGTCACATGAGAACGGGTCGCTTCTATGATTCGTTATTATGTTCAACAGCTCGGCTGTGGAACGAGCTGCCGGCCTCTGTGTTTCCTCCCTCCTACAACATGGGACTCTTCAAGACCCATGTTCACTCCTTCCTCTCTACAAAAAAAACCTCCACACAGCATCCCCAAAGATGACATAGGCCCTGAGGGAAATTATTTTCTTCAGGGCCTCCTATGTGTAGTTAATATAAAAATAAAAAAATTCAGATCGGATCGGGCCGTGATTTGTCTGCGCTGTCATCATCAAACACACTAATTTAGGCTTTTCGTCTGTGAGTGATTGTAGCTCTGGCTTAATGTAATAGGATTTGTTTTGAATGTGAGTAGGATTTTTTTTTAAATGTTCGAGTCAAGTACCTACTTACATACTTAAAACAATAATCGGTCAGGAGTAGGAGATTTTAAAATATTATCAGGTTATTCGTAACACGGGAATGTTTGTCATTCTTAAAAGAAACTATTTGTAAAATAATATAATTTGAAGTGCTTATTATTTTATTGAACATTCTTACAGTTAATCTTGACGAATGAAGTCAGATTTCATGTTTTTTCACGGGTCTTCGCTAGTAATATTTTATTTTCTGACCACACTGTACCTGACTTCATTATTTACTGTACATATTTCGTCTAGTCGCCTACCATTCCCTTAATGCCAGTTCGTAGGGTGGTATTTCAAGATATTGTAATTCGCCCCTACCCAACACGTACAGGAGAAGAAAATATACGGCTTTATGAAATTTAATTTAGTGCTCTCTTCCACAGGGCTAGGGCAGGAACGGGGGCGGGGTAGTGCAGGTGCAAGACCGTCTGGGCGGCGGACAAGCAGCTCCGGAAACCTATTTGAGGGAGCCGCTGCCGATACTAGAATTTTAAATTTTATTTCCAGACTTCAAGGGAAGATAAATAGATTCTAGCATTTCGAAATTCTTAAGTTGTAGAAACTTAAGAGTGTCTAGGAATTCCGAGAGTACGAGTGAAACTCACCTTTGGAGAATAAATCTAAAGAAGAGGAATGGTGAATCATTAAGCGAAATATTTAATAACGAATCTCAATCGTAGGAAGGTACTGACCATATTTTCCCCGATTAGAAATAAAACGGTTGTCACCAAATTACGCAAGACTTTTCAACTCCTGTGCCTCACACCCGTATTCAGAGTCGATCCTTTAGTTCAAGGAGCCTTTTTTTTCCTTGGTTTTATATTCAGAGACGCGCATAAGGTCGGTGTGACGTCACTTTATAAGGAAGCTACCTTTCTCAAGATTTCTAAAATATTTGTATTCATAAACGTCACTACGAAGGTCTCTACGTTACGGCGCATGCTCATTCTTGCATACTTTGGTTTGGAACCAATTCGAACTGTCAAAACTCAAGGTTGGTAGGGAGGGTACCTTTGCCTTCAAATTCGGTGATTTGTTTCCAGTTTTTGCTGTCGAAGACGTAAAACTAACAAAATGAACATGGATTTAATCATGGAAATGGAAATGGATAACGAGTTCTTGGACTTCGCCCTTGATCCATACAACACACGTGATGACATGGGCAGCGTACGGCGATACTTACGCGATTCCGAAAATCCTGGGGAATTTTATAACTGGCAATTGAAAGAACGTTATCGGCTGGAAAAGAGAACTGTGATGCATGTAGTAATTCCTCTCTTATTTCCCAATTACGCTTTGGTAAATAACAGAGGCTTTCCGGTACCTCCTATTATTCAGGTATTGCGCTGCGATTCTACGCTACCGGTAATTATCAGGTAAATACGCCGTTTTACTAAATATCTTTTGTAAAATTATGCTCTACTAATCTACATTGAATCGATAATTTAGGCCGTAGAACACTATGTCCTAAATTATCGATACACAACTATGATGAAACTAGTTCATTAATATTAGTTTTATACTGACTTGAAATCGACAAAGAATGCACAGAGGAAAACAAGATGTTAACCTTTTTTTTATTTACTACTCTAGATTGTCGAGGGAGATCTTCATAACCTAAGCCAACCAACCTCCAGCAGAATGGTGCAAAAGATTTCCTCGGGATTGGCGCGACGATTAATGGAGTTCATTCATTTTCCTCGACGGCCTAAGGACTACGCTGAAAATCGAAAACTCTTTTACTAGAGAGCTCAATTTCCAGGAGTAGTCGGGTGTATTGATTGTACTCACATTGCGAGAGCCCAAGCCGAGCAATAGGGTAATCTTTTCGCAATAGGAAAGGATGGTTCTCCATCAACGTTCAAGCAGTTTCTGGCCCCAGTTTAGAATTTTTGGATATTGTCGCCAGATGGCCTGGTTCCACCCACAATTCCAGGATATTTCTAAACAGCGCATGCTGCCTAAAGTTTGAGCAGAAAAAAATTTCTGGAATTCTCCTCGGGGACAGTGGATATGGCCAGACAAATTACCTTTTCACGCCAGTTTTAAATCCGGTTAATGAGGCTCAGGAAAAATATAACAAAGCGCAAATTTCCACCCGCAATGTAGTCTAGAGACTATTTGGCGTATGGAAAAGGAGATTTCCGTGCTTGAGAATAAAATTAGAAAATAAATTGTCCAATACGACTGACATTATAGTTGCTTGTGCTATTTTGCACAACATGTGTATAACTTCAAACGACCAGCATTTTGGGCGGCATGAGGGCAGAAATATACCTGTAAATTCGGTGGTGCAGATTGATTAGAGATTCATTTATACAAAGACATTTTTCATAGTGGAAATGATTTCCAAAATTAATGAACTGTGAAAGGACACCATAGCTAATGTAAAGACTAGTGAAAAGTTTTATTTTTGTGATGTGTAATGGAACTGGTAAATAACACCATATCTAATGTAACGACTGGTGAAAAGTTTTATTTTTGTAATATGTACTTTGAAATGACACCATATCTGATGTAATGACTAGTTAAATGAAAATGGAAAATAAATAAAATATCTAATGAAGATTAGCATTTTTTTATTTATTTTATTATTTGTTCAGCTTCAGTTTTTTGAACACTAATTTCCAATAATCTGGTTTGCAAACGGGCTGTTTTTAATTGCTCCCGGGCAATCTCCGTCTGTTCTTGGGCAGCCTGCCGAGCAATCTCCGTCTGTTCCCGGGCAGCCTGTCTCCTTTCCTTGGCAATTTCCATTCTAATTTGGTGATATTCTTCATCGTTTTTCATCAAATTTTCTGAAACAAGACAACATTACAAACCCGATTAGTCAACAATATAAATAATAGGTTTAGGCCTCCTGAGAAGTATAACTTTTCCAGGAAGAGGTTGTATATAACCTTTCTGTTATGCCCCGTTCAGAATAGGGCGATTTTAGTTGAACAAGATATCGTTCAGACGTTTCAATTTAATTCGAACCAATATTGTTAATCAAGATGGCGTCAAGTGAATGAGCGAAGAAAGGAGTGTAAGGAGAATAAACAATGCAAATGTGAATGGTAGCAGAAGTCGGGGAAGCCCGAGGAAGACATGGCATGACCAAGTGAATCAGATACTTGAGTCGGGCCATGTCAAGAGTCAGAACAATAGAAGAGTATGTATGAGACGATGTATGAATGTGAATGAGGCAAGGAGTATGTGCCAAGACCGACTTCTTTGGCGGTCCGTCCTCTCTGCCTACCACTGCGGGGAAACGGCGTGATGATTAGTTAGTTAGTTAGTTAAGATGGCGTCAAGTGAAGTTATCGCTGCGTGCGTCCCTATGATTTTGGACCTTTTCCGGAATGAATTTCAGAATATGAAAAAGCGTGAAAAATGTCCTATGAGGGCTAGAAAATGGATTATAAGGAAAAATAATTGAATGCTTCTAACACTATATTGAGAGAGATGGCTTTAGAAGATACCGAAGGCTATTGCAATCATTTGCGAATTTCGGAAGAACAATGTTGTCTAAGATTTAAAAAAAATCCAAAAACAGGACACAGTTATGCGAGCGGCTATCCCGGCAAAAACTAATTAAAAAATTACGCTAAGATACCTGGCGTAATTTGTCTAAGCCTATTTTTTTGTAAAATTACTAATGAATCGTGGCAAATAAAAATATGAACATAGTCACCTCTCTTGGGAATCATGCGACGTGTTGGCAGCTGGGGTGTATGACTCTCCCTCGGCATTCTTGTCATATCTGAAAATTGAAAATACTTTTTTATAATATTTGTATCTCAAATATCACCTTTGATTTAATTTGACAACTAATAATGTATGGATATATGTGTGTTGTCGAAGACTTTCTCTTAGAAGACTTAAAATTCTTTTGGAAATATGTTAAATCCCAAAATGAAAATCAACTTATACACCGAGTATTGTGTCATTCGATTGTAAACTATCACAAAATCTACAGGAAACTGTTAATCTGTTTGCTGAGTTTTTTGGTGGTGTAAAAGTGTAGACAGTGAGTACTCTTGTTCTAATATGGTTGAGAATCTTGTTATATCTGACTGTACAGTAACTATAGATGACGTTATATCTAAGCTGACGAGTCTCGATTCCCGTAAATCTGCAGGACCCGATAAAGTTCCACCTAGATCCCTAGTTAATTGTATGCATTCATTGTCACATCCCATACATAAGATATTTATGAAGTTACTCTCATCAGGTGTGTTTCCTGTCCTTTGGAAGTTCAGTCATTTGACACCTATTTTCAAAAAAGGAAATAAGAGCAAAGTAACAAATTATAGGCCAATATGCGTAATGTCTTCTTTACCCAAAATTTTCGAAAGCTTAGTACTAGAAAAGTTGATATCTCAATTTAAACGAGTAATCTCACCTCTTCAACATGGATTTATTAAAGGAAGATCAGATCGTCAGATTTAATATAATACACCGATGATATGGTTAGTGCCTTAAACGCATCCATCGTATCAAACTGACTACATACATACCTACTGACTACAGCAGATTATTAGTTTTTGCAAAGGTTCTTATTCAATTAATGGCGCTAATCTTTTTCGAGTTTAACAGATTCGAGATCTCGGTGTCTTATCCCACGAGAGTCTGCAGTTTAACTTACACATCGATAAAACTGCAAGCGATGGGATGAAAATGCTCGGTTTTATTTTGAGAATGGGGGCAAAGTTTAAGAATATATTAACTTTAAAACAACTATATTGCTCATTAGTACCAAGTTAATTATAATACAATTCAACAGTATGGTCACCGTACTACAAAGTCCATTCTCATGCCTTACAAAGGTATAAAATAAATTCCTTCGGTACATCAATTTTAAAATAAATATTTCCATCAAATTTATAAATTACAATAACTTACGCACCCAAACCAGACTTCTAGTTAGAAGACTTTTAACTTATATATTGTTTTTATTCAAACTTATCAAATCTCTAATTGAAAGCCCTGAATTATCGGAATTAATTTCTATGAATGTACCTGCCAGACAAACTCAAAGCAGACACTTTAAAATATAACAATAACCTCAATACTAACTACTCTTTTTATTCACTAATTCCAAGAATACATCACCGCGCAAACAAACACTGTGAACTTATTGATGTATTTAGTGTTAATAATTTTTGAGTTTCAAAAGGCAACTAATTTCAGACCTGTTTGTTAGTTATCAACTTGTATTATTTATTAGCTTTAAATATGAATGCAACAATATAAATAAAAATGACTAGATATACATTTTAATGTTAAATTCAAAATAATCAGTTACATTATCAAAAACTGACTTACCAAACACAGGCAATTCTGTCGACTGACCAGTCCAAGGCAGTCCAAGGCAAGATGTGCTGGGCACAGCGGTATCTGAAACATATACAATATTTTGTTAACATTTCTCCTCGGAATTCCAAATTAAACCAACTTGGTTGTGCCATTATATATCACATAACTTTCTACTAACCATCAGGCGATTCGCAAATAGTGCGATCGCTGTCGTTGATGAAAATCATTTCGACATTTGTCACCAAGTCCACCACGCTGTCGATTGGATGATGCTCCTGGGAAGCACTTGGTGACAGTCTGCCCCCTTCCGTCTTGAGCCTGCTCATCTTTTCTCCACGAAGCTCCAACTTCCTTTTTGTTTTTATGTTGTCCCAAAATTTCTTGAGCTGCGCTTGAGATCGCTAAAAAGGAATTCAATACGGTATTATAATCTAGTATACTATTACGGAGTGGGAATAAAAGAAAATTATGATGGATATATGAATGTGGATGAAACGACGTGATGGTTGGTTGGTATTATAATAACAAACGATAATTTTTATTTTATTTTATTTTTTTTTATTAATATCAATAGCAAAATTTGTACATTATGTAGGTTTAAAGTATAATATAAGTATATTTTTTGTATTTTTTTCACAGTCCTCCTCACTAGGGTTTCCTGTTCTGAGGCGGCCTGTAGTTTTTCTTAAATTTTTGTGTTTAGTTTTGAATTGTCTTTACATTGTCTTCATAATGTTTGTAAGTTGATTGTTACTTTGATCTCTAAGCCATGTTTTGACTTTTGTTTTAAATATACTCATTTCGTTTATTTTTTTGGTTTCATTTGGTAGAGCATTGAACAATTTTATAGCATGGAATTTATTATTTCTCTGTCCAAAGGATGTGTTTAAACTGGGAGTAATCAGGATATTTTCGCTTTTTGCCCTGGTTGTGTATTTATGTTGGGCAGTGGAGTATTCGGATATGTTTTTTTTCAGTTTAAATAAAATATTTTTTGAATATAGTTTCTGTACATTGTAAAAATTGAAGTTTTTGAATATTTCTTTTGTCGGAGTTCTAAGCGGAACTTTCAGTATAGTCTTTAATACTCCTTTTTGTGCTATATTGAGCCGCTCTGTGTGAGTGCTCAAGGCAGACCCCCATCCAGTTATTCCGTACTCTATTTGTGATTGACACAAAGCATAGTATACTTTTTTAATATCGTTTATATTGAGGATATTGCGAATGTTTCTAAAGAAGTATATGTACCTGGTTAGTTTTTTTGTAATTACATCTATATGTGAGTTCCAACGGAGATTATCATCAATTTCAATTCCAAGATATTTGATGCTTTTGGAGTGTGCTATAGTGGGACAGAGGCATGATAAGCCTTGATTTTTTTGATAAATTCCTTGGCATGAATGTAATTTGAGATTAAGGTCCTCTGACGGCTGCCCTCTGGCTGTTTTAGAAAAAGTCAGATATTTTGTTTTATTGACATTAAGCGTCAGGGAGTTTCTTTTAAGCCAGTTTTGCAGGAGACCAAGTCCGTGTTCAGCTTCTTTGTAGGTATTTATCCAATCTTTTTCTTTAAATAAAATTACTGTGTCATCAGCAAAACTAATGATTTTTCCTCTTGTTTCTAGGTTACAGATATCATTAATGTATATTAAAAATAATATCGGACCTAGTACGCTTCCTTGTGGTACTCCATGGTTGATTAGGAGAGGTTTGCTTTTTCTCTTGTTAATTTGGACGCTCTGTGTACGCTCCGTCATATAGCTTTTTAGTAAGTTTAGTGTTGTACATGACATACCAATTTTTGAAAGTTTTGAAAAAAGTATTTTGTGATCTATTGTGTCAAAAGCCTTTTGTAAGTCTATGAAGATTGCCAAAGTTTTTTCTCCACTGTCTAAACTTTTAGTGATCATATCGGTAATTTTTTCTATGGCGTCACTAGTACTTAAGTTCTCCCTAAATCCATACTGAGTTTTTGATAATTTTTTATTGTCTTCTAAGTAGGATAAGAGTTGTTTTTTTAGTATTCTTTCCAATATATTTGAAAATGCATTTAGTAGGCTTATTGGTCGGTAATTGTTTATGTCATTTTTACATCCTTGTTTAAATATTGGTATAACAATCGCTTTTTTGAGGGCTGTAGGGAATATGCTATTCGTTATAGACATGTTGACTAAGTATGTAAGTGGTTCGATAAGTTCTTTACAGAGATATTTTATTGCGTTGGTTGAGATTGTGTCCTCCCCCGAAGAAATATTTGATTTTAAAGAAGAAATTGTGTTTTTGATATCGTCAGCTGTAATTTGTTTAAAATTGAGCTGATTTCCTTGCCCAGGTGGTTCGTTTATTTGTACATCTTCGTTACATTTTGTAACTTGCTTTGCTAGATTTGATCCTATATTTATGAAAAAATTATTGACGTATTCAAGTATTTGGTCAGGATTATCAGCGTATGTCCTGGGAACATTGTTTATATTCAGCACGTCAATTGATGTAACGTTGGCAGATTTAGAACTGGTTTTTTCATTTATTATTTGCCACATTTTCCTGGGATTTTGTTTACAATCTACAATTTTTTTCTTATAGTAGGTTTCTTTTGTATACATAATAACTTTTTTGCAAATGTTTCTGTATCTTTTGTAGTATCTTAACATGTGTATATCGTATGGAATTTTTTTAAGTTTCTTGTGTAACTCGTCTCTTTTTCTTATGCAGTTTATAACATTCTGTGTAATCCATGGTTTAATATGTACATTTTTGTGTGAGATTTTCTTAGTAATTTTTGTGGTATTAGATAGTATATTATTCTGAAGAAGTTCTATGAAATAATTCCATGCATCATTTGTATTGTTCATACTTTGCAGTTTTTTCCAATCGGTACATTGTAGATTATGTTTAATGATATTCCAGTTGATTTCTGTTTTTTCTGTTGTTAATGGTTTTTTCTTCATTTTATTTGACTTGTTTATTTTTATTGAAAGCATAGTTGTATAATGATCGGTTATATGACGGCCGGCGTGGTCTAGTGGTATACGCTTTTGACTACAGATCCGAAGGTCGCGGGTTCGAACCCGGCGTGCGCAAATAAATTTTATTTGATTAATTTGTGTTATTTCACAATTAATTCATTTAAAATAATATATAGTATATTTGCGGCACGTTCCAGAGTGGAAGATACTCTCAGTATCGCCCTGGTGTAAGACCACCATTCAGAATTGAAACGTTGCTTGAAATGGCTTTAGCCGTGTTTGGTGACCAGATCTGAATAGCCAGGTACTTCCCCACCTTCCTCTTCCCCATCTCCCTCCCCTCCCCAATACCCTCAGCCTCACAACATACCCCAATTGGGGATGCCATAGTCTCACTGGCTCCAGACGGGAGCAGTTGGGACTCTTGTGCGGTATTACTGTAAAAAAAAAAAAAAAAAAAAGTTGAATTAAATACAACAGTTTGAGTAATGTCTTTTGTTTTACTCATTATATGGTCTATGCAACTTTCACTGTTGTCCACTTTTCGAGTAGGAACATTTATTAAGCTTTCCAGTCCATGGGATGCTAGCATCTGCAGATATTGAATTCGCTTAGGGTGTCCATTTTCTAAAATATTTATATTTACATCTCTAATAATAAATATGTTTTTCGTTTCTTTAAGAAGGCAGAGTTCCTCGTCTACGGATTTAAGGAATGGGTCGATGTTTCTTGTTGAGGGCGATCGATAGATTGCTAATATAGCTTTTTCTTTACTGATTTTAATTTTTAAACAATTGGCATTTGTGATAATAATTTCTTCAACTTCGGCTTTTATTTCATTTTTAATGTATATAATTACACCATCGTTTTGTTTTTTGTTATTCAAACTTGAGTAGGTTGTATATCCAGCAATTTCCAATTTCATGTATTTATGATTTATCCAACATTCAGTAAGTATTATTATTTGAAAATTAACTTTTAAATATTTCAATAAAATTTGCAATTCATCAAATTTTTTTCTTATGCTTCTTATGTTTTTGTGTAGTATATTGAAAGAGTTGTTATTTAAATTCGATAGATCATTTGGTTCCGAGGTTAATATAATGTCAGCCATTTTTATATTTTTTTTCGTAATCGTTTTTGTGCCCTTTTGTTATACAATATTTTTTATATCATCTACATGTTTTATATAAATTATTTTTTCGGTTGGCATTCTTCGCGTCATTATTTTTCCATCTTTGAACCAAACGTAGGAGTACATTTTTTCATTGGCAGATTTTTTCGTTTTCCAGAGCAGTTCCCTTTGATATGGGCTCAATTCCTCTGCAATATAGATTGGTTCGGTGGAGATATCTTTTATAGCTGCATAATTAATATTTTTCCTTTTAGAAAGAAGATTGTCTCTTGTCTTTTTTTCCGCAAATTCCACTAGCAGTTTCGGTGGCGCATTGTTCCTTCTATCATGTGTCCTTTTTATATCAATTATATCATTGTGCTGGATTTCCATTCCTGCCGCCGCCGCAACTCTTTTTACTATCTCCATATGCTGCTCTCCATTTTTTTGGGGAATGCCCGCTATTTCTAAGAAATTAGACCGAGATTTGTATTCGAGGTCTGAAATTTTTATTTCAAGTTGTTTAATAATGATATTCTTTTCCTGGTGTTCCTTTTTTATGTTTTCAAAATCATTTTCAATTTTTTTATTTTGTATAATTGTTATTTCTAGTTTTTTTATTAGTTCATCGTACTGACTACTCATAAAATCAATGCTTTTTTGAGTGTCCTGGGTTTGTTTTTCAATTTTTGATATAATTTCTTTTTTCATGGATTCAAATTTTTTTTCAATAATCTGTATAATTTTATCAATGTTAAATTTTTCTTCGGTTTCCGTTATAACTCCCTTTCCTCTTGTATTTGCCATTTTCTATTTCTTTTTTTTTTTTTTTTTTTTTTTGGTTTATTAATTATATTTTTATTAATGTTGGAACAAAAATACCCCTAAGTATATATTAATTTATGTAAATTGTCTATGGCGAAATAGTTTTGTATTGTCTATGGTTATTGTATGTTTTCACCAAAGTTGATTTTGGGTTACAATGACAATACTCTTTTTGCACTTCAATTTACAAATGATTAATTTCACTGCCACCGTCACAAATACTGCCACTTTGTCTAGCGTATCACTATATATTGTTTTTTTAAGCGGGTTATGTTATTAGGTTGTTTTATTGACACTATATTGATATTATTTACGGTGCTGTCAAAAACGGCTAGTGAGTCAAATCATAGACAAGACTTTAGTGAGTAAATAAATACCTTTAGTTCATCAGGAGCACAAGTATACTAAAGTTATAATTAAAATTAGGTGAGATTTTGTATCGAAATAAAGTGATGTAAACAATGTTATTTGTGTTTTAATAAAAAATAAATAATGCCATCACAAAGTGAAAAGCAGTTAGAAGAAGTTTTCTTCGAAAAAAAAAAAAAAAAAAAAAAAAAAACCTTTAGATTGTCGGCGATCGAGTTAAATTCATCCGTCACCTTGTCCCAAGCATTTTTCTTATCTCCGAGCTGCTGGTGATTTGTGGCAATGGAAGAAATGGCTGGATATTTGCATATCAAATCAACCAAACATTTCTTCTCATTGGGTGTGACCACAATACGCGAACTCATTTTTTAAAAGCACTCACAAAACACGAAACAAACGAACTAATGGAGTCTGACAGCAGGTTGATAATATGCAACTCGGCGTAGACATGTAAATCCATAGAGAATAGCATAGATAAACGTACAACTTGTCACAAAACGGGGAGTGTTGTGATAATTATAGCGCAACATCCACAAATTTCGGATGACGTCCCAACTTTATTTTGGCGTAGACATAAGGTACACACCTTGGTGAAGGAAGTTCCAAGTGTGGACTCTGAATTGAAGCGTTAAATGTAAGGTTGGTCGATTCTTTCACTTGAGTAAGGAATACACTTGAGTAAGGCAACCTTGAAGGATCGATTCTGAATACGGGTGTCAGATACCGTAAAGTCAAAGAAAATGATTATCTAGTCAAGAAAAACGCCCTCCGTTGTTGATGTTTACGGTCCTTGGCTACGAATCGAAAGGTCGCAGGCTCAAATTTCGACGTGAGCAAGTATGTTTTAATTCTCTCATTTATATTATTTTACAAATTATTTATTAAAAATAATCTTGCGTATGTTTGCGGCGAGTTCCAGAGTGGAAGATAATCTCAGTATCGTCGTGGTTAAATTCAAATTCGTTGAAACGTAGAAACGTTGCCTGAAATAGCCGTGTTTGGTAACCAGATCTGAATATCCAAGTATTTCCCAACATTCCTCCCTCCATCCCCTCCCAACTACCTTTAGCCTAAAAGCATACCCCAAGTGGCGATGGAATTGTTTTACTGGCTTCAGTCGGTTGAAAGTAGTTAAAACTCTTGTTCGGTAGGTACTCACATGAAAAAAAAAGATAGATATTTTGCATTTAAAAACGTTTTATCAGCTTAAGTAACATACATAACATTTATATCTTTCCAGATGACTTCCGTCTACATACATACAAACAAATTATTATCATTTATGAAGAACCAACCATGAAATTGCCCATAAATACTATTTATATAATCAATACCGTCACTCCCACTAGACACCGATTGGTTTTTAGATCTGTGCGTAAAATTTATCGTGACTTTCTGACCCAATACTGTACCTCAACCAACTAACATTCGTATTTTATTTGACTTATAACTAAAAAACGAAGTTAATTTATTTTATATTATAATAATTAAAAACACACCTTTTTCACCATTTAAATTTCCACAAACGTTTGTAAGGTAGGTACGTTATGACCAACACGGTGTACACATATTTTCAAATTTAAATTAATGAAATCCGTGTTATCCCGTATCATGTAAATATCATTACAATTATTTAAAGCAATACGTAGATTAAAAAATAATTAACTCAATCATTGACAACCTTGATATGTGCAGTTTAGCAAGGAATACGACACATTTAAATAATAAAGTCAATTATTTTAAAATCGCATACGGCAGCACGTAGTGTAAAACAGCGCGGTGCCACAAATCAATATAAATAATTAGAGTGATTACTGTTTACAGCGTTTCCTACTCGCGCGAGTTTTGTGTATTTACGAACGTGTCATAACATTTGAACGGTTGGAACTGTTCAAACGCCAAACTAACATGTCATGAAGTCAAGATGTGAGTCATTAAACGTATCGGAATATATTCCAGTTTATTTAGTGAGCGTTGGACAGGGGTAGCGTAAGGCCCCCTACCTATAACAAATAATAACTCTACATAACCCTATACGCCAGGACCGGAGAAATATAGACGCGTAAGGTTGGAAGTATCCATCTAGGTTAAATTGTGCTACATATATTGATGTTATAGGATATGTGTTATTTTAATATTTTAATTTACAACAAAAATAATTGATTTTTGAAATTGAAACCGCGAATTCCAACTGGTTCCAATGTTATTGTGACGTAGAAAATGCTACTGGCTGGTAAGACATCTGTCATCGACGTTGGCCGGTGTGACGTCAATAACGTCATACTTCTAATGATTATTTTAAAATTAATTTTTCAACCTAAAAAACAAAAATGCCTTCATTATCGTAATTTTTAAAAAAAATGCGTTTAAAACTGTAATTGGGGGTACCTGAACTACGTAGAAAAGTTTCCACGCGCAATTTTTCCACCCCTGAGAGAACGACAAAAAAAACTTCAATAATTAACGGCATTTTATATAATGTAGAGATTTGAGCGTAATGAGTAGATGTTTTATACATGAAGAGTGGATAGACTGAGAAATGAGTATCTATAATATATTTTTTTAGACTCTTCGGACTATTACATAAAAGAAGTAACAATTAATAACATATAATATATTGCATAAAAATTAAAATTTTAATATTTAAATTCCTAGGTGTACGAATGGGATTTGCAATTGGATTTATCAATATTGGCAGGACAACAACAATACAATATATATGGATTAAAACAAATAAAAAGAAGAGAGAAAAGAGAAAAAAATGTATTGATAACTGCTTGGAGTAAATAGCAAAAATCATCATTGAAAGAAAGGTAAGATACAGATTATATAAGATAATAATGTAAGCGAAAAAAATTATAAGAATTTTCTCTGTTTTAAATTTTAGTATGGAATTATTGAAAATATCAATAGCCTTTGAACAGGAGAATTAATAAAATAGTTTGTTTTAGATGTATAAACAAAGAACAACTCAGGAAGTCTTGTGATACGATTCGGTACTCGGAACGTTAATATAAATATACCTAGATATATAAAACGACAGTGAATTTAGATGATTTCGGGGACGCCCCGGAAAGTATATTACAAGAGAGTCAATCTAATCAAATAACTACGTCAGGTCATGTCAAAAGTTGAGAATAATATGATTCTGTGTTTGAATTTGTTAGTTTTTTAAAAAGTGGTGTTCAAAATGTCTTTGTAGTGAAGTGGTCCACCCTTTCTTCCTACTCCTTCAGGTTCATACCTATACTAGACTTTATTGCTCTAATATATTATGTTAGCAGCCTACAGAAAATATTAAATAGACAACATTAAATCTGTTTCTCAAATGGCTGAGGGATTTACGTATGAATCACTATTAAGATTAAGAAATTGGATTGGACAGGATTGTTTTTATACATAATTTTAGAAGTATCGTTATCCACAAACATAATTCTACGCCATTATTTATTTCTATGTTTAAAAAGACCGTTTGAAGAGAATATGTTTAATTTTTTTATTTAGTATTTCAACTATCAATTTATTAGAATAACCGTTATTAAATGCTATTTGTCTTATGGATATATTGTTTTATGGTTGTATGCTATTTGTTTTTTTCAGGTCTTAAAATACTTCACTATAAATAATTTTTGAAATTTTAGAAACGAGGAAACATTTTAATATAAAAGCAGATATAATTAACAAGAATTTTTTTATAAATCTCTTTTTAATATTTTCCCACTCAACTGGTCTTTCCTGTCTAACGATATTGTAATTCCTAATTATTATAAACTCAGCCTACTCTTACCCCTCCCCCCTCCTTCCACTTCTTCTTTCCCAATTGCAATCTATATTTAATTTTTGACTTCGGTGTATACACAATAAAATGTAAACATTATATTATATATTAGACCGGTCAGTGGCTGAGTGGGCATAGCGCTTGGGTCTCACCCGAGCGTCGCGTGTTCGATTCCTCGGCTGGCTAATTCCTCCATCACAACAAAAGCAACATTTTCGGCTTTCTGTGGTGGTAGTAGGAGATTTTCAAACATTGTTGGGTTATTCGTAACCTGGGAATGTTTGTCTTTCTTTTAAAAAAAAAAACTTTAAAAAAAACTTAAAAAAAAAATTTAAAAAACATTTATTGGACAATTTGCATAGCGCCGCTTTTGTGAGATATCACCTCAGGGGCGCTATATTGTAATAATCTACATTTATATGTAGATTTTTACTCTCCTGATGATGTTGTATATATAATCTAACTTTAAACTTTATTAGATACAGTAACAGTTGTAGGTAAAGAATTACCACCAGTTTGAGTAAAATTAACACCTTTTAATTAAACCGACTGCTAATCTCATCGCACAATTACCCTACTTTTATTCATAAACACGGGTACAATTAATCAATATGTAATAATCTATTATTTAAGTCAACTTTGTTATAACTATCTTTAATTGTGACAAACTAAACGATATTGATTCAACTTATAGACATTGACGGTTGTAACAGATATTTAAACACATGAGCTTATTATATTAGGTACCTAAGATAACAGTAAATATCAGTTGAAGACATGTATCCAATAATAGTGTTTCATTTGAAATAATCCATCACAAATACGTAAAATTTCATTTATTCAAACAACTGTCATTCTTATTATGCGTAAATTTAGCATGTTATTATTAATTAACTCCTTCCTGTACCGTGTTTTAACAATTTATATACTCACCCTCTCTCTGTGAATGTCCTAATATCTTTCTATTAAATGTAATTGTTGTTAATATCACTTAAAATGGGCGAAGCCCAACCAAGAGTCGCCCGCAGGGCCTAGCAGAAAAAAACTCGTTTAGATTATTGCTCTACTATGTTATATTTGGCCAATGAAGGAAATTTGAACAAACTAGAAGTTATACAGAATAGAGCTATGAGATGTTTACTGGGAAAAGGCAAATACGCAAGCATTAATCAAATGAGAGAATCTAAATTTGATTCCAATAAAAAAGAAACTGTTATTTAATGTGGTATTTACCACCCCAAAAACAAATAACAAAAATACCTTTGGCTGTGAAAGTCTTAAATCATATTTGTTATTTAATGTGTTAATTTTTGTGCATAAAATCATGAACAACCAAATGCCAAAATATTTTAAGGATGAAGTCGTTTTTAATAGAGATGTTCGTAATTATGAAACCAGAAATATAAAAAGAATTAGATTGTCACATATGAAGAAATCAAAATCACAGAACTTCCTAATGCGAAAGTCTGAAGAATAAATGTATTTAAAAATAAGTGTTGTGTTTATAGTAAAAATATTTAAAGTTACAAAATGAAATATTAACTTGTTTTTATTCAAATGTTGTATAAACAAAATCAATATATAATAAATATATATATATTTTTTAAATGCTTTGAGTACCTGGCTAAGTTCGTTTTTCCACTAAAATCTTAATCCTTTAAAGATAGATTAGACGATAAGGTTTTTTTGTGATTAATTCAATCTGTACCACCTAATTATTTTTGGATACTCAATCCGAGTCATTGAGATACAATATTCATTTTATTTTAATTTGTGTATAAGACGAACATCTGTCATCTAGATATAATGTTATATATTTTTACGGCCAAAAGTATTATAGGGCAGATGCGTATGTTATAAATCACGCATCTGGACACTGTACCGTACTGAAACGTTGGATAAAGAAGGAGGTAGCGCAACACGGGATAGTAACCCAAAAATAAATCACTATAACCTGACATCTAATTTATTGAAAAGTCGTTATTATTTCGTCGCCATTCCCACTGCAACGCCATAATGAAGCTTCACCCTAATACCTTTAAGGCGACCACACGGAATAAAGTGCAGTATCTGCAATAGTTGCCGGCCAGTGTTGTGATTCCGTCCCAACTTATATGGGTCACGTAAATCTTGCAGCGAATGAGCAATTGTGCAAAAACAGTGCCGCAATTTACGATCACAAGTTTGGACAAAACCGCAAAATGGTTCATTTTCGCCAAACAATATGGACAATCAGGTAACGGGTTTAACGGGTAAATTTACAGGTTATAAAATTAATGCTTACGTAATTATTTATGCAAAGTATTTGTTAATCCGTGAAAAGTGGATATCTTGTGGTATGAAAGCATACTTATTTTACTTTCCATTTGAATGGTCCTTAATTATTGACCCCCTGACGAATAAACGTGTTTTAAATTTTACACAACTGATAAAAAACCAATTTTCCTATGTTTCTGAGGTATGTAAAAATTTAAACACATTTATCAGTAAGGCCGTGTGTATATCTTAATATATAAAATCGCATTTCACTGTGTTCGTACACGCTAATCTTCGAAACTACCGAAGTAATTTTCAAGAAATTTTGTGAATGTATTTTTTTCTATTCATTATAAGTATAAATATAAAATACCGAGCGACTCTACCGGCTCGATTTTTAAGCTTTATTTCGACCAAAATATCATATAGGTACCGACCGTTACTTCTAGCCAATTACTCGAGTGAACACCTGCCGGTCTAGAGTCTCACTAAATGGATTTAGACATTTCGGGAGGCTCTCGGTTAAAATTAACAAATTTATGTAATTTTTTACTACATTATTACAAATCATGTAGATATCTTCTTATATGTATGCCTGACAAAGTCGCAGCACGAGAGCATTTTATCACTTTTCCTATTATTAAAAAAATCACAAAAAGAAAAAAAAAGTTAGTTAAAGCGGGGATCGAACCTCGGTTCTTCACGATGACAGTCGGGCGCTCTGCCTCTAGACCGCGAAGCTGAGTTTGGAGAGTGACCTAAACCAGGTATATAATATTAGCTAGGCTCCTATAGCGAAATGATCACGGTTTTTCGTGACGGTCATGAGTCGGTTTTACTCCGGTCCTCGAAAATGCATGACGCGCGTAAAGAAGTTTCACTTCAAACATTTCACTTCTTTAACTTAAAAGTACACTTAAAAATTAAAATCTATATATATATCATTGCTTACTACCTTACATAAGTACATTTTAATTTTGCTCACTGATCTTAAGAGCAAAAAGTTTATTTAAAAATATAATAATTTTATTTACTGATGTCAGGCTATTGGGAAGGAGATTGTATATGTGAACACCCTCCTGGCCTATGTTTTTTACCACTTACAGTCTTCTCTGAATGTGTGTATAGTTTATAGTGTTGTCTTGTGTAGGGTTCGTGTGCTTTTAATATTTTTACAAACGTTGTGTTCGTGTGTATGTGTTATGTTCGTACAGTTACCTGATTTTAAGCAATTTCGTTTATTGATATACTTTTTTGGGTAACCGGATAAATCATCACAATGATAATTCATCACATTTTTAAAAAGTTATTGAAAGTGATGAAAACTTTATTAACTAGGTTATGTAGGTTACGTTAGGTTAGGTTAGGTTAATTTTTTATTTTTTTATTCCTTTCTAATGACTTTATATCACTTTTTAAAAGTGTGTTGAATTGTCACTGTGTTAAGTTAGCATGGAAACCTTTATTGGTGGGGGTATCTGGGTTATTCTTAAAAAGTTTTTTTTTTACTTCATTCTGTACTATTTGAAGGTCGTTTCAATATGTAATGTATGTGTTTCCACATATTTTAATTGAATAATTTAGATAGGACTGGATGAAACTAAAGTATAATCCCCTCGTTACTTGTGTTGGTAAAAGATGGGCTATTCTACCAAATACACCAATTAGTGGAATAATTTTTTGTATGTGCTGGTTAAATGATAAGTGTCTATTAAATTCTTAAAATTCTCCAAAATAGGGCAGTGAGAACAATACTCAGACGAAATAGATATTCAAAAATAAATAAAATGTTAAACGAACTAAATTGGCTAACGGTGAAACAGATGTTGACCTTGAACACGATGATACTTTTACACAAAATAGTAAACAACCTGCTACCAAAATATTTTTCAAATAAAATTGTATACAACAAGGACATAAACAAACATAAAACTAGGACGTGCAATGAAATCAGGCTACCAAAAAAGGACAAGGCGAATACACAGAATAGTATATTATATAAAGGGATGAAATACTATAACGCGCTACCGGAAAACCTAAAGTCTGTCCCGAAAGTTCAAGATGTTGTGTAGGAACCACATCAAGCAAAAAAAAACATAGTATATTTATATTATTTATTTTTTTTATTTATTTATTTATCTATCAATATTAATTGTAATTGTAATATGTAATAAATTAATTAGTCATTTGTAAACTTAAATGTACAAATTACTAAAATAAAATTAATAAATAAATAATAAAAAATCGATGTGTATGGTGGGTTCCAGCTTAAGAGATTGTATTGTTTTGGACCCGATAGGTGGTGTTGTTCTCGAAATTTAAATTTCCAATCTAAAAATACATAAAACCACAATTTTTAACATCTGTGGCAGGACAACGTCTGCATGGGCCCACAAGTATTATAAAGAATAATCATCGCATGAGAATTCTACCCCAAGGTAATGAATTGGTCATAGACTTGAGTTCGTTCTCTTCTCGTAAAGATCGCCCCCATGGTAGAGAGGTAAGGCTCTCTAGACTTGTAAGCTGGAGGTCACGTAAATTTTCTTTGATTTATTAGCTTTACTTCACAAATTACTCATTGAAATTAATAAATAGTATATTTGCAGCACGTTCCAGAGTGAAATATACTCTCAGTATTGCTCTGGCGTGAGTCCACCATTCATAATTGAAACGTTGCTTGAAATGGTTTTGGCCATGTTTGGTGACCAGAACTGAATAGCCAAGTACTTCCCCACCTTCATCTTTTCCAGATCATTCCTCTCTCCACTACCTTCTGCCTCACAACATACCTGCCACATTCCGCTACCTTCAGCTTCACAAAATACCCCAATCGGGAATGCCATAAACGGTTGGTAGCTGTTGGGACTCTTGTGCGGTATTCAGATTAAATAAAAATAAAAATCTTTTTGCAATTTTAAAATAAAGTTGGTAAAATAAAACACAATAAAGTTGGTAGGTATTTACGTATATACTTCCAAGTATTATGATTTTAGAGGAAATAAGATAAAAAACATAATTGTCAGAACCCAAGGTTTGCTGTTCATAGAACTACTAGTTATACAGAGGTGTAGGTATTCATAAAAAAACATATTTTTACAAATTACTGTTAAAAAAATATATATTTTCAACTACAAGCGGATCAAACATTTCATGGTCGCCCCAAAGCGTGGCGTGTTTTAAGCTTGGGAACTTTTATGTTTTAAATGATTGAATCCGTTTACACAATTCCATGTGCAGAATCGTTGCAATAAATCCGTTTAATCCAATTAAAGTAGTAAATTTATTCAGCATGACATGTAGGCGCTAACAGGTACATACAAACACACATTCATCTACACACACACGTGGTTCTATTCATAAAGGTTCACCATAAAAATGATCAGAAACGTATTTTTTTTCAATATTTAACAGGTTTTAATAAAATACTATTTTTTCAGAAAACTCGCGTACACGCGTTACATCAAAATTTCAAAGCAATCATTGAAGAACTTTCGGAGATTTGAGATTTTAAACAAACTAACATTTACATTATTATTTATCGTTTACAGATGAATAACTTATTAATGCTTGTAAATTTCATTATTTAATCAATATAGAAATTTATGTCAACAACTGTCAACGAAACATAAGAATGGAAGAAGACACAGAAAAATAAATAAGTTAACTGTCACCATTGGAACTTGCACACAAATTCTCTCATCTTACCGGGACTAACACTCTACTAATTGAGTTACTGAGACTTATTATATTCGGTTATTTTCATTGATCTTATATCTCAAATTAAGAGTTAACAATATTACTCTAAATAAGAAAATGAATTCCCATATTTTTTATTGGTCGCAATCTTTGAAATGATTACAAAGTTCTCAACAGAATATATTTGCAACATAGATAGTGCCTCGGATATACTCATACGATTTATTTGACATTTATTAACTTTCATTCTGATGATAGCAGCCAATTAAAATATGAAAAGTATTGATAAGAAGAAGGCTCAGAAAATAGCGGGAAGATGTTTGAATTTAGAGAACTAATAGGTTTAATGTATTTAATATCCGTCGAAATAGAACCGTGTAGATAAATAATTGACGGCGTCCCTGGCCTAAACAAAATACTTTAGACTAGCAAGCCGGCGTGAGGCAGTACTTTTTTTGGATCTTTTTTTGTTATTTCACAATTTACTAATCAAAAATAATATAAAGAGTATTTGCGGCACATTCCGAAGTGGAAAATACTCTCAGTATTTTTCTGGTTTAAGATCACCATTTAGAATTGAAAAATTGCTTGAAATGGCTTTGGCCGTGTTTGGTGACCAGATCTGAATAGCCAGGTACTTCCCTATCTTCCTTGTCCCTGTTTCCTTCCTCTCTCCATTACGCTTAGCCTCACTACTTACCTCATTTGGGAATGCCATAGTCTCACCGGTTTCAGACGGTTGGGAGCGGTTGAGTCTCTTGTGCGGTTTCACGTAAAAAAAATAAATATAAACAAAATATTTCTAGAACTAGAAGTAAAAATGACCTAATTAATAATCTGGAGGTAATATTTTTTTTTTGTTTTACATATTATATTTGCTATAATTTCCGTTGAAATTATTGCACGAAAAGGTCTAATACGCATTGAAAACCTTACAAATCATATAGATGTGTCACGGTGTCGGGCGAAGTGACAAATTCCCGGGGATTTCCGTGGCGACAGCTTTTATCCTGTCGGAAGGGAGTGACGTCTGGGCTTGGCCACACACAACCGCTGACATGTCGATCAAACCGACCTGTATCGATTCAATCACATTAAAGTAAGCGGATTTTCCTGAAACTTCAATTAGTTTTGCCACCTTGTAAAAGCAAATCGTTCTTCCTGTCAATAAAAAAAAATATATTTAAATAGATATTTTAACGTACTTTTGTACATCCTTTCATACCCTGTATAAACTGATTTTTATTCAATAGTATTTTAAAAAGTTCAAATCTGGTTATATAATCAACAACTTTATAGCAAAAAATAGAAAGTTAGAAAAAAATATAATCTATAACGAATCATAGGAAAATCCCAATCTCAAAGGTAAGTACTTAAATGTGTTTTGCTTATATAGTATGGTGAATTATTATAATAATATATAATTATATAATATTGTTAATAATAATAATATTGGACAATTTATATAGCGCTGCTTTTGTGAGATATCACCTCAGAGGCGCTTTACAGTTGATGCAGGTATCAAAAAAATATAAATATTACAAAAATAAAGTGAAGTTAAGTTAAATAAAATAAAGAACGGGAACAGGTGAGCAAGAATCCTAGGTGGTGAAGAAACTGGACCAGCTATATTTGTCCTGTTATTAATTTGTTGTAAGAAAAGTGTTTAAATCTGAGTTTATTTTTCCTGAAATTGTTAATATTGAACCACTTCAATAACATCAATAACTGTTATTCTATGACAAAAATATAAACGAGGAAGCCCATTTACATTCAAAACTATAACAAGAATATCTGATCCACTCGTAAAGCTTGAAGTGATGCGTTCATTAAATATTACCATTCAACATTGCAGAATATTAAGTGTATTTATACAACATACTATTATAACTGCAATTCGATATCTTCTTCTGATGCTATTCCCCATTTCGGATTTGCACTTAAAAACATCTGTTTTCTGTCAAATATGAACAGAGAAACCAAAAGCCCATTCAGTACAGTTCAACTGCACTTCAACTCATATTTATTTCTGGATTTTATAAGCCGTTGTGTTTCACAAAGATATTCATAATATGTATTGCAATAATATTACTAAAATTATCTTGACGAATTTATTATGCAAGATGAAGGGAAAATTAATAAAAAATAAATCAATTATGTGATAATGATATTTTCTATTAAAAAATATATATCATTTCGTTTACATTACTTTCATGTTTCATCAGGACAACAAAAAAACAGATGGTGATGTATAAAATCATTTAATTTCAAATTAATACTTAAAAACGTTAAAACGGAGCACCATTCTTTGAATAAATAAATTATTTGCTTAAAAAAATGCAAAAGAGTCCGCGGGAGAGGTTTTTCAAATTATAATAAAATAATAATATTAATTAGATGATTTGTATAGGGCCGTTTTTGTGCAAAATCACCTAAAGGTCAAAAATTTTGAAAAAAATTTGGGTCAACAAAACTACTAATACCTAGGAAACAAAATAAGAATTTGAATATAAATTCATCAAAGAATGAATTACAAGAAATTGGGACGGGTTGTTTCGGAGAATTTAAACAATTCATCAAATTTCAACGTTCATTTACGGGTTCTGTGAAAATCCTTTTCAAATTCTGTTATTATATCATTATAGGCTAGTTGCTTGAAAGAACTGAAATAAAAACAGAACTTAAAAATATCTTTCACAGAACTTGAAAATTAACTTTGAAATTTGAAGAATTGTTCAAGTTCTCCGAAACAACCCGTATAGATCCCTTAATAATAGCTTTAAAATATTCAAACACACAACTAAAAAAATAAATTTAAAACTGAAGGTAAAAAAATATTTTCAAGATTTTGTTTAAATACCTAAAAAAGAAAAATAAAACTTCTATGAAAAATTAAAACTAGTAAAAATCTTTCTAATAACTAAAAAAATAATACCCCTTTCCCATGTACATAAACATAGCTTTTTATAGGAGTACATTTTTAAAGAATAATATAGAAACGTAATTATGAAAATTAAATATTTTTTATATATTATCCACTTGAAACATTACTCAGTTAACAGTTAATTTTATATTATTTTGTACATTTAAATTTAAAAAATAAATAAAATCGTGTTTAAAATCTGTATAGTCTTATTATTTTCCGAAGTTATTCAATCGCACTAAATAATATAACGTGATGAAATAAAGTTACAAGTATGTTCATGTTCATTGTCATTTTCAGAATGAGCTTACTCTTAAAGGTAAGATTAATATTACGGAGAGTAGATACCTACGTCCTTTAGTACCTGCCATTCTCAGTCGTTTCCACAAATAGTTAGTCTCCTTCTGGAAACTTCACGAAACGTGTGTTACCATAACAACCACTTGAAACAAGGTGTCAGTTGTGGAACCGTGGAACTTAATTAGCTCGAGTGATAACTAACACGATTGGATGAGAGAAGTTAGCGGAACTGTCATTCAATTACAAATCTCCCGTACTTTGTGTTATATGAAAATGTTACGAGATTATTCTGCTCACGGGGTGCAAATTGTGCATTCTACGAATCTGTGAAGCTTTCGGCTTGTCGAAAAGTGATCACTTTGCTTCTAAGAAGAGATTATTATTTTGTACGACGATGTTTTTTAGAACAGAAGTGTACCGACGCGAATTTATCAGCGTGTATTATGTCACCAGGTTGGAAAAATTCGAAGAAAAATGAAAAACCTGACGAAAAGCTACTTGAAAATAAAGAATTGTAAAATGCACTGTTTTATCGTTAAGACATTTACAAAATTATCTGCAATACATAATATTATATTCTTAATATAGTATTTTTATTATTAATTTTGTTTTTGGTATATTTATACCGTTGATATTAGATAAATAAATAGTTGTATTCTTGATTAAATATACAGATACCTATTTCAACTTAAAACGCAGTTGACAACATCATCAAATTGGCAATCAATTCGAATGACCACTATGTTTTAATTACAAATTGCTCGGAGATGTAGCAAATGTCGACCATTTTCCGATTCGTGAAAACGGATCACTGATCTTATTTCATTTTAACCCAAATAAGTTTTTGGTGAAGTTAAAGTGGAGAAGAAAAGGAAAAGGAAATGCAAAGAAGGTTGGGAATTAGACACCTGACTTTGCAGATTAGGTCACTCGCTAATGCCATTTCAAGTAACGTTGGTCGTTGGTAGTCGTTTCTCGAGCGATATGGAGATTATCAACCTCTCTACGTAAATAATAAAATAATATACTACTTGCAACAGGACGCGATACATATCATACAATTAAACGTTGATTTTTTCCCATTTGTTATTCATTTATTATTAAAAATACCGTTTACTAGGCAAATGCATGTATTATGGTGGTAATACAACATAAAGAAGAACAATATTATAACAATCATACAAGGATGTAGTAAAACCAATAAAAACAAATTATAACTATTCGTCATTTCTGTTTCCTTTTTTAGGCAGCTGTCCATTTATTGGTGGCTGAGGTATTTGGGTACCTCGGTGCTAGTAGACATATCCGGAGATGTCATATTGGATGACAGCGGACTCCAAAAAATCTGATTTTCAAAGCCCAGTCCTATTCGTATTCATACTTACATCCTTCATTTTCTCATCTATTGGTTATAATGTAATTGAGTGGTATGTTTAAATCTACTTTATTTATAATTTAACCGAGTGATAATTCGCTAGTTTTAGGGCATAAAACATGAGCTGTGATTATATAAACAATCCGGTAGGACCAGACAACAAGAGCGGAAACCATCGGGTAATTAATCTCGTGAAAGTGTTCCGTTATGACGTCATTAGCTGCTGACGCCACCATTCGTTTGGATTATAGTAACTGGACTGTACAGGGTAAGTAGGTTCCTAGAGAAGGAGAGGTGGAGAAAACATAATAATTTGTCATATCTCTATTTAAAATATAACTATTTGACCAGTGATTCCTAAAAGTGGACGAAATATGCACTCACTATGCAGATACCATGTTCATCTTTCGTTGAAATTATATTTTCCACTGACTAATAATTTGTTGCAAAAGACATATAATAACCAAATTTAATGCATCTTGAACGATAAGTATTTACCTATAGCTAATTTTACTAAATGGCTTGAAAAGTTCAGGGGCGCTGAAGAAATTTTGCTCTTATATTCTTTTAAATTTGATCCATTGTAATTTTTATAAATGGTAAATAGCACTCACAAAATTGAAAAAAAATAAAATTTCTCAGCAGTCAACGGAAATTTTTTTCTTGTAAAAACATTACATTAAACATAACTAAATCAGTTTTAAATGATAATAATCAAAACGACAGGGACAAATTTCACTAGTTAGTAGGTACATAACGAGAACTCGTATTTGCCAAACTGAAGCTTTTTATTTCCAGCCTGAGTTATGCCAAATTGAAAGTCTGACTTTTTAGACTCAAAATAATATAATTAATAGGGTTTGTGTCCTACGGAGACATCGTTATGGCGATGAGCAGTGAGCAGTGAGCAGTGAACAGTGAGCACACTTCTCGGGTTTTGTAGCCGTTAAACCCAAATTTTACATTCGTTGACTCCGCATTTTGTCGGTATTTTCTGAATTTATGAGTGCATTGTACAATATTTTTTTCAGTTACCTGAATTTGGAATCGAAACTGTGTATTACCTAACTAAGAATAATAAAACACACACGATGTAAAAAAAGTGCTTTATTTTCATTTACTAAGAATAATGAAGTAACATATGTCATATAACATATATCATAACATATATATCTTTATTGGCATTTTATTAAATTTGCGTGATTAACTCCAAATATTTAGCGTGATTCATCCTCTCAGTTTTGATGAAAGGTCCAAATTCGGATCAAAACGTTCAAAACGCAATGGAATTTAGCCGTGTTTGGTGACCAGGTCTGTATATACAGACAATTCCCAGGCTTTATGGGACCAAATCAACTACCTGCCTACCAACATAAACTGATTAAGTATGTCATAGTCCCAATGATTTCATGATGCTTGATTCCCCGGTCAGTTGTTCCCCCCAACAAGAAATAATATTATAAAATGTTATCCGCAAAAGCAAATTTTCACTCAAAACGCCTAAAGTCATTTTTACATATACTGACTTCTGTAATACAGCTTTATATCCTCTCTACGGTAAACGGATAAATCACCACAATGATAATTCATCACATCTTTAAAATGGTATATAAAGTCATGGAAAGTGATGAAACAAAAACTTTATTAAGTGGGTTATGTAGTTTAGGTTAGATTAAGTTAGGTTTGGTAAAAAAAAGGTTTTTTTTCATCGTTTCTAATGACTTTATATCACTTTTTAAATGTGTGTTGAATTGTCACTGTGTTGAATTATCATGGAACCCCTCTCTACATACGTTACAAGGGAGGAAGTATAGCAGAAATAATCACTAGGGGGCCAAAGCATACGGGGGATCAACTCTACGGGGAACAACTGTCGGATCACTATAATCTGATTTTAATAATGTATCCACAGTTAAACATTATTCTTTGATTTAGATACACCGGGTTATTTAAAATAATAATTTTAGTTTATTAACACTGGTACAATTTACGTGATGATTAGACAACTTTTAATCTAACCGGTTTTAAGCGACGTCAAAGTCCCCCGGCTAGTTTTTGTAGATAACTGCTTTGATCTGCTGATTGAAATACCAAAAGTAATTCTTTCAGAAGCTACTCATTCTTACCAGAAATCATTCAACTAACAAAATTAAAAAAAACATTAAAAAAGCCTATTTTACGTTATCAATAGTTTTATCAGTAGAGATAACTGCCTAATCATAATAACCAATTAAGTGTAAGTAAGGCGACAGCAGGTTCAACCGACCTTCATTTCTAATTGCAATATAAAGGACAGTAGTTAAACATGACTATTTGTATTTTTTGCACCTACAAAATGATTATTTATAAGAACATGCTCAGTATTGCTCATGTTCACGTACGAGTATATAGTGGATATGTTGTAGTGTGTGGTAGTGTGAATCACTCGCTTGTAAAAAAAGTAGATTTTTATACTATTTGGCATGACTTCTAAAGAACTTCGTGGATGAATTTAACTTTACAAAAATGTTTACCCATGCCACGCTTGGGTTAAAATATTTTCAATAAAATTTAGATTTCGTCAAACATCTATCAAAAAACCAAAAGTATTTTTTGCAGCAGGAGAAAATATTTTTATGAAAGCTCGTGAATTGATTTCCCGCATACATGTGGAACGCTTTGACGGCCCTTTGGGGTCCAAAATATTCGCTTTATCGACAATTCAAAGCGTGGATGAATGTCCACGCGTGTTTATTCGAACGAAAGATTATTTGTCCACCAGACCGAACAGAATCGTCCACTTTGAGGATTGCGTTTTTAAATTATTCGACTTTGACAGAGTTGCGTACATTTGATATATTTGATTAATCATAATTTGATCCAGTTTTTGGGGGGAAACGGAACATTTTAATTAAGAGTTTACCCTACGAGTTTCTACCAGTGGACGTGTTCATTACGCTTTGCTGGGATATTATATCGTTTCATTAAAAATAATCCATATCATCCATTTTCTGTAGAAAGTATATACTTATTTACTTAAACGACTGACACTTATATCACATTACCAAACATAAAATGTAACTATTTTTTGCTTTCTCAAACTAATGTACTTATTACAATACGTAATATCTATCATATTATTAATTACATTTAAATAACTACAATAATGTACTGTGCAGTGTGCACTCCTCTTCAAATACGAACTAACGCTTCTATGGAAGAGTAGTATTCAAATATCTTCATATGTAAAAACCCAATGTAATTAGACTGTATTTCTTTAATAAAAAATATAATAAACAAATCTGTATTTGAATTGTTCGTGATTATTGAAGCAGACATTTGCTGAACAACATATATACTCGTATATACCCTGTCAAATTCTGGGTAGCAAGATATGCTCACTTACCATTTGAACTGAGAGAATGTTCTCGATATATATTAATAAATAAAAAGAAAAATAACTTCTTTCAATTTGGTTCTTCGCTCATAAAATATGCAATGCATTGAGCACCGATATAAACTCAAATAATGTCATATTATCTCTTTTTACTAATTGTATTCAGCATTGGATATTACATTATTAAAAGGGCAAGCGTTTTTTTAAATACACGAGTTCCTAATTTAAAAATTTCACTCCATCGTTTCTATTTTTTTGTATCACTAAATTCAAATGGGAAAATTTGACCGTAAACGTGTACGATTCTATATAGGTAGCTACCAGAATTAACTCGCATTGAAAATTTTACTATAAAATAATTGACAACGTTTTCAATGCTTTTTAATCGTACTTTTTAATATTTTTATTTCTATTTTATTTTAAATACCTTTTATCATTAAGTTTAATGTTTATTTTTATATCTATTGTGGTTTATATAATATTTTTTTTTTTTCATAATATGTCCTATTCGCTTATGTTTTATTATTTGCATTATAGTCTTAATCATGTACGACAACCATAATACGAGCAACATCAGTCTAGTGATTGAGAAATTATAAATAAAAAATTTTATCAAAAAATCTTCAGGTTACCTATAAACGTAAACTGTCGATTAAAAAACCCTTGTAACTTTCAATTTTTCATTAATGACCGTATTGGTTTTACCTTAAGATGGGCATCTTTGTGTGTATCATTTGAACAAAAGTCATAAATCAGCATTTGTGCTTTATTGTATGGAACAAACAACGCTCATTCCTCATATATTTTACAATTCGGGATGCAAAAATGGGTACCGCCGCCCCGGGAACCAATAATTGTATAACAAACACCTCTGCCATAGATCACCCCCAATTAGTTCGCTACGTTTGATGACTTAGCAGGGACGTCCGGGTTCATGGGTGAGGTTTGTCTAGGCGGTGGATGCGTCTGCCCATCTGCTGCGCGGCGGGCCGGATCGAGAGAGACTGATTGAGGGAGGCTTTTTGACCTCATCGACTGGACTCTCTCGATACATCACCTTGCAGTTGAAGGGATGAATTCATACTTAATTAAATTTATAATTCGAATCAGTTTTATAAATAATTCAATATATAGGTGGAAGAATACTTTAAACGTCTTTTAACCTATAAACAAAGCAATGTTAAAATGGAATTCTACTATGAAGGTTTCAAAATTAGAAACAAAAAACTAGGTAGCTTGCAATGGAAACTTCAGAAGAGAAAAACATTTTTGTAAATTAAAATACTTTAGCTGACTTGGAATTTCGTAGTAGAATATTTGGTAAGTTTTCTGTTTTGTAATTTGTTCCAGATGTTTCAGTTTTCAGAGGAACAGATAAAAACACAGTCTGGATTAAAAGTGAAGTGATGTACGGAACTAAACACGTATATTATTTCAATAAGATGATCATCATGTCAAGGTTTGCATGTTTTTTATATAGATAATTTTGTTTTTTTTTTAAACTTAATACCTTTATAGCTTAAAATGTAAACAACGACTAGCTATGAAGTGCAAGGATTGAATTGTACGTCCCACCATCAACAATATCGTGGAATCGATGCGGTGGGAATAGGGCAGATACCAAATCTTTCGTTTCCGTTGTTCGTACTTCCGGAGACGTATGGGACTTCCGGTTAACAGGGGGATGAAATAAATATCACCGGATGCGGAAGAGATTCCTCGGCATGTTCAACTTTCTTTGATAAATCTTTTAAACGAATGAAGCTTCCATTGAACTTGGTAGGAAAATCTCGTATAACTGTTATTTGTAAATAATATAACGGTTAGCACAACAGGCCACGTTTCATGTTACAAAATATCGATGACCATCGATAGTGTTAAAATAGATTAAAGCCATCATAGCTACGTTGACAGTTGCGTTTGATTAAAAAGTCAATTCAAATGTAAGTGGTTTATGTATGGTTCCAATCTGGCAGAACAACGGTGAGTTGTTGGAACATGAGAAAACCTGGCTAATTATGACGTCGCGACGAGCACGTACGAGAATTATTTAATTTACTTTTCTTTTAAATCTTGTTTTAATATGCATGCAAACTTATTTTGAAATATATTTGAAAACATCGAATTTATATGAAATTGGATGTGAGGTATGATAAACATTTCTTCAAAATTGACCACAAAATGTCAGATGCTTTAGGGGTTAAAGAAAGCCCTAAACTATGTTTCATGTCAGATTAATCCTGCTGTGCCTTACAAAATAATGTTTATTCTCTTCCCGCATACTATTGTACATAATTTACAGTCCGTTACATACGGAATAACGTAGCACGCAGAGGCTGTATTTTTCAGATCCTTCATACCCAGACAAGTAGGCTTTACGTTCCGTCCGTACAGTGGAATCGATTATTCCGGGCAGCAGGCAGACTCACGTACAATATTGAATGGGCTGGCGAAACGGCTCCTATAAGGGGTTTCATCAATCAGTATTAGTGGAAGAGGACGTGCTATTTGCCGATATATCGCACAAATTATTGGAAAATACCACCTTCCCGTCGCAATTCTTAAGGTCAAACTTTAGAATATGGGTTATTATTAGAGTCGTGAGAATTTTAAAGTATATGCTTATTTATTTACGTTTTTTTGAAAACGCGATTGACGAATTATTTTACAGATTTCAATGTGATTTCTTAAAATCTATCAGCCAATTTTACAGTAGTTGCTTCTCACATATATGCATATCATTTAAACATAGTTTACTATTAAAAATAATATAATTAGTCATATTCTTAACAGTGAAATACGTGAGTTTGTTGAGAAACGGAAAACCGCACTATTAGACATCTCCAGTATTCAACCCATAGGAGGTACTAAAAAGGTTTTCGTTTTCTGCATATTGTCTAAGATATCAAATACCAGTAAATACATAAATCTTTATCCCGCGCAGGAGGAAATGACAAATTTGGGGTTGCTGTGCGCGGTTCTTTTTAGAAAAGTATGGGATAAATTGACAGTCGTTGATACCATCTGTAAATCAATGTATAGTTCGCATTTAATTTATATCCTGGCTGTGCAACTGCAAAGGTCCGAAAGAATAAAAAAACGATAATTTTTGCATTGCTTAGAAATTAAAGATCGTTGTCATAGGTATGCAATGTAGAATCTTTCAATAGTAGAATTAAGATAACGGTGATTGAATTATTAAGAAACTCAATCTCAACTGAATAAAAGCACGAATAGACATATAAAATTGAGTAGCGCGCCCGTTACATATATTATCACATATATTTTATTTAAATAACTTATTTTTTATTTTATCGAGATTTATTTACAAATATTTAACTTGAGCATTTAGTTACTTAGTTAGCCTTAGACCTTTGATTGAAATCCATAATTTTGTGCAATAAAATAAATGTTTTCCAAATACAAGCTTAAATTAGATACACAAACAACGCCACTACAAACGTGTAATTATAACAAGGTACACGATTGCACCTGAGCACAATTTCGTAGATTATTAAATAAAGCTCAGGCAAGTAATAAGGCTTAAGTCACGTGTCGGAATAGCCTTTAAAACACGTGCAGACTTTATTGATAACGTGGAATAAGAAGTAATAATTGCCACCTCCCGTTGTCCGCGCTCATGCCGCAGCCAACTCTGAGACGGAGATAATTAAAAGGATTCCTTCGTTATTTTATTTCACACCTGCAATGTGTTCCAGACGGTAACCAATTAAGAAAAATATTTTTTCATCCTCACCTGTGCCATAATGAATGAATTTAATTACATACGGTAAAGAACCCAATACTTGGCACTCTAAAAAATGTTTTAAATCCTGGTTGATTGTTAAATTTTACATGGTAACTAAAATGAATATTGTTTTTTTATCTAATCATTGAAGATAATATTTAAAAACAAAAAAAAATGAACAGAAAAAGATACAAAGCATGTTGGACTTGAATCCAGGTCTTTTGCCTTGCCGGGTGCTACTCTCTAAATTGCGTTAATGGGACTGTAACGATGCTACCAGAATATTCTGGAACGATCGCCAAAGCAAAACGCACTGTAGCGGAAACACTCTAGACGCAATGCGAGCGTTCGGCGTTCCTACCTATAGGTCTCAAATGTTCTCGATGCACCCGGGCGGCTATATAATGAGGCGCGTCGAGATGTACTTAGTCAGCCATTGATTAGCAGTTTTACGAGTGACCAACATGCTAGCGCTGCTACTGCTTGCTGCATACTGAAGCCGCCGACCACTGGTTCCCCCCGCGTCGCGCCCCCCTATTACTTCACCTCGCCGCTACAGAACCTTATTTACCTACATCCGGCTCTGCACGGACTACGAATCAATATGGACTCCTCGGGATCACATCAGCGCTGGCCAGGCTATCATTCCTGGCCAGCGCTCCTCACGCGCCTAGACCCTGCGACAACTTCGCCGGTCTGCGCCTCGGCCCCGCGGCATCGTCGCCAGCCTGCATCTCCGGTACATCTGCCGACCAAGTGCATCGCACCTTCAGCTACCTTGTTCACACTGGAGTACCCGGAAGACTCCCACGTCTTCAACAGTGCTGCACACATCCACGAGTCCAGTCTCCACTAACGCGGTGTCGACTCACGGACTACCGCCTCAACCACTTCATCGCCAACATCGTCGCCTACACCTTGTGTCGTCGTCATCTTTTTGTTACATTTGTCACATTTGTCATATTTGTCACATGAGAACGGGTCGCTTCTACGATTCGTTCTTAAGTTCAACAGCTCGGCTGTGGAACGAACTGCCGGCCTCTGTGTTTCCTCCCTCCTACAACATGGGACTCTTCAAGACCCATGTTCACTCCTTCCTCTCCACAAAAAGACTCTATACACAGCATCCTCAAAGATGACATCTGCCCTGAGGGAAATTATTTTCTTCAGGGCTTCCTGTGTGGAGTTAATATAAAAATAAATAAAAAAAATCGTTCCAGAGTCATCTCCCAACTACGCAATTCTACTGACTCAAAATAAACGCTCTGACACAACACAACTATCATCTTTCATTGTCTCCTTACCAGATCCTCAAAGGACTTTATTTCCTTCGGTCATATCCCATTAGCGCAGTTGGTTGAGCATGGTCCTATTGAGCAGCAGGCAAAACGAAGGTCCTGGGTTCAAGTTCTGTTTATCTGTTTCAAAATTTCGTTTAAAAATCGATTATATTATCTTCAAAATTAAAATATTACAATTATAGATTTTAATTATAAAATTATTCCAAAAATCAAAAAATTCTTATTTTTTATATATTTTCCTGCTGCTCTACTTACTGGACTAATAGAATATGACCGAAGAAAATAGGTTCGCGTTTATCTTTTATTATACGTTAACCCTGACGAAGAAGCCATTGATTTCGAAACATGTCGATGATTTTATTTATTTATCAACGCCCTACTGGACTTCAGAGATCTTCAAGATGACAACATTAATTTAAAACCACAATAAAACACAAATAATAAAGCATTAAATACAGTACACTTAAGTTAAGTTATTATCACAATTAACTTTAAAAGAAACTCTTTAAATTTATATACGTGTAATACAAAATAAACAATAAAATATATTTTGTATATTTAAATAAGCATATTATGCTTAAATTATGATTACCTACTCGTTATTTACATAATCCGAAAATTGCTGAACTGATTTGGATTTGTACGGGTCTAGAATTAGAACAAAAATATCAGCGACATCCATAAACTCATTTCCCATTTTGATTATATATTAGTGTGTACAGTCTCATTTTCAAAATAAATAAATATTTATAAATACTGTCAAATTAACAAATCCTCCAATTATAATATCCTGCGATTTTTCAGGGGAAAATATTAATATTTCAATAGTATCCTGAAAAAAACATTAATAATTTCATCCATATAATGGATATGTAATACTGCGTTCTGTTCTAAATTAACTATGTAATTTATAAAAAAGGAATTTTTTTTTTGCTAACGGTTAGAGTCCCAGGTGTTCATAATTGTTCGTAGCCAGTCAGTAAGACCACGGCATCACCAAATGGGGTATTTTGTGAGGCTGAAGGTAGTCGGGAAGGGAAGGAGATGGAAAAAAGAAAGTTTAAAAGTACCTGGCTAATTCGATCTGGTCACTAAACATGGTCAAAGCCATTTGAAGCAACGTTTCGATTCTGAATAGTGGTCTTACATTAGAGTGATACTGAGAATTTAGAACTTAGAATTTACATAATACGATTACACATTTCAATTTAAGCCTTACAAATTTTATCCTCATATAATTCCCTTTCCTCTTTATTTTTTTTTAATATGGGAAAAATGTTTTCGTCTAATTATTATTGTTGTTCCACAGACAATACATAAAGACACTGCAGTAAAAATATTTTCGTATCATTACTTTGCGTTTCCCGGGCCTTATTTTATTAAAGGGTTGGGAAAAAGCAATGGGATGGTTTGGAAATTTTCTATAGACAGTGATCTTCCTCCAGTTTTGAAAGTCAAGTATGTAAACTTTTATCACTCGGAATAAACCTGTAGATTTGTGTAAACAGAACTCAAATGTCACAGGCGCTCTTCTTTATAATATTATTATATATTTGTAACCATTTTTTCCACTTAGTTTATACATTCTTCGAATGGTGAATATTCATACCAAACACTGTGCTCACCAAATGCAACAATATTTAAATTATTACCCAAATATTTTAAGTCAACAATTAAAAAAATATTATTATAAGGAAGTCCAAAAAGCTTAACGAAATTCATTCCACTTAAAAGATACTCCCCTAATGCTGGAAGTGGTGAGATTACAAAGAAACCACTCCTTGCCTATAATCAATATCACATTTGAATTTTAAATTACCTTCTTTCGCTTTCCTCGCCACTTGTGAAATCTTCAGTGTTTATTCTGCGTTATTTGAAACTCAAGTGTTGGGTTTCGTTTTAACATCAATAATTAAGAATAATTTATTTTTATTTTTTATTATATATTTTATTATATTTATTATATAAGTACATTTTTGTTTATTTGTTACAATATATGATCAAATATTTCAAGACCCCTCTTCCATAGAAGCATTAGCTTGTGGCTGGAAGAGGAGTGTACATTGTTTTATTACAATAAGTAAGTAATTACATATAAATGATTTTAAACTTATTTGAAGTGAGTTATTCTTAAGATTAATTCAATTGGAAACATTTTTATTTTTTGTAAGTTTGTCTTTAAAATATTTTTTCACAGTGTTTATTACACTTAATTCTTTCAGCATTTATAACAACTATTAAAATAAATTAAAAGATACGTGTATTTTTGGTTCATTCGTGTTTTATTGGTTGAAATAATGTGGATAAAAAGCATTCTACAGGCCAATTAGATTTTTTTTATTTTTTATTATTTAATAAATATTTACACGATGATGCAGTACATTTTCTTTTGACTATCACACTAGGCTAAGGCCCGTTTTGTAATCAATCAATTTATCTATTTTTGTTATTTTTTATATTACCATTAAAAATAATCTTTTGTAGTTATAATGAAGCAAATCGTTTTTTGTATTCAGCTCAAATGTATTGAGTAATTCTGTTTTAGTTAATTGGCTTTTTTTGAAATAATTATTGCGAAAAATATAAAGGTTAGTAATTTTATTTTCACATTAGTTTTGAAACGACTGTTATATACGAAAAAGGACAATTTTTTTCATAGATCGGATAATAATATTGAAATTTTCGAAGACAGCATTACATTAGAATAATTTGCCGAAACGGTTTCATGAAGTGCTCCTAACTCAATGTCTTAATTACGAACTTAATATTTATACTTACTTCACTCGACTAGATCCATAAACTCGTACATATATCCTTTTCGCTAAAACAAAGTTTGGCCAAAGAAAATGTAGATACTTTGCAACAAAGCTTTACACTGTACTTACACTGGCCATTAGACGAAACACAAATTACGCTTAGGACGGGTGAAGAATTTGAACAATTATTCACATTTCAGAGCTAATTTTCGAGTTCTGTGTAAGATTTTTCAAGTTCTTTTATTATTTCAATTCTGTCATGCAACTAGCCTATAATTATGTAATTCCAGAACTTTCACAGAACCCGAAAATGAACGTTGAAATTTGATGAATTGTTCAAATTATCCGAAACAACACGTCCTTTATATAAATTGAACACCAAGTCTTGAATCACCATCCAATAGATATAGTATAGTTGATATAATATCTCGTTTAGTTATTATATTAGTATAAAAAAATAAACAGTTTTTATATGTCAGCACTTTTGATTTAATTAATACGTATAGTAGGTAATAGCAATAAAACGTGTATCCCTTTATAAACTGTCTGTTTTCTCTGGCAAGAGTTGGTTAAAGTTCCCAGCGATGCACACGGAACCAACAAACATCTTTCCCGGGCCATTATCGACGGTTTCCACGTGGGTTAATGAAGATCCAAGCGTTCTGAAGCGCCCCGTGCCCTCAGTGCCCGCGTGCCCGCTTGCCCCGCCCTTCCTGCCGTGCCCGGACCTCGTGAAGATAAACATGATCATAATTTCCGGTCAGATTCGTTCAACAAACACCATTTAACAAGTCGACTTCGGCTTGGATACTGCAAGTCGCGTACGGTGGGGAAAACTGCAAAATTGCACACTGAATCCGATATGATTCCCCTCGACATGGGCGGGTAACCTAAGACATGCGAACTAAACTTCAAATTTGCATCTGCTCTCTCACCTGTTCTGAATAAACACCTAGTTTCTACTTGTTTTATTACTTCACTTTACAACGTTGTTAAGTGTCATAGTTATGCTTTATCAGTTTATCGGATTCTTTTTTTAATGAAGATTAAACAAAAATTAAAAAAAATTCAAAATTTGATTTTTTACAAGGCGTTAAGCATTATTATTATTATAAAATACTGCACGTGTGGCGATAGATATTTATCTACTCTCAGTTTTGCTCTGGTGAAATAACACCATTCTGACTTCAAACTTTACTTAATGACGTGTTTACTATTAAGTGACCATATCTCAATAGTCAGGTACCACCCAACCTCCATTTTTTTCACTTCTTCTCCTCCATACTCCCCTCAACCTCATAACATACCAAAGTACAATTAATTTTGTGGGTAACAATAAACTCACTACTAACTTTTATCATAGTATATACTTCGACTTATGACAGGTATTATACAAACTTAGTATAAAGTAGTTCAACTATTGTTACACTGGTTTATATTTCTTTTGAATTATGCATTGTCTCACAGCACTCAGACAATGCATAATTCAATGACTTGCAATAGTGTTTTTGTTTACATATTTAATTAATTGTTCTTTAATCTATTGCTATTATTATCCTGTTTATCACTGTACGCTTGTAATTTGAGTATACTGTATTGTAAAAGCCGAAATAAATATAATATTGGTTTAAATTCAAAACATTGAACATTCAAGGCTCTCACGGGAAAAAGTATTATGACGATTAAATTTAACATTTTTGAGGTACTTAATAAGCTGAGTTATTCCTCATTTGCCCCACATTTCAAACAGCCGTGCAGCGTCATAACATCAGCCCTCATGACGTATATTTTGCACTATTTTTTCTGATTAAATAATTTTTTGGAAAGGTTGGTTACGACACAGCGCCGCCAACACGGTGGTTAATTACTCTTGCCGGAGAGATTCTGCTTGATAATGCTTCAGTAACAGACTCTAAAGTGCCAAATAATGCCGCACTGTTGTAATAACCGCCATTATTCCGCTGCAAGCTAGGAATAAGCAAGGAATAAGATCACCGGAATATTACACCAAACCCCTTTTTGATGCGGAAAAAAGAATCTTCTTTTATGAAAAGACAAGTTCAATTGTGGGATATTAATTTTTGTGTAGCATCTTATAAACGAAAATTATACAAATTTATTTATCTGGAGGATTACGAGCAGCATTTTTATTATTTAAAGGGAACTGTGAAAAGTCATAAACGGATTGATTGCTTAATGCATAAGAACTGACGGGGAGTAAACACATCGTTTCAATTCGATTAAAATAATTTTTAATAATTACTAGCCGAAGTCCCCGGCGTTGCCCGAGCTTTACTCAGAATTTTTCGAAATCTGATGAAGACGGTAATTTTCATCTTGTATTTTTAAAAATTATTATTATTATTTTTATTATTGATATTTTAAATAGCAGCACAGTTATCTTTGCCCAAATTCAATACTAATATACATATATTATTAAATATATGCAGTTTATATTATATAAAGTTTTGTAATTTAAGATTTAATTTTTTTATGTTTACTTTTACTTTTATTTCTTCTGGCAATTCGCCAAATATTATAAGCGTATTATTATTTTGTGTGTCAAGTTCGCAAAATTTCATGAAAAAGTATCGAAATTCTGCATTAAAGGGTGGATTTTTCGAAATCCCATGTAAAGAGTGACCTTTCACTCTTTTTGAAGTTCAAGCGTGAAAACTTTCATCAATATCGAAATAAAACTGTATATTTCTACAAAAAATATAGTTATCCACGTTGCCCGCCAAATACACTCTTCTTTGAACATATGAATGAATAGAAAGATTGATAGGTAGATTTTTCCTACATACCAATAATTATTGTTTTTTATATATTTATTTGAAAATATAATTAAAAAGTTTCAATATCTGCCTCTATGGAAAAATTCTTGTATAAAGACATGCGTAGAAGGTACATAAGTAGTATGTAGGTACAAAGTATATTAAGGTAAAATACAGTAAGATTTTGTTTATGAGGTTAAGGTTTTTTTTTAAGAATAAATCTTAGTTTAATCCTATAAATGAGAGTAATCTTAAACATGGAAATGAAACAAAAATGCATATAACATATACAAATACATATAACACATATTATATGGAAGTGTAGCTTATATTGATAAGTATACAGATAATATAGAGGTAAGGTTGCATGTTAACTATTGTTCACATCTTCATTTTATTATTTTTTATAGTATTTTGCAATAATTAATCGAGCTATTTATTGCCGACCTTCGGTTAATTCCTTCTGCAACCCTTCTGTTCAGACCATTTAACTTTTGTTCTAACTAAATTAAAGGAATGGGTGAAATATGTATTTTTTTTTCAATGAATTGTTTGCACATTTTACATTCTTATTACATTTTGTTATTATGACTCTTTTATTTTGGAAATCATACAATTTAGACATGGCAGCAAAAATCTGTTGTATCAAAAACAAGGATAGAACCTTTTGTAGATTGATAGACTTTATTGTAAGATGCATAGAACCATGAGTGTCGTAACTTAATATCAAGTGTCAAAGGACGATGCTCCTAGAAATGCAACGCAGCCAAACATCGATTCTCTTCGACGAGCTTCAAGGAAGCGTGTTTCTAACTTTGAACCTCCTCTTAGAATAGAACATCGTGAAATGCATATAAAATCAGATAATTTTCCTACTTTAAATAAGTAATTTTTTTAGTTATTTTCATTTTGCCTGGAATACAGCACGTTCCGCAACGCGGAACAATGAAAATTTGAACTGTGCGCAGCTTTAAATGATTTAAATTCGATATTTACTCTTCGCCATATTCAGACTCCATTTATACCCCTTTCTGTACAGATCCTTAAATTTATTTAAATTAACTTATGACCACATTGATATTTTTAACTTCACTATCACCCAATCTACCATCCTAATCCTATGAACCCCCACCCCTCCTCAACATGTTTGGAAAATTAATAAATAACCCTTATATTTTTACCCTTATATCATTTACTATCAGAAGTGAAAAGTTTATAGTGGGCATATTTTTTTCATAATGTACGGTATTTTTAAGATTTGATCTTAATATTTCCAAAAATAAATAAATAAACTTTCTTCCACCTTGCACAATATCAGAATTGGGGAGGTTATTGCCTCACCATATCCAGACAGTTGAACTTTTGCAAAGTATTAGGTAAATAAATTCAATTTTCGCTAGTCATAATCTCTTCTGGAATCATTTCAATAACATAAAAAAAACACAATCGTCTCTTCCAAGGACGATGCACCTAGATGATAAAAAAGCAGAAAATAGCAAAGACATTTGTAATATTTTCGTGGAATATTTCCAATCAGTTTACATAAACGATAATAACCTAACTACATTCGATATACCAGAAAAAACAAATAACATAAATATAACCATGGTTAAATTCACACGAGAAATAGTCTTAACAGAAATAAAAACTCTTGACATAAACACAAGCGCGGGGTGAGACATTCCATCATACTTTATAGCTAATTCCGGCGAAACCTTCGCAAAACCTCTCAGCATTATATATAATAGATCAATGAACGAAGGCACGGTACCTGAAATATGGAAAAGAGCCTATGTAACATCAATCTACAAAAATGGCGAAAAAAATAATGTTTAAACTTTCGTCCGATTTCAAAACTTAGAAAATTCAGTAAATTAATGGAAAAAAATATTTACAAATATCTAAGTCCACAACTCAATCACATCATAACAACAAAGCAACATGGTTTAACAAAAGGCAGAAATGTGGAAAGTAATCTCGTTCTTCTTACTGAATTCATCGTCGATCAAATGGACAACCGCACTCAAGTATCATATCATATAAGATATCATATTCACAGACTTTGCCAAAGCATTTGATAAAATTAATCAAAAATTATTAATAAGAAAACTTTGGTCATTAGGTAATCGTGTTAATTTATTTCGTTGGGTTACATCTTATATACTCAACAGATCACAGGAAGTAGCAATCAAGGGCTTCGAATCAGATTTCAGTGAAATTTCCTCTGTGACCCAACAGGGTTCTCATCTCGGACCATTTGTTGTAGACGCGGCTTACCGAGCCTACAACACATCTCGAACGCCCGAAAGCAGATCAGCATACAACAAATCGGCAAAGGAATGCAAGAGAATCATCAATAGGTAAAAATTCGAACACGACCTGCAGATCAGCAAAAAGCTGGCTGCCTGCCCGCATGGCAGCAGAGCATTCTGGTCGCTTGCGGGCTCAATAGGTCGAAATTTTTGCAAACCCAGTTTGCCACCTCTTACCAGACCTGACGGCTCACTAGCAAACACCGCCACCGAAAAGGCAAACCTTTTAGGGAAAATGTTTGCGGAAAACTCGACCCTCGACGACGGGGGTGCTGTTCCGCCGTCGGTTCCTCACTGCGGCTTCTATATGAAAAAGCTGAGGATCCGGCATCGGGATGTACTCCACGTCATACGGGGGCTCGATGTTAACAAAGCTAGTGGACCTGATGGAATACCTGCCCTGGTATTGCAGAGGTGTGCTGCGGAAATAGTTCCAGTTTTGACAAAGCTCTTCAAAATGTCCCTGAAGTGTGGCACTGTGCCCTCTGGTTGGAAAAAAGCGGTAATTCACCCTATTCCCAAGAAAGGTGACCGCTCCAACCCGGCCAACTACCGCCCCATAGCGATCACATCAGTTCTGTCCAAAGTGATGGAACGTGTGATCAACGACAAACTGCTCACATACCTCGAGAAGAACAAAATTATCAACGACCGTCAATACGGATTCCGGCGGAACCGCTCGTGCGGTGATCTTCTCGCGTATGTGACGCATGTTTGGGGGCGGTGCCTGGAACGTCACGGTGAGACCCAAACGGTCGCACTAGACATATCCAAGGCCTTTGACCGGGTCTGGCACCGAGGACTTGTCAACAAATTGCATTCTTACGGACTTCCCGCATCCCTGTGTACGTGGATTGCTGACTTTTTAAGGGATAGGTCGATTCAGGCGGTTGCTGACGGTTTCACCTCTTCCTCGCACTCCATAAATGCTGGCGTCCCACAGGGATCGGTTCTGTCTCCGACTTTGTTTTTGTTGCACATCAATGACCTTTTGACATGTGCACCGATTCATTGTTACGCGGATGACAGTACAGTTCATGATAGCTTTTTGTTTGACAAGCCCCCAAAGGGCACACAAACTCCAACGGCTCGGAGGGCTTTGAAGCAGAGAATGGACGGTTATCTCGAGAGTATTTCCTCCTGGGGTAAAAATAATCTCGTCGAATTTAATGTTTCAAAGACCCAATCCTGTCTGATTACGTCTAAAAGGGATCCAAATGATAATCTAGTCTCCTTCAACGGAAGCAATCTTCCGAACAGGCCTTCCATTGATATGCTTGGTGTAACTATAAGTGACCAGCTCAGGTACGGGGGCTCCATCGAAGCTAGAGTAAAGTTGGCCTCTCAGAAGCTGGGCGTACTGTACAGGGCCCGCAGATACTTTAATAGTACACAACTGCTCACCTTGTACAAATCGCAAGTGCGCCCTACTGTCGAATTTGGCAGCCATCTCTGGTCTGGAGCCCCAAAATACCTGAAAAAAACCCTTGACTCTGTGCAGAAACGGGCGGTCCGTTTGATAGATTCCCCAATCTTAACAAACGGACTGCAATCTTTAGAGCACAGGCGTCAGGTAGGTATGCTGTCCTTGTTCTATCGGTATTACAATGGAAGATGCTCTGAGGAACTAGCGTCATTGATCCCTTCGGCACCGGTGCGTAGTCGGGATACACGCCAAACGCGCGCCCAACATTTGTACACAGTTGACACTTGTCACATGAGAACGGGTCGCTTCTATGATTCGTTCTTAAGTTCAACAGCTCGGCTGTGGAACGAACTGCCGGCCTCTGTGTTTCCTCCCTCCTACAACATGGGACTCTTCAAGACCCATGTTCACTCCTTCCTCTCCACAAAAAGACCCTCCACACAGCATCCCCAAAGATGACATAGGCCCTGAGGGAAATCATTTTCTTCAGGGCCTCCTGTGTGGAGTAAATATAAAAAAAAAAAAAAAAAAAAATTGTTTTTCATTTTATATATTAATGAATTGATCAATGTTGTAAAATACTCTAAAATAGAATTATTTTCTGACGATTGTGTCAAATTACAACATGATTTAAACAATATATCCACCTATTGCCAACAAAATCAACTATATCTAAATGTTTTAAAATGTCATCACATTGTCTTTTCGAGAAATAAAAATAAAATATTATTTAATTATTCTTTTAACAACAACAGCATTGCAACCGTCTCAGATATTCGTGATCTCGGAATAACCCTTGGTATTAAACTACAATATAACCTTCATATACATCAAATCACAAATAAAGCTGCTAAAATGTTAGGCTTCATCATAAAAAAAACACAAAACTTTTTAATAGCATCGATATCATTAAGCAACTCTACTTTGCCTATGAATGAAGTCATTTGGAGTTTGCATCAGTTTGGTCTCCATTTTACAAAATCCACATAAAAAACCGAAGCAATTGAAAACAAATTCCAAAAATATCTTCGTTACAAGACATTTGTAAGATTTAATAATTATGAAGAGGCAGCTTCATACTTTAAAATTGATTCACTGAGTGTACGGAGACATCATAAGGATGCACTATTCCTGTATAAAGTAGTTAAAAATAATATTCAATACCCAGAGTTGCTAAATAAGATTCCATTCAATGTACCTGCGCGTTCAACATGCTCTTGTGTCCTGTTCAGGGTTGATCAAAGCAAAACGAACTCTTAGAAGAATTCTTTCGTGAACAGACTATGCAATTATAACAATAGCGTATTATCTAAGGTTGATATTTTCAGTTGCGAAATTACCAAATGCAAGAGGTCCATAAAATAATATTTCTCTGATGATTGTGAATAGTGTTTATTTCTCTATTATGATGATATTGATTGAAATCTACAGCCTCTCTCCATAGCTATAAATGTATTGTTTTGTAAATTTTTCATTTTATATAATCTTTTGTTTTATATAAATTTTTAATTTTTATTCATTTTTCACAAATTTAAATAACTTATTCCATATTATGCTGTCTCAGTTAAATTCACAAGAGGAAATCCATAATTTGTTTTATTTTACTATATAATACTTATGTACAAACTTATTAAATGTAAACTGTTGACTTCCCAAAAAATAATAATTAAATGAATAAATATTTTTTTTTAAATCATCAATACGTCCATTCACATTCACAAATTGTTTAAGAAAACTGTTTCCAGATTTCGAAGAAAAACGAAGACAATAATAAAATGAGGTATGAGTTTCCGAATAATAATATTAACATTTTCATAATGCTGTTTGCAATAAACAACGATTGTCATTCCAATCACAGAGACGGTAAGATTTTTCATTGAAACCTGTTCACGTCCTTTAATTCATGTAGCCCAGACTTGAATACATTAGAACGTTCTCAAGGTTTATAAAGCCAACCAGTAAAAAATACACACGCCACTTAAAATAGGAAAAACATGATGACATCGGCGGCGGGGAGAATGCAAGTGTTTTCCAGGCAAACTGAAAAGGTCCTGTATCTTGGTACCAAAGCATGCTAGGCTCCCCCAAGCTTTCACAAAGGTCAATATGAGGGTTGAGTGGGACAGGATCATCCCGGGGGGAGCGGGGAAACAGCAGCACAAGATGGTTCAACGGAGCGTATTATTGGAGGGGGAACATGTACGGTAGAACCAAAGAGAAGACACCGCCACACTGGCTGCAGGGGTAAGAATCTAAATTGATACAAATTATTATTTTAAGAATGTATAATTGCGCTTAATTGCGATTAATTATTAAAAATAAATCGATTGATTTAAAGGGGGGCGTGAAAAATGCAATGACTTACCGATGAATATGCTTTACTTTTATTTTGTCACGAGTTTTTGAAAATTGTTCGGAATCTGTGGAACAATGGCATCCCAGCTTGTGAAACTGAAATACGCCGGGAGGGGAAGAAAATAGATCGTTCGAATTCAAATAGTTAATCAGTTTTGATTAACAAACATAGCTTTAGTAGTTTCAAGCAACAGTTCAAATATGATTCGTGAACTGGAATAATTCCAATCCATAAAGCGGCGTAAATAAACTGTGCATATAATTTTGTAACATTTTATGACGAAAACAAATTCACTACTTAAATTAAAAATGAGTATTGCTAACTTAATGAAAATCTCTTCAAATTATTTGTACTACGGTTAAAAACTGGATTGCACGCCGTTTTTGATAAACTTTTAGTAAATTCATAATATATCCAAATTCATGCACCTGCTAATTTGCCTTGATAATGAATATACGAATAACAAAGAAATGCGAAAATATATGGATTTTTATGAACACATATTCTGACATCGTAAAAATACATTCTTGTTTTACTTAGTATCAGAAAACCTATTAATTCATTCGTTGAGGGCCTGCAATCTTTTTTACCGGGATACGAATAATTTGTAGAGATTATTAATAAATTAGCAATACTCATATTTCTCCAAGCTCGTTCGTAGCTACGGAGCTCACCATACTGCAACGGAGGTGATCAAGAAGTCGCCAAACATATCCGGAAACATAGGAATGATAGGCAAGGTTCTGTGAAAATATACAATACTTGCAAATAAATCTTTTATTACCTTTCGGTCCCTCTTCATGTCGTAATTTTTAATAGAATTTATGTTAATTTATTCGAATTCTTCACAAAAAAATGTTAGTGTATATTGCTACAAGGATGAATATTAACATTGAAACTTATCCCATATTTGAAGAAAAAAATAATACAAATCAGCAATACTGAATAAAAAGATCCAGATAATGAGTTTTTTTTAATCAATCAAATTAATATAGCGACCTTTTCTTGCTATATTTATTTAAATCCTTTATCATGTTTATCACGAATTGACACATTTATGTAAGGAAGTTTAATCAATTTTTTAATGTGTTTTTATGTGGAACCGCACAGTCGTCCCAACTGCTCCTAACCGTCTGGAGCCAGTGACACTATGGCATTTCCAAATGGGGTATGTTGTGAGGCAGAAGGTAGTGGAGAGAGGAATGATATGGGGAGGAGGAAGGTGAAGAAGGCTATTCAGATCTGGTTATTAAATACCGTGAAAGCCATTTTTCATTTTTTTTTATTTCTATACGTTCATTACAGTGTATACCAAATTATTTACATTTGTAAATAATATATATGTTTAAAATTGTTAAGATGGTGTTTTTTTATGCTGGGTGTAAGGTAGGGTTGAGTAGGTGACACTGTGGTGGGTAAAGTTTTATGTTTCGTGGAAACCTCACTAGGTGAACCTGTGCTGGGGTATTTACGTGGTTATGAATAAGTGGTATAAGCATTTACATGTATTGGTTTAATTTTACTATATAAATGTAAGTTTTTTTATAGTTACAGTACATTGATGTTTACAAATAAGGAATATATATAATATATATAAATAACCACATGTATATATACATACACACATACACATTCATCCATGAACACATTCACATACTCTCATATACACCTTCACACACACATATATACAATGTACGCTTGTGGACAGTAGACCTATTTCAAGAAAGATTTCAATTCTAAATGGTGGTCTTACACCAGGGCGATACTGAGAGTATATTCCACTCTGTAGAGTGCTGCATATAACTATGTATTATTTTATATGAGTAAATTGTTAAATAAATCAAATTAAATAAAAAAAATTAACTGTTAAATAAAATTTGAAGCCGCGACCTCCAGCTTGGTAGTCAAGAGACTTGCCCCTCGAGAATGAAGGCCGTAAAATACAATATAGTAATTATAAAATAGCAATCACACAGAAAAACTTAAATTATCATTTGTTTGCATTTTCTTAATCCTCGGTTCCCAGTTGACTGCCACTGGCCGAACAAGCTGGAAAGATTTCAACTAATGGTGTACATTGTACATTGTTCGGAGCGGCATGTTATCTGAAAATTAAACAATAAAACAACTAGACCCGGACAGAATGTAAGGGGGTTTTCTTTTCAATGTTGCACTAAAGGTTAAATCGACTTTTTCTTTTTATATCCTTCCATTGTATTCCAGGCAACGTGCTTTCCATTTGCTGCCTGTTCATTTAACCGAAATCGTATTTTTTTAATTCATGTAATTAATTTAACATCATTCGAAGATTAGTTGGTTTTAGTAGCCACTACAAACTCTTTCACGGTCGTTTTGACTTGATTCTTCCATTTGTTTCCTAACGTTTAATAAATGCAGTTAGCTACCTTCTAACAATGAAGAACGCGGAGTAGTTATATACATCATATCATTCAAACGATTAGTTATTTGTGAATATTTTTTCTAATTTATTCTAGTTATTGAAACATTAAAGTTTACACAGTTCTTAATGTAACTTACATACACTTACATTTTGAGAAGCTTAATGTGATTCTTACAATCTATTCTTAATACATATTGGTGAGGCCAACATTACTGGAAAACTTTGAAATGTAAAAAAATATTGTACCAAATAAAAAATAATTTTTTTTTAAAAAAACGTAATAATGCGTGCAGTTTTCATAATTTTCCCCAGAACATTGTAATAATTTGTCCCTTTGTAGAGTAAACTATTTTGCGTATTAGCTTTGTCCTTTTTTAGTAGTCTAATTAGTAATACTTGTAGATTGGGTATAAAAAATAAATCCCTTTCACCGACTAATATAGCGGGTTTTCGCAACAAACATTTCTTAATTATTTAGTTTATTTAATAATAATAATTATATTTGTACAGCGTTGGCATTCGCCAGATTCATATTTTCTACCTTCTGCAATCCGAATCTCTTCAAGACCCAGCTGCACTACTTCCTTTCTTCAAAATAACTCTCCACACAGCATCCGCAAGAATTACAAAGCCCCAGAGAAAAATCATTTTCCTCGGAGCCTCCTGAGTTAGTACATGTTTTAATATCAGTCCACTGGTATTGACTTAATCACAGATTGACAATTACTTAAGTAGACGATGTAAATTTGACGCACATTGCAGATATTTTAAGAGCAATACTCAACTTGATAAAAAATATTTGATCATTTTATTCACGTTTTCCAAAAACACTGCCATTTTTCGTAATATTTTTCTTGACCGTCTTTACATCTCCTCGTAAGATTAATCTAAGAATAAGTCCTCCTCTTCATCCAAGTCCAGACAATTACATAAAGCCCCAGCATGAAAAAATTGAGCGTTCTTCGCGCTGCTAATAAAACAACCTTAAAACTTGTACAATTATTCTTTTCACGTCTTCACGCTTATCGCAGATGAAGTTTCTTCGGACGCTGAAGGTTGCGACGGGATAAGGTTCTAAAGAGGGCGGTTAGAAGCTTTTAATAAAACTGTCATACAGCTGCAAGAAAGAAATAATTCACATTGTTTTGCAGACAAAGAGACTTATCAGAGGAAATGATAGAGTTCCCTGGGTCGGCACTAATGATTGTGAAACTAAGCGGTATATTAGTGACCTACTTTATATTTTTTGATTTAATCCGAACAATTTCAGAGGAAAACCGTTATTCATTTTTGATCTGTTAGATTTAATTTTCATGGATCATCACAGAAGTGATAATTTTGATGTCAGTTTGTTAAATAATGATTTTTAACAATTCGTTCACAATGTGTCATGACATAAGCAAAATAAAAACATACTAGTGCTTTAGAAAACAATTGTTTAGGCGAAAAAAGAAATGCGATGTGGGCGGTTTCATCCAAAACTATGATCATTCTTTGCTTAAATTTCAAAAACAGAATTGTGTTTCATCATCATTATGAAATATACATTTAAGCCAAATGAGGTAGCGATATACGACGTCGGGCAAGTGTTAGGCAGAGCTGAAAAAAATATACCAAGAAAGGCATAATATTCCATACTTCTTGCAGAGCTCAAAATTCTTTCACTGACAGCAATTCTGTGGTACAAAATAATATTTCAGCACATTAATAACCCTTTATATATAAACAGGCTAGAACACAATCATAAAACTCGTTTAACTTTAATGAAGGACTTATTGTACCTAAGAATATGCTACCTACCAAACACATAAATATGGACAAAGAACGTTAAACTATATGATTCCGAGTTGTTTTAATATGTTACCTGCTGAAATTAAAAATTGTGCCCCAAACAAACAATTGGTAAACTTACTGAAGACTTGGCTTAATGGAAGAATTCATTTGTATTAGCTTACAATGATATATTACTCTAAAGACTTTTAAAATTTTATTTACGTTTTTATAATTTTCTTTTATATATTTCTGTAAAATTATTCATTTTTTGTTTTATATAATTGTAAACTGTAAACTCACTGTAATAAGATTTATAATGTAAAGAACTCGTTACAAAAACTGCTAAAAGTAGTTTATCGGGACTTTTTTGCCTTACGTATGTAAATTATATAAAGTGTGTAAAATAAAAAAAGCGCGATGAATCCCCGCCTATCCAACAACTTCTTCCGATTTATAACAAATTTTTCGCTAACTCTTTAAATTTTTTAGTTCCAAAAAAAATTGTTATGTTTTAAGATAATATCTGTATATTTGTTAAGCCGGAACGTTAATTATATGAAATTCCCTCTGAATAAGTTCCAAAAATTATTAACACCTCGTTTTGTTCTGTTATTTAATATGTTTTAGGCAATAAAAAAAAATCACAATGTAACTTTAAATGTTTTTTAAAAAGATTTTTGGTCTATTTCGCGAGATGTGTTTTATTAAATATTTTCACCATTTTCGCTCAATTATTATCTTTTTTTAAAATATTGGCGTGCTCCCTCTAACATTCGTATTTACACATATCTCTTTCAAACTATCTTTCAATACTTACTAAAAGCCTTTAAAAGTCAAGAACCAAAATGTTACTAAGTCAGTGGCGATATGGGTTTTATTGTCATTTCAGTGTAATTCTTACTAAAAACGAGGACGAAGTTAGTTTAATTTACTGTGAGAGGTGAGTATTGCACAAAATAATTTATTTCAAGTAATTCTATATTCGATACTCCAATGTTAAGCTATCGTCATCATATTAATTATATTTTATTTATAATACATAGTAATTGAAAGTTTGAATATACATATTATAAAATACTCGGTTGAAGATTGCAAAACCACGGCAGATTTGCTTTTAAAAATACATGACATACAAATAAAACCGTACCATTTGCACCTTCTACATTTTAAAGCATAATCTTGGCCATGTTTTTTGCATGAATATGGTCAGAAGAGATAGCGTAGAGTCCAATGTGCGGCCGGCTATTGCAATATAGGGCACTGTGCAATGTGGAACATGCAATAGTGGCGGGCGAGATAAACGGTGCTCCGGATATTGCATTTGGGGGATTAACTGGCTACCAGGGCTTAGGAGAGGATTTTAAGTGCATTTTGTTCTGCTGAGGACAAATTATTTCCATCGACAAGATTATACTTAATTTGGAACAAACGGGATTAAATACAGCAGTAGAATATCCAAGAAAATAATGGTTCCAAGTCTTCAAAGTGGATTTCGAAAGTCGCCAGAAAAATTTTTTCAATGATAAGTAGTAAAAAAAAAATTTTCAAAAAAAAAACGAAAAAACGTTTAGGAAACATAAAGAACCCATTCTCCTTAGGTATTTCAGCAAACATAAAACCAATAATATGTATTTTTTAAAGATGATTAATTCGTTCTTCAATAACTTAAAATAAAATAATAAATAAATTTAACCTGTTAATATCTTCTGTAGTATTAAATAGAAGAAACATCCGCCCAGTTCAGTTCCACAAGATCATCAGCAATTGTAATGTACCATCATATTAATTTGAGTACACTGAGGGTATCACTTTTAGAAGTACTGAATGGTACCGACGATATAAGCCATCCAAATGATGACATTTTAGGATATTCTTGCTGGCCAGCCGATAAGCGTGAGACATCACGAGATATAAATAAATAAAAGTGTTTATTCCAGTATGTGGGGAAGTCAGTGCAGTTCCACACATTCCATATAGAGATACAAAAAAATTGAACAGAAAAACAAAGAAAAAAAAACAATATAAAACAACTGATGCTGTACTTCATTCGATTTCGTTTTACCCAAGTTTACTTCGAAAGCTCTTAGCTTCATAAAATAAAAAAGTTTCCTTAATCTTTTCATTCTTTGTATTTTCTATTTCGGAATATGGTGCCAATATAATTATTATATTTTCAATTTTGAAATATGGTGCCAATATATTTTTTTGTATTTTCTGTATCTCAGTATGGTGCCAATATAATTTGCAGATTTATCATTTACTAATTACTCCTGTTATTGCAAAAACGAACCAAGGACCCTTGCCTTGCCGGGGCACTGCTCTACCAATGAGCTAATGGGACCCTATCCGCTTCAGTCCTAGATGTGACCGTATCCTTTTCTGATTTTTCTGTTTCAGATTTTCGTTTAAAAATCGCTAATATAGTCTTCAATAAGTAAATATTACAATTTGAGGTTTTACTCAATAAAGTTATTCCAAAAAATATATTCGTTTATTTATTTAGAAATTATTTATTTGTAAAGTGTGTTGTTTAAATGTTTAACAGATCTTAATGTGAATTATAAATGATTTTTAAAGTTTACTTACGGTGTTCATTCGAAATGTGATTCTGGTAATCTCTCTGATTATTTGTTAAATAAAATAAAATAATTATATTATACAGAAAATTGACAATATTTTTATTTTGATAGGCAATGGTACCAACAAAAATATTTTATAAATACTTTTAAATTCATAAATCCTACAATTAAAACATCCAGTGATTTTTCTTCAGTGTTTAATTAATTTTGATATGTCAATAAAAGTTCCCTTTCACGTTCGTAGTTTTCGTTGAATTATTAATTTTCTTGTAGGTGCCTAGCAAAGACCCAAAGGAATTGATTAGTGTAAAGTTCCATATGATATGTTGTTTGAGCTTCCTGTTTCCCGAACACAAAAGGAAAACCCTGCTCCTGGAACCATGGAAGCACCTCTTCAAACGACTATGGCTGTATAGGAAATACCTTGTTTCACGGTCTCACAGCGGCTGGGGATTATTATATCAAGCGAATTATTTGTTAGAACATGCGGGTACATTTGCTTATCGTTTTAACCAGAAACAGCAGCTTTAAAATCGTTTCTCGTAAAATTTCACGCGAACTACAATCAAAGGAGTTATCCCAATTTAATTTCGTTTAATATTGGGATTTCAATTTGGGAGGCGGGCATGGGTACCGCTACCCCGGGAACCACCAGGGGTGCCCGTGTTCATCAGTTGTGGTGTGTTCAGGATGCGCCTGCCCATCAGCTGCGTGGCTTGCCAGATCGGGAGAGGCTGATTTGGGGAGATCCTTTGACCTCTCTAATTGGTCTCTCGACCCATCGTATTGTGCGGCATTGGGAGTGTTATAGTCCGTCACTCCTGGACACACTGATCCCAAGATTACTACCCACCCTTTATACCTTTTTACTCTCCAGAACTTCCTCTCCTTCCTCTCCTTCCTTTTCTTAAAAATAACCTTCACGCAGCATCCCCAAAGATGGCACTGAAATTTTTTTTATTTTTTATTATTTCCTCAAGGCATCCTGTTTGGAGTTAATGTACAACAATATATGTTACATATATATATAATAAAGAAACACCGACAATAATAGTGAAAAGGATACATTTTGTCCGATTGGAAAATATGACTTTTTTCCATAAAACGTGCAGGTTTTGGATACGAAATGTTTTCCCCATGCAAACTACTTGTCAGACAATTTTTTCTCTGTCTTTTTCAAATTGTCCTGTTGTCCTGTCCTATCATTTGTTGTACTTATTTTTTTTTGAATATACTCCAAAATAATCGCACACTTATATACATGGTGTCCGGAAACTCTCAGTACAAGAGGGAAACTAGTGATTCTACTTCATACAGAAAACCACAAAAACAAAATAAAGTTTCTTAACACCGTGTACGAGTATGTGTATAAATATTTAAACAAAAACCGAATGGCGTAAATTATCTTTTTTTCTTACGAATTTTTAATAGTTATGATAAATCAATATACTTCCATAATATGAATCTAGATATCCAAAAATAATACACAGAGAAAAATACAAATATTTGGTATTGCTGATTTATTAAGAATCTGTACACATTATTCGTTATTCCTTTAAAAACAGGATTGCAGGCCCATAACGAATAAATTTATAGGTTTCCTAATAAAATTTTAGTAAATTACGAATTTATTATCACAATGTCGGAATACGTGTTTATAAAAATCCAAATATATCTGAAATGCAGGTGCATGAACACTTGTTCAGATATATTGGGAATTTAGAAAAAGTTTAACAGAAAACGACCCTCAATCCCATTCTAAAAGGATTACCGAAAATTTGAAGAGAATTTCAATAAATTAGCAACACTCATTTTCTCTATGTACAAGGCAGCTGAATCGTGCAATACATATTATGAAAAGTACTCATCTAGGAAGAAACGTCAGGAATGTCTCATGAAGAAATGGCAAGTTAGATATGTGTGGTGATCCGTGTTCACGTGCTGAGAGTTATGTTTAGTTACTAAAATTATCGGCATTACGACCTCTAACAAAATACAAACAATTAACAGCGAGTGATAAATTGGGCGAGGTAGGTACCTTAGCGCTGCACCGGCGCGGCGCTGGCGTCCGTATCTCGTTAGTTTGAGGTACTCACTCAATGCTCTGGGGTAAGTACCCCCTCCCTCTCCTTTTCCACTACAAACACTTCCCCCTTCCAACACCCTTCCATAATATACGTTATCTTCACATATTTTATCTGCAACAGTCGTTATGCAATTTATTCTTGAATTGCTAAAAATATTCTTGAGAATTCTTGAAACATGGTTGTTTGACTGATAGACTGATAGTTTGATTGATAGACAAAAATAGATTATACCACTTCGCTTCGATATAGTATTTTCACAAAGAAGGATACATCTCAGTACATATAAATAAATGCACCAAGTCGGTTTTTACAAAACGCCTCGCAAGGAGAACTGGCATACTGTCATATTTTGTTGAAAGAGAGTAATAACAAAGTAATAAGTAAATGATAAATCTGCAAATTATATTGGCACTATACTGCGATACAGAAAATACAAAAAAAATATATTGGCACCATATTTATAAATAGAAAATACAAAAAATGATTGAAAAGATTAAGGAAACGTTTTTATATAATTACAATTTGAGGTTTTACTCAATTTATTTATACTGCGTTTTTACAGACGATATTTATATATATATACTTATAGTTCCAATTTTGAAAATTACCAGTTCATTGAAATTGAATAATTTTATTTACTATGCAGGGATACAATTTCAAAACACACATTCACCCTCGCGCCGATAACCTAAATAAGTATATATATGCTCTGCATAAGAGGCTCTGTGATTTCCATTAAGGTTCTTGCCATCTTCGGGGATGCTACAGGGGATTTGAAGAGACTTAGGTTGTAGGAGGGAGGAAATAAACCTTGCAAAATGTTTAAAACATTTTACGCGTGTCTGCCGACTGTGCATCGATACTGAGGGATAAATCATGCTTTCTTTGGAGCTCCTTCTTTTGAAATACCGGTAACACAAACACAGGATTCCCATGTGATGTATGAAGACTGTAATCCTTTCGTTAAAGATGGGAACCAAATACTAAGAGTGGGCTCTACACTCTACACCGGAGGTGACTAAGGAACTCAACAGAGAGGTGGACTTACACTTCGTACAGGGTCAGCACTGTCAGAAGTGTACTATAGAATATGCTTTTCACGTACACTTGTATAGTACACTGTGTTTTAAAATATATTTTTCCAAACATTTTAGTCCCAATACTCCCGACTAGAGCCAGTGAGGCTATGACATCCCCAATTAGGGTATGTTGTGAGGCTGAAAGTAGTGGGGAGCGGAACAAGATAAGGAAGAGGAATGCAAAAAGGACCCGACTATTCAAATCTGGTCACCAAACACGGAGAAGGCCATTTCAAGAAACTTTTCAATTCTTAATGGTGGTCTTACATTAGGACGACATTGAGAGTATATTCTACTCTGGATCCTGCCACAAATATACTACATTTAATTTTAAAATAGTAATTTTGTTATCCAGCTTGCTAGTCGAGAGCCTTATCCCTTGACCACGGAGGCCGTCAAAATTACAATTATTGCTCTACAACTAGGGGTAACATGCATAAAATGAGAGCCTGATTACACGATTGACGATAGATAAATATTTTTCAACCACCGTGATTTTAAAATATGTGTATCCCTTTTTATATAAGCCAAAGTCTTGTCCTTTCGACCATCATAAAATAATCTACTTACTTTATTTAAAGACTTTGCTTTCATGAGTTTAGATCTGGACCTCGATACTCGACGAAGTCATTCCACTTGAACAACGAGTGGTTCGACCCACTCGTTGTTCGAGTGGAATGACTTTTGAGGTTTGGCGTATGTAACTTCAACGAGACTCAAGAATAAGAACGTCAATCAATGTACGTACTTTTGACGGCGATTGCGAGCGGCCTGGATTGGTGAATCGATACACTGGTACATCGTTGTGCGCCACGCACTCTATTTTTGTCTGTAAAATTATTGCTGCACAACTGTGTACAGTTACTGTACGTGGCCAGCAGATTTTATAATACACTGCTTACAGTGCTGACCTGTATAAAGTGTAATTCAACCCTTCTACTGAGTGTCGTAGGAGAAAAGCCCGTAGACTTCTGAACAACTTTCTGGAAAACAGGCAATGGCTTAGTACTGTACAACGTACAGTGCTCCCAGCTTTAGAGGCCAACATAACCCTGTCTTCGACAGTGCCTCGTGCCAAAGCTGAACACTAAATGTTACATCGAATATGTCAATAAAAGGCTTGTTGCGAAGTTTACGTCTACTAAAATAAACCGCATTACTATTTTGATCGATTTTAGTCGTAATCAAACACGATCGGCGAACATTGGAGATGCGCGAGTATGATAATTTTTAGCGCCCTTTTACGGGCAATATACATAACGCGCAAGGCAGTACTTAGCCTCAATGAAGGCAAGACGCTGAATAATGTGTTAAAATGCGGTGACTACACACTTCAGATAAGTTATAATGTCTATTTCTACATAGATAGTTCACTATCCATACATAGTTCTTTTAATGGACGTTTTTATAAATTTCCTCTTTTTTTCTAATGTTTCTGTCTTTCACTCTTCAAGGGTGTTCTAGGCCAATATTTCAAATTATGGATAGAGGGAAGGTAAATTTATTTTGTTAAATTTAAAATTTCAAAATTTTATGGAAGATTGGAGTCAGACGTAATGTAAATTTTTTGAATTTGCATTGTGAATGAAAACTACCCACGTTTCTTTCGTATTACTCAGACGTATTTATTATTTTAAGTAAAATTATTAATTCATGTGCTACTTTTGGATTTCTACATTATTCATAATAATATGAAGCTCGCTTTCACTTGGCCAATTTTATGAAAGCTTCAACCTTTTATCGTTTTATTATACGAAACAAACCCACGCAAATAAATATACTGATTATTCCACATTTATAGTTAGTACAGAATTTTCTAAGACAAACAGCAAGATTGCTATGAAGGTTCTTATATTATAAAAACAGTTTTTAATTTATTTATTTATACAGGGTAAATAAGCAAAACTTTCACTCAGTATCTCTTAGTGCATCACGTGTTCGCAACACAGTTTAGACGAGACAAAGCGCGTATCAAGTGATCCATTGCAACGTGTAGCAGTGGCGACATGTGGTATACATTATTTTCGTTGAATCAAACAGAAAAATACACATAAATTTTTTACTCTGAATAAGCTCCAAAATCGTTGGTTTTTAGGTAGGTACTGATACTCTCCATATGTTTATAAATTCAACCATGTCGTCCATCGAGACGAATACGAAGTTATTTACAGGAAAAAATAATTAGGGGACGCTCGAGACGAACTAATTATTCAATTTTGAATAAAGGTGCCTTCAATGACACAAGAAGAATAGGATATAAATTGGAACAGACTTATAAGGTCATTTAAACGAACAGAAATAAGACTAAAAATTGTATTTCATAAGAAACAGTAGAAGATTTTTTTATTTTAAAAATGTAACATTGTCATGAGCGACAAAAAATAACAGATCTGTGAACTCTTTTATTTGTCTCTGTCATAATCTGGAATAATGAAGCCATTGACAAATAGTATTCATCTTTTATATGCCATCGTTAAACGGGGAAAAAATATTTTAACGGTAAGTGCCTCACAAAGTAGATTTTCGGAATTACATAAATATATATGACGATTCCGAGAGTGTAAGATACTCTCAGTATCGTCCTGGTGTATTCACAATCACCAAAATCCCGATTTGAAACGTTGCTCGAAATGGCTTTAGCCATGTTTTGTGACCATATCTGAATAGCTAGATTCTTCCTCACTACTTTCACCCTTACAACATACCCCGATTAGGGATGCCGAAATCTCACTGGCTCTAGACGCTCGGAAGCAATTAGGAACGACTTATTTACAAAATCATGTAAATTAGTCGTTTCGATGTGGATTAACATTTCAAGTTAGATAATGATCTTGAACGCCGAAACAGCTGTCACAATATTTATTTATATTTTTTTTACGTATAAATATATTATAAGTTTGGTTTTTGTATTACCTTTTGTATTAATATATGTAAACAACATCGTATTATTATTTTTATATGTTCTTATTTATGTTACCACCATATTGCGGGCATTTGCCTAGTTTGGGGTATTATAAATAATAAAATCAATAAAAATAATAAAAACTAAAATTTTTGTAGAACTTGAAAATCACATTAATACATTTGAATTAATTTATTTCAACCATCACAAAAAGTGTATTGACTTGTGGATTTTGAAAAAGTGGATTGACAAGTCGGCAGTAAATGCAATTTATTATACAAGTTTTTTTTTTTTTTATGATAAAATAATGTTTATAAGACAAAGTTTTATGCATAGCATTAAGGATAACAAATAATTATAAGCATTAATTAGTCGCCTGAAAAATCATCACAAATTGAAAATATCTCTCGAGTAAAAATAAATGCCGCCAACGGGAATTGAACCCGTGACTTCTGATGTCCGGTCAGGTGGAAAAAATACAGGTGGAAAAATATAATAAGCAGTAATTGTTGATTGAGGTACTAGTACATATTGAATCATTTGGCGGGTTGGAAATAAGCCGACATAGCTTAGTGGTTTCAGAGCACCTGACTGGAAATCAGAAGGCACGGTTTCAATTCCCGTTGGCGGCATTTATTTTTAATCGGGAGATATTTTCAATTTGTATTGATATTTCAGGCGATTAATTATTTGATAAACCTCTTTGAAAACCCATAAAATAATGTGTAACCTATCAAAAATTTGTTAACTTAATGTATGTTGTAATTATTTTTCTTTAATAATTCAAGCGTATGAAACTCGCTAGATCTCCCTCCACTTCATTCCTAAAATCAAGATGATCCATTCAGAAAAAAAGACAAACACCATTAAAAATCGGTAACAATGTTATAATTAAAGTGAAGTATTACGACAAATTGACACTAAAGAATTTCACATTTCAAACAAGAAAATCTGAATCCGGTCCTTTGTACGAAGCCGGTTGTTAGGAGCCACCCACTAAATTGCTTTGAAATATGATCCAATTTCTAGGCTCAGACAATTCCTTGCTGAAGTTTTAACACTATCAGTGACAACTATGTTGTATCATTATCCTAGAGTGCCGGGAGTATATGGTTAACTCATTAATTGTTTTCATAAATATATTAAACCCCTAATATCTCTTTTCCTTATCTCCAGTTACCTACTGGTGAATTAGGCGAAGTACTGACAATAATACGCCGCAAATCTATTGTAAAGCCCTTTTAGATGATCGTTTTGAATGGAAGCTAAAAGGCGTTTTTTTAAAGTCCTGTTGGAAAATGTTAACTTAATTACACGGAGAAAACTTACTGATATAATATAATGCTAAGTTATTAAGAATCTTAATTTTTTTTTGTAATATGATTAAAAACGGGATTGCAGGCCTTTAACGAATGAATTGACAGGTTTCCTTATAAACTTCAGTAAAACACGAATGTCATATCGCTACGTCGGAACAGGTGTTCATAAAAATTAAAATATTTTGGCGTTTCGTCATTGTTCATTATCAGTACAAACGCAGGTGCATGTACATGTGTTCCAATATATTATGAATGTAATAAAAGTTTAAAACCCGTTTGTAAAAAGAAATTAATAGATCGGCTTGGCTGATTTTTCTTCGTATACTGCTGGAAACCACTATTTACGTCGGAGGAAATGTTTGAACATGCACGAAATAACTTAGTTTAGATTATTAAAACAATGTAGACGTTTTTCTTAACCTTATAAATTAATCAGATCATACAAAGAAGAGAAAAACGTGGTCATCGATCTGTCAAAGCACGTCAAATTTTTAACTTAAAAAAAATGGGGCTTTAATGTATTTTTTACTATCTCCCTCGACAATAATAGTTGTTTTTTGTAGTGATTAAGTTGAAACCTAGAATTATTAAATAATGTAACTACTTGTTACCCGGGAACTAAAAAATACATATATTTAGTCGAGCAAAGACGAACCTGGTCTAAAAATTGAGAATCGCCAAAAAAAATATTATTTATTTTTGTTATTTTTCGGCTGTACAAAATAAATAAGCACCCGTCAAGAATATAAAAATATACGATAATTTCCTCCCGCGTCTTTCATCTGTTTCATCCTCTGGTCGTTTACCCGTCTCGCCTCCCCTGCAAAGATTCTCCGCCCAAACACCGCGCTGGGGAGACGGTTCTGTCACGGTGAAAAATCACACTTCATAATTCCTGTGGCAACTGTCAGAACTATCTCCGCACTCTGGTGGCCATCAGCCCAACTAACTGATGTCCTAAACACCATATTTTGTCGTCCGTCCCAATCTTATGAGTTATGGCGACAAAAAATCTGTCTGTCGTCACTTTGGATTATAGAGCATGCGGGATCGGCAATACATACCCATTTTAGTGAGTGAAAATCTGCAAATGATTTTTATTTACAATAACATCTGTTTATTTATAGAAAATTTAGAGATTTTTTTCATCTATAAATAAAAAAAAAACATAATAAATAAAATAGAATGAGAAATTTTCGCAAAAAAATTAAATTACATCAAAAAACTAAGGGTCCAATACCCGTGTTCTAAAATATTTACAAAAATTTCAAAATTGTTACTATAAAATAAGATGTAAGAACACAAATAAATTATAATATTTAAAAACAACGATATTAATATACATTTAACGGTAAATAGCGTAAGTTTGTTAAATTTTAGAGTATTTTGTATAAAATACAGTACAGCATCATTGCAAATTGCAGCAAGTTTATGAGTTTTTTTTTTAACTTGGGATTTAATTTTTTTATTTTTTTTTATTTTTTATTATTTAATAAATGTTTACAAGTTACATTTTACATTTTTTTTAACTACCATACTAGGCTAATGCCCGTGTTGTGGTAGTTATACATGAAATAATAATAACAATGACATAAAAGAACTAAAAAATACTTATAGTAACATAAGTATGTACCTAAGTATAAATCATAATGAAGTAATAATAAAAATAAGTTAGAAGAACTAAAAAATACTATTTTATAGAAACATAAGAAAGAATTAGAGAAAAAAAAACAAATATATTAAAATTAATAGTAAACTGAAAAATAAAGAAAAAGTATATGTATATTAAAAAGATACAAATAAAAATTAAAAATATTAAACATTAAGATTAAAATATAAACATAATTAATATAGATTGTTTAATGCATATAATTGTTTGTGTGCAAGTTTATTTATCTTAGGTATTATCTATAAGACAACATGTTTATGTTCAACACTTAATTTTAATTTTCGTGATATGAGACAAGTTGGAAAAGAAGTTTTTAATTTTTTTTTGTGTTAGGAACTCACAAATTACCAGATACAAGAGGATTGATCAAAATCTGAAAGCATTAGTAAAATAGCATTCTACGACCAAGTACTACCTTTTTTTTTTTTTTGTATTAGGCAATTCACCCTAAAGAGAGTGCTTTGTGCCGATTGGGTTAAGATATATGGTTAAACTGATGTGAATTATCTATAAGGGGACTGGACATATCATATATTAAAGTCATTCAAATCTATAAACTTATAAAGAATAGAATATACGCGAGAGTTGTTGAGAGACAGCAAATATGGAATACTAAGGGGAGACTGGTGGGTGATTTTAATAAGCAATCGATACATGCCTTTGAAAGAAGAATGGTTTTTACAATTGAAGAAGACATGGTCAAGAGTCTCATCCTCCACACCACACTGGCATAATGAACTTTCGAGTACCCGAATTTTAAACAAATGAGTTGCAATAGAGCAGTGGCCAATTCTCATTCTCGAGATACAGGAAATAAATCTTTTGGACTTTTTTATTCCGTGGAACCAGGGTTTACTTGGAATATGATTTTGTATTCCAGCATAGAAAGATCCAGTTTGAGTTTTCGTGACTGTCCAATTTTCTTCCCAGGAACGAGACATGTTGGATTTAAGAATAGAGAAGACGTCAGAGACAGGAATTTTAAAATCTAAAGGAATAGAACCAGATACAGTTCCAAGTTTAGCGAGAGAATCAGCTTGCTCGTTACCCTCAATTCCTAGATGGCCAGGCACCCAAACCAGTATGGTCTCAAACATAGATTCGTTTAAAGAATCGAGGATGTTTTTAATATTACAAATAACATAGTCTTCTGGACTTCGAACGATATTAGAGGAAATTTTTAATACTGCACTTAGAGAGTCAGTACACAGTAAGGCTCGACGAATATTGAGGAGTTGGATTTGAATTAAAGCTTGTTCAATTGCGAAGCATTCTGCAGTAAATATGGAAATTTCTTTAGGCAATTTATAAGACAGATTAACATTGAATTCAGGAATATATACCGATGCGCCACATTCTTTGTGGTCGGATTTGGAACCATCTGTGTATATGAGGGAAAATCCAGGAAACTTTGAAAATATAAAGTTTTTAAAATGTTCTTCAACATTTTGAAAGTTATTAGCTGATGATAAAATGTTCGTCCGGAAGTCAGTAATTATTACGTTTGGGATAAAATTAATAGCATTAAACGGGGTACTGTAAATAGGAAGGATTGGATCATCTTGTAGATTTTGAAGGTTAGAAGACAGAGATCTAAATGATAGAAAACTTTTTAATAAGAGAGGGAACCGATCTCTATCTATTACCCTCCTTCTGTTATTCAAAATACTGAACAAACGATCGAGACTCTGTTCCAATGAGTGACGCGATAAAGATAACGCTTTGAAGATATATCTATCCGCGAGGTATTGTCTTCTCAAAAATAAGGGAGGATCTACACATTCTATCTGAAGAGCATTAATTGGAGAAGATTGCATTGCCCCAATAATCATTCTGAGCCCTTTTGATTGGATTCTTTCAAGTTTCTTATCCAGATATTTAGGAAGTGGGTCGAAAAGAAATGTGCCATAATCCAAGTGACTTCGAACGAGGGAATTATACATTAGTTTAAGAGTAGTAGGATGGGATCCCCACCATACTCTGGAAACAGCTCGCATCATATTAAGCCCCTTTTCACACTTAGCAGAAACGTTCTGAATATGCGGGAGCCAGGAAAGCTTATGGTCCAAAAGCAGGCCAAGAAATTTTATTTGCTTAACGATTTGAAGGGGGAAATTATCAAAAGAGACTGTAAAGTGAGGCAGTTTTCTTTTGCGAGTAAAAGCCACTACCTTGGTTTTAGAGGTAGCTAAATTCATTCCATTTGTCAACATCCAAACTTTAATATTATGTAAGGCCAAATTTAATTCCTTCGCAGCATGTGATAAATTTTTGTGAGATAAATATATGAGAAAATCGTCCGCAAAATAAAGTCGCTTAATAGACGAAGGGATTACAATGTCTAAATCACTAATATAAATATTAAATAATAATGGACTGATTACAGACCCCTGGGGTAGCCCTTTCCAAAGTTTGCGCTTCAATATGTTTGAGGAAGAGTGGATAATAATGGATCTGTCTGTTAGCAAGTTGATAATAAATTGAACTAATTTTATAGGGATTTTTATTTTAATTAATTTTTCCTTCAAAACATCAATTAATACATCGTCGTAAGCTGAAGAAAGATCTAGAAATGTGGCCAATGTACAAGAGTTAAGGGATTGAGAAATACGGATATCTGTTGTTAACAAACTTAAATTATCCATAGTAGATTTCTTTTTCCGAAAGCCGTATTGATTAGGAGGGATAATACTGTGATTTTCAACAAACCATTCTAATCTGTTCTTTATCAAATGTTCCACTACTTTAATTAAACACGACGAAAGAGCAATAGGACGATAGGATGAGACTTCGGACGGATTTTTCCCTGGTTTTAAAACCGGGAGGATTTTTTGAACTTTCCAGACATCCGGAATAAATCCTGTTTCAAACATGTTATTAATTAAGGATAAGAAATATTCAACCGACATGTCGGAGAATGCTTTAAAGAAGCTATATAATATTCCATCAGGACCCGGAGAAGAGTCAGAAAGAGATTTAATTACTCGTTTTAGTTCACTAACTAAGAAAGGAGAGTCTAGCCAGTTAGAGTGAGATGGATATGAAATAAAAGAAGGCATTTCTTCACATCTGGCAACTGAAGGAGGGGCAATCTTATCAGCAAAACCTATAATAATTTCCTCCGGAATATGTTTGGTACGCTCCGGAGCATATGACGAACCGAATTTTTTTAAATTAGTCCAAACAGATGACTGGGGAGTTTCAGGAGACAAGTTTTCACAAAATTTTCGCCATCCAGACCGCTTTTTATTTTTCAAAATACGTTTAGTTTCTGATTGGACGCGTTTTACTGATAAGAAATTTTCAAAAGACATGCATTTGCGGTAAATGGAAACTGCTTCTTTTCTAGAGTTAACAGCACGAGTGCATTCTTCGTCCCACCACGGAGTCGAATGTTTAGTTTTAATGTTAACTTTACGCTTTGGAATGGATTTTTCTGCTGCTTTTATAACTATACTAGGAAATAATTCACATTGAGTTCTGATGTTCCCAAGAGAAGATTTTACAGAGTGAACAAGAGAGTCTAATACAGAAGAAAAAAATCTCCAGTTCGCATCTTTCGTTTTAAATTTAAAATTATTGTTAATTGTAAAGGAATGCGAGGTGGTTAGATAGTGAAAGAGGATTATAATAGGGAAATGATCACTGGAAAGGGGGTCTTTAAGTATGTTCCAAGAACATTTACGTATCACCGAAGATGAACAGAGAGATAAATCAACAACACTTTTCCTTTGTTGAGGGGGGGTGAATCGGGTTGGAGATCCGTCGTTTAAAATACATAAATTATGGGAATCAATAAAATCTAAAAGATTACGGCCAGAACGATTCGTTAATTCACTACCCCAAGAGGTAGAATGAGCGTTAAAGTCGCCCAGTAACATATACGGGGGACGGATCTGAGACATAAATGATGACCATTCGTTTTCATCAAAAATAGTGGAGGGAGGGACATATATTGATAGTATTGTAATATCACATACAACAGCTGCTACTATCTGAAAATTGTTAGAGAGAGTATGAAACATGATTGGTTTGAAAGGGATAGAGTCATGGATGATTAAGGCAGCGCCACCTTTACCATCCAGTCTATCATGTCTAAGACAATTATATCCCGAAATCTTAAATAGATACGAGGGTTTAAACCACGTTTCAGAAATAGCGGCAACTGAAATTTCATGTTCATCGAGTAATTTTACAAGTTCAAATTTATTACAGATTAGACTTCTGATATTCCACTGAAGAATTCTGTTCAGTTTCGGAGACATTAGGAAGACAGGATAGTAAAGATTTAATGCAATCGGCAGCGTTGGACGGTATATTATTGTTGTTTGAAAGAATAGAAATTAAGAGGGTAATTAAAGTCTGAATGAAAGCAGAATTTTCATTCACCACTTTCCCTAAATTAGGGGAAGATTGGGAACTATTTAAAGCACTCCCATTGAGTGTCTGAGATTTATAATTCCCATTTGGGTTAAACAAAATATCATTATGTTGATTTTTATCAATAGAAGCAATAAATTTTGGTTTTGGTTTTAGTGGTATAAAAATTGTTTCCCTGTGAGAAGATGATGGAGGAGATTTAGAGTAAGATAGATTGCAAGGAATTGAGGTAGATGTTACCTCTGCAAACGATTTTATTGCAGGTGGGAATAATTTTGATGCCTGGAAATAGGAAATGTTGTCTGAAGCCATTGATTGTTTAATATTCCTTTGTCTGGTCAATTCTGGACAGGCCACACTAACCGCTGTATGATTTCCCTTGCAGTTAATGCAACGTGGATCATTCGATGATTTTTGGCAAAGATCAAAGGGGTGGTCCTCTCCGCAATGAAAACAACGTGGAGGGGAACGACATATGGGTTTAGAGTGTCCGAAACGGCAGCAGTTAAAACACTGTATCGTCGGGAATTTATATACTTCCACAGGGAGTGCGTTGTAATAAATAAATACCCGAGATGGCAAAGTTTGGCCTTCAAAAGTAATATCAACCGATTGTGAGGGTTTCCATGTAGTGGTTCCATTAGATGTATCTTTGTAATTTAATCTACGTGCTTTTAAAACCTTAGGGGTCACTTGAGAATCATTAAGTGCATCAACAATTTCAGATTCTGAGAGATCGGTTGGTATACCTCTCACTCGGCCCATTCTAGTAAGGTTGTAAGTTGGAATATAAGCTTTAAATTTGTGGTGTGAAAGCGTATCAATTTTTTGGACAAATTCATTTGCAAAGTTTGCGGATTTAAATTCTAGGGATAACTTATAGCGGCCTTCCGGCTTAATAGATCCGTTAACTATGCCAAGGTTATTGTTTTTTGAACTAAAAATGAATTTCCCGAAATCCAGAGGATGAATAATTTTTCCTTGTTCAGTACTTTGGACATTGACAATGAATGGAGCCGAGGAGGATGGGGAATAACTTAGTTCAGTATTTTTAGATTCTGATAATATGGTATCCTTACGAATTTCCTTAGGGTTTGAGGTTTCATCGGATTGCGAAGGTTTAATTTTGGGAGGTACATTAAGACAGAGCGATGGTCTTCGTTTTCTGGAAGGGAGTATTATAGAAACATCCGATTCATACTCATCTCCAATATTAAATATGGACTCGGGGTCAGGAGGTCGATCTTCATCTTCCTCCATATTTATAAATTAATTAACAAAAAAAAACAATAATACAGTCTATTTGATTGACTGTACACACGAATTTCAAAACCTAAATATAACAAACAAATAATAGAAAACAAAAATGTAACAATAATTTCTTATCTGTACGAAGTCCGCGACAGCAGGTAGGCAATTCGTCAAACACAGAGCACGACTATCCACTACCGTAGTTCGATGACTAATCCAAAGTACTACCTTGATGTTTGAACGTTTGAAATGGAAATACAGTAAGAAAGACAAAGATAATCGTATGAATTGTAATTGAGATACATTTTTTTTTTTTTTTTTTTTAATTTTTTTTTTTTTTTTTAATAATTTGTTTACATGGTACATAATTCATTTTACATCTTGGGTCTTTTGACTACTCTTCCATTGAAAGCATTTGCTTGCGTATGGAAGGGGAGTGTACATAAATGTTGTTGTTAGTTAGTACTTAAAATAATTCATTGTACATAAATGTATGTTTGCTGTAGTATTTTTTTTGATAGTAGTGAAGGATAATATATTAATATATATTATATGGCTAAACTTCCCAAAGAAGTGGTAGACCGATAACCAACAATGAATCTTATAAAAACTAACAATAGGTTCAGTCAGACTGCTGTTTTGTTAAATTTACAATAAATTGAATGAACTAAAATAAAATACACAACAATGAATAAATACCAACCTTAAAAAAACGGTTTATATTTATTATATAAGCAAAAAAAAAATATTGCAAAACAACAACAACAAAAAGGAGAAGTTTATTCTCGATGAACACGTGAAGTCAAATAAGAATGAAAAAGTAAAATCTGATCGCTATTGCCACTACAATGATTGTAATATAACACACTGGCACGAGAGGGTGGGAGAAGGTTGAGTTGGTTCGACGGAAAGAAATTTGGAGAGTTTCACAGTTACATAATAAAGTGTGATTGATATTGATTTTGATTGTGGCTAAAAGGGAAGATAAGATGTCTACGTTCAAGAATTTACAAATGTTATATTGTCTGAGATGGAACATCGTATTGGCGATTTTGTACTTTTTGAACTGTTTTTGTACTAAAATGCAACTTTATTGAATGAAATATTGTTAGTTAAAAATCTGGTCAAATTATTCGCTTAAATGGGATTGAAGACCTTTAACGAATGATTTGATAATTTTCATAACAAAATAAAGCACTAGTATTTTATGAGGATGTCGGAACACGAGTTCTTAAAAATTATAATGGTTTCGCATCTCTTCCATTATATGCATTCGAACAAGGACAACGGCCTGAACACATGTTCAATATATTCTGAATGAATAGTATTTTACTGGGAAATGATCAGGTATTCACATTTTTAACAGAATCTTGATACAAAAAACGCCGTACTCATTTTTATCCGCGTAGCTTAGCCAAATTTTAAGAATGATAGGCACCATCAAAGAAAAGTTACAAACATCAAGATCATGGACAAAATTTTTTTGTCATCTTTTTAAATATTTTTTTTTTAACACAAAACCTTAAAAACCTAAAAACTCTTAACATGCTTCTGTCACAGTGCTGAGTCCACCCTGAAGGTAAGAAAGAACTATTATATCATTGTAGCAGAGTTGGCGACTTACTGAGATTATGGTTATCCATATATCATTTCACCAGCATTCTTGTTTTTGATGTTTCTAGGGAGTTAGATCATAGGACTCCCTGCTTGAATGATATTCCAGGAATTTTGAAGTCTTGAACGTACAAATAAATAAACATTATGATTCATAGAAAGAGCGCGAATGCACCTGGCACTGCCGGGAATGTGATATTTCCAAACGAGATATTTTTTTTACAAAATTATATTTCGGTGCCAACTTGTCATAACTCTAACGATCATGTATAGGAAAATGAAAGAAACCACAAAATGGTTCCAAATCCGAGCAGTTTCTAACTCAAGCTTGACAGTAGCTTTTCGCTTGTCACAAAATAATTAATCGTAGTTTATTTTTTGTGTCGATTTTCTTCAACCATCATAATAAATAAATAAGAAATAGGATGTAACCTTTAATCAATACCCTTTGTACTCTTTTTGTGCAGTAAATATTTTTTTGAATATTGAATCAACTACCTTTCTAAATTAATTAAATTTATACTAAACTTAATTTTGCAACACTTTACATGAAATTGGACGCTATTGGTAATAACCTCAACACACAGTAACATTTTCCTAAAATACGTCGAAAAAATTTTAAACCTTCCATAAATAGTGATGAATCCATTATTTACATATAAATATTCCAGTAGATCTCTCTCATAAAAGGTGGATTCTATTTGAGTCGCAAAGTTAACCCTCTAAAAGCTAATTATCCCCGTATAATGCAGACCAACCCTAGCCACGTGTATCGATGTTTATGCTCTATGCCCGGGCAGTGGCGGTAGGTATCGGGCCCGGGCCGGGGCTCCTTTAACGTTAATGTTATTTATTTATGCAAATTAATTTCCATCCGACTCTCACGAGCAGTCGCCGGCCCGTGAAATTAAGAATACGTTATAATAATGCGGGCCGTCTACGTCTACTGCATTACGCCACTGGCCGCAGCCAGACAAGCAGGGGTGGGGATATGTTTCCAGCTTATTTAAGGTTCAAATCGATCACTAATTTTTTGTAAATGTACTTTTATTTTTAACATATCTACCCTAATGGTGGGTACACTTTGACTTTATAAGATAATTGGCTGAGCCTAGCGAAGTCCTGTTTTATCCCGACGTTTTATTCATTTGACGGCCGGCATAGTCCAGTGGTAACGCATTGGACTGCCATTCCGAAGGTCGCGGGTTCGAACCCGGCGTGCGCAAATAAATTTTATTTGATTAATTTGTGTTATTTCACAATTAATTAATTAAAATAATATATAGTATATTTGCGGCACGTTCCAGAGTGGAAGATACTACCAGTATCGCCCTGGTGTAAGACCACCATTCAGAATTGAAACGTTGCTCCAAATGGCTTTAGCCGTGTTTAGTGACTAGATCTGAATAGCCAGGTACTTCCTCACCTTCCTCTTTCCCTTCCCCACTTACCTTCAGCCTCACAACATCCCCCAATTGGGGATGCCATAGTCTCACTGGCTCCAGACGGGAGCAGTTGGGACTCTTGTGAGGTATTCACTATAAAAAATAAAAAATAAATCCCGACCGTTTGGCATTTCATCAGTCTATAAATTTGCTAGAATCGCTTTTGGTTTGTAAAATCTACTTAATCCACTTTACTATTCAAGCAAACCTTACTTTAACTAGATGTCATTGAGATAGAGACGTTTCTTTGGACAAATTGTATAATTCCTTATATGAAACAATAAAATTTTACATAAAATATATGATTTTTAATTAAGTCGGTAGGTATTTGACTACCTACTTACTTATGATTTCCATTGAAATCATAAGTAAGTACTTAATCTTATGATTTCAATGGAAATCATAAGTAAGTACTTAATCTTATGATTTCAATGGAAATTATGAATTTTAATTTTTAAAAAAAATAACATTAGTTTTCAGAAGCGAGATCTACTGTTCGCAGAATTACTAGTATTTACGAACAAAATACTAAATATGATACCAATTTGTAATCTTTATTTACGCTTATCATTTATTTTTCATTTGATACCTACCAAAAGCATCATTGTAAGGCGATGTTTCTTTATCCATTTGTCAATTAAGCAAATGAGTACTAAGAAATTATTTTATAAAATATTTACTGTTACATTTTAAAAAAACAATTGGTTTAAATACAAATTTAAAAAATAAATTGTTGTCCGATGCAATAACTGGGTCAGTGAATCGATTAGTTAGATGAACACGCCATTGCGACCCGTCACAATATTAGAATTCATTTTAATGGATTTTGTAAAATTGATATATTGTAAAAACAGAATATTTTTATTAAATCTCATAAAAAATGACCGAACTTGAAAAATTCCCTTGCTATAGAAACACTTGTGGCAGAAACAATTCTCATCACCAGATGCCTATTGTACCTGTTACTTGTGACCAGTGGCGGCTAGAATTAAAGACCACTGGAGATAATCACTCTAAGCACCATACCACCAAAAACCAAAAATCAAAGCAAATGACAGTTATCAATTGGCACTCATCAATACCCCGGAACTCTTCGGCTGCTAGAAAATATCCGAAGATACAAAACATTTATTTGTCGCGTGGAGAAGGCACTACTTTAGTTCACGGTTAGCAAACGGATAATTATAGCAGGTTGGTACAGGCTTTAAAATTGTTAGTATTCTGTACCTGGCGTAGGAGATAGACTGATATGACAATATTTTTAGCGCACCACCAATTTTTATGAGTATAAGCCGCCACTGCATGTGACAAGAAAAGTAACAATCTTGCTAACTTTTTTGTAACCTGGAACCATGAAACCATGAACCTTCCGTCTTTTACTTGTTATCATTTAATTCTAAAATAACAAAACTGTGCAAATACCACCGGTGAAAAATAAGGAATGTCATTCAAAATCCCAAATTGAAGTAAAATGCCATCTAAAATAGTCACAAAGAGAGGTCTTACATGACGTCATCGACAATCGTGCTAAAATGCTTACATACAAATCTTCCTTCCCGCACTTCTTGCTAGATAGCGAAAAGAATATACGTAAAGTATTTTGTCACTTACGACCTCTCTATGTAACAAATAAAGTGGCTATTACTGTGTATCTTTCAGACGGCAAAATTTTTTTAGCAACAACCGACGCTGTCGAAAACTGTGGCGGTTTTTATCACAGGCAAAATTCAGAACCGTCCACGCATTAATAGACAAAAATCATCTATATTGATAGGGATTTCCACCGTGTTTATTGTTACATCATCATTCTAATGTACAGTAGTAGATTTACTTGCATACAATGCGACCCTATCACACACTGTACACTGTATCACTGGAGGTAGTTTAGTAGTTAGTGCGACGGTGATGGCAGGATGGTAGTGTGCTAGTGTAAGGGTAGAAGAGGGTGTTTGAGCGGCAAGGCTAGCTCCCCGCACAATGCTGTTAATTATGAATGGTTTATGTGGCCGTTGTACTCGCAATACTAAGCCCTGGCGCTTCAGCATTCATTCGGCATCCTTATTACCCATCTCGAGTAATTAAGCAGGCCGGTCTGAATGCTGGAGCCGGCCAGCACGCGGTGTTTTCCGGTTCGCTCTCTCTGAGAACAAATCTCTTAGTATATATTGTAATTTTATTTTTTCATCTGTCAAGCACAATATATGACTCAAAGAAACTTTATTTCGTCTTTGTCTGACTTTTAAGTTTTTCTGTATCTGTTTATCTATGTTTATAAACCATATAGAAAGTGTAAAATTTACGATTTTCGCATTCATAAATCGATAGTTTGCCGTATAAATACATCTATGAGGATTTTTTTACAATAAATAATATGGATGATATAAAGTTTTTTGTGCTATTACAATACTAATTAACCACGAAACACAATAACATCGAACATATTTTTGTGCAAATAACGACTCCTCTCGAGAAAATTATATTTGGAACGGCCTATCTACCACCATTTTCTGACCCTCAGTCATATAGAAACCACTGTCAAGACATCGAAACAATTTCATCAAAATATCCTCACTCGAAAATTGTTATTCATGGGGATTATAACTTACCAAACTTAATATGGAAAGCAAATAACTGTGGTCTCATCATAAACGAAAGTGAAAACGATCGTGCACGTGAAATTTTGGACATGGTAAACTTTCTAAACTTTCATCAACATAATTTTATATATAACAGTAACAATCGCTTATTAGACTTAGCTTTATCAAACTATCCTAAAATGTCTGTTGAACTCTCAAATGATCCACTTCTACCTATAGATAATCATCATCCTCCCCTATACATTAAATTAAATATGACATGTGATAATGAAAGGAAACCTTCACAAAGCGTCCTAAACTTTAAACGAGCCGACTTCGACTCAATTAACTCCCATTTCTCAAATACAGACTGGTCTTTTTTATCCGATGAAAGCGTTGATGAATCGTTAGATAAACTTTATTTATATTTTTCTAATACTATTGAATCCTATGTACCTTTTTACACACCAAGAAGCTATACCTACCCGGTTTGGTTTTCATTAGAGCTTACAGCCTCTCTTCAGCAAAAAAAGAGTCAACACAAAAAATTCAAACAAAGTAAATCCATAAATGATTATATAATCTTTAGCGAAACTAGGAAAAAATGTTAAGATCTTTCCAAACAATGTTACAAAATGTACATAACCTCTGTCGAGGACACTGTCTTTAAATCCAAAAACCTTTGGAAATTTCTTAAAAAACTGAACAATGAAAACACAGACTACCCGCCAATAATGCATATGAATGGAATCAGTGCAAACAATACACAGGATATTGTAAACCTTTTTTCGGACTTCTTCAAAAATGTATATGATGAAGACACTCCAGATGATAAAATACCCGAATACAAATTTAATATGACCACAAACTTAACAAACTGCCAAATCACACAAAAGTGTTGCCAACAAAAATTACTTTCCTTAGACACTGACAAATCCGCTGGCCCAGACAACATTCCACCAATATTCCTCAAAACATGCTCTAATACATTATCTAAACCACTTACATTACTATTTAACCGTCTCTTGTCCCTTGGACATTTTCCAAACCGCTGGAAATCTAGCTTCATTACACCGATCTACAAAAAAGGAGACGATACTGACATAGCTAATTATCGCCCCATTTGTATACAGTCAGTACTGCCAAAGCTTTTTGAATCATTGGTCCTTGATGAAATCTATCCCAAATTAATAAAATTAATTAATCAAAAACAGCACGGTTTTATTAAAGGAAGATCCACCGCAACTAACTTAAAGGTATTTCAAAACTTCACTATACAATCATTTGCAGAAAATAAACAAGTCGACTGTATATATACAGACTTTTCGAAGGCATTCGACAAAGTATCCCATAAACTACTAATCCAAAAACTATTTGCTCTAGGAATAAGGGATAACATGCTAAAATGGTTTAGTAGCTATTTGTCAAATCGTAAACTGTTCGTAAAAATAAAATCTTGGATGTCGAAAGCTTTCCGGGCTACCAGTGGCCTACCGCAAGGTAGTCACCTTGGCCCGGTTTTGTTCCTCATTTTCATCAATGATATAACCAATTGCTTCAATGATGTCGAGGTATTGCTCTTTGCAGATGACGTCAAACTATACAAGAAAATAACTGATATAAATCATTGCCATATACTACAGTCAAATATTAGTAAGTTTAGAGATTGGTGCGTTCAAAATAATTTATTTTTAAATGTAGTAAAGTGCAAAACCTTGACTTTCTTCAGAAACAAAAATCCTGTTTTATTCGAATATTCCATCAATAACATAGCTTTAGAAAGAGTCACGGATATGAGAGATCTTGGAATTATTTTGGACGAAAAACTAAATTTCACCAATCATATCCATCAAATTGTGAACAAAGGTATGAAAACACTAGGCTTCGTATTAAGAACAACTAAAAACTTTAATTCTTTGCAAGCCATTAAACTATTATACGTATCTCTAGTAAGAAGTCTAATTGAATATAACTCAGTAGTTTGGTCTCCATCTTATACAATTCACATTAACAACACTGAGCGAACACAAAAAAAATTTCTACGTTTTATAAATTTTAAATTAAATATCCCTGTCGAAGACTTAAAATACAATTTCTTATTAAATACTCTAAAAATACATACATTAGAAGATAGACGTAAAATAAACGATTTAACGTTCTTATTCAAAATAATTAACTCTAAATTCGACTGTTGTGAACTCCTACAACTTATAAACATACATACACCCACAATAACAACACGACAAAATACAATATTCTACAGCAGCACACATAAGCGTAACTACATTGCCCACTCTCCGATACAACGACTTCACACCATGGGAAATCATTACTTGGGTGATGTTGACATATTCAATACCAACTTGGCAAGTTTTGTCGATCATTTAAAACATTTATTTCAACAATAGGGTAGACCGAGGCTATTCGGATCACTTTTTATGTTTTCTTGAACAAAATTAAAACTAATACATTTTCGAAAAAAAAAATTATTTAATATTAAGCATTTATCATTTTTATATGTTTTAACTTTAATGATCAAAACATAAAGTAACTTTAAAAAAACATATGACTATAACTGTAGACCTCTCCACCGATCCGAATCACCCCATATATATGTGGTGATTCGGATCAGTGGTGGGGCTACTCGGATCAAACCCGAAAAAATAGTTAAGTATGAAAAAAAAACAAAAACCAAAAATAGCTTTTAGAACCCATAACTTATATGAAAGTATTATGACACTTATTACACTCTTATTGGCTTACACACCGCACAAATAAAAACTTTATTAAACACTTTCTTGTCGTAACATTTTTTGTGGCACCATTCTTTGCAAGAAGAACATTGAATCCAATCTTCCTTTGGAGGATGTACAAAAGCTTCATTGCAATAAATGCAAAACCACTTTTTTGAAGCCGATGAAGAAGCTGTTATGGAAGATTTTTTAACTTTAAGTCCCGGGGTACCTTTTCCTTTGAACTGTAATTTTGGGCGGTTTTTGGTGGCATTCCAATCATAAATTCATCCTTCTTTCGTTTACCCTTATACAGGACAAATGTAGGTATGAATGATCCAACTGCATTCATATAATCCAAAACAGTTACATTTTGACCTCGCTCGACACTTGTCATTGATACGGGACGATTATTTAGGGGCATGCCGGTTTCGTCCATATTATAAATGCATTCTGGCCTTCCTTGTAATTGACAGTCTCTTATTACCTTTTTCAGTGTGTCATAAAATTTTTAAATTTTGTCTGGATCCATTCCGTTAATCTTTGCTCGAGATAGTCCTTCTGGTTTTATTATGGAGAGGTATGGATGAAGCGTAACGATGAAACCAATCTTGACCTGCCATTCCAACTTCTGAATTAAATCTTCGTTGAGCTTGATTACCAAGACAATTACAATAATCAAAAGCGTATTTCCTGACCATTTTTGGAGTAATGCCGAATCCACGTTTAGATAAATAAACCAATCTTTCCGCAAACTGTTTTTCAGATTCAATATCTATTGCAGGTCTTGCTCCTGGATTAGAGATGATCCCGGTGATTGAAGTCGTATGTCTTTGTAATGTCATGTATGGGATTCCGTAGCTCACAGCAGCACTGCGTAATCCCATTTCACGGGATTTTACTTTCCTAACGGCTTCATCCATTGCAATTTTCGACCATGATTGATTAGTTGTCTTTTTCACATAATTGCGCACCATCTGTTTCAAATTAAAATATAAAACAATTAACGCATCGAATTTTAAAAGCATTCAAATATTATCCAAATAGCCCCCCCACCGTCAGTCCGTTTAACCTCACATTTATTAATATGATATTTACTCAAAGTAAAGTACAAAATCATACAAAATGAAATTTATTGCGCTTTAATTCTGTTTACTGTGCATTTGATTGATAAATATATAACATATGAACATGACTAAATAGCTCACCTTTTCAGAAAAACACTAAGAACGCAGAGAACAATATTACATCAGGCATTTATTTCAGACGTAACTTGTACGATCTTCACACATATCGATTTTTAGCAGTCAACCCACGCAATCTGTAATATCGGTAATTTTACTATTATGGCATCCGGTAGATGGGAAAGCTATGTCTAAATTCTTTCATTGTCATTTGGTTACAATAGCCGAGATATATCCATATTGCTTAGCTTGATCCGAATAACTCACCTGATCCGAATAGCCTCGGTCTACTCCTAAATACATCATGTAAACCAACAAATAGCTGTAATTTTCTGTTTTTGTTTCTTGTGTTTGTATAACTTATTACATAGCTTTTATCAAATGTAATTTTATTCTAATTTTTATGTTTGAAAGTATTTGTCAAATTAAAATTATACTACCAACCACGTAAAAGCCCTCTGGGCGTTAAATAAATAAATAAAAATAAAATAAAAAAAATAAAAAACTGTATTTTGAATTTTGCACATGTTCCAATCTATTAGGATTTCACTTAAAGTTTATCAGAAAAGGGCCTGAAATCCAGTTTTTAACCGGATTACCAATGATTTTAAGAAATTCATAATAAATTAGCAATAATCATTTTCTCCGTGTATAAAACCGGTTCATTTGGATCGACCAAAGCTACAAAAAACAATTGTATTGAAAGCTGGGTAGGTAGGTTAGGTTAGGTTAGGTTATGTTAGGTTGGGTTAGTTTACATATTGGTTAAGTTAAATTTCACGAACGGAATTTTTAACTATGGGAAAAGTACTAAATCATTATGACTACTGATCCCTGATTTGTTTATAACTAAGAGAAAATGTATGAAAATAATGTCCTGGTAAATGAACTTGTGACTTCCACGTAAAATGTACCAATTGTATACTGTAAAATACTGAGCTATCGTAGCCCCTTACACCATTGAAAACAACATGCATATTTATTAAAATTAAATTTCTCTTACTGCTTAGATCTTGGACTGGCACTGCTTTGCTGTTCAAGTACTGATAGCCACCGACGTATTTATCCTAAATAAGAGATTGTTACTTACAACCTACGAGTACATGCGAGGTAATAAAATGTTCTTGTTTTATCTGAAAACTTCGCTGAGGAATGAGCACTTCATAATGCTAATTAAGCTCCTCTCGGTATCAAAGCTGTTACTTCCAACAGCGAATAAACATTTAAAGGCAATACGTACATTGTAAGATTCTAGTAATTTGTTTTATGGACTAAAGACATGGATTTAATCATTATTAACACAAACGTAAACAGCAGGAAAGTTCTCACGTAATCTTAAACTTATACAATTGAATGAAAAAAAAATAACTTTGAAACGTAAAAATTGTTAATGTTATGCCCATTTCATTCCCACCTTTAATGTATTTTACTTCTCTCAGTAAATATCATAAATACCTAATCAAAAATACTAATTTACTATTTTTTACTAATAATGACACAAACATGCACAAATAATAATATTCCTTTTATAATTAATTCTTAATCAAAATTTAGACATTATTAGTTAAAATAATAAACTAATCTCTGTCGAATGTTTTAGTTTAGTTAGACAAAGATTTCATTTCTTAGTTCTGAAGTTGACTAAATTCAATAATCTATCGATATGATTTTATAGCAAAATATAAATAAAATATAACACAATTCAACCTGAAGTTCTGACATAAGTTTTCAAAATGTTCATAAAATTATTATTTAGTCAGAACTCCATATTGGATTGAATAATCACTGTTTCAACTAAAAACCTTTTTCAGCATTTTGACCGTGTCAAAATTCCTCGCATGAATTCAGTAGATATAAAGAATAAATGTTAAATGAGAACGTTTCTGTGTGGAAATAGTGCGGTCCTGTGAGGCCCTTAACAGACCCAGTCGAGCGGAGGTCAAAGGAAATACGCAAGTTTGGACCTTCTTAAGGGATGTTTTTATGAGGGTTGAGATTTACTTTTCCAATCAGATGTTTAGGCGTCCATATTTTGAGCCGAACGACAAGAATCTTTAGTCAATGAACGAAAAGGAATTTTTTTTTAAATAAAAGAGATCTGTAACGATCAGAATACAGAGATAAATAGTATGATAGTGCTTCAAATATTATAAATAAAGTTTATTCTATTGTCAGTCGCTTCTGTTTGTTCTACAAAACTCTTGGTATAAATTAATCAATCCTATTCGATATACGTTTATTGAGTACGTAGTTGGTCTCCCAATTATGAGATTCTTCTCTCTCTGAGAGCCAGACGTAAACTTTCCGATGTATTGGGTCTACACGAAATTATAAATGCATCACTCATGTAGGAACATTATATTTGTGTACAGGTCATATAACATTTCTTATTTTGTTGTTAAAGTACGGTTAGTATATTTCATATTATAATTAACTGCTTAAGCTTCAGTGCACCTAAATGCAATGTAGTCTCTTTCACAAGGGCAAAACAGACGATCATATTTGAATATTCTTCATCGCTTTAGTCAAATAAAAGATCTAGGGGTTACTTTTGACAGCAAAATTACATTCCACCAGCACACAAATGACTTATGCAACAGAGCATATAAACTGCTGGGCTTTGTCATTCACAATTCACGCTCATTTCAAAACCCACTAACAATAAGGCTACTTTACAACTCACTGGTGCTAAGTGTACTAGAGTCGAATTGTATATCTGGGCCCCATTTGAAGCATCCTATATTTTAAACATTGAAAGAGTTCATAAAAAATACCTACGTTTTTTTTTTATTTTTACGCCTCTATGGAACATATCCATATTTATATCCATCGAGATTTATTTTAGGTATGACTAACTACCATTCTTTAGAAACTCGTAGATGTTTTGCGTTGCTAAAATATTTCATTCAATTAATCTATGGCCTCGTCTCTAACGGTGAGATTCTGGCGCAAATCAATTTATTTGTCCCAGAGTCTCACTCTCGGGCACGTCACCATAACATATTATATTGCCGATTGAGTAGTACAAATCTGTACCCAAATTCGCTCGTGGGAAGAGCGATACGCTATTTAAATATATTATAAAAAAATTTCAAAAATTTCAATTTCAAAAATTCTTCGGAAAATTCAATGAGTTTGTAAGGTTTTTGGCGCTACATTCTCACTGTAAGAATGGTACTTTTACAATTAGTTAGATAAAATATCTGTAATGTTGTAAAATTTTTTGTACACAAATAAAATCAAATAAAATAAAATTTGAATTGTCAAAAACCTTTTAAACTCACTGTAGGTTTCAAAGAATACTTTGAATTTGTCAGCTACCGCATTCCGGTAGCTGGTTGCTCACCCCATAAGCGAACTCAGATTTATATTTGCTCGACAATACTACAACACAGTCGTACCCATGACTTATTCAAGATACCACTCAGCAGAAACGATATTCTAGCATGACAAGGAGAATGGGGCTGTTGAATAATATTTCTAAAGCAGTTAATATTTTTAATTACTCATCAAATGTCGACATAAGAAATCTTGTACTTATCTTATCCAACAATGATTTTAAATAAATTTATTAATGTTTTCCATGGTATCAAATAATATATCTGAGTAGTCGTAGATTAAATATATAAGCCATAGATTTATTCGACGCCGAATCCATTATTTTGTTCAAAATTTTCCTTACTTACATATACTTTACATAAATAATGAAGTATGTACATCTCCATACATCTTTATTTATTTATTCAATAAACAGTTTTTAACATAAAAAACATACTCTGCACATCTCACTAGGGCATTCTTGCATCAAGATGTGTAGCTTTACAATTACATCATTTAAAAAAATACATATCGACTCACAACTTTCTATATGGTGAAACGATTTAAATCACATAATCCAGGGTTAAACTATTTTTATTATACCCTGAAAGAGATGGTTTAAAATTCCCAATTTAGAATCGAGGCATTTTTTTCACACCTTTACTCTTAAGGTAATTTATTAGTTACTAAAATACTATGGAAATGGGCGATATCTTCGAGGAACCAAGTAAAGCAATGACTCGAAAGTGAAATACGACAAAGCTAGACTTGAAATCGCTTTCCACTTAGACGCCAATCGAATCACCCTATAGATCAATTTTTAGAGTTGATTTTATAGCTTTTATGGAAATTATCTATTGAAAGCATATTCGTTTAGCTCAGGAAATGGGCAGAGAGGAAATTAATGTTGCCATTGTAATAAGGGCTTAAGATTACTCTTAAAATAAAAGCGATCCAATGGGGAAGAAAATTTTTATTTTATATTTATTCTGTTAAAATGTTTGCATCACAATTAATCAACACTTGTAAGGCAATGACAATATAGGTTATGTTTATAAAACATTGGAAAATAAATCTCCAAACCAAAAATGGAACTTTTAACAGCATGCGTAGTGAGCGCTTTTAAGCTGTAACGTGTTCTATTACATGGAAATGAACTGTAAATCAAATCCGTAAAAAAACTACAATGTAAAACTCATTCAATTGCTTTTGAAAAATCACGGGAAAAATACAATGAAGAAACATTCTACCTTGAGTTCCCAAGAATTCCGGCAATAGGGCTCTCGACGAACTTGCACTGTTCACGGGGTGAAATTTCCTCCAAAACGAGTTAATCTTTAATATGATTTTGATGTTTGCAAACAGAGAACAAAGCATGTGAATAATATGACGAGGACACGACCATTGCACTTTCTTGCTACACGATACGAATTCGAATGCTGTACTTGCCAAAATTACAATGCAACAAAAAATCTTATTTTTTCCAAATGTGGGTAAGGAAAAAATGGAAGGTATTATCCAAAACATTTTCAATACTAAACATAAGCATTTTGAAGGTAATTTTTATAGGTAGAAAGAGCTACTAACTATTAGAGTTTTGTCGAAAAATTTGATAATTGTACATGTACAGTTTTTTGTTGGCGATTTTTTAGCTGAGCTGTTAAAAACGAACTCATAAAATGCGCAAGAATTTTGGTTATGAACCATAATATATTTTTTTTGTTTCGGTAAGTTTATAATTTCCTCGTTTTTTTTTTTAAATAAGTACCTCAAAGATATTTTTTCATGTATTCACTAATCTCGTAAGTACTTATCCGAAAGCATAACAAATTGTTTCAGTCTATGATTCAAAAATAAAACTACTTGTCATCGTGCTTTTTCTGTGTTCTACTATCTCTTTCTACTGTTTTTGGAAATTTGGCATCTGCAAGATTGAATAATTTTCTTCTCCTCACCAACATATGACAAATTGATTAACTTGCCATCTGATAAAAGAATAATCTGTTATGCATATTGCACGGGCTAGACGCAGCCTTACTATTGCAGGAAGGGATCTACACCAAGTTAGTGCACGTTTTCGTAAATTTTTGAAAATAATCTTTAACGAGAATAATTTTTCAGTTGTTTTATTTTCTTAGGAATAATGCTCGCCTTTGTTGGGGCTATTGACACACTCCAACAAATTTTTTTATGTTAACTAAGAATACTTTTTTTGAGGAATAAATATTTTTTAAGGCTCAGTGTGTAGATTTTTATATTAATACAGGTCTAAAAGGTCTGCCGTTTAAAGAAATAATAATTTTTAATTAAGGAATACCAACAAAAGAAAATGTTATCAACAAAAACCATTCCAGCTGTCATCCCATATAACGAAAGTGAATTTTCGATTTAAGTAATTAAAAATTAAAATGCTAAAATTAAAAATATCCCAAATGCAGTGAGATTCCTTTTATAGTAATTAAGGTAAATCAGAAGGTTTTATTTAAAAATATTTCATATAATCCTTGTCCAGCGATTCCGAATAGTTACCTTTTTTAATAAGTAATATTATCAGCGAGCAGCAAAGATAGTAAAAATATCTGTTTATTTTTCAATTCTATAGAAATTAGGTAGCCATCCGAAACATTTTCTGAATAATAGTTGTTAAGATGTTGTGTATCTCATAAGACTCGCGTAATTTCCTCGACGCGCTGCGATTTCCGGAAAAATTCGCTTATTTTTCTCGCATTAAATAAATGGAGCACAAAGAAAACTCGCGATGAAACTTTCTTCTGCCTCCGTCTTCCCGCGGCGCTCTGATCTGTGTCACCTCATGCATGCATTTATGCCTTGGAAACTTTAGCGGCAAATTAAATTATTGCCTGTAAGGAAGTCTCTTAGTGGAAAAGAGTTATGGCTGGGCTAAGGAAATATCATACCTATCTGAGATAACTACGTGAAAAAAATCTCACCGACCAAAACAATATCATGACTGTATTCTGCTTCGATGTAGGTATTCCAATTTAATCAAGTCGTTTTCCTTCATCAATATGTCTGGATTGTCAGCTAGAATGATGATTTAGGATAAAAGTAAGCTTACACTGTAGTAATGAAATCCTCGAGGACTTTAAGGCGTTTGCATATTTAAAAAAATTGTTTGACCGCATAGCAAATGAGAAGATCTGGAAAGCATTTTATGCAAACCTCTTGTAAAATTAAATAATATGATTCCTGAAAGTAAATGATAAAAGTTTTCAAAAAAGTGAAAAAATGAGACGATGCATTAATGTGATTGAATCAAGCAAACATTTTCAAGTAAATGTTATGTTTCGGTTCATTCTATCTGCCTACTCCTGCGGTAAAAGGTGAGATGGTTAGTTAGTTAGTGATATTGGAAAGAAAAATCCTTGACGTTTTCTACGTTCAGTAGAACATTCTGCGTGGTTAGTTGAATTCTTGTCTTTATAATATATAAATAGTGAAGAATGAATTTTTACTATGCAAATACATACATAGGTACCTACCTGTATTATAAAAAATATAAAAATGGAAGCTCGATGAAAGGTTTCAAGAACACCACAAATTTTAGAGAAAGCTACCGAAAAACGGTAATTGAATATGTTTTTTGTTCAAAAGTTGGCAAAATAAGAACACTTTGAAGGCTGTAAAATTACCAATTTGGGAGTTGTCTCGAATAGCTGAAAACATCTATCCATTTGAGTATTTGAGAGAGGTCTGGGTATTTCCGTTTTTCCTTGCGCTTAATTCGATTTTAATTTGCGGCAAAGCGACATCCAACGAGCGTCGAGTGAGGAATTGAATTAGACTTTAAGGAATTGTGTCGCCTGGATGACAAGTGGTCCACGAAGTTTTGTGTAGGCATCTTCCCTATATTTCCCATTCGGCAGACATCATTGTACAATTTAATTTATGTCCCCTCCGAGGGGACGAACACAATGAGCTCAGAATACTCATTTTCGGATTTGCCAGTGGATTCAATTAGGTTTTAATAAATTGGAACTAAATGGTGACGACAAACAGGGATTCAGTTCTCTGTCTGCGCTCTTTGGTCGTCCTCGCCATCTAATTGTCCGCAAACCTCTGATCACTCCCTCTGTCCTCTGTCATAAATAGATAACTTAGGGTCATAATGTTTGCCCAAAGGCTGTTTTTTAGATGACATGAGGGTAATTTTAAATATTTTTATGTTGACTATCGTACGGAAGGTATTGAGATACGATAACTATTACCTAACCTAAAAAATCAAATGCCAATTTAAAGTGTAGATGAGCCGCAATACATGTTTGATTTACAAAGGTAAAATAAAATAGATTTTTCCGTGATTAATATTCTAAAGCAGATGATTTATTAGCCTCTGCTATAATCTTCTTAATTAGTTTGGTTGATTAGTTTCCCCGCTTTACAAATGCCTACCCTTTGAAATTCATTTCTCTTTGAAGTTAATGAGGTTAACATCGATCACATCGTGTGTTCGAATGGAATAGAGTTAGAATGTTCGGTATTATTTGTTATTTTTTAAACAATTTTTAACAAAGTGATTTAAACAATTTCTGTTCAACGATCAATAAAAAAAAACAAAATAATATACAGTTTTCTAGTAATTTAAAAAAATCGGGAAATGAAATGTATTCAAAAGAGAGAATGTAAAAAAATGACTTTTAGTCAAATAGATATTTTAAAACTTTGGCATCTAAAAACAGATGCATTAGAATTGCATCGAGAAATTCAAGATAAAAAAATATATAAAATGAAAAGAGAACTCAAAGTGCAAAAAAATTCAATGGAATACTAAAATCATTATTCAAATAATTACTGAAAATGTATTGAAACAACTTGGGAGGCGGGTTTCGGAACCGCCGCTTCGGGAACCATTTATCGGATAAGTAACAACTCTGCCATAGGTCAAGCTCCGTTTGGTGATTTAGAATTGGTGCCCGAGTTCATGGGCTGAGGTTTGTTCAGGACCTGCCTGCCCACCAGTTGCGTGACGTGCCAAATAGGGAGAGGCTGGCTTGGAAAGACCCTTTGACCTCTCAAACTGGTCTCTCGACCAATCGCCGTGCACTGCAATGGGGGGGGGATATATTCATATGTCCGTCACTCCTGGATTCCCCCTAGATTCCTACCCAACCCTCATACCTTTTACCTTCCCAGAATTTTCTCTCATTCTTTTCATTCAAAAATAACCTCCACACAGCATCCCAAAATATGACATAGACCCTGAAGAAAATTAATTTCCCCAGGGTATGCTGTTTGGGGTTAATATAAAAAAAAAACATTTTTATGAAATTATATCAATTGTAATAAAGTTTGACGTCCTGAGTTAAAGTAAATAATAACCTCGGTATGTAGGATTTTAATAAAAATCTACAACGACGGTTTTTTTTTATTTCCAATTGGTATTTCATGAATCGTTTCCATAATAATAATAATCTTGAAGTGTTCATAAAATTCTGAATATCTTTCATCTGTGACGTCTATGGAGCTATTATATTTTATTAACATCAGTCAAACCACTTTGCAGTTAACTTTCCGATAGCTTTCCATCCCCGGCGAGTGTGTGAGGAGGCTGGAAGAAGAAGGGGAAGAGGAAGGTTTATAACCACCCAAACTGGTAACAATTCAATAGTTCAAAGATCAGTGGGGCCCAAATAATTCCTGTGAAGTACCGACCCCTAGAAGACCATTTCAACCCTTGAACTATAATGATTTCCGCATGACAAAATACCATGAAATAATCATGGCAAAACCAGCTAAACTAAATCATACTGTAAAAATATTAATATTATAAAACTTCCTTACGACTTCAACGGGTTTTCTTAGATGTCCTTATAAAATGGAAATATCCTGTTTTCATGAATATTTTTTTCTATTTTATTTCTTTCATCAGTTTGGTAAACTAACTCTTTTTTGTTTCAAACATGAGTAATGTGAACTTAAAAATGTGCCAATTTTAAGCGTTGAATTTAGCACCAATTTTTGTTGATATTTGTGAATGCCATTTTCGACTTATGCTTACGCAATACATAAATGGTAATGAAAAATGGACGGTGAACTGTTATATCTCTGTAAGTTCGCATATTGTTTAAGCATATCACAATATAATTATAAGCAAGTAAAATATATACCAATGCAGTATAACCAAACAAATACGTAAGTATCTATTTAAATATTGAGCTAAATAAAACTTTATCGGTAATTGCAAAATCAGTCATTTTAATATAAATTAAATAACTAACTTTGTAAACACCACTATTTAATCTAAAAGGTTAGACACGTTTCAAAACTAATGGTTTATTCGTCAGGGTAAGCATATAATTTTTTTTTTATTTATAATGTGTTGCAATGTCGATTCTTTTTGATTAATGACCGGTCGGTGGCTGAGTTGACATCGCGTTTTGGTCCCACCCAGGTGTAGTGTGTTCAATTCCTCGGCTGGCTAAGTCCTCCATCACAAAACAAGACACATTTTCCGCTTACTGTGGTGGTAGTAAAAGATTTTCAAATATTTTCAGGTTATTCGTAACCCGGAAATTTCGTCTTTCTTAAAAAAATGTGGTTTAATATATATATATTAGAAAATTTTAAGTGATCTCTTTCGTGAAATTTAGTTAAATATTTTGAAAATAATTTTGTTTTTAAATCATAAAATAATATTTCAAAAATATACTTCTTCTAAAAAAACGCTCATTCTGTTTTTTTAAACCAACCCTCATTTATTTTTAATTGGAAGATACAGTTTCTTCTTAATACAAGTGTACAGCCAACGAAGATCAAATGAAGAGACGCAATGATCCATGATGTTATAACAACACAAAAAGAGGCTGGACCTCGTATGACCCCTTCGTGTTATTGGCTACTGCCTTATTGATTCTTCAGTACAACCTCGTTGGCCATTAAATTCAGCAAAGGGATTTCATTCAAACGATCCCAAATACTAATAATAATTATTGTGAAAGTTTTTCAATTCCTTGACTGTTACGAGTACCATAAAAGGCCAGCTTGGATTCAATGAAAGTTTTACTATTGAAACAATTTGATTGCCTTTGAGAATGTTTCACTGAACCAGCAATATTCCAGTATGAACGGTTTGATATTTTAAATAAATAATATTGTACGTTCAAACATGATTTGAGCTGATCAAATCAAATGAATCGAATTTGTTCTATCGTTTTCTTATGACACACTAGTAGAACCCGCAATGCTTCTCTAATGTCTTCTTCGAGCGTCTCCGACTAATTATATCATTCACTTCTGTATACGACAATATCACTGTTAAAAAACGACATTTCATTGACTTTAATTCTCCTCTCGATCTCAATCCGGCATCTTCGACTACGTTTACCATTCAAATCACTCACTTAACACTCCTGGCACTAATAAAAACAAACTTATAAATTTTCGGCCATATCGGTTGATTACTTTTTGAGTTTAGCGAACACAAACATAATCAACTTGATTTTTTTATATATAAAGAAGATTTGGCATACATCGACGTCATTGTTTTGGTTTAATCTATTTTGTTAGAATCATATTTTACTCTCATAAACTAAAGAAATAAAAAGAGTCCTTGCAAATAAATAATGTTTCTAATTAAATAATATTACATGCAAAACTAATAACTTTACAAAAAAATTATAATGGCTTTGAATACTTAGTTCCATCGATGATATTTTTATGCAGATGATACTGATATCATTGTTTCTCCATGAATTTAGAAAGTAAATCAAGTGTTATAAGAAGCCTGATTAATTATACAGTTGCCATCTTGATTTAGAGTGCTCATAAAAAAGGGGTTTTCCACTAACAAATTAATAATAATAACAGCATGGGTGGGTAGGTACCTGGGAAAGGTGACCCCCCCTCCCATCCCTTCCCCAACCCCATGCCAGTCACAGCTGTTTGGATCCCACAAGTAATTGATTTCCAATTCGCAATTGTTCTCCTGGCCGTGTTACAGTTTCATTTACGCTAAATGTATGGAAATCTATGGGCCACCATGGCGGCTTTTGTTACGCACAAAATGGGGTAATATTTCTTTTGTCTGCGCGACGGGCTAATTCGCCGTCGCTCAGTTGTCTCCGTTTTGGATTCCGGAAATGGGATTTCAATATTGTTTTGTCTAGCTTTTTGACTGCTCAAAATTACGCGTTTTGTTATTCTGGGTGAAATGTTTTTCAAAATTAAAAAAGGAATGAATTATTAAGAGCAGTTGTAAACATATTTTATGGGAAATTAAATATTCTATTTATCTTAAAACATTATTAGTCGATAAATATATAGAACTGTGTAAAGAGGGTTTGATGGCTATACATAATATCTTTTTGCACTGTGAGGATATGAGGTACTAAAAACCTTGAGTATTGACCCGGTGAAGGACCACCGTTCAGAAACATTGGTTTCTTGACATTACCTTTTTTTATGTGAATAATAGTCGCTAGTGTCTGGAGAGATTATTGCATCCCCAATCGGCGTATGTGGGAGGAAAAGGAGAGGCAAGAGCCATTTGAATCAACAATTCAATCAGAATGGTGGCCCTTGACAAGAGTGATACTGAGCGTATCTTCCACTCAGGAACGTGCCGCAAATATACTCTTTATTATTTTTAATGTGCATTAATTATTGTGAAAATAACACAAATCAGTTTTAATTAATTGCATACTCCGGGATTTGAAACCGCAACCTTCGGATTCGTCGAGGGTCTTGCCGCTGTACAATGGTGGCCGTCCTATGACGCATCCACTTCCCTACCCCGATACCTTCACCTCACAACATATTCCAATAAAGTTTGCCATAGTCTCACTAGATTGAGATCAGAGGGACTCTTGTACGGTATTCACATAAAGAAATAAATATATTTATTAAATTAGTAAAATTTCATCAATATTCTGGACGTTGTTATTTTTTAATCAAGTGATCTAAATTTGTATATTTGATCAAGTGGAGTAAAATAAATATTTTTCAAGGCACCGTGTACAGCCAAAAATGACAATCCAATTTTTTTTTCCTCTTTTTTTATTTTTTTTATTAGTGTCTATTTAATTGCAGGTTTGATGAGAGTTACAATATATGATAATCTATAGTATTTCATCTGTTTGTTCTTAGTCCTCCTCACTAGATAGTCCTGTGCTGAGGCGGACTGGTAGATTTCTTGATTTTCTGTTATTTTGTTTCTATGATGTTTTTAATACATTTTCTAGTATGTCTGCATTAATTTCTTTCACCCATATTTTGATTTTTTCCTTAAGCTTATTTATCTTTTCTATCTTTTTCAAACTTGGAGGAAGGATGTTGTAAAGTTTGGTTGCCAGATATATGTGGTTTCTTTGGCCAAAACTTGTCTTGAATTTTGGAACATCTCGTATATCCCTTTTTGAGGCTCTTGTATCATGTATCCGAGTTTCATTAGGAGATTTTCTGTTTTTAAAATGATGTATTAAAATATTCTTGGCATATATTTGTTTTAAATTTAGAATGTCAAAACACTTAAAAATATCTTTTGAGGGGGTTCTGATGGGTAATTTTAGTATGGTTTTTATAATGCTCTTCTGAGCAATATCTAAGTGGTTAATATTATTTGCTGTAGCAGATCCCCATACTAGAATTCCGCTGTTTTTTATTTCATTTATTTATTCCATTCTTGACTATTGAGAAACCTTTTATTGAATAGCAAAGTGACAGTTGGTTTCCGAGTTAGCCAAAATAATCAAATGATGCCAATTGCAAGTTGATGGGATGACTTATCGAATAAAAGTTGAAATGCACAATGCCATTAATTTTTATTGTTAACACTTTGATTTCTTAACAAGATATGCATCCATACAAAAAACACTGCCCATGTTAGCTATCATATGATTATTTCAAGGAAATAATAGTATTCTCATAGATTTTTTTCTCAACAATTGTAAGAAATAAATTGCATGAATTTAATTCACAGACACCACTTGTTCATTTAAGCGACGTTTGGGATTTTTAAATACATCGTATTATTTTTTTTCTTCCTTTTGTGCCCTTGGAACAACAAGGTTCCATATGAAATTTTGGCCAATATTGATTTTTAGCATCAAAATTCTCTTATTTTATTTCTTGTCGAAACTCCATCAAACAGATGTCTACGTTCTATGCAAGTTCGTAAATAATTAGGCAAAAAAGTTCAATATATAATATTAAATTATTTTTGAAGCAACATGGTTCCATTTTCGTTGTACTTTGAGGTCAATTAATTTGGGACATCAAGGTTCCATTCTACCATGAAACTGAACATTTTTTTTGGTTTTTTGAATCATCGATGATTTTAATGTTTATGTATTATAATCTAAGTGTGGAATAAGTTGGGTCCCGTCGTGTTTCGGAAAGTTGGTTTTAGCTACTGCCTTTTTTATAAAACTTTGTAATTTAATGTTTTTCAATAATTAATAGACAAGAAAATTTTCATAAAAGCACTTAAAAAAATAAGCATGTTTGTTTAAGAAACAATATTTAAAATATATATTTTTTTTAATTAACATCGTAATTTCCAAAACACCTTGACTTAATAATGAAGATAGAACGTTAAAATTGTGTTTTTAAATTGTACTCCAAAACATGTTTTTGTAACTTACCAACTTTCGGCAGAAACACCAAAATATGCAGAACGACTTAAACTAGTAACGGTGTAAAATATTATTATTTGACATGTATGAGAATATGAAGATGTAGAACGTATTTCAATTGAATTATCTGTAGGTTAAGGAATTCTTTTTGCAAAAAAATGGTATCTAGCTAATAAAAAAATCAATTAAATTAATCAGATAGAACCGTACGACTACCATAATATGGGCATGAGCTTAGTATGGTAGTTGAGAAAATCACCAAAATTGTAATCTATCAAAATTTTTAAAATATAAATACAAACTTTAAATTAATAAAAACAAAGTCTGTTGCTCTGAGCTCACCTAATTTTCAAAGTAACAAGGTAATATTTCTTTATTTTACTAAGTTTTTTGGCTAATAGCCATGTTTTTTTTGGGTAGTTATCAATTTTTCATAAATTTTAAGTGTTGAATCTTAATATTTGAGCTTCATACAAATGGCAGATGGAACCTTTTTCCAATGGTACGCTTTGTTGAACACTCCTCGGGTGGAAGTTAACATTTAGTACCGTGTATTGTATTTGATTCGGGCTTATAGAATAAAGATTTCCTTGAAAGGTGTCCAATCTAAATTTAAAATATTTAACGTCCATGAAATTGGTAAAAATTAAACACTTTTAGCAGAGGTAATATTTATTTTGTACCAAAACAAAATACTACGGTGTATTTTATTTAAATTCTGCGTAGTTGAATGGACGAAGAAAAGAGTATAAGGATAGTAAAATTAAATATTTAAACGTAGGAGTAATGTTAGAAGAAGTCGGGGTGCCCGAGGAAGACATTGCACGATAAATACTTGATCCGGATCATGTTGAAAGTCAGAATAACAGAAGAGTTTATGCGAGACAATATATGAATATGAATGAAACAAGGATTGTATGCCAAGACAGAGTTGTGTGGCGGTCTATTCTTTTTTCCTAACAGTGTGATGGTTTGTTAGTTAGTCTGTGCAGTTTACGCGTCTCGAAGAACATATTACGCTGCGTTTTTGGATGGAAATGAGTTTTTTAAACTAATTTTCCCGTGACAGGTTCTCCGGAAACCTAGTACAGGTGAATCCTTTGGCATGAATGTACCGCTGGGATACATGTTCTACGCTTGCCCAACATTAGTATACTGTTGAAATTGAAACTGCATTACTGAATAAGATCGAGTGGTTTTTTTTTTTTTTTTTTTTTTTTTATTGTTATTAAGTTTAATTTGTAGAACTCCATTTTATTTTTTATTTTTATTTTATTTTTATTTTTTTTATTTTTTTTTTTTATTTATTTATTTTTTTTTTTTTTGCCAAAGTCCTCAAAAAATGTGGCTTAGATATTGCCTTCCGCACAAAAAACAACTTAGGATCATCTCTTAAAAACTCAAAAAGTAAGGTACTCAAATTACAAAATAGTGGCTCCAGTGTGACGAATGCAACGCTGTTTATGTTGGACAAACGGGCCGGTCCTTTAACACTAGGTTCAAAGAACATATAAGATCTTTTAAAAATAATAATAAAATACAATCTCAATTTGCCAAACATCTCCTAGATGAAAATCACTCACTTAATGATAATAATATACCAACTCCGTTACACGTACAAAATAAAGGCCGTAAACTTAATCTTTTAGAGCAGTTAGAAATTAACAAAAATTCTAATAATCCGAAAGCTATTCTAATTAATGAACAAACCAATATAATTCGTTCACCCCTACTAGATATCTTCAAACCTAGTGCAAATACGAGTGCACATTGAAGTACTTAATTATACTATTAAAATAACCCTATGAGTCATCGTTTGGGAATAACTAAAATTAAGACATTCAGTCAAATTTAAACATTACACTAATTGGGGAAACTTTACTAGGGTAATAACCATCAATAATTTCTAACATTTTTACACAGAAATCAATTAAGAAATCAGTAATTGAAATTAAAATACCTACCTAGAAATAATATAAATGTATCGTCTGTAAGTGGGCTACCCACAGTTTGATAATGCCTTTAGAGGGCGAAACAGCTGTCACGCGTTATAATAATTACACAGCAGAACTTGTTTAAAAATAAACTGTTTTTATAAACCCAATAATAATATTATTGTATATATAAAAAAAAATAAAATAAAATAAAAAAAATAAAATAAAAAAAAGATCGAGTGGTTTTCACGACTCACTCGCCTTAATACAATATCGTAATGCTAGTCACGTCATAACTAAAATTATTTTTTAAATATTGAAGACAATATTAGTGATTTCTAAACAAAAATCTGAAACAAAAAAATCAGAAAAGGAAACGGTCACATCTGGGACTCGAACTCAGGACCCTTGTCTTTCCGGGACAGTGCTCTACCGACTGAGCTAATGGGACCCTATTCCCCTCGGTCACTTTTAACTGTATCATACTTCGAATAAGAACCACCAACATTGTCTTCATTTTTTCACCGCACATTTTTATTGGCAACTATCTTTATGTATGATCGCAAGATTCAACCCGAACTAAATGCAATCCAGACAGCGTCTTTTTAGATAAACCTATCTTATATTTTTATTTTTAATGTGCGACATCTGTTGACTTTTCTGCAAGTCTAGAAGTATGATACAGTTAAAAGTGACCGAAGGGAATAGGGTCCCATTAGCTCAGTCGGTAGAGCACTGTCCCGGAAAGACAAGGGTCCTGGGTTCGAGTCCCAGATGTGACCGTTTCCTTTTCTGATTTTTCTGTTTCAGATTTTCGTTTAGAAATCACTAATATTGTCTTCAATATTTAAAATATTACAATTTGAGGTTTTACTCAATACAGTTATTCCGAAAAATAAATATTTATTCTAGACTTGCAGAAAAGTCAACAGATGTCGCACATTAAAAATAAAATATGAGATAGGTTTATCTAAAAAGACGCTGTCTGGATTGCATTTAGTTCGGGTTGAATCTTGCGATCATACATAAAGATAGTTGCCAATAAAAATGTGCGGTGAAAAAATGAAGACAATGTTGGTGGTTCTTATTCGAAGTATGATACAGTTAAAAGTGACCGAGGGGAATAGAGTCCCATTAGCTCAGTCGGTAGAGCACTGTCCCGGAAAGACAAAGGTCCTGGGTTCGAGTCCCAGATGTGACCGTTTCCTTTTCTGATTTTTCTGTTTCAGATTTTCGTTTAGAAATCACTAATATTGTCTTCAATATTTGAAATATTACAATTTGAGGTTTTACTCAATACAGTTATTCCGAAAAAAAAAATTATTTTTGTGTTAAAGTACCTAGTTAACAATACATACAGAATTCTTAGACATGTCAAGTGATTATGGGTGCAGAAACGTGTGACGTGTAGACATATTTTGTTGCCAGGTTATTGAGCTCTATTTAGGTGTTTAAAGAAAAAACTGTAGAGGTATCTATCTAAGCGACTCAATAAGCTTTTGGAAGAGGGTATAGCATTAAAAAAATTCCTTTTACCCTTCTCACATGGCTTGTTTTTCAGAGATATATAGTTGTTCGTTTTGGATATCTTTCGGTCTAACGTTTAGTTTTTATATGGTAAGACATCATATTCTGTCAATATTATACTAATTTTTTAGTCGGTGTTTACTAATTATTCCATGGTTGGGTGATTTTGTTCCTGCGTTCCATGCGTTGCGGCTCATGACTTTCGGTGTACTAGATACTATAATAAAATCCTTTATACGTATTTTTCGAAAATTCAGTTTTTTGAATTAACATTTTCGGGAAATCCTCGCAGACAAACAGAAATTTCCTGAAAATCTTGATACTTTTTTTTACTAAATTTGGCACTGTCACACTAAAAAATCACTAGCCGCCACTGACGCCGCAACTTGCGGGTTCAAATCCCGTCATGTATTTGTGTTATTTCACAATTTATTAATTAATATATTTGCGACACGTTTCAAACTGGTAGATACTTCTGAAAGTATCGACTTGCTAAAAGACCGCCATTAAGAATCGAAACTTTGTTTGAAATGGATTCACCCAGGTGATCAGATCTGAATAGGCAAGTACCTCCCGACACTCCTCTTCACCATCTTCATTCGTTCCCACTATATTTAGCCTTACAACATACCCAATTGGAGATGCTATTATCTCACTGAATCCAGACGGTTGGAAGCAGTTGGAACTCTTATGCGGTAGTCACATAAAAAAAATTGTGAAGAAGTTTTTCTTATTTTTTTAAAAAAGACTCATCAAAACTATACAACAATAAAAAACAATAATATACTCTGCTATGGAATCGAACCAATAACCTTTCAATTCATTGCCATAGATAAAATTCCCAATGTAGAAATTTAAAGCTAATAACTAAAATACAAAACATAATAACTAAATACTTATTAACATATCACTTCAAATAAAATTATTAATGATAACCAATTCGGCTTCAGAGAAAATTTAGGTACGCAAGATGCAATCGCAAAAATAACCTCTATAATTTATAATGCTCTTGACTCGGGACATAAATGTTCAAGTATATTCATCGATCTAAGAAAAGCTTTTGACAGTATAAGCCACAAGAAGCTAATAAAAAAAATAGAAAATATTGGAATTCAAGGAACAGTTAAAGAATGGTTTAAAATTTATCTTCATAAAAGACACCAACACGTAAAAATTAACAATATATTGAGTGAACCCACCTATTCCGAATTTGAAATTCCTCAAGGGACAGTTCTAGGCCCAATATTGTTTATCATTTACGTGAATGAAATGCTTACTGTACCAAAAAATGGAAAAATCATATCTTTTGCTGACGACACAGTTTTAATCATAGAAAAAAAAACTTGGTAAGAAGCCTATCAAACTGCGAATATAGAAATAAACAACTTAAAACGATGGTTGGATGACAACCACCTCTCCTTAAACTCTGACAAAACCTATTTCATGACTTCCACATTATCAGACAAAATGCACCCAACAATAAATTCCAATATAACTATCCATAACTCTTGTAATAATTATACTGACAACTGCCATTCACCTAAATGCTCAAAAATCTCAAAAAAGTAATATTAAATATTTAGGCAAAATTATAGACCAACATATTAAATGGACAGAAAATATTGCGCAAACTGTAAATAGAATACGTAAACTTTATTACGTATTCCTCAAACTAAGAAATATATTACATAAATCTTTGCTACTAAAGGTTTACTATGCATTAGCCCAATCAGTTCTGCAATACGGAATAATAGGATGGGGAGGCGCGTATAAAACCAACTTGACCAATACATGAAATAGTACATAGAAGACTCATCAAAATTATTCTAAAGAAACAATTAGACTATTCAACCCAAAAATTATTCGATGAATTCAAAGAATTATCACTAAATAAAATTTATCAAAAAAATGCATTACTACAAATCCATAGAGATAAACTAACAATAAATTCATTTAGCACCAGACCGAAAACCTTAGGACAAATAATAATCCCTAAACTTAATACTACAACAGCCCAACATCATTACACATACTCAGCAATAAAATGCTTTAACGAACTCCCTATAGAAATACAATCCGAGAGGAATTATGAAATTTTTAAACAAAAACTCAAAAAACATTTTACTATTAAATAATTTTTAAGTATGTGTTACGATGTACCAGCCTATATTTACATTATGTAGAAAACAAATGCCATCTTATATTTTTCATTATGTATTAAAAAAATTTCGTAATGTACAAAAAAAAAAAAAAAAAGTCGCAACTTATATTTTCATTATGTATAAAAAAAAGTAGTCCTCCATGCATCCAAATTGTAACAACTGATAAGTATGTATAGTACTGTCAATTTGATAGTGCTCCCTCCCTAAACACGAGAATTTCTAAATTAAGGAGGTATTGTTACCACTAATATTACATATTATATATATTGGTTAATTATGTATTATATGTATATTGGTTACTAAAAAATAAAAAATAGAAAGGTTACATTTGTGATTGAATATTTCAATTCATTAGTAACTAAATTGTTTAAAAAATAGAAAAAAAAATTGGCCCAATATGTCAGATTTTGAAAAATGTGTTAAATTCAGTGTTTCACATTTAAAGCATTGGCATTAGTTTATCTTGAAAGGTGCACGCCACATTATACTGTAACTTCTAGTGGGTTCCTAATAGTAAGTATTTAAAGTTAATATACCTACTAACTCGAGCCTAACCGAATTCAATTTCAATTTCGTTTTCACGGTCCTTCACTAGAACTAATGGCAAATTATCCAGTCAAATTCCCACTATATATTTTGTATTATTTTCAAAAAATATTTCTTAATTTGTTTTCAAGATTGAGGCCTTACCTATTTGACTAAGTTTATGGACGTGATTTATTTCTGCTTCATTGTTGTGTAATGACTGTGTGAATTAAATGAATAGGCATTAAATTGTTCCCAAAACTAATAATTATCGCCACCTCAACGAATATTAGCAATGCTTGATTATATTTGGTTACCATAACTAAAGTAGCAGGAATTCTTGAGAAAACAATGCTCTCAGTTATGATTTGAGATTTTCTAGGCTGAAAGCATTTTCGTAATTAATATTTAGGTTATAATGTCGAGTTGCTCTTCCTGTCCCGATGATGGACACTGTAACGCTATCCAAAACGTTGGCTAAAGAAGGAGAAAGCGTAACACAGCATACTAACTCGAAAATTAATTCTTAGAAAACATTTTTTAGCAGTAAATCTGTATTTGGACTAATATTCCTTGAATTTTCGATAAGTCTTAATAAATAAAGAATGGCTTCTTAAGCATATCTATTTAAAAAAAACAATGTCCGTACGTGTGTAGCCTATAAAATCAAAAACTAAGTTGGTTCATATTAGTTCTAGGAGTGTTTAGAGAGTGACTTTAAGGGTAGAAGAAGTTGGGGACGCCCGAGATACGGAGTTAAATTAAAGTCGACATAATGTAGTTTTTAACAGTTATAATAGAGTAATTAGTAGATTTCGTGGTACTACATATAGGGAATCGTAAAATAAGTCGGGGACGCCCGAGGACAACACGGTACGATCAAATGAATCAAATTTGATCGCACAAGTGTGCGGTAAAATGTGGCGTATGTGATGAACGAAGAAATGGTAGCAAAAATCTGCGACGTCCGAGGAAAATATGACATGATAAAGTGAAACAAATGAGTACCTAAAAATGATAATTTTCATTCTTCATAATTTTCACCATTCCATTATTTCCACCTTAAAAATGCACCCAGTTTTATTTTATAATTCACAACCTTAAAACTGTAAAAATGATTAACGATCTCGGGCAACGCTGGGTTGCACATCAGCTAGTTAATAAAAAAAAACATATTTTTGTACATATTATCTTTACACGTGATGGATTTTTTACACCTGAACCAGAATGTTGAAAATTAAATATTATTTCCTTTTATCTAAAGTTTTTGATTCATTAGAACAGTTATAATATACAGGGTGATACAAAAAATACAATTTAATATAAAAAAGTCTAATACAAACATTCTGTTATTCCGAAAAAGCCTGTAGGCAGGTTGTTATTATAATAAATTGAAAACATTTCTTTTCTATCTATTTCTTTTCTATGATTTAATTAAACATCAAATATAAAGTATTTTATAAAGAACAAAATTTATTTTCTAGGAAAAATGATTTAAACTAGAGTTAAGCAAAGCAAAAACATGAAATTTGACATTGAACAAATCAAATGTACGATGTGGAAGTTTGAAAATCAAGTGTAATAAAAACAAAAAGAAAAAAGGTAGAATTGAGACTAGACATAAATACCTACTACGGATAACTTATTAGATAAATATTCCTATTTCATCATTATTTTAACCAAGATATGATGATTTTTAACCCTAGATTCATAACCTTATCTAAGAGGAACATTATTCATAAACATTCGTCTCACAGACGACTAAATTTAAGTGACGAGTTTTGGGGTACTTGTAAATAAAATAAATAAATTAAGTATGGCACTCTTTAATATGTTTAATTAGGTAACAAAAAAATTATAAACGAGTTAAAATTAAATTTCATTGCTACATTCCACACACATGAGGCCGCAATGGTCCATGCACATATACTTTTTGCATTGCTTGCATTGGAACCTTGTCATATGCCGTTTTTTATATTCACAATAACCACAAACCTTTTTTTGAGTACCACTTAGACCAGGTGTGGCAATGGTAGGCATTTCATCTAAAACGTCGACCATTTTCCTTTTTAGGCATCTCTTCAAAGTAAGCATTTCGTGTCTTTTACGTAACCATGTCGCTATCAATGTCGGAATCTGTCGGGACCATTTCATCTAATTCAACATGATCTTCGACATCACTGATTTCTACGTTTTTTTGCTGACTGGTAAAATCATCATCACCAGAATCAGATAAACGATTCAAATGGTTTTCAATTTGCCGATCATCCATTCTAAAATAAAATAAAGATTTGATGTAAAATACACACAATAATACATTTTGAATGATAAAATAAGATGTCAAAAACAGAACTCATCAAAAACAATGTTTTCAAAATAGCTTGCAGTCTCGTCAAAAGTTACACTATTCATAAACATTCGTCTCTCAGACGTTCAAAGGTCTATAACTTGTCCACGAAACTTCACTGCAAGGCAAACGCACCCCCGTTACTAATGAACAAGCGATCTAGGAAGGTACTTGAGAGGTCATCATTCTATCTCTTTCACTCGAGGCACTAGAGACAAATTTACGTTTTGAGCGGTCTGTGGGACGAATGGTTATGAATCTAGGGTTAATAAGAGTTAATATTTCATTTTATATTTGCTTACAATGAAAACGAATTACAGAATATAATAACAACGCAACATACCTATATTTTTGTATTATTATTAAGTATAAGGTAAGAAACTCCTCTTTCTTCCTCTTTCTTTAATCATGGTTTTGAACAGCGTTACAGTGATCATGATAAGGACCATCGATATTTTGGTCGATAATCAGGACACATTTTGATAGATGACGTCCGTTTAATAGATTCTCTTATCTTAACAAACGTATTGCAATCTTTAGAGCACAGGCGTCAGATTCTGTCCTTATTCTACTGAAGATGCTCCAAGGCATTAGATTCCTTCGGCACCGGTGCATAGTCGGGAAATTCGCCAAACTCGCGTCCAACGTTACATTATTACACGGTTGACATTTGTCACATGAGTCCTTTTTACGTCTATTTCTTGAGTTCAACAGCTCAACTATGGAACGATTTGCCGTCCTCTGTTTTTCCGCCTTCGTACAACATGGATCTCAGCAAAACCCATTTTCACTCTTTACTTTCCTCAAAAAGACCCTTAGCACAGTATTTCCAAAAATGACATCGGCCCTGGGGACTTGAGTTTTTTTTTTAAATATGATAATGGATACATTGTCCTAATGATTGGCTAAAGAATGGGGAAGCGCAACTTGGCTTAACAAACCATCATTATGATAATTTTGACACTAAAAAATCCAAATTATTTAACACTCTATTCTTACTAAAGATTACATACAATAACCAATGAAAAAAATTCCCGAAGTGATTGAATCACCAAACAGGGCTATATTTTATTTGTATTATACCTAAATAAAATAAGCTTTTAGCCGCAAATCACTTAGTACTGTAAAGCTGACATTCAAAAACTTTGTAAAAAAAGAAGACGATAAATAAACACGTGATACAGCAACCTCAAACTAAATGGGACGACGTGATGTACTGATTTTCTCTTTTGTATGACAATCTCCCTCCGATCGGGCACACATGAAGCCTCAGAGAATATATAATTTCCTTACGCCGTTACTGTCAGAGATCAAACCTGTTATCTAAGATTAATGACCTTTTGTCATTGTTTAAGCGCAGACAATATTTTTGGCAGGTAACTGTTACTCTTTATCTGATAATGAGAAATCCCCGATCATTCTACCGCCATGATGCTGCATTTATTCCACACAAAGGTTAAAGATTATCTGTGCGTATAACGAGACGATACCTGCCATCACAATTAACACGACGAACAAATTATAATGAGTCAGTGACTTATTTACCGAATACCTTTTCATACTTTGCCGCTGATAAGTTACCGTTAAATATTCGCAATAACAAAATCAACACCACTTCAAATCTGCAAAGCATGCTCGTATAAACATCTACTGGCTATGGTCAATAACAAATTATTGATGTATTATGTGGTTATTGTTATAACGAATGCTAATAATTTATGTTTGTAGTCCACACCTGATCAATAGTTGTAGATACTGTGTACTTTTATCTGTTATGATAAAAATTAAATTAGGAATAAATTGGAAATAAATTGGGAATAAATTGGAAATCATTTGTGATACACATAATTTTGCCACGAGTCGGAATGAACGGAATGAAAATAAATTTGTGCTATTGTTTAATGAAGACCCCTCTTCGAGAACCTATGAGATGTTCGAATGTTTCGGAAGAAGTACTGTTTCTACCACAATAAGTAAAATCATAGTATCCTTTTTTTTGGTTTTAGGCATTTCACCCTGAAAAGAGTCTTCTTAAGGTTCTATGAGGTACCACCCCTGGTGGCAGTATTGTAGGTATATTGTGTAGGTCAGTAACTGTAAAAGTATATATTATGTAGATGCAACGTTGTAAAAATAGATGTGAACAAACCTTTGAAGTTCTTGGCTTCTTCATGAGTTTTCTTTTTGTGGCAAGTTTACAATCGTTGGTCTATTTAAGTATGCATCCACATTTCACAGGCTTATTGTATCTTTTGTATTTATAATAATAAAGTTGATAAATATTTACCAAATTAACAAACAAAAACTTTAACATGTCAAATCACGTGTACTGTAGAAGATTTTACTTCGTGTTTATATGAAAATAAACTTGCATGAAAGCAGGCGGAATGTATTAATCAATAATGTCTCAGATAATTACACGAATTATAATGATAGAATGAAAGCCACATGTTGTTTTAGCTCCAGGCCTTAAATAATCGCAGCTTGCGATTGGAATCGACGCGCGATGAGTGTTGCACTCTCGGTATTGCCCACCTGTGTAATCAAACTGCATACATCCAGAACAGGCTGAGGAAATGTTTGGACGTCCCGTTAATGGATGTGTGAAATACGATCGTGTCCGGTAATAGAGGATAATTCAAAGTAATGTACTCCAAATTATCCGATTGAATAACGCTATGGGAGACGGATGGGCCAAATGCATCACCATGCAGGAATTGAAAGATTTTGTTGACTCTACTGGTTACGTTCTAAACATTTCAGGGCTATTATTAATTTATGGAGCTGGAAGTTTCGATTGATAATAAATGTTCACGTTCGTAGTGAAATTATTTTTTTTAAAGTAATTTAGTCTCAACACAATCAAATAAGCAAAAGGTTTTTTTGAAGGAAGCAAAATTTAACACTATAATATTGAATAAAAAACTCTCTTTGTATCACAACTCTTTATTGAATTAATTTAAACATGCTGCCGCTGTGTGTTCAGCAATGTCTGTATATTTAATCCAACAAAGTGCTTATTGAGAATTGCATTTTTCGTTATTTTTAGATTTTCGATATTTCCATATTTTTTTACATCTGGTTGGGACAAAAATAGTTAATTGACTTATACTAAGACCCTTTTTAAACGTTCAAGCCTTTAATTGTTGCCAAAATATGTTTTTTATTATTTAGTGTACATCGAATGTGAAAAAATTGTCAAATTAGGCATTTTTCCAATTTTTTTTTGTAATTTTGCTACCCAAAAAATATTTGTAGTATGTAGGTAGTTTAGAAAGATTTTTGCGTAAAATTGAAAAAGCATATAAAAATTCAAAAAAAAATTTGCACAATATTTTAACAAACATTAAAAAAATGTGATCACGATTTTAAATTATAAATGAACCCTTTCGAACGATGGTAAAACATTAAATTCGTCACTACGATTATCGGGATAGTTTCAATACTTTTTAAATAATCAATAATAATGCAGGCTTAATACAGTGTTTGAAAAACATTTAACTTTATGTCCCTCATTTCTCGGAGGGAACGTCATAAAACTAACGTCTTCTGCAATAAAGGAAACGATAACAGATTATCTTAATGCCCATTTCGTAGTGTAAACAAACACAATGTTCACCATCGTAATAATATCTAATAATATGATGTCTTTAGTAATACCCTGTTTTTGTCTTTTACGGTATTTTGTGAAAACACACACTATTACTGGGATTGTGGGATTAGATAACATTATGTTTGTTTATTTTAGGGTTAGGTATTATCTTTTGTTTAAATGACCAGTAATATGTTGATGCGTACCTACACATATAACATCATGTTTTGATTTGATTCACTACGAAATATTATTGATTCAGATGTGCTCACCAGATTTTTTTAATGCAAATTTTTTTCGATGCTGGGCTTTCATTGTAAAAAGGGGTTCCTCAATTATTCATTCATTATCAAGCCTATAAAATGCATGTATTGATTTTATTACATAAAAGTCCTTTATTATGTTTAACTAATCATCAAGTGATGTCTCCTCGGGGTTAAGCAGATATGGTGTAACGTCAATAAAATCTGTTTTGGCACATAATCCTTGTTTCACCTATATATATTTATTTTTTGGCAATTCTGACACGAAAAATAACACTTTTTCTCGATTCTTATCATAAGCTTCCGGTTTTAAACTTTACACCACAAATAATCACCTTGCATACTCGTAGGCAATTGTTCAAATCTGCTCATTCGTAACTTGATTATACATTCAATATTATAGACAGAAAAACTTACTTTAATAGTTGCGGGATTGTTTTATTACGGGATTATTGGATTACGGAATTGTGGAATTGAGATAAGACTGAGAAATCACATTTGACGTAGGTTTCTTTTTTGGAAAAAGCACCCAAAAATGAATACAAAACATGCGGTTATAAAAAGGAAACAGCGTCACGTCGTTATTCTTCTACTTGAAGTGCTGAAACAACCACTTAAAATACAAACCTTTTAAGCACACCCATCTAAAACTCATATGTACATTACAATTTAAATCAAACTGTTTATTTTTCAGCTCTCCTTCACTTCCGAAAAGGTTTATTTAACGGGGTAGGTGCTAGGAGGGGTAGGTATATCCTGGCTGCTAGCTGCTAGCTACTAGGGGAGCAGAAAGTGCCATTAGCATATATTTAGTTGGGCGCACGTCTGCGGAAGTTGGTCGTGTAGTCTCCTAATCTGCCCTCTCTAGTAGAATGCTTCAAGCGGGCACAAGAGCTTTGCGATATCCTCTCTTAATTACAAAGCCCTTAGACCCATACGCCCGGCTCTTTCTGTAGGGGCACATGCCGCCCACCGCCCACCGCCAATCACACAACACATACTACACCACCTCGTGGGTTGGTTTGCAATCCTGGTATGACGACAATACGCAGTCAATCAAAAAATATACAGAAGTTATTTAATCGAAACCGAGCTCTAGAATGTTTGTAATATAATAAAGAACTTTTTTTTTGTAAGATCCGTGTTCTAGAATTAGTAATTTTGAAATGTTTTTTTCAGGATTTCTTCATTTTAACTAATTTTTAACAATTAAATTATAAATTAGTGCGTATCCGGCATCATTGTTTTTTTCAATATTTAAAAAAATATATAAAAAATTTATTTTCTTGATTGTGTCAGAACTAGTCAGAACCTTCACCTCAAGTAAATTTATTTTAAAAAGAGCATAGAGGATCAGGTAATGTACACATTTCATAAATAACAGGTAGATGCTAAGTAGGAATTTTGTTACCGGATACACAAGTTAAAGGTTTAATATTATGCTCTGTTCAGGCTGTAAATAGAAGATGAAAAGGTTGACAACGAAGAAAACTTCTCGAAGATAATTACGTGTGTGTATGTAATTTCATTGGTATGAAATATGATCTCCCCTACTAATAATTACACCCTTTTGCTCTTAAGCCCAAGCACACAATTATTATCAAATAATACAAACGTTATATGCAATCAAAAGCCTTAACAAATAAACTTCAATTCAATTAATATCGTCAACGAGAACTCTTATTTGTTCAGATACATTAGATGAGAGGGAGGTTCGAGCCTTAAAGCCTTGAAGTCTTAAAGGACTGGTAACAGCCACCAGCAACCAGCTATCTTTGGTAACAGGAGATCATCCCTCCTTTAGGGTAGTTAGCGAAGGAAATACCAGTTCGAGTTACGCAAATTTCTAGTGCACTTGATGTGACAAATTCCCTGACGCGAAATTGTCTTAGGGGTGAAATTTTGTACCAGTTCATAAATTATCTTGTTTCATACTGTTTTCATTGTAAAGGTAACATCAGCAAACGTATTTTTACCCCCCTTACAAAGATGGTGGCATAATTGGCTTTCGAATATGATGATTTTGGATTGATCATCCAAGTGCCTACAAAATTATGACGAGCTTTTATTAAAAAAGGTCTATTTTGTATTTATAAATGTGCACACAAAATCTCTTAACTCAGAGGTGAATTGATAGGTACTAATTTTTTTAAGTCATTGCTTCTGATATTGTAATGAATGGACAAGTTTTTTAAAAGAAATTCAAGTAGGTATCTATCTATTGGTGGTTTTTTGTTCGATAATTCGGAGTATTAAAAAAAAATTTAGATCGACTTCTTTTTTTCTTAAATTTTCCAACTACAATGATTATTAGAACGTGTGTCATTATTTGCGTAATTGTCAATGGTTTAGTCGGTATTGGGTTGTTTATCATGGGTTTTAAGAGTTCTTTGGTGCAATTGACGTATTTCACGGAAGGTGTATAAATTAAGCTTAAAATATATCGAAGATAGTGAAGAAGATGAAACAATATAATGATAATAAATCTATACGAAACTTGAAATAGAACAAGACAAAAAAAAAAAAAAATTCCGGTCACAACAAAGAATCCAACCCAGGAGCTCTTGTTTTAACGGGACAGGCATTTTAAGCCGCTCTACCACTGTGACCTGGTTATTGAACGACACATTTGTCGATATCATATTTCAAATTCAAAATTAACAATATCATCTTGCAACTAATGTTTCCCGTATTTTTGGCAGCTACTTTTTTAAATGATCACAAAGTGTCTAATAAAACCTAAATAGTGTCTAGGATAAACATATCAAATTTTTATTTATATTGTAAATAAGAGATCAAGAGATCGGTACTACAAGAGATGCTGGGTTCGATTCCTAGTTGTGATCGTTATCTTTTTTATTTTTTTGTGTCTTTTTCTATTCCATGTTTCGTTTAGATTTATAATTATGTATTATTTTCTTCTTGAATGCTTTATTACATTAATAATAAAAAAGTTATTTTATATCGCTCCCCTAAGCTCAATAATGTCTCCCCTTTTCTCTACTCACTCGAAAAAAAAATCGAAGACTCAACTAAAGATCTCATCATAATAGGTGATATCAACATAGACATACTAAATGAAGCCAGCCCTCATACAACAAAATACCTAAACCTAATGGGCCTGCATGGCCTTATACCATACATCAACATACCTACCCGAGTCACACTCACTACTAAGACATGCATAGATCACATCATGGTTAGAACAAAGCGATCTGCTAAATCAATTGTGTTCGAATCTACTGTAACAGACCACTACTCAACCATCCTAGAATTACATAATTCAAAATCTCCTCCCCCTAAGCCCAGTAATCCTACTCATAAAATTGTAAATATGGATCATCTGATAAAGGCAGTAGAACTAGAAAAATGGGAGTCTACCCTGCTTTCTGAAAATGTCAACACAGCTCTTGAAACGTTTTCTGCATCACTAACTGCCCACATTAATTACGCGTCTTTCCCCACCAAAACAGCCTCCAACAAAAACAAGAAGTTGAAACCTTGGATTACGAACGGCCTTATCTTCTGCATACGTAAAAGAGACAGACTCCATAAACAAGCACTAAATAACTCTGACCCCCAATTCTCACGATTCTATAAAAAGTATCGTAACATTTGCAATAACCTGATAACAATAACCAAACAAAAATATTATAAGAAAAAAATTGAAGAATCAGGGTATGACAGCAAAGTAATTTGGAACGTAGTCAACGACATATCAGAAAATAAAAAAACCTCACTCAACATTCAATCACTAGTTATAAATGGGAAAAATATCCAAGTTCACGAAGACCCAGAAACCTTAGCTGATCACGCCAACCATTATTTTAGTAATATCGGCACAAACTTAGCCAACAAAATTTTGAAAGCCACAAATAAAACCCAAAATTTTCTAGCTTCAAGGGTAAGACAACAGAACTTTCTACATCCCACACTTATCCTAGCCCCCACATCCACCAAAAAAATTGTTGACACTATACTTTCTATAAAAACAAATAGTGCTGCAGGTAATGACAAAATTTCACCTTACATACTAAAACACATAGCTCACTTCATTACCACACCGTTAAAACACATTGTTAATCTAAGTTTCAAAAGTGGCACCTTCCCCAACCAACTAAAACATGCTACGGTTATCCCAATCTATAAGAGTGGCGACAAAACAAATATCGAAAACTACAGACCCATTTCTTTGCTAAGTGTCCTATCAAAAATCATCGAAAAAATTGTCAAAAGTAGACTTATCTCCCATTTGGAAACCCAGAAGATTCTCTCGCCCAATCAGTTTGGCTTCCAAAAAAAAATTAGTACAGAATCTGCAATCTTAGATTTGACTGAGAACATCTCTAATAGCCTGGATGAAGGCGATTCCTGTCTAGCCATATTCTTAGACTTAGCCAAAGCATTCGACACGGTTTCCCATCCCATACTCCTAGAAAGGCTATCTCAAATAGGCATCCGGGACTCAACTCTTAACTGGTTCTCCTCATACCTAACTGTTAGATCACAAACTGTAAAAATTAACAACACAGCTGAAAGTAACCCTCTACCAATTCAATTCGGAGTCCCACAAGGGAGTGTCCTAGGCCCTATTTTGTTCCTCATTTACATCAACAAACTCTGTAACCTACCCATAACCGGAAAACTAATATCCTTTGCAGATGACACTGTGCTCATAGCTCGTCATAAAAACTGGAAAGGAGCATTTGACATAGCTCAACACGACATAGGCCTTGTAAAGAATTGGTTAGATGACAATCTCCTGACACTCAACGCTGGTAAAACGAAATTCCTAACCTTCAGTCTATCTGTTGCAACCCAACCTACTAACAATCAGAAAATAACAATTCACTCTTGTCCAATACCTTATTCTTCCTGTACTTGCCCAAACTTAGAAAAAGTATCCCATATAAAATACCTAGGGGTCCTAATTGATCATCATCTTCGTTGGGATCAGCACTTAGCCAGCTTAACTCCCCGAATTCGCAAGCTCTGTTATGTTTTTCGAACATTAAGAAATATCCTTACTCCTACAATAATGAAAACAGTCTACTATGCTCTCTGCCAATCCCAATTAGCATATGGCATCATAATTTGGGGCGGTTGTGCACATTATCTTATTGATCCATTACAAAAAGCCCAAAAAAACGATAATACGTACTATCAACAAGCGACCGACAAGATACTCCTCCACTCGACTATTCACTGAATACAATGTCTTAAACATACGGCAACTCCACATAAAATTTACTCTAATGCATTTTTTGTACAAATATAAGAAAAAAACCCTCGTACACCACAATTACACCACCAGAACAATAACCAACCGACACTACAACGTCCCTACACTACATACCACGTCAGCTCGAAGACATTTCATGTACCTAGCTCCCAAAATATTTAACCTTCTCCCTGTAAACTTAAAAACCGAAACCCAACCCCATGAATTTAAAAAACTAATATCAAAATGGATAAGTTCACTTGGAGACCACAATATATAAAAATTGGTACATAAATTAAATTATATTATAATTTTATCAACTAATTATCAATTATTATTAATATTTAATACCATTTTTATTACTATAAATACATTTAGAAACCATGATTTTAATATTTGTAATGCAATTAAATTTGTATAATTTAATAACTTTTAATTTAATTTAATTTGTATATTTTTATTACTTACTTATTATTTAATTGTATAATCTAATTAACTTATATTTCAATCTAAATTGCATAACTTTATAACTTATAATTAACTTATTTTATAAATCCAATCTGTAAATATCACCCGCCATAACACAGGGACATCCCTAGCATGGCGGTTGAATTATCAAAAATATGTATAAATGTTCAACAAGTTCTTATAATAAATAAAAAATAAAATAAAAATATATAGTTTATACAAAAATTCATTTTATATTTATATATATATTTATATATGTATTTCTAATTTATTTGTTATTTATTTATTTATTTGAGGAACATAAACAGTCTGAGTAATACAATATACATAAGAGGATAACAAAAAAACAGACCAATTATAAATGTTCAGAGATAGATATTCAGAAACATAAAAATAACCTGTAAACTAGAATATTTAATAAAAATAGAAAAAAAAAACAGAATAAAGCAGCAAATAAGAAAAATAATAATATAAATGTAAATTCAACAAACGATAAACCTATAATATGCCTACCATAAACAGCAATCAATGAAAGTGATTATAACCATACTTAAATATACTTAGGTTGGAACGGGAAAGGGAAGGAGAGGGATAAGGAAAAGTTGCTACACAAGTAATATTAAAATATTAGGTACAATCAATTTAACAGTCGTGAATATGAGTTAGAATGTGATACAATGAAATTCTGTATTGATAGTAACTAGCAGTGAATATGTCAGCATGAGTGTCTATATTTGCAAATTTATTATTATAGTAGTTACATGTCCTTTGCATAAATTCATTTTAATTGGTATTGCATCTATCAATGTAGAAAAGGGTATTTTGTCTGCTGTATCGAATTGGCGGATGGAAATTTATTTTGTTCAGCAACTCCGGGCAGTCAACTTTAGAGTTAATAATTTTATACAAGAGCATCTGATCAGCGACAATCCTCCTCTTGAGTAGTTTCGTGATTCGAAAATGTTTCTCGATTTCGTCGTAAGAGTTGTATATGTTAAATGATTTACAATTGAGGAATTTGAGAAATCGTTCCTAACCTGTTATAAACAAGTGTTCATTTTGTCCAATATCATATTTTTTCACATTTTCTTCTCCTGAAAATATCATTAAACTAACAACAAAGGTGTATGTGTTTAAGAGGAAGCTAAAAGCCAAACATGTGTATATTCTTGGTTTACCTTATATTGTAGGTAATGGGCATTATAATCGCTTGATAAACGGAATCTAGAAACTTTCGATTTCAAACACAAAACGGTATTTTATTTATTTTGTAAATAATTTTATAAGAATGCAAAAAAATGAATCAAGTGAAACTGGCACATATAATCTTAGCTATAATAATGTATTTTTTTAAGTTGTTTCCTTTACGCGTTCATACATGGTATTTTGGTAGTTTACATTTATTTATTTAAAATATTTTGGTAGTTTACATTTATATTTTTTATTGAGTAATTTATTTGTATTCTACTCTTGGATTTGGATAGGAAAACCTACAATTTATCTAAAGCATATTTTTTGGTATTAATAATGTACACCGAATTCGTTATAAAGATTAATCAAAATGGTGATTTAGCACTAAGCTTTACCTTAAAGATACCTACCCAACATAACTTATTTCATATTGCTTAATTGCCACTAATCCTGCTTTTCCATATGTAATCGGTTAACGACACCTACTGCGTTGCATAAGTGCCACTTTTTGCTTAGAATATCCAAATTATGCAGGACTTAGGAGACCAGATCGCCGTAGATTCATGTTCGGATTAGAACCCACGATCATAATTCTCGCGAAAAGTTTACACCACTTAGCGGGGCCGGTACTGTTACAAGGATCAAACTCGCCCCATGGAATGGCTGTGGTAATAACCATTTGGGAAAGGATTGTTCGGGTCAATTATCCTCGGTAAACAGCTAACACCACCAAATGTGAAAATGAACTTTAAGTTCATGTGAAAATGCACGACTATTTTGTTTTAATGTACGTGAATCATACTTGCTTTGGTTGTCCGTGCATGGGAAAATGATTTGAAATTGTTGTAAAATTATTCAAGATTATTCAAAATTGGAACTGAAGTATTAATTAAAATTTCAGACAAGATAACACAATATTTTACTAATTTCTAATTCTTTATTTGACATGTGTGCCTTTTTTGTTTAAGTGATTGACAGGATGATGCTTAGATGATTTAATAGAGTGAATACAACGTACTGAGGCGTGTGGTTTCACTGAACCATGTCCAGTTGATACATTTAAGCGGCCCGTTTATATGCATTATTTTTAAGGCTACCGTTTTTATAACAGGTGCTCCATTTTTTGTTTGGTTATTATGAATATACTGGGTTTTTTAATGTCATTGGATGGATAGACGTCGTAATTTTAACGTTAAGACAGTGATTCTGATGCTAAAATTTTTTTTAAACACTTTCAGCTTCACAAATCCTACAATTATAATATCCCGTGATTTTTCGCGGGGCTATATCAAAACCTACACGAATAATATTTTTATTATAGGTTCGAAATTAAAATTGGCTGTATTACTATAATGAATTACATCTCAATAAAGCTTGATTTAACAATGGATATATTGTGTAGCTAATGTAAAAAAATATTGTATTAGCCTAAATGTATGATTGCTTTAGATAAAAAAATGGAAATCTCCGATATATAGATAACATCACGAGGATCACCGAATACAAGATAATCATCTATATGTTGTGCTTATCCAACGGAAGATTGATGAAAGGCTCAGGCTATAACATTTATATACTTTGTACAGATGAGGGAAGCCACTGCAATTGTCATACCCGTCTAGAAATCCTAAAAGGATCTCAAACTGAAAACTGGTACGGGGAGTAGACATCTGTAAATCTTTGGAAAAACCTAGATAAGGTAACTTCACAGAGTGAACTCTCTAATATTATTACAATATTGACTAACCTACCACGGACAGTGGACAATATCAGAGGGAACAACACGTCAATCAGTTTAATTGTTGGCAGATGAATCATCTTAATGCGTTAAAGATCGACGATTAATTTCATTCATTCACTTCATTCATTTAAGATATATATCCACTTAACCCATTGAGCACATTTTGCACCCGTGTTCTAAAATTAATTACAAAAGCACCCTAATATTATAGAACTTCCTTCTTCCTCTGGCTCTAATAAAAATAGCTTGTTAATGTTAATGTTAGTTGTAAGTTTCTACATATGTAAATTGTCATTAAAATAGTAGTTATAGGTCTTAATCGTAAGTCAGTAGTTATAGGCCTTAGTCGTAAGTCAGTAGTTTCTAGTATAAAATATTTTTGAAATTCATTTGTACAGCGCACTTGAGGTGATTTTTCACGAAAACGATATTATGTAAATTAGCCAAATATTGTTATTATTATAAAAATGATATGATTGACAGAATTGAATACCTTTGCTTACATTGGCAAGCTATATGAATATTTACTTTGCATGTATGTATTACTATACATATTCCGTCATAAATAAATCGCCGGCCTAAAGAGTATTTTTAAACGAATATTTCTCTTTTTCAAACAACAAAATTCAATAGCGCGAGAATCGACAATGCTCTCCAGTTATAACTCTTCTTCGTACTTAGCAACAAATTATGGTTATTTTGACTCGAACTGGTAAAATCGTTAATTTATGGATGGCACGCCAAGTCTGGAAGTAAATAAGCCTTTTGTGGTTTTAAATACTTTGTACAACTAATGAAATGTCAAATAAATAAATATGGAAATCCTGAACTCCGTCGCTCCTCAATGGAACCGCCATTAAGTTTAAAAGCTCCGAAAATAACATTAAGTGGTATTTAAATACTGATTATATTTATTTAAAATTCAAATGTAAATTCTATTATAAAGTTTTTGGTTCAAGGAAAGTCTTTGAACTTCTGTTTTTGTTATACAAGGAAAAAATATAAATATACAAATATACAATAGTACAAACATGTTTTGATATACATTTTTAAGGTTACACAATTTTGTGTAACCTTAAATTTTGTTAAATTTTCGAAAGTTGTTTTTTATTTATTTAAATTTTTAGGTATCTTATAATTAATTTTCTCCATAAAATGGTTATACACCGATATATTATGGAGAAGATAAAAATTTTGAGGTACATGAAGTTTAAAAGGTCATGGGGGCAATTTTTCTATTTTTTGACTATATCAAAAGACAGATGCTAAAATGTATCTAAGTAACCTTGAAAATGTCAAAGGTAGACTGTAAAAGCCCAGATGAGTGTAAAATCAAATGAATGTAATATTTACTCATTGAAGAAGATAATATTAAAAAATCTAAACACAACTAGAAACTGAAAAAACAATAGTTTCTGAAACATAACGGTCCCAACTGGGGATCGAACCCAGAGCCTCTGCCTTATCGTTGCAGCAATCTAAACACTAAGCTATTTTGAAATGGTGTTTTCCGTAATTTTTATCGATCTCTTATTTAAATTTATATAGATTACCAATATTATCCTCCATAAATTCCAATACTTTTCTACCAGAATATATTTATAACTGGGATTGTTTCTCAGATACACCGGTTTTGTTCAGGTCTGAATAGTTCACTAGTTAGAATGTGGTCCCGGTAAGAGAGGGGTTCTGGGTTCGAATCCTAGTGTCGAAATTACATTTTTAAAATTTGTTGTGACTTATTCTGTTTCATGTTATTATTTTATTTGTCTTCAATTATTAAATAGTGTACATTTTTGTAATTACTTCACTAAATTACAAATAATAATAACGTTCAGAAAATCATTTTTGAACAAAAATTTCATTTGATTTTATTATAAGGCAATGTTTCTGTGTGCTAATCAAGATTATATCGTAGTATTGTCGTTTTCAAAAACAAATCATTTAATATTTTTACTTCATTGTTCAATTCTTTGATATCCAGACTAAAAGACAAAAGACTGTTTCGTAAAGAAAGTAAAGGCATTTTTCCTTTGTGCAGTTTTTTAAGGCTTTTCCTTTAGATGTTAAAGTGTGTCATAAAAATTCGATCGTGTGTCAGTGTCCTATTTTGGGAGGTTTATGGTACGTTATTAACGGAGATTTTGCATTGCGCAGCAAAAATAATAATAATTTAACTCTTTTTAATAATTCGCTCTACGATAGCATCCAATGGACTGGACAAAAGCTTTTCATTTTGTATTAAGGATGTTTTTTGTTGAAATATGATATTTCGTGATGTACACAATTCAAGAAATACTTCATTTATGGCGAAATACCTATAGTAAATATCAGTCACATTGCAAGATTGTCAATGCTAAAATTTTGCAAAGGTGTTCGAATAATCTATTGATATCGTTAATATTGTGGTCTGCTAATTGCCAATTTGGTAATTATACAGAAAAGTACCTGGCTTATATGACCTTAAGTTAATGGAGTGAATAAAACTGGTCTCCGGTGATTTTTTTTAAATTACTAAAATCATAAAATCTGTAGGTCTGGCATTGAACAGTCAGGGTCGGGGAGGAGGTTTTACTGGGCGATTACTCGGGAGACGAAAATTTAATTAACAGTTTAAACTCTAAGTCATATAATAAAGAAAAACACTAGAAATACCTTGTGGGCGTATTAAATTTACAATACAAAATTGTGCCTACGAAAATCAAATGGGATGATCTACGATTTTCAAGATAATATATATTTAAACCTGTGCATTATTAATAAGAATGATATTATTAGACTGTATTATGTTGTACAGTTACAAAAGTAGGCCAAAAAGTTTTTTTTTTTTTACGAATACGAAAATGGATTTAATTCTTGTTTACAAAACTAAAACAGATCCGATGCATGGTTGCGTTTTTCATACCAAAAAGTTTTCGCTTAAAAATACGTGATTCATCTCGGAGCTAAGCCCACGGCGTAAAAGTTAATGTAAGTAATAACTGTTTAAGTACACCAGAATTATTTTGTAAGCTTTCATACTTATAGGTACCTACTTGGAATTCTCATTTCATGCTACTTAGCGGAGAATCGAACCCGGACAGTCTACGAAGAGTACAATGACGTGAAGCGTGACAAATGACAGATTCCTTAAAATGGGTTCCGGTTTTCAAATCTTTCGAACTTTATTTTAGTGATTATTAGGAAATTAACTGATATTTCTCTCCATTTTAGAGTGATAATCACTTTACATATAACATACAACGTTAAAATCTAGTTTAAATAATTGTGAATTTTAGTAGGTAGATATTATTATATTCACATTTGATGTTTATTGTAATAGTTCACGTTACTTAGCATAGATGGCTCTAGTCCTAGTAGGTAAAAGAGTTTTTATAGTTCTCCGAGAGATGTCTCTAGCATATAGGTTCGCCCCTAGCTAGCAGTTAGGTTCCTATAAAAGGGGGAATTTCGAGTGAGTTACCGAACAGACGTTGGCCTTCAGGCCGTCTTACACACTCGATCCAAATTACAAGAGATTCTATGCTAAATAAAGACCAGTAATTTTGTTGTGAAGAAGACGTTATTATTCACAACATTTATCATAGCCTTTTAATTTAATTTAGATCTCTTCAAGACCTGGACATTCATTTGGCTTCTTTGTCATCCTACCTCAAAGCGTCGCGAGTCGTCAAATGATATCGATGACCTTCCGCTACACAAAACAACTTTGGGTTCTCTTGTCAGGTACCACATAAAAAAAATAATTAACCGAACTGATTTGTTGGTCTGCTCAGAACAACTAAATTTTGAAGCCGCTCGGTAATGAATAGGTTCATTCTCTGAACACCCACTTGACATCGTCAGTACCGACAAAGTAGTTGTTCTTCCTATTTCATCTACTCGCACTCCGCACGCATAAAGCTCCCGTTCATATAATATTAATGTGATCGCCGGTTATTTGCCGCCATACGGCTGGCGCCATCTATTGTGTTTGTGCAAACATCACAAGTGTTTGTCTCTCCCAAATCGCGTCCTCACTAATTGGAATTTTTGAATTACTACCTATTGTACTATTAGCTACCTGCTCGATTCTGTACTGTCTATCTTTACACAGTACAGACTTGTAGAGAATTGATGTAGGAGCCGGTCTATGTAAAGTCTGTTATTTTATCTTCCCGCTTGTGTGGGGCGTTTGTCGGCTTTTTCGGGATGGCGAATTGACGACATTTGATATTCTGTTCCCTCAGGGTCGAAACATGAATTCAAACAATACCTTATTCATGGAGGTGTAAGCAGTAAAGCTGGTTAGGAAAACTGTTTTATATGTATTTTTGGCACACCTACTAGTACAAGCGATTTTTTTATGATTTTAATTTTTTTTAAATATATATTAAAAATATTTTTTTTTAAATAATAAAATTTATACCACGGTCGAGAATTAAACCCGATCAACTGCTTGGAAGGAAACTATGCTGACCATTTTTATAAGACCGACTTTTTTAAGAACGCGACATAAATTCATCACAACTACTGAATACTAAAAGAATGATTTAATTTTTTAATTTATGATCGTGGCATACATACTCACACCACAACCGTAATTATACTGTTTATTGTGAAAAATCACGGGGTATTGTAATACCAATTTTGAAAATGAAAATATATTTGTCAGGCAGGTACGTACTTTATCGCTTCTCTTAATTTGTTCAAACAAACAGTTCCAGTTGTGAAAATGACACTTAAATTCAAATCAAATCCTAGTTGAGTTTTTTGAACATGAGTTACTTACGCCCAATCAAAATTGGTATTTTCGATAATTTATTTTTTATTTTGAACACCACTTTATTGCGTGGGCACCTACATAAATACCAACCGGTTTCGGTTCAGACTGAACCTTCTTCAGGCTACATAAATATAGGCATATAATTGAAAATGCATTGAAAAATCTTGGCATTATTACACAATTACCTGAAGAATGGTGGTCTGACTTAGTAAATACATGGAGAATGAGTATTGCTAATTTATAAAAAATCTCTTAAAATTATTGGTAATCCGGTGAAATCGGGATTGGAGGCCGTTTCTTGATAAAATTGTTCGTAAAAGTAACACGTGTTTTGTCTTGATAATATACAACGACGAAATGCGGAAAAACAATTATTTTTATGCACACCGGTTCTGATATCATAATAATACCCTATTATTTTACAAAAACAAGTTAATTATGGGCCTGAAATCCCGATTATAACCAAATTACGAATAATTTGAAGAGATTCTACAAAAATTACTAATATTCAATCGTAGTAATTTTTCTCCGTGTAAATTTTAAAATATTGCAAGATTAATAATTTTAAAATAATAAGCCAAAATTAATCCATTTTTTTTGTTTTTAAAAAAGAGGCAACCAACATTAATTTTGAAAAATAAAAAAAATGACATTGTTTGCACTTAGCAGTCTTATCTACTTGCCGTAGATACCTAGTATGCAATTCAAAGGATATAAATTATTTTCCTCTTCCAACCAGGTGCGATTTAGTGTATGAACCACGTCCGAATGCAATAAATAAAGGTGATTACCCCTAGCAGACTAAACTGGGGAAGACTTGCTAATTCAATATCCAATAACTGTGTATATTCCAATTTCACGTCGAGTCTGATGATTGCCGCGATGGCTCAGTGGTTAGAGCAGTCGCCCAGTTATCCAAAGTTATCGGCGTTGAAATTCCAGCCTCGTCTGATTTGTCTTATTTTCTACGTAATTTATTTTTTGTTAAATGAGGTTCATTTTTAATTTGTACTTGTACTTATTAAATTTTAATTTTCGAGTTCATTTTTGACTCCAGCTTTTCGACAATTTAATAATTTTGAGGTAAGAAAGTACAGTATTACATAAATTTATTTATTTTAAAACGAAACGAAAATTAATTTATTATTAGCCAGTCGAAAAAATTATAATTGTATAAAGTGATTAACTGGTTATTTAAAAATAACATGAAAGATCCCACCTACTTTTTTATTGAAATTCCGCTATATTTCTTCTTGAAATATTTTTATGTTTTATGTTTGCAATTTAGTAAAAAATTCTTCTAGAATAGATTTTAGAAAATTAGTTCACCGTTTTATGCAGTGACTCAACGTTATTTAATTATGTTAGTTCCGAACCACAATACTAGATGGCAGTATCTTATCAAACGCAGGCTCAAAGCGGTGAATTAATTCATCGAAACGTTGATTGTGATGACTTTCCACCGCCTTTCTCACTGTCTTTGCAGTTTCCATCGTCAGAGCAAAAAGCCTTGCCTATTACAAGGCAGTCAAGGTTTGCTAAAGGAGAAAGAAATCGTAACTAATGCAAGAATTAGTCAAATAATAATGAAACGAAGTATACAATGGCATTCCCAATTTGGGGGAGTACATTCTTATACTGAGGGGAGTGGATAAGGAAATGGGATTGTTGGGATGTACATGGCTATTAAGATCTAGTCACAAAACACGGCTAATGTCATTTCAAACAACGCTGCAATACTTTGTAACTCGATTTTGAATGGTGCGCGGAGAAAACTTACTGATATGATTATTGCTAATTTATTAAGAATCTCTTTAAATTATCCATAATCCGGTTAAGAACTGGATTGCAGGTCCTTAAAAAATGCATTGATAGGTTTTCTGTTATACTTTTAGTAAATGAAGAATGTATTATCACGAATTAAAAACTCATAATATTTCCGAATTTCGTCATATATTATTAAGGCAAACAAGAAACCTTTATTAGGAACATGGCACGTATTCCGATATATTAGGAATTTACTCAAAGTTTATGAAGAAGCGGCCTGCAATCCCGTTTTTAACCGGATCACGAATAATTTGAAGACATTTTTGTTAATTTAGCTTGTTTTTCTTCGTGTGATCGTTCACCAAGACCACATTGAGAAATTCTACTATTAACAATACTTCACTACGTTTGCTCATGGGAATATTAAATTATATCCGGTATAACGTTATTATTCACAAGGCCTAGACAGACACACTAATATCTCCCATAGTAATAACAATACCTGCCGTTTAATTGGCAGTTGTGTGTTATGTTCGCACAGGTTGCGAACATTGCAATTATTTGACGGAACGGAACGACACGAATACGGAGGGAACGTGACGCACGCACTGTGCGGTTCCGAAGCTAGTATACGTATTATGTTTTCAGTTGCCAGTCAATAAAGAGAAACTTTTACTTCTGGGGTTAGCAACTTATTGCTAGCATGCTAACAGCACCTTGTCTAGTGGGATGGGCAGAGTCTATTGAATGTCACTAAACGACTCTGATCACGCGTCATTCATTTTCTTCACACACCGTTGTAATTCATAACTACTTCTTATTAATTTTTATTTTTCGGAATAACTTTATTGAGTAAAGCCTCAAATTGTAATATTTAAATATTGAAGACAATATTAGTGATTTCTAAACGAAAATCTGAAACAGAAAAATCAGAAAAGGAAACGGTCACATCTGGGACTCGATCTTTTTTTTACTTCTTATTAAGTTAAAATTTTTTGTCGATGTGACTCGAGTGGAATGAAGTCATTCCACTCGAGTGGAATGATTTTTGACGTTTGGCGTATGTAAGTATGTACCTTCGACGAGACTGAATGTATGTACTTTCGATGGCGATTTCGAGCAGCCTGGATTGGAGAATCGATACTTAGACTGAGAACTACGCTACAAATAATAGTTCAGATTAGTTTAACAACGGCCATTACACATTCTCAACTCAACAACATTTTTTTTAATGAACTCGATAAATAAATACAATCAAACACAATAAAATTTAGAGAGTTTTAAGAACAAACTTAAAAACACTTTACCACAAACTAACATAAAAATCTACTTATTTATTTTTCGGAATAACTTTATTGAGTAAAACCTCAAATTGTAATATTTAAATATTGAAGACAATATTAGTGATTTCTAAACGAAAATCTGAAACAGAAAAATCAGAAAAGGAAACGGAGATGTGACCGTTTCCTTTTCTGATTTTTCTGTTTCAGATTTTCGTTTAGAAATCACTAATATTGTCTTCAATATTTAAAAAATCTACGTTTAAAATATAATAATGCATGTTTGTTTTGTATAAACGTACCTACTTTTTTTTCTCTTAAATTTGTCTGCTTTTAGTGCAATGTTATCTGTTTTTTGTGCATTTGTGCGTTTAGGGGGGGATCCCGAAATTATTTAATGTTCATAACTCATGAAAGTAGGTTTCTACTCCTTTTCTAAATATGAGTTTTTCTCAATTTGGATCCCATCTCCTTCCCCTGCCCACTACATCCAGCCTCACAACATACCCCAATTAGAGATGCCATAGTCTCACTGGCTTCAGAACGTTGGGAGCAGTTGGGACTCTTGCGCGGCTTATGAATGACAGGTTAATAATATGAAAATCTCCTACTACCACTACAGTGAGCGAAAAATGTTGCTTGTGTTGTGATGAACAAATTGCCACCTATTATACACATCTCTAAATAGTATAAAATAAAGTCGCTATCCGCGTTTGTCTGTTTGGGCGCTTAATTTTCTAAAATAGGCAACAGATTTTGATAGGGTTTTCACTATCACTTAGAGAATTTATTCAGAAAGATTTAAATATATATATAAAAATGAAGAGAAAAGTCTATGTTTATCATAGAATTCAAAACTACAAAACTTTACGGTACACGTCAACTAGTATTATTTAATATTTACCCTTTCATACTTACTTTTGTATTTTCAAAATAAATGTTAGTATGCCATGTGAAAACAAAATAGTGTGGTAATATAAATGTATGCCACAACTTAATTTCTATTTTTTTTTGTGCAATCTTCTTTTAGAGGTCAGAGTAGGAAAGAGGTCACCCACTTCGATGAAGTTATAAAAATTCTTGCACTTTATTTATTTACCATTTCCTTTCATAACCTTTGATACCAAAGTTTGCCAGGAAAATTTCCTTTTCACGCTGAATCCGAAGTACAATTTAGAATGTTGTTTCCATGCTACAATTAGCATTCTTCTAAGTGTCCTCATTTCAATGACGTCTAATCTTGACATCATTGTAGCTGTAGATTGTAGTGTTAAAGTTTCCTTTCTGTACAACAGCAGGTTGGCATGGAGAGCACACAGCCCTCCACTGTAGCAAATAGCAATCTTCAAATCCTTGTTGCAAGAGAACTCTTAATTTTAATGACTGGCTCTATTTGTGCTCTAAATACTACGTTGGTATCTAAGACCCGGCAAATACTTCAAATCCCTCCATTGTCGAGGGGTAAGGCTGTCAACTATGAATCCGAAGGTTGCGGGATCAACGGCGTGCTCAATTTTTTTTTATTTAATTCATTTGTGGCTAATTATTGCCTCTACAAAAAATTGACTGACCAGATCCGTTTAGCCGAGTAGAAACTTCCCCAATTCATTCCTCTCTCCGCTACCTTCAGCCTTATAATATATCCCAATTGGGGATACTATAGTCTCATTGGCCTCAGAAGGTTGGGAGCAGACTGTTGCGGGGTATTCACATAAAAAATAATTATAATAACTTCTAATAATTGAGTTATTGAATTAAATGTGACTCAGACTGATTTTGAATAAATTATTACCGTTTAACCCTAAATTATTACCTCATAACCAATAAGTTTTATTATTGTGATCTTTTTATAATTTTCTTAGATGTTTCACTTCTTCAGTCTCTTTCGCGTCATGTATTTAGTTTCCACCCATTAACTCAATACTTTATGTCCACACCATCGACGCATTACTTTCTTTCTAATATATTTATTTCACATTATTTTTTATTTTGTACTGAAATTCCTTCGCTCAGCTCTGATTGGTAAAATCGGACATCAGTTATTTGAAAAGTCGAACGAAATTTGTCAAAGTAAAAAAAATATAAAAGCAACAACGATTTCATTCGATTTAAATGGGATACTTATATATTTTAAGTTACTGGGAGATCGTTACAAATATACATAAATTGGAACTTTAAAATCGAAGAATAATGTTATTTTTTCTTGTAAAATACCATTATGCAGTATATTCCTTCTAACTTGCAGGCAATGGCGTATGTACCAAGTTAAACGCCCCTCCAAAGCACAACAGTTGCTTTCCTGCTCGGCAATGTGCATTTCCTTTTGTAATTATTCCAGAAATTGTATAATATTTCATAGATGGCGTTGATCCTTTGAAATGGTTGAAAATTTGAATACTGCTCAGGGCGGTACTAGGGGAGCAAACCGTACCACGGAATGTATGAAGAGATTTTACTGTACCCAACAAAGTAGTCAATTTGCAAACAACTAATAAAATACAGCTTCGTATAAAAAGGAATGTAGTTTTTGTATTGGTGCATGGACTGAGAAGGATGGAGATATTCGTATTTTCGATGAATTGGTTGTTGGGGGTGGGATTAGGTTTCGTGTGCAGCATTTTCCAATTTTGGTTAATAGAGATTTGATTCTGGGACTCCCTGTCAAACACAAAGCAATAGTAACAATGCTAAACGAAGTTTTCCCTTATTCGTTCAAAGTATAACAAACTCGGGAAGTATTATCGTACTTAGGGTTTAATGAAATGAGTCGCATTTTGATGGCAAGTTTCCTCGCCGCGGGCGACCGGCGGCAATGGCGGGTCCTGTCGACAACCGAGCCCTAAACGATCTTATGAAATGAGAATGCCGTTTCCAAATGAGGATTTGCATGTTTTGTTTAAAACAGATGTGATCTAAAAGTTATGAACTCTCAACAAGTATAACCGTTACTTAATTTATCTCAATTTCCCCATGAATTCTCATTTCAAAGTTATCAAAGAAAGCGGGGCTAACAGTCCAGAGTAAAGTGAGGTATGGAAAGCAGTGGAAAGATGAATGAAGCGTTAATGTAGCTGAAATGGGATCTCTGAGAAGGATGCCAAATAAATCCACGTATTTACAGCTCACTGCGTTCAGATGATTTGGGCATTATAAATAGAGTTGAAGGACGAAAAAAAAATGTCAGGGGAAAATAATATGACGAACAAGTGGATTGAAAATGAAGTCGGAGACGTCCGAGGAATATACATTAGATCAAGTGAATCAATTCTGTTGGTCAAGTTATGTCAAGAGTCGGCGAAAGAGAAGAGTGTGTTTGTGGCGATGTTCATAAGTGTGATTAATTTTATAATAATTTTACACCATAAATTGTAGAAAACATTTTGTCATTTTCATTATGATGTTTTTTTATGTATATTTTATACCTCTTTAAAAATTATTTTATGATAAAAATATGTTTTATTATATATGGGTATTTTTTTATCTACGTTTGATGCAATTTAAAGGTTACTGTTTCAAATAATTCCAAAATATTTTAAGAATAAAAAAACCTTTGGAATCTGATCTACTAAAATTTGTTAAATGGGTTTAAAGGGTGAGCGCAATGAAATTTTGTTCATTTATGAAAGGGGAGGGGGGTTGAAGAAAAAAATACTTGAAAAGTAGGCAATGGCCCCAAAACGGTTGGGAACCTCTGTTATCAATAAATATGTCGAATGAATAAAAAACTTCTCAATCATTACAAAAAGCTATATCTGCGAATGAATGGATTCTTCAGTTGCTAGCTTCTAAGAGTGAAAATATTACATTTCTTATGCTTTATACAGACTAACGATTTGCGGTGTCTAGTCACGAACTTCTGCGTTTACATAAACCAATGTTGGAAACATGTTCCTGAGCAAACATTGTATTATATTGGTATTCGTCTGGGGTTTTTGTGAGAACATCACATTTTTAGATTTGCTTCGGAGCATATGAAATACAAGTACATACAAACAAGCCCGCGGGAGGTATCTATATCTACTAGAAGCCTGACGAGAGAGGCTTCAGACATACGCTGAAGGAGCTGGGAATAGCTCACGGAGTAGCATTAGGATATGAAACCTTATACCAAGTTGGCAAAGACACCTGACACTAGTTCCTAAATCTGTCTGTCTTCTAAAATATTATTTATTAGTTTGTCAACCTTTTGAAAATGAGCTTTTCTTTCCTCCGATTCCCCCTATAAGCATTCGACCTTTGTCAGTAGCAGACTTCGATAAAGTAATGTTCTTAGATATCGAAAAGTTTTAAGGTATATTTAATAAAAGAAATCCATTCAAAATAATCGTAATAATAACTTACCAATCATCGTCTTTCTATTTCCCAAAGGCGGGTATATATGATGGCAAGTTGTATAAAAATATTACTTTATTCATCCACATTTATGCTGACTTTACTCTTATTATTATTTTGTGACATGACCTGCATCATGCATTTTATTTACACGATTATGCCATATCCTCATGAAAAACACCCTTTATTATACCCGATTTCTTATTTTATCCACTTGTGCATCTTAAGCTCTAATTTCTTTGTCCATCTACTCTATCAAAGCATTCTTAATTATATAAACTGTGATATGATGATGTTCATAAGGTCGGTAATAAATGTTTCATTGTTTTTCTTTTATATCTAACTAGCGCAGACCCGTGAAAGTCACGGGATAGTATGTATGTCAAATAATCAATTAAAGAAATTATATCTAACTAGTGGAGACCCGTAAAAGTTACGGGATAATCTGTTTCTCAAAATATTTTTTTTATTTATTAATAATTTTTCTGGCACATACATTGGTATAATTTTACAATTAAGGAAACACTTTTTTTTTAATATAAAAGTTAAAAAGTGAAGAATAAAGAATAATACATTTAGCAGATTAACCAAAAAATCCCACATAGTCATCGCCAGTTCGTGGGTATACTTTACTTAAAATTTTACTCACATACATACAATAAAAATATTTGAAATATTTAAAAATATTTAACTACATCAAATAAAGTTTTTAAATATATCTAGCACAGATCCGTATAAGTCACGGGATAGTCTGTTTCTCAACATATCAATTAAAGTTTTGAAAATGATAAATACAATAAATGTCCGTTAAAAAATACTATATAGTAGGTAGGTACCTCATTTATCGCTTGTCTGCATTCTTCACACAATCATTTCCAATTTTAAAAATGACGTTTAAATTCAAAGCAAATCCAAGTTCATTGTACTAGAATTAGGCACGATGTACATACAAACAACCAAAGTTAGTATCTTTGATGATAATTGAATAAGTTATACATATTTTAACAAAATCAAATAATTGCAAATTTCATCCTCAGAGATTTAATCCAAAAGCTTTTATTTATTAAACGGTACATAACAAATCTTGTAACTATAATAATTAAATACAGCAATGTTAAATATCGCATCAAAGTAGATAAATGAATTGAATTACATCCGTGCTCCGAAAAGCTAACGCTGCGATGTTGATAAATAAAGGTCATTGTTTTCCGATTGGGGTGCTTTTATTAAATCGCAGTAAACTCAATTTCCTTGCGATATGAGAAATATTATGTTCTCACGACCAGTGGACTGCGGACAGGGGTAGGTAGGGGTGGGTGAACGCCGAACAGTCTTGGTGTTTGCTCGGGGAAGTAATCGAGTAGTATCGCATTGTAGGGAATATTGCATTTAACCCTCTGAACAAATAGGGGAACGCTGCCCGGAGCCAAACGAGATTAAGGTTGACTAGATTAAAAGTTGAAATTTGTTTGCTATGTCAACCGCCTTCGTGAATCGGAAGTATGAGATACATCGGTATTGGTGGGTTGTGGGGCACCCTCCGTCATCTAGTTCCTGTGATATAATCATTGTTATGAGATGTCTTATTTAGAAAATGGCAAATACTTTGTTATGTTAGGGGCACTAAGAAATCTCTGAATTTTCAACTGCTATATTAAATAAATTAGATATTTTGAATTTAACGTCACGACTGATTGCTTTAGCACTAAATTTGATCAATTAGCTTATTTGGTAATAAAAATATATAAATATTTAGGTTGTGCCTCTGCCTGTAACTCCCGTTCAATGAACAGTAAAACTTTTTTAGTTTAGTTATCATTTTCAAAATTGAAAGTATTTGTTTTCAGAATCCAGATTAGTGATGTTTTAATCATAGAATAAAGAATAGTACAAGAAGAGGCTTGTTGTCGTGTTTTGTGTTCCAAATATTTGTCCTATTTGGGTCTATATTGGGGATGAAGATATACGATTTAATCCGAGTGTAACTGAGACGGAACTCTGGGCGGTTGGACTAAATGGAGCATTATTTTCAATTCAAATTTTGTTTGAAGGACTCTTCTTATGTTATATTTTTCGGGAATTCAGACTATTCCCATTACTGACTATCCCTGTTTTATATTTAGATCAGTTGCGAAGTGAAATTGGTTCCACTTTTTCTAACGCGCTAACGCCGAACGACTAGAAACTACCGAACCCGATCAACGCGCACTGATATATGATGATATATAGTGGTTATCATCGGTCACAACGCCCCCATGACTATCCCGTGATTTTTACGGGTCTGCGCTAGTATTACACTAAATACCCAGAACGCGAATTATTTTCATTCCGGTAAAATTTTTAAAAGCACAGTAGTGCACAACTTACATGTCTCAAATACCCAAAACCAGTAGATTTTGAACCCCTAATTGGGGTATCTTGTTAAGCTGAAAGAAGTGGAAAGGGAAAAGAGATGAGATGAGGAAGGTTCGGAAGAACCTGGGTATTGAGATCTGGTAATTTGCATGATAGATGTCAGTCTGATTTGAGTAGTGTCGTAAACATTTTTACATTTATTAAATAATGTCTTTGAGGGGAATAATATAACTTTTATACTTTCAAAATGGATTAAAGAACAAAAAAGACCATATTACAAAAATGTCATAGCATAAAATAAAAATAAAACCTACACTAAACACACAAAACCAATATAAACACACATCACTCACAAACACACAAGATTATATTTTAAATGTATTATTTTCTCTTTAAATGTATTATGTAGATTATATTTTAATAAAAATAAAATAAAGGCCTCAGCAAGGGCAAGCCACCCAGTGAGGCCAACATTACTGGAAAACTTTGAAATGTAAAAAATATTGTACCAAATAAAAAAAAAACAATTGATCTACTCGTTTGTCTTATTAATAGTATAATTGCATTGGTTATTAGACATCTTTAACACGACAAACACAAAATATAAACATAAATGGCATTAAGTTGAATACAATATCGTACAATATAATATACGTAACACTCGACGTCGTAATAATTTTAATTACTGTTTATCAATATGATTGAATAAGCAAGTACCTACCTTTGGCTACAGGCAACAAGGGACGTAGCTTTGTGTAGTTTGGTTCATCAGAAATCAGATCTGAATAAACATCAATATCTTAATTACAAATTGCTGGGGTGGATGAAAATAATAATTAATAATAATAAAATTACTTGAAAATATATATAAAGAACACAATTTTAAACTTTTTTCCACTTGTTTTTTATTTGACCGTGACCGGTTTCAGCCTGTTAGGGCCATCTTCAGACTGGTACAATTTTTATCTTAAACTAGGGTTTATATACATAGGCAAAATTACATTGAGGGGAGGGGTTAACATAGTAGGTTGATTTGAATTATGAGGGGTTTTTCGTGAAATATGATATTTCCCAAATAAGTATTGTTATTAAAATCAAATGAATTTATCTGTAGAACTATGATAATTATGCCTATTAGGACTATCAATTTAAGGATTTACCCAACATAAAGCTATCGGTAATCTATTGTGTGGTTAGGAAACATATTTTAATGGATTTTATATAATTCAAATACATATTTAGGATAGGTGACACACTGATTATAATGGGTATAGCAACGGAGATTTAGCAACTGATTCTAATTTTGTGTTCATAACATTGTTGGAGTTTACTTTTTTAGTTAGGCGGGTTATCTCTAATGACTCTAGCCTATCTAATTTATGACCTTTTTCGCAGGTATGTAAAAATTTTACATCTCTATCCTTGTCAAACGAGTGTTTATTCTCAAGTAAGTGTGCCGCAACATTCGACATTTCGCCTTTGTCATTTACCCAGCTTGAAAAATGTTCTTTTATGCGGGTTTTGAATGATCTACCTGTTTGGCCTATATAGTAAGACGGGCAATTGGCACAGTTGATTTGGTAAACTCCTGAGTTTTCCATTTTATCCCTTTTATCTTTATTATTTATTAGGATTTTACCTAATGAATTTACATTATAGAATGCTGTTTTACAATTGTCTTTATTGGTTATCCTAGATATTTTGTTGGATATATTACCAATAAAAGGTATTTTAACCCATTGTTTTTTTGTGACATCATTTTCATTGTTGATTGTAAGACCTTGTGATATGATTGCCAGTGTGAGTTTTTTATTCTTTTTCTTTAATAAACTATCTATAAGTTCACTACTATATCCATTATTATTTGCTATGGTTTTAATAACATTGAGTTCATTATTATAATTTATACAATTCAGGGGTATATGTAAGAGTCTGTGAATGAGTGAGTTAAATACTGATAACTTGTGAGAAATGTGGTGCTATACCCATTATAATCCGTTGCTATACCCATTATAATCAGTGTGTCACCTATCCTAAATATGTATTTGAATTATATAAAATCCATTAAAATATGTTTCCTAACCACACAATAGATTACCGATAGCTTTATGTTGGGTAAATCCTTAAATTGATAGTCCTAATAGGCATAATTATCATAGTTCTACAGATAAATTCATTTGATTTTAATAACAATACTTATTTGGGAAATATCATATTTCACGAAAAACCCCTCATAATTCAAATCAACCTACTATGTTAACCCCTCCCCTCAATGTAATTTTGCCTATGTATATAAACCCTAGTTTAAGATAAAAATTGTACCAGTCTGAAGATGGCCCTAACAGGCTGAAACCGGTCACGGTCAAATAAAAAACAAGTGGAAAAAAGTTTAAAATTGTGTTCTTTATATATATTTATAATGGAATTCCACCACGAAATAACAGTTTCAAATATTAAAATATTAAAAAGTGCAAACACAGCGACACTGAAGAGACTCTACAAAAAACTCATTCTTAAACGACGGATGGCTTCACAACATTTGTGGTTCAATCGATAATGCAAAAAACGGGGTATAATACCTAAATACATCAACATCAAGACGAACACGGACAGCAAAGCAGCCAAACTTGCAGTTACCGCAGCCCACAGAACATGGACCACACAGGAGATGAAGAAATGGTACAACATTAGAGATAACGTAAATAATTATTTATATTATGTACACACTGCACTCACATCACAACTACACCCCGTAGAATTTGACTGTCTTTTTAATGATACTTCCCTTATGGTTAACAATAAAATACACACAACTTACCAAAGACAACTTAAAAAACTAACATATTGGACAGAAAAACAAGTTTTTTTTTTTTTTTTTTTTTTATAATATTTAATTTTTATTTAATATTAAATTTACAATTACATGTTATTACATTACATTAAGATTATTTTCTTTTTATTACAGTACATCGTGATACACCTTTTTTTAGAGCAAATGCTCGTGTTAAAAAGGCGGAGAAACGCGTGTAAATAGTAATTTAACATATTTTTTCAGAGAGTGTAATGATAATGAAAAGAATTTTTATTTTTTAATATAACAAAATAAAAATTTTATATGTAACAAAATTTTATCAAATAGAAAAGAGAAAAGGATGTAAAAGAAAGAAAGAGATAAGAATAAGAAATAAGAGAAAAGGATTTCAATATAATAATAATTGAGAGATTATATTGTCTTTTTAAGTATAAACGATTTTAATATGCTATTGATATAGTGCTTTTATTGAGCTTTTGAATTTTTTATAATTCATTTCCAATCTTAAGTTAAGAGGTAATTGGTTAAACCATTTGACACCAAAATATTTATAAAATTGTTGGGCTGTGGTGGTGTTACAGCGCGGGATAGTTATAGAGCCAAGAATACTTTGTCTATTGCTGTTCGAAAAAGTTATTAAGTTGTCAATGTTGAAACAATCTTTATGTATTTGAAAAAGAGTTATTTTTTTATAAATAATATGAAGTGAAGGGACTTTAAATTCTTGAAATAATCTAATTGTGGGGTAATCATACGGTTTTTTCAAAATTATTTTTACTAATATTCTTTGGATGATTTCTAAAGGTAAGAGAGAAGTTTTGAATGCTCCACCCCAACCAACAATTCCGTATTGTAATACTGATTGAATTAGTGAAAAATATATGGTTCTTAATAATTTAAAATTTAGTATGTTTCGTATTCTAAGAAAAATGTACAATAATTTTCTTAATCTTTCTACTATTGCATTGATTTGTAATTTCCACTTTATGTTACTATCTATAATTACACCTAGATATTTTACATTAGTTTTAACAGTAAGTACAGAGCAGTCAGGTTTACATAAATTTGAAATTCTATTACAATTACATGAGTGTATACTTATCTTTAAATTATCAGGGAATGAATTTTTATTAATGGTGAAAGGTATTATAAAAGTTTTTTCAGTATTAAGTGTTAACAAATTATTATCGAACCATTTTTTTAGTATGTTTATATCTAACTCTGCTGTTTTTTGGGTTTCATTCCAAGTTAATCCCTCAGTTAAAATTGCTGTGTCGTCAGCGTATGAAATAAGTTTAGACATAATTGAGAGATTAAAAATATCGTTGACATAAATGATGAAAAGAATTGGACCTAGAACAGTTCCCTGCGGGATGCCAAAATTTGTGGTCTGCGAATCACTCAGAGAGCCATTTAACTTTACAAATTGCTCTCTATTAAAAAGGTAATTTTCAATCCACGTTAAAGCATTGTTAGTTATACCAATTTTCGCTAGTTTCGAGATAAGATTAGAGTGTGATATACTATCAAATGCTTTTCTTAAGTCGACAAATGTTCCAATGCATTTTTTTTTATTATCTAAAGATTTATAAATTTCAGATGTTAAGTCAACGATAGCATCTTGAGTGCTCATATTTTCTCTAAAACCATATTGATGTGCATTTAAAATATTATTTTCTTTAACAAATTTAAATATTTGTTTTTTTACAATTTTTTCAAATATTTTGGCAATGTTTGAGGTGAGAGAAATTGGCCTATAGTTACTACTTAGATTGGGGTCCCCAGATTTAAAAATTGGGGAAATAATAGTTTTTTTGTAGGTAAAGGGAAAGTTGCCATTTTCAAAACTTGTATTTATGATGTGAGCCAATGGTTTACAGAGTGAGTCAGAATTTTTTTTAAGTATTTCTACAGAAATATTGTCAAAACCAGGGGAAGAATTACCTTTTAATTCATTAACAATTTGTTTAATTTCATCAACATTAGTTCGTTGAAATTGACTCAAGTTGTTACAATTATTGGATGGTGACGGTAGATCTTTATTATCAGTGTTATTTATTTTAAGTGCTAATTTTTCATTATTATCAGTGTTTTTTATTTTGAGTGCTAATTTTTCACCAACTGACCCAAAATAACTATTAAAAATATTTGCACATTTCGTTGGATCCGTGTTTACATCGTAAAGTTTGTTATCAATATCTGTGATTTTGTTTATGTTAGATTTTTTTGGTTTTTTATTGATAATTTCATTTATAGTTTGCCATATCTTTTTATTATTGTTGCCAGCAATATTGATTTTTTCTTTATAGAAATCTTCTTTGGTTTTCCGAATAATGTGGCATAGTTTATTTCTGAATTTTTTAAAGTATTCGTATAGTTTATAGTTTTCTGGAAACTTTTTATGTTCTTTATAAATTTTTTCTTTATGTCTAATTGAAATTATGATTCCTTGAGTGATCCATGGTTTTAATTTTTTAAATTTAGTTTTTGGAGAGTATTTTATAATGGAAGAGGAAGATTTGATGTGCTTTTTCAAGATTGCTTCAAAATTTAGTGAACATAAGTCGGTGTTATTAGAGGATAGAACAGTTTCCCAATTTTCAATATTAAGGTTTTGTTGTAATTTTTCGTAATTAATAATAGTTTTTGGGAAATTATTGCGGGAGTAATTATTCACATCTATTTTGTCAGTTTTAAAAGCTACAATACATGTGTGATGATCAGTAATGTTATTTTTCCAAATAATTGTTTTTATTTTTTCAGTTTCATTAGAATTACACCAGATATGATCTATGCATGATGGCCTTTGTCCATGAAATTCTCTCGTATATTTTTTTATACATGGTTTAAAATTTAGTTCCGTTAATGTGTTGATATATTCAGTTTTTTCATTATTTCTATTATTTTCAAATTCGTTAGATATATCAATATTAACATCGCCTACAACAAATGCATTTTGAGAACAATTAGTATTTATAATAGATTTCAGATTCTCGGTGAAATTACTAATGCTCGAGTTATGTGTTCTATATAATGCTATTATATCATAAAACGTGTGTTTTATAATAATTCGAATATGAAGACAATTTACAAGATCGATATGGATTTCATTAACGGAAATATTCTCATGAATAGATTTTACAAAAACAATGATTCCGCTGTTTTGATTTATTTTGTAAGTTGTGACAAAGTATTTGTAACCAGGTAAATTATAGGTACCTGAGTAGCCGCTAATTCTGGCTTCAGACAACACAATACAATCCGGTTTATGAGTGAGTTCATTTAATGCAAGTGTAAAATGATCAAAATTTTTCGAGACACTTCGAATATTTAGGTGAAGGATTGTTAATGCTTTTAGAGAATCTATTTCTAATAATGTGTTATTACATTCAACACTAGTTAGACAAATATTTTCCGAAATATTAAAAGATGAGTCTATCTCTTCAAATAATGAGTCAGACATGGTAGTGTTTTAAGAGTATAGAAAAATAAATTTTTGATTTCGACATTATTGTATTGTTGAAATATAATTGTAGGAAAAAATGTATTTGAGGAGAAAAAGTGTTCGCCGAGTGAAACATTAGTTTCAGCAAGAAAATAAATATTAACAAAATTATTAGAATAAAAAAAACACAATGGTAACAAAAAAGAAATTGGTAACAAAATCTCTTATGAATCTCATGTATGAATTTATACATGAAATGTAATTTAATTCTGCTAACATATTTAAATAATTTAAGTGTCCGATAAATAGCAATGATATTAAATGAATAATTCATAAAATTTATCTCCAAGTTTAATATATTGACATTGTTCACCATTATTTCATTTACACTTGTGACAGCGTAAATATTTGATACAAATATGGCGACGCCGCAAATTCTGTTAGTTTTATATTTTGTTGTATAGTACGAGTAACCCGGTATATTATAATTAATTTCACTCGATGAATGCATTTCTGATAATATTATACAGTCAAGTCTATTTAATTGTTCAATAGTTATTAGAAATTCTTCGAAATTTTTTTCCAAAGATCTAACGTTCATGTGTATTATTATTAGGCTGGCTGTAGGTTTTATATCTATAAAATCGTTTGTATTATTTACCGTGTCAACAATCCTTACGTCTATTTTATATGAATTATCTATTGCGTTTATTATAAAGTCGTTCATTTTGAGGTAGTAATAAAAATTAACAATAATGTTGGCGCTGGGAATACACTTCACATTTGCAATTATAATATTACTTGTGTTGACTTTTATATTATCACTGCGTGTTAACACTTTGCGGGAGGGCTTTTCGCAATATTTTTTTGAAATATTGTGCAATTTATTTAGGTTTTCGTTAGACTTGTAATTAATGATATGCATCATTAGTCGTAATCGATGCGATCCCTCGCAATTTTCAGCATTTTGTTTCTATAGTTGCACCTAATACTGTTGGCTGCGTGGTCCGTGGTGTTTTTTTCTCCATATTTAGAATTTTGTCTGGTGCAGTTTACACATGCTGGTACTGTTTTTTCTCTTCCCGGACATTTTGAAAGGATGTGGTCGCCCATGCAGTGTGGGCAAATTGGAGGGCTGGTTCGGTGTAGGCATCTTTTAGCCGTATGCATGAACATACAGCAATGAAAACATTGAGTTAATGGATCGCAATCTTCAATTTTTACTCGTTGAAACTGTATATTTAGTTTACCGAGTGCAAGGAGACTTTTTCGCATTTTGCCACTGGTTTCCATGATGTAGCTAGTGAATTGGCGCTGCTTTTCGTTTATGTTTGTGTTTTTTATCTCCGTTATAAGTGTGATTTTGTTGTCTTCACTTTCCTTGTAAACATCTTCAATTCCTTCATTCTGGGTAATTATTCCGCAAACTATTTCGTCTTCAGTAAGATTGGATTTTAATCCTTTTATTATTATTTTTGGTCTTTTCTTTTGAATTTCATTTACCACCAAATCGGTATTCAGTTTTTTTATTTCGGCTTTTAAGGTATTTGCATATTCCTTTTTTGGGCATGATATTATTATTTTTTCTTCTTTTGTTTTTCTCAAACCATTTATTCCTATCTTTATGTTACTTAAATTTATTTCTTTTTTTATTATTTTTTCAATTTCTTCTGCTTTAGCATTATTTTTGGTCGACGAAATGATGATTGAGAATCTCTCTTCTTCTCGAGGAGTAACTTTGGTTGTTGATACTTTCTGAGCATATGATGGTGTTGTTGCGCTTTTCATTATTTTTTCAAAGTTTCCCACAAGCTGGTCGTTTTTTTCGATAAGTTTGTCTTGTAGTTGAATTATTTGCTGTTGCATTTTTAATATTTCAGATTTCACTTCATTGTCAAGATCGATAATAATTTTTTCGATGTTTGTTTTGGTTTTTGAGTCTTTAACGGTTTGTATTTTTTGAACTTCATTTTTTAGCGTACTCAACAACTCTTCTACCGTCATGAAAGTGTTACGTTGCGGTGTAACGAGAGCGCGAAGACAGTGCCGTGGGACGGGCTGCCGTTACGAGCGTAAGACACGAACTAATGTTAAATTAACACCTACGGAAAAGACAGTACATTCACCCACCCTATTATTTTACGATAAGGTAGTAAATACAACCGATGTAGAATTTAATGATACCGAAATTAAAATGCTTGAAAAAGGTTTAAAATACTGCCCAAACTTACCACTTCAATTAAAAGATCTCGAGAATCTAGCTATAGACACAGATATAGCAACGTCAGACTATAGCAATAAATACCTATGCGCTAAAATAATTAAAAAAGCAACGACTGAGGGTAAATTTTCAAGCGAAGCACACACAATAAAATCATTAAAAAGTAAAATCAAACAAAACAACCTTATTATCTCAAAAGCAGATAAAGGAAATAGTACAGTAATCTTAAACAAATCAGATTACATAGAAAAAGTCCAAGATGTGCTGGACACTAGTAAAGTAACCCTATTGAAAAAGGACCCCACCTCGAAATTCGCATCTGATGTAAACTCAATCTTAAACTCTAGCAAAGTCCTTATTAAGAACAAATTCCATAAAAATAGTCTATCTGTTATGAACCCCCAATGCCCACGCCTTTATGGACAACCTAAAGTACATAAAAATAACATGCCAGTAAGACCAGTAGTATCATACAATTCAGCTCCTGCCTATAAATTAGCAAAATTTGGAAATAGAATCATCAAAAACACTCTCAATTTTAAATCAAAATACGGCATAATAAATTCCCTACAACTTATAGACCTCATCAAAGACATAAACATACCTAACAATGCCACTCTGGTTTCGTTTGATGTTGTCAGCCTATTTTCTAACATACCGACAAACGAATTAAAGATAATTATTAACAACTACATGGAAAAACGTAATACTAATTTGATAGAACGGAAAGAAATAACTGAAATACTAAATACATGTATAGAACAAAACTTCTTTAGATTTAATGATAATTTTTATATTCAATCTAATGGACTAGCCATGGGCAGCCCGATATCACCGGTGCTGGCCGAATTTTTCATGGATCACATGGAAGAACAGATAGAAAAATTAAAATCATTTAAAAATTTTACCTTCTATCGTAGATACGTAGATGACATTTTAATTATCTGGACGGGAACTCACAGACAATTAGATAATTTTCTAGAAGAAATTAATAAAATCAACAAAGCCATCCAATTTACAATGGAAATGGGGGGAAATAAAATTAATTTTTTAGACATAGGTATTGAAATAATTAATAATAAATTAGAATTTACAATTTACAGAAAACCAACATACAGCGACAACATTATACATAACACATCTAGACACCACATTTCTCACAAGTTATCAGTATTTAACTCACTCATTCACAGACTCTTACATATACCCCTGAATTGTATAAATTATAATAATGAACTCAATGTTATTAAAACCATAGCAAATAATAATGGATATAGTAGTGAACTTATAGATAGTTTATTAAAGAAAAAGAATAAAAAACTCACACTGGCAATCATATCACAAGGTCTTACAATCAACAATGAAAATGATGTCACAAAAAAACAATGGGTTAAAATACCTTTTATTGGTAATATATCCAACAAAATATCTAGGATAACCAATAAAGACAATTGTAAAACAGCATTCTATAATGTAAATTCATTAGGTAAAATCCTAATAAATAATAAAGATAAAAGGGATAAAATGGAAAACTCAGGAGTTTACCAAATCAACTGTGCCAATTGCCCGTCTTACTATATAGGCCAAACAGGTAGATCATTCAAAACCCGCATAAAAGAACATTTTTCAAGCTGGGTAAATGACAAAGGCGAAATGTCGAATGTTGCGGCACACTTACTTGAGAATAAACACTCGTTTGACAAGGATAGAGATGTAAAATTTTTACATACCTGCGAAAAAGGTCATAAATTAGATAGGCTAGAGTCATTAGAGATAACCCGCCTAACTAAAAAAGTAAACTCCAACAATGTTATGAACACAAAATTAGAATCAGTTGCTAAATCTCCGTTGCTATACCCATTATAATCAGTGTGTCACCTATCCTAAATATGTATTTGAATTATATAAAATCCATTAAAATATGTTTCCTAACCACACAATAGATTACCGATAGCTTTATGTTGGGTAAATCCTTAAATTGATAGTCCTAATAGGCATAATTATCATAGTTCTACAGATAAATTCATTTGATTTTAATAACAATACTTATTTGGGAAATATCATATTTCACGAAAAACCCCTCATAATTCAAATCAACCTACTATGTTAACCCCTCCCCTCAATGTAATTTTGCCTATGTATATAAACCCTAGTTTAAGATAAAAATTGTACCAGTCTGAAGATGGCCCTAACAGGCTGAAACCGGTCACGGTCAAATAAAAAACAAGTGGAAAAAAGTTTAAAATTGTGTTCTTTATATATATTTATAATGGAATTCCACCACGAAATAACAGTTTCAAATATTAAAATATTAAAATTACTTGACTTATTCTTTTGGAAAGCGAAAAAACAGTTCAAAACGTTAAGCTAAAAAAAACTTCAAAATAGACTCAGTTCTTCTTATAAAATCCTATTAAAATTGATGTAACAACACAATTTTTTGGGATTTAAATATGAATCTTTCATCAGAAACTACCTTAAAAATGGAGGTACTATTAACTTATTTACAAATTTATTGTTGAGTGCTGAACTATTTAATGAAATGGATGAGACGTTTTTAGGGTGTCATAAATTTGTGATAGATACAGTATAATTTGTAATTTTGACCGGTCGGTGGCTGAGTTGATATCGCCTTTGGTTCCCACCAGGCAAAGTGTGTTCAATTCTATGTTCAATGACTATTCAGTTCAATGGCTATGTCTTCCATCACAACACAAGAAACATTTTCCGTTTACTGTGGTGGTAGTAGGAGATTTTCAAATATTGGCAGGTTATTCGTAACTCGGGAATGTTTGTTTTTCTTATTAAAAAAAATAAAATATTTGCATTAACGGGTTAGCTTTAAAAATGTGTTTCAATTATTCTTATAAAATTTTAACACTTTGTAAGAATAATGGAGTATATCAGAAATATATAATATTAATTTATGTACATTACGAATTTCTAAAGAGATGAGTTCTTGGTTAGAGAAACCCAGCCTTACGCAACCTTTTCCATAGAAAGCTTTAATTTGGATTTTAGGCCAAAATACTTATATAATTAAATTACAAACGATCAATTTACGTTGGAACACAAATTTGTCTGATGTAAATTTAAAATTCCGACCCAAAAAACACTTTCTTTACGATGTTTTATTTTATTTTATGTTTCATTACGTTGTATGTAGGATAAAATTATTTTGTTTTATGATGTTCTTAAGCTGTACATTGTAAAGTTTTTTATGACTCTTAGAAGCTGTGCTATTTTATTTTAAGCCTTACGGTCTGACGTAACTAAAACGCGCTTTCTCTAAAATGATGTGTCTGGTCTGGTGTACCTTCGCAAAATTTTAATGGCTGATACTTTTATAAAATATTAATATTTTTCATTAGTTTCATATGATATACCTTTCATGTTATCAAGTTTAGTATTTACATATAAGGTAGTTATCGTAAATAATTAGAACCCTTTCTCACTGCCAAGTGATGTTCCCTGCCAACAGATGAGGACTATCCAATTCCCTCAGAACTCCGAAGCAATTTCATTAATTCTGGGAACAATATGGAGAACAATGAACATAATAATATGTTAACTTCTATAGTCATCAATCCATTGTCAACATTATGTTTGCTTTTTGAAACCAGGAGATGTTTATTCTCGCAACTGTATCAATAGTCTGTGTTGGCACACCATTTCTCCACCTATATCAGAGGTGAGAAAACTTTTCATTGACAAAGTACGTAATTAAAAAAATATATTATTTTTCGTTGTTAGAGGAGTTTTTAATTAACATTATAGTTTCTTTTTCAATTTATCATTGTATCCATTCGATGTTAGTTTTCCAGAATTATTTTTGAGCTACAACGAAATAGCGCGAACCCGTGAAAAATGACGGATAATACATCTGTAGGATTGCTAATATTGTATTTTAACTAAAAAGCGTAGACCCTTGAAACAAAATGACATCTGACTTCTCTTGTCAAGATTAACCCTAATAGGCCTAATACATTGAAAGTACACATTTCAAATATAGAAATAAAATAATTTTCTGGTAGAAAAATAATATGTTGTAGATAAGTACTTTGTCGCTTGTCCGAATTCTCGACACATGAAAATGACAATTTACTGAATTTTCTGTTTAAATATATATATTTTTTTTTTTTTAAATATTCAATAATATTATTATTGGGTTTATAAAAACAGTTTATTTTTAAACAGGTTCTGCTGTGTAATTATTATTACGCGTGACATTATCAAACTGCCTTTAGAGGGCGAAACAGCTGTCACGCGTAATAATAATTACACAGCAGAACTTGTTTAAACATAAACTGTTTTTATAAACTCAATAATAATATTATTGAATATATAAAAAAAAATTAAAATGGAGTTCCACAAATTAAACTTAATAACAATAAATATGTTAAAATATTGTTTTATATTATAGGAAGATACGTTATTGCTAGTCTGATTTTCTTGACAGTCAGTTCCAATTGCAGAGTGAAGATTGCCCTGATGACAGCTATCCTCCGACTGAAGAGAGTACTAGAAAAAAAATAATAACGAGATGCGGACCACACAAGAATGATATTCCACGATGGTGATTTGCCAGGATGCCAGGATATTTGACTAGCCTGGCGACTAGTGGTTTCATACTTACTTATTGTATCCACTATTGTTTCTTCATTTCATAAATAGTTTTCACCTTTTACACGTAATGTTGTAATTGTCTGATAAATTTTCAACTAAAACTCTGTAACAATACATTGTGGACTTTTATTGTGCCAGTTATAAATTGAGCTTGGACGGGTATTGGGACAGTTTCCTCAATAAGCAGGCGGTAGCAATAATTCTGAGCCCCTGACCTTGTATCAATGATTTTTTGTATCTCTCTCTGAATCTCCGTATTATCCACAGCCCTACCTTAATAGTGTCATATGTGAATAAAAGCTCTAACTAATATCTATGATTTGTACGCTTGCCACTGTTTGCTTACCTCTGATGCCGACGAAGGTATTAAATACAATAATTCTTCGAAAATAATATATTACGTTTTGTCTTGTTATTTGCATGAAGGGCTGGAATCTATATTTAAAATGTGAAATTAATTAATAATCTTCATCTTAATATGCATTATGAGTACGTCATGCCAAAATCCAATACCATATTTAATACCAGCTGAAGTCCCAGGCCCTGCTAATTTGATGACAGCGACTTTCTTCTTGTTTTGAATTTTACCAATCTCGGAAGAAAATTGCAGATTCGTATTTAAAAAAATCAAATCCACGGTCACTGTTCCTATAGATAGAAGATAGGTTGATGTAAATAAACCCACGATTATAAATTATTAAGAAAAATCAATCTGCCTTTGATTTTTAATTATTAATTAGAGAATGAAAAACAACTCATAAAATTATCTTGTCAAAATTATAATGTGTGGCATACTGACCTCTCTGCCTGCTCGTTACACACACCTAATATTTTATATATATCAAATTGTTTCTCCTTGTATTGTCAACTGCGGTTTTTGAATTGTATTTTATTACATACAAAAACTTTTATTTGATAATGTGGGCCTCACTGGGTTCTTTATCCGTGCTTCTTGAGATATTTCACATTGAGAATATTTCTCGAGCTACCGCATTCGTACTAACCACGTAAGATTCAAAACAATCGCTCTTCTTATGTGACTTATAAAAACTTGGCGCATGCACCAAACAGTATTTATTTAATGTTTTTACATGTATTGTTGCGTTCCGGTAATATTATACGATGGTGAAAACATCTTCAATTAAGGTCGGTATCTTCAGCCCAACAAGATGTTCCACAAATTTGGTTAATTCGAAGAGCCAAAGGCTATAAAGGTATAATTTACTGAAATGAGTTAAACCAGAAATAGTTAATGACCATAAAAAGATGGTTTTTGTTACATTGACCGTCTGTCGTTTTATTAAAACATGTGATTCGGCTTATTTGCAGAAAACTTTTCCGAACAAATTGCTTTGTGACTTGAGGTTTCAGAAATGACTTCACATGATTTTTTTTTTATCACCAAAAACATAGTAAAGGCACTGCAAATGTGAATGTTAAAAGAAGTCGGGAATTCCCGAGGAAGACATGGCATGATCAAGTGAATCCTGTAAATCAGTGAAATTACTGCAATGAATGTACAGTAATCAAGTGAAGATACTGAAGTTGAGCCATGTCAAGAGTCAGAATAATAGAAGACTGTGTATGACACGATGTATGAATGTGAATGAGTGTGTGCCAAGTTATTTGGCGGTCCGTCATCTCTGCGGGGAAACGGCGTGATGGTTTGTTAGTTAGTTCATGAGGTCACAAATCAGAAATTTTCAGCAAAGATTATTTGTATGGTTTTCAGGATAAACATTTCGTTAGGTTCGTTGTAGATCTAAAATTAAGATCTTGATGTAGTGAAACGCGTTGATATTTTTAAAATTGGCCATGAAAATATTAATTTTGGGACCATATTTGTTCCCTATTGAATTAAAGACGCTAAGAGATTATTATTAAGATAATTATATTTTAAATAGGTACTAATTTGAGTTCGTACGTTGTACGTGTGCTGTAATATCTTTAACTGTTCCAGGAAGACATTAACGGAATAGTAAGAACAGTTCATTTGTACAAACGTATCATCGCTGTTATTATTAATCGTTCCATCATTCGTTTTGTAATAAATTACCACTCGATCCATCGCACAATCTTCCCCAGGCGTTGCGTTAGTTCCAAGCTGAATGCATTATTTTTTAAATTAGAATTTTAAATGCCGACAAGTTGTTTGGCCACATATTCCAGACGAAGGAATCCAAACGGTTGCGGAAGACGGGATATTCAACGTATTAGAGGTCATATTATGACATGTATACAAACAGATTAATACATTTGAAAAAAATGCTGATATACACTATCTACAGGGCTACCAAATGCTCGTAATCGTAAGTAGTAGGTATTTTTGGCAAGTTGATTGAAAATTGTTTAAATTTGTGTGAGGGTTTGTTTTGACGAAATGATAAACCAATATTTTAAAATAATATTATTTTGTTGTGCTCTACGACATTTTAAAAATTTTCTGATTTTCTGCAAAAACGATCACAAAATGTTTTTTCAGTTCATAATTCGTTTAGTTTCTTTAATTTATTGTAATATAATTTTTTTTTCATTCATCCGTAAATGTTTCGTAATTTCAGTACATCTTTTGTTAATAATTAAGGCGAATAAATCTTGGGAACTGAAGGATGCGTTGTATAGATTGGTAAAATATATTTAAACCTATATTTACAGGCCACTGAGTACTCTAGAAACTCACACACCCACATATGTATTATGATATGCGTGGATAATTTACAACATTTTGCCCCAAGATAATTAGATAGAATTTTTATTTCCTCTTCTTTCTAGATCAGCTAACGGTGATTTTGGCCGGAACATGCCATATTCTCTCACGCTCTCTTTGCCTAGTGCTAGGCAATGTTGTTGTAGGCTTATTTATGACTCCAGTAATGGAAGTCATTTAAAACAATATCTGCAAAACACTACATTGCAATATTATTTATGAACCGACAAGTATAAAGTGGCCTAAAGAGCCTCTCTGCTCAACACTCGCTGCTAACTGGTGAAGTGATGGCGGCAGTTTACTGTTAATAACAAGTACTACCTACATATTGCATAATGGTTGTTCATTATCAGAAGTAGGCTATATTTTAGTTTTTGTTGGGTAAAAATGATTTTCACTTGAGCGAGGACTACCCAAATTTGAGTAGAAGGTTTTTATTAATTAAAATCACCTTTAAATTTAACGATTTTTTTAAATTTATTTAATTAATTTATTGGCTTTTAACCACAGTATGCAGCTCGTAATATGTTTCAGTATTTATTTGGAGTTGTAATATTAATTAAATGACCGTATAGAAAATCGAGCACCAGGAAATATACCAGGACGGCATAATTCAGATGGCAGTAGGTTCTTTTGATATTACAGGTATAATAAGGTTTGATAAATAATGACTAAATTCGCGCAATGATGAAAACTTATTATAAATATTGGTGATTTATTAATATTAAGTGAAGAGTCCGCACAATAAAACTGTGGACTACCCATGTATGGGTGGGGGAGAGGTGCTGGAGGGGTGTGGGGGTTATTTGTGAGATAAGCCGATTGATGGACGCACGATTTTTGACATTTATGTTGTGCATTATGGTACTATGTATTATGTATGACTTTACCTGTATTTATGTTGTGCATTATGGTACTATGTATTATGTATGACTTTACCTGTATTTATGTTGTGCATTATGGTACTTTGTATTATGTATGACTTTACCTGTATTTATGTTGTGCATTATGGTACTATGTATTATGTATGACTTTACCTGTATTTATGTTGCGCATTATGGTACTACGTATTATGTTACCTGTTGTGCATTATGGTACTATGTATTATGTATGACTTTACTTGTATTTATGTTGTGAAGTATGGTACCATGTATTATATATGACTATATAAATATTGGTGATTTATTAATATTAAGTGAAGAGTCCGCACAATAAAACTGTGGACCACCCATGTATGGGTGGGGGAGAGGTGCTGGAGGGGTGTGGGGGTTATTTGTGAGATAAGCCGATTGATGGACGCACGATTTTTGACATTTATGTTGTGCATTATGGTACTATGTATTATGTATGACTTTACCTGTATTTATGTTGTGCATTGTGGTAATATGTATTATGTATGACTTTACCTGTATTTATGTTGTGCATTATGGTAATATGTATTATGTATGACTTAACCTGTATTTATGCTGTGCATTATGGTACTATGTATTATGTATGACATTACCTGTATGTACGCATCGTACTTATTCGGTGAGGTGTTTTAGATCCAAAATATTAGACCTTAATAATATAAGTCAAGCGTGTCTTTCCAGTATTTCGCGCCACCTGCTTTTATGCAGCATTTTTTTTTTAATTTACCATTTTTTTTTTTCAGAATCAACCTATCTATTCTGGCAATGGTTCCGTATAGAGCCAAAGCCGTTACGTTCAGGCCTTTACTTCCACTTCGTTTCTACAACGGGTAAGTAAGTAAGGTATATTGCACAAAAAATAATATTATTATTTCTATTTTTGAGACCGATAATTCGTGGTGGAATTCCATTATAATATATTATAATAAAACAAATAAAAAACTTTATTCCACTTAATTTTATTTTGACCGTAACCGGTTTCAGCTCGTCAAAGCCATCTTCAGACTGGTACACAAAATTCTTAGTCTACGGTTTATATACACAACATATGGGGGAGGGGGGAGAGGGGTAGTTTATAGGGTTTTAATCAATTTTATTTGTTACTAAGTCGTTTAAGATTGTCGAATTTCTAAATATTTGGTAAATCCAGTAAGCTAATTACCTTGGGTTTGTAGCTCATTTCAATATTTATTAGGGAAAAAACCTCACAGGTAATATGCATTATTAATGACCTAATTTTAATGTCAAATCATTATTTATGATGGGATTATATTTTCTTTTTGAAAATATACATGTTTACATTTGAGAAATTATTATAGGAATTAAGAAAGTAGGGACTTAGCAACTAATACTAATAGCTTATTAATTACAAAGTTACTTATTGAAGGGGTACATGTTTACATTGAAGTAGGGATGGTCTAACCTAACTACATATTTTAACATCGAAATTATTATGAAAATTACAATGGATACAAGAGCGGAGACTTGGCAAATGATTCTAATTGTTTATTCATTACAAAGTTAGGGTCTATTTTATTAATTAAGCGAGTAATTTCTAAAGATTCTAATCTATCAAGCTTCTGGCCATTATTGCAAGTATGGAGGACTTTAACATCTCTGTCTTTATCAAACGAGTGTTTGTTTTCTAATAAATGTGATGCTACATTTGACAATTCGCCTTTATTATTTACCCAATTTGTAAAATGTTCTTTAATACGGGTTTTGAAAGATCTCCCTGTTTGACCAACGTAATATGCTGGGCAGTTAGCGCAGTTCACTTGGTAAACGCCCGAGTTCTCGAGTTTTTCTCTCTTATCTTTGTTGTTAATTAAAATTCTACCTAGAGAGTTTACATTATAAAAAGCTGTTTTGCATTTATCATTATTGGTTAATCTAGATATTTTTGTTGATATTTCACCAATATACGGGATTTTAACCCATTGTTTATTACTATCTTTTTCATTTTTATTTTCAAGGCCTTGTGAAATGATTGTTAATGTAAGTTTTTTATCCTTTTTCTCTATTAGCCTATCAATAGTTTCGCTTTTGTATCCGTTGTTATTGGCGATAGTTTTAATAATATTTAATTCATTATTATAATTTATATAATTCAAAGGCACGTGTAAAAGTCTGTGAATGAGTGAATAAAATACTGATAATTTATGTGAAATGTGGTGTCTAGATGTATTGTGTATGATATTATCACTATATGTAGGTTTTCTATAAATTGAAAATTCTAATTTATTGTTAATGATTTCGATACCTATGTCGAGAAAGTTAATCTTATTACCCCCCATTTCCATTGTGAACTGGATTGATTTGTTAATTTTATTGATTTCTTTTAGAAAAATATCTAATTGTCTGTTTGTTCCTGTCCAGATAATCAAAATGTCATCTACATATCTACGGTAGAAGGCCACTTTATTAAACGATTTTAGTTTTTCGATGGATTCTTCGACATAATCCATGAAAAATTTATAGAAAACCTACATATAGTGATAATATCATACACAATACATCTAGACACCACATTTCACATAAATTATCAGTATTTTATTCACTCATTCACAGACTTTTACACGTGCCTTTGAATTATATAAATTATAATAATGAATTAAATATTATTAAAACTATCGCCAATAACAACGGATACAAAAGCGAAACTATTGATAGGCTAATAGAGAAAAAGGATAAAAAACTTACATTAACAATCATTTCACAAGGCCTTGAAAATAAAAATGAAAAAGATAGTAATAAACAATGGGTTAAAATCCCGTATATTGGTGAAATATCAACAAAAATATCTAGATTAACCAATAATGATAAATGCAAAACAGCTTTTTATAATGTAAACTCTCTAGGTAGAATTTTAATTAACAACAAAGATAAGAGAGAAAAACTCGAGAACTCGGGCGTTTACCAAGTGAACTGCGCTAACTGCCCAGCATATTACGTTGGTCAAACAGGGAGATCTTTCAAAACCCGTATTAAAGAACATTTTACAAATTGGGTAAATAATAAAGGCGAATTGTCAAATGTAGCATCACATTTATTAGAAAACAAACACTCGTTTGATAAAGACAGAGATGTTAAAGTCCTCCATACTTGCAATAAAGGCCAGAAGCTTGATAGATTAGAATCTTTAGAAATTACTCGCTTAATTAATAAAATAGACCCTAACTTTGTAATGAATAAACAATTAGAATCATTTGCCAAGTCTCCGCTCTTGTATCCATTGTAATTTTCATAATAATTTCGATGTTAAAATATGTAGTTAGGTTAGACCATCCCTACTTCAATGTAAACATGTACCCCTTCAATAAGTAACTTTGTAATTAATAAGCTATTAGTATTAGTTGCTAAGTCCCTACTTTCTTAATTCCTATAATAATTTCTCAAATGTAAACATGTATATTTTCAAAAAGAAAATATAATCCCATCATAAATAATGATTTGACATTAAAATTAGGTCATTAATAATGCATATTACCTGTGAGGTTTTTTCCTAATAAATATTGAAATGAGCTACAAACCCAAGGTAATTAGCTTACTGGATTTACCAAATATTTAGAAATTCGACAATCTTAAACGACTTAGTAACAAATAAAATTGATTAAAACCCTATAAACTACCCCTCTCCCCCCTCCCCCATATGTTGTGTATATAAACCGTAGACTAAGAATTTTGTGTACCAGTCTGAAGATGGCTTTGACGAGCTGAAACCGGTTACGGTCAAAATAAAATTAAGTGGAATAAAGTTTTTTATTTGTTTTATTATAATATATATAAAATAATATTATATTAGTGGTTACAAGTTACAAGCATGTGTTTTGATCACTCCCATTTTAATTATGTCGTTATTTCATTTATTAACATCACGCAAAATAGAATTTAATTCAAAGAAAATTTGAATGATTACAAATCAAGAGTAAAAATCTGGGTGAAAGAGATTAATGAAAAAACATTAAAAATGACATCGAAAACTTACATAACAGAAATGAATAATTTTAGTCCGCCTCAGCACAGGTCACCCAAGTGAGGAGGACTAAGAAATACAATTTACTTATGTATTCGCTTATATTTTGTATATACAATTTTTAAATATTAACTATAATAAAAAAAAAAATCACCATTGAAGTAGAAGGTAAAACTGATCTAAACGAAACACGAAACAGTACAAGACACAAAAAAATAAAAATATAACCGCTACAACTAGGAATCGAACTCAGGATCTCTTGCTTTACCTAGACAAGCGTCTTAACCGAAAACCTTAAAACTTTAAATTTTACAAACCAATTTCATTAGAAAATAAGTTTCCATTTAAAAAGATAGATGCAAAAAATATGGGAAAAGTTAGTTGCAATGTGACATTGTTAATTCTGAATTTGAAATATGACGTTTAATAAATAAATCTCAGTGGTCAAGTTGGTTAAGACGCCTATCCCAGTAAAAAAATAGATCCTGGGTTCGAATCCTAGTTGTGAATATTATCTTTTTATTTTTATGTGTCTTATAATAATAATATTTTTATGATTTGTATGGCGCTTTTTTGTGCCAAATCAACTCAAGGGCGCTGTACAAATACATAATACATTTCTACAATTATCTATTTTATTACTAAGTATATATGGAGATATTATACATCACTATACTTACCTGGGAGATCACTTGAGATTAACATTGTTTATTGTTTATTCGTGAAATTTAGATACAGTTCGCACGCACAAGACATAATTGGAAAATTTGACACAATTAGACTTTCCGGTATTTATTTTAATCATCTATTTAATTATATTCTTTAATGAGCGTGTTTAGGAAAGGAAAGAAAATTTTATGCTGGCTGGTACTACAGTACAAGGTTTTGATCAGAATTCGCTTTTCCAAATGTGATACGTCCCTCGGTCTTGTAGTGTTTCATGTTTCATTTATATTTATTAGTATTATCTTTTTCTTCTGTGATATATTTCATTGATGGGTATAACCTTCAAAATAAGTTTTTTTAAAGTTGTTTGTGAAATCGATTCGTTTATTTATTCTGTGATTTGCCCATTTTTTCTCTCCCTGACTTGTTGGAATTAGTTTAATATGTGTTGGATCTTGATGCAGCGGAGAAAATCAAACGTTTGACATTTCGTAAGTTGAATTTGCTGCATATTTGCTTTAATTTGGCAAAATAAACCCTTGTGTTATATATTATTTTATTATCAACATATTGCCTTTCTTTTCGTCTCTTCTCTTACCTGGGTAAAAGTAAATACTTAATCAGTGATCTCTTTATCCACATTTACAACGTAACTGATTTTTTGGTTGTAAGCATCGTTTAACTATTAGTTGTTCTTCTGAAGATTTTAATCGTTATTTACACACACCCAAATACCCTTTATTGTATGATTCAGCAACATTATTTAAAGTACAAACACGTATGGGGTATTATGAGCATTGAGTATTACGAGTATGGAGAATAATGGCTCAGACATCAAGGTTGTATCTAATTCCTTGAAAGGACTAAAGCCTGCGGCTAGTATTATTATTGTCGTTTAACTACGCAGGAAATCTAAGCATTGTGAAATATTTTAATAAACATGTGAATTAACTTGATAGAAAACATTATTAATGATTTAGTATGAAAACAAAGCCATTGTTTGTTTTGATACATCAGATATTTTAAGCCGTTTAATATTGGTTAGTTGTATAAAAAAAAGGTTAAGTTATTCGATTCATAATGATTTTATTAACAAATGGATCACTGTTTATCTTTCATCGCATACTTAGCATACGCTGAATATGTACAATAGATTATTCGTATATTAATAATGATTACAGAATTTGAGCTCTTGTACAAACAAAGCAATGGAGGCTGGAAATACAATTTGAATTTCAATATGATAATGCCTGGTCCACTGGGGTAAATTAATATTTTTGTGTTTGAGGAGAGAAGTTGGTAAGCAAAAAGCACACACGAAGTTTATTACAGAGATAGATTGTAGACGTATTTAAGCCGGATTAGTCCGCCTAGACCAAATATTATTTTGCACAGGGATGGATATTAGACGTATTACTAAGCCGTATAAGTCAGCGTAGAAAAATATTATTTAATACAGAAATAACACATCTGCCCTGATGATGGACACTGCAATGCTGTCCGAAACGTTGGCTAAAGAAGGAGTTAGCGCAACACGGCATAACACCCCAAAAACAAATAGCAAAAATACTTTTGGCCGTGAAAATCTTAAATCATATTATTTAATACAGAGTTAGTTTATAGAGATATTACAAAGACCTGTTAGTCGGCCTAGACAAAATATTAATTAGTACAGAGATAAATTTTGGACGTACTTCTAAGTCGGATTAGTCGGCCTAAACAATACTGGCTTGTAATTTGGTAGGCAGGAATGGGTACCGCCGCCCTGGGAACCATTTATTGGATGACCAACACCTCTGCCACAGGTCAGCCCAAGTGGTTCGCTACGTTTGGTGACTAAGCAGGGGTGCCCGGGTTCATGGGTTAAGGTTTGCCCAGGTCTTGGTGGCGGGTGCGTCGGCCCACCTTCTGCGTGGCGGGCCGGTTGGGAGATGCTGGTTGAGGGAGACTCTTTACAACCGGTTACCGCTGTCCAAGCCGCTTGGTAGTACAGGGGCCCGACCCTCTGGCTCACGACTAAGGGTGGGCTGCCCCATCAGCGAGTGAAAAAACCCCGCCACTGCTGTTGTGCCGGTTCGTGACCGGAGGGGACCCAGCAGCAGCGTTTGGGGCGCATTGGATGCCCTCTCCAGCTGGACTCTCCCAGACTATCGCCTAGAACCGCAGTGGGTTGGTTGGAACCAAACGCTCATCACTCCTGGACAGCCTGAACCCCAAATTCCTACCCACCCATCATACCTTTCCTTTCCAGACCTTCCTTTCACCTCATACCCTTTCAAAACAAAAAAAATCATGAACATACAACAAAACAAATTTAACATCGTTACAGCGGCGAGTAGCAGGCGTCCCCGGTGCGGGCCAAAACTGTTGGTAAATTTTCACAAAAATTTTCAACATTCGCGGCCTGCACACAAATTTAAATTCTGTTCATCACCATCTTTTGTCACAACGTCCCAACCTTCTTTTCCTATCCGAAACTCAGATAACCGAGTCACCAGACTCCTCCTATCTGGACTGCCCGGGCTTTGCCCTTGCAAGCAAGTTCCAACTCAAAGGAGGAGTCTGCCTCTATAGTCGAGCTGACGTCAACTTTGTACGACTATTGAGTCTGGAAAACTCCAGATTCGACGTAATGTGGGTGCGAGTCAACCTTGCCACTACGGCAAGATTCTACGCATCTCTATACCGCTCACCGAACCATAGCGAATCATACACTTCCGAACTCCTCAAAAATTTGAGCGATACTATTGATGATCTCTTGCCCCGCTACCCTTCGGCCGAGTTTATTGTTCTGGGGGACTTCAATGTTCATAACGAACCATGGTTGAAGTTCTCAGGCCCAACGGACTCGGCTGGCCGACAGGCGGAATCCTTTGCCATTTGCTACGGATTAGAGCAACTGGTTCAGGAGCCTACAAGGGTTCCTGATGTCCAGACTCGCCGCTCCAATCTGTTAGACCTATTCTTAACTACTGTGCCACACGGTTATAAGATTGACGTCACAGCGCCTCTGGGATCATCCGACCACTGCCTAGTGACGACATCAATCCTCGTTAACCTCAGACCAACCAATGAGAGGCTGAGGAGAAAAGTGTGGCACTATAGGTCAGCATATTGGTTCGGTATGCTGGCCCATTTCAACGCTTTTCCGTGGTCAGCAGAATTATGAACTAGTATTAATTTATTTTAGTTTTTTTATGACTTATGGTTTTTTGGGGTATTGTTTTCGGACTTCAGACCCTTCAAGATGTGCCCAGGAGATTGGTTAAGTCATCAAATCGGCGATGGATGGCTTCATACAATCAACTACTAAAGAAACAGGTGTGGGTTCAAAGCCGTGGTTCAGTCGACAATACTCCGAAGCAGTTCGACGAAAAAACCCGGCTTACCGATCCTACAACACATCTCGAACGCCCGAAAGCAGATCAGCATACAACAAATCGGCAAAGGAATGCAAGAGAATCATTAATAGGTCAAAATTTAAACACGACCTGCAGATCAGCAAAAAGCTGGCTGCCTGCCCGCATAGCAGCAGAGCATTCTGGTCGTTTGCGGGCTCGATAGGTCAAAATTTTCGCAAATCCAGTTTGCCACCTCTTACCAGACCTGACGGCTCACTAGCAAACACCGCCACCAAAAAGGCTAACCTATTAGGTAAAATGTTTGCGGAAAACTCGACCCTCGACGACGGAGGTGCTGTTCCGCCGTCGGTTCCTCACTGCGGCTTCTATAAAAAAAAGCTGAGGATCCGGCATCGGGATGTACTCCACGTCATACGGGGGCTCGATGTTAACAAAGCTAGTGGACCTTATGGAATACCTGCCCTGGTATTGCAGAGGTGTGCGGCGGAAATAGTTCCAGTTTTGACAAAGCTCTTCAAAATGTCCCTGAAGTGTGGCACTGTGCCCTCTGGTTGGAAAAAAAGCGGTCATTCACTCTATTCTCAAGAAAGGTGACCGCTCCAACCCGGCCAACTACCGCCCCATAGCGATCACATCAGTTCTGTCCAAAGTGATGGAACGTGTGATCAACAACAAACTGCTCACATATCTCGAGAAGAACAAAATTATCAACGACCGTCAATACGGATTCCGGCGGAACCGCTCGTGCGGTGATCTTCTCGCGTATGTGACGCATGTTTGGGGGCGCTGCCTGGAACGTCACGGTGAGACCCAAACGGTCGCACAAGATATATCCAAGGCCTTTGACCGGGTCTGGCACCGAGGACTTGTCAAGAAATTGTATTCTTACGGACTTCCCGCATCCCTGTGTACGTGGATTGCTGACTTTTTAAGGGATAGGTCGATTCAGGCGGTTGCTGACGGTTTCGCCTCTTCCTCGCACTCCATAAATGCTGGCGTCCCACAGGGATCGGTTCTGTCTCCGACTTTGTTTTTGTTGCACATCAATGACCTTTTGACATGTGCACCGATTCATTGTTACGCAGATGACAGTACAGTTCATGATAGTTTTTTGTTTGACAAGCCCCCAAAGGGCACACAAACTCCAACGGCTCGGAGGGCTTTGAAGCAGAGAATGGACGGTTATCTCGAGAGTATTTACTCCTTGGGTAAAAATAATCTCGTCGAATTTAATGTTTTAAAGACCCAATCCTGTCTGATTTCGTCTAAAAGGGATCCAAATGATAATTTAGTCTCCTTCAACGGAAACAATCTTCCGAACAGGCCTTCCATTGATATGCTTGGTATAACTATAAGTGACCAGCTCAGGTACGGGGGCTCCATCGAAGCCAGAGTAAAGTTGGCCTCTCAGAAGCTGGGCGTACTGTACAGGGCCCGCAGATACTTTAATAATACACAACTGCTGACCCTGTACAAATCGCAAGTGCGCCCTACTGTCAAATTTGGCAGCCATCTCTGGTCCGGAGCCCCTAAATACCTGAAAAAACCCTAGACTCTGTGCAAAAACGGGCGGTCCGTTTGATAGATTCCCCAATCTAAAAAAACGGACTGCAATCTTTAGAGCACAGGCGTCAGGTTGGTATGCTGTCTTTGTTCTATCGGTATAACAATGGAAGATGCTCTGAGGAACTAGCGTCATTGATCCCTTCGGCACCGGTGCGTAGTCGGGATACACGCCAAACGCGCGCCCAACCTTTGTACACAGTTGACACTTGTCACATGAGAACGGGTCGCTTCTACGATTCGTTCTTAAGTTCAACAGCTCAGCTGTGGAACGAACTGCCGGCCTCTGCGGTTCCTCCCTCCAAAAACATGGAACTCTTCAAGATCCATGTTAACTACTTCCTCTCCACAAAAAGACCCTCCACACAGCATCCCCAAAGATGACATAGGCCCTGAGGGAAATTATTTTCTTCAGGGCCTCCTGTGTGGAGTTAATATAAAAAAAAAAAAAAAAGATCAGCAAAAAGCTGGCTGCCCGCCCGTATGGCAGCAGAGCATTCTGGTCGCTTGCGGGCTCAATAGGTCGGAATTTTTTCAAACCCAGTTTGCCACCTCTTACCAGACCTGACGACTCACTAGCAAACACCGCCACCGAAAAGGCTTACCTATTAGGGAAAATTTTTGCGGAAACTCGACCCTCGATGACGGAGGTGCTGTTCCGCCGTCGGTTCCTCACTGCGGCTTCTATCACTCCACATGTACTCCAAGTAATGCGGGGGCTCGATGTTAATAGAGCTAGTGGACCTGATGAAATACCTGCCCTGGTATTGCAGAGGTGTGCTGCGGAAATAGTTCCAGTTTTGACAAAGCTCTTCAACAAAAACAAAGTCGGAGACAGAACCGATCCCTGTGGGACGCCAGCATTTATAGAGTGCGAGGAAGAGGTGAAACCATCAGCAACCACCTGAATCGACCTATCCCTTAAAAAGTCAGCAATACACGTACACAGGGATGCGGGAAGTTCGTAAGAAGGCAATTTGTTGACAAGTCCTCGGTCACTGGCACCGAGGACTTGTCAAGAAATTGTATTCTTACGGACTTCCCGCATCCCTGTGTACGTGGATTGCTGACTTTTTAAGGGATAGGTCGATTCAGGCTGTTGCTGACGGTTTCACCTCTTCCTCACACTCTAAAAATGCTGGCGTCCCACAGGGATCGGTTCTGTCTCCGACTTTGTTTTTGTTGCACATCAATGACCTTTTGACATGTGCACCGATTCATTGTTACGCGGATGAGAGTACAGTTCATGATAGGTTTTTGTTTGACAAACCCCTTATAAACCTCTATAAATGCTGGCGTCCCACAGGGATCGGTTCTGTCTCCGACTTTGTTTTTGTTGAAGAGCTTTGTCAAAACTGGAACTATTTCCGCAGCACACCTCTGCAATACCAGGGCAGGTATTCCATCAGGTCCACTAGCTCTATTAACATCGAGCCCCCGCATTATTTGGAGTACATGTGGAGTGATAGAAGCCGCAGTGAGGAACCGACGGCGGAACAGCACCTCCGTCATCGAGGGTCGAGTTTCCGCAAAAATTTTCCCTAATAGGTTAGCCTTTTCGGTGGCGGTGTTTGCTAGTGAGTCGTCAGGTCTGGTAAGAGGTGGCAAACTGGGTTTGCAAAAATTCCGACCTATTGAGCCCGCAAGGGACCAGAATGCTCTGCTGCCATGCGGGCAGGCAGCCAGTTTTTTGCTGATCAAAAGATGGTGATGAACAGAATTTAAATTAGTGTGCAGACCGCGAATGTTGGCAAAATTTACCAACAGTTTTGGCCCGCACCGGGGACGCCTGCTTCTCGCCGCTGTAATGATGTTAAGTTTGTTTTTATGTATATTCATGATTTTAAGGATGAAAGGTATGAGGGGTGGGTAGGAATCTGGGGTTCAGGCTGTCCAGGAGTGATAAGCGTTTGGTTCCAGCCCACTCACTGCGGTGCTAGGCGATAGGCTGGGAGAGTCCGGCTGGAGAGTGCATCCAATGCCCAAATACCTGAAAAAAACCCTTGAATCTGTGCAAAAACGAGAGGTTTGATAGATTCCCCAATCTTAACAAACGGACTGCAATCTTTAGAGCACAGGCGTCAGGTAGGTATGCTGTCCTTGTTCTATCAGTATTACAATGAAGATGCTCTGAGGAACTAGCGTCATTGATCCCTTCGGCACCGGTGCGGAGTCGGGATACACGCCAAACGCGCGCCCAACATTTTTACACGGTTGACATTTGTCACGTGAGAACGGGTCGCTTCTACGATTCATGTTCACTCCTTCCTCTCTACAAAAAGACCCTCCACACAGCATCCCCAAAGATGACATAGGCCCTGAGGGAAATTATTTCTTCAGGGCCTCCTGTGTGGAGTTAATATTAAAAAAATATATTATTTATCATCGAGATAGATTGTAGGCGTATCACTAAGCCGGATAAGTCCGACTAGACAAAATATTATTTAGTATTGAGATAGATTGTAGGCGTATCACTAAGCCGGATAAGTCCGACTAGACAAAATATTATTTAGTATTGAGATAGATTGTAGGCGTATCACTAAGCCGGATAAGTCCGACTAGACAAAATATTATTTAGTATTGAGATAGATTGTAGGCGTATCACTAAGCCGGATAAGTCCGACTAGACAAAATATTATTTAGTATTGAGATAGATTGTAGGCGTATCACTAAGCCGGATTAGTCTGATTAGACAAAATATTATTTTGTACAGTGATAGATTGTAGACGTATTACTAAGCCGGACTAGTCCGCCTAGATAAAATAATATTTAGAAATGGGTATAAGTATTCTGAATAGCTGAAAATTGTAAAGGATTGCGAAGCAAACAAATCTGGTTAAAATCAAATTAAATTATTTCGAATAAACAAGTGCCCATCCTACGTCCTACACACAGACCATATTCACGTGTTATTTGTCGCCGGTACTATTGTTGGTACTTTTTAAATATATTAAGGTTTTAAAGTGTTTCAGTTGTTTATATGGCGTTGTGCAGTGAAATTTCCTTTAAATTTTCCAATTTTCGAAGCGTTTCAACCGTCAGGAGTCAGTGAGTAAATCGAGGTAAGTTGTGAGGGTTAAGGTGTTAACCTAGCTATCAGATATGGTCACCAAACACGGCCAAAGCCATTCAATCAACGTCTTTATTCTGAGTGGTGGCCTTATCCCCGTTAAATACTGAGAGTATCTTCCACTCAGGAACGTCCCTCAAATATACTATATATTATTAAAATTAGTAAATTGAAAAAAAAAAAATATTTGCGAACCCCGGGATTTAAACCCGTGACTTCCAGCTTGCTAGTCTAGCTAGCCTTACCCCTCGACCACCTATTTGGTCGTTTTCGTGAATCACCTCCTAAAGGGGCGTCGATGGACCTCACCTATTAGGAACCATATTATTTTGTTACTCTACCGTAATTTTGTTACTCTGAGGTCTTAAAATAAAATTAAAAATAATTTTCCATATATTCTCTACCAATCCCGTATTGACAGAAAATGGCTTCCGTCGTTTTAATTGATACCTGTTAAACTACAAAGAAAGTAAATTATATAAAAATACTACTGGACTCGGGCAGACGTTGTCCTGCCATAGACCGCGTTCTATGTAGAGATGTTAAAATATGGGTTGTATGTATTTTTTGATGCGAAATCTGAAAAAAAAAGTTTTTCAACGAAATTTTTTTTTTTTTTTTAGATCTCGACAACCACCATATCGGGTCTAAAACTATCCTTTATTTCAAGCTGGAACCATCCATACATTGTGTATCGAACGTGAAAACAAGATTTACTGCATTTGACTCGATTGCGACTAAGGTTGAACACCTGGCAAGTTTGATGACCCCTTTTTCTAAAAATCTGCCCATTGCCGGTGATCACCTAGAGGCTGGCCAATCCCTGCTGCATTGATGCCGACAACCTAGATTCTGATGAATTCCTCCTGGCTACCGACTAAACCAGCCACAGATGCTTACAACCTAAAGGTTGACGAATACCTGCTGGCTACCGACTGAACTGCCCACTGCCGGTGATCACCTAGAGGCTGGCCAATCCCTGCTGCATTGATGCCGACAACCTAGATTCTGATGAATTCCTCCTTGCTACCGACTGAACCAGCCATAGATGCTGACAACCTAAAGGCTGACTAATACCTGCTGGCTACCGACTGAACTGCCCACTGCCAGTGATCACCTACAGGCTGGTCAATCCCTGCTGCATTGATGCTGACAACCTAGAAGCCGGCCAATTCTTCTTGGCTACCAACTAAATTAGCCATTGATGCTGAAAACCTAGAAACCGGCCAATTCTTCCTGGCTACCAACTGAATTGGCCATTGATGCTGATAACCTAGAGGCTGACCTATTCTTCCTGGCTACCAACTAAATTGGCCATTGATGCTGAAACCCTAGAAGCCGGCCAATTCTTCCTGGGTACCAACTAAATTAGCCATTGATGCTGAAAACCTAGAAGCCGGCCAATTCTTCCTGGCTACCAACTGAATTAGCCATTGATGCTGATAACCTAGAGGCTGACCAATTCTTCCTGGCCACCAACTGAATTAGCCATTGATGTTTTTAACCTAGAGGCTGACCAATTCTTCCTGGCCACCAACTTAATTGGCCATTGATGCTGAAAACCTAGAAGCCGGCCAATTCTTCCTGGCTACCAACTGAATTAGCCATTGATGCTGAACACCTAGAGGCTGGCCAATTCTTCCTGGCTACCGACTAAATTAGCCATTGATGCTGACAACCTAGAAGCTGGCCGATTCCTGCTGGCTACCAATTGAACTGGCTACTGCTGCAGCAGTCGCCCATGCCATTTACTGTATCGTATGGCGCGATGATGCACAATGTGCTCCAATCTGAAATTATCGCTGAAAGGATTCCAGTTGTATCAGTTTTCTATCTGTGTTTTAAATCCCAGTTGTATTGAAATACATATAACTATTCTTGTGAATTGAGCTGGCTGTAAAAAATAGGAAGTACCTATAAGCTACACCCCTTCGTACGTTCTGTATACCAATAAAATACTTGTAATTAAAATGTAAATTTTGATTCGAATCGTCTTTCTTTTATGATGGTTTGGATAGAACACCTCACGGTGTTTTACTTAAATCATTACTCAGGTTGAGGAATGATGTGTGCCGGTGCTTATTATTTACAGTCTTTTCTTGTGCAGGCAAACACGTCCCGTACACATTGGTTGGGCGGTTTCGGAGATTAGAGGTACACAGTGACACGTAATTTTTATATAAGATTTTATTTTTCAAAGGATGTATTAAAGTAGTCGAGTGCTGACGTTTAAGGAGCTTTGTACTATTAATTTGGAGACTGCCCACTCGCGGCACGATTTAAGAGATCCTTGAAAATGAAAATTATCTACGTTTCGATTTTGGGCACAATTCTATTATTATGGTACGAGCATTGTCGTCATTATAATAATGATTGTTTGTAACCTTCACATTGAGACAGCTGCAAAACACACACACAAATACCAGGGGCCAGAAATGTGTTATTTTTACCAATGTGAACATAATATCATTAAGCATAAAAATTCAGTTTTTAACCCGCGGAAGCCCATAATAATCGATTTATAAATGCGTTTTTGAAGGGTTTAAAATTTAATAATTTATTACTTACAAACTCACATAAATACCTCCTTCTGTAATGATTTTAATACAAGGTGTTAAGGGACGTACTTGACTAAATTTAACCAGTGATTTCTGACATTATTTGGAGTAAAACATGTACATGATATTTTGGACTCCGTTGATATACATTTTTTCCAGCAATAACAGAAAATTAGTAGAAATTGGACAGCTAGGGTCGATGTGAGAGTTTAGATGGTTACTTGGCTGAGTGACCAGTGACGACATGTAGAAGATTAAAAAAAATGTTTTAAACTACAAAATAATCACTGGAGACCAAAATTCCATTTACATTTTTTATTACAAATAATGTCTGGAATCACTGATTAAAATAAGTCAAGTACGTCCCTTAACACCCTGTATGTTGACGCAATTTATAAATTATTTAGAAGATTTTTGTCGGTTGTCGAATCATTTAAAAATTTTTTTGAATACTCCGATGATGTAGTACCTACTTAAGGGAGAATATAAAACGAGAATTCATTGAGACACATCTGCCCTGATGATGGACACTGTAATGCTGTTCAAAGGTTGGCTAAATTAGAAGGTAGCGCAACATGGCATAATACCACAAAAATCAAACACGATAAGAGATTTCATCAAATTAACTGTGAAATGGGGTAAAAACACAAGCCTCAAAAACAAAGATCTTCACTTTAATGTGGAAGATATTTTTAAAATGTAAATAAATTTATCATTGTGAAACGGTAAAGCGTTTGAGAAAAATAGGACATTATCGAGATTTTCAAGTGACAAAGCGATGGAGGATTATATTCAAAGATTGAAGTAAAACAATTTTGTTTTCACTTATTATTGTTAGACCATACCTACTGGTTTCAGGTTCTTACGGCCATCATTGTGATTTATCAGTGTTACGGTGTCTACTAGTGCATAAAATAATTAACTAAACATCACACCATTACACCGCAGGGGTGGGCAGAGAGGATAAAACGCCAAAGAACTCGGTCTTGGCACACACATTCACATTCAGTATCGACAGTATTGAAGGTAGAGTTAATCTCTTTGCTGATTCTTTCAAAAACGATTAAGACACAGATATTCCTGTAAATACTGTTTCTGATTTTTCAGTGGTAGAGTCATTAAATCGATGCCAATATTTCATCAAAATAGAAGCCATAGAAAAAAGCATGAAAGAATTAGATAGCAATAAGTCTGTTGGACCGGGTGGTATTCCTTCAATATTTTGAATAACTTGTGTTAGTAGTCTGATATATCCTCTATATAAACTCTTTAATAATTTTTTATCTTCTGGGTCTTTTCTAGCTTGGTAGGAAAGGATTCATTAAATACCTATTCATTAAAAAAGCGATAAAAGCGATGTATCAAACTACTCGTACAGAAAAATTTAAATAATGTCTGCTTTACCGAAACTTTTTGAGAAATTAGTGCTAGATATCAATGTAAAACTGATTAAAAATAATATTTTTCCTAACCAACATGACTTCATCACAGATCGTTTGACCAGAAGTAATTTAATGATTTTTGAAAATTACGTATCTGAATCCCTTCGTCTCAAACAAAAGAGGACAGTATTTATACTGATTTAAAGTAAAGGTTTTGGTGTTAAGGAGTACTATTGACATTTTTGATGACTCCTTTTATGGAATTAATTGTAATATATACCAGCATTTTGCAGAATCCTACAAATTATTGTAAAATTGGTAATATAATTTTATATATTTTTTTTAGTTTCTAATATGTTTCAATTCAAATTGTTTTCAATTCAATTCAATGTTAATGTGAAATGTATTATTAATATTGTTTCATATTCAGTTTAACGTTATTTCATGGTTTAAAAAGTTTGGGTTTTCACTATTCTGTTCTTAAAATCCATGTAAAAGCCTAATACGGCGTAGAACCAAATTAAAAAAAATAAAAAAAATTCTTACATCGTCTCATGCATACTGTTCCATTAATCAGTCTCTTGACATGGCCCGACCCAAGTAATTGATTCACTTGATCAAGCTGTGTCTTCTACGGGCTTCCCCAAATTCTTTTACTATTAACATTTGCGTTACATATTGTCCTTGCACTGCTTTCTTCGTTCATTCACTCTGCATGCCCAAAGTATCTGAGCATCCCTTTCTTAATCTTACTCATTACGCTCACGCCAGCCTTGCTTTCTCCTTGATCTCCACATTCCTCACATGATCATAATGGCTTTACCACATATTTACTTCAGGGATCTCACTCCCTTATGTTCTGCTAGTTTTGCTTCTTAAGACAATATTTTATATCGCTAACACGTGCATTTGCCATAATAACACGTAAGGACGAAATGCGAAAATATTAAGATTTTCATGAACACGTATACCCACTACTTTTTAAAGAGGTTCACAATATATAATGGTCGTATTAGTGTTAAAAGCAGTAATAAGTCACTTGATTGGCAGGTAGGCTCGCTCTAGAATCATACACTCGACTGTAGTTAACATTACAAGCGCCGAGGAACAGTTACAAATTGACATGTGTTATGCGTTATGTGGGGCAGTGAGGTGAGATCATATCTCCGAACAGACTTGTAGCTGTCAAAGTGGTATTGTTATTTGAATGGCTCATATTTAGCACAGGCTTGATGCTTGAACAGGATCTTAGTTAACAAGTACAAATAAACCACGTGGTTCAAATAATAACGCTGTAATTTCCATAATGTAATAACACCAATTCAAGTACAACAACATACAGAAGTTACTATTTTCCTCTCCAAAATATTTAAACTAAAAAAATACAAAAACGCTAATTTAATTAAAAAAAAAATATTCCATGTTAAAGTTCTTCTGTTGAAGTGTTCAAGAAACACATCCACCTAATTTATTAATCTACACGCTAACCTAACACTCAATTTAATTAACTAGGGAGGTATTGTTGATAGTGTTCAGCATGTGAGATAATGCGTTATTACTCATTTATTTCTAATTCGTCATTGTGTTTAACTTGTTTAGTTCTCCAAACTGAACGTTTGAATTATTGTGACAGCTGTTTCGGCGTTCAAAGCCGTTATCAAATTGTGGTTTTTCCACTTTGAAACGATTTATTTATTCGATTTTATTCACGTTTATTACCATATTTTTATTTGTGTGATGTTGGATTATTTTCTGTAAGAACTGATTTTCTAAAGATCATTTTTTTAAAGCACTAAGTAAGTTATCAGTAAATGGCAATATACATAGACATGAATATTAGTAGACCTGCCCTAAGTGATTAAAAGCGTATTATCCCCACTCCCCATACCGGTTCCATTGGAGCCGGCTGTGCTCGCGTATGGCCTCAAGTGAAATTTGAAAACGTGACGTCATCATTCTCTTGCGAACTATGGTCGAGGCATCATCGGTTCATTTTACGAAATAACACGGCAAAATGTTGACTTGTACTATGAAAACTTGTAAAAATAGATGTGAAAAAGAGAATAAACCCAATTGTCGTATTACATTCCATATATAAGCATTATTTTACTTTATTTTAAGCATATTCACATCGTATAATATGAATCAGTTGTTACTATCACATCGAGAAACGTCTGGACGCGAAACACAAAGCTGGTTGGTTGCTGGGAAGTAAATTATGAACATTTATAAAAGTGTCTTAACTAAATACTTAAACGAAATATTCGACTCTGAAAATAGAACCGAATTTTTTTGCCGAATTTGGACTTCGCAAATTTGTTCATAACGTGGGGAGTAATTTGCGCTCCCATGTAAAAATGTCTATTCATTCAAAAGCAGATTTTACTTTTAAGAAGTAAATGGTGGTATTATAGTGCGAGATGCCTATTTACTGTCAGATTGATTTATTGACGAATCACAGTCAGCTTCACTCCCTTCGTTCTTCAACAGTTGATTTTACCCCTCGCCATTATCTTCTCGTCTATTAATTCCTATGTCTGTGGCAATATTTTTTTTTTTTTTTTTTTTATGGTGAATACCTCACAAGAGTCCCAACTGCTCCCGTCTGGAGCCAGTGAGACTATGGCATCCCCGATTGGGGGATGTTGTGAGGCTGAAGGTAAGTGGGGAAGGGAAAGAGGAAGGTGGGGAAGTACCTGGCTATTCAGATCTAGTCACTAAACACGGCTAAAGCCATTTGGAGCAACGTTTCAATTCTGAATGGTGGTCTTACACCAGGGCGATACTGGTAGTATCTTCCACTCTGGAACGTGCCGCAAATATACTATAAATTATTTTAATTAATTAATTGTGAAATAACACAAATTAATCAAATAAAATTTATTTGCGCACGCCGGGTTCGAACCCGCGACCTTCGGAATGGCAGTCCAATGCGTTACCACTGGACTATGCCGGCCGTCATTTATTTGCGCACGCCGGGTTCGAACCCGCGACCTTCGGAATGGCAGTCCAATGCGTTACCACTGGACTATGCCGGCCGTCTATATAACGATTAAAAAAATTATATAATATATAACGATTTAAAAAATATTTTAAAAAATCAGCAATTTTTCTCCCTGTAAATCCCTAAATTTTTGTAAGTATTATTTAAGTTTCTCATATGATTTAAGTTTCTTGAAAATACAAACGATTTCTGAAAATATTATTTTTCTTTGATTGCTTAAGATATTTGTACTGTTTATCTCAAAATGTTGTAGTAAATTTTATCTAAAACTCTTTCTTTCTATATTTGATGGTTTTAGGCTTGTCGTTGTCAAGTGGGATGCTGTCGCAATCATAAAAATGAAAATCCTTATAGAACTTAAAAATAACATTTATATTTATGTACCTTAAGTTTGTTTAAACATTAAAAAAATATGAATGATTACTTTGGGTAGTTATATCGACTAATCTTTCAGAGAAGATTAATAAATGATGAATGACTAATCTTTCAGAGAAGATTAATGTTAAAGTTACATTATATAAACGATTCTAAGTTATTCTAAGCCCAGTAGGATTAAAAATTACGTTTTACGAAATAATTCCTAAAAATGTTTCTATATAATAAATAATATTTTGGGGGTTATTTTCTATGCTTAATACCGTAAGTAACAACTGAGAATGGTGGTCTTTGGAACCCCCAAAAAGCTTAAGCCCATTAAATGTAACGGAGTGAAAAGAACATTTTCATAATGAGTCTATTGCAGGAAATGTTGAATTTCTATAGGGAGAGCTTTCAGTTACACAATTTAGCTGCAGAGCTTTTTAATGCCGAAGCTCGATTAAAAAAAAGAGTTGGATGGAAAAGCCTTTTCATGGCATAAAAGCCTACAAAATGTACCCTTCGCTCCGCGTCTGGCACGTCTTGTGTATGCAAATCTAAGCTTATTTACTCTGTGTGGGTATTTGCGAATTCCATGAACATGAAAGAACTCTTACTTCCACAGAATCCGCTTTGCATATGAGCATTTTATTAATATATTATTTATTTAGGGATAAGGTTTATAAACCCTCTTAAAAGGGGATATTAAAGCAAATGGATGAGAACGTTGACCATTATCCAATCGCAAAATGAAATACATTTTAATTTATGATGAATAATTTTTTCGTTTATTTTTGTTTTGAAAAATATCTGATCCATATTTATTTACATAATAATAGTTGTACTAAATAGGGTAATAACAAAATACAAGGCTGAATATTCGACAAAATATATGCCCCCCCATCAGTTTTTTGATTTGAAGACAGACTGCACTTCATGTGGTGACTGGGAAGTTCAATGCGGGACCCCCATCACCTGCATTGTCACCGCAGCGCCATTATGTTTTGCTGCATTTTGTAGATTTGCTCGCTCCCTAACTGTCAAACTTCGTTAAGCCATTCCGCATGAATATTATTTATATGAGTACGTATTTTAAACATTGTAGGCAGGTAGATACACGAAGTTCATGTCTCTCTTGCATCATAGCACAGAATGATGGATCATTGCATGCAATGTATTTCAGAATCCCAATGTATTTTTATTTGTGTTAGTTCTACACAATTTTGGTTTCTCCCCTTGCCTTTGTCTTGTTGGGGATGTTGTGTGAAATCTATAAGGAAAGTAAGGGCTGATAAAAGTTGATCTTGACGAGACCTATGCTGAAGGGAGAAAACAGATACCGGTAAATAATTCCACAACCAGTCAATATACATGTTGAAATTATTTAAAACCGGTAGAAGAGGGTTTTAAACTCATTCTGCACCGGTCAAGAGTTTTCACGGTATCCAGGGAGTTAAAGAACTGAGATTTGATGATTAACCAAACAATCAAGTTGTTTAAGTAGTTGTGCTTTATTTTAGTACCTAAAAGCCATATTTAAACCCAACTTTTGAGAAGCTAAACCCAACTGCGATGAAGCCCGGGGATTTAAAAAGGTTTAAGAATTTCGACGAATCAGGCTATGGACTTGAGCCCACTGAAGAAAGATACCGATAGAAGAGTATTGTGGGTATGTCTATATGCCCGAACATACAATTAAATTTTTTTTTTCTTGAAAAATTAAGAGTCGAAAAATCAGTTTTGTTTTAAATCGGTATAGATTAAAGAAAAAACATTCACACCGATTTTCTGCTCAATATCTGAGCCATATTAATCTTCACACGTGTAAGATTCGTGGACATATTGAACTATCTGAACAACTAAAAATCACTCTAAAGTGAATAATAATATTATAAAAATATTTATTTTCAAAACTATTCCCGTTTGTATAAGGACAAGGGAAAGGGAAGTAATTTATAATGTGTCAATCGCTTAGATTTGTCTACCCACATGGGAAGAGTAGCGTGGCTGTAGGAACGTATGAGCCAATAAGATTATAAAGTCGATGATTTTTTCCCTTTTCTTTTTCGGAAAGGGTAAACATATTAAATGTAGCGTTGAGCTCCGCAAATTATTCCTATGGGCAGCATAAACTGTTTGCATGGATAAAAAAATGAGATTCGAATATCTAAACAGAATTTACGAAGCCAACAAGAATACTGATGAATTTTCCTTTTTAGAAACTCTTCTTGGTTTTTGTTATCTGCGCATGAATGGTTGGTCTTAGTTTAAGCTTTTAATAAGAAAACAATCTTTTTCCATTGCATAATAACTTCTTTTTCGTGCATAGAAAATTTATTTTTCTGATTTCAGACGGACGTTATTTGAATCTTTTTTTAAAGAAGAAGACTTTTTGTAAACTCTAAACAGCCCTGAACTTGTCGCAGCAATAATACGAAAGAGTATTGATGTTTATTATATTGAATTGTTTATAATAAATTATCTTTCATTCGCTCAGTTTTTCAATTATCAGTTGAAGAACAAATAGAAAGGATGATTTTGTGATTCAAACCATGCATTTAAAAAAAAAAACTAATTCATTTGTAATCATTATATTATTATTTTACCTTTAGATTTGTAGGCAGTCTGTACGTTTACGATGCACCAAAACTAAAGACAAACATTATAATATTACTATTCGTGAAAAATTACAGGATATAGTTAATGTAGGATTTGTAAAGCTGAGAGTGTTAAGAAAATATTTGCCTCAGGATAATAGCTTTTCAGAAACAAATATTGCCAATTTTCTTTATAGTAGATAAAAAAAAAATTATTGACAAATTAGAGAGATGTCAGAAATTTTAAAGAAGAAACACCGTTAGTAAACATGAAAAATCACCTGTCAAAATTAAGAAAAAAAAGTTAACATTTCATTATTCATACATACTACTTATTTATCACTTGTCTGAATTCACACTTATAATTTTGAAAATTTTAAATCAAATTTGATAAGTAGTTAACTAAGCAGGAATATATCACGCAACAAACAACTTAAATCAATTTTTATTTATAAAATACGTGATATTTAATTAAGAAATTTAGAGAGAATAGATATATTATCAACGGCGACCGAATAAATCATCACAATGATAATTCATCACATCTTTAAAAAGTTATACAAAGTCATGGAAAGTGATGAAACAAAAACTTTATTAACTGGGTTAAGTAGGTTAGGTTAAAAAAAAAATTTTCATCGTTTCTAACGACTTTATATCACTTTTTAAAAGTGTGTTGAGTTTTCACTGTGTTGAGTTATCATGGTACCGTTTATAATTACATTCATATGTTACTTTGTTGTAGTATTAAATTCTTAAAATTAAATTACAATATGTAAATGAAATCCTCAGCATGGGAGATCCCAGTGAGAATATCATTATCTCTATATGTTACTAAGAAAATAAGACAGTAAATCATTATTATTATTATTATTATTTAAAAATCCTGAAGTTTATATGAAAGTGGTTATTTTTTTTCAAAATGTTGATTTTTAAATTTTAAAATTCTACTTATAATTTAAAAAAAATTAGGGTTGAATATTTTTGTTTTTGATTTTCTCGAAATGACTTAAAAAAATTATTACGCGTAAAAGAAGCTTTTGTATATTAAATTAGTTTCTTAGCAAAAATTAAAACTATGTTGTGCGTTGAAAAATGTTCTACGTGAAACCACTGAATATTGAGATTCCCAAAACTGTGGCTTGAATCGTTTTACCAAAAAAACAGTCGATATTAAATATTTATCAATAAGGTATAAACCAATTGGTACCCACACTCACAAAAGCCACAGTAATAGTAGGTAGTGAGTGCGACTTTTTTGCAAACCGAAAAAGTTGTGGCCTGGCGCGACGGTTACGACTTTCGCTCCTACTCGTAGGTAGGTACTATGCAAATAAAGCGATAAAGGTAAAGTATGGTCCACGACACTTGCTCGAAATTGTCGCTGCGACAAAGTCGGAACCTGCACAGAGTACTTACTAGGACTAGGCCCTACGGCGCCGATGCACCGAGATACTGCATTTAAAAATAAGTCATGAAAAAAAATCTTTATTCGGTACGTTTTCGTATGAGCACTTGATTCTTATTTTAAAGTAACAAAATAATAATACCACTTCTAGCGAATTAGTGAGACTGTACTATCTACGGGGAATGTTATGAAGTTGCACGGACAAAACTCACTGTTATAAAATATTGCTAATTTATTAAGAATCATTTCAAATAATTTGTAATTCGGTTAAAAAGGGGGATTGTAGACTTTTAACGAATGAATGGATAGGTTTCTTTTTAGAAACTTTTTGCAGGTGCATGAACGCGTATTCCAATATATTTATTATGAATGTACTAAGAGTTTTTTGGCTGGCAACATAGCTTCCTTGCTTTTACACTGTACAGACATGGATTATTGTTGATTTGTAATAAAGTTTAAAAATTGGATTTATTTTACTCTCTTGATGCAATTGAGTTCCACTAAACATTCATTTGAAAAAATAGACTGTATTGTAAAACTATTTAATGTTAAATGTTTAAAATTTATGTAAAACTTGTCTCCTGCAAGTGAGATTTTCATACTAAAAAATGCTGTGATATAAATAATAATTCGTTCAGTCATACATATATTCATTTATATTTATATATCCCAATTGCTGCCAGCTGTCTGAATCCAATGAGACTATGGCAATTGGGATATGTTGTGAGGCTGAATCTAGCAGGGAGAGGAAGGAGATGTGGAAGAGGGAGGTGGGAAAGTACCATGCTATTCAGATCTGGTAGCCAAACACGGCGAAAGCCATTTAAAGCAACTTTTCAATTCTGAATGGTGATCTTTCACCAGGGCAATACTGAAAGTATCTTCCACTCTGGAACGTGCCGCAAACACGAAATATACTACTCATTATTCTAAATGAGTACTTTTTTTAATAACGCATATTAATCAGATAAAATTGATATGCGTACGCCGGGATTTGAACCAACGACCTCCCGCTTGCTAGACAAGAGCCTTACCCCTCAACCACGGAGGCCATAATACTGAATTGTTGTCAACATATTCTTGCTAACTAATAAATTATTGATATTACGGCCTTATTGGCTTAACGTTCGTTTAACATCAATTTTTTAATAATATTAAATACCCTAACGCTGGCAAAATGTTGTATCGTCATGTAGTCAATGCGAAAACTTTTAGTAGCTAAAATATAACATAATATTCAGATTGAGTTGAAATATTGTTGACTCCGTGGTAACTGGGAGTTAGTTTACGGTTTAACAGAAGTCTGAAGATAAACAGAATCCCATAATATAATCCCAGTTCTGAACGCCTGAGGCGTTCTCCTATCTGAACAAATATTTAGTGGGGGTCATCGTGTGTTTATGACAATATTGATTTTAGTTTTAAATGCAGGAAATCGCGAAATTCTCACTCAATTAAATCACGGTACATTCTGTTTGCTTTCGATTTAAAACATCGTCAGTAAAATATGAATAATTTAATGAGTTTTTAATTTTATTTATTGATTGCCAAATAATTGTGACATTTAAAGAAGACATGAAAGGAATATATAAATACAGATTAGGGCGCATAGTTTACACCCGTGCTGTGCAAGCGGGTTCCCTAAATAGCATGGGATCAACTCGACCAGGCGATCTTTTTCTGAGACGAACGAAGTTTTTGATGTATGGTTTTCAGCAACTTATTTGCTTCAAATTTTATTTTTATGATAATTAATACCAGTCAGTTATTTTCCTGATAATTCTTTAAGGCAAGATTTACTGGACAAGTAGTTATTAATTGTTTAATATTGGGCGGGAGTTGGTTGTAGTTGTAATAATTATAATAATTTTAATAATAATAATGTTATTTGGCATTATACCTAGCTCTCTCATTAAAAATTTAGGCGTATTAGATCTATCAAAAAATTTATATATAAAGATGAAAAAGTCGGTCATTTTGAATACATGTAGAATAACGAAAGATTTTTTAAATATTTATATTGAGGGATCAGTAGGATTTATAGGCCCTGTTAGGAGTTCTACCGAGCCGAACCCTCTGATATGAAAATATCTGGAGTCGGTGAATTATTTTCCTATTTGATCTCTGGTGGGTTGACGTGTTGTTCTTGTATTTTTTTTTATTTATTTTGCTTTTACAATGCACTTGCATAATGTTGATTGACTAGATGATCATTTGTGGAAAAGTGTGTGGAAGGGTTTAGTTTTTCCTATGGAGAAGATTTAACCCGGACATAAAATCGGAAGTCCATATAAATGTTGTAATAGTTGTAATAATCAGAGCTTGCTTCCTTTCTTCGTCCAAAGGTTAATTACCTATAAATAAGTATATTTTGCTTGAATATTAGATTCGCTATGGTTCGATAATTATATTGTGAAATTTTCGAAAGTCAATATATTTTTTTGAGATGATGCACCAAAATATTTTTTCATACGATTTTGGTGTAAGTATCTTTAGGGATGCGGTATGGAGGGTATTTTTAGGGAAAGGAAGGATAGAAACTTTAGGGAAGGAAAAAGGTATATTATCTCATACCATACCATAAAGACAAAAATTTCAAAATATAATTATAGAACCAGAGCGAATTTAATATAGTAGGTGGGTAGGAATCTGGGAGTCTCTCTCAACCAATCTCTCCCGATCCGACCCGCCACGCAGTCGGTGAGCAAACACATCCGCCGCCAAGACAAAGTTGAAAAGAATGTGACCTTACTGGAGTACCCCGTTCTAAGGTCACATTTTACATGGTAATTTGTGTGAATTATAAATTGTAAATTTGGTTAAGTTTTTTAACTACATTAATTTTTGTAAACGTTCAAGATATATAAGAGGTAAATTATAAAGCAAAATAATAGAACAAAAAAAAACAAAAAAATGTATTGTGGTAAAACATAATATATGCTTAATCTTTGTTAGGTTGCAACATTTTATCTATATTCCTCCTTCCCATATCCATAATCCATGTCTTAATACTTATTTTAAAGTCGGTTATTTTTTTAATGGTTTTTATTGCAAGAGGGAGGATATAAAATAGAATAAAGATAAATATTGCCAATTTCTTTGCCCTAAAGTCGTTTTAGTTGTAGGTTGGTGAAATGTATGTTTTTATGAGGGTCTTATGAATCGACTCGTGTTTGTGTGTACAAAGTTATCCTGGTTTTTGAATGCATAAATTAAAATTTATTTTCAATATAATATTTTCAGAGACATTACATACAGGGAATCCAAACATAGTCTGCAGGGGTTCTGATGGGGAATCTAAGTATAATTTTCAAAATTGCGTTTTGTGCTGTAAGGACTGATTTTAGAATGGAATCGCATGAACTTCCCCATCCGATAAGACCACGTTGTATATGAAATTGGCATAATAAATTTTAATTAGTTGTTCTTTATCTAAAATGTTTTTTACTGTTTTTAAAAAATAGGTTATTGTTTAAATTTGTTACTTATATTTTATAAAAAAGTGCGCACTTATTTTCACCAAACTCGTCTCTTAAAGGATAATAAATCACTCGATTGTATAAGTATTCAAATGATATGTAAATTTAAAAAAATATATATTTAATGCTCCCAAAACACCATTAAAAAACAACGTCACAAAAATTATACTAAATCAAAGTTTTTGGCCGTAAATACAGGTGTTTTTAGTATCCTAGGATCTATTAAGGTCACCATGTATGAATGCTTTTGATAATATATTATAATTTTTTTTCTATAAAAAATATTGCTTTTCTCTTTGACATGGAAATTAACCAAACTTTTTTTTTTCAATTAGCATGTAATGTTGTGTGTATCACTAACTCAAGATTGCCAAGGGCCAGTCGGCCGTAAGTCACAACAAGATAAGTGCCAGATGATTAGAGCACAATCATCCGAGCGGGTCATTGGTAATCGACACTATTTGGAATCGACACCATTTCAGACAGTTATGATCTGTAACCGTGACTTCGTAAAAATTCCTATAATAATAATAGAAATATTTTTATATGTGAAAAATAAAAGCAAAGGCGCTGTACAAATATATAATACATTTCTACAAATATCTATCCTATACTAACCATATACTAGAAAAAACTATTATCAACTTATGGATTATGGCTACAGATTACATCCACCGGTTTGTCGATTATTAATACAAAATTATATGTACAATACTTTTGACCAATTAACGTGATAACATATATTACAAATTATTTACATTCTATAGCATTATCCTGTGCTAATTAGTAGCTAATTCAGTGTGAAAAAATTACTTATATTGAGATAAATATTTCAGGAATTTTATCAGTTTTTGTAATAAAACAATTTACACTATCTTCGTGTACATAACTTGTCATGTTCCTGATGCTAAAATAATTAAAAAATATTTCTTATTATATTCTTCTAAAGGACATATTTTTCGAGTCTAAGAAGGTGACTAAGATGAGGAAGGCCGGGAAGTACCTACCCGGCTGCTGAGATTGTCAAAAACATACCACTAGTATTCTTAACCTCTCGATTCAAAGCGATACTGTAAACATAATTCACTCTGGAACTATGTGCAGATATGCTTTTATGTATATTTTTACTGTAGTTTTTCAAACAACGGATCAGAATGGTGAAACTGGGATCAGAATCTGATTCTGGTCATTGATCCACGAATAAAATGTTTAGAACTTCGCTGAATTTTCCAAAAATGAAATATCATTCAAAAATGTATTTTAAAAACATTAGTCTCATCGATCATGGATAGACTTCTATACCACCCACTCTTCGGGGTATTATTGGACTGTATATAAATAACAACATTACACAGAGCGCGGTGCATCAAAGCAAAACCAATTGAGTGAACAGAAAGCATGAAGTTTTTGCCAACTCCAACGGTAGCTAGAATTCCGAAGCGGTAGGAAATTATTTCTAATACCTTTGATTCAGAAGCTGCGGCGGTTGCATTTCATCTAACGGTAATCGTATATCTGCAGTAAAATACAATTAAACGCGAGCGGTAGCGGTACATGCATATTATTACAGTCACCCATTGTTAACTGGGAAGCTAAAGTTCAATGCAGCCGCGAATTGCGGCTAGATTAAATGTTATAATTTTGAACTGAAATGAAAAACTTTACGTAAATTGTGAACGAAAATATGTTTGCAAATCGTGAATGATTTTCCTTGTTGAATATCAGAAATGCAAACCATAAGATAAGTTAATTATAATACATTAAAAGTAGTTACATGTCATCTTAGATATTATGTTGGTAGTATAAAAAACATAATGTTATAAACAAAACCCTTAAAATTTTGATAAAAATGTTTTTATATTTTGAATTTCACGCCAATGTTTATTTTTTTTAAACACTAAAAGTTAAAATGAGCATAACATCACAAAAAGTGAAAACTCTACAGTGCAAGATGGAAAAATGGTACATTAAGAATAGTATACAGAATAAAAAATTAAACAAGTGAAAGCAGAGCTGTGCAGGTTGTTTAATTAAATTTGTTGCTTTGCTTGCCGATATAAATTCTACTAAGGCCTGTTCAGATGCGTTAAATATGTCAACAAAATCCTTATAATCACTACCCAATTATGTATACGGCGAACGGTAACGTACAATTGTAATTCCGTGTTGGGGTTTTTGCAATAATACGGGAGATATTGCCTCGATGATGGTTTGCGAAAATTCAAAACGTCATTTACTTTATAATATTGTTCCACTTTTTTACGGGCTTCTTTTTTTTATATAGATATCAGATATGAAAAATTAACTGCAAAACATTTTTTATAACATGACGTGCAGAACATCTCAGTAATTATTATTATTATATGCTAGCGCATCCCCGTGAAAAGAAAACATAGTGGGATTGATAAATGCATGTAAGCGTAAAGCGCAGACCCTTGAAGATAAAAAAAAACTGAATTTACTTGTCAATATTCCCTAAGAAATTTAAGCAAAAGAAAAACACATTTCAAAAATATACAGATAAAATTACTATAAACAGGTACATTATCACTTATCTGAATTATTGACACATTAAAAATGACAATTGAAATAGTTTTTTGTTGCAGGTAGAGACTTTAAATTTCAGTGAACCAGGGTTATAATCACTAACAGACAGAACCAAAATCTAAATTAATATGTTTGATAAAATTATGAATACTTTGTGATGTTTTCTTTTGTTTTTACAATTAGCGTTATGACAAAAAATCAATTTTCCGCAATTTCTACACACTTGAATTACTTTTAGCAAAAAAAATAAAAATAGAACAGGGAGCATAATGTACTCGGAATAAACACCACTTATGGGTTTGTGTTGCTCCCAAGCATTGAGACTGCAATCATTATTACGGAATGATTAGACCTTAATTCAAATTTCAGATTGCTACCGTACACACTACAGTCGGAAAACAGCCATACACTACACCTACCAGCTAGCAACTATCAGGTAAGGTAGGTACATAGCGCAGGTAATAATCAAGTTCACGGCGACGTGAACTGCATGTCATTTGGAACTAGGAAATGCATCTGTGAGAAGTCAGTGAAGCAGTGCATTTATCATTGAATGTCGATAAATGCTGTCGAGACGTTTCCTGGAGATCCTTGGATCACTAAAGTGGACCGAATGCAGCGCCGAGTCTGCAGGAATCATAGCCCTGATTCATCCAAGTCTTGGTAGGTAAAAATTCATCTAAATTATCTTGTTTTGTTGTATTTACGACTGGTAAATGATGTTACAGCTTTTTGTACTTCACATAAAAAATCATTTTTAGTAACAAATACAAAAAGGCAAAGAAGTATGGTCTCAGGTAACAATGAATTTTCAATATAAAAATTTGTAAGTACCAAAACTCGTAGAAAGCAGAACGTACATATTTTACTCTTTTACTTATATATCTCATCGATAAATATTTATAAATATATATATTTAGGTGTATGAAACATTTGATAAATGAAGTACGTTCACATAGAATGGAAAAAAATTATCTATTTATATTTTTTTTCTCTAGTTACAGCCGTTCTAGCGTGTACCAACTAGTAAAAAAAACGTCAAGAAAATGGCACCTTGATAAAAAATATTGTTTCCTATCGAGTCTATGGGTAGGTACAATTTTTGTTTGTTGACTTATAATAACAGCGCTCTCCAACATTCTATAGTTATTTTAGGTATTATAGTAAAGCAGATATATCAAGTATTTCTATAAACACGTGTTTCAGATTTCACTACGACTTTCTATGTTGAATACCAAAGATACATTTTAGGAGTTTATAACTTGAAAACTAAAAAAATCCATATAAAGGTGATATTGTGTAATGGACATTATAATTTTAAGTAAAACAAGATTTTTTACATGACTTTTATATATATTTTTTATACTTATTGATAACCAGGATTCGTTACAACCATAGCTTCTTCAGGGCAGTATAGTACCCGACTATAATACTATACAGACATATTTATTTCACAGTAGAGTATTAATTACACTACACAGAAGAAGCTACGGTAATAACGACACCAGGTCGGTAATAAGTATATAATATAAAAGTTATTGTTTATTTAAAAAAAGAAAAGCTATTAAAGAAAATAGATGTTATTTCACCCAAAATTGATGCTACACGTTCTCTTTAGTTCTTTCGACAGAACTGCCCACTTGCCCTTTGAATTAACTTTCCATGTTTTAATGAGTCCAGATTCTATAAGACCAGAAATGCATTTATCGCCATATTTGTAATATTGGTAGTTTTGCATCTGTGGGTATAATTTATTCCTGTATCTAGTCCTAACTGTAATTTAAGTGCATGTTAAAACAATTATTTTAAACTACTTTTATGGTTAAAACGCGCTATTGATTTATCAGGTCATTATGTTGTTGGAAACATGAACGGTGGAAATGATGTATTGTAGGTAATTAAATATAGAAAAGTCGAAATCTTTTTGGAAACTTCAAAAAATATGACGTAATATTTACTTTAAAAATATGACGTAATATTTTTACTTCATTGTCTTTTTTCACTATAGAAGGACTTAAGTACACGTAGTTGATGCTCTATTATTAATAATTCGTACAAGTACATACATAGATGTATTAAATGATAATATGTAAAACACGTGGTTCTTTTAAACTTAACATAATTGCATAAGTTAGGCATTTTTTTATGTTACATGAATGGAACCAATGAAACATAATTATTTCGTCAAGTTAGAGTAACTGGGTATGTAGTCCAGTCAAGTTAAACATAAAAAGGGGGTTGTGCTTGCAAAAGGTCCAGTCATTCTGAATTTTTTATATGTTGTTAAGACTTAAACCAGTATTAAAAAAAAAATTTTGCAACTTCGAAAGTGCTGTGCGAACGGCGGTGGACCTAAAAAACCAGGAAATTTTCGGATTTTTTTCAGTTTTTGCTCAATATCTCGGTAAAGGAAGGGTCTGACCGGTGTAGTCGGTATACATACTTTTAAAGAAGACTAAATTTTCTATAATTTAAAACGAAAGCAAGCTATATAAAGCCATTGGTTTTCAAGATACAGTTCTTCAAAAATAGGCAATTTTTTCCAAAAAGTGAAATTTTTTCGAAATGGTCACTTATTTTGTAAAATAATTTCTAAAATACGCATCTCACGTCAAATATTGTATGAAATAAAGTTGTTGTAAATTTAATAAGCTTTTATTTGATACTAGATTGATATCTGTAGACTAAACGGTTCTCTCAAAAATGGCAGATAACTAAAAACAGTCATAAGTGGGTTTTGGGTGAAATGCAAATAAACTGTTCTCGCGTCTTTTTATGGTTTTATTGTGCTGTGAAGTAAATCCATTAATCATCGTGGGTTTATCCTAGGGTTATAATATAATTACGACTATTTCAAATTTCAAGTACCCATTAGTACCTATACCCATGGGTACCCATATGAATGTAGACTAAACGGTTCTCTCAAAAATGGCAGATAACCAAAAACAGTCATAAGTGGATTTTGGGTGAAATGCAAATAAACTGTTCTCACGTCTTTTTATGGTTTTATTTATCAAACAGTTAACAGATTTTTGATGAAAAAAAGAAAAGATATTACATCTATCGGGAATTACGTCATCTTCAAACATTGTTTTATATACCTACATACCAAAATGCTTGTACAAACATCATGGTACCTACTATAAGGACAAATTACATGTACACAAAAAATAAAACTAATATAAATCATGTAGGTATTGTGTCTTGGTTGCCAAATCATGTCTTTCTTTTTATCTTAGCTGGGAGAGGCGCCCAGTCTGTAGTCGGGTCATCTTCATCGTCCGAGCATTTCAGCTCCACATCCGTCACGTTAATGCAAAATTTGCCACCGCATGACTGACAGAGGACTGAGCAGTGGAGCCCAGCCTTTCTACACGAGCAGCTCCCAGAGCATCCTTTATTGCATTTACACGAAATTTTTCGCAAAAGAGCAGGAGATGCGGGATCCATCGTGGTGGGGATGGGGGTGAGTCCTTGAGAAGACAGCTTCCACCCCCATTCAGTGGGATTCAAGTTGACTCCCCGCCACTTCTGCAATTGGAGGTAGCACCTTGCTGCATGGTGGCCTGCAGCATCTTCCGTCGGTGGCAAACGGGCAAGGTTTATGTTTGTTGAAGTGACAAACGTCTTATACCTCAGGAAATCCAAAGTATCCCTCGCGATGTCACCCCCATATAGAGCCACGAAGCACTTGATGCCTGCTTCACTCACGGCTTGTGGGGTAGAGTCTGGCCGAAGGAAGACCTCCACTTGCTCAGCAAGTGGTTCACTCTTGCTCAGAAGTGTGCTGATTTCGGTCTTTCCTTGGCCAAACGGTGCTGAGGTGGTATCGCACCCGGCAAACGCGTGGGTAAATAGTACCGTTCCTGGTAATTGTCGGGAGTCCTCATTGTTGTAGGAGGTCGTAGAGTAGTGACAGCAACCAGCTTCATCCTTCGTGCTCTTCTGAAGATAGACGTTTGTCTCTTCTGAAGATAGACGTTAGGTCTCATGTCTACATGCTGCTCTGCAGTATGACATGATAAGCTGCAAAAACTTTCCAGTTCTTCACAAATGTTCAACATAAACACCATTCCTGTTGTCCACCTTGCCAGAACACTTTCGGAGATTCCTCTTCCTTGGGTCAACCCACCGTAGGTTTTCATGGATCGCATCAGCTTCTGCTCAATTGTTAGGTCTGATCACAACCCAGACCAAAACTTGTCAGACCGGCAAATGGTGAAGGATCCTTTTGTGAACATGTCGTATTCACTTTTATCCATCCGATCTTATAGAGCCATCATATCCTGAAGATAGAGGTGCGCGCTCTTAGCATACAAAAAATGTCCAGCTGCGTGGAAAAAAGGGAGCATCTTGTGGACAGTGTAAAAATAAAGGTTCCAATCACCAGCACGCTCTGCCTGGATGAATAGTTTTATCAAAGTGGTCATACGAAAGTATTGGACCCACAACTGTGATGTTGGACCATTCGCTTCAATTTTCTCCAAGGCACTTTTAAATTTCGCCCTTAGTATTTGGTAGGTATCAATTTCTTCTGCTGATATAGTGAGAGACCTTTCAGTGTCTCGCAGCAATTTTTTAGTCTCGTCTTGCTCCTCAGGAGTTATGTCAACCTCATAAAAAACAATGCTGGCCAGTGTGAGGTTTGCCCAAATGTGGGCTCGAACAGCTCGTGAATATGCGTGCCCATTCATATGGGTACCCATGGGTATAGGTACTAATGGGTACTTGAAATTTGAAATAGTCGTAATTATATTATAACCCTAGGATAAACCCACGATGATTAATGGATTTACTTCACAGCACAATAAAACCATAAAAAGACGCGAGAACAGTTTATTTGCATTTCACCCAAAACCCACTTATGACTGTTTTTGGTTATCTGCCATTTTTGAGAGAACCGTTTAGTCTACAGATATCAATCTAGTATCAAATAAAAGCTTATTAAATTTACAACAACTTTATTTGATACAATATTTGACGTGAGATGCGTATTTTAGAAATTATTTTACAAAATAAGTGACCATTTCGAAAAAATTTCACTTTTTGGAAAAAATTGCCTATTTTTTAAGAACTGTATCTTGAAAACCAATGGCTTTATATAGCTTGCTTTCATTTCAAATTATAGAAAATTTAGTCTTCTTTAAAAGTATGTATACCGACTACACCGGTCAGACCCTTCCTTTACTGAGATATTGAGCAAAAACTGAAAAAAATCCGAAAATTTCCTGGTTTTTTAGGTCCACCGCCGCTCGCACAGCACTTTCGAAGTTGCAAAATTTTTTTTTTAATACTGGTTTAGGTCCTAACAACATATAAAAAATTCAGAATGACTGGACCTTTTGCAAGCACGGATGTACATCTTGACTGGACTAATGTGAATATTGGCACGATTCTTTGTCAAAAAAATAGACACTCAGTTGTTGTAATATTAAATAGACACGAGCTAAAACCAGCAATCCGTGGTCATTATACTAGTATATTATACATGTCTCTCTGTCTCTGTCTGCATGTCACATTTTCGCCATCCTGCCATTTGTGATGGAGAATAGGAATATGCTAGATGTGCAAATTGAAGATATCCAGATAGCAATTAAGCGATTTAAAACTTAAAGGTTTTATAGAAAATGTTAATTAACTGTCGAAAGTTAATGTAATTGAAATTTATAGGTTGCTATTTACCTACTACGCTTCTTACGTTTTCTAAGATTGTTCATAGTGATGTTTTCTATCATTTTATAATAATTATCTTCAATTGGATAAGTAAACGTAATATCTAAATAATTATCTATACCTATATGTTTTTAAAAGCCTGCAAATCGTTTGAAATAGTTTTGGTTGGTTGCCAGTAACAACGTTTACTTCTTCTCGGTAATTTAAATCAATTGGAAATGAAATCAAAATTCCATATGATGTAATAAGTAATAACTTGCTATTTCCCGAATAGTAACGGAGCCGATCTGTAATAATTTCATTAGAAACTTTTGTTAAATCCAGTAGGTATTACTTTGATTTAGCACAAACGTTTATGCAAATGGAACGAAGGAACGCAAATAAACGTTTATATTTGTACGTTGCACACTGCAATATGAAAAGTAAACTGCAAATAGCTTCCACAGTTATAATTGAGGATACGCCAGCTTGATTTAACGGATGAACGGAAATTCGAAATCTAACTATGCTTGTTAACTATCAGTTCTGAATCGCAAATATCGTTCCTAACGTCGGAATTGCAACAAACGAATAGGGTGAAAACTTTCGGGAAGGTAACTAACTTAAACTCAAACAGATAATACTAATTTATAAATTTTCCGTTGCAACCAGTTTCCAAATGGTGTCTGTAGTCACGAGTATAACTCCATATTCTTTTATGCATCTTTTCACACTTTTTTTGTTGGACCATGTTGTCTCTTTTTGAACAATTTATTTCAATGTTTCAATAAAATGAAGAAAAAAATGATAAAAACGTCACATTGTATCATGTTACTGCTGCCACTACCTAGCATTTACATTTCTTATTAACTAATTTAAGTCTGTATAACTTAGGAGTAGGAATATTCTTATTTTTGTACTATTTACTTGCTATTATAATATGTCAAATGGATATGGTTATATGTATTTTTACTATTACTTTTGTGAACTTGCAATCTTCAGAATATTTTTTTTATTAACTATGTATGTAAAAGCCCAATGGGCGTATAAATAAATAAATAATAAACATTTCTTATTAAAAAAATACGTGTTAAATTCCACTATTTACGCATACAAACATAATCTACTCTTATAATAAACTTGGTTTTTTGGTCATAATGTTGATATAAAAAAGATTAGAAAGGATATAGGTACTCTTTCTGGAAAACTAGAACTGTATCAAATCTACATATTGATGTGCCTACATTAATGAAAGATTTTTTAGGTATATATATACTATATATATATATATATATATATATTTATATTTACGAATTAAATTTATGATTCACTTTCTTTGCCACTGCCTTAACGACCGAATTGAATGAGTTACTGAATTTATCTCACGTAAAACATAACTTGCGGCATCTGCAATTCTTTGACATCAGATAATATTTTCTGTATATCTTAAACATTGCCTTCTTAATCACTTGAAAACCTCAGCCATTCCTTCGTACAAATAAATTCTACGTACTTAAATACTTGATTTTGAAAATTGCTAAACATAAATATTTTTGAAAATGGAAACCCCAACAGAATATATTATATCGTATAAATGAAACGAAAATATTTGCTTTTAAGCATTGATGTATTATACTAGATAAGCCCTGTCTAGTTAAATTAATTTTAAAAATAACGCCACGTAGCGTACGTCACAAATATGGAGATGAATTTAACAACCCAACTCTGTTTAAACTCCTTGTACAAGCGTTCAAACTCGTAAGCGAAACCACGGAGAATATGTTGTCAGAGGTGTTGTAATATGGACATAATTCAAATGTAAATATTTGGAACTCGGTTATTTTTGTGATTGAAAAAATGAACTTGCCCAGCATAGCTGAGAAGCAAAATAGACCAACAAAAGGTAAAACCCAATGCACAGTGCCCATTTCGCATTGCGACATAATGCGTGGGCCTTTTCATAAATGTGCATGTAAACCAAACCAAAATTGTGTTGGGGTTATTTTTAAATGAATATGCCTTGTCTAGTCTAATTTAGTCAATGGTTTTAAGTCACTTTATTAATATATTTTCACTGTCTATCGGTTTCGGTACCTCCGTACCATCATCAGGACTGTTATAAAAATAATTCTATCAAATACTAATCTTGATAACATGTGTACTTCTATATTTTATAGCATTATTTTTATAGTAGTCTTGATGATGGTACGGAGGTACTGAAACCGGTAGACAGTGAAAATATATTAAAAAAATGTGAACATATTATGAGCATAACAAAACAAATTACTCAAATTTTTTTTATTTAACTCAACTATAACCGACTGTTTTACAACTAAACTGTCAATTAAAATAAGAAAAAACAACGTAAAAAAGAAAAAACAGACGCCAACTGGAATGTCATTAAACATAATCTACAATATATTACCGATTAGATAAGCCTACAAAATATACACATTGCAAATGAAGCATTGAATTTATTCATGGAACTTATTCAGCATAACACTTTGTATGATACAAAATTCTTTAAAGTAAATCTCATCAAAATGTATAGATTAAATCATGGATTAGACAGAATTTTCAAAACTGCACAAGCAAAAAAAATTAGTTGCACAAGAAACTTAAAAAAACAAAGTTCCAGAAAATGGGCAAATAATAAATGAAATAACCATTTCTAAAGCTACCAAAGTTACATCAATTGGAATTTTGGATATAAACAATTTCTCTAGGTCTCCAAGTTGGATATAAACGCTGAAAGTTCTGACTAAATTCTTGAATATGTCAATTTTTTTTTTCATAAATTTAGGATCGAATTTCGCAAAGCCAGCTGTGAAATGTGATGAAGCAATACAGATAAATGAACTTCCTGAGCAAGGAAAGAAGCTGGAGTTATGGAACAAAAACCAACCTAATAAGGTTTATCATGCCTCTGTCTCACTATAGCAGATTTCAAAAGCATCTTGAAATGAAAATATAATCTCTGACGGAACTAACACTTTGACGTAAATACAAAAAACTCACCAGGCACATATACTTCCATAGAAATATTCGTAATATCCTCAAAATGAACAAAATAAAAATGTATACTATGCTTTTTGTCAATTACAAATAGAGCACGGGATGGAATGATGGGGTCGCCTTGGGCACTCACATTTAGTCGCTCAACATAGTCCAAAAAGTAGTATTAAAGATAAATCTAAAAATTCCGGTTAGAACTCGAACAGAAGACATATTTAAACTTCACTGTACAAAAACTTTATTCAAAAAATATTTTACTTGAACTAAAAAAAAACATATCTCAGAACTCCACTGCCAAACGTAAATATTCAACAAGAGCGATAAGCTCAAATATACTGGTAACTCCCAGTTTGAATACTTCTTTTGAAAACTAAAGTAAAAACATGGCTGAAAGAACAAATTGATCATCAACTTGCAAATATTATGAAGACAATATAAAGATATCTAAAAACTAAATATAAAAACTATCGAACAGTCCTTCCTAGTGAGGAGGACTGTGAAAACTTTGAATGTACTCGTATACCTTTATTATTTAAAAAAATTATTTTAATTTTAATTACATTATGCTTTGTATTTACATCATACATATTTATTTATTTATATATACGCCTAAAAAGGCTTTTACATAGAAGTGATATATGATGCAGTGTACAAAGGAGAATATCTGTATTATACAGCAGATACTGACAGTAAATAGATGTAATCCATTGTAAAGAAGGTACAAAATACACAATTGTAAAATTGTGATTACAAGTATAATGAGAAAATATTAAGAAATAATTATAAAAAAACTAAATATGAAGCAATATCAGTAAAACGTAAGAGTAACATAAATTAAAAAAGAAATTGCAACAACACTACATATAAGATAAATCATTAAAACTAATTTACCAACACTACTTTGATTTGTAGGATTCGACAAAGTGTTGGTATAGATTATGCTTAATTCTATAAATGGAGTCAATAAATAAATCAATAGCACCCCCATACTTGTTGCCCAGATCATGCATCCTATTAGTCATTGAGTGTGTCTGATAGTTGGAAGTGTATGTATTGCAATATAAAAAACTTTGAAATAAAAAGTAAAAAAAAAAAGAATTACATGATTACATTACATGTTATTGCATGATACATTCATCATGGAAGAACAACTGAAGTATGAAGGGGTGTCGATATTTGATATTCTTATTCGAAACAACCATAAAACTATTCAATTTGTCTATACAACGCAAAAAACATCTTGTGCAAACAAACGTTCGCAAAACAAAGTCATAAATAACCTGACTTTCTAATGGATGTGACTTGATTTGGCAAATATCGAGTGCTTTTAATTGCATCTTCAATACATTATTTTAATGAATATTAAAACTTTGTGATAAAGCGACGAAGAAATAACAGAAATGTTAATAAATGGGTCAATGGAGATGGAGCTACTTGCGAAAAGTTTACAAACAGCGAACCTAATTAAAAGAAAAAATAATAAAAAGCTCTTCTTTAAAGAATATTGCACGATTCGCTAGCGTAAGCCAATATTATTAATTTATTTTATTCACAGTATGTACATTTTGGTTCCATGATAACTCAACACAGTGATAATTCAACATACTTTTAAAAAATGATATAAAGTCATTAGATCGATGAAAAAAAATTTTTTTTAACCTAACCTACATAACACAGTTGATAAAGTTTTTGTTTCATCACTTTCCATGACTTAATATAACTTTTTAAAGATGTGATGAATTATCATTGTGATGATTTATCCGGTTACCGTACATTTTATATAAATCATTTAGAGAAATTAATTTTCTTATTTTGTTTATAATTTAGCTCCGTCGTCTGAATTTTCTCCAAAAACGTTTATATTATCAAAATGGCCATCGTTCAAAGATTCATGGAACGTTCCTAGATATTAAAAGGCCGAAGGCATAAACTAGTGTATACCTTAGACGCTTAGTGAAGATGAGGAAATCAAAGAAATTATAAAGACAACGTGAGTATAATGCTACGTATACATCCGTGAGCCGAACTGCCGAACTGAACCTCAATTTATGGAAAAGAAACGAAGCAACCGCAAATGGCGCGAAACGCCGGTTGATTCATTCCTTTCCCGTAATTCGTGGTACGGTTCGCGTTTCGGTTCGCAAATGTATACGTACCCTAACACCAACAACAGTCTGCAGTCTACAGTCCGCCTCGGAAAAGGAATCCCTAGTGAGGATGACTGTGAATATGAATACCTTCTATTTTACAATATACGGGGTTTTCCAATAAGAGGTGTTATTTTGAATAGCCCGCTGTTTCGGTAGATGTTACTTTTGAAGCTGTCATTTTTTGACATTTGACAAGTAGAAACTACGTCATTAATAAAATGGAACGATACACGCTTCAACAACGCATTGAAATTATTAAAATTCACTTGAGTGAATCAAATTCAAATCATCTTGGTGATGAGCCCCATTTCCACCTCGGTGGCTTATTCAACAAGCAAAATTGTCTCATTTGGGGCTCGGAAAACCCAAGAGTTATTGTTGAAAAGTCTCTCTATTTTCAACGTGTGACTGTTTGGTGCGGTTTATGGTCCAGCGGAGTCATTGGACCTTACTTTTTCGAAAATGAGGCTGGAGCTACAGTTACGGTGAATGGATTGCGCTATCGAGAGATGATTAATGATTTTGTGTAGCCGAAATTAGATGGTATTGATTTGGACAACGTTTACTTTCAACAAGATGGCGCTACGTGCCACATAAGCAACGAAACCATTGATCTATTACGATTGAATATCAAAATAATACCTCTTATTGGAAAACCCTGTACATTATAATATAATATATGATAAAGGTTTCTTAAATAGTAATGATTACAAATAAAAGAAATGTGTATCTATTCTTGCAAAATAGAAAGAAGATTTGGTGGATTGGGAGCAAGACAAGGGAAGCCGAATAGAATGTTAAAAAAAAAATTATTATTATACCAACACAATAAAATGGTATTACGCTGGCCACGAAGCATGACTAATATGTGACCGTCGGAACTCTGGCGCTGTCGAATGGCTTTCTTAGATCCTGAACAGGAAAAGGATTCAGAGGTCACCAGAAAATGAGATGAAATGATGACCAAAAGAGAACAGCTGGCCGAGATGGAGGAGAGACGAGACCACAAACAACCGCCAAAACTGTTTAATCTTCTATTTATAAAAATAAAAATGTTCTTTTGTTCAAAAACTTAAATCCCCGAAGGTTATTATATATATTAAATCACCGATTGCTTTAAAACTTTGACCCAACTTTGCATTCGAATACGCGCCTGTTTTTATACACCTATATTATATACATGTCACCTGTGACAAATAATTTTGTTTTTAAAAACAGTGCCATCTGTTGGACGTAAACGTAACACACGCTATTGTTTCTCTCTCTGCACAGACAGACTTAGCCACAGCAGCGTGTTGAAGAACAGCGAGTATTGTATAAATATTTTATGATAGAATAAACAAGATAATAACATCGCAAAAAAATTAAATAGTGTATTCGTATTTATCAAATTATTGTAGTCTGATTTGAATGAAAATACAAACGTTTTAAAATTAGATTGTTCTTCATAGGAGAGATGAATACAAAACCGCGTAGCTTCAGGAGTCGGAGGTCAGAGGTTCGTAATGAGGGAGATTAGGAAATAAGGTGGAAGATGAATAATCTGGAGGGATCCAATTTCTGGAGGAGACCTAGAGATAAAGGGGTCAAAGTGAATTTGGGATAAAAATAATAGAGTGCTTCTCAGAAAACCCTTTTTCTAGGGGCGTATTTGTTTGTAAATAAGTATTTTGGTAATGTTTCAGCGAGGATGTTGAAGTATTACAGCCTCATTATAATATTATTATCATTAAAAATGACCATAATTTAAACACACCTATTTAATATTTACCTGCTTATTGTGTGTATTTACACGCCGCTCGCCGCGCCGTTTCAAAGTTAACCACTCATTGGTGTCATTTGTGTATACATTTACCATATTTTTAAATTATAGGATATTATTACTCAAAACATTAATATGGAAACACCAATGAATCCACCTACACTTCACCGCTTATCCCATATTTTTAGGTTCTATAAATTTGGCATATTGTGGCAAGTGATCGCTAAAACGTTTTTGCAATATGCCAAAAATCGCTCGAACGGATAAATTACTAGTCACAAATAAATAACATTAATCACTTATGTACTACCTCCTTTTCTCTTTCCTATTACATAAATTATAAGGTTGTGATACACAAAATAATTGTATGTTATTTTTAAGTTTAAAACTACTGTTTTTTATTTTTTATTTATTTATTTATTATTATTACATTTATTACATACAAGATATACAAATATAAAAGGAAGCTTTGACTGTCCAACTAGGAAGTTTCCCGTTTTAGGACAGTCAAATTAATTAATTACTGTAATGTAATAATATTATTTTTCTTACTTTGTACTCTATTATATGTTTATTTATAAAAGGCAGTATAGCCGTTTATGTATTTAAAATAAAAATAAATAAAAAATAAATTCTATAATTGAATAGGGGACAATACGTAATATTTCAGTTACCAGTCCCCTCTTCAAATTTTGCTAGTCCTTTTAGCAGAGGGTGATGGAATTTTTGAATGTAATTCATATTTACTAACTAATTTTACGTCAACAGTAAACATATAACAATGTTTTCACTATCAACAGCGTAGTTGCCGTTTATATTACGATAACATTGTTCAATACAATTAATTATTTCACGTAAAATGCGAAATGCATCCCACGAACACAAACAAGCAAGTTAGTGGGATTCAGAATTCACAGTTTTATACGCGGAATGCTTTATTCTACGATTCAGAATCACGAAATAAAAACTGGTTTGGGAAAATAAACAGTTCTGTCGGTTTGAAATATACCAATAATCTGCAATTATTTTCCAGGTGTACTTACAAACTCGTAGGTCAAGAACATGGTGCATCCATTCTTACAGCTTTTTGGTCCATAATAATATAAAATAATGCGTAGTTAAATCTGTTCACGTTGAGTTTGTAAAAAAGCATAATTTTTATTTGTTTGATGTTTTGTGGTAAGTCATAATGTATGTACTTATTTGTGATTTTACTGTCTTTTAACAATGACTGTTATTGGGTGGTTTGATTAGGTTAGGTTAGGTACAAGATTTGTTACAATATTTATGTATTTGTTACATTATACTGATTATTACAGGCAATGTTAGATAACATAATTTCAGTATGTGGGCGACAGTCTCGGTTTGTATGAGTCAGTACATAGTACAGATCATAGTGCGAGGCGGATTTTGAATTGTCAAAATGCAATGACAGTTTGCAAATGGCGTCAATTGTTGTTGATACTCGTTGTTACTATTGATTTGGGCGATGTTTAATCGCAAATATATTAAATGAACAGATTTTTTAGATTATTTCAAATAGTGAAGCTTACTTAGCCACAGCAATGACATGATTTAATTTATTCATATGAACTTAATAACTCAACCTTTACATTTTTCGAATAAATTAATGACTTGGGCATCATTTTCGACTCTAAATTAAACTTTATATTTCACATAAACTCATGTAACAATAAGGTAATGAAAATGCTTGGATTCATTCTTCGAAACTCCAGAGGCTTCAGAAATATTTCAACCTTGAAAATTTTGTATACATCTTTAGTTCGAAGTCAAGTCGAATATAACTCCTCGATCTGGTCCCCACATTATAAAATACATTCAGATTCAGTAAAAAAAATTCAGCACAAATTCCTAAGACACATTAACTTTAAACTCGGTATTCCCATTGAAAGTAAAAACTATAGTTACTTAGTGAAAAAATTAAATTTATTAAAACTCTCAGATCGAAGAATTATATCCGACTTAATATTTATGTTCAAAATTGTAAATGGTAGTGTAGACAGCCTCTTTTCAATATTGTTCTGGAGCACGTCGTGAGGAAGACAATGATTGCTACCGACTCAAACATTTGCTACAAAAGCAATCAAATAGTTGGATATGCAGACGACCTTAACATTGTCGGAAGATCCTTACAGGCTGTAAGAGAGGTGTTTGACCCTTTGGAGACTGCAGCAAGAGAGGTGGGCTTGCAAATCAATGAGAACAAAACTAAAATCATGATGCAAACCAGAACCCCACACCGCAGAATAAAAGATAAATTGAATTTTAAAAACTCCTATAACTTTGAAGTGGTCGAAGAGTTTGCCTACCTGGGCTCCATCATAACGCAGGACAACGAAGACCCAGTAGAAGTAAGAAAGCGCATCACAGCCGCTAACAACACTTACTTCGCGTTGCTGCCAGTGTTCAAATCCCGAAACGTCCATAGGAAAACCAAAATAACCCTGTATAAAACAATTATTAGAACGGTCTTGGCCTATGGATGTGAGGCGGGAACACTGACAGCAAAGTCTGCGGAACGGCTGGACACCTTCGAAAGAAAGGTACTTCGAAGAATCTTAGGAGCGGTGCGAGAGGGAGAGGCATGGAGAATCCGCCACAATAAGGAGCTATATGACATCTACCAAGCTCACAGACTAAGACTAAGATGGGCCGGACATGTGCACCGAATGCCAAGCACACGTGTACCAAAGAAGGTTCTAACAGGACACCCAAACGAAAGGCGGGCAGACCTAGGCTGAGATGGGAGGACGATGTCAGGAAAGATGCCAGAGGACTACTCCATGTTGCAGATTGGAAGACGACGGCCGAGGACAGAGGGCGGTGGAGGCTCATGTTAAAGGAGGCCAAGGCTCGAAATGGGCTGTAGCGCCATTGAAGAAGAAGAAGAAGTGTAGACAGCCTTGATTTAATTAACCTCATTGAATTTCATGTACCCATAAGAGCTACTCGTTCTAAAATCCTCTTTAATTGTAACAATTCTAAGACTGAACATTTCAAACACTCGCTTGTACCTAGATTACATGAAATATTTAATAGGTACGCAGATGTAGCGGATCTGTTTAACAGCACAGAAGCCAGGTACAAAAAGGCTTTAATATCATATCTTTTAAATCATGACCAATAAAATGTAAGTCTACTCATACTTACGTAAAAAGTCAAATTAATATGTATATAAAATGAACTGCCTGGGGCAACTGAGAAAACTTGGGTCAATAATAATATTCAATTCGGTGAACCAACAGCTTGATTGGCACTTACCTACTTTCAACCAAAACCTGAAAATAAATGCATTCATTTTAGCTATTGTAATATATTATATAATGTATCTATACTGTCATATATTTCAATCAATACTAATCTAACCTAGTCTACCTATAAGTTTTGCATGTACTTGTATCTCTAACTTTTTATATCCATCTAGAGATTCTGTTAATTGTATATTTTCTGATGTCACTGTTAATAATTTACTGTATATGGTATATTTTATACCATTGATATTAAAATAAATAATTAAGCGGTCCCGCGTCCAGTGAAGCAGCTGAACTCTAGCCGGCCTCGTCTAGAACATCATTATGTATTTTGAGAAATAACGCTTATTAAAAAAATTCGACACAACTTTAATTAAAGAAATCCTTTTTTCCGTTTCTGCTAGTAGGGTCCGCTTACAATAAAGACAATTGAAAGGGTTGTAGAGCAATAAATAATAAATGATATGGTTAATCTTGATAACCTCCAGTGCAGTAATGTATGCACCTTGAATAGAACGGTGTTTTACTGTGAATGTTCATGCCGCCGAATAATTAATGTAGTTCTTACGCGAACTGCGCTGGCTGCACCGAGCGGGCAAACTTTGCTTTAATTGTTCTAGAGTCTGACTTCAATTTCAACTTCAAATATACTTTATATTACGCCCTTGAATGCAATGATTCGTGAAATATTCATGGTGTGATTCATAGAATGGTTTAAACATAAAAACTTAGTTATTTCTTGACATAAAAAAGAGGCCCGTCCTGGAAACGAAGGAATATTAAGCCAATGGTCCTGCTTCTTTTGAAAGAAAAAAAAACACTGAATATTATTTGAACTTGCAAACCTGACACGATGCAATAACTTAATTACTTTCGATTTGTTTTCGATTTTGGATCAGGAGGTCTTGCACGGCCGATCGATGAAGCCTCATGTATATACGATATTGACAAAATCCTTCAGTTAGCGATATTTGAGATATTTAATTAATGTATCTAAATTTCACTAATAACAATAGAAAGTGTTACTCTCACGATCATCAATCAAAATGCATTGTAAAAATAGCTTTGTATTAGGACGGCTTCTTTGGTATAATTTGAACAATTCATCAAATTCCCACGATCATTTTTGGGTTCTGTAAAAGTCCTATTCAAGTTCTGTTATTATATCATTATAGGCTGGTTGCTTGACATAAATGAAATAATAACAGAACTTGAAATAATCTTTCACAGAACTTAAAAAATTAACTATGAAATTTGAATAATTGTTCAAACTCTCGGAAACAACCCGTTCTATGTAATCATCTTACCCATGGATGCAATCTGACATAAAATCATATTGTTTTGAATAGTCCATAGTCAGTAATAACACAGATCGTTGTAGAAATGCATTATATATTTGAACAGTGCCCTTGAGGTGATTTTGCACAAAAACGGTGCTACACAAATCAAATAATATTATTATTATAGACGTAATTAATTCATCTAAGACCCGATCAATTAATTCCGTTCCAGCCTGGAGAAACAAAAGTTTGCGGGGTTTCTGCCAAAGGTTGATAACTACATTTTTTGGTATTTTGAGTTAGCGATGAATTAAAGTATGTGTATTTTAATCGGTTTCTGGAAGAATATAGGTCTAGGGTCTCCTCTTATGTCGTTAGGTGTGTAGCTACTGCTTTTTAATAAAACTTCGTAACATATTTTTTTTATAATTAATAAACAAGAACACAAATGAAAGAATATCTTTGTTTTAAACCACTTTATTACATTTATAGACGTCGACCGGTTTCGGTTGAACTCAACCTTCATCAGGACAGTACAAATATAAACTAAAATATAATACAGAGGAAGATTATTAAGTAAACAATAAAGAAAGAGAAAGTATATAAATGTGAGGGAGAGAGCATCAGGGCAGCGGAGTAGGTAGTGGGGTCGGGGAGGGGTGGGGATTACCCAGGGAGAAAGGAAACATCTTTAAAATAGGGCTTTTAGTGAGTTCTATCTGTTTGTTTAAAATTGGGTAATTATTTTTATTTTTACTTGCTTTTGAGATTTCCAATGATTCTAGATTATTGAGACGTATTTCTATTTTATTTTTATGTAGTATTTGAACTCCTGTCGTTCTATTAAATGTATGATTAGTGTTAATTAGGTGTTCGGCGAATTCTGAAAAACCGGTATTTTTTAAACACCTGACATGTTCTTTTACTCGAATATTTACATCACGCGCGGTTTTACCAATATATATTGCCGGGCAATCGTTGCAATTAAGTTTGTAGATCCCAGAGTGGCTAAACGTATCTTCTTTATCTTGACAATTATTTAAAAATTTGGCTAAGTTATTATTAGTATAGAAGGCCGGCCTAATTTCTGATGGAAGTTTAGATGTGCAAAGGGAAGAGAATTTACTTATGAACAAAATTCTACGCCATTGGGTAGTTAAATTATTATTATTAATAGTTGGTAGAGCATTATATAGAAATTTATTTGTTGCGATTCGGCGAAGTTTTTTTGAAAGGATTTTATCAATAAGATCAGAGTGATAACCGTTGTTATTAGCTATTTGTTTTATTGTAAGGAGTTCGTTAGAAAAATTATTATTAGATAATGGGATGGTGACTAGCCGGTGGATCATGCTGTGAAAGGAGGAATGTTTATGTGAGATAGGGTGATTGGAGGTATTATGGATTACGGTGTCCGTAAATGTAGGTTTTCTAAAAATGTTGAAGTTAATTCTATTTTTAACGATAGACAAAGAAAGATCTAGAAAGTTTAAGCTGGAATTTATGCCCATCTCTAATAGGAACTGGATTTGTGAGTGGAAGGAATTAAGGAGTGTCAGGAAAGTGTTTAACTGGCGCTCTGTGCCCGTCCAAATACAAAAAATGTCATCCACATAACGTTTCCACAAGAGAATATTTTTTAATAATGGGGAATTACATGCAAATATTTTATTTTCTATATTATCCATAAAGATATCAGCTAGTACAGGGCTAGTAGGAGCGTCCATTGGTAGACCAGATCGTTGTTGGAAAACAACATCATTAAATTTAAAGTAATTTTGGTTTAAACACAGGTTAAAAAGGCGAGTAAGATCGTTAGAGAAGTCATTAGGTAAATTGGAACTATTTTGTAAGTTAGCTATTAAAGATTTACATTCTATTATAGGTATATTAGGGAACAAATTGAAAACATCAAAAGAAATAAGTTTAGAAATAGCTGGGAGTACTAGATCCTTCAAATCGTTCGCTAGTTCCATAGAGTTCTTAATTGTGTATTTGGGGAAAAACACATTGGCATTATTGAATACATTGGTTACAAATGAGGCTAATTTAAAAGTAGGGGAATTACAGCAGGAAACAACGGGTCTAATGGGGCTATTGTGTTTATGAATTTTTAGGAATCCATATAGTCTAGGTATTTTAGGATTTTTAGTCTGAAATTTAACTTGATCATATGATGAATCCACGAATATTGGGTTTTTACAGTCTTTTAAAGCATTTTTCACATTTTGTTGGAATTTATTAGTGGGGTCTGAAGGCAATATTTCAAAAGCATCATTATTTAAAAAGTCTTCAATTTTGCAGTTATATTCTGCTCTGGGCATAATTATTACAGTATTGCCTTTATCTGCCCTTGTTATCACTAGGTTATCATTCTTTAACTTATTTCGAACAGCTCTTGCGTGGACGGTTTCCGAATTAAAAGAAGGGAGATTTGTGGGTATCAAATCCTTTAGCCTTTCTGCACTTTTGTATAGGAAAGTACTTGGAGCCTTATGTAGCGCGGTTTCGACATCTACTGCAACATTTTCAATGGCGTCATTATAGTCACGTTTGGTATAGTGAAGGTTGTATTTCAATCCCTTTGCCAAGAGAGACATCTCCTGTGGGTGAAACTGTGTGGACGAAAGATTTTTTACGCGGTCGTAAAATTTTTTTGGTGGTAGTAATACAGTTGTTTTATTTATACATCTTTGTTGGTCACAAAGAGTTTTTAATTTCTTTTCTAGGTTTATACGTTTTTAGGTTTATACGGTTTTAGGTTTATACGTTTTTCAAAACCTTTACTAGACACATAATTTCTCACTTTATCTACTCACATTTATATACTTTCTCTTTCTTTATTGTTTTCTTAATAATCTTCCTCTGTATTATATTTTAGTTTATATTTGTACTGTCCTGATGAAGGTTGAGTTCAACCGAAACCGGTCGACGTCTATAAATGTAATAAAGTGGTTTAAAACAAAGATATTCTTTCATTTGTGTAATAATGTCAAGCCACAAAGTGTTTGCTTCTTTCGATAATTTAATAAACAAGAATATTGTAAAAGTACTTACAAAAATGGACATGTTTGTTTTAAACAACACTCTATGATTTTTTTCCCAAAGCCTTGACTTTATAATGAAGATCAAATTTTAAAATTTACTTCACTCCAAAACATGTTTTGTAAGTTACCAACTTTTGGCAGTAACCCCACAAGTTGTTAAGACTTCAGAAACTAATTAACTCCCTTTTTAGTGTCAAAAAGTACATGCGGACTGCCAATGTGTTAAACTGAATATTTCTATTCTACATTGTGAATGTATTAGTATTTTCAACTTTTACGTAACTGTCTGACGTCAGGGTTCAATTCATAGAAAATACCTCCAATGATGCCAGCGTATGTCAATTTAATAAAATCACTGGAAATTACCCCTATCGATCCGATATTGTAAAGTTATAGATTGTATTGTGCTAGACCCCAGAACTTTTTTAGATCACCATTGCAGTTGTTTTCATTTTTTTGTTTTTACTTTTAAAAAGAGAAAAAACTATATTTATTTATATTATATATACCTCTCTAGGTATTAAATATACCTGTTCTGAGATCCACATATTAAAACTAATTTTAACATTATTCTTCTATGGTGCTCTGAACCTGTAATATAAAAAATAAACAATGTGTAGATCTTGACTTTGCTTCTGTTGTGTTGTGTTTATTGTTATTGTATTATGTTATTCAATATTTTTTAGTTTGTTTTTTTATGAAATCTCTTTCTGTTGACTTGATCTACATTTTCTATGGATAATTGAAAGCAAGAATGCTTTTTATGTGTTTTGACTTCCAGTAGCAAATTCCTCCTTTGTACAAAAGTAATATTCGTTCAGGGTATTAATCACAAATTTCTTGCCTTTCGACATTCTTGTCATAAGCATTAGAGAATCATTCTGTCGATGGAATTTTGAGCTGGCGATCCAAGGTTTAAAGGTTAATTATGGTTGGTTACAGGTAGGCATATTATTATAGGTATGCGAAGTAAAATGATCGAGAGAGGAAATTTGATTTGGAGATTTGGGAACCATTTTCAGATATCCAAAACCACCACCATAGACCAAAACTACTGGTTCGCTACGTCGGTGACTTAGCAGAAGTGCCCGGGTTTTCGGCCAGATCGAAAAAGGCCGGTTAAGGGAGACCCTTTGACCCCTCCGGCCGTCTGGTTTCATACGTTCGTCACTCTAGACTACACTAACCCTCAGACCCAAAACTCAAATATTTTTCCTTCCCATTTACTTTTTTAAATGACACAATGTGTGGTAAAACCATTTATGATCATGTGAGAAATGTGGAGATCCGCAAAAAAGTTCAAGGCTGAGATGTAAGCGTGATGAGTAAGATCAAGAAATGGACGCTTAGATGGTTTGAGCATGTAGAGTGAATGAGCAAAGAAATTAGTGTAAGGGCCCGTTCCCACTTCCGTTTTCAAATCGGAGGCGGGTCCCGTTTTCAAAACGGACGGCCAATGGCCCTGTTCACACTACCGTTTTAAAAACGGACCATACTCTACGAAAAAAAATAATTGTCGATTCACCAAAAACATGTTATTTGCTCATTATTCAGTAATGGTGCGCAATGGACGACGATGAAGCTCTTGTTGTCATGTGGTACTTATTAAATAGAAGGAAAAAAGTGAAAAGAAAATTTTGAGTACACCCAATCATAGCCGAATGATTTTCTGTAGGAATTTTCCAAGTGTTAATTGGTGAGTTAAGAAGTGATGAACTAAAGTTCTTTAATTATTTTAGAATAATAATGAATGGATTATTTATATAGCGCCGTTTTCACCATGAAAAATCACCTCAATGGCTTAAGAGAATGTCTATCACTTCCTTTAACCATCTACTGGAATGAGTTTCAGAGAGCTTAACATATCAAAATACAAAATTGAGAAAGTGCATTTGTCCTGAAGAAAGGCTATCGATATTTTAAAGTAAGAAAACAATAAACACTCAAATATTTTTTATTATGTGTTTATTTAACTAATACGCTCTTCCGTGCATCTCATTAAAGCTTTAAAATTTAAAAAAAAGTAAACTTAAATAAAATAACATAAAAATTTTGATGTACAAAAGTTGTGTACACCAAGTGTTTTGTTTTTATTTAGTTAAAGATAAAATATTACCATACTCTTTCTTCGACCAGTGGTATTAAATTTTCGGGATTTATTTCCTTATCCATTATTGTAGTTTTGATTTATTTACTTAACAAAATAACCAAATACAAGCACGCAGTGTGCCTGCTTCCTTGCGACAGGGAGCGGGCGGGGAGGGGTCGGGGTTTGGCGGGGACTCTGCCGGAACGACTGGACGGCAAGTGTGAACAGCTCCATACAACACTATGAGCGAGCGTGTGCCGACACGATTTGAAAACGGACGCGCTGCGTAGGCGAGCCATCCGACAAAAAATGTCGGATCCGTTTTCAAATCGTGTCGGACAAGTGTGAACAGCTCCATACATCCACTACAGCCACTAGGGCATCCGATTTTAAAACGGGACCCGCCCCCGATTTGAAAACGGAAGTGGGAACGGGCCCTAAGGAGAATAAACAATGTAAATGTGAGTGGTAGCAGAAGTCGGGGACGCCTGGGGAAGACATGAATCAGATACTTGAGTCGGTCCATGAGTCAGAATAATAAAAAAGTATGTATGAGACGATATATGAATGTGAATGAGGCAAGGAGTGTGTGCCAAGACCGAGTTGTTTGGCGGTCCGTCCTTTCTGCCTACACCTGCGGGGAAATGGCGTGATGGTTAGTTAGTTAACAACACACAAATAAAATTTTAACAGTTCATTATGCACCCCTTTGCATACAAATAGTTTCAAAAGTTTGAACTTCCTCTCCTTCCTTGCCTTAATAGGACCCTTCACACAGCATCCAGTGTATATTTTAGACTTGTTGATCCAAATGTTAACAAATTTGGATTTCATCTTGAAGAAAAAAAAGTAGAACAAACTTTTCGTAAGTTTAAAATGTCTAATCAAATCAATATGGGAATTCCAGTTCCAGCCTTGTATTCGATAGATTGTAGCACAAATTACATACAATGTTGGTGTCTAGTTTCCAGTTTTCAGTACTCAGCATGTTGCCAGTAACTTTGCAATACATCAATTGTCACGAAATGTTTACTGTTGTAGAGTTCCTGGGAGAGGAATCTGTCCATATTTCATTAAGGTTTACTGGCTGCAAATAAAACCAGGGATTCAATTTGAAATGCCAATACCTGTCGTCTCTCTTCTATAATTCTCCGCCATTCTAAGAAAAATAAATCTCTCCGCCCTGACAAGAGACTAAATCCTCTCGAACAAATAAACTGGAAAGTGAAACCAGGCTGCTGAGATAAAATATAAATCTTATACAAAAATTAATGGCTGCAGTATTTTGCGTTCATGTTTCTGTTCGAACGTTAACGATAGGGAAAAAATATATTCTAAAATTTTGAAGCTGATTTACTTGAAAAGTGAAAAAAATTTTCAACTCGAAACCCAAGCATTATGTTTATTTATATTTCTGCTTTTTTCTACATTTTCATGTAATGGCAACGCTTAACGACAAATTCCCAGGCAGTTTATGGGGAGAAGTATTTAATGCGTGCTTTTGGTAAAAGGTTCAGTTCAAATGTTTCGTTATCGTTCGCCCAATGGGCTCTTTTGCCGTCCACTTTCCTTAACAGGCAGACTTTTAAAGTTTTAACGGAAAACATTTCCTTTAGTGCCAGTCGATGATACTAGCGTAAGGTTGATTCTTACATTTATATCAAAAGAAAATATAATATTGATGAATAAAATTTTAAGGACCTCTTCTTATATTACAAGATTATTACTTATTTTTATGAGAAAATAGAATGATATCCAAAATAATTTTTAATCACCGATTTTTGTATTACTGTTGAAAACCTTTGCCGATTGTCGTAATAATATCAATTTGCATGTCTGAATAGACATTTTGCTGATAACTGATTGATTGTTGTTTTCATTACATTAAATAAATTTTATGTATTTATTTCACAATAACTTTTCCATCAACTTCTAAAGTCAGCTGTATTATCATCATTAAGTGTCATCGGTGTATTAATCTAATAGTTGACCTTAAAAACTTTTTTATTTTTAAGTTGACAGCTCATGCAATATGAACCTTTATGTGTACGAGGAGGCTAGTAAAAGAGGACCTAGGTCTGAAAAGTTTCTGTAGAATTGACTCAATGGGTGACACTTTCAATATAAATCTGACGTTAAAATTAAATCTGTCACCTACACCTGCTCTTTAGAAGTGAACTAACATATGTTATTTGATATTTTTCTTCGACGACATTGAGAATAATTGTGTAAATACAATTAGGGTTTAAAGTTTAAAGATATCTCACGATCCATTTAGGTAAATAAAACATATTTTGGATATTATTGATATCCCTATACATTTTTCATATCCTATAATTTAGGACAGGAAATAAAAGAATTATATTCTCGTTAAACTGAATATTGATACATTTAAAAAGAAAATATTTTTTTACCAAGTTCCAACCTACTATAAAAATTTTTGTCTTTCTAAAAATTCCAAATAATATTGAACGAAGAAAACGTCATCTGGTCTTGTTTTTTGTCATTGGGAGCTGAAAATAGTTATTTTAATTTTAAAAAAGCTCCGCATATTTCACGACACCAAATTTAATTGTTCAATAAACTTCCCTCAGGCCTATGTCATCTTTGGATATGCTGTTTGGAGGATTTTTAAGGAAAAGGGTCTAGAAGTAGGAACTTTAGATATTTTTTTTGGGTGTCCCTCCCAAAACATATATCCTCTCTTCTATCAAGAGTTATCTAAAGTTGCCTCCCCTTAATTCAACGTCTCATTTCTTCTACGTTTGAATTCGACTCCAATCTTCAGTATAATTTTGAAATTAACCCATTTAAACAAAATAGATATATGAATTCACCTTCCCTCTCTGAATAATTTTAAATGATGGCTTAGAACACCCTTGAAAAAAATGTAAAAAAAGTGAGGAAGGAGAAGAAGATCAGGGAAGGAAAAAGGTATGATGAGTAGATAGGAATAAGTGGTCAGTGTGTCTAAGAAGACGGACGTTTGAATTCATCCCTCCCACTGCGGTGCATGGCGATGCGTGGAGAGAATCCTCCTTGAGAGGGAAGGTATCCCTCATCTAGTTACTCTAATTTTGGCCCGCCACACAGTAGATGGGCAGATGAATCCGCCGCCAAAACCTAGACAATCTTCACCCCTTGAACCTGGGCACCTCTGCTAAGTCACCAAACTTAGCAAACCATTATGGCAGAGGTGTTGGTCATCCAGTGAATGATTACTCATACCCACCTCCAAAAATGCAGTGAAATAATGAGCCTTAAAGTAAAAGGAATCTCAAAAAATATTAGATCTAATTATTAAAGTTGTGCATTTTTTCTTGTTTCAATTAATTGTCAACAAAATTTTCTTTTTCAGTGAGTAGAAATATCTCTTTTTTTGAATATTAAATTAATACTGTTTAATGCAGTTTATTGAAAACCAACTATGAACATAAGATAAATTTTCTTTGCTACAAGCAAGGCGCTCGACTGGTAACATACTACTAGTAACATAGCTGGTATTTAGAACGCCAATTTATCGCGAATGGTGTATCATAGACGATGACCATTATTGACTTATCAATTTCCCTTCCTCACTCGCTACAAATAACGGATCGATGATTATATGTTGATGCTATCCGTTGATATAATTGGAGACATGGCGATGTACAAACAGCGTATGTAAGCTAATACACTCCTATAATATGGAGGAAGCCTAGAATTACTACGGTGTTTTGCGAGTGAGTGCCAGGTATTGGAACACAGGCGCTTTTTGCAAACATTAAATTCGAATGACTACATGTTCTGTTAGAAATTATACATTATCTGTTTTGTAAATTGCTGACTTAGTGGGTCAATGGATGTATTGAAAGTGTTACTGATTCCCGGTCATACGCTACGTTGAACATTTTTTTCAGACTGGCATATTTATGTATGTAATTGTTTGATTTAATTGCTGTCAATAATGATGATCTCTTACTCTCTCTCTCTCTCTCTCTCTCTCTAGGAAGGTGGGTCTCTCAATATTCCTCTGTCCTACAGTATAAATATTCTGGCTAAATTTTTGGCTAACTGTTGGCTTTTGTAACTGTTTAACAGTTGGAAGAACGAATGAAAATTAGGCATATTTTCCATGTGAGAAAATGCCAGTAAGTCATATGAACGGAGTATTATTATTACGCGTCGCACACCTAGTGACTTTTATATAATATTGTGTATCTTCATGAATTGCTTATTATTACAGTGTGCCATTTGTTCTAATAATTGTAATATACCATTATAATATATTATCTTTTACCCGATGAACCATTTGATAAACTTTTCTGTCATCGTGATTAATATTAGGGATATTATGAATGCGACGATGCGCTTCCTCTTTTTTTAGCCAATGTTTCGTTGCAGTGTTCATTATCAGGGCAGATGTGCAGATTTTGGTGAAGTTTGTATTTAAGTATGTAGAAGTGAAACTAATTTGCGCGCTTCAATCCTCTTACGGCAAGTATTTGAGAAAATAATTTGTGAAATTAAAATTATACTCGGGTTTTATTTTTGACATAGCCGTCAAGTGCCGGATCCCAAAATCTAATATCCCTGCCCTGTCGTTTCTATTAATTTCAATAATAGTAACAGAGCTAAACACGACGACTTTCGAATTGATTCTGTTCAATAGCATAATTACTCTACCCGCCGGCATTACTGTTAGCAAGTTAGTTTTGTAGGCTGGCAGATAGAACAGTCTATGCCTTCGGTGACGGAGATATCCATCGAAAACATAAAATGTATGCTCTTCAAGATATCTAAGTTCTTAAACCACCCTGGAATCATTCTGAAGAAATGTGTACATCCCTTCTGTCTTGCAGATGGTTCATTCCAAGCATACCGAAAATATCATCGGCAGGATAGTGTCACGAGTAGGTGGCCTTTCTCATTACCTGTGTAGAGAAATCTTATAAATTTCTTCTGAACTCTCTCCTACATGAGGGAATACTTTACCTGGTGTAGACAAAGGAATAACACTATGAGAACCCGGATATCTCTAAAATTCTTTGCGATGAGCAGAACAGAGACCAGCCATCACAATATTATGAGCATGTCATGAATGCCTATATAGAACGTGATTACATCATCCTTCTTGGTGGAGATACGTTTTATGGCATTTCATCAAACATCTTTAATCCTTTATACAGTAAGAATACATCTGTTCTTCTCGGATGCGGCAATCTAATTGTATTAACAGTTCTAGTTTCGAAATTATGAATATTTTTACTAAATTCTAGATCATCCTTAAATTACTAAGCCATTTGGTTATTCATAATTTTATGTATAAAAATAAACACACTATATAACAGACTCTTTTATTGGAATCCAATTCAGATCCTACGTTCTACGTATTCTGCATGTCTTTTAACCATGTGAAAAAAATGGCAAAACGTCAAATTAATATTAGTTCGTTATCGGCAACAGAATAGTTATTGATAAAAACCACGGATAATAAACAATTTTTAAGGCATACGTAAAAAAAATATGGGGCACTTATCTCGACTGGTTTCGTTAAAGGTTGACGCCGATTTAATTAAACTATATTTCGCAATGGAGAAACGGCAACTGAAAGTTTTAATTAAATAATGAGTTTTTGAAGTCATTTGCAGACGAACTTAATAAATAATAATTAATTGGTTTACGTCACTGTTACTGTAGGTAAAATAACGAACTTCGCTCGGAGCAAAATGATTTTAAAAGATAAAACATTAATATATTTTTTTAAATATATGTATTATGTATTTAAACGTATTTTAAGTACCTACAAAATCATTAAGTCTTGACCTACTTGTTTTGAAAAATAAATGATTTGTCACATAAGAGGTCCATTTAAAATAGTAATTGCGATTTGTGGTAATTATGAAGTATCGCCCATAGCTATTCTGTCAAAATCTTAAAATGTTGGCCTCCTACTCAAAATATTAACCGAGTAATAATTTAAAATAACACTTTCCAGCCTTTAAATATTATCCAAAGAGTTGTCGAAATTAAATTATTTATTATTTTCATTCGGAACTAAATATAAATATTTCAAGGTTAGGTGCAACTTTGTAAATTACAACTTAAGTACAAAAATGAGATATATTCAGAATGAATAATAGGAGGTACAAAATACGCTGCAAACGCAAACCGAGCCACGAATTACGGGAAAGGACTCAAGCGGTATTTCGCGCCCTTTGCGATTGCTTTGTTCCTTTCGCATAAGTTGAAGTTCACTTCCCGTATGCATACGTAGCATTACAAAAGGTACATCTAACATCTAATATACCTACCCACTTGGGTAGTACCTATAATATAAACAAAGGAACAAAACAAATATCCTCTCTAGTATTCCAGTGTTATAAAAAAGTTCTGTATGTTTATACATTTTGTAGCATATATACAGGATTTTCCAATAAGAGGTGTTATTTTGATATTCAATTGTAAAAGACAATGGTTTCGTTGCTTGTGTGGCACATAGCACTGTCTTGTTGAAAGTAAACGTTGTCCAGATCAATACCATTCAATTCCGGCCATAAAAAATCATCTCTCGATAGCGGATTCCATTCACCGTAACTGTTGCTCCAGCCTTATTTACGAAAAAGTAAGGTCCAATGACTCCGCCGGACCATAAACTGCACCACAGTCACACGTTGAAGATAGAGAGGCTTTTTAACAATAACTCTTGGGTTTTCCGAGCCCCAGATGCGACAATTTTGCTTGTTGACGAAGCCACCGAGGCGGAAATGGGCCTCATCACTCAAAATGATTTGCATTTGATCCACTCAAGTGAATTTTAATAATTTCAATGCGTTGTTGAAACGTGTATCGTTCCATTTTTATTAATAACGTAGTTTCTACTTGTCAAATGTCAAAAAATGACAGCTTCAAAAGTAACATCTACCGACATAGCGGGCCTCTCAAAATAACACCTCTTATTGGAAAACCCTGAATATACATGCATGTATGTGCGAATATTTGTATTTGTATGTGTGGATATTTATAAACATGTTTACGTGTATATTATATAGCGGCGGATGTGTATGCCCTCCCACTGCAAGGCGGATCGGGAGAGACCGGTTGAGGGAGACCCTTTCACCTCTCCACTCCAGCCAGACTCTCTCGACCCATCGCCTTGCACTGCAGTGGGAGGATGGATTCACAGGTCCTTCACTCCTGTTCAAACTAATCCCCAGATTCCTACCCTCTCCTCAAACATTTTTTCCTTCCCAGAACTTCTTATCCTTCATTTACTTAAAAATTCTCTCCACACAGCATCCCTAAAGATGACATAGGTCCTAGGCTCTGAGCTGCTGTAAAAAAATCTCTAAGCTTTACCTTTTTTTTCATTCTGTAAATTTTTCCGCGGGACGTACTATAATGTTGGGGAACACCTGCTCTAGATTACATGACGAACGCAATCATTCATTATAATAGTTATGCAATAATTAATTTAAAAAAATCTTTAACGTACAAGAAAAATGAGTAAACATAATGTAGAAACTATTTTCTATAATCTTTGCTAGAAACTGTCATATAATAAGCAATCAATAATCCTACTTCGATTCTTAGTCTAGCCGGGCAGTATAGTACGTAGGTATAATACATTTAAAACAGAGTTATCGATAAATACAGGGCAGGATCAATCATTCACCATAATAACTACGAGCTAAGAACATCAAAGTAAAGGAGGGAACTGCAGAGAATTTCTATTGCAAGATTTTTAAATGACCACATGATTAAATTGGTAATACAAAAAAGGACCCTAAAAAGAGTGTATAATTTGATAAAAAATTGCACGTAATAAAACTGCTCAACGATCTGTACAAATTCCACCCAATAGATTAAAACAGGTATTCGCAGAATCCAGAATAAATAATCTATGGAATGGAATTTGAAACTTGCAATTATCCCATTGAATTTTTTAGTGTTGTATACACGAGGTCCTGGATATAATAATTTTTCTCGGGGCATAAGTCATCTTTGGGGATACTGTGTGTAAGGTATTTTTCACGAAGGAAAAGAGTGGGTCTTAAGAAACCCATTTTGTTGGAGTATGGAAACATAAATGCACAGAGCTGTTGAACTCAATAACCAGTTTTCATGTTACAAATGTCAACCATGTGCAAAAGTTCAGCGCGCATTTGGCGAGTTTCCCTGCAATGCAACAGTACCGAAGGATCAATAAAGCAAGTTTCTTCGAGCGTTTTCCATTTAAATACCGGTAGAACAAGGACAGTATTACCAACTAACACCTGTGCTCTAAAGTTAGCAACCCGTTTGTTAGAGTAGAGGAATCTATCAAATGGACCCTCCGTTTCTGCACAGATTCAAGGCTTTATTAGAAAATCGTATTATTACATGAACTTTAAAGAATATGAACCTCTAATAGCTCCATTTCAACTTCTTTTTCTTGATCATGCTTGTTGAAAACATAATAAGAAAAAGAGAAAACAAGTTTTATACCATTGTACAGGAATCATCATCATCACTTTTGGCTCTACAACCCCTGGTGGGTCTTGGCCTCCTCAAGAGTCTTCCTCCACTCATCTCGGTCCCGCGCCAGCTCTCTCCAGTTTTGAAGCTCCAAAGCAGACAAATCTTTGAGGACGTTGTCGCTCCATCTTAACCTTGGCCTTCCCAGGCTCCTTCTCCCTATCGGTCTTGAGCTCAGCAGGGACTTTGGTTCTTGATGCTCGGTCATTCTCTCCACATGACCTAGCCACCGAAGTCTTCCCAGTTTTATGAATTTTATGAAGTTTAGCTCCTTAAACAGAGTATAGAGCTCATTGTTAAAACTTCTGCGCCAAAATCCATTTTCTAGAACCGGTCCGAAGATGCGCCTCAAAATTTTCCTTTCAAAAACGTCCAGAGCTCCCTCATTTTTCTTAGTTAGAACCCACGTCTCGGCTGCGTACGTAAGCACTGGTCTAATTAGTGTATTGTACACTAATACCTTGGTGGTTCTGGAAAGCAGTCTGGATTTTATCTGTTTTTGTAGGCGGAAATAGCAGCGGTTTGCATTCACGATGCGCTTCTGGATCTCCTCTATAGTGTTGTTATTGTTTGTTATCAGGGAGCCCAGGTATGTGAATCTTGGTACCGTTTCAAAATTTTGGCTTCCACATACGAGAGATGGGGTTTGTTGGGTACATCCTACGGCCATGTATTTGGTCTTCTGCTGGTTTACTACAAGACCCATATTTTTGGCAGAACTTTCAAGATTTATGAAGGCGTCTTGTAAATCATCGGGATTTTTCGCAATTATGTCGATATCATCAGCGTAAGCCAATAGTTGCACAGAGTTGTCAAATATCGTTCCTCTTTTCTCAATGCCTGAGTCGCGAATAACTTTTTCTAAGGCTGTGTTAAATAAGAGGCAGGCCAATCCATCTCCTTGTCTCACCCCGTAGAGCGCTTCAAATGGTTCGGACAGATCACTGCCAACCCTGACTCTACACGTTACTGGGGACATTGTCAGTTTCACCAGATTAATCAGCTTACGCGGTATTCCAAACTCACTCATTGCATTATACAATGCGTTCCTATTAATACTGTCATACGCGGCCTTGAAGTCTACAAAGAGGTGATGAGTCTCGACATTGTATTCTAACGTTTTTTCTAGGATCTGTCTCAAGGAGAAAATTTGATCAATGCATGATTTGCCTGGCCTGAAGCCACATTGGTAGTTGCCAATAATTTCCTCGGACATTGGGAGCAATCTTTTGTACAAGATGTTAGACATAATTTTATAGCCGGTATTTAACAACGTTATTCCCCTATAATTACAGCACTCGAGTTGGTCGCCCTTCTTGTGTAGTGGACAGACAATTCCTAGTCTCCACTCTTCGGGCATCTCTTCTTCTGTCCATACTTTTTGAATTAGGTTATGCAGGTATTGAGTAAGCTCTCCACCTGCTGCTTTAAATAATTCAGCCACCAGCTCATCTGACCCGGGGGATTTGTTGTTTTTCAGCTGTGTTATTGCCTGCTTTACTTCCTCCAGCGAAGGGGGTTCAGTATTGTCATTTTACGAGTCATCTCCCATGCTCTCCACCGTGTTGTGCTCCACCTCTGCCGAGTTGTTATTGAGAACCGTATCAAAGTGTCTCACCCATCTCCTCAGGATGTCAGGCTTTTCACTCAGTATCAGTCCGTTCTCGTCCTCGCATATATTTATTTTTGGCTTAAACTCAGCTCTCATGTTATTTACTTTTTTGTAGAAAAGCCTACTCTCATTCTTAAGCCTGAGTGCTTCAGCCTCTCTAATTTCTTTTTGTAAATATTCACGTTTTTTTTCCTATGCAACTTCTTTTCTCTCTTCCTTGTTTCCCTATAGGTGTCCATAAGTCGTCTTGTGCAGTCTTGTTGTAACGTTTTTTGGTAGAGTTCATTTTTCTTTTTCGTTACTTCTGCGCAGTCTGAGTCAAACCAATGGTTTCTTCTGACAGGGGTTTCTTTACCCAGGGTTTCGAGAGCAGCTGTTGTTAAAAGGTTTTTGCAGGCCGTCCATTGTGAGTTGATATCATTTATGTCACACTGCGCTATCCTGTTGAGTGTAGTTTGAAACTCCATTTTTGTCACGGGGTCTTGTAGTTTGTTGGTATTAAATTTTGTGATTTTAGACCTTGTTGTTTTACCAGCATTTGATATTTTAAACCGCAGTCGACTTGCAACGAGAAAATGGTCAGAGTCAACATTAGCTCCCTTATAAGTGCGGACATCTAGTAGATTGGATCTATGTCTAGCACTAATAAGTACATGGTCTATTTGGTTTTTTGTTCTGCCATTTGGGTGTTTCCACGTGGCTTTGTGTATATTTTTGTGTGGAAATAACGTACCACCTATGACCATATCGTGAGATGCTGCAAAGTTTATCAGGTGTTCTCCATTCTCGTTGGAGTGTAGGTGGAGACTGTGTTTTCCTATTGTTGGTGTGAAGTGGGGTTCCCTGCCAACTTGCGCGTTCATGTCCCCTATTATGATTTTAATGTCACGCGGTGGGCATTCATCAAAAGCTTTCTCCAGCTTGTCATAGAAATCTTCCTTTATATCGGTGGGTTTGTCCTCTGTGGGTGCATGGACATTCAGTATGCTCAGATTGAAAAATCTTCCCTTTACTCTGAGATACGCCATTTGAGGGCTGAGTGCCTTAAAGTCCATGACGAGGTGCTTAACTCGTTTGCTTACCAAGAAACCTGTCCCCTTTATGTGGTGTTTTTCGTGACAGCTGTAATACATGCAGTAGTCTCCTTTTTCAAAGATCCCATTTCCCTGCCATCTAATTTCCTGTAGAGCCGTGATGTCTGCTTTATATGCATTTAGTTGATCTATTAGTGTCTGAAGGGCGCCAGGTTGATATAGCGTTAGAACATTCCAAGTGCAAATTTTTAGATCGTGTGCCTTTTTTCGTTTGCCGGGTCTGTTATCCTCATTCCGTTCCGATGTTTTCCGAGGCTTGTCTTGAGGTGTCGTAACAATATGATTTTTATGGGGTGGAGTTGTTAGCCCTACGCCCAACCCCCAACCTGGAGGACCAGGGTTTTCTGTTGGGGTTTTCCTTCCCTTAGCTGGCTGGTTCCCGTTTTGTGGCGCCGGAATTTCGCCATTCGCCCTCTCTCTATCTGCTGTGATGTTATAACGGTGGTCATCACATTGCCCAGGGTTCGCGGGGTTTTTCTGGTGACCACTCGTGGACGCTAGAGAGTCGGACTTATTGGTAGTGTTGCTGATGGTATGCAACGTGGCATTACGCAGTATTTTATAGGCACCTTCCTTCCAGCAGAGAGTGTGCCACTGCGACCCCACCAATCATTCGAACCCCATTGTACAGGAATATGTATTATTAAAATCAATGTATAATAATATGTTTCAAATCTTTGGCATTACGTGTCCCTTATCAGTCTACATTATGTATTTTACAGAAGTATTCTAATTTTCTGAAAATTTAATTTTTCATTCATTGTCGACAATCCGGACGTTTATTGACAATTAATATTTAACAATTTTGTGACCACGATTACGGCATTTTGACAGCTAATTTTTGCATTGGTACACGATTTTACGTTACCTTTTAGTGTAAATGGGTATACCAAAGCAAACATCTATCAAATACTTAGGGTGTTCTAAGTTGTAAATCCGGCCCCGGTAAAATATGGGTATATTTAAATTATATACCAATGGTAAGAAGGTGCTCGTATAATATACCACAACTTACAATTTACATTGTATAATCGAGGCTGCATTACTTAATGTACCATAGTACTATTGGTTGCATATTTAAACGCCAGCACAAAGCACAATATTAATAATTAAGCTCGACAAGTATTTGATTTACCGATTAACATCTCGCAAACTGCCACACCTCACTGAACGTAACTAAGAATAATTGGGCGTGGTGAATGAAATGAAATTGGTTAATATCTCGTGTCAATCAGCGAAATATATATCGATTCAGATTCCGGTTGAACTGTTTGGGAAAAGCAGTCATCACGTGACAAGTATTGCGTATATTACATTCGTGATAATAATATTATATATACATAACTTTAATATTATGTATGACAAAGTTTCTACGCTGTGACTCAATTTTTTGTGCTCGAAACTTTCTCCCGAAAAATGAGTTATGAATATACGTAACACGTCGTGTGAAACACCTGCGTTTTAAATATTGTGTTTCGAAACTTGGGTTGATTTTTTAAATGTTACATACATTTTGATGTTAATCAGAGTAACTCATTGCTGTAATGGAACTGATTTAAATAAATAACTGGTTATACCCAATAATCAGAATAATACACGAGAATATTATACAACTTTTGGGTGGCTGAGAAAATTCACAACCAAAAGTATATTTTTTGGGTTCAACAAATACTAGGTTAAATATATTACAACTGTAACTATTTAACCTAGTTTTTGTTTCATCACTTTTAATGACTTTATAATACTTTTTATAGGTGTGTTGAATTGTCATATTGATGAGTTATCCAGTCACCCTCGTTTGGTTGTCTCCTTAAAAATTTTCTTCAAGTGGATCTAAAAGAAACCATTACAAACTTATATTGAAATCTCTCTACATGGTTACTATCTTCGACAAAGGTAATATACCCACACCATTATGAATAAAGCTTGAAAATTCTGAACCGAGGTTGTCTCATCCCGTCCTATCTGCGCACCTCAGGGGAGGGATGAGAAGCAAGATGACAATAGTTTTAGTTTTTTTTTTAATTCTTTCTACACTATAAACAATCCATTTTATACATATAATAAATACTGTGTAAGATACAAAGATGACGAATAACAGAGATTTAAAACCCAAAAGAGTTGGGTGATATGCAAATTGGGTCAATGAGGGGAGCCATTTTAGAATCAATAAGATTTTCTATTTAAATCTCTCCGCACTACGCAAAACAGGTCTTTAGGAGCATTATACAGTCCTAGTGAAGATGCAGTTGTAAGGAAACGCGGTCAGCACTAAGCATACAAAATAAAAGTGGTGTTTACTAAGTTATTGTTTTATTTTATATAATATTGTCACATCACAAATTATCTACTTCGTACGAACAAAAAAAAAAATTTTTTTAATGATAAACTGATGTTTACAAGACAAGGTTTTATGCATAGCATAAAGGATAACAAATAATTATAAGCAATAATTAGTCGCCTGAAATATCAATACAAATTGAAAATATCTCCCGAGTAAAAATAAATGCCGCCAACGGGAATTGAACCCGTGCATTCAAAAAAAAAATGTGGGAATATGTTTTGCTTTTGATAAGTTGGTCCACCTTTATATCTTCAAATTAACGACAGCTCATTTTCATATTAATTTTACATTTAAACGACAGCTAACAATTAGATGGTTCGATCCAATTTGTTTCCATCCGCTAGCCCGTGTTCATATTATAAAAACCATTATTATCAGGAAGCATTTTATATTAATTATTGTTTTAAATTATCTTCAACATGATTGATACAGTGTCTCGGGTGCAGGCAATGGTCAACGGTGTACAATTTTGTCATAATTAGATCAACCACATATGGATAGAGTCATTTATCAAAAGTGCGCGTAGGAAGGAATAACTGATGTGATTTCGTGTAACGCAATTCGTTAGCAAATGTGTTTTGGGAGATTGCAATGGTAGAATTAAACATAGGCCCATTATTTATTTTAATAAAACAAGTTGATGAAGACATTAAGAAACTACCAAGGCTGTTTTAAATCTGATAATGTCCAGCAAATGTGATTGTTCAATGTTGAAAACTTCCCACGAGATATAAAGCATATTAATCAAAAAATGATTGCCTAGCATGATTTTGTAAAGCTTGATTTCAAGCCCTAAATGGTAGAAATTATTTTGATTAGATTGAAGTTATAATACAACATCTGAATGCAATACGAACTCAAACACACATTTTAAAGACATATTTCTTTGAGTTCACTTCCACCCACTTTAAGAAGTTAAAGTTGCCTGCGCGAAATATTGAGCATAAACATTTGTTTTTAATCATTAACACCAAAGCAAAAACATACACGAAATGCAGAAGTTCTTAATATAATAGAATATCTGAGTGTGCATATAGAGATACATTATACAGATTCTCAGCAAACTGAAATACCTTGGTCACATCACGAAGGGAACCAAATACAAGATCTCCTAACTTAGAATTCAAGGGAAGATTGATTGAACACGAGGAAGATGGCGACACTTCATTTTATGCTTTTGAAACTTGCCTGACTGGTACGAGTGCAGTTTGACTGAGATCTTCTCAGTTACAGTCTGTAAGATGAAGATCACTTTGATGATTGTCAAACCTCAATAGGATAGGCCACCAAAAGAAGAAACCAGTAAATGTGTCATGGTTAAAACACACACTACAAACTATTTAACGTTTTGTTGTTAGGTAGGTACCTACATTAGCATAACGACTGTTGCAGCTGTAATATAAATAAAAGAGATTACTTTAGCGTAGTTAGATAATTGAATAATTATTTTTAACTCCGTAATTATGTGTAATTTAGCTTTGAGGTAATGATGTTGTACTTAAGCACGATGAAATAAACTCGTTGCTTGTATTTCGCACGGAAAGTCATTAAACAACGGTATATTGGTTCGAATTAATTACCTATTTACATTTTTAAAAGATTTAGATCATCTCACGTGTAATTATTATATCTTAAGTACCTCTATAAAATGTCATAATATCTAGTCATTCAAATTATATGATAATGTACGTCCATATGTGGGAATAAAAAAATATCTAATGACTTCCTACAATCGCTTTAATTAATAATTAGTTTGTACGCTTTGATAACTCGGTTTGCTAAAACGGTAGAATTAAAAGCACTTCTAAAATCAAATTGACGTGATATTATATTTTATTCATGAGTTTGATATATATCATCTTGTGAAAAGAGATTAACTCTGGTAACAATACAGAGGTGTTTAGGCCAATAGCGATGTGCCAATCTGCTAAGAATGTGATGTGAAGAGCGCCTCTGACTATACAGTGTATAGGCAAGGGAGCTATGAGGCCACCCAGTTGGGCAACGTCGTGAGGTGGGTTAAAGTAGGGTCTGTGGTAAAGGCTTTATTAATGCGGATTTTGAAGATGACCGGATTATATGAGGGAGGAAAAACAGATGCCGGTAGCTTGTTCCATATACCTACGAGCCTTCTTCTACAAAAACGGGTCAAAGAAGCGGCCCGTTCTCATGAAACCAACATTAACCTTGAACAGATGTTCCGCTCGTGTATGTCGAGATTCACGCACGTGCACCGGTGCTCCCGGGATCAATGCTGATGGCTCCTCAGATCAGGCTATATTAAAATACCTGTAGAATAGACTCAGCATGCCCACATTGCGTCGGTGCATTAGATATGGCGATTGGTCTGTTAACATTCGCCATATCTAATCAAACGGACCGCCCTCCTTTGCACTGAATCAAGTATGGTCTATTATTATTATTATTATTTATTGGACAATTTGTATAGCGCCGCTTTTGTAAGATATCACCTCTGGGGCGCTTTACAGTTGATGCAGGTATTACAGAAATTATAAATATTACAAAAATAGAGTGAAGTTAAGTTAAGTAAAATGAAATATAGGAACAGGTGACACGAAAATAGAAGATGGAGATGGATATATAGTCTACAGCCCAGAGGTGACCAACATACCTAATGACGCCGATGCACTAACATTTTTAAGACTAAGCCGTGGTTTTAATATATAAATCTCGAAAGTTAACAGCCAACATAATAATTTGTACATTTTCCTAAAATCGATCTACCAATCGAGCTAACAAAACATTATTAATGTAAATCTAATGAAATATGAGATATCACGGAGTGCTAATGATTTTTTCTCAAAGAAAAAACTGATAGAAAAATAATAATTGATAGAAGTGACATTTTTGTGCTTAAAGTTTTTATTTGTAAGTAAATTTAAGTTGTTTTTTTTTAAGATAAACTTGTGTTTACATGGTTTTTATGCAAAACAAAAAAATGAAAAAATATTTTAAGCAATATTGAATTTAAATTATCGAAGAATAAGATAATATTAAGTCTATCAAAACGAAACACGAAACGGAACATGACACAGAAAATAAATAGATAACGGTTGCTACTAGGAATCGAAGCCATGATCTCAGTCTTACTGGGACAACCTCTCAGCAAATGAAACTTGATCATTTTCTGTCAATCTAAGAATTACTAATACTATTCTAAATTAATTCCCAGTTTAACGGCCTCCGCGTGGTCGAGAGGTTAGGTTCTCGAATAACAAGCCGGAATTTGCGGGTTCAAATCCCAACGTGCGCAAGTAAAATTTATTTAATTTGTTTGTGTTATTTAACAATTTACCTATTTAAACTAATATAATATAGTGTATTTGCGGCATGTTCCGGAGTGGATGATTCTCTCATTACCCAGTGTAAGCCACCATTTAGAATTGAAACGTTGCTTAAAATGGCTTTGGCCGTGTTTGATGATAAGTTTTGAATAGCCAGGTTCATCCCAACCTTCCTACTTTCCATCTTCTTCCCCTCTCCTACACCGTCAGCCTCACAACATCCCCCAAGTGAGAATGCCAAAATCTCACTGACTCCAGAAGGTTGGAAGCAGTTGGGACTCCTGTGCGGTTTCACATCCTTCAAAACCCATCTGACCAATTAATGGGTATAACTTTAAAATGTATTTCTTTTTTTTAAATAAATACTAAATACAAATTAAATCATCAATTAAAATTAAGTTCATATGTGAAAAGTCTTAATAAAATTACATAAGTTAGTGTGATATTACAAACAAAAGTGCATCACCTGTGCATCGTTGTATAGCAAGTTTTACATGGAACGTAGATGAATTTAACTCAATTATACTTGCATGTTATAGTTACCACACTCAGTGCACCTGACAGACAAGCCCAGGTGCATCCACAAAAAGCCAAGTAATATGAAAGGCACTCATGCGATGAATAACACATCTCGGATGAACTGGGTTACCTGGAAACTCGAGTACTGGGCACTCACTATCGGTACCGGGCGCCAGATCGATAATACTCATTATTGTAAAATTCTTAATGATAAACCATGCAACTTAAAGTACCTTTTTCGTACGGAAGTATTTCTAAGTGGGTAGTTTATTACGACTTAGTGATATGATTTTGATTTCGAGCAAGTTTTTTTTCTTTGGGGGTTGAGTACTTGCATTTGTAAGGCTGAAACGTAATGCTGCATATGAAAAGGAAAAAAATGCAGAATTATGGAAAAAGAACGAAGCAACCGTAATTGGAGAGAACGCTTAATTTAAAAAAAAATTGTAAAGTTTTTCAAAGGAAATTTTAGTAGTTTTTTTAAAATTTTATTTTATAGATTTTTAAACAGTACAATTTTCGACTACCATAATAGGCTAATTAATACAAATTATACAACGTGAAAAAAAAATAATAAAAAAGTGTTAAAATTATTATTTAATTTATCTAAAAAATGCAAAAATTAGTCATCTTAAATACATGTAGGATTACGAAAGATTTTCAAAATAATTATACTGAGGGATCAGTATGATTTATAGGTCCTATTAGAAGTTCTACCGAGCCGAACCCTCTGATATGAAAATATCTGGAGTCGGTGAATTATTTTTCCATTTGATCTCTGGTGATTTGACGTGTTGTTCTTGTATTATTTTGTATTTATTATGCTTATATAATGCACTTGCATAATGTGGATTGACTAGATGATCATTTGTGGAAAAGTGTGTGGAAGGGTTTAGTTTTTCCTGTGGGGAAGATTTAACCCGGACATAAAGTCGGAAAAAATATGAAGGTACAATATATATATATTTTTTTTTTTAAATGTATTTTTTGAAAGAGTTTTTAGAAATTCTTTAAAAAATTCTCGCCCCTTTCAAATATTTAACGTTGAATACCTATAGTAAAAAGGGATATCTTACTAGCTGATTTTATATCATGTAGTGATTTATTAAATGAGAGAAAATTGGGCACATACTTTTTGGACCCGAGTTCTACTATGTATTCACGGAACTACAATAACATTTCCTTAGTTGGGGAGAAATTTCGTTTATCCCGCCCGCCCTGTATTATTCGCAACTCGTAACATGTTGTTAATCCGGAATTCTCCAACACCGTTTATTGCGGATAACTTTTGGCAGTTTCTGCCCAGTTTACCGTCATGTAATATAACCGCTAGCTATTATCATTGTACATTGTACTGCATTGATCAACATTAAATAATAACTTGTTTGAAACTGCAAGCCGGTTACAAATATTATAATCACGTGACCCTTTATCCTACTTTGAACAAATAGAAGCGTGCTGTGGGCGTGTCGGTGTGTCTAAATTTAAAATGTTCAATTCTCTAGAATAATCATGATACATTTTCAAATGTCGAACTTACTCACTATCACGCCGTTTGCATGCAGACTTAGTCAGAGATACAACTATACAACTCTGTCTCATCACACACTCCTGGTTTCAATCACATTCATATGTAATCTCGTGCATTTTTACATTATTCTTTCATCCTTCTAAATCTAACATTCCATTTTTCTGTCAACCATTTATATAAATCAGAGTTACTTTCAGAAAGCGTACCTTTGATTTTTATACAAATCTACAGTTTTATTTCGAGCTTGATTAAATTTTTCACATTTGAACTTGAAAACCTTGGAATAAACTTCGGCAACGCCAGGGGCTTCAGCTAGTATAATATTAAAAATTTAAAGAAAATCAACAGTTTCATTCCCAGATTGATGTAATTTTGCACACTTGACCTTCAAAACAAGAAGAAGATCACTGTTTACATAAACAACAACCCCCTTTTTTCTAAATCTTTCTTTTAAAATCCTAATAAACCGGGCAACCCTTGTTCCTTGGCTAGTTATAAAATAAATAAATTATTTCATGATAAATAAAATAATTCATTATATAAAGTTTTAACGTCTTGGATTTACTGACGTTAGTACTGTTTGTTACGCCTGACAACTGATTGGTCGACAATGTAAATACATATTTTATATAATCATAACAAATTACGTTTAATTAATTCTAATTCTGGCAAACCACAATGTAACAACATTTTGATTTAAAGGTCAAAGAAACTTTATAATTATAATGTTTGTTTGATCTTTAAATAAGTAAACGTCAATCACAATATCATAATTAATTTACCAGAAATATTAAATTACGAAAACAAATTATTTCATTTGCGTTTAAAATCTTTGACGCAATTTAAGTTTTCCAACTATTCAATTGTTTTTACCCATTTATAAAAACATAAATTGATTTTAAGAAGTTCCAAGTTCGTGTCAGAAAATGTTTCAGAGATGAAATGTGATTACGACTGCAGCCACAACTCAATTAAACTTTGCCTGTGTCGTGATCAGACAATAAATTCTACTTTTACCAATACAGCGAACAAACTTACCTACAGTATATAGTGAACCTACATCGTTGCTCAATGAACAGAATAAAATGTCATGCAATAGTTCGGCGCAAATGTCACTTGTTATTATTGATGGATCGTTGGTTCTTTGAAACTGATATCATTGGGTTGAACACTTAATTAAGTAAATCACAGGAAATAAAAATCGACAAAGGTTATTTCATTATGTGATCGATGAAATTCGAAGAACCTGATGATGTTGTTTTAACTTAATTTTTTCTAGTGTGGTGTCGACTTTAAAGTTGTTATGAATCTGTCGTGAGTAGGTACTTCTTATCTTTTACTAGCTTCTTCGTACGTCAACTTATCGAAATTTTCCTGTATTTAAGAAAAATTTTACCCCATTGTTTGTACCTAGAATTACTCAAAGTTAGCATACACAAATTGGTAGGTAAGTGCTTGCAAGTAATACCTACAATTGTTAAAATTTAGGATTAATTTGGAGGAAAGAAGTAGTAAGTGCATATTTTTTTTAATCATTAAATTTACTTAATAGGTCATTGAAGATATTTAAAATTAATGCAACACAGGATGAAAAAGATTAACAGAGTTAAATCAAAATGGTTTTCATATGTAGTGCTGATAAACGAAGAACAAGAAAGTCAAGAGATAATATTATATGACAAGTGGATGGACGAATTAATCGAGGACGTCCTAGGAAATCATTACACATTGTAAAAGTGTCGCGGCATCGATCGGCCTACGCAATAGAAAATAAAAGTTTTTCTAAAATATTAGAAGAAACTGAAACCTTATTTGTGATTTTACTGGATAACTTCCGGGAGTGCAACACTAAAAATGTTCCTACCTATCTAAGTTAAAAAATATATGATATAAATACATACCGGATATCAATATTATGCAAAGGTAATGTCATAATGTGACTGTGCCATAATTGTGTGAAAAATGGCGTCAAATGTCACTGTCTTTTGTCATTTATGTTGTTGACAGATAGAGAATTAGATGACAACTACAACAAAATAACACACCGGAAATTGATCAAATAACCATTAACAATAATTCCGCGTTCGTCGGGTGTGTATCGTTCAATTTCTTGTTGTCGATTAATTTTCTATCTGTCTACAGCATAAATGTCAAAGCATAATGAAATTTGACACCATTGGCAAAAATTATGGCATTCACATTATGACATTACATCTGGCCCTATGATTATGCAATATGCATGAATGAGAATTCAATATAATTTATTTTAATTACTTCTTCTGATGAGTATAAACACCTCGGCATATTTGCGATGTAAAAAATAAAATGTGTGTTTGCCTGTAATTGTTCCTATTTTTGGAGGTTGATTAAGTAACTGTCAGAATTTTAATGAACATATTTCCAGGAAGGACAATCCTTTTTTAAGAATCTCTATAATTAAGAAACAAAATGTTTTATACGATAATAAAAATACGATTTTAATTGAAAAGGAAAGTGTAATTAATATTTCGGCCTTGCTTTGGACCTGACTATTCTTGTGAATGGCCAAGAAACCTCAGACATATTACTTACATTGAGATGTTTTGTTAACGAAAATACCTGTGTTCTATTATTCATCTCTGAAGATTTATGAATGTTCAAATGAGACTGATAATAATTAATCACAATGTATGTCTCGCCAACTTATTGGTCAATGCAAAGATTCACAAGTAAATTATATGACACATTTGTCACTCAAAAGTAGCTTTAAAGACAGGGTCAGCATTGAGCCAAAAACGTAGAATGGCGCGTGAAAATTCTGGCGCCCATGTCAAAACCAGTTAAGACGCCCAGGGAGGTGAATACTGTAAAGAAAAAATATTTGGATAATTATTTTTGTAACGTTTTTTTATGAAAGATAATCTCAAGGGTGATGTGTTAAAAAAGTTAGGTGTTAGTATTATCAGCGCCCTGGCAATTTTTCACCCGGAGCGGACTGCTGCATTTGCGCCTACATAGGGCCGGCTCTTTATAGAGAGGATATAAGGAACTAGGTGTGGAGAAGTATATTGCTCCTCAACCAAACCAAAAGGTAAATCCTATTGATTCTTGAATAAGTCTCCTAGTTTGAAATTCGTAATTTCATTTGAAATTTATAATTTTTTTGAAATTTAATATATTTTGAAATGTTGAAATTTTTGAAATTTTAAATTTTTTGATAGTTTTGAAATTTATAAATTTTTTGAAATTAAAAATAATTTGAAATGTTGAAATTTTTGAAATATAAATTTTTTGAAGGTTTTGATATTTTTTGAAATTTTGTGATTTTTTTGAAAATTTGCAATATTTTTGTAATTGCTTTTTTTTGCAAATTTATATTTAATTTCTTATGGGCATTAAATTTCAAGTTTGTACAAGGCCAGAAGATTGTTAAATTTTGTTCAACGGCTTTTTTCATCACACACCTTTTCTCCTGTTATGGAGGTAAATAATAAAATTTAAAAAAAAACTTAAGTTTCTTCGACTATTTTCAATTTAAGATTTAAAATATAGGATACAGGTAGGTACCCAATGTACCCATCTACACTTATTTTTATTTTTATACATAATCGTATATTTGGAACAAAAAATAATTACATAATTTTATATAAAAAAATTAAAGTACGAGTAGTTGATTTATTTTTTTCGTTGTTATAATGTTAAAAAATGTAGTTGTAGATACCTTTAACTGTGATTAGATTACTTGCTATATCACTTTTATTAGAAAACAGATTGCGGTCGTAGCTTGCATGGCTTATATCGTATTCGTTCATGTTAAATCGGAGAGCAAAAATTACTGATTTCATGTCAAAAAAAAAGAAGATGCAGAAAAGTTAACCGAAGAAATTAATAAGGTAATTGGAAAAGAAATATTGGCCGAAGAAATTTAGAAAAGAGTAGTCACCGAACTTCGGTAGTGTGCAGTTGTGTTTACTTCCAGTGCTCTGTGTTTTACGGCTGACTGACAGCGGCGCGGCGTACAGATAAGATTTATTTATTGTTACATTTTCGTATTCATTATTTTTGTTTCTATTATTAGTTTGCGACGCAGTTGCGTGTATTATTTCTACCATTTATTATTTCTTAAATAGTTTTTATTGTTTCATTTTTTTTTTTAATTTGTTGAAATGGAGGAGGATGAAAATCGACCTCCTGACCCTGAGTCCATTTCTAAGATTGCAGACGTCTACGATTCTGATGATTCCCAAGCTTCTGTAACCATTCCTTCCCGGAAACGACGACCTCCGCTTTGTCTTAATGTACCTCCTAAAATTAAATCTCTTTCACAAACAAACGAATCCCCAATCTCTCATGGAAGTTATAATGATACCATTCCTACAGAAGCAAAAGCCATTGAGCTTATGTATTCTATTTCATCTTCAGCTCCATTTATTGTTAATGTCCAAAGGACTGAACAGGGGAAAATAATTCATCCCCTGGATTTCGGTAAATTTATTTTTAGCTCAAAACTCAATAACCTCGGTATTATAAATGGATCAATAGAACCGGAAGGTCGATACAAACTATCCATAGAATTTAAATCCGCCACATTAGCTAATGATTTTGTTAAAAAAATAGGTTCTCTTTCAAATAATAAATTTAAATCTTTCATATCTACTTTCAATTTAACCAGAATGGGCAGAGTAAGAGGTATCCCAACCGATCTATCAGAAACAGAAATAGTAGACGCTCTTAATGACTCTCAATTAACTCCAAAAGTTTTAAAAGCTCGTCGTTTGAATTTCAAGGATACTTCCACCGGCACCACTATATGGAAACCTTCCCAATCCGTTGTTATCACTTTTGAAGGTCAAACATTACCATCCCGTGTATTTATTTATTATAACGCTCTTCCCGTTGAAGTATACAGATTCCCGACGATCCAATGTTTCAACTGTTGCCGTTTTGGCCATTCAAAACCTATTTGTCGTTCCCCTCCTCGTTGTTTCCATTGCGGAGAGGATCATCTCTTTGAACAGTGTCAAAATACAACGAATAACCCTATTTGTATTAATTGTAAGGGCAACCATACTGCTGTTAGTGTGGCCTGTCCAGAGTTATCTAGACAGAGAAATATCAAACAGTCAATGGCTGCAGACAACATTTCCTACTTTCAGGCTTCTAAATTATTCTCTCCTTCGAAAAAATCTTTTGCAGAGATAACGTCTAACGCTTCTATCTTTCATTTTTCTTCCCCTAAATCCCCTCTATCATCTTCCCACAAAGAAACAATTTTCAAACCGATAAAATCTAATCCAAAATTTATTCCTTCTTTCGATAAAAAACTACATAATGATCTTTTACTTAACCCAAATGGGAATAATAAATCCCAGGCTCCCAATGGGACTGCCTTAAAAAACTGTTTCACTTCCGATATCTTACCTAAAGTCATGATTGAAAATTCTTCTTTTATTCAAACTTTAATTACCCTATTAATTACGATCCTTTCAAATAACAATAAAGTACCGTCCAACGCTGCCGATTATATGAAATCTTTACTCTCTAGCCTTCCCGATGTATCCGCAACTGAGCAAAATACTTCAATGGAATAGTAGAAGTCTATTCGCCAACAAAATTGATCTTGTACAGTTACTTGATGAACATAATATTTCAGTTGCTGCCATCTCCGAAACGTGGTTAAAACCCTCATACCAATTTAAGATTCCTGGATATCATTGTCTAAGACATGATAGACTGGATGGCAAAGGTGGCACTGCTCTTATTATACATAATTCTATCCCTTTTAAACAAATTATTTTCAACACTCTCCCCAATAATTTTCAGATAGTAGCAGCTGTTGTATCTGATATTACATTACTATCAATATATATCCCTCCCTCTACAATTTTTGTTGAAAACGAATGGTCAACATTTATATCCCAGATTCGTCCCCCGTATATGATACTTGGGGACTTCAATGCTCATTCTCCTTCTTGGGGCAGTGAGTTAACAAACCGTTCTGGCCATAATCTATTAGAATTTATGGATACCTATAATTTATGTATTCTAAATGATGGATCTCCAACTCGTTTTACTGCCCCTCAACATCGGAAAAGTGCAGTCGATTTATCTCTTTGCTCATCTTCGGTGATTCCCATATGTTCTTGGAACATTCTTAAAGATCCACTTTCCAGTGACCATTTTCCTATAATAATTACCTTCCACCATCTATCTTCCACGCATTCCTTTTCGATAAACAATAGTTTTAAATTTAAAACGAAAGACGCGAATTGGAGAAATTTTTCTTCAGAATTAGACTCCATTGTTCAAGCATCTAAGTCTTCCCTTGTCAACACTAGTTTACAATGTGAATTATTTCCTAACATGATAATAAAAGCTGCAGAAAAAACACTTAAAAAACGTAATGTAAACATTAAGATAAAACATTCCACCCCATGGTGGGATGAAGAATGCACTAGTGTCGTCAAATCCAGAAGAGAAGCAATTTCCATTTGCCGTAAATGTATGTCTTTCGAAAATTACCTTTCTGTGAAACGCGCCCAGGCAGAAGCGAAACGCGTTTTGAAAAACAAAAAACGGTCTGGATGGCGAAAATTCTGTGAACGCTTGTCTCCTGAATCTCCCCAGTCATCCGTATGGTCCAATTTAAAAAAATTCGGTTCGTCATATACTCCCCAGCGTTCCAAACATATTCCAGAAGAAATTATTATAGGTTTTGCTGATAAGATAGCTCCTCCGTCAGTTGCCAGATGTGAGGAAATGCCTTCCTTTATTTCTTATCCATCTCACTCTAGCTGGCTGGACTCTCCTTTCTCAGTAAGTGAATTAAATCGAGTAATCAATTCTCTTCCAGACTCTTCTCCTGGCCCTGATGGAATCTTATATAGTTTCATTAAAGCATTCTCAGACATGTCGGTTGAATATTTTTTATCCCTAATTAATTACATGTTCGAAACGGGATTTATTCCTGAAGTCTGGAAAGTTCAAAAAATTCTTCCGATTTTAAAACCTGGCAAAAATCCATCTGAAATCTCATCCTATCGTCCTATTGCTCTTTCGTCGTGTTTAATGAAAGTAGCAGAACACTTGATAAAGAACAGATTGGAATGGTTTGTTGAAAATAACAGAATTATCTCTCCTAATCAATATGGCTTCCGGAAAAAGAAATCAACCATGGATAATTTAAGTGTATTAACAACAGACATCCGTATATCTCAGTCCCTTAATTCTTGCACTCTGACCACATTTCTTGATCTTTCGTCAGCTTACGACGATGTATTAATTAACATTTTGAAAGAAAAATTAATTAAAATAAAAATTCCCTTAAAACTAGTTCAATTTATTATTAATTTACTAACAGACAGATCCATTATTATCCACTTTTCCTCAAAAACAATAAATCGCAAACTATGGAAGGGGTTACCTCAGGGGTCCGTAATCAGTCCATTATTATTTAATATATATATAAGTGATTTAGACAATGTAATTCCTTCATCTATCAAGCGACTTTATTTTGCTGATGATTTCCTTATATATTTATCACACAAAAATCTATCGCGCGCTGCGAAGGAATTGAATTTGGCTTTACATAATATTAAAGTTTGGTTGTTGACAAATGGGATGAATTTAGCTACGTCTAAAACCAAAGTAGTGGCTTTTACGCGCAAAAGAAAAATACCCCCCTTTTCTGTCTGCTTTGATAATGTCCCTCTTCAAATCGTTAAGCAAATTAAATTTCTTGGACTACTTTTGGATCATAAACTTTCCTGGCTCCCGCATATTCAGAACATTTCGGCTAAGTGTGAAAAGGGGCTAAATATTATGCGAGCTGTTTCCAGAGTGTGGTGGGGATCTCATCCTACTACTCTTAAATTGATGTATGGTGCTCTAGTGCGAAACCATTTGGATTATGGAACATTTCTTTTCGATCCTCTTCCTAAATATTTGGACAAAAAACTTGAAAGAATTCAGTCGAAAGCGCTCAGAATAATTATTGGAGCGATGAAATCTTCTCCAATTAATTCTCTCCAGGTAGAATGTGTTGATCCCCCCTGAGGGACAATTCCTGGCTGATAAATATATTTTTAAATCTTTTTCTGTATCGCGTCACCCTTTAGAACAAAGCCTTGATTATTTGTTCAATAACTTAAATAACGAAAAAAGATCGACAGATAAAAATCGACTTCCTCTCCTTCTAAAAAGTTTTCTTTCATTCAAATCTCTGTCCTCTTCCCTCCAAAATCTACAAAAAGATCCTATCCTTCCTATTTTCACTATCCCATTTGATTCTATCAATTATATCCCCAATGTTATAACTTCAGACTTCCGAACTGATATTTTAACCTCATCTAATCAAAATGTTGAGGAAAAATTTAAAAACATTACATCTTCTAAGTTTCCAGAATTTTCACTCATTTACACAGATGGTTCTAAGTCTGATAACAAAGATTGTGGAGCTGCGGTACACATTCCCGAATTCGATTTAGATTTGTCTTATAAATTGCCTAACCACTCGAACGATCGCGCGTCAAAAAACTTTTTTCTCCGATTGCTCGCGGTTTTTTGGCGACGAATTTGAATATTTTCCGCCAACATTAAAAAAATCAAACCTCCGAATTTTAATACGGAGACATAAAACTGATTGTAGTGCTATACAGCCAATGAATTCACCTATATTTTTATAATTATTCTATATTTTTAGAATTGATAGATAAATTATTAAAAAATCTTAAACTTTATGAATGCGCGAAATTAGCGTTTTTGTGATTTGAAATTGCCGCCAGTGGCAGTTTTAAATATCTTTATAGAATATTTTCTACGTTTTTATGTTCTCTATGGCCTGTTTGATAACCACAGATGCAAGAATATAATGGGAAAATAATTTTTTGTACGTTATGCTCTCTTCAAAAGTTTGGTTAGAAAATAATTTTTTAAAATTTGAGTGCGTGACGTGTCAAAATTGAAATCACTGTATTATACTATATAATAAATTTACCACAAAAACTGGTATTACGTTAGGAAGATACATTAACTGTCTACAATTATTAATAAGCATAGTCGCCGTGTTGGCTTTATTTTATTCATTTGATGAATTATACAGAGAGCCTATTTCACGATGTCAAAATCATGGTGCTACTTTTTAAATAATTGTAAATTAGAACTGGAGATTTGTAACCATGTTTTTATATAACGTGCAAAACGAGGAAATAAGGCTTAAAATGAGATATACATCATAGATATAAACATTGCCAATATTTCAGGGGGATACTTTGAAAGTTGATGAAATTCACCAATATTTGACGAAAAATCACTACTGACAGCTATCTTAAGGTCAATCTACATAGGGTATATCGGAATATGTAAAATGATGATAAATTTGTATATATATATCAAACCTTTGTATGACCGTAGAATGGCAAATAAAATCATAGTGATAATTTTATATCTAAACGCAAAGGTATCGAAAAAAAATGGATGAGGGGAAAATAATTGATGGAACCAATAATTGATTTATTTATTAAGCCCTAATATCCTTTTAAATCAATATTACAGTTGTATGGTTACAATGAAAGAGCAGTATTTTGATTTAAACATTGTTTACACACTTTGTCATAATAAAAATGTATTCAGTTTATTGGTTTATTCATAATTTAAGAAAATCAATACATAATAATATCATTGTGCCTCGCTATAGAGTGAGATTCTGAGTATCGCTCTGGTGAGGGACCACCATTCAGAATTGAACATTGCTTGAATTGGCTTAGTTATGTTTAGTGACTAGATCTGGAAAAGACTAATACCTTGATACATTAAAATTGCCAAGAATACATACATTTCCTCTTTATTCGTGGGAGCCCATTTATTGGTACGCGCATGACGCTTAAATTGTTTTTTCGCAATCCATTGATCTGCATACCTGTTGGTCTCTCTCGCGATCAGTTCAACGAAATCTGCATCAAAGATTTTAAGAAAGGCATCCACAGGTTTGCCCATTTCGTCGGTATTGAAAGTTGGTCCCGGCGTGCCTGTGAAAGTCTCCCTTATCCCAGTAAAACGTAAGATATCATTAGACCAATCGAAAGAGTAACCTTCAGGCGGCAGAATCAAACGCATTGCCTCACTATCTACCTGGTCTTGTCTACTAAAGTCTATGGCCATAGCGGAGTTAGGTGAAACGTTGATAATATTATGATAAGGTATTGGCGGCATGCAGAAGGTATCCTCATCGCTCTCTTCGTGGTCGACGTCACTCGCTTCGTCATCCTCGTCGCTCGATCTGTCCATTTCTGAAACAACAGAAAACCCAAATTAATTTAATGTGTCTATATTACGATAACCCACTGCCTCTGGTACGGCTTATGACTCGCAATACGATGGTCGCGGGATCAAATCAAATAAATTATATTTGAATAATTAGTGTTATTTTCACACAAAATTCATTTAAAATAATATATATTATATTTGCGGCACGTTCCAGAGTGGAAGATACCCATAGTATCGCCCTGGTGTAAGACCCCATTCAGAATTGAAACGTTGCTTGAAATGGCTTTTGACGGCCGGCATAGTCCAGTGGTAACGCATTGGACTGCCATTCCGAAGGTCGCCGGTTCGAACCCGGCGTGCGCAAATAAATTTTATTTGATTGATTTGTGTTATTTCACAATTAATTAATTAAAATAATAATTAAAATAATATATAGTATATTTGCGGCACGTTCCAGAGTGGAAGATACTACCAGTATCGCCCTGGTGTAAGACCACCATTCAGAATTGAAACGTTGCTCCAAATGGCTTTAGCCGTGTTTAGTGACTAGATCTGAATAGCCAGGTACTTCCCCATCTTCCTCTTTCCCTTCCCCACTTACCTTCAGCCTCACAACATCCCCCAATTGGGGATGCCATAGTCTCACTGGCTCCAGCTGAGGCTCTTGTGAGGTATTCATATAAAAAAAAATATAAAAAGTTAATCAAATACTTGAGGCGGGCAATGTCAGGAGTCAGAATAGCACAGTCAGGTAGGTATGGAATGAAGAAAAGAGTGTGTGTGCCAAGATCGAGTTGCATGGTGGTTCATCCTCTCTGCCTACCGAAATGGCGTGAAGGTAAGTTAGTTAGTTTTATAACTCACGGTTTCCAAGTACAGACTCTTCTAGTACAGCTGCCTCGTCCACGTTACTTTTTCTGCCCATGTCTGACTCTGAAATAAAAGAAAACACAAATTTACAGTAGAATTTGGATATAATGACTTTGCATTTAACGGTCTACTGTTTTAAGTGACGATAATGTAAACTCTAGTAAGGTTTCATAGCTTTTAGTAGGAAAACGTATCCGTTTAAAGTGACCAACTACGTAAAGCGACCTATTTTAATGATAATTTGTCCGGTTACAAAACCCACCTACCAATACAGCCTCGCAACACAATGAGTCCCGTGAAGCGAAAGTGTTTTTTCAATTTAAGAAAAAAATGCTGTATTACACCGTTTAGAAGCCGGTGAATCAAATGTAATCCTCGCAAAGAAGTTCGGCATGTCTTATTTCTCACTCTGCAATACCCGTTACAGAAAAAAGATGTGTAATGATGCATCCACGACATAACAACAATACATTTTGTATGTTTGTTATGTGGAATTTTTAAGTACTATGCTTATTTCCTGCCAATATACCAACAGTGAAACTGTGCTAGGGATATCAATATAAAATATAGATAATTGATTTTATATTGAGCCCCTGGTATGACATTTCAAAAAATAAACTCACCGTTCCCAAACGCCGACAATTCTTCGTAGAATGGTACGTCCACCCACAGCTCGCTGTGATAGCCGGCTTCCGGAGAGAAGAGTTCCCCACTCCGCGATGTCCCAGGTAACGGCTCGGGAGATGCTGCACGGATAGGCATAATTGGTGCATTGGGAGCCGTTGATTGGGTCTGTGCGGGAGTGGACATCCACGGTGGTGGTACGGGTCGTGGCAACGGTGAAGGCGTCCCTTGTGAAAAGGGACACGTTGTTCTCTCCGGAGATGGAATTCTGAAAACATTTACATAAATCATAGAAAATTGTTCTCATTCACGTGTGAAACAGTAAGTACAGTATGTAAATAAACAATAAAATAAGAACTCTGTAAAATATGCACTGAATGTGCCAAATGCACAGAGCGCTGAACTTACCAACTCTCACTGTAAGAGTGGAACGCTGTCAGGAAAAAACAATAATATTGTACCAAGCATCTAAATACGATTACTTACTTTTGTTTAGTTTTTCTTGGAGGTGCGGTAGGGAGCAAAATGCGCGCCGCCTGCTTCTTGAATTTTCGGCTTTCCAGCTCTAGCCGGATGGAAGCAGGCAGGGCCCTAACAGCCTTTAGGGCCTTGACGCGATCCTCTCGCACCAGTAGCAAAGCAGGGTCGCTGTTTAAATAAATACAAATATATGATGAGTTCAACGGCCACAGCAAAGTACTTTCATAAAAAAACATTAAAAAATACTAACACTCCAGACGAGGCTGCAATTGCAGCTCTGCGTTGACGTCCACGTGCAGGTAGTCCGGCACCAGCTCGTACCCCACGTCTCCCTTTTCCTCTGCCTCCTCTTGCAGTCAGCACCGCTCTATAAATTTTAAATTGAAAACACTTAATGTAAGTACTTAAATGTTTAAATTTTGTTAAATATTGCACTAATATAAAATTTGAAAATAATTATTGGGTTGTGGAGTGATCCCTTTCCCTGGACGACAGCTGTTTCTGCACAAATTTGGTAAAAGTAAACAAATTAATTAATTATACAACTAAATTACTAAATTTTTATTGTGTGACGAAGGCTTTACACCATTTTACATGTGAAAAAGAGTCAACTTTTTGACATATGACTTAAAATAATTGGTTAGCAAATATCTGTATTAATAATGAACCAATTCAAATAAAACTTATATATATCTCTTTGTTTTGAATCACTGTGATGGAATATCTATATTTCAAATGCGCGAGTGCAGTATTTAAGACATTATTGTAAATCAAAAACAGATGACGTCTTCAGTTGACGTAATCTTACACAAAAACTTCAACCAAAACAATATAATACAAACAAACGAATTAAAAACGCATTTCAAAGATAGATAAGTCAATCATGATTACACAGATATATAATTATGCGTTAAAAACCCAATAAATTAATTACTTACGGCATTTTAGGAAGAGTCCAAAATTTCGTGAATGTTGAAAATTTATAATTTTGTTTTTGACAGGACGCCATAAAAAAACCGCGAAAACTCGTTAAATAACACTTCAAAGACAACGGATAAGTTCATAGACAAAGAGAATATATTATCAGCTATTCGATAAAACAAGTAGCTGGCCATGGAAACGTTTTAAATAATTACAATAAATATTTTACGAATGGTAGAAAAATCGGTCCATTTTTGGACCGATATCAATCGCAGAAAAATAAAAGTGGTCGATTTTTCGACCGAAATCGTTCCAGTGGCTAAAGAAATTTCTATATTTACTGCAGAATGCTTCGCAATTGAACAAGCTTTGAGCCAAATCCAGCTTTTCAATATTCGACGAGCCTTACTGTGCACTGACTCACTAAGCGCAGTGTTGAAAATTTCCTCAAATATCCATAAACCAGAAGACTATATTATTTATAATATCAGAAACACCCTTAAATCTTTAAATGAATTAAATTTCGAGACAATATTGGTTTGGGTCCCTGGCCATTTGGGAATTGAGGGTAACGAGAAAGCCGATTCTCTAGCTAAACTTGGAACAATTTCTGGCTCTAATCCTTTAGATTTTAGAATTCCTATCTCTGACGTCATCCCAATTCTTAAATCCAATATGATTCGCTCCTGGGAAGAAAATTGGTCTAATACGAAAACCCGAACTGGTGCTTTTTATGCTGGAATACAAAATCATATACCAAGTAAACCTTGGTTCCACGGCAAGAAAAAATCCAAAAGATTTATTTCCTGTATCTCGAGAATGAGAATTGGTCATTGCTCCATTGCATCCCATTTGTTTAAAATCCGGGTCCTAGATAGTCCACTCTGCCAGTGCGGCATGGAAAATGAGACTCTTGATCATGTTTTCTTTAATTGTAAAAATCATTCATCTTTCAAAGGCATTTATCGTTTACTTATAAAAATCACCCACCAATCTCCCCTTAGTATTCCTTATTTACTTTCTCTTAACAATTCTCGCATTTTCTCAGTTCTATACAAGTTCATAGACTTGAATGACTTCAATATTTGAGATTTCCTATTCCCGTATAGATTTCCCATAAAATTATAACCATCTCCCCTAACTTTAACGGCACATAGCACTCTTTTTAGGGTGAATTGCCTAATACAAAAAAAAAAAATAATTTAGAAAAAGGAACCGTGTTTAATGTTGAAAAGACTACAATGCCAATTGACTGAAGAGGAAATAATAGATGGGATTGTACAACAAAATGAAAGATTAACCCTGGAAGACAAAAACAACATCAAGCTTATCAAGGAATTAAAAAACAAATACAATGAAGGAAAAGAAAACGACACCACTAACTACATTATTGAAACAACCGGTAAATTAAGAAAAACGCTACTAGAAAAAAACAAAATAAACATCAAATTCCAAAGAGTATACATAGAAGACTGTAACCCGCTTACGCAATGCTACCACTGCCTTAAGTTCGGCCACACAGCACAAAGATATCTCGCCAGGACGCAGCCCCCCATTTGCCCTCATTGCACAAAGGAGCACATTCTGTCTAAATGTGAAAATAAAGAACAACCTCCAACATGCAACAATTGCTGTGTTCAAAACAAAAGATTTAATATGAATTATTCTACAGAACACAGAGTAGCATGAAATGTCTCTATCGGCAAAAAATGCTTCAACTAGCTAGAGAGCGCATCGACTATGAATAATACGGTAAATTTCATTTCTTTAAACTCTAATCAAACTTTAAAAAAATGTATATTGCAGAAAATTTATGTCAATCTATGAAAGATTTTAACTTAATTTGCACTAAAACAGGATTTACCCTATTTCATATAAATATTAGAAGTTTAGAACGAAACATGGATGAATTAGTTATAACATTAAAAGAATTAAAATTTTTCCCGGACCTGATTGTCTTAACAGAGACACACTCTGCAGGCGAAATCAATTACACTATTCCAGGCTACACATACCATGCGACAATAAACAAAATAAACAAAAACTCAGGTATCGGATTATTTATTTCTAACCAGTATAATGTTCTCAATATTAAAGAAATAATTAATGTTAGTAATGTTAACATATTAAATATAGAATTTAAAGACGTAAATAAATACTATAACATTATTGCTATTTATCGTACGCATACATCGATAGTACCTCAATTTATAGATGAATTAAAAAATATTTTGTTAAATTTTAGAAATAAAAATACTATTATTGTTGGAGATATGAATTTGAATATCGCAAACGACTATTCTAGTAAAGATAAAGACACATATCTAAATATGTTAGCAGAACTCAATTATTTATCGTGCATAAATTCTTATACTAGAAATGTTAAAGGTCAACGCCCCTCATGCTTAGATCACATTTTTACAAATATTCCTGATATCCAAAATATAAAATCAGCTCTCATTCATACAACTATCACTGATAATGATCAGTGATAGTACATACAACTATCACTGATCATTATTCATGTATTTTTAACTATAAATTAAGCAATCCAACTTTGCCATTATTTAAACAAAATAATTACTCAAAAAAGTACTTAATATGGATACATTAAAACACCAATTAGAATCAGAAAATTGAAATAAATTATTACAATGTAATGATGTCAATATATGTTGTAAAATGTTTGAAGAAAAAATATCTAAATGCATAAATGACTCGACAAATAATAATATAATAACCAAATCCAAAGTGTCGAACTTGAAACCTATAAAACCATGGATTACTCATGGTTTAGTAGTATCTGTACGACATAAGCAAGCTCTTTACAAATTAACTACTCAACAACCAAATAATAAAAATTTACTAAATCATTTTAAAGCATATAAAAACAAACTTTCATATATTATAAAAAACACAAAACAAAAGTATTATAAACAAAAGTTGAATCAGGCTGAAAATGATACTAAAAGAGTGTGGACAGTCATAAATGAAATAATTGACAAGAAAAAAAAAAGAATAACGACATCGCTACTATATTTCATGACAACGTGAAAACATGTTGTAAAGAAAATCCCTCAAAAGCTGCAAACATATTTAACACCTTCTTTGCGAATGTAGGGGAAAATCTTGCCAATCTCATTCATACTGACCCAAATATAACATTTCCAGACTGTAGTATTGATACTGACAATAATATAGCAACATTCCAAGTCACCACAGAGGACGAAATAATATCAATTATAAACGGTATGCAAGGAGGTTCTGCCCCGGGTTTTGATGGAATAACAGTTAATATTTTAAAAAATATTAAAAATCAAATTTCTAAACCGTTAAAACACATAATAAATGTAAGTTTCCAAAGCGGAGTGTTTCGATCAATCTACAAACAAACTACCATTACTCCAATATTTAAATCTGGTAACCCAGAAGAAGTTAGCAATTACCGACCCATATCAGTAATCTCGAACATAGCAAAAATTTTTGAAAAGATAGTTAAAAAAAGGATAAACCAATTTGTAAAATGTAATAAATTAATCAATGAAAATCAGTTCGGTTTTATGGAAGGTAGAAGCCCTCAGGATGCAATTGCAAAATTAACTAGTCTTGTTCATAATTCATTAGATAAATCATTAAAATGCATTGGAATTTTCATAGATCTTAAAAAAGCTTTTGATAGCATATCACACGATAAACTTATAAGTAAATTAAGAAACATTGGATTAAGTGGTACAGCTATAGAATGGATAAAAAGCTACCTTTTCAAACGCCCTCAAGTCGTAAAAATCAACGATGTACTTAGTCAACAAAAAACAAGTCACTTCGGCATACCTCAAGGTACAGTCCTGGGACCGTTACTGTTTATCATTTATGTAAATGACATATTCAATCAAAGATTAAATGGAAAAATTATATCTTATGCTAATGACACTGTCATAATAATTGAAGGTACTGATTGGAATAATGTTGAAAACTTAGCAAATACTGATATTAATATACTGAAAAATTGGTTCGATAAAAACCTCCTCTCATTAAATACGGAAAAAACAAAATGTATCCCATTCTCTATCAACAAATTTAAATCAATACCAGAATTAAAAATTATAATACATCAACTTAAATGTAACAGAACTAATTGCAATCAAGAATGTTCTATACTTAGGACGGGTTGTTTCAGAGAATTTGAACAATTCTTCATATTTCAACGTTAATTTGCGAGTTCTGTGAAAGATATTATCTAGTTCTGTTATTATATCAGTTCTGTCAAGCAACTAGCCTATAATGATATAATATCATAACATGAATAGGAATTTCACAGAACTCGCAAATTAACATTGAAATTTGATGAATTGTTCAAATTCTCCGAAACAACCGGTCCTTAGTCTAACTTCTGAAACTAAATATCTTGGTATATATATAGATCAACATTTTAAATGGAAAAAACAAATTTGTGAACTTGTCAAAAGAATTAGAAAATGTATTTATATATTTACAAGACTTAGAAATATTCTTAGACTAGAAAACCTAAAAAGAGTGTACTATGCAATTGTACAATCTATATTACAATATGGTATTATTGGCTGGGGAGGAACTTATAACAATATATTAAATCCACTTAAAATAGTTCAAAGATTGATAATTAAAGTAATATTGAAAAAACCATCCAAATTTTCTACTGAGATTCTCTTTTCAATATTCAATGTACCCACAATAGACAATATATATAAAAAATATTCAATTCTACAAATTTATAACGAAATACAGTTAAATAACTTACAATTCAATTCATCAGCAAGATATCAAAAAACTATCAAAATCCCAAAACTTAATACAAAGCACACACAAAATACCTATCTCTATCTAGGTATAACATATTTAAACATCCTTTCATTATATCTAAAAAATATTGAAGATATTCAGGAATTTAAAATAAAATTAAAAAATTACCTAAAACTACTATAAAAGTCCACATCTTACTCTTATTATTATTTCCTTCAAATCTTGAAACTGTATTATTGATAAATCTTGCCTATTTCTTACTTATCCCTTTGGTTTTGCAAATATATTATTTACTTACTTACATGATTCCATATAATTGAGCTAGGATTCACTCACCAAACACAAGAGCCTCGTCTCTTTATGGTGAGGAAAAGCTATTATTATTTACCTTGATAACACTGTATAATATGTATAATTGTATATTTACTGTAAAAAACATACAAATATTAAATAAAATAAAAAAATTAAAAAAAATGTTCATGTGTTATAGATGTTCTTCCCAATGTAGTATGGAGTACCCACTGTACAGTGTACGTTACACTGTCAGACTAAAGAGGTTAGAAACACAATAGAGGGGTGAAAAAGATCTGTCTCATGTGTTCGTAACTGCGTTAAACAACCATAATCAAGTCACTTTACACCAATTTTACCACTGAAAACGGTTATCACATGTTATATTTATTAAGTTGGCTACACGGAGAAAAAAGATCCTGTTAAAAAAGTTACAGCATGCCAAGTTCCTGATAAAATAATAGTCATTCAGAATATATCAAAAACACGTGTTATTTTCTGAATAGATATCATGACGGTATGCAACAATGTATATTAGTATCTATATCAGTATTTGAATGAACACGTGTTCACGTAAAACATTTGCTTTTGACCGATATTACGAATTCTTCCAATTCATTTGTTATAGGCTTGCAAATTCATTTTTTAACAGGAAAGCGAATAATTTGATCAGACTTTTAATGAATTATTAGTGTTTAATATCCGTAAGTTTTCTCCGTGTAGAAAGTAAGGTTTTGAAATTCAGATTTTAGCCGTACTGCATAAATTGAATAAGTTCACAATATTATTGACATCCTCTGTGGCACAATGGCATAATCTTCAGCACCGTGATCAGGTTTTACGGTAAAACATTTTGTCCTTCGAGTTTCCCTGACGTAGATTTGACAATTCTTCCACTCCAAGTGTTCCAGGTTCTACGGTAACATATGCACAACAGACTTAGTATGACACTAGATAAATATATGTGTTAACTCTCCTCACCTAAAACAGATTGATAATCTCATGACGAATGGCTAATTTCTGCATCGGTTATGTGCCTATAAAATTTGGTTGTATTATAATTAAATTAATTACATTAAACTTAAACATACATTACTATGCGTATTTCGGGAAAATAAAGATGTTTTGTGTCCATCCCAGAGGTTGCTACCAAATTCAATTATGGTCGATTGTATTTATGATCAAGATAAAGATGAGAAAAATATAACCTTAATATTGGTACTTACCTGAAAAAACGTACTAACTCTGCTAATAACATCGTTATATTCTCACAAGTATCCTACAACAGAATTAGTATTACACAAGGTTGTTAGGTACATCGAACAAATAAAACATAATTAACTTTATCCTTGTTTTAGCCACGAGCCATGTTAAGATGTATTCAGGAAATGTATTAGATTTGGCCTGTTAATAATCAAAATTATTTTATCATTAACAATCATTAATGAAGTTGATGTTTTCTATTAAAATTACTAATTAATCTGGCGTACCTCATGTATGCCATCAAAACACGCGTAATTTCGCCTTCTGGTTTAATGTGGGGACGTAAGTGAATTATGGTAAGGCAAATTAATTGATCGAGTTTTTGTCATTGCCTAATAAATTCTTATCTTTAATTATTGTAAAATCATAAATCAAAAATTGAGGTTGCCTTATGTCTGTCCATAATGAAGCAGTTTTATTTATAACTGATATGAATCTGGCATTATGCATACACCTTCTGTTTCGACCTCCTGGTTACGAAATCTGATCATTTGGTAGTAGGAATGCAAAGTCAAAATATATTTTGTAATAATAATGTCATTGTGCTACTGAAGTTACCGCCGCGCACCGCCAGGTTGAGCAGGAATTGACAAATAAACACTTAAAATTATTGCAAAATACCGATATAATAATTGGCACAGCTCGAAGAAACTAAAAAAGGCTTAGGAAAATCACCTTTACTACACCTTTACGTGTTTAATGGTAGAGTGGATGGAACAAAAAATAATTTTATCTGTTTGTTAGGAACCTGAAGAATGAAAGCAAAAAATCAACCCTTAAAAAACAATGGTTTTTTTTTATTACAATACATCTACTTTTATCAGATTTATATTAATACGCCCTTTTTGGTATGACTTGGGGTTTTTTTGTTCCTCCCCGAGGATGTAATGTTTTCCCCCTCCCTCAACGTTCTCAAAACGGATTAACATTTTGTCACGTTTTGGTTTGCAACTTCTCGCGGTTTATCAACCCTTCAATCTTAACGAATTAATATGTCACGTTGTGTCAATTTTTTGTTTCGACAGGGATTAATTCATTGAAGGATCCTTTTAATTGGTTGTGGTAACTTTGGTTCTTTTTAGATGAGGCGTGTTACATTCTGTATGGTTCGAAAATAAGACAATGACCGACTACCCTGATTTTAACTACCTTTTCCTACCTTGTTTGCTCGCCCAAACGTTTCCGGTTGCTGCAGTTGATAATGTACTAATATAATGAGACAATTAATTACAAATTAAGTACATAAAATTCACTATAGACAATTCAATTCAAGATGCACAAGATTCTAAGTTAATGATTTGACTATGGATTGTTAGTTTTGTGAGTTATTTCTATGAGTAGGTATTTTCGGGAATAGCTAGAGACAAAACATGTGTTGCTTTCGATTGGTCTCCGTCCAAATCCCACCCATCAACGTGACCAGCTCGAGAGCAGCCAAGTTGATGGTCCAATCCCAACACCTCCAGAAATGAATTGAATATCGCTCAGCGACAGATGAGATAATGACATGTTTTGCCTCCTGCCGGAGGGTGATGAAGGTGGAATGTGGGTCCTTGGTGGTAGCTGTTGATGTTGATGTTGATGATGAATGATGAAGATTCATCTTATACCGTTAGGTACAAGGAGCTGCTCTGGTCCGGTGGCATGATAGCCTGGTGTCAGGAACCATTTGGGCCACGTGGGTAGCGCGAGGTTTAGGTCGCGTCAACCTCCCCCAAATCGATGATGAGTTGAGCTTCGCCAGCATGCCGAAAATTAGGAGTCCACTCTACTAACCTCAAACATAAACATATACTGAAGTGGTTTGCATCAGCAACGTCAGGAGTTCGGGAGTCCCGTGAACACCCCTCTGGTTTACGCTCGTAAAGATAATGATGAATTCAGCTTCAGTTTGTTCGACTTCGCCTCTGCAGTCACGCTACTCCAAATAGCTCCTGGCTCCAGTCTATACAGCTTCCCGTTCCAGTAGAGGTAATGACACATATTTATCATATGTACAATACAGAACATACTTCAAGTCTTTCGTCCACACTCAAAATAGTCATGTCAATATTTAATTTGAACGGGGCGTCCATCCGACATAACGAATGTTTCCTAGACGGGAGATTTTACCCCACTTCAAAGTCATGGTCATTCGCTCTATCGTTTGTTACCCTCCGTTCGCTTCAAATATCAGAGAATGGTAGAAATTGATATCCTCGACTTCCGGCGCTAAGGATCAGGGATACTGGAATCATCAGGTCGTGAATCTGAAATCATCCGATCTCCGTCAGCTCAAACGGTTTCAGTCGGAGTCAATTTCCAACCTAATTCTGGATGACTTCTCCTCCTATAGTGGGGTAAGTACTTATTGAATTTGACAGGAAGGATGTCAGAAAGCGCCGAAACAACTTCATATTCGTCACGATCCCTTCGTTCTGTCAGCGAGAAAATCCTCCTCACACGCCAGCCAAGAATAGCATAGCCCTTATCCGCTTTGTTCCTTCGTCTACCAGCTAACTCAAGTAGGAAAGCCCACTAGCAATTTTCGTTCCCTTCGATCTGAACTCAGTGAAAGCGTCCTCTCACCAGCTGAAAATACTCGAAACAGAGGCCTATTCCGGGTGACTATCTAAGGCTGGTCCGCCAACACCTTCGACAGAAACCGGTGCTTTTACGGGAATAACTCAACCACACCAATAGCAGGGGAAAAAGCCGGCGCTGCTATACAAAAATAGACGTTATCTCGGTATCCAGGGTTATCGACTTTGCTAACACAAGAGTCCCTATTAGGCAAGCCAATTACAAATTTCGTTCCCTTCGCTTTTGTCGCTTTGGTAAGATAGGACAGCCTACGGAAAATTCGTACACTCCGTCCCCGCCAAACTTATGAAAAATGAAAATCTCACTTCATAGAATAGGAATGCCAGACAGATGAATTCTCCCGGCGGCTAGCTGTAACCCGCTGCGTTATCCCGATTCAAAATGAATGAAAAGAGTGATGTTTGAATAAGTTATATTTAATTAAATATATTTTATGAATTCCGTATAACCTAATCGTTAAATATTATTACTGGAGAATTATTAAATCATCTTAAATTGCAGAAAACAAAATTGTCTAGCTCATAAACAATGTCTATTGTTGAATGATCTTAAGCGGCTTCAGGGTAACCGCTCTTAGTCCTTTTGTAATCGCCAAGACCCGGTCACTTCAACGCATTAGGTGATTTATGGCCTCCCTTGCTAACAGGTCCGGACCTATAGTGCTCAAGTTGAATACCCTTACTTCAAAATACAATTGGATTATTTGGTTTACATTAAGGAAATAAGTGTTAATAATTAGATTATAATAGACTTACCGATACATCTTAGTGTCAACAATCCAAATAATTATAAAAAACAAACACAGTCACATGCAGAAAACCTCATGCTGTTAGAAAACCGCACCTTCTACACTAAATGATTTTAGCCGTGTTCGCGTCCCGACGATTAATTCTTGTTGACGCGCTTCTTAGGTTTTACTAACTCGACTATCTTAAAACGCTGACCGATCCTGATTATTCCTGACCGTCTCCCAGACCTTGAAACTCTGACCCCCTTGACTTTATTTTCGTCTCCCAACGCTTTTAAACTGACTATCTTGAACCGCTTTTCCTAACCACCGACTATCGACTTCCTTCTTCCGTTCTTCAACGCTAACTGTCTATCCGCCCGCGCTCCTTAATCACGACTATCGACTTGCTTCTTCCGACCTTCAACGCTGACTGTCCCGACCGTCTCCCCGCGCTTTCAAATCCAGACTCCCTCTCCCCAAACCAACCCCCCAAATCACCATATGCGATTTCTAATTTATGTTCTTTTGAATTCTGAATGCGTTTGTTTTCAAAAGACAGAAATGCACTAAAGGAACACATCAATTATGGCCCTAGAACCTGTCACATTAATTTTAAATCGTTTCAAAACCAATAAATTGTTACTTCTCCAGTAAAGTCTAATTCTTTGTTCAAAGGATGAAACTTGACTACCCCCAGTCCAGCGGCGTGTTGGCCCACCAGCATTTTGGCTCGGCTTACTATTATCAACCACCATCACGGAGGTCTCTGCCGATACAGTGCATGTTCCTATTTTTTTTTTCTCTACCCTAATAAATCTAAACACTTGTTTTAAAATCAGTTGTCCAACATCTGGTAATCTCCTATGTCGTGAGACCAACTGAAAATTTCTTTCCCACCATAATAAATCAACAATAAAAAAAATGTCCCAGGGCAAGTTCATCACAGACTCCCTTCTGGAAAAATAATAGTGGGAGTAGATACAGAGATAAGCTATTGTCAGCTATTATTGTTCCATCACCCTTAGCAGCAGAACACGTTTGAACTCGCCAATAATACCTTTTTTTTTTTTTTTTTTTGTTGACCGTGCTCGATCTTTGCAAAACATTGTAATCACAATAACTATCGCGTCTGGAGTGCATGCTTGCACATACTCCCAATGGAACACAAGGCCACACCTGGGTAATTACAATATGTGCAAGAATGTATATAAAAAAAAAAAAAAATTTTCTTTTTGGGTGCGCACCCGCCCGCGCTAACCCGATGGCTTTCTACCTTTTGACCAAAGCCTCTCGTACAATGTTTTAACAAAGATCGTGCCACAATCTCGCGAGTATAATTTAGTGTTCAGCGGTCGCCAGTCACGCGTGCCCTCATGGCTATTTGTAACCCTTGTGTGTTTTTTTTTTCGTTATTATTATTTTCATATTTTTTTCTCTGTCAATATTAGTTTGAATTCGCTGTTCTCTAACGACCGGTGTACAACTTGGCAAAAAAAAAAAATAAGACAATTGAAATATCTGTTGCTTAACTAACACATTGAAACTGTTAACATTCATTTATCGTTGACTTAAGAAAGACTTAAAATTAATGTTTTTTTTTTTCTTTAATGACAAACTAGTGCCTACAAAACAAAGTATTTTATTTTTCTCTAGCATCTTTTCCAAATAATTACTGCTTATCAGCATTTCTTAAGATAATCATAATTACAACAATATTTATTCTCAAGTGCATTTATGAAAGGCTTTCAATAAAGAGTCTCGCCTATTTGTTCTAACGGAACATCCTGCCTTATATAACCTTGCACAATAAAATCTTAACCTTGTGTAAACTGCCCTTACTTTGTTAAATCCAATTTTTTCTTAAAGGAAACACAATTATTAATACTACTACCGTCCTACTGTCATAAACTATCAAAGCCATTACTCTGCCCTTTTGACTCCTAACTGATCCATTCATACGCTCTCCCCTTTCTTTCTCTTAGTCGCACTTGTCCCCGCTAGTCTGTGTCTCGCCTTTGTTAACGTAATACCTCGCTAGATGTATGGCACTGTAATTACCCCTAATCTTCCTAGTTTTTGGGTCTACCAGTGTATAAGTATTGCTATAGGGGGTGGCCCCGATGACGTAAGGCCCCTCAAATAACAATGAGAATTTTTTTGTCTTCTTTTTCAAAAGGTCCGACTGTGCGAAACGCCTCAGTTTTACTATTGCACCGATCTCATAAACGGCTAGTCTCTTCTTCATGTTAAAGTAATGTTGCCTTTTCGTAGCATTAGCTTGCAGATTCTCGTAGGCCTTCGCTTTTACTTTTGCTAAATCTACGATAGGTACCACACTATTGTCCAAATACTTATCCAGACTGTACCTAGGCCCATTTCCAAATACTATCTCATTTGGAGAAAACCCTGTGCTACAATGTATGCTGTTATTATAAGTATCTTCAATATTGGGCAACAGCGTCGTCCATCTGGTGTGTTTGTCGTGACAATAGATCCTAAATATACGCCCTAATTCTTTGTTGACGCGTTCGGTTATGTTGGGCCCCGGGTTATGCACCGAGGAATGCAGTATTCTAATACCTAACCTACTTAAACAAAGGTTCCACTTTTTTGAAGTAAACTGTGTACCGTTATCCGTCAAGATGGCCGTTGCCTTAATAACCTGCAGGAACTTTTCCAGACACCTTAAAACTGTTGTTGTGTTCGCAACCCTTAAACTAAACAAATTTATATATCTGCTGAAAGAGTCTTGAATGACGAATATATACTTAACTCCAAGTAAACTTCGAGGTAGTGGCCCGTAGAGGTCTGCCATTATCAGCTCGCCTACTTCTCGGGTGATGATCGACTTTCCCGGTCCCACTGTCGGCCTTATCTCTTGTTTCGACAGCTGACAGAGTTCACACTCCCGCACTAATATTTTCGCCTGCTTACTCATTCCTGGCCAGAAGTACCTGTCTTTTAAAGCAGCTATGGTTTTATATCCGCCTCCGTGGCCGATTTCCAGGTGTACGTATCTAATTAGCTCACTCGCCATCTCTTGTGGGACTGCAAGTACACTCCGCCGTTCGCCGCTGAGATAGTACAATACTCCGTTCTTCAAATTATAATTCTTGCCGTATTTACTCAGGCTCCTACTCGGTGTTCCCTGTAGCCCCTTGTCTACAAACTCTCGCACCTTTATCAAAAATTCATCTCTTCCCTGTAGCACACCTATGTTACGCAACCCCTCTTTAAGCTTTCCTTTGTCTCTGACGATAAATGCCGCTATATCTGGGCACTCCGTTCTATCCTCTTGCACTTCCAAAGCATCGTGCGAATATCGAGATAATATGTCCGGGCCTATGTTATCCTTCCCTTTTACGTATTCTACTTTGAAATCGAACTGGTTTAGGTACAGAATCCACCTAGTTATTCTACCGCTATACATTTTCCAACTTTTCAGGAATGACAACGCCTGGTGATCCGTTCTAATGATCAACCTGACGCCGCGCAGGTACGTTTCAAACTTATGTAAACAGTATATGATGGCAAATAATTCTTGTTCGGAAACGGTCCACCTCAGTTCTGGCCCCGTTAACCCCTTACTAACGAACCCTATAACGTGGTGGTTGCTATCTTCATCTAATTGGTAGAGCTCTCCGCCAATTGCGTATCCAGAGCTGTCTGTTTGCAAATAGTAGGTATTCTGCGGATTATGATGGTGTAAAATAACCGAAGATAAAAATAACTCTTTTACATTGTCGAACACCCGCTGTTCCTTGTCCGTCCAACGCCATGGTTGATTTTTTTGTAATAAACTGCATAATCCCTTTGTCGCCTCCCCGTACATTTTCACGAATCGCCGGTAGTAGTTGCACAAGCCTAAAAATGCCCGAACTTGTTTAACTTTTTTTGGCACAGGAAATTTTTGTATCGCCTCCACCTTTTCCGGATCCATCTGGATACCAAAGGGAGTAATAATGTGACCTAACATATGGATTTCCGTGTATAAAAACTGGCATTTCATCAGTCGACATGTCATGTTAGCATCCTTCAGCCTCTTCAAAACCGCGTCTACGTGCCCTAAATGTTCGTCAAGTCCACCGCAGGTAAATACTACTAGGTCGTCTAAATAATTTGCGCAAAATTCGCGGACGCCCGGGCCCAAAATAAGGTCCATCGCTCGGCTAAAACTACCGACAGATGTTTTCAACCCTTGTGGCAGTACTCTGTACACGAATGATTTACCATTGTAAACAAACCCTGTGAACTTGCGACTTTCCTTACTGAGGGGGATTTGAAAATAAGCATTATTTAAATCTAGCGTTGTTATATGCTTTACGCCGTGAAATCTCTGTATGATCTCTGAAGTTAGAGGCGGCTTCTCCACTTCGGACTGCATTCGCGTATTAAGCTCCCTCGCATCTAGCAAAATTCTAACGGTACCGTCCTTTTTTAATGTAAATGTGAGTGGGCTCGAAAACTGTGTCGCTTCTCGGCTAATTATATTCAGGCTCTCCAACTCAGCAATCTTAGCATCTACCTTATCCCTATACGCGAATGGCACTGGATAAGAACGTTTCACGAACGGCGTCTCATCTATCATTCTAATTACATGGGTGTATGCATTCGTAAGGCCCGGGTTTTCAACAAACACTTCCCGATTTTTTAACAATACTTCCGCAAGTTTATCCTTAATAGCTACCTCTAGTTCCAGTTCACCTACAAAGTCGTTGATCTTAGCCGACACTCCCTGTATCATATCTGCTTCGTTGTCAACATCGATGGTGTGCACATGGCACCTGTGCTCGCCCCTGCCGGGATATTGATTGATATTATCTGCTTGCGGCTCAGTACGGATTATTCCTGATAACCTTAATTCCACTTCAAATGTGCCTAATTCCGATGACAGTACCAAACTACGTTTCCGTCCACACTTTAATTCTGCGCTATAATCGTCAAGCCAATTAATTCCTAAAATTATAGATTTTATTAGCTTCGGAACTATAAGACAAGGGGTATTAAACAATGCGTCACCGAAACGTAAAGGAATTAGTACTAAGCTAGATATGCGTTGACTCTTCTGACCTACGGCACCCCGTAGCTGCATAGCCGTCACCGGTATTACGGGATATCGTCTATGGTCGCGCAGTTTACATTGCCACAATTCTTCCGCCACGCACGTTATCTGACTACCGCTATCTATTAGGCACCACACCTTAATCCCGTCAACGTCGGCTTCCACTTCGGGTAGTTGGGACAAGGTACTACCCCTTTCTACTTCATCGTACACCCCTTCCTCAAAAATCGTGTTAAAACCCGCGTATCTCTTTCCTTTCTCACGCTCTCCTACCTCACATTCGTTCCAAATGTCACTCACATGTTGTAGTCTTTTCACACATGAGCCGACGTCCATACCCACATACTCCCTTTTCCAAGCTCTGCCTCTCAATGTCTCGCCTTCTTTTATTCTCCTCGCTTTTACAGGCTCAACCCTTCCATTCTCTCCCTTCCCTAACCCTTTTCCTAAATTCCAATTTTGTCGTAACATTATCCTTAAAGCTATGTTTGTTCTCGCCTCCGGTGCCCCGCTCTCTGCTGGTTGAGTCGATGTCCTCAGGGCATCGGATCCGACTCGACGGCGTTTCCCGCGTGCTCAGCTTCTATCGGCTCCTGCTCTGCGTTGGGGCCCTCAGATGTCCTGCTATTGGCGTTCATTCCAGCCGGCCGGCGTTTTGAACTTTCCCTTACGAAAGTGTTTATATTCCCCCTCTGGAATCGGCGCCTTTCGTGTACTCGCTCCTTTTCCCTCGGTTCCTCTCTCCGTCCTCCCTTCTGGATGTTGCTGGCGATGGGCGGACTAACCATATTGTCCATCTTCCTCAGGAACTCGGCAGCGTCAAGTTCATCTCCCTGTTCTCGAGAGAACCACAACGCTTGCGTTTCCTTCGGGTAATGCCTCATAATTTCATTGATTACCCCGGCCGGGGAATCAGTTATTTTTAAGGCCTTCGCCAGCTCCCAGTATCCGGCAAAGTGCGTAAGCATCGTCTTGTCACCGTTTGGGTCCCAAGCCGCATCTGACAACTTCCGTTTGAGTTTATTCTGGCACACTTCTCCCCAATAATTGGCGAGGAAATCTCTCTCAAAATCTTCGATCGTCTTCCACCTGCCACTATAAATCTTCATCCAGCTCTTAGCGTCTCCCTTTAGGCTTTCCTTTGCCACCATCACTTTATCCGTCCTCTTAGTCTTCCGAATGTATTCCCGCAGGTCCTCAAGGAAAGAGATAGGGTTCTGGCTCCCCCCTTTAAAGGATGGCTTCTCCTGCGCAGGAAGTAATTCCACAACCTGTCGCATGTTCCCGGATCCTAGGAGCACTTCCGCCTCGCTCTCTTCCCGTCTTATCACCCGTATTTCTAGTTGTCTTTCAATAGTTTGCACCTTTTCTACTAACGGCCCTAGCGCGTCCTGGATAATCCTCGTCACCTGGCTCAGGTTCACCGGTATTGGCATCTCTCCAACCGTCTCCACTGCGGCAGCGACTTCCTCCCTCGCTGAAGGCCGCCCACGTCCTTTGGCCTTACGTGCTGACCCTTCCATCTTTAACTGTTACCGACACTAGTTGACACTTTAAATCCACAAAGAACACACTATGTTAGATTTCTTATTATTATTATTATTAAAAAAAATTTCACTTTCAATTTATTTTTTATATATTTTTTTTATTTTATTTAATCGATTCTACTTCCGTAATTGGGATTCTGAAACTGACTTATTTTAAAACATTGTTAACATTCAAATACCAGCATCCTGTCCGTTGACCCACTTATAACGGTCAAGTTCGTAATAAGTGTCGTAATAAGCTATTATTTATTTTTGTCCCCGGGGGGGTCCGGTCTAGTAGTACAATACATCTTTGTTATGATTTTACAACCGTCTTGGCCCTAGGGTCTTCCTCACCGTACGTCTATTATTGACTTTAAAATGTTTGTTTAAATTGCACTTTCCCTTTTCGTCTCCCTTCAAAGTAACACGGGCATGTGCCTAGCATGGCGGTCGAAAAAATCCTAAATGCATGTAATAAATAATTTCAATGAATAAGGAAACATAAAAAAAGTTTTATCTGTTATTTCAGGCCTTATCGGAGGTTGGACATCAGCCTCTAGAATGAACTGGGTTTGTGTCTACTACTTGAAGAAACTATTTTCTCCCTCCACAATGTAATACCGTTAATAAATATGTCTTATCGGAGGTTGGATGACAATACAAATTTTTTCTTTCACAATTTTATTTAAAATTTAAATAATCTAATTTATTCCCTGCTGATAAATTCACGGATATTTTTATTACGGATACAATTTTATTTGAAGTTTAAATAAACTAATTTATTCTCGGCTTATAATTCACGGATATTTTTATTTCGGATATTTAGCATTTAAAGCAAATAAACTAATGCGCTGGTGTTAGGTCTACTACTGAAGGAACTATTTTCTCCCTCCACAATGTAATACCTTTACTCACTGTGTCCTATCGGAGGTTGGATAACATCATAAAATTTCGTTCGTATATTTTTATTTGGAATTTAAGTAAATTAATTTTTTCCCTAGTGATAAATTCACGTATAGCTCATCTATTATTGTAGAAATTCACTACCTTCCGCAGTTTCGTGTTTAAAACACTGAACTGTTAGCCCTAGCTTTTTTATATATTTTTTTTCATTGTCTTGAACCAAACAGAATGTAAAACATTTTAAAACCCCACCTCCTGGTCCAACGGCATCACTGTAATGTTTTCCCCCTCCCTCAACGTTCTCAAAACGGATTAACATTTTGTCACGTTTTGGTTTGCAACTTCTCGCGGTTTATCAACCCTTCAATCTTAACGAATTAATATGTCACGTTGTGTCAATTTTTTGTTTCGACAGGGATTAATTCATTGAAGGATCCTTTTAATTGGTTGTGGTAACTTTGGTTCTTTTTAGATGAGGCGTGTTACATTCTGTATGGTTCGAAAATAAGACAATGACCGACTACCCTGATTTTAACTACCTTTTCCTACCTTGTTTGCTCGCCCAAACGTTTCCGGTTGCTGCAGTTGATAATGTACTAATATAATGAGACAATTAATTACAAATTAAGTACATAAAATTCACTATAGACAATTCAATTCAAGATGCACAAGATTCTAAGTTAATGATTTGACTATGGATTGTTAGTTTTGTGAGTTATTTCTATGAGTAGGTATTTTCGGGAATAGCTAGAGACAAAACATGTGTTGCTTTCGATTGGTCTCCGTCCAAATCCCACCCATCAACGTGACCAGCTCGAGAGCAGCCAAGTTGATGGTCCAATCCCAACACCTCCAGAAATGAATTGAATATCGCTCAGCGACAGATGAGATAATGACATGTTTTGCCTCCTGCCGGAGGGTGATGAAGGTGGAATGTGGGTCCTTGGTGGTAGCTGTTGATGTTGATGTTGATGATGAATGATGAAGATTCATCTTATACCGTTAGGTACAAGGAGCTGCTCTGGTCCGGTGGCATGATAGCCTGGTGTCAGGAACCATTTGGGCCACGTGGGTAGCGCGAGGTTTAGGTCGCGTCAACCTCCCCCAAATCGATGATGAGTTGAGCTTCGCCAGCATGCCGAAAATTAGGAGTCCACTCTACTAACCTCAAACATAAACATATACTGAAGTGGTTTGCATCAGCAACGTCAGGAGTTCGGGAGTCCCGTGAACACCCCTCTGGTTTACGCTCGTAAAGATAATGATGAATTCAGCTTCAGTTTGTTCGACTTCGCCTCTGCAGTCACGCTACTCCAAATAGCTCCTGGCTCCAGTCTATACAGCTTCCCGTTCCAGTAGAGGTAATGACACATATTTATCATATGTACAATACAGAACATACTTCAAGTCTTTCGTCCACACTCAAAATAGTCATGTCAATATTTAATTTGAACGGGGCGTCCATCCGACATAACGAATGTTTCCTAGACGGGAGATTTTACCCCACTTCAAAGTCATGGTCATTCGCTCTATCGTTTGTTACCCTCCGTTCGCTTCAAATATCAGAGAATGGTAGAAATTGATATCCTCGACTTCCGGCGCTAAGGATCAGGGATACTGGAATCATCAGGTCGTGAATCTGAAATCATCCGATCTCCGTCAGCTCAAACGGTTTCAGTCGGAGTCAATTTCCAACCTAATTCTGGATGACTTCTCCTCCTATAGTGGGGTAAGTACTTATTGAATTTGACAGGAAGGATGTCAGAAAGCGCCGAAACAACTTCATATTCGTCACGATCCCTTCGTTCTGTCAGCGAGAAAATCCTCCTCACACGCCAGCCAAGAATAGCATAGCCCTTATCCGCTTTGTTCCTTCGTCTACCAGCTAACTCAAGTAGGAAAGCCCACTAGCAATTTTCGTTCCCTTCGATCTGAACTCAGTGAAAGCGTCCTCTCACCAGCTGAAAATACTCGAAACAGAGGCCTATTCCGGGTGACTATCTAAGGCTGGTCCGCCAACACCTTCGACAGAAACCGGTGCTTTTACGGGAATAACTCAACCACACCAATAGCAGGGGAAAAAGCCGGCGCTGCTATACAAAAATAGACGTTATCTCGGTATCCAGGGTTATCGACTTTGCTAACACAAGAGTCCCTATTAGGCAAGCCAATTACAAATTTCGTTCCCTTCGCTTTTGTCGCTTTGGTAAGATAGGACAGCCTACGGAAAATTCGTACACTCCGTCCCCGCCAAACTTATGAAAAATGAAAATCTCACTTCATAGAATAGGAATGCCAGACAGATGAATTCTCCCGGCGGCTAGCTGTAACCCGCTGCGTTATCCCGATTCAAAATGAATGAAAAGAGTGATGTTTGAATAAGTTATATTTAATTAAATATATTTTATGAATTCCGTATAACCTAATCGTTAAATATTATTACTGGAGAATTATTAAATCATCTTAAATTGCAGAAAACAAAATTGTCTAGCTCATAAACAATGTCTATTGTTGAATGATCTTAAGCGGCTTCAGGGTAACCGCTCTTAGTCCTTTTGTAATCGCCAAGACCCGGTCACTTCAACGCATTAGGTGATTTATGGCCTCCCTTGCTAACAGGTCCGGACCTATAGTGCTCAAGTTGAATACCCTTACTTCAAAATACAATTGGATTATTTGGTTTACATTAAGGAAATAAGTGTTAATAATTAGATTATAATAGACTTACCGATACATCTTAGTGTCAACAATCCAAATAATTATAAAAAACAAACACAGTCACATGCAGAAAACCTCATGCTGTTAGAAAACCGCACCTTCTACACTAAATGATTTTAGCCGTGTTCGCGTCCCGACGATTAATTCTTGTTGACGCGCTTCTTAGGTTTTACTAACTCGACTATCTTAAAACGCTGACCGATCCTGATTATTCCTGACCGTCTCCCAGACCTTGAAACTCTGACCCCCTTGACTTTATTTTCGTCTCCCAACGCTTTTAAACTGACTATCTTGAACCGCTTTTCCTAACCACCGACTATCGACTTCCTTCTTCCGTTCTTCAACGCTAACTGTCTATCCGCCCGCGCTCCTTAATCACGACTATCGACTTGCTTCTTCCGACCTTCAACGCTGACTGTCCCGACCGTCTCCCCGCGCTTTCAAATCCAGACTCCCTCTCCCCAAACCAACCCCCCAAATCACCATATGCGATTTCTAATTTATGTTCTTTTGAATTCTGAATGCGTTTGTTTTCAAAAGACAGAAATGCACTAAAGGAACACATCAATTATGGCCCTAGAACCTGTCACATTAATTTTAAATCGTTTCAAAACCAATAAATTGTTACTTCTCCAGTAAAGTCTAATTCTTTGTTCAAAGGATGAAACTTGACTACCCCCAGTCCAGCGGCGTGTTGGCCCACCAGCATTTTGGCTCGGCTTACTATTATCAACCACCATCACGGAGGTCTCTGCCGATACAGTGCATGTTCCTATTTTTTTTTTCTCTACCCTAATAAATCTAAACACTTGTTTTAAAATCAGTTGTCCAACATCTGGTAATCTCCTATGTCGTGAGACCAACTGAAAATTTCTTTCCCACCATAATAAATCAACAATAAAAAAAATGTCCCAGGGCAAGTTCATCACAAGGACTAGCTCTTAAACTGCTGTGAACTTTTAAAATACCTTTTGAAAACAAAAAAAAATGGTTTGACCTTCCTCCCCGAGGACAGGAGTAGGCCGCGCTAACATAGGGGACCGACATTTATTTCGTTTATTAACTGCCACAATATCATCCAATTTCAGAGGAATGCTTGTATGATTGCCACCAAAAGATAGAATGCATTGTATGACAACGAGTAAATCTGCCGAGTTTTCGAGTGCGCCGAGTTCGTCTTCCAAGATTCGCATTAATTTTTGAAAAAAGAATCGAATTTAGATTAAATGTATTTAAAAATACATAAATATACACCATTTTCGAATTGGGTCGACATTTGAAGTATCTTTAGGAATTTTTAGGGTAAGAGGTGACTGCGGGGGGGTGTACCAAATTAGTTCAAAAGACTTTTTGGAAACTTTCGATACTATCGATGTGCACAAATGCATAAAAACTTTTCTTCTTCATAATTATTTGCTTTTACCAACTGCTTATTCAATCAATTATTCCATTGGAGTGGATTATTATACTCTTAGGACGGTTTGTTTCACGGAATTCACACAATTCACCAAATTTCAAAGTTGATCTTCAATTCTGTGAAGGTTCTATTCAAGAACTATTATTATATCATTATTGGTCAAACTTTATTAGTCAACTTCAAAAAACTAAAATAATAACAGAACTTGAATGGAACCTTCACAGCACTTGTGAAAGACCACCATTCTGAGTCGAATCGTTCCTTGGAAGGGGTTTTTCCTTGAAAGACCAAAAATGAATATCCCAACGTTCCTTTTTCGTTCCTTAAAAGAAGCAATTAAAAATCACAATATTCCTCTAAATGAGCTCGTTCGTGGTATAACGATAAGATTCAAAGCAATGTTTGCTTTGGGTTTTGCATTAAATCTTCTAATGTCGTGTTTAAGTATGGTTAAATTAAAAATATATTTTAACATTTTGTTGACACGCTCATATTTTGTTCGTATCCGGATATCGTTCATCATTCAATTGCCAAAATCAATAAATTCCAGTAGCCGCTCTACTGGAATCGTGAGTGCATGTCCAAGCCAAACATTTGGAATTTATATAAACAATAGAAACGTAAAAAAAACAAGACACAGACAATTAAAAGGTAACGATGGCAACTATAAAAAGATTCTTAAATTAGTACTTTTCTTTGCCATAAAGTTGCTTTCATCCATAATAGTTCTATTCCCTTTCATCTACTTCATTTCAAAGTACAATAAGCAAACCAAAATGGGTCTATTTCAAGTTTCTCATTAAACATACAACAGTCCACCTCTATTCCATTGGAATTCATACCTCTCATCGCGCTAGTCCAGCAGTTTCCAGTTTTGTGCTTCAAAAGGCATTTCTGGACCGCTTGAACTGGAAGGGAGGCTGTATCATGGACCCGATTACTTCCGCGCCATTGCTCCTCTCCTGGCAGCGATGCAGTAGTGCAATAGTGCAGCCAGCCAACCACGGCTAGGACTGCGACTGAAACTGCAAGTGCAACTTTATATCTGTCCGATTACTTTATCAGCGGAGATCAAAGCATTTTACGTGGTCATTGAAAGATGTTCGTGGATATCCTTAGATGATATATAAGAATAATAATAAAAAACTATACGTGTTTTGTAGGTAGGTATTTAACGGTAGTAAGTGATTTTTCTTGTTTAGTAAATTTAAGGTCATCCAATAATAATAACATATTAATAATATTGAACAAAATAAACAGTAAGTACCCTACAAAGGTACTTGTGGTTATATCCTATTTCTTACAACTAACCCAATTAAATTAATATTATTACCTGTGTAGAGTGTGTAGATACATCTACCGAAGAGAAGGAAGAAAATGTATTTAATTCATGTAAAGCCTTCGTTTGAGCTTAAGGTGTAGTGACATTGATTTAAATTAGAGTTTGTCGTGTATTTGTAAAATTTTACATGAAATGTTATTATAAACTTTAACAGCCATATATTACGGGTCCTTTTAGATTATTTTTTTAGTTGCTTGTTGTATTAATAAGTTTCTGTAAATCTTGTCGCTTATTTCTGTGTTGAGTGTTTTAGTGGAAACTGGAGATGACCGTACTAATAGGTTTAAATATATATACCTGTTAGAACTACCTGTAATTAAAATTATTGTAAAATAGTTTAGTAATTGAAATCTACTCGGCAGGAAATATTTAATTATTTAATACGATCAAGAATCAAAAATGCTTTTATTTGTGGTGTACATCCTAATCACTATAAATATTTAACGTTCACTATTTATTTGTTTTTTGGAAACAAATCACTTTTTACACCACGATTTAATAAAAATATTCGAAATGTTTCGAAGACCATGGTTTCTTCATTTATCGGTATTATGTTATTTTATTTATTTATGATATCATCATTATTGAAGAAGAATATTATAATAGTGGTGCTTACAAATTATTTATTTTAATTAAATTAAAATGACACCACATAGTGAAATTGCTTTATTGAAGAATACATTTTTTTTTTTTTTTATTGTGAAAAACAGTGATCCCAGTAACATTTGACCAATTTTAAAATTAATAAAATTACATTTTTTTACATAATTTATTACCTGTCTGGACATAAAAGAATAATGTTATATATCGTAGATACTTATTGTACATACTTTGTATGCAACAACATACTAACTCAGTGGTCAAATGCACTGCGCGTATAATTTTAAATCGTTGATTGATGGATGCAATCTGCTAACCAGAGATTTGAATTGTTGAAATGTATTGTAATTTGTATTTTTTTAAATTTAATAGCTATTAACATTTAATTTTTTTTTAAACATTTTTACAAGAATATGTATGCATAATAGATATTGATTATATTCGTAGTCATCCGCCCTAGGAGGACATTTTATATATTTGATATTTATTGAATTAAACTATATTTATTTTGTACTGAAAAGGCAGAAGTAATGCGACGTACAGAAAGATGCACGGGTGGACTCGGCAAGACAGCTGTTAAACCTTCCAGCAAAATTTTTTCAATCTAACAATATTCACTTTTTTGGAATAATATATATTCGCTTCAATATTACAACAAATGAACAATAATGTGTCGTGTTTGACTAAAACAAACATCAATAATGATGATTTTGTACCGATCATCATGATAATTTATTATTGAACTTGCGTACGCCTGCATTCAGGCTATCATCCCATTACGAGTACAGCAGTGGCTGGTACTTTGCATTGCCATTGTATTTTAATCGAGATGAATGCGCAGAATGCGATGCAAATGAATGCGGGATTGCATTATTCAAATTATCTGGAGTAAACGGATATTTCTATATAAGGAAGAGATACCGTTAAGGGTCTTGAATATTTATAATCTAAGTAACTAGCGATACGTCTTACATTAACTACTTTTTTTCATTTGAAAAACACCTTAAAATATGGGTAATGCGTTAAAAACTTTCTAAAAATGATGTTATCACAATTGTTTAGCAATAATAAATAATATGACTTAGCGCAAAAGCTCGACCATTCAACTGTAAAATGTTTATCCAGCCTCCTGCAACCATTCCAAAATTATAATAATTGTCAATAATGCGTCCTATATATATTTGATGGCATGCGAAATAATGCCATCACATATATATATTCAATAAGACGCACATCCATATACACATAAATAAGTGATGGCATGCGAAATAATGCATCTGATTTCAATCCTGTTGCCAGACGAGATGTCGAAAGGTAGATAACAAAAAATCTTAAATTATTACTAAGCTGACGAAAATCGTTGCACATTTTAAAAATATTATTTATCTAGGCTGTTTCGCTTTCCTTCGGAAAATTGTTCGAAAGTTTTTATTATATTATTATTTTGTTTTGGTTCAATTTTACAATGTTAATAATTGATGAAAGTGATTAACAAAAGTACGCAATTTGCTTATGGTGCTTTTGAAACTTTGACCATTAGTATGTTTCAAATCAGCAATCTCCTTCATCACTTATATCATTGTGTATAATGTCGTATGTATATATTCTTTACCTGCAGCCAGTAAACAAACCATGTCTTGCAATTTGAACTCGTTATTATCTATGCCGCATAAGCATCTGTGTCTGAAGCAACCAAGCTTCTATCGTCGTCAGATTCTGCAGTTAATTAGTTATCCTTTAAGATAGTTGGAAACTGTAGAAACTCCCCGCAAGACTGCTGCAAATATTAGGTAACTGACGCACCTCTGTTCTGCGGTTATTTCTGCCAATCCTGGCTTATGCAGGTAGTGCGGAATGGGAGTTTCATGGCAGGAGTTGCAGGAATACGGTGGAATAATATTATTATTGCCTATCTTCAAGTTCAGTTTGGTGCTATTCCACAACTATCTCGATCCCTAATGATGTTTGCAATTTATAGGAATTTATTTTCGAAGCTCCTCCTCAAGTACTAAGTGTTTGATCACAGTGAAAACTTCTAAGACAAAACTATAATAATGTAAATCTACTATAACAATGAAATATAAAAATTATTTTATTAAGGTGTTTTCGACTCTTACTGTGATGGAGAAATTAATTTTCTGGGTTTACGTTCTTGTTGAAAGTTAGTTTACATATATTTCACAATATCCTATAAATAATATTTTTTTACCAACTGGACTTTGCCAACACAATAAACTGAATTATTTTGACAAATCTTCAAAGAAGACTTCAGCGGCGTTTTTATACACTTCATAAAATTTGACAATCAACAAAGTAATTCTGCTTATAATAACAAACATCTCCAAACACTATTAAATTATTTACGACTGCGACAAACTTCTTTCACAACTGCACAAACAAGGAGGAATGCTCACACATTACTGAAATGCTGGAATACACCGTTTTATTTTTTCAGCTATAAAGAAGATATGAAAAATGAGTAGTGGTTTTACTGGCTATTAGTGGGCCCGTCAACGCGACGCCAACACCGCGCCAGTGGGAATAGGCGTCGCGACGACATTCCGAACCGACGCCTGACAACAGCTTTCGCCGCTTCCGGCTGTTAGGAGCACCAATGATACTTACATTTGTCAGCACATACTTCTGATGATGAGCTTTTGAGTCGACTGCATTTATTCATTATGAGGTGCCAGAGATATCTTGGTATTTTTTAAATTCTGAGTTGAACAACGTCTTATTTAATCTGAAAAATGAAGAATTTTTATTTCTCATACATCTTATAATTTCAAAGTTTTTGTAAATGTCGAAAATGTGCCAAATGTCTGTTTTACGTTAAATGTTACAGTGTGAAAGATCTAGAGTCTCTCGTGTCTAGGATGAACGAAGTAGATATGAAGAATGAGTTATTATGGTGTTTGAAAGAGAGAGTACGAAAATAGTGTGCAATATAGTTTTGAATGAGAAATACTTGGAGCAGGTGGATGAGTTTGTGTATTTAGAAAGTATGTTTACGAGAGATGGGAAGGCTCACAGAGATATTGAAAGAAAGGTAAATGCAGGTAATTCCATTAATGTAGGTCTGAATGCAGTCGGCGCTAACTAAGAATTGTCCAAAAAAGCGAAACTTGCAGTCCACAATGGAGTGCTGGTACCTACCCTGATGTATGGAAGTGAGGCTTGAAACTGGCAGAGAAAGGATGAAAGTAGACTGAATGCTTTAGAAATGAGATCCCTGAGGCGTATGTCTGGTAAAACCATGTATGATCCTGTGAGAAATGTGGAGATCCGCAAAGAGTGCAAGGCTGATGTAAGCGTAATGAGTAAGATTAAGAAAGAGACGCTTAGATAGTTTGGGCATGTAGAGCGAATCAGCGAAGAAAGGAGTGTAAGAAGAATATGTGACCTAAATGTAAATGGTAGCAGAAATCGGGGACGCCCGATGAAGACATGGCACTACCAAGTTATTCAGATACTTGAGTCGGGCCATATTAAGATTCAGAATAATATAAGAGTATGAATGAGACGATGTATGAATGTGAGTGAGGCATGGAGGGTGTGCCAAGACCAAGTTGTTTGTAGGTCCGTTCTCTCTGCCTACCCCTGCGGAGAAACGGTGTTATGGTTAGTTAGTTATTATGTAATCTACCGTTAGTAAGTTAGTTAGTTAGTTATTCCGGAGCAGATAACGAATGTAAATTGCTTTTGTATTCCTATTTCAATTTGCAGGTCTGAATTATGTGTGTTGTATATTTTGAGTATTTGTTGACACGAATTCATAATATAATAAACGAATAAATGACTTAAGGAAATCCTGTAGATAATGAAATATCGTAGCATTAATTAGGCGTCTTGTCTAAGACAGAAGGCCATGAGGACAAAAAAATTCGCTCAGGCCTATGTAATCTTTGGGAATGCTGTGTGGAGGGTCTTTTTATGGAAAAAAGGTAGGAAGTTCTGGGAAGGAAAAGGGTACGACGTGGGGTTGTAATCTGGGGTCGATGTGTCTAATCCATGAATTCATCCCTCCCACTGCGCAGCAAGGCGATGAGTCGAGGTAATCCGGCTGGAGAGGTCGAAAGGTCTCCCACAAACAGTCTCTCCGGATTCGGCGCGCCACGCAGTAGGTGAGCAAACACATCCGCTGCCAAGACCTAGACAAACCTCACTGCATTTACCTGGGCACCCCTGCTAAGCTTCCAAACGTAGCGAACCCCTTGGGTGACCGATGGCAGGGGTGTTGGATTTCCAATAACCTAACCTAACCCAACCACAAGGGAATGCTTCTCTGGAAGAATAGTATTAAAGATTGTCATTGTAAATTGTAAACCTTATTACTTACATGTACTTTTTCCTTTAATAAATAAATAATAAAATAAAAAATGTTCCCGGGGGCGGTACCCATACCCTCCCAAATTGTAAGAAATATAGTTCATGTTATTTTTTTTAATTAGGGTAGAAATTCATGACCGAGCTTAATTTGGAATGTTTTAATTACTTTGTAAAAACAGATTTTTGTATTTTTCAATATATATGTAATATTATTACTTAATTGCGCATGAGTAAGTACAATAACATGTGGTTATGTGGAACAAACATATAAAATTTCATAAACATTTTTCTATTCCCTATTGAATAGAGAATAACAGGAGATTTTAATAAGCCGTTTGTATTCCTACACGGTCAAAAGTTATGAAACAGAGAAGTTAAGGCAAAAACAAAATTTAATCCAACTAAAATAATTACTTTTTTGTGTTAATTTAATCGAGGCCGACTTATGAAAAAGGATTTGAAACTTGTTTATTATTTATTATTATCTTAACTAACTTAGAATTTAATAAAAATAAAAAATTTAATCCCGCCATCTAATTTTTGCAAGATATTAAATAGAAGCTATTTTAAAATGCTATAAAATAACGGATTAATATATTCTTGCAATTAAATTACTTAGATAGGAGATTGATCAAGGCGTTTTTTTTATTTGTTTTTTCCATTTGCAGTCTTTTTGACCGTTTGGACTAATTCCATTTATCCATCTGGACAAGCGGTTTGTCCACTTACACAATCAACTTGTTCATTTGGATAATCTTTACGTTTTGTAATTTCGTCTTGCCATTTACACATGCATTTTGCTCATTTGGACAGTCTCTCCATTTTGTCATTCTTATTGTTAATTTTCACGTTCATTTTCGACAATCGTTTTGTTAATTTAGACATTCAATTTATCCTTTTGGACATTCATTTTGTCCATTTAGACATTCAATTTATCCATTTGGACATTGATTTTGTCCATTTGATTTAAATAATTTTATATCGTATTATTTGTCCAATACCGAATTAAATTCTCGGGTTTCGAATTACCTGACTATATTTGAAAACTACCATCACAGTAAGCGGAAAATTCTGCTTGTAGATAGAGGACCAGCAGAGGAATTGAACATACCACGATTGGGTGGGACCCAATTTTGATGCTAACTCAGCCACTGACTGGTATAATAATATTAATTAAATTGGGTGTAGTCCAACCGCGGAAGCGGGTTCTTACTGCTTGTTTTAACGATGGTGAAAGAACTATTATATCATGACTAGATATGAACCGACTATATTATTCACTTTATCATGCCTTGTCTTCCATTGGCATCTTCTAACTTTTTCCGATAGCTTCCAAGTTACAATGTTCACACGACACTCCTCCATCACGGTAAAAAACGGTGCCGCGACCAAATTTTGGCTTCTCGACTACTTACTTTAAGTAACTGTCTAATCGCAACAAACTAGATAGAAACACTATCAAAATTATTTTTTTGATACCCTTCTTATTATTGTTTAATTCTTTAAAAAAATCATTCAGAGTCATGATTAGTAATTTGGAAAAGGGTAATGTTTGGCTTTCAGCAATTTAAAGTAATCTCCAGATGGATTTTAAGCTAGTATTTATAATAATATCTTCACCTCTCCAAATATACAAACATCTGTTTATATTATGACATCAGCATGAGTTTAGATGTGGTGGGAAGCCCCTGTGCTCTAAGATAATGGGGCGGGAACGACGCGACGCGACGTGATGCAGAGATGCTGGATGTTAAACTGGCGTGTTGACACTCGCCTGATGTCCTCCTTTATGACTATTTTGTCTTCAAGGGCGCCCCTTTGATGTGTGAAATGGTTTCTTTTGGTGCATTCTGCTATTAATGAGAGGCGCTATTATGAGTGTACTGAGTCAGGACCACTGCGCCGATAAAATTACACTTAAAAAAATACTTCATTCATTCCATTTGGACCGTATTATAGTAATAAAATAGCTAAAACATGCTGTATCTACATTTTGCTATTACAAATTATTTTTAATAATCTTACATTTTCGTGAGGTCGAGTTGAGTTATTCTTATACCTCTTTACAATTATATTTAGCGGACACATCATATTCTGGTCTTCCATTTAAAATATTTTCTATTTGGGAGGTGGATTTGGGTACCACCGCCCGGAAACCATTTAATTTAACCAACAACTCTGCCATGGGTCACCCCAAGTGGTTCGCTACGTTTAGTAATTTAGCAGGGGTGCCCGGGTTCATCAGGTGAGGTGTGTTCAAGAAGTACTTGTCCACCAGCTGCGTGGCGTGCCAGATCGGGAGAGGCTGGTTTGTGGAGACCTTTTGACCTCTCCAACTGGTCTCTCGACCCGTTGCATTGTGGCGCAGTGGGACAGATATGTTCATATTTCCGTTACTCCCGAACACTTTTGATCCCTAGATTCCTACCCAACGCACATGCCTTTTACTTTTCCAGAACTTTCCTTTCTTTATTTCCTTTAAAAGACGCTCCACATAGCATCCCAAAAGACCACATAGATGTGTGGGGTAAGTATTAAAAATAACTTATTTTACGAAACTACGGTTTTAGGATGAAACTTCTCGGCCTCAGGGAAGTCAATCACATTGAGGAAAATATGTATTTATTTAATAAATATTTTTTTTAATGACAGACAATAAAATTAAGCGCCCTTTTAATGTCGATGTCTTATTAGTGCTAACCAATTTAAAAATGTTCTTCTGTATCGACTTCGTCTTTTTCTGGCGCCCTCACTTTCTGGCTAGCATGAGGGCAATCCTCACCATGTGGACTGCAGCCCGAAAAACTTTGCTAAACATCACTCGTCTCAGGTACGCAGATTACAGCATTACAGATTACCGCAGTGGCGGCATCTTCATCTGATATGACTTCCATCAATTTTAGCAACTTTTTAAATTAAATAATATTTTTTTTATATATTATGCATATACGTATGCATTACGCATGTAAGCAAAATAAAACAATAAATTAGCAAATCATCGGCGCATAGTCCATCTAAAAAAACATCACTTTGAAATACTCACGCCCCGACACATCTGTGAATGGTTGACAAAAGGAGACCAAGATTTACTCGTATTTTCTTCATCTTCTGTTTCCAAAGCCCTCCGCTTAGCAATAAATACCTAGAATAAAAAGGAACAATTACAGCTACACTTAACAAAATTTCAATATTGAAATGTTTTGACTTTTTGACTCTCTTCTATTGATTTCCTGCAATGGAAAGGATTTTTTTGTTTTTGACTTGATGAAACGGTATTTTATCAATCCACAAGTCATAATAATAATATTCAGCTGTAAAAATGGTGGATTCTTCAAGCTTATGACATTCTATAACACATCATAAAATTAAAGGAATGGTCTATATAATTAATGGTTATGAGCGCATTTCAAGTTATGTTAGCGGTCTTTGGAAGAATCTGATGAAGTATTTTGAAACGGTAACTGGCTTTGAGGGAAGGTGATTATTATTGGGGAAGCGTTTGAAGAATAAATGTTATATAATTTCCCTTAAATCTTATTGTTGTTGTAAGAATAAATTAAATAATAATTATATAATAATAATAATAAAAGTGTCTATTCCGGTATGTGGGGAGGTTAGTGCAGTCCCACACATTCCATATATAGATACAAAAAATATATGATGAAAAAAAAAATAAAACAGAAAAATAAAGAAGAAAAAACAGAATAAATTGAAAATAAAATGATAAAATAATAAATGGTTTCAAAACTTTTTCCGCTATATTTTATTTTTTACCGTAACCGGTTTCAGGCTGTTAAAGACAGACTGGTCTAAACTGGTCTTGTCACCGGTCTGAAGATGGCCTTAATATTTCTGAAACCGGTTACGATAAAATATATATATATAAATTTAAAATTTATTTTATTTTTGATTTTTATATTTTTTTTATGTGCTTTTTAAAGGAAAGAAGCAATGTTCTTATAGTTGATATGTCGACAGAGCAATATTCATTACCTACACGATGCAATCTCTGTGAACAATAATTGCAAATAAAATTGATGCAAGAAGCAACTTACGTTAAATGGAACATATAGTTTTGTGTTATATTTATTGGGTACATGGTAATTATTCATACTCAATAGGTCAGGGCTGACTAAATGTCTGTTAATGATTTTAAATAATAATAAAACATCTCAAGTTTTTCTTCGCTGTGACTGTGCATAGGTAATTGCATAAAATCAGTAAAATTTATGTAATTAATTGGAATTAGTATTACAATTTATGTGCACAAAAAATGTATGCAATCACATAGAATAATAAAAAACAATATATTTTGATGTTTCCCATAGTGTTATGTGCAATGAACGCCAAACTCTCTTACGCACATGTTGGACATGAGGTGGTAATTCTTTTTCAGGGGATGCTCATGACGGGTTTTTCAAAACATAAAACTGAATAACTAATAACACACCATTTCCCCGTAGGGGTAGGTAGAGACAGCGAGTCACTCAGCAACTCGGTCTAAGCACATACTCGTTGGTTCATTCGCATTCATTCATCGTCTACTATTCTGTTTACCGACTCTTGACACTCGACTTACTTACTTGGTATACATTTACATTACAGGATTTCTTATTTTAGTATAATTAACATTTTGGAAAATAGTTTGAAGATTATTGAATGGGTAATTAATTATGAACTTCATTATTTTTAATTTTTTCCAATGGCACTACTCTTTTTGTTATGCTACGCTGTACTAGAACATTCGTCCTGCCGTATGGTATTTTGTGGTGATGACTAGGGCAGAAGTTTTTAGGCACGAATAAACCACAGCATTCTAAGAGAAATGGGCTATTAATAGAGTTATGCAATCATTGAAAAATAAGATTATGTTAATAAGTCTCTTTCGTCTTAGACAGCCAATATAAGGCAACTGCATTACGTTATTTTTATTTTCACTAGCATAAATGCGTTCACTCCTACAAAAATCCATGACGGTCGTATTCGAACATGCTAAAGCAATAAAAGTGCCATTAATCGGGTAAAATGATAAGAAGCTTCTCTCTGAGGTTTCGCAGATTAAACAACTCGGGCACATTTTGGCGGGAGACCTGAAAGATATTGAAGATTTGAAAATACTGACGGAAATGCTCAAGGGCAGTTCCATCACTGAAACGGCGTTTTTTGACACTTCTGTTTTAAATATTATTAAATGCCCTGTACAAAATATACTTCCAATCTTTGCAATGCCCAGAGGCGTTAAGGGCCAAACTGATTGTAAGCTTCAACAATGCATGCAGGTAACTTCTTCAAATTTTGCAAATTCTGCAGCGCATCTAGAAGAATCGTCATAGTACGAAATTTTCAATACGTATATATATTTTTTTTAATTCTTGCTGCTTTTTGAAAGGCCAACATTTCTGGATTATAAATAACCCGACAATATTTTAAAATCTCCGATAACTGTGACCCTAAGTGGAATTGTTGCTAGTGTTATGATGGAGGACTTATTCAGTCGAAGAATTGAACTCCTCGCTTGAACACCAGATAGGCTGACAACTTGGCAATGACCGGTAATTTGCAATTTTTTTATAAAATCTGTCCTTTGGTGACAGAAATCTCTCCATATAGACTACAATTATGACTTTTGGGTTACAAACACAATAAAGGAATTGGTAAAATGCTGGAGGAGAAGTTACCTTCTTCTTAATTATTATTTTTTTGGTAAACTAATGTTTTTAAGACAAGATTTTTTATGCATAGCACAAAGGGTAACAATTATTTTACAAGCAATAATTATTCGCATGAAACACTCATAATTATTGCTTGTAAAATAATTGTTACCTTCTTCTGTTTAACATATCTTGTCTTGTCTCGGGTCTTCTACTAGAAAACAACGTGACTGGAGAATTTTTATATTTTCCTTTTTCATTTGGAAGTCTTTTGTTTTATTATATCCATCCCACATGATTTATTTAAGAATATTTTATGTTTTTCTCTGTCACGAAAACATCAGCCCAAAATGAACAAGCGAAACAAAACATAACAATTTACGCTAAAAGTTTGGCCAAGACATCGGACAAAATACAATTTTTCTCAAAATGAACAGATTTTTCGACAAACAAACCTCTTGCTGCACTCCATACTTGGATGTATCTGGATCATGCACTCAGACATATCCTTAAAATTTCCTTCTTTTGAAAATTTGAAAAGAGACAGTGACATTATGAAAAGATCTTATTATTTTTAATAAATTTAGAATACTCCACGTATTAAAGTGTACCCTTTTGACTGCGTGGTTTAAATTTAAGTTATTTAGTCACAGACAACTCGGAAGGAATGTCCGTTTTTTCTGTGTATACGACAATCACTGCCAGTTCCCTCATGGAAAACAAATGTTTCAATTTTCCAACAGTGCGTCAAGAGCGTCTCGTGGTGGCTGCGGTCACTAAACGAATTTGCTTTCGCTAATTGGAATTTTGCACAGGGCTCTGTTAGACTTGTTAGATTTTGGTTTCAATTAATACCATGATAAACAACACGTTCTTTTATTATTAAATTGAAACAAAAACAGTTTAAACGTTCGTTGTATTTGTCATGCGTAATTGAAAGTTGAGGTTTAATCACAATTTAGTTGAGCGACTGCGATTTTGAACAGCAATCATTTATATATAACATACAGAGAGCAACCGCAAAAATATATTACTTACCTTCCCTATTCAATTACAAAATGTATTTTCTTAATATTTTTAAACATAGGTACTATTCCCGAAAAAAATATTATGAAAGTCTTCAACATGTATCATGCTTAATTTATACAGAAAATTTATAAATTATCGGGAGTCACAAATATCATGTAACTCTTTAGCATGTCTCATGCTTAATTTATACAGAATATGTATACATTATCGGGAGTCACAGATTCCATTCCCTATCGATAAACTTTTTTTTTCTCAAAAAAAAAAAAATATGTATATATACTTCTAGCTAAGTCAGGATATCAGTACAGGAGTTTTTACCGTGAAACTCTCGAATGGTCTCTTCCTGCTTGCTATAAAGTTAGTTTAGGACAATGGAAAGTCATTAATGATAATGAATAGGAGTGAAGGCTGGGTGTTCTTCAGTGAATCGAGTATAACCGACCAAAAACAAAACTGTAAATAAACCTCTATTGTCACACTATTAATAATAATGTATAAACCTAGTTTTCAGTTACAATTAAATTAAATCAACGAGCAGTATAAATAACGTCATATATAGAAATACAACCTCCAATGCTATAATTCAAAACATTTCAAATAAAAATCCTCCAACCCATGTTGGCAGGTTCTTTTAGCGTCTCGTGTCAGGATTCCGGAAATGCATATTCCTCAAAACTGCCTTGTTGCATATCCGGTGGAAGTCGGATCCGCCGCCCCTGAACGCAATGCATATTTCAATATTTCATTTCCGCCGGTCGGGGCGGGGGCGGGGGCGGGTGGAATTTCTTTTGATGCTACGAAACAATACTAGAAGAATCGTTCCAAGAACTTCCCTCACGTTTCAGAATACTTGAAGACCTGCGCAGTCGACAAAGGACTTTCGTGCGTTTATTTTATAAAAATGGCACTCTCGTGTAAATTACAATACGCTTTGAAGAACGCTGTAAAGAAAGCGCGAGCTTAATAAGTTAGTGCTTTTCTCAAAGTGCACTGAAAAATATCGTGACATATTACTTAGGCAGAACGTGTTTTCAAACAGATTCGCAGATGTGACGCGTAAGAAGAAAAAAGTAATGGTCTTGAATATCATTCTATTTTTAACTGTTTTTCTTTTACATCTTTGATGTTAAATTATATTTTGCACGGATGGGTATACAAAAACATGATGATAAATGTTTTTTGCTATGTATTTTTTTTAATACTATTTTGCTAGAACTTTTTCTATCTTCTGTTTAAAAATAATATTATCGATTTAATCAAACAAATGAAATAGGTTTTTAGAAATACGTACATTCCCGATAGGAAGGACCTGATTGGTGGATCCAAACCGAAATTATATGGGGACACAGGAACCATAACCCAATATAACCCTCGGTCAAAATTAGACTAAATGTGCGCACTAATGATTTAAAAAAATTGATTTACACATAGAAAAACTTCTCATTTTTCCTCTTCCACAACTAAATTTATCTCAAAGGCGTGATTTCATTCGTATTCCGCATAAATAAGGCGATGGCGAAAGATTCTTTAATTAAATATTGTGATTATAACAATTCATGGCCTATGCTGTTATTGAACTTTTTTGATAAAGTAAGTTGACTAATTGCTAAGTAACTATTCCGTGTTACAGACTTCGAGTTGGATCGCCATAACCGTGAGTGTGGATTATGAAACGAAAAAATACTAATATCCATATTTTACAGCGAAAAAAGCATTTCTTCAAACATTCGCAACAATGGTAAAAAAGTAAAATAATGCGATTCAAAGAGATAAACAGAATTCCCGGCGAATGTGAACTTTTGGCTTACATTTCCACTTTAGCCGGTATCACATGATGAGCATACATGTGTGAGAATTGTTGCATATCGATAGTTGCATCTTTTGTGCAGGAACAGATATGCAGCAAAAATGCCAACAATCGCCCCTCTAAAAGGAAACGGGGATTATGCACGCTCTAGATCACAGGAACGTTCAACCTTTCGACCCAGTCTCTATTATACTCAGGTCTTCGCAACTATTCCATGCCAAAACATAATACACTAGTACTTGAAAAACTCACGTATCCGTAATATAATTTACTGTCTATGAATATAATTGTAGGTCAGTGCGACACTCGTCTTACTTTGATTTTTTTTCACTATGCATAGGTACTTAGTGTGAGTAATTATGTTGATTGTTAAGTTTGATGGTGATGATCAATAAATTAATTATCTCCTATACTCTCAGTCTCGCCATGGTGTTAGACAACCATTCAGAATTGAAACGTTGTTTGAAATATCTTTGGCCGTGTTTGTTGACCAGATTTGAATAGCCAGGTACTTCTCCACCTTAATCTCTCCATCTCCTTCTCCTTGCCACTACCTTCAGCCTCACAACAAACCCCAATTGGGGATGAAATAGTGTCACTGACTCTAAATGGTTGGGAGCAGTTGGGAATCTTGTACGATTTCACATTAAAAAAAATGGTTGTCATCAGAGAATTTATTTTAAACAAAGGTCACATGATTAAGTGCTCTGATAATATTTTGCAATCAAATGCCTGGAATAATTTATAATTTAAAAAAGACAAATAATTTGTACGAGATAAAGGTAATGTGACCAAACGATTGATGACTTTTAAATTGCTCTTTCATAGAACCATAAGTACTCGTGTTATTGAACTTCTTTGTACAACATAAACATAACATACTTAACATTAACAGTACAGTGCTGATTAAACAAAACTATGAAATAGATAAACTCATAAACGAATACAGTAAATCCGGTCAGTAAATAAAATAAATTCGTGGTTATATACAAAGTTAATATTGTTTTATTTCACTAATATGTCAATCACACAGTAACTACTTTGTACCAGAAAAATTAAATGATTTTATATTTTCCACGAGGATTCTAACCAACGTACAAAGTATTATATTTTCCCACAAGGTTTAGAACAAACATACATAATATTATAATTTCCCAGAAGGCTTCGGACAAACATACATAATTATAGTGATTTGTTTTTGGGTATTATGCCGTGTTGCTCTACCTCCTTCTTTAGCCAACGTTTCGGACAGTATTGCAATGTCCATCATCAGGGCAGATGTGTAATCTAAGGTTGTGGTGAAGTGTGTGCTTATGTATAATATTTAAAAAAAATTTGATATGCTTATTTGAACGGTCGAATTATTTGCTTAAAAGTAATTGCTTTGAACTAAAACTGAAAAAAAACTTTATTTAACGGAGAACTGAGTTGGCGATCCCTGTAAAACTACAAAATAAGATGTTCGGATAAAATTGCCTTTGCAACTATTTCCTACGAACGTGATGAAGTTGATATTGCAAGGTTCTGCGAAGAGGACTTAATGGAAAATGTCTAACGTCAAATGCTTTCATATCTTCCACACATTCAAGTCTTTAATTTTTATTGGTGTTCTGCTTCATTGCAAATATTATCATAAAACTTACTTATTTTTAAAATAGCGCAAAAATTTAACAAGCTGATAATAATTCTTACTTCCTAAAGTGCGCATTGATTTGCTTCCATTGGTTGTCTTTTAAAAACAACTTTTCAAATAAAAATGTCCTAAATTTTTTATAATATTATTTATGGTCGCTAGAGATCACCATTTGAGGAATTTTATTGTTTACTATTTGACGTGTACCTAGCATTGCTCGGGGACTTATAAATGCTTTGGGGTAAAGTTTTGAGGTTGTGAATTCTAGGGTACCTGACAACTGGGCGCATTTTTAAGTATTAATTAAGTAGTAAGTATTGTACAGTAATTAAAGTATTTTTTTCACTTGATCGTGACGTGTCTTCCTTAGGCGTCTTCGACTTCAACCATTCACTTCAAAGTCACACATTCTCGTTAAACTTCTTTCTTTGCTCATCACTTAAATCTCATTTTAGCAAAAATACTCATTTTTAATCAAACCACTCCCCAAACGCTCCTGGCACTAATAAGAATATACTCTTAAATTTTTAGCTAAATCGGATAAACGGTATAGGAACGCCTACTGAACAAACAAATAAATTTTTATTTATAAATTTATAGAAAAATAAAGTAGAATTTGCATTTTTGACTTTTATATTGATGAAAGAGTGGTTGGCCAGGTTTGACTTTGTTGATTTCAAAAACAAACGCGCCAGGGTCCCTTCCAGTGGATAGAATGGAAATGAACCCGCCAAACCGACCAGCCAACGGAAGAGCCTGATCCTCCATACAGGGCGGGGGAAATATATCCCATCTAAGCAAAGTTTTGAAAGGAAGTTGCAAGGTTATTAAATGAAAGTATTTTAGTTAAATTTTGGACTGACCGTAACAAGGTATATTTAAGTACATTTCAAATAGGTATACAAGAAAGGTGAAAACTTACCCCCAACGACCAGAATGAAGAATCTAGCTACCCTGTTTAAAAAATATGACGTTTAGAGTTTTGCGGAGTGAACGCAGTATGCAGTGAGTGGCGAACCTGCTGTCCAGCCAAGCAGGTAGAAGACGACAGTAGCATCAGGAACAAGCTGCATCAGAGTGTAGCGGCTGGCCGACGGCCCCACTGTGGTCCAGCCATGTAGGTAGATTTCGTCTGTGGCATCACCCACGTGCCGGATTCACGGGTAATCCGTAAGTTGCCCTTCCAAGATGCAGGGAAGAACTAACAAATGCTCCAAATCAAAATGCCTACGGCGATTACGGTCCAGAGGCAGAAATAACACCCGATCAACCGGATATTCTCCGATTACATCCCCGGCCGCACAATCGCACATGTCAAAAAACATTCTCATCATCCACTCCACGCGTGGCGAACCCCACTCGCGGGAAAAAATATTAAACTTCTAAACTCGAAGCACAAACCGAACATTTCGGTAATAAGCACAAATCCATCAAATACATCTCGATCAGTTCATCAGACCCCCAAAAATAATAATGACCTCCCGACCGGACCCGCACACTCGCCTTCGTCCGGCTGGGAAGTGACGCCCTCTTAAATTTTAGTCACTTCCCGTTATTGCCAGTGTGAAAACAATAGACAAAACGAATCGAAACGATTTCACAGATTTGACAAGTTCTTACTTATTGCAAGTAAGAAAAATAAACCTATGTTATTTACATAACATTTTTTTCTTTATACGAATAGACACACATCGGTATCATTATTAAATTTATTTACTTTCATTATTTCAAATATTTATCCATTTGAAGAAATTCAGCTACTTCATTCCTTAATTGATCACACCGATGACGACATATTTGAAATATGAATAACGGAAATACCAAGCAATTATTTAAAGTGCCCAATATTTCATTATTTGAATAATGCATCGATTTATTTAATTGGCCCTAAAGGTAAAGATAATCGAACAGCATCTCGAATTGGAGAAAGTAGCGTTCCAGATTTTTCTCAACTGAATCACTACTGTGTATTACCTTATTCCCAAATTGAGTAATTGAGTCATCAAGAATCATTATTTTGAATATTGCTTACGTGTTACCCATTTTCGAAAGCATGTTCTATTTCAGTCCAACTAGATCATTAATATGGTGGCAGGAGAGAAAAAAAGTCTTTAATTGGCTGTGTGAAAGAAAAATAAACGTAATAATTGATCCAAGCACGTGCGTATTGGGGTTAAAAGGAACTAAGTAACTAATTAACCATCACGCTGTTACCTGCAGAGGTAGGCAGAGAGGATATTCACATTCATTCACATTCACATATTTACATTCATAAACAGAAGAGTTATTTTATTCATGAAAACTTTGCCTCAATTATATTTACCTCAATCGAACCTGTTGATATGTATTTTTTTTATTTTAATTCCTTTATTTTTCCCAATTTTTACATTAATTAGTAATAATTGTATGTAATTAATAATTACATACAATATTATATAAATCAATACAAATAATGGGAACCTACTAAGGCGCAGCCTGTGCGTGGGTAATATATTTTAAGTTATTATATTATTGTACCTAGAAATAAACAAACTGTGGGCATATAAAACAAAAACAAGATTACATTTTGTCTAAGCGGTTTGTATAAAAAGTGTTAACAATAGTGTATATTGAAGTTTTAAGTGTTTAGTGTAATATATGGTGAATATTTTATAAGAAACATAAATTGATAAAAATTAAATTTTTAAAAATCAAGTGCTGTATCAAAAAGCCATAATTTTAACTCTTTTAAATATTGAGGAAGTTTAGTAATCACTTGAATATTTTTCGGTAAAATATTGAAAATACGAGGTCCAATGAAACTGCAGTGTGTTAGCATTTATTTTGTGTTCGTTTGGGGAGTATAAAATACATTTTTATTTCTAATGTTTATTTTGTTTTCATTCAATTCGAATTTATTTTTGTTTTTAAAGACGTATTTCATAGTTTGCAAAATAAATAGTTTACGGAGACAGAATAGTTTAGATTCTTTGAATAACTAATTTGTTGAAAATGTTCTTTTCCGATTATACATAACTTTGATAGTATAATTTTGAGTTATTTGTAAAGGTTTTATATGTGCATGAAGCGCACCGCCCCATCGTATTATTCCGTATATGAGTGAAGATTGCACTAAATAAAAATAAACAATTTTCAGTTTTTCAACATTGAGCACTTCTAAATGTGTATGTAAGATATCTTAATTTACAGATGGTATTATTAATTTGTGACTGCCAATTTAATTTTGTATCAATAATAATACCTAAATATTTGATCTTTTCAACTTTTCCGAGTTCAAAGCAAGATGAGCATATTTCTTGATTACAGTTAACATTATGTATTCTAATTTTAAGGTTATTGGGGGGTTTATTTTTACTATTTTATAAAAGGTTATGTAAAATGTTTTACTATAGTTTAAGAAGTCTATTACTTTTTAGCTATGATAAGACATATGTAATACATTTTGTTGCCTTGAAAAAAGTTTCAGGCCAGGATTTTCAATTCACTATTATTGCTGTATCATCAGCGTAAGATACAATTTTACCAGGGATCATAACATCACATAAATTGTTTATGTATATTAGAAAGAGAATTGGGCCGAGCACAGTTCCCTGTGGTACTTCATTTTTTATTCTTGTTTCAGTACTATAAAAATCCCCTATTTTTATTTTTTGTTTTCTATCTTTGAGATAGCTAGTAAGAATTTTTAGTTAATCATTTATGAAACCTATTTGATTCATTTTTTTTATAATTAGATTATGATTTACCGTATCAAAAGCTTTTCTTAATTCTATAAATATAGCTAAACTCTTTTTATTTTGATTAACAGATGTGTATAATTTTCGTCGTTAAGTCAAATCGAATATAACATCTTCAGTGCTTAGTTTTGTTCTGAAGCCATATTGATTTTGGGACAGAATTTTGTTTTGTTCTAGTTAATTCATTATTCTATTTTTGATACATTTTTCAAATATTTTTAAGAGGTTTGAGACCAAGTAAATAGGTCTGTAGTTGTCTAATTTGTGCGTTTCTCCCGATTTGTGAATTGATATTATGATAGAGATTTTTAATTATTCGGGAAAATGTCCCTCTTTTAAGGATATATTTAAAATATCTAGCAAAGGAGTTAAAATGTAATGTTTTATTTTTTTAGTGTGTTACCTGATAAACCATCAAAACCTGAAGAATTTGTTGATTTTAGACCGTCAATGTGCTTATCATTTTCATTTGTTGTGATGGGTGAAAAATATTCTAAGGTGTTAATTGAATCGTTAGTTGAGACTAAGTATAAAGATCAGTCTACTGGTATTGTATTATCAATTTTACTACAAGATTCAAGTACTTGATCTACTACATTTGTAAAAAAGTTGTTAAAGCTTTCTGCAATAGCCGATTTGTCAGTTATAATATTAACGAATCGAGGGAACGGGAATATTGTAGTAGTACTGGGTACCCTTTATTTTATCACACAATATCAATATATATTTTTTAATTATTCTAACCCGTTTTATCACTTTTGTGCTCCTGTACTGATTGTGTATTTAAAAAATACAGTGATGTCATCTAAGTTATTTGTCTTTTTGATAAAATAAAAATTATCATTTTTCTTGTTTATTTATAACTTGCGGTAGAAAATGAGTAACTCGACTACGCGCTTTCAGCCGAGAGTATAATATGTTTTTTAACTTATGTTGTGTATGCAAGCGAGATAGTATGCTTGCGAGATTCTATGAAAGGTGATGCATAATAAATACCAGTACTAGATCACGTATCACTTTACTGAGTACTACCCTCATACGCCACAATAAAGCCACGACAAGTCCATACACCACAACATATTTTTTCCGATGAACCTAATAATGTTAAGTATATATTTCATGTACTTGAAACGTTGTCGAGATTTATGTGAGAACTGAAAAAAGTCCGCTATTAGCATTTACACAATCCGCTACACAATCCGCTACACAATCCCATTTACACAGTCCGCTATTAGCATTTGCACAATAAAGCCACGACAAGTCCATACACCACAACATATTTTTTCCGATGAACCTAATAATGTTAAGTATATATTTCATGTACTTGAAACGTTGTCGAGATTTATGTGAGAACTGAAAAAAGTCCGCTATTAGCATTTATCTAAAATTTTCAGACTAAAAAGTGAGGAATTTTTATAACGCCGGAACTCACCCTTTGAGTGATTTCGCTATCAAAAGTCAAGCGTTTCACCCACTTGACCACTGAACTTATCACTGAATATCCCGATGACTCAAAAACGAAACTCAACAAAATATTTTCACTTTGATAAATGAATTTAATTGCTTCATTAACGTTGGCGTATCACATTTTATAGGTTGTGATATCGACAGGTCAGCGTGTCTGCCGTGAGTTATTGCCGAAAGGGCCTAAGTCACACCTGACGCTCTTAATCAACCCAGATCACAGGCAAAGCTATAAAAAATGCGCTTTATGTGACACGTCGTTATGTCTCAATACAAATTAATGCGTTAAAACTAAGTTATGCGAGTGCATTTTAATGTCTACACGGAGCACGATTCTTAAGCCCAAATCGTTAAAGAGTAGGTACATTCTGGAGTAATTACTACTAGCGTAACATTAAGAAGTGTCTCATATGCGATTACCTATATAAGAATTTAATGTAAACTAAATAGCTAGTTTTATACGAGTAATTTAAAAGTATCTATACGTATGCACCTAGAACTTATAGCTTTTAGGTAATATACTTTGTAAAATATTCAAATGTCACGAAGAGTCGTATTAGCTTCCAGTCACGGAAGGTCACTTTAAATAATAATATGCTTTAAAAGGGCTTCTGATAGATAGATTATGGTTTGTAGCGTGTAATAACTTTTAAAATGTTTTATTATATTACTTAACCTTAAGGCTCCGAAGTAAGCATTCAAAAAAAAAAAAAAAATGATTTCAAATATGTAAATACGAATTATTAAAAAAAAGACATTAATTGAGCGAAAATTTTGAAAACATTTAATCAAACACGACTGGTTTAAAATATAGCAAAACTCTTTTAAAAATGGTAGCATGTCAATTTCCTGATAAAATATAAGTCGTTAAGAATAAACCGAGAATTCGTGTTTTTTCCTAAAAATAATAACTTTTAGGAACTCTATAAATTTATTCGTTAAAGGCCGCCGGTCCCAATTTAACCGAAAAACGAATAATTTGCCAGATTTTTAATGAAATAACAGTATTTTATGTCAGTAAGTTTTCTCCGTGTGTAATGTAATAACAGAACAAAATGTGTTTTTAATAATTTTTGGAGCATACTTTACGGAAATTTTTTCCATCGAGGGAATTTCATAAAATTACCGTATCAGCTCTTAAAATGTTTAAATTATCTATCTTATTATCTTTCAGTACAAAAAAAAATTTTTTAAGGAATTTAAAGGGTGAAGAATTTAATAGAAATTAGGAATGCGGGGCTTAATAATTATTAAGAATAAATAACTGATGGACGTAGATAGTAGTGTTTGAGAATTATGGAAATAATTATGTTCCCACACAGGAGTCCATGAGATAAATAATTTCCCTCAGGATCTATGTCATTTATAGGGATGCTCTGTGTAGGGTCTTTTTAAAGAAATAAAGAGATAAAGTTTTGGAAAAGTAAAAGGTATGAGGGTTGGGTAGGAATCTAAGGATCAGTGTGTTCGGGAGGAACGGATATATGAACATATCCTTCCTACTGCGCCAGAATGCGACGAGTCGAAAGACCAGTTGGAGAGGTCAAAGGGTCCCCCCAAACCAGCCTCTCCCGATCTGGAAACCACTTGTGATGACCTATGGTAGAGGTTTTGGTTATCCAATAAATGTTTCCCGAGGCGGTGGTACCAAAACCCACCTCAAAAATTGAATTTCCCATCTGTTTCTGACCCAGCGTCGTGAAGGCGTGGACGTATGCTATTGTTTGGTATTTTCAACTATTAAGCTTTTCTTAAATTCAAATACCATTTGACTGTTAGAAGTTATCAAGCTAGTTATTTATTTTTATTATTAGTAATTAAAAAATATTATAAATTTTATTTTTTTCTGTATTAAAAGGAAAACCATTATTAAAATAATAATATAATCGAGATAGGTTTCAGAAGTTTTCAATTAATTCCATAGTACCTACCGTATCAACTAAAAAAATAGTAAAAAAATATTGCACAACGATATAATTTTTATGGCTTCTTTCAAACTATAAAGGATGTTTATTGTGGAGCTTTTTTTATTGGGTTTCTGTAAAAGTTCCTTAAAGTATTGGTAGTTAGCTACCACGTTAGTGTTTATATTTTTAATGACTGCTATAAAACTCACCCAATAATGTTTACACGTTTATTTAACGCAAAAGTGTATATATTGTTTTTACGATGTAGGTATGTATATTAACGACAATTTGAAACTACGAAACCTGAAAAATAATGCAAAAGACAAATAACGCTATGGTGGCATTTTTCGTGATCAAAAATCAGACCATCACTTGCATTAATTTCAAATACCGAACTTTCTTTCGTTATCATTATGAACTTTCATTTTGATCAAATGGGATGGTGATTTACAATGTCAGGCAAGTGTATGATAGACAGAGCGCGTAATAAATGGGCTAGAATCAAAAGGCACTAAGTCAGTGATGACATTAGCCAAATGAGCAAGGGATGACGCTAAAAGGTTCTTCTCCTTTTGCCTTTATAGAAGTTAGCCAGCATCATCGGCAGAGATGACGGACCGCCAAACAACTCGTTCTTGGCACACACTCCTTGCTTCATTCGCATTCATACATCGTATCATACGTACTTTTCTATTATTCTGAATCTCGACATAGCCCGACTCGTATTTGATAAGTATTTGATTCACTTGTTCGTGCCATGTCTTTCTCGGGCATCCCCGACATCTTCTGCCATTAACATTTACGTCATATATTCTCCTTACACTCTTTTCTTCGTTCATTCGCTCCACATGCCCAAACCATCTAACCGTCCCTTTCTTAATCTTACTCATTACGCTTACGCATTAGCCTTGCATTATTTGCGGATATCCACATTTCTCACACGATCATACACATATATTTTCCACACATAAATATTCCCCGGGGATTTCTTTTCTACAGTCTGTTAAACTTTTATAAAAAAGATACCATTTATATAAGTATTGAACCTAAATACCTTGAAAACCCTTGATATTTTGTAAAGTTTTTATTATTTATTATTTGATTATATTTAAGTCTTCCACTTAGATAGGTACTGAATAAATTTACCATTGATAAACATCGAATTTTGACATATGTTGAAATTGAACAAATAGCTGTAATATTTTTAATCTTAAGTTTTTTTCAGATCTTATTTTGAAGTCTTCCAATCAGAATAATCAATTTACTAATTTTTATTACTGGATATTTTATTGTGTTGAAAATGCTTAAATTGCTTTCATGTTTTCAATTTAAAATAGTTTTTACACAATTATTCTTAATAAGATTCGTAATGAGTAAATTTACCCTTGATAAATATTCAAATATCACCGTGTTGAAATTGTACAGCTCCTATACTTTATACATTTAATTTTTATGAGTATTATTATCAAAGTCTTACCACTAAACTTACTACTATCCACTAAACTTAATCAAATTCTCCACAACACAAATGAACTCCTAGCGTGGAGAACAATAGCCCACAATCACACACGTAAAATAAACAATATGTTTAAATGAAAAAAGGGTAGGTTTTCTAATAAACGGATTAACGTTAGTACCTCAGAGCTTCCCTAATCAACACCCACGATTGTCTTTAGAGGTACTGGCAGCAAAATGTTTATTTAAAATGTCAGTAGTGATATTCAAATTACCAGCCGTCATAATGTACTAATATTTTCATTGGTCTAATTTATTCGGCTTCGTTTAGCAATAAAACATTCGCAAGGGCACCTTGTTATTAAAAATATATATTTATATTGTTGCATTACTTGCTTAATTAGTTCACAAGGAGTGTGTGTTCACTAGGTATAATAGTTATCGCTTCGCTCACAATAATTAATTGTTGAAATAATTAACATGAGAAGGTTTATACAATCCATATGTACGTAAATAGTAAGTTGGATCACCCTTCTCGAATAAGCGTAAGTTGGACATGTCTATCACTTTACCTAGAAAATTCAGTGAATTTGTATTATTCGGGCTGTTTTGCTGAATATCTCTTTCAGTCTGTACAAATAATGAACATGACAGACAAGCGTATAAACTATTGCTGTAGCCCAGTCTAGACTACAAGACTCCCATAATAATTCTCGCTCGAATGTGCTTATAATGATTGTCTTTATTTAGATTTAGTGGAGTCGTAACGGATATTTTCAAAGAATTTATTTGTCTTAGATAAAAAAAAAACAATAGATTTTACTTTATTTTGTAGTCTTAATAAATAAAAAGTTTATATACATAGATATTTAGTGTAATACACATTGCACGCGTTTCAAAACTCAATACAGAGTTTATAAATGAGGATTCCACGTTCAAGAACTGGTAGTTAATGGACAGTTGAATTTTGAATTATTTAAAAAAAATTAGAAAATAGTTAAAGAATCATGAACGCAACCACATTGTGAGACTTCAATTTAACCGTTTTAACAATACCCAGTTCCAAATCCACTTAAACGATATTTAATTATTACCATTCCTCAAAATATTAATATTTGAACATATAAAACTGTTAAGTGTGGTTTATAGCCAGTGAATGCACCTAGATTTCACGGTTTATTCCATATTTTTAGTTTATACAAATTTGGCACATTATGGCAAACGATTGTTTAAAACGTTTTAACAAACTTGGCAAAATATGCCAAAAATCGCTTGAGTGGAATATTAATTACTATTCAATGCAAGTCTATTAAACCCCAACATGCACCTCAAAAAATCCCACCTCAAAGGATACATAATTAATAGCCGTCAAATAAACAGTGATTGACAAAGCAGCCCCCTACTTTACAGTTTATTCTGTAACCTACGCTTGAACACTGAATAATATTGTTTAATCTCAAATAGATAATATTTTCATCGAAAGGCTAGAAAATAAGCATTATTTGGTAGCCATGTTATTTATGGTACGGACAAATTAAAAACGGCCTTTTTTCAATATTCAATGTCTGGTAATTTCGAGTAATTTAGCCTGCAGGTATAATCAAACAGTGCAGGAATATTATTTGTTAGAAAAAATTAATATCTGTTAGGTATTTCGTAGCCGCTGTGGGTTGGTTGAATTTATTGGCTGGATGGACTAGATACGAGATTAACAGAAACAAGTATTTATATGTACTATGTACTATATCTACGGTTTCAGTCATTTGACTTAGCATAAATAAAATGTTAAGATTTATCTCATGAATATGAGCTTCTATTCATGAATTTTAATTCATTAATTATGACGTGAATGAACTCACACAAAAAACAATAATGTTGAATCATGTTAATGTTTTATTAAGTTTGATCATAGCTTCGGAGGCCGAAACGACAACAACCAACACTATAATCAAACTCGCAGTAGGTAAGTACGTACAAAATTTGATTTACGTTATTTCCAACAATATTTTGAAGTTACATAACTGGCGATAAGAATATAAGCTAAGCATTAATATAAATTTAATATATATTTTTTAAGTTAGCTACAGACGGGAGGCACTAAGGAAAAAATCCCTCGAGGCCTACGCCATCTTTATGGATGCTGTGTAAAAGGTATTTTTAGGGAAAGGAAGGAGAGGGAGTTCTGGGAAGGAAAAAGTATGCGGGGTGGGTATGAATCTGGGTCAATATGTCCAAGAGTGACGGGCTTATGAATTTACTGCAATTCAAGGCGATGGTTCGAGAGAGTCCGGCTGAAGAGGACAAGAGGTCTCCTTTAACCAGTCTCTTCAATCCAACCTGCTAATTAGCTACTAGTATGTCACTAATCGTAGCAAACCACTTGGAGTTACCTATGACAGGCGAATTTGGTTATTTAATAAATGGTTCCCAGGGCGGCGGTACCCATAACCCCCCCCCCCCCCCCCCCTCAAATCGTACCCGTAAGTAAGTTGATAAACAACATGTAATTTGATTATTCTGCCATTTCGTGAAATCCCTTAAAATTACAATTTAGAGGAAATAACCCAGTATTGCATTTGCAAGTCCCGATCTTCCTCCCACGCACATTACTCTCGGTTTTATTCCAACAAAATTACTCTTATTGTTAACTACTCAAGGCATAATAAATTATCCGAAACGCTTAGCACAAATCAGTATTGTGTTGGTGTCGTCGATAAATCAATCAAATTTTAATCCTTGTCACCCAAAGGAAATGCTAAGCGAATTGTATTCAATACAAAAATAAAATTCATCAACGACACAAACTGAGATAGGTAACATAAAATATAACAATTAACAGCTTTTTATAGAATATTTAATAATATATACGTCTGTTCTTTGATTTATAGAAACACCTTAAATCATAGTTAATACTTCACTATAAATCTTTAAAGAAATAAAAAAAAAACAACATGAAAGAATTCCCTCGGCTTGCAGCTTTGTCTCTTGGATACATTTTTTAAGGCTAATTATTTAATCCATTGTGTTTGCTTTGTATGTGAATGAATGGATCTTAAAATTGCCTTTAGTATAATACTTGTAGATGGTGTTACCTTACGTCGCAATAATCAAAACACTTATCATTATCGTACCGAATAAATACAACACGAAACTCTATGCTGCATTTCATGTAGTTGCTTCTCGCACTAATTTTATGATCAATTATTGCTGACAGAGATAGCGTCGTGTGGAGAATAATACTTGGGCTGTTGGAATTTAATTTTAATAACAAAAAAACTTCCTTTAAAAAGGATAATATACATGAAGATATGCAATAATCTTCAACGGTATCAGTTTGTAATTATTATGATTACAAGATTATTATTACTAATATATATATATATATATATATATATATATATATATATATATATATATATATATATATATATATATATAATATATATATATACTTACTGATATACTTTATATTTGTGCGAACCCCAAATAGGTATCTAAATAAATAATCGTGTTTCTGTCTTCATCGGGAAGATAATAATATGTAAACTAGTATAAAATTTGCGGTTTTGATTGTATGCTTTAACATACTATAAAGTTGATCGGATTAGCCTGATGTATTGCCTCATAATTTTAAATTATACATTTCCGAAAAAAAAATTCGAATCGAAAACAATTTTTACCTTGCGGAAAAAGCATTTATATGATTCTGTTCGAAGATATTTTGGGACCATATTAATATTATTATAAGGCTATCTAAACAACATCAGATCTCCATAATATTATTTTTGATTATGCCATAACATTAAATTCGGGACGAATAAATTAGTGTTGTGTATGTTCTACGAAGTTAAGATAATGTATCATAATATTATTATGTATCACAACAATAATTTCGTTTTGAAACAGGGTCAATAAACGTGTCTGAATTTATAAATAATATCATCGTAACCTAAAAATCATTAAAACTTCGTAAAACTACAGGAAATTGACATATCGACGCAGAAAAAACCCTTTGAAATAGTGTTTGAAGATTAGGCTCGTGGGAAGTGACGATCATATAGAATTGCCAAAGTGCATGTGTTATTTTAACCGAGAGCATAATCTAATAAACCGAATAAAAGTCAAAACAAATCCTGCAGGATTAAATTCTAAAATAAATAAATAAAATAACTCCAGAAAAAATTACATCATATTAATAAGGAAACCTGATTTATTTTTTTATTAATTTCTGATTAAATAATATAGACACATGCATGACAACAATAATTCATTTATAATTATTGAAGACAATATTAGCGATTCCTAAACGAAAATCTGAATCAGAAAAATCAGAAAAAGATTCGGTCACATCTAGGACTCGAACCCAGGACCCTTGCTTTGCCGGGGCACATGTTTTTTCGTTTAGAAATCGCTAATATTGTCTTCACTAATTAAATATTACAATTTGAGGTTTTACTCATTAAGTTATAAATAATTTATTTATTATTTTGTCAACCTTTTGATTCAAACTTTTTTTATCACTATACAGCAACTAAGAAAACGTATTTTTTTTTTGATCTTTCAGATATTGCTATTATTTTTATTGACTGAGCATAGCAAAGTCCTGTTTTAACTCGTCCATCTGATATTTCATTATTGTTACAATCTGGTTCAAGATGATGGCCGTTTAAATCACAGATCAAAAAATATTTTTAACGAATATAAGTATTTATTCTTCTGTATTATATACTTACTTCTTCAATAATTGCAAATTGGCATTGTGGCGTCCTTTAGAGTTAAATAAAACAAATCACTTTGAAAATACTAACGGTAGATTTCATACTAACTAATTAACTATCACGCCGTTTAACGGCAGGGGTAAGCAGAGAGTACGGACCGCCAAACAACTAAGTATTGGCAAACTCTTTTTGTGTTATTTACATTCACACACACTCTTCTGTTATTCTGACTCTTCTGGCCCGACTCAAGTATCTGGTTCATGTATCACTTGGGCCATGTCTTGCTCAGGTGTCCCCGACTTCCTTTACCATTCACATTCGCGTCATATATTTTGGCAGAACCCTTTTTTTTTTCAAAATAATATTTTTATATCGATGATTGTTTGGCATTAAATGTTGTGAGGCTAAAGGTTATGACAGTGGAAGGAGATGGAAAATATGAAGGTGGGAGAGTACCTGACCATTCAGATCTGGTCACCAAACACGGATAAAGCCATTTTAAGCAACGTTTGAATTATGAATGGTCACTCTGGAACGTGCCACAAGTATACTATATTTTAAATGAATGAATTGTGAAAAAACATAAATTTATGAAAATTAAATTTGCTTGCGCACGCTGGGATTTGAACCTGTGACATTCGGCTTGCTGGTCGATAGGTAACTCCTCGACCACCGTCATGACGGATTTATATTTTTTTATAATAACTTTTTCTCATATTAATGGATTCGTTGTGTGACAGTTGTAGTTCGCTTCATTTCCACGGTAAAGTCGTTTATTATCTAATCTGGCATTCTTTCTGTTTCTTATGCCTTGCCTTACAAGCAATTAAGTCTGGACGTTTTACGAGCTGTGGCTCTATGATTCCGGCGGTGGGCGGAGGCAGCGGCCCGCTAAGAGCCCGCTACCGCCGCAGTACATCACCCGACGGGGAGCGCTCCCGTAACACGATACTGCACCGTCTCATATTATTTTTTCTGTTTTATACCGATCGCTATCCTCTCGATAAGATGGAAACGAAATGGAAATTCATATTTATACGTTTATTGTGATGTCAGCGCATAATTTACACGCTAAAATAAAGGATGTTATGAGTATCAGACAATGCATCATATTATCATATCAAACAATGCCACGAGCAAGTAATACGTTTCGAGCAAACATATATCGCTCTCGAAAAATGATATGAAGCTAAATGCAATAGTATCTAGCGATGTTGTTATCTGTACTCAAATTTGTAAGTTTGGTGAAGCATGGTTAATATTGGAATTTTATGGTTCACATATATGTAATTTAATGGTTAGTATTTATATTTATAGAATTTGATGGTAAATATTTTTTTCCATTCGCTCCTCACTTCCTGAGGAACAAAAATTCCATCAGGCCTTATTTAATATTTTGGGATTCTATGTGGAGGGTTTTTTTTAGGGAAAGAAAGGTGTAGAAGTAAAAAAATAGATGGAAAAAAAATGAGGGGTGGGTAGGAATCTGGGTGTCAATATTTCCAGGAGTTAGAGACGTATAAATCCATCCCTCCCACTGCGGCGCAAGGTGATGGGTCGAGAGAGTCCGGCTGGAGAAGTCAAAAGGTCTCCAACAACCAGCCTCTTCCGATCCGGTCCGCCACGCAATAGGCGGGCAAAAGCATCCGATCAGACCTAGACAAATCTCACCACATGAACCTTGGCACTCTCGCTCACCAAACGTCAACGTGTTGGTTATTTAATAAATGGTACCTGGGGCGGCGGTACCCATACCAGCCTACCAAATTCATTTTGGCAAACATACATAATTGTTTATGTTGTTACCGTTCAATAAAGTTAAAAATGATTATGTTAAACAAAATCACCAAACTTCTGATGTTTTTCAACCTAAGATTTATGGTTATGCGCCCCTGAAGCCGGTCTGCTCATTAGGTACATCACTACTGTAAAGCGTATCACATTTGTACGTCGCACACTAACTCTGTGTGAAACTTGGTACCTACTACGGTAATTATTTATAATAAATACATAACACAATATGGCGTACGAAGTAATGCACCAATTTCACCAAAGTAGCACTAAATCAGGTACTATGTATTTATATTCATAGTTTATATTTCTATCTATATATATAGTTATTGTTTTTACATTTTAGCAGTAGTTCAAGAAATGAGCGCGGTATATATTCGTATTGCCGTATAATATAATTTGTTCTGAATTCATGTTTTAATTCAGTGAAAACAATCATGCACATAATTTATTACACATTCTAGTTACAACGCTTACCTCATACTCTGTAAATTTTAATATTTTATGTTACCAGGTTAATTCGGTAAATCCGATTATAATATATGCTACCAGATTAATTTTTTCTACTTCTCACAAAACAATGTAGGTGTACTTATATTTATTATATACATTTTCTTTATTACACAACTTAATTTCAGAGAAAAATGAAACTTTTTTTTGGTTTTTGTTATGTAATTATGTACATTTCAGTAATAATATGAACTAAACATGTCAATTTGTCTGTCCTAGAACGGGAAACTTTCCTAGTTGGACAGGCAAAGCATCCAATATGTAATATGTACTTTCTTTTGATAAATAAAAAAAAAATAAAAAAAAATAATAATAAAAAAAAAAAATAAAAATAAAAAAAAATTGTCATCAAGCGGGTAACAATTATCATAAGTAGATACACAATTTAATTTTCTAAATCATAACGATTATTTATTTTATTTTAATAACAATTCTAATTATATACACTATTGACCAACAAATATACAGTAAGTTGACCAGTATTAAACAGCTAGTAGTCAAAATGCCTAAAGCTGCATTCAGATTCAAAATATAGGACAGCGTGCTAAAAGTATCCCGTTCTGAATGAGGCCTTACATTGCCATCACTGCACGATTATTAGGATATTTTAATATTATGAGTCACTTAGGTATGTAACTAAAATTCATCTAAATTAGCATATTCAAAAATGTAATATTTATTTTATAAAGGCTTTGATGGCCAGAATCTTTGGTGTGCGAGCCGACAATATTAAAAACTGTTTGTTGAATATGACTATACTATACCTAGGTATGTGTGCTTTTCATCTTGTTTGTGAGAAAATCACCTAAAGGACGCTATATATTCAGTTCAGATCGGTGCCGATTAATCGACATTTATTGGAAATGTAATGTATCCAGTATCATACAACAAAAGCAATATCTGTAGTTATTGTAATTAATTTTCTAAATAATTTTACTATATGCTTTACATTACCTAACTCACTACGTGTAACCTGTTCTGAGGTAGGCGACAGGAACGTACATAAAAAACTTATTGAAAAATTAAATCGTTTTTAATTTAGATCTGTGATAAAGAATAATTAAGAAAAGTATTTATTGGATAAAAGAAGAATAAATTTATTTAAATAAGAAAAATATTAGATAATATGTTGAAATAAATTGATATAAATTGAACAAGCAGGACATTACCATTTGCAATGCACGAAGAATATCAATTATTTATTATTTATTAGTCAGACTTTATTCAGATTTATTTTCAGACCGATGCTCACGGATTCAAGCTTTCGGACTCACCAATAAAATATTTTCAAAAAAAGGTTTGAAAAAATATTATTGTTTTTCCATAAAATTAACGGTAAGCACCAGATTTTATTATTTTAGGCTAACTGAGATTTAAGTTATACTTTTTTTCAGAATGAATTAAAATAATCTCAGCGGAACGGTCAATTTTCTAGGGTGAATTCGATCGTAGGTTCGTCCAATACGCCAGGCCGCGGGCAAAATATTTATTTTACACGACTTCTTCACTTACGTCGTTATGATTCTGAATTTATTTTAAGGTATTGTGTAGTCTTAAGACTGACTCGTGAAATAATAAATTACCTACATATATGTAATCTGCAAGGAAGTAAAAATATGTTTTAAGAAATTAATAACCTTTAAAATAATACAAATATAAGATTGAATTGTATAAACCAGAACTCAAAGTCTTTGCAACTTTGGCACAATTCATAAGTTCAACTAAGCTCATGGGTGTGTGCCATCAAAATCTATTTACTTCAGTTGATACGTAGGAAAACACCTAAATCTATTTTAAAAATGCTTATTGGAAGTCACACGCTTATTTATTATAAAGGTACTTAATTACTTTAGCTCGTTGAGTAAACAAAATATGAAGCGCATTACATGACGCGGTAAAAATATGTTGTCATGATAAATAATTGAAATGGTTGTCGCGCCCTTAAGCAAAGTAACCCTTTAACTCGGCCACGCCTAAATAATAAAACAGGGGATGGTATTTTTAATGCCTGATTTAAATTCAAGCATTAAAAGCCATCTGGAGCCCCACTCATCGATTATCTAAGTGAGTGTGTGTGTTATTTAATTTGTTAATATTTTTATGGTTTCTGAAGTATTTCATAGTGGGGGTCGAACGATTTTAAACTGTAGACAGATACTGACTATTTCATACGCACAAAGAAAATTGACTAATTAGTATTTTATCTTTTTACGTGTAGCAAACACTTTGTGGATATCCATAATTATTATATAGTAGTAGAAGATTTTAAAATTTTGTAAGGTTATTCGTAACCCGGGAATGTTTATCTTTCTTTTAAAAATAAAATTAAAATATAAGACTTGCCCCTCGACCACGGAGTCCGTCAAACATACCAAGAAACATTTTTACCATTTATTACATCTTCTTTTGATAAATACGGCCCCTACAATTCAGCGTGAATGTACCAATTGGTTTAGTAATAGTTACCGGCAGTGCATTATAATTTTGTTTTCCTTTGTAAACAGTTTTTTAATTTATTTTTATATTGGCTTTGTCTTTTTTTTGGTAGTATAATTTCAATGCACGTCCTTATGTTATGTCTGTGAATGTCCTTGTTGTATATAATTTAGTTCAAAAATATATTAATTACCGGTTATTTATTATTTTAAGTATAAATATCAACGCGTTCAAGGTCAGCATTAGATTCAATTTTATGAAAAAATTATATTCACGTTATAGTGTGAAAACTCAAAATGACAAGACATAATTATTGTGTTACGGTCTAACCCTTTGCCTTACCCTATAGATAAATGGGATGAAGATTACTAGTTGTATATACATAGGTCAACAACATTGTCCAAATCTGAGGTACCTAGATTTTCTCAAAATATTTAAACTTGTGCTTTTTACTCACCTGAAATAATTACAATATAAATAAAATTTATTTGGACCCATAGACGTTTTTCACATTGCATTCCCAGTGTACGTACGCATAGGTAACAGCTTAAAGGTACAATAATCTAAACCCTTTTCAACTTTTTATCTTGATGGATTTATTTTTCCGGTGAAGAACGAACATGCAAGCTTTTAATACAATTAAATACTTGGGTAATTAATCACACGGCGTTCTATAAATAATTAAAGCAAGATTAATGTTGCCTCAGGAGTGAACAGACTAATTTTATTCTGAGCTCTAACAGATTTTGCTGAAATATGAATAACCTTTTGGGATTTGATGGTAAATATTATGAGTTTTGTATCCAGTGGGTAAGATGCTCGACTAGTGGTAGAACAAGTTGGGTTTGAATTCTATAGCGGGTACCATACTTTGAGGTTCACCACATCCTCAATTATACAGCTGGTATCACACAGATATACGAAAATTTTCAGAACCTACAAAAAATTATGCAATTATGGAGAAAATTAGATAAATGTACAAAATATTCTACAAAAGGTGTAAAAATTAACTAACTTATAAACCATGTGAATAAAACATTACATTTTGGATTACCCTCGTATATACAGGATGTTAAGGGACGTACTTGCCTTACTTCAACCAATGATTCCTTGCATTATTTGGAGTAAAAAATGCAGATTAATTTTTTATCTGGCGATATTTAAAAAAAATTAAAACATTAAAAATCTATAATAATAATAATATTCGGCTAATTTATATAGCGCAATTTTTGTGAAAAATTACCTCAAGGGCGCTGTACAAATATATATTAAATAATTAATACTAGAACTACTGACATAAAACTAGTGACTTAAATCTAAGACTTATATGCAGTGACTTACGACTAAGGCCAATAACTACTATCTTAATGACATATATATTTACAAATGTAGAAACATAAAACCAACATTTTCATTAACAATTTAATTTTACTAGGGACAGAAGAAGAAGGAAGTTCTATGATATTAAGGTGTTTTTATAATTAATTTTTGAACACGGGTTGCGAAATAGGTATAGGACAGTTAGAATCAGGGGAGAGGTTTGTCGGTTACTAGGCCGAGTGAACAGTGACAGGTGGAAGAAATAAATTGTTTGGATTTGATTGAAAAAATTGAAAAACAAAATTATATCAAAAAAGTCACCGGATTCCAAAATTTCGTGACTATTTAATGTCAGGAATCACTGGTTGTCGAGTACATCCCTTAACACTGTGTATGTAGATAGAAATAAGCAATATTTATTACGAAAGAGAACATATATTATTTTTTTTAAAAGACAACTGAAGAGGTAGCCATTGATAGGTAATATGTATAGGAGGAAGACAACAAAAAATATTTTTATAATAACAAAGAAATAGTAAATTCAACGCCGTAACAAACACATAATAGGACCATGTAAGAGTTTTATACATTTAACAGTGATGCTTTTATGTTTAATTCTATGCTACATTCATTACAGAGAAATATATATCACATTGTAATGAACTACACAATATTTAGTTAATCACATAATATAATTAAACTGAGAAGCTAAACAATATAACACAAGTATCCGTTATATCACGTGAGAGGGGAGTTAATACGTGGCAGGTTGGTGATGGATTACAGGGAAAAAGTTAATAATAGGATATGGTATATTGTGTTTTTGGTTAGATAAATTTATTTGATTATTGAGTAGGTAATCTATCAATTTTAAATTTAAAGATATACTTATTTCCAATGGTTTTAAACCGTGAGCTTTTAAGTTATTTATAAAATACGTACTCGAATTTTGAAAAACGTTGAAAAATGTCTTCACAAGTTTTGAAACTGCACCTATTTTTAGAAATTTTGGTAATTTATATTTCTTTTTCAGTTTGGTGAATTTTGTCACTGGTAACCGCATACATTTGTTTAATTACAAGTATAAAATTTACAAAAAACAACATTCATGAGTTGGCAGACTACAAAATGATATTCAGGTGCATTTTGTAGTGCTGAAACTTACATAACACAAAATTATTTAAATAAACAAATGGTTACAGTCATATACTGTAAGCAAAACATCATTTAGAGATGTTCAAATTCAAATATGACTATTTTATTTTTGTTGTTTGTTTTTGGGGTGTTATGCCGTGTTGCGCCAACTCCTTCTTTAGCCGACGTTTCGGACAGCGTTGCAGTGTCCATCATCAGGGCAGATCCGGTAGATCCGAAGATATGGATTAACATCTTCGGATCTACCGGATCTGCCCTGATGATGGAAACTGCAACGCTGTCCGAAACGTCGGCTAAAGAAGGAGTTAGCGCAACACGGCATAACACCCCAAAAACAAACAACAAAAATGCTTTTGGCCGTGAAAATCTAAAAACTTACATGATTATTTTAGAAAATTATTAAATTAAAGAAAAGTCTAAGTTGAAAGGCTTTACTAGTTTTACAAAAGAAATACTATAACTGTCAGTATGGCTAGACACTGAACATTTTTAAGCCCACACATTCCCACTAAATCATTCGATATGAGTTCACATTTGATTCAAACTGTAAACAAAGCTTTTAATTTAGAATGATTGATTTTAGCTTGGTCTGAAATCAAAAATGGTTGAATGAAATTATTTCAACATTTTCATAGTAAAAACCTCCATTTGTAATTAGTAAAACTGTCAAACCAAAGACTTGAAATAGAAAAAGTAATCAAGAAATTAAACCCAGGACCTCAACCTTGCTGGGACTAATCCGAACATATCTCCTTAAGAAAACCTTAAGATATTGAAAATAATGTTGGTAGTTCTTAGTCAAAGTATGATAAAGTTAAATATGACCGAAGGGGTTAGGGTCGGATTAGCTCAGTGGTAGGACAAATTCCTAGATGCGAACGAATGTTTTCTCTGTAGAAAATTTTCGTTTGAGAGTCGCTGATGCTGTCTTTAAAACTATTTATTTAATTTTACCCGACTGAAAGTTTTGTCAGTTTTTAATAAATATTTTCAAACTCCTAAAATAGGAAAGGTTATCCAGCAGACAGAAATAGCGCTAAAACTAAATGAAAATATCTTTCAGTCTGGAAACATTAAAGTTTTAAGATCGGAAAATTTGTTAAATTTAATGAACCGTCCATCATTTAAAGCTTCAGGGCTATTTCAGAACTACGACGTTACGAGTCGGCACCTAAACAAAACTTAATACGTAAAAACACTATGTTTAACGTTCCAACGTGAATGAATATTTGAAAAATCAGCTATTAAAAGCATACAATCCGTCATTAAATCAACATGCCGCAGACTATTTAGTATTACTATCATGTCCTGTAAATAAATATTCAACAAGCAGGTGAGATGCATATTTTTTACATCCGAGACCGATAGTGCTTATTTTTCGCGTAGTCTGGCGGAACAGGGGGCCGATCATATACAGGACTGGGTAGGACTGTAGGGAGTACGGTAGGTGCCTTGAACATTCCTTGAGGACCTATGGACATTCCGATGCATTTCAAAACAGCCAGGAAGCAAAAAGAAGGAATGGGTACCAAGGGTGTATCTAACCGACGATGTGCTATGCAATGATCAGAGGCAAACTTAAACATATTAATAATTCTTAGAAAAACAAGACTTTACAATAATTTTCTTTTTTTCTAGTTCCTTTCTTTGTGAAAGTTTTATTTATTTTAAAATTGTATTCCACGTAAAAATATCTTCTCTGGTACAACAGTTCTGAAGGTATATTGTGTAGACGGCTTTATATTATTTCAAGTACCATAATTACCATTTGAAATATGAATATTTTTAATTATTTGAACCATGTACTGACTACGACTACATTATTATTTTCGCACTGTAAAACATGAATAGAATAAATGTATTAAATACACTTCACGGACCTCCACGGAAAAAGTATTTTCCCGAGTAAAATTATTGCGCTTTTATTGTTATTCTTAAGAAAATCATATGAAATTTAATTATATTCTGTTATTTTTAACTTACATAGTTACACTAAAAATAATCCCATTATGGTTCTGACATTGTATAAAAATTATCCGATTATGGTTCTGGCCTTATGTAAAAAAAACAACACATCTGCAATTGTGAGTTAATATGCTACATTTCTTTGTTGACATATAAATGAGGCAACTGTTGGCGATTTTGCTGCAATAAATAAATAATACGTATTTAAAAAAGTGACTTGAAAAAAATGAAAGGGTTAATACCCCGGCGGTAAGATTTTATTCAATAAAAATTGGACTGATTATGTTTGAAATCCTCTCCTGCTACAGTGCACCTTGAAAATTCCATACATTTTGTAAATTAGTATACAAGGTATACAGCAAGCCGAACAAACCGAGGATCGTTTGTTTTATCCGTTGTGTTTTTTTTTCCTTCGGCGGTGACTTTCCGATAGTTGGGACACAAGAAACCATTTTATATGTCGATAATTTCACGGGGGCAAGATATGCAGGGGAGCGTATCGATAAAGCTAATTGACGAGAAATCTCGTGCATATAAAGCGGCCACATTGTTACTTATAGTGATATACTACGAAGAAATTCAGAGCAAACATTCTGAATATCTCATTGTATATTCTATAATTGTACTCCGCTGGCCTCAACCATATTCTGTCGATATGTATCCGAAAACTTAAAATTGTTTTTGAACGGTGATGAACAGCCCCCTTAAAATTTTATTATTAGAAATAAATATAGGTTTTTTTAAATATTGAAATTTTGATTTATGGCTAACTTACTTAAACTATTTTTGTAACTCAAATTACTGATAACGAAAATATATATATATATAAAAAAAACAAACTTATTTTATTAGACAAATATATTACAAACGTAATGTTGCTTCACTTTTTTGTAGTTTTATATAAAAATTCACGAAGTCTCAAAAATATTCATCAGATTGCTGTTGGAACCTTTGGTTTCGTAAATACGCACTTTTTATTTTTTCTGTACTTAACTTCTAGATTTGAATATAAAGCGTTGTATTTTCTCTTTCTACACCGCTTACATCACATTTCTCACCACAACAGTAAGACAAAAAAGGGTTAAACCTATTTATTAACTATCGGTACCAACATAATATGTTACTTCTAAGAAAATACATACTGAAGTGGAAATGAACACTTTGAAGAGAATTTTAACAATTCATCATATTTCGAAGTTGATTTTCAAGATCGGTGAAGTTTCCATTCATGTTCTGTTCACAGAATTAGAACAATTCATCAAATTACTAAATCGATTTTCAAGATCTGTGAAGTTTATATTCAAGTTCTATTATTATATTACTACAGGCCAGTTGTTGAACAACACTGAAATATTTTTATAACTTTAATAGAAATTTTACAGAATTTGAAAATGAACTTTGAAATTTGATAAATTGTTCAAATTCTGTGAAATAATCCATCCTAAGTTTCAGTTGTTTCGCAGAAATTCAAATGAAAAATTGTAATCAAATGGCCACTCTGTGTGATTTTTTTGATTCCTTTGAAAGGTCCCCGTTAAACGCCGATACTACGTGCGTTTTAACTTTCTATCAAATTGTAATGAGCTGACAAGCTTAACAACATGTCAGTTGTCTTTTTCTGCTGATCACACTGTGAAAAATTGGAAACAAACTTGAATTGGAATTTAACGGAAACCTTTCAACTGTCAAAAAAACCAAAAAGCGTTAAATGGCTACTTGATGACAATGATACATTTGATTTTTTGCGAGACAACTGGGTCTACTATAAATTGGTATTTGTACTTTTTCAAATATTTTTCTACCATTATTTTATAATATAATATTTTAATACGAATCTTTGCAAACACTTACAATCTTCTAATAGAACTATGAATTTATATAAGCGGTTTCACAATCGCTTTGTTCCAGTTATATCGTATCTTTCGGCACTATAGATGGACAAGTTTTAAATAATATCAACAATGGTTATCGTTTGCATCTAGTAATAATATTTGGTTTTTAAAAAAATTAAGTATTCAAAAAGTACTCATCTTTGACACAATTTATGTTGTACTGTTTTTGTAACTTGAAGCTAAAACATAAATATCTACCTACCCACATTTATTTGTTATTATATACATTTTCACTGACATTTTCAATTCTTACCTACAGAGATCAGCTTTTCTTTTAAATCGGTATGTTAATCAATATGTATGTACTTAGTCAAATCAAGGATTAGTTAAACTTAAAATAAATATCTGGCGTTTCATCTGACTACTCCTACTATGAATTGGTGTGATGTTCTTCTCACTTTCCCATAATGTATTTCCAAGATCAGGTGTTCTGAGACCGGGTTTTAAGTAACCTCTTCCTTTCACCTGGCAATGACTCCTACCATTTCTACTATCTTACTATATAACAAATAGCTAAGTAGCCATATCAATGCTAAAAACGACCACGTCTCATCACCACTACTTGTGATTAGATGTGAGATGGTACAATATATTATTGTCCAAAAACAAAATAAGTGTAACCGAAACTTTGAAATATGAATAATTCAAAAAATAAATTAGCTCTCAGAAATTTGATAATGATATATTGTTCCCTAAATGTATTTTTACTTAATATATAGGAACTATCTAGCATTACGATGAATTGTTTATATATTTATAAATATATATTGTTGTATTGTATTTATAATAACTACTTCTATTGTTCTCTTTTATGTATTTTATATATTTTTTTTTATCTATGTATATTCTGTATTTATATGTAAAACAATTGTTATTCTTTTGTAAAAGCCGCTATAATCGGCGTTAATAAATAAATAAATAAATTACAAAAAAACTTGGCTTTTGTTTTAATTATTTTTGAAAATAATTCTCTAAAATGATGAATATTGAATTACGTTTGCAGTAAATTTGAATATTAAAATATGTTAAATTACGTTAGTAGTAATTTATCGAATTTATAAATATTGTTTACACATCACCTTTTACGCATTATTTTCTATTTGTATTTAAATGCTTCTCCAATAAACATTAACTCACCTTATGGAGTAGTAGAATAATTAGTAAAAACATTATATAATTTTGCATAATGTTTTATAATTTAAAATGTTACAATATTTTAGTGATAAATATAAAAATAAAATAAAATAAAATAGTTCGTCGACCTTGTTGTATGTCCCCTAAACTGTATTGACAACCTCAAATAATTTATCTGAGAAAAAGTAATAACTTCAACCAAATCGTTTGATTTATCGAAATGATTCAATAATCTATTTCATTAAACATTTCCCTTCCTGTAGCGTAGGTCCAGTAGGCGGTGAGCGTGATTTGAGCCCATTATATGTTCACAGTACATTTTTATTATTCCTCGTAGCTTGCATACATGAATCTGTGCTTGAATAATCAGTTATTTATTAACATTAACTGGATTTCAAAAAGTAAACAAGGTCTGAATAAAATACTTGGTTTGAGAACTTAAAAAGCTAACATATATTTGAAATAAAATGGCTTTCGTGCAGGCAATGTTTGAATTTCAAGTAAAATTCAAATTTTTCAAGTAAACTATTTGCTGAGGTAATTGCACTGATAAAATTTACCTATTCTTTAAATTCTCGATATGTTCTTTAGTCGGGTACAATTGAATCAAGTCGAAATCGTTTGTGTGGTGTGTACTGTAATTTAAAGTAAATAATATATAACCGAGATTTAATAGAAACACAAAGATAAAAACTATTTAGTGTGCGGTTTTTTAAAGTCACATTTCAAAAAAAATATTTGACCAACTATACCTCAAGTAGCAAAGTTAGTCAAATGTTGCAATTTGATGGAAGTACCCTCCCTAATAAAAGCTGCATTGAAATGCTTGGAGTAAGTCAGAGCAAATCTGGCTTCCAAAAAAATGGGCGTCTTGTACAGAGCTAGCAGATTTTTTATTAGTGACCAGCTGCTCACCTTGTTCAAATCTCAAGTACTCCCACCAACTTGATTTGGGAACCACCTTTGAGCTGAAGCCCCATATTAATTTATAAACCTAATTGATTCTGCAAAGGAGGGCAGTCCGCCTGATTGACATTGCTGTGTTAACAGACCGATTGCCATATCTAATGCACAGACGCAATGTGGGCATGCTGAGTCTGTTCCATAGGTATTTTAATGGAGCCTGGTAAGGAGCAAGTGCACGTGAGTGAAACTCGACGTCCACGAGTGGAACACCCGTTCGCAGTTTTTTTTTTTTTTTTTGTATTAGGCAATTCACCCTAAAGAGAGTGCTTTGTGCAGTTGATGGTGGCTTCTTCGACTCGATTTTTTGTATGAAACATGTGGAACGAGTAACCGGCATCTGTTTTTTTCTCCTTTATTAAATTCGGGCCACTTCAAGACCAGCATTTATAAATCCCTCTCTACGGCCCCTACTTTTACCTGCCTCTCTGCTCTTGTGAGGTGTCGCACAAAAATAAATAAAAAAGTTAGGTACTCGAAACAATACCTGTATTTATTTGTTTTTTTTTATATATATTACGTCGTGTCCTTTCCATATCACTCTCTTAAAAAATCTAAGTAAAAAAAATAATTTCATTAATTCTAAGCTTATCGCTAAATGTGTCGATATAATATTGTGTGGCTTAATATTGTATAAAAAATCAGTGTTAAAAATATATACACACAAAAATTTTATTTAAATTTATTTTCTTAAAATATTAAAAAGTCCGATGTTGAACAACTTAAGTCCAATGTTAAACCACTAAATATAACTCAAAAATTGATCCTTAAAGTGATGTACAAAAAAAATTCTGCTATCCATCCAACCAACTTTATAAGGAATGTAATATTATGTGCATAAAACAGCTATATATCACTCAAATACTTTGTCCATTTTTTATCAATATTAAATTTGCTGAAAGAACACAACAAATTCGGACAACTAGAATTAGCTCTACATTGAACTTTGTGGCGGTACATACTAAAACTTCTTTTGGTCAAAGAAATTATTTATATCAGGAACCACTTATGTTTAATATTCTTCCAAATCATATTAAGTCTACCAATTCTTTAGTTAAATTTAAAAAGTTAATTAAGGTTTATTTATTGACAGACGATTGTTTTCATATTTTTTCATCCTTGTCCTTTAAATAATAAGATTTTATATAAGATCCATTTGCTAAAAACTGAATGTCACACTATTTGTCTTTATTATCTACTTTGATTCTTCTTTTGAATAATGATTAATGATTAGTTATGGTTCAAATATTGTTACAATATACTGTCAAATTACCCATCTAATACTCATTTTTTCTTTAATTTTGAAATATTTTGTGTCTTTATGTAGAATTACTTTATGTTTCTGATACTCTTATGTTTGCTTCACTCAAATGTAAATTGTTAACCTCGATACAGGCTTAGTCCTAGTGAGGTTGATTTTTATGTGAGATGCAATAAATAAAAAATAAAAATAAATTAATGTATTTAGCGTATAGCCATATGTTATTCTGTATATATATGATCATAATTTTAAAGTTTATTTGTATGGTAGTATTCCTAAAATTATTTGATGTCAAAAACTCAAGACGACACTAACCACGAGTTATTCTCAATTAGAGAGGTATTAATTAACAGTTTGGAACATATTTTATATACTTACCACTATGCAGATCATTTTAAATAAAATACTATTTTACAATTTTTCCAATTTTCCTGATATTAACCCTCTGTCTGCTGCACACTCACTGATGTTCTTACTTACTTCTATCAATATGTGTTATTTTTCATCACTCCGTTAATAAAAATAAAATAATTGAATAAAATAATTTTTTGCAACGAGAGTTCTTTATCTAAGCTTTATCAGCGCCAACGTCTTCATATTTGCTTTGTGTTTTAAATATTGTGATAATTTTCGTAAACCGAAAAGATTGGAGCAGATGGATTCCTAACACTTTTATATATTTGCGATTCATAGAATAAAATTCTACTGAGGTTTTTAGTCTCGTCAAAGTATGTAAGTTAGTTGGCTTTTTATTATTAGTTATTTTCGAAGAACGAGAGATGAGTTGAGGTTATTACCAAAGTTTGAAGAACAAAAAAATAATAAACCGGTATAAACACTACCAACATTATTTAATAATTGTCTGTTTTTGTTTCTGCGTTTGCTCTAAGTAAATTTTACTACAAATGTGCAGTCACATACTAGATCATACTAAAAGGACTAAAACACAAAAAATATAGAAATAGATATTTATATTAAAAACAAATATAAAATGATATCGCAATGAAATTAAAGCAAGCTAGAGGTCAAGTAATTACTTTTCGGAGAAAAATGGAACAGTTACAGTTTTCTTGAAAGCCTTTACCATTAAAGCACATACTCAATCCATAAATTAATAACTTTCCCCTACCTTCCTACCTACCCTAAAACGTCTCAGGATTCTAAAGCAATCTGCCAATTTCACACAGCTATAAACTGTACAGTTTGAGATGCAAACTTTAAAACCTTTCAGATAATGTTTTCGTTCCCTTATTAAATACCAGCATATTTCTCTTCTGTTTTTTTTTTTAATTTTGATCGGTGTAAGAGCAGTGTAAAAACATTATACTTACTATTTATCACCAAATAGGAAAACTTCTTTGTTTTTACCGATGGATGTATCTAATTCTATTATAGTGGCCCGGGTAGACGTTGTCCTGCCACAGAACGCCTTCTATGTATACCGCATTTTATATTTACCTCATTTTATGTAGACCGCCTTTGAATCATATGACCTGTCCAAAAATGGAGATGGACAGGTCATATGATCCGAGACCCACAAGAGAAATGGTGTAAAAATGTCACTGACTGGTATCCCAGAGATGGCAAGAGAAGTAGAGGACGTCAACACATGAGATGGGAAAACGACCTAAAACTCACGGCTGGACATCAATGGAGAAGAGTAGCGCGTGACAGGTCCCAATGGAAATTGTTAGAGGAGGCCTATGCCAAGAGGCAAACTGAGCTTCGGGATATATTATAATAAACAAAACATTTCTAATATTAATGTACCTAACAGAAGTTCAGAATAAAAGGCTTATTATTATTATTATTATATGCAGACCGCCTTTTATCTGTTGTCGGATATTTTCTGCATTCGACAAATATAGAATATATGCTCGAGTAACATCCATCGTAGATATTGTTTTGACGTTTAATTTGATATCGATCATTTCAGCAGATTGTGATTATCGTTCAGTACGATGGAAAATAAGTAAAAATGCAACCGGTACCCATCTATTCTCTTAAAGCTGCCTTGAAGTATATGTCTTTCACATTGTGGCCGATTGCTGTACGAATACAATCAATAGAAAACACTTTTAACATAATTTTTTTCAATTTCTATTTAGCTCATATTAAAGTGTAATAAATAAAATGAAAAATCGTAATTAACAGTGAAAATAAATTAAATTTTGCAAATGATGTAAATAAAAACTGATTCTTAAGTCTAAACAATATTGTTGTTTTAAATTAAAGCAATGAATTTTAATTTAATGTAGCGCGATTTGGTGAACAATATTTTTTGGCAATCCATCTTTATTCAATATGAATAGATAAAGCTTACATAACTTAAAAATGAATTATCTTTTTTCCTATAAAAAATATAAAGCGATGTACAGAGTTAAAATTTGTTCGTTGAAAAAATTAAAAACAAATTTTAGATATCCTATATTTCAAATTGGAACCATCCATACACATTCACAAAATTTCTTTGAAGTTGTTGGGTTAGGTTAGGTTAGTTGACAGTGACACGTGATTTTTATGTATTAAGAACATTATGGTGCGTTCCATACCAACTCGATCTTTAAAATATCATAATATTTATAGTAGGTACCTACCTATCTATCCACTAAAGTATTTGTTTATTGTGATAAGAGTAGACATTATTTTCAGTAAAGTTGTCGAATAGGTGAATTCGTATAAATTAGAAATATTATCACTTCGTTCGAAACGAAAGAGATGAAAATAATTCAAAATGCATTGCCCTGAAGAAACAATTCAAACCAGAATCGAATTTCAAACGTGCCCGAAATTTAATTAACCGGAATTGGGATTTAATCTAAACACGAAACAGAATAATACAAAGAAATTCAAAAGAGGTAAAGGTCGCAATTGGGAATCGAATCCAGGATCTTTGTCTTAACGGGACAACGCCTTTAACCACTCGCTTTAACACTTCTTTAAAAAATATATTGATTAAAAAAAGTATTCCTAAATAAGTGGAATTGACCTGGTGTTTATTTCTTAATACGGCAAACTCTTCCCCATCTACTTCTTTCCAACCGTCTTAGTCTCATGAAATGCATCAAATTTTTATTTCGTGGACTTTGCCTGAATTTTATGCGAGTATCTACCTACTGCTCCCAGCCATCAGAAGGTAGTGGAAGGGGAAGGATATGGTGGGAGAGGAAGATGGGGAAGAAGACGAGAGAGAGGAAAGTCGAGATGTAACTTACCAATCAGATTTTGTCACCAAACACGGCTAAATCCATTTCAAACAATGTTTAACTTCTTGAATGGTGGTATTTCAACAGGGCGATATTCAAAGCATCAACCACTTTGGATTCATAAAAGAATGGTTTCAATAAATACGGTGAATTTTCTAATGATTTTTTTCTTATTTTTATGAATTTTATTGAACCGTGGAATATTTTTTGCCTGCATCGATGTAACTTTTTTTCATTTGCTAGCCACAAATAATCGAACACTGCGAAATGCGATGCGATGATTATAAAGCCCCAATGAATTATCGACTCTTGTGTGTCAGTTTTTACCCCGTGGCTACTGGAAAAACAGTATTGCTATACCAAACCAGATGAAGACTTTATCAAAGACCCTCTTCATTCGGGAGGCTTATGGAATCATCTATTGGAAATGATTTAGAATGAAATAATAATTCGAGATGCAATTTAAAATAAGCTATTAATCAAATTCATACAATTATTAAGATGTTCAGCTTTGATTATATATTGTGTTATAAATCTATCAACAGCTCGATATTAATTACGTAGTATATTCTTCTGCATTAAGAGCTTTCACCCGAGGACATGTTTCACAAAAAAGTTAACAGCTGTGATAAATCACTGACTCCATCTTCCATGCATAAATATATTTTTAATTTCATGTATCTATTATTAAAAAAATCTTTCAATACATGGTTATCTCTTGAAATTTAAAATGTGAATACAGCAATGCGTTAAAAAAAACCGAACGTTAGGAATCGATTATATTTTTAATAGATTATTTTATAGAATCTTGAGATCTGACAAATACTATTTTTAATTGATTTTAATTAACTTGATTCATAGAGAATTGTAGGAGCATGATCCATGACTGAAGAATGGACGATTAATATTACGTGTTCCTAACATTCAGTGAATTAAAAGCATCTAAGTGAATTGGGGTGACAGAAGTTTTTAAAGTCAAGTATTTTTTTTTACCGCCCAAGAGTCCCAGCTGCTCCCAACCGTCTAGAGCCAGTGAGATCATGGTATCTTCAATTGTGATATGTTGTGAGGCTGAAGATAGTGGAGAGGGGATTGAGATAAGAAAGAGGAAGGTGGTCTGGATCTGGTTATCAAACACGGCTACAGCCATTTAAACGTTTTAATTCTTATTATTACTTATTATTACTTAGGTACTCCAGGGCAATACTGAGAGTATATTTCACTCTGGACCGTGCCGCAAGTACCTACACTATATATTATTTTTGATTAAACAATACTTGCAACAGTTCTTGGTTTTAACACACTATGAGCGGGAATGGTATTTTTACATGCGCGGCCGACTGGTGCTTATCGGCGGGACGGGTAAAAATACCCTTTACGCCGGATCCACTTCAAAGGCGAGGAAGGAAAATTATTATCATTATTTCCCGTGACTATTTAATCTAAACGCTTGAAGACATTACAAACTACACACACATATAACAAAAAAAATATAAGCCGTTGTTTCTTTTATGTACACACCTCTTAAATTTCAAAGATTGTTTGTTAGTTGTACTGGGAATATGAGTACCTATTATATTTTTATGACGTGTTATAAATTCATTGGACCTCTCTTATGAGATAATCCCGAGGATGTTATTACAATAATCATTTCCTGAATGACTTTTCCCGGCACTCGTTACTTGTGAAGATAGAGTGGCGCTAATATACACGTGCTTTAGTTATGATATACAGAGTTACAAAACAGACGTGTTTTTTTATTGGAATTTATTTAATTGATATTTTCTTTTACCCTTCAAAAATGTCTTCAGATAATAACGAAAGTCATGAGGAAATATTCGCCGATAATTTGTCTGCCCATTCTGGTGAAGATTTAGCTGAAGCGATATATTTTTGCGCTATTCACGAAAAACTCCCGCTTTAGGCTAGAGTCTATTGTTTGAAGCGCCCGACTCCAATGTGTTCAAAAAACTGACGTAGTCAACCACTTTTTCATTAAAAGTTGAATGTTTTGATTATAATCTATAATACCATGTAATCTTTTTAGTATCAAACATAGGGTGTGATTTACAGAAAATAAGAAAATCATTGTATATTTGAAGCGTTGTAGTACGAAGCCCCTTTTGCTATAATATCGCGTGATTCGGGTTGATTTTAAGTGAATATTTATAAGATTTGCTTCATCCGTGATATTAATCATATTTTTTCTTTCCGATGCGCAGAGTGAAAATTCCAGAGGAAATTTGCTCCGGAAGTACCACCAGCCTTCTCGTAATCGACTCCGGATATTGCATTCAAAATGGCAATACAGCCTTATTTAATGGGGGTTGCAGAAAATTTCCTGAAAATTGCTGAATTTTCAATATATCTTCTTCCGCCGATGAAATAGTAAATCGCATTCTCAACGAGTTCTCAAAACGAAAAAGAAGCTCGATTTCGAAAACCTCACTTTAACAGTATTTCGGAGCTTTGAAACATACTTGTAGATAGATGATTTTAGTATCACCCCGGTGAGAGACCAAACATATAATACAATTGCTTGAAATTGGGGCAAATCTAAATAATCAAATACTTTCCAACCAATATTTTGGTAACTTACTCGTGCCCAATGTCAACACAAATCTTCACGAAAGATCAGCTCCTGCAATCTTTTTCACATTTTATTTATTAGAAAATCTTCAATCAAAATCAACAACCCTTGAAAATGATTTTTTTTTAATTTCTGTACCATATTTATCAAATAGATTTTAAAAAGTATAAAAGTTTGGGCAGTTGTAATTTTCGTTCTGTTAATTATTTATTTTCCGAAACCTAATCAAAATCATGATTCAGTTTTTAGATAAAAGAAAATAATTATCGTTTCGTTATTCCCTACTTTCAAAACCAACGTTCCCACGAAGTTGTTGCCTTTTGTTACACTGCTGTTTAAAATATAAATGCATTTAATGTTTCAGTTTTCCCAAGTCGAGGTCGACAAAGTTTAATGAGAAGTGTCTAAATTTATCTTAAAAGGAAATTACCGGGAAAACTAAATATTTGTACACTGCTTGATATAATGGAAAACAGCTGCTTAGCAAAACTTTTGTTTCTGTGCATTTCATTATATTCTTACAGAAGTGTAGGTTATTAAATCAGGTAAGTAAGCTTGAATTGAATGCTTTTCGATTACTATTTTTTAAATTATTAGTAGTTTATTACAAATTTATCATATTTTAAAATAATTTGGATGAATTAACATAGTTAAATATCAACCCAAATAAAAACAAAAACATAATTATATCATTTTTTGTTTGGGTAAAAAAGAATTTTCTGCAATTTATTTTAACTTTTGTTATTTTTATTTTTTTACATTAGCTCCACACGGGAGGCCCTGAGGTAAATGTGTACATAAATTCCTCTCAGGGTCTATGTCATTTTGGGGATGCTGTGCGGAGGATTTTTTAGGGAAGAAAGGAGAAGAAGTTCTGGGAAGGAAAATTGGGTGAAGGGTGGGTAGGAATCTAGGGGTCTGTGTGTAAAGGAGTGACGGACGTATATCCATCCCTCGCACTGAGGTGCAAGGCGATATTCCGAGAAAATCCCTCTGTGATCTTGCCTGACACGCAGTTGGTGGGAAGACGTATTCAACATCAAGACCCAGACAAACCTTACCCTATAAACTACGTAGCGAAGCACTTGGGTACCTATGGCAGAGGTGTTGGTTATCAAATAAATAGTTCCCGGGGCGGCTGTACCCATATCCGCCACCCAAATTGAAAAAATCTGTAAAATTATCTAAACGAGAAATAATGTACTTTTTAGAAAAAAAAACCCAAACTCTTTAGTTGAATGAACAGTTAAGTGAATAACAAAAAATATCTCGTTAGATTAAAAAAAATCATCAAAATTGAATAACATTGTAAAACTGCCTACTTCTCAGAGAAAATCCATTTATGGACCTAATCTAAAACTAATACGTAGTTCTGAATAACGCCCATCTATTCCAAAGAAATATTTCTCCACGTCCGTGAAATCTGAAATCACAAAAGAGACGTCATCTCAGGAAGACGAGTCCCCCAACTTTATGCCCCGCGAGGTCTGGCTTTAATATTTCCAAGTGTCAAAACTCCCAAGTTTAATCATAAGTCCCCTGTCTGCACCCTCTCTGTGCCCACTGTACTGTACAGTGTACCCAGTAACCAGTACCTAGTACCCACTGCTCACTATCATTACTCCGGACAGAACTGAATGTCTATATACTTCACTGAAGAATGATAATTAAAGTTGTCTAATTCATTTAAATAAATCTCTTAAAAAGTATTTAACAGTGGAATTAAATTGAAGCCGCCCTCCGTAATAATAAGGTACTTTGAATATATGGGCACTTATGTTGCATCGTAATTTGATATGAAAACATTTTATGACAACTTTATTTACGTGTACGTTACATTAGGTAACCTTGAATTTTGTCAATAAAATTGATCGATTCCGTAGCAAAATTTGGTATTTAAATTTTTAATGACTTATAATTAAGGAATAAAGGTAAGTAGATATAATTTACGCTAGTTTTTTTTACTTATAACGAGATTTTAATACTACTCCTCCATGAGCGTTAGCTTGTGGTTCAGTACAATATTATAATAATCGGGGGGGCTCAGTACAATATTGTTGTTATTTATCAGTAATTAATAATATTATAGATACACGTGTAAAATAATTATCGTCGCTCTTTAATGTTTTTTTTATGCAATTTGCAGCAATTTTTATTTTTTTACATATATCCACTCAGAAAGCCCCGAGGAAAAGAATCTCCCACGGCCAATGTATCGTTGGGGATGCTATTATCTTTTGAGGAGAGAAAGGAGTGAACATGGAGTTCGAAGGAGTAAACATGGGTTCATGTTGTAGGAGGTAGGTAACATACAAGCTGGCAAATCGTTTCACAGCCGAGCTGTTGAACTCAAGGACGAGTCGTAAAAACGTCTCGTTCTCGTATGACAAAATCTCAACCGTGTACAAATATTAAGCGCGTATGATAGCTTTATTAGTGAAATATTTTAGTAATTATTTAATGATCGAATTTTAGTAATACAGCTTAGGAATAATACAACTCTTCCCCACAATTTAGAAACAATAGGTTTTTAGTTACACGGTTTAGAAATTATTTTCTTTAGTACTTAACGATAATACCTCAAAAATAAATAACGATAATATGAAACACAGTTTAGAAGAGAAACGATTTAATGATACAATTTTGAAATAGCAAGAGTTTTAGTTTTCAGTTCAGAAATGCAGTTTTTGATGCGATCTTTCATAATGATCACTATCTCAATCTTAACTAATGGTTTTCTTGGTGGAAGGAGCTTTTGTTATTCAGTATAATTATTATGACTTCAAAAGTTACAGTAGTTTTCAAGAATTCTTTTATTTATGCTCCAGTATTCGAATAAGAGTTAAATGCAACTTTAAAAAAAAAGGGCTAAAGATGAACTTCTGCTTAGTTTCCCTGTACTTTTACAGCATAGCTGGGCTGTTTTTATTTTAATACATTTTTAATTCTTGCCGTGTTGGACGTCAGGAAACTATTTACCCTCCTTTGTTTACAAACTTAAGCAAATAAACTTTTCTTGCGAGAAATTTTTAACGTTGCAAACAGGCGGAAGAACACCACCGCCGGATGTTTATAGTTTATACTGTCTCAGCCAAGATGCACCAAGACGAAATGAAAGTACTTAATGGTTACTTTTTAACTATTAGTGAGGCATTTTCAGCTTCCTCATTAAGGTGAGTAGTTGATTAACATTGCAAAGATCTTTGTTACTTTGTTTTATTTTCCTTGATCTTTATGAAAATAACAATGAATTCCCAGACCTGATTTCAATATGTGTATATATATAGTTTTTAATTCAAGTAAAATATTAAATGTACTACATATATTAGCAATGACGGTTAGCGTGGTTAAGTGGTTACGATCAGTGGCTATTAGTTATTTCACAATGTTCTCAGAAAAAAACATTTTTTTTAAACTATTATACATTCATTTTTTAATAGATGAATTTTAAAAAAAATTTTGATTTGACTTAGGAATGAACTAAATTCCATTTGCGTAATTCACAAAACCTACATTAGTCCTATTTTTAAACCTTTAAATACTCTACGCTAGTTATATAATATTAAACCCGATTTTTTTAAATAATTCTTCCCGATGGCATAAAATCTTAAGAGTATTTTCATGCCATAAAATATGTTATTATTGAGACCATCGAGATTTACTTTATTTTTTATTTATTTATACGCCTAAAAAGGCTTGTACATAAGAGATTGTCAATATCATATAGGAAATGGAAACAGTGTGTTGATGAAATCCATTATAAAATAGTTAAAAAATAGTTCTATGAATACAGAAATATAAAACTGTGATTACAAGTAAAGTGAAAATAAAATGAAAAATAAAAACTCATTGTGATGCAATATTAGTAGAACGTAATAGTTACATTATTTTAATTTTAATTGTAAAAAAACGTCGAAGGATAGCGAAATGAAAGATTTCACATATCTGGTAGGGGAAATTTTTTTGTCCGAGCACATTAACAGTGAATATTTTCATGGTACGTAATATTAAAAATGCTCAGCAATCGCTGTTTAAAATGATGTGTTTATACACCCTGTATATAAGATCTTAGATATTTACAACGTCAATTTTTTCTAATACTTCCACTACCCATCCACACAATAATATCCACCATTTATCGATAACATCGTCTTTCTGACTTTATACGGGAAATTATTGATTGCTGAGTAGTAAAACAAAGAAATATCGTCAGTAAAAAAATAGATTTTATCTTTTTCATTAATCAGTTAAGAAATAGCAAAGACAATTTTTTTTAAATTTTTTTATTTTATTTATTCTTTAATATATTTGTTAAACAATGGTATAGTATATTGTCCTCCACGCTAGGAGTTCACCTGTGTTGTGGAGGACTTTTTCAATTGTAAAGTTATATAATTCTAAAATAATACAGTGGAGTTGGTTACACAGAGAAACAATAAAAATTTAAATATAAAATCGATTTTTCCATAGTTATAACAGTAGTTTTTCCATAGTTATTCCAAAAAAGTGAAATATAAAAAATTAAATATTAACAGGATTGTAGCCAGTTCCATATATAGTAAAATTAGTATTATAGACCAATGGAAACTCTGATGATCATTTGTTACCAACTTCTTTTTATAACTTCTTCATGTAAAATTGATGGTTTACCGTGTATTTTTCAATTGTACTTTTTGCCATTTTGAATAAATGATTCTACCTCCTACAACCAGAGTATAACGCGCTTAGATGTCAAAGTGATTGATTGATCTTCTCACTATACGGACTTAGCGTAGAAAGGAAGTCTTCAGACGGACAATCATTTATCATGTTAACGAAAATTTAGCAGCGCCTTCATTATCATACTGAATTTATCAATAACGAACGGTTTATTCAGAGATATCTAACAAATCATTATTACTTCTACTGGGGAATAAAAAACTAAGCGTCTGTAAAATAATTATGAAGATGCCTCGAGCTGATGTATTATGTTATCTGTGATTTGAAGAACGCGGATTCCAATTAAGCGTTCAGTAGCTACGTCACGAACTATGAATATTTGATATGTAAAAAATATATAATGTAATTATAATATGTTGATAGCAGGTGAGATACGTGAGAAATCACCGCAACATATTTAAAGAGTACGTTTCAAAATAATAAAAAAACTATTGATAGCGGCTTGATTTAAAATATTAGACTACGTAGTGCATCGCCTTAAGGGAAAATATAAAATTATTCTTAAACCGCTCGTTTACAGATTTTATTTGATAATTTTAAGAAAAAACACTTTTTCAAGTTAAGCTTCAAAATATTAAGGTGAATTGTTTGTTTAAGCCTGTACATACGCAATATGAATATGAATAGATAGTTTTGTCGGTATAAATATCAATTCTTAAAAAAAAACCTACAGAATAGTGTATTTATATGCCTTTCTTTAAAGAATTTAGTTTTTATAAGAAAGAAAGTATTTAATCATATTCATATGGGCTATTTACAGGCGCAAACAAATATTTTACATTAATATTTTAGAGCATGACTTGCAAAAGTGTTCCGTTTATGAACGAGCAGTTTATAGATACTTTAAAGTTTATCCTTAATTCAACATAACTAACTAACTAACCATCACGTTATTTCCCCGAATGGGTAGGCAGAGAGGACAGACCGCCAAACAACTCGGTCTTGACACACACTCCTTGGCTTATTCACATTTATACATCGTCTCATACATAGTCTTCTATTATTCTGAATCTTAACATGGCCCGACTCAAGTATCTGATTCACTTGGTGGTGCCATGTCTTCCTCGAGCGTCCCCGACTTCTGCTACCATTCACATTTGCATTATGTATACTCCTTACACTCCTTACTTCACTCATTCGCTCTACATGCCTAAACCATCTAAGCGTATCTTTCTTGATCTCACTCATTAAGCTTACATCAGCCTTGCACTCTTTGCGGATCTCTACATTTCTCACACGATCAGACATGGTTATACCACGCATACGCCTCAGGGATCTCATTTCAACTGCATTCATTTTACTTTCATCCTTTCTCTGCCAGCTCCATGACTCACTTCCTTACTTCATGGTAGGTACCAGAACTCCATTGTAGACTACTAGCTTCACATTTTCTGGCGACGGTATCCAAACGCGCTTCCCAAATTGAAAACCCAAACTTTTTCTAACACAGTGTCATTTTCATTTGGAGCTTTAAAATACAAATTTACTGTGAAAAAAGCAAGACGCCATTTTAATAGTTTTGTATGAAAACAACAGTGATGTTGAAACTCTCCGAAGCCTTCAAGTATAATAATAACGCACCATGTATTTTTATTATATTACGTGAATATATTATTACAATAAATTTTGAGAAGAGCCGTTTCCAAATAAATTTACGTATCGAGTACCATGCCTTCTAATGAACCTTTGTTACACACAAAAAAAAACAAATTTTGATAGTTGAAGGCGTCAGGTGATGATTAATGCAGTCCACCGGTCGAGTAGAGTAGGTACCACACAGGTAAACATGAGTCGCGGTTCGATAGCCACCTACGTGGACCGATACTGCCGGTTATTGGCCTAACAAATAATACCGAATTAATTACTCAGGGGACATAATCAATTATAATTGTAAACAGGAGGGGCCACCCTACTCGAATAGCTGGATGATCGCGATCGCTGTAAAGTGGTGTTGCCAAAATATAATGCTGCAATGATGAACGCAAACAATACATTATAATAGAGGACAATAATAAATTAATCAACACGCGAATTATAAATTGATTTAGTCTGTAAAGTAAAGCAATTCTTACCAAAGTTTACTATTCCCGTTTCGGAAAATCTAATGTTAAATTTAATTTTGATTCCCAAGTTTTGTTTTCGTTCTTTTCAATGAATGCATCAAAGGATAAAATAGTCATTTATTTCTCAAATATCAGCAGAATATAGTGAGTAAAAATAAGACGTCGAAATTCATGACTTTCTAGTGAAACAAAAAAAAAATTGTTGGTACATATAAAGTTTTTTTATTGGTAAATATTGTACTTAAAAATAATTCATGAGGCTCATATTTTAAATTAATTCCGACTAATTCTTAACGATAATATGTACATAAACGTATTTTTAAATTAATCTCTACGTATGTTAGTTATTTGTATTTAAGATAAAAACAGCACTTTACTCTTAAAATATTTTATGTAGAACGTATTGAAAATTTCACGAAACGTTTTTAACTAAAAAAAATTGCTAATCAAAAGATTTTATTTTTCTAGTCGATGAATTAGTCACTTCCCTAATAGGATTCCTCTAGAAACATCTGAGATTTTAGTTATACGTTTATCAGAAAAAAAATTAAACTCCATGGAAAGATCATTTTTCCAGGCTTGCTAACGAAAACTCGACCTTAGGTGGGGCGGCGTACAATATTGTTTGTAGACGAATTTGTGCCGAATATTGTTTGTACGCGAATACTGAATATTGTTTGTACATACCAGTTATTTCATTATGATTCCAACTTTATTTTATAGATTTGCAACGGCAAATGCAACCGTCCAATACACGAGATATATATTTGTGCATGGTTCTTTAATTACATCGTTAAGATTCCGATATTATTTTAGGGTATTGTCTCGTGGTGATAAAATATAATTTGTGTATGTGTGTGTTTTTTTAAACTCGCTCGATTATCCACTTTATCAATGCCTTGTTTTATAGTGAACGATAGCATACGAGAGATATTATTAAATTAGTATGATTAATAAAGACTTTAGATTGTTTTACTAACATAAAAAGGATCATTATGTTAGTAAAACAATCTAATAATAATTCATGATATATGATATACATAACAATTATTTTTTATCTTATTGGAAAGTATTAGTGGTAAGTTAAAGTAAGTCAACACATCTCACGGGGATCAGAATATTAAAATACCGATTTTATTAAACGTGTAGTGTAATTTCACATATTAAATTAATTAGGTCAATTGATTGAAATATGAATAAAGCAACCAACCTGATCCGAAGTGCAAAATACCAATAATCCATTTTAAATTCTGGTTAACGAAATAATATTTCGCTGTAAAGTCTCAACCACTTAGTAAAAAGAAGTCAACTCAATTAGTTGCATCACTTATATCCGTACACTCGCAGGACCACTTTGATGTTGTGCCATTCCGTGCCTGTTTTTCAGAACCATTTTATAATATGAAACACTCACATTCTTTGTTACTGGCTTCTCTTTCATCTACTCGCTTAAATAATAATACCCCACACGCAGAATGTTGCCATACGCTCACCTAAGGGATGAAAATAATTCCCGGACATCGATGTCTTAAAAGTCGATAAGGTATTAAAAAACAATGCACAATAAAGTCTCGATTTTGTAAAGTACCTACCTAAATAGCTAGAATCTTATTGTGTCCACTTCTCGACACTCGTTTTTGCCAATCGAACTGAACCATGACATTATTGTCATCTACGTGGCACAGAATCATTTTTGCTCATTGCTGCACCGAAAGTTATTTATTTTGTACTAGCTGACGTGTACTCTGCGTTTCTCAACTTTTCTCAACTTTCAATAAAGATAATTTGTAATATATTTAGAGAAGGTTTATAAATATATATATATATACATATATTAACCTTCATAATATATTAACCTTCTCGAAATGATAGTGAAAACTCTTTCTAACTCCGCTGCATAGTTTAGAAGAACTAAGCGCACAAGCAGACAGACGCGGATAGTGACTTTGTTTTATACTATTTAGAGATACCAATGTATTGTCACGATTACGAATTTATTAAAAATTTATCAAGAAACGGTCTGTAATCCCGTTTTTAATTAATTATGATCTGGGATGATTCCAAACGTTCCAGACTATTCCCGAACATTCCACAACATTCCAAAATGTTCCGGGATGTTCTGAAATGTTGTGGGTTGCTCTCGTATATATTTTGGACTGTTCAAGAAATTTCTAGAGCAAAACTTCCAGCCCTTATATCTTCAAAAACACGCCCTTCAGGTAAAAACGGGAACCTTCTTCGTGGATGGGGGATAGAAGGCTACCACACGAATTAACTCCCTTGATCGTACCGGGACTCTTTTTTGAGTTTTAGCGGCACGCACATTGTATACTGACTTTTATAATATATATTGATTATATTATGGGTTAACCATCGCTACGTGATTATTTCTCAAAGAGAAGTTAGCTTAGTTCCACATGGGTTGGAAACACAACTTTACTGAAAGATTTGTGATTAAAAACATAAATTTTAAAAAGAAATGTTTTTTTACAACGAATAGATCCACTTTTTCTACAAATTTAATGTTAACGTTAATTCCATGATAACCTAACACAATTACAATTCAAAAAATATTTAAATGTCATGAAAAGCGAAGAAAAAATAACTAACCTTTTGCACCTAACCTACGTAACCTGTTTCCCCAAGTTTTTCTATCACCACTTTTCATGACTTTAAATCACTTTTTTAAGGTGTGATGAGTTATCCAGTGACCGAGAACGTAATATTACTCTTTCTGATAACTTTAGTGTTATAATATTATACGTAGGTACATGAATATTTTTTACACATATTTTTTACATTAGCTACACAAAGGAGGACTTAAGAAAAGTAATTTCCGCCAGTGCCTATTATATCATGTTCAGGGATAATGTGTGCAATGTTTTTCTAGTAAAATTTTTAAATATATTACATACAGAAATTATGCATTATAGGATTAATATAAAATGAGTAATCAGAATCAACCACTAAACGATATGTCTACAAAAGTTTGTCCACTAAAAAATGTCTCGGCTGTGATTAGTAAAAGTGGCAGTAAGAATTATGTTAAAATGAACCTAGTGTAAATATGAGCATTCTGTTTCGATGTTTCCTGGATATGTTTGTGGTTTCCCTCCCCTAATATTGCCACACGTTAAATGCGAGGGCTGAAACGTCACTTAAGTGTGTCAAGGTGTTGTTTTCAGCGAAAATGGAGCGATAAAACAGCGTATAATTTATGAGTTTCTAAAACGAGTAATTTCATGTGAAATTTTCCTCTTGATGAACGCGATAAACAAGGAATATTATCCTCCTTACAAATTATTATTCCATATTAGTATTAAGATCAGATTTAATTTATTTTAATCTTTTCACCAAAAGCTTATTCTACTGTTGCTGTTGTTAACCATTATGAAATGTTTATTTAGGTTCAGAGCGTCTTTACTTATTTTATTTTATTTATTTATTTATTGGACAATTTGTATGGCGCCAGTTTTGTGAGTAATCACCTCAGGGCGCTTTACAGTTGATGCAGGTATTACAAAAAAATATATGTTTTATAATAATAATAATAATAATAATATTTTATTCCAGGATGTGGGGAGGTTAGTGCAATCCCACACGTCCCATATAAATATACATATAGATTTACATTGTATAATACATATAATAAATTTACTAATAAGGACAACTATGCAGGGTGTGGTCTTGAGTGCGCTTGGGCCCAGCGCTCACTCAGGAGTGGCGCTTGGTGCTGGTAGGCTGCGGTCACCAACTTGTTGGCGGAGGCCATTAGCCGCATCCTGGCTCCAGTGACCCGGTGTCTCATCAGGCCGGCAAATCCATGCAGTCCTAGTTCCGTGAACATCGTCGATGCGCTGCTGTATCGTCGGTATCCAAATATTATTCTACAGGCGTCATTGTATTGAATTCGGAGTCGTTCCATCGAGCAAGTTCGGTAGTGACACCATGTCTCACACGTATACAGGCCAGTACAGAATGCGTTGAATAGTATTTTTTTAACGGTATTGCTGCATTTGCAAAATCTGCGGGCAATCATATTGGACACTATGCTTAGGCTTCTCCTTTACAAAAATAAAGTTCAGTAAAGTTAATTAAAATGAAGTAAGGAACAGGTGACATGAGGATATAAGATGGAGACTCTACAGCAAGAATCCTCTGTAGTGAAGAAACTGGACCAGCTGCTGCCGCGAAAGAGTCCACCGCGTCCACCAACAGTGCCAGCACGAGATTCGTCGTCCGTCCACGTATGTGTATGCTGCTAATAAAGCGCTGATACAATATTCTTTCATATATATACCATACCTTGGCAGCACCGCTGTGACGTTCGACGAAGATAGAAGATGGAGACTCTGCAGCAAGAACCCTAGGTGGTGAAGAAACTGGACCAGCTGCTGCAGCGAGAGAGTCCACCGCGTCCACCAACAGTGTCAGCACGAGGTTAGTCATCCATTCAAGTATGTATCTGCTGCTAATTAAGCTCTGACAAAATATCCTCACATAGATAACAGACCTTGGCAGCACCGCTGTGAGGTTCGGCTAGTCCTTCATTCATCTTCATATAATCCTGTTCCTTGTGATTGTGTTAGTTAGTGATGCATTGTGCCCTTAATAAAAAGCGACGGTCGGGATAATAAATTATTTTATTTAATTATTTACTTATTTAACGCCCAGAGGGCTTTTACATGGTTGGTAGTATAATTTTAATTTGACAGATACTTTGAAACATAAAAAATAAGAATAAAATTACATTTGATAAAAGCTATGCAACAAGTCATACAAACACAAGAAACAAAAACAGAAAATTACAGCTATTTGTAGGTTTACATGATGTGTTTAGGATTCCTATTGTTGAAATAAATGTTTTAAATGATCCACAAAACTTGCCAAGTTATTGAATATGGTATTGAATATGTCAAAATTGTTATTTTCTTTTCTTCTATGTGTTACTGAACATACACCCATCTGTAAATTCCTGCCTTGGTTTTTTGCTTTACAAAATAAACACACCCTTTTTGTTTATTTTTTTCTGTTTTCTCTTGTTGTTTTGTTATACTCAATCTCTCTTTTTTTTAATTTTGTGCTGGACGTGAAACTTATATTTTTGATTTAACAAAAAACCTGTGTGAATTTTGTACTACCTACCACTGTATGAATCATAATTTTCTCCCGTCCTAAAATGTCGAAGAAAAAAAAAATTTAAGCAAGGATTTTTTTCAATTTACAAAATATTATTTTGTTCTGAGAGGTTAACTACTCGCACATGACATCGTATCAGAGTTTCCTTTCTACTTTCGTCCTTTTTGTTTCAACTTCAATCCTAATAAAATTCTGCAGTAAATTAAGGCTGATATTAAAATTGTGTGCGTTATCAAAATATTATCTAAATATTGATATTCTTATCATAACAACAAACATTGATGGGCACATAATGTTAACGTATCATAAAGTAAAGAAAAACATTGGTTTTTTAATAATCCTATTTAGAACTTTCCCTTTTTACGGTAATAAATCGTTTTAAAGCTAGCTCATGAAAGCATTTTTCATTGTGATTTTTAACCGAAAGACTAACAAATTAATATGGCCAAAAACCGTATCCTGTTACAAAAATATTATCTTTCTCGTCGGTTAAGCTCTTCACTGCGAGAGCGGGGATTAGGGGAATCAAAACATCGATGTAGGAATAACAACACCGAACTTTTTACAAACCTCGATGTTTTTCAAAGTAGCGTATTTGCTAATATGATGTTGCAAGAAAAGTTAATATTATAAATTATTTATATGTTAACTGTTATAACTTCAGTTTACCTTAATACATACATTAAACATTATCAATATTCGCATTAGCTTGTATTTTGAATGAAATTTGACCAAATACCTATGCTAACTCGGTTGTTGACTGAAATTAGTTTACTATTATAGATCTCCAACACTTACATACTAATAATTAGACCACTTATATGAATTTAAATTTACAGTTGCAAATGGGCACAATGTGATAATAATATTTAACTTTATTAAAAATGTGATATCTAAGTTAAATATTTATGTAAACAAACAAAAAACACTGAGCTTTTACAAAAAAATATTTGTCGAAACACCGATATTTTCTCGGACTCACTCACTGTCCAAATTTAAAAGTGGCATCATGTCAATTATATAAACTGTTCAATGCGCATACAGATACGCAGTCGCACACACAAAATACACACGTCACCTTGTAATTACTGAAGGTACATATCACATACAAGACATTACAAGGAAATATATAATAGGTACCCAACATGAAATATTTAATAAACTTCTGTAAACTGTTTCACCACTGTAGCCAATGTACTGTGTGTTTCTATAGTGTCTAATAAATAAATAAATGAATACGGTCTGAAATATGTTAAACTGTGTAGACAGGTTTCATTTAATGTTCGAGAGAAATCATGTAGCGGTCATGATATTTCGACCGCTGGCAGCAGGTTTCAAACTTATTTTTTTTAATAAATTAACACTAAAAGTCAAAATATCATACTATAAAAGGAAAAGCGAGGGCGTGTGTTCAAACGCAGCCATACGGCTATAGTGTTTATATTTCGCCGTCAAATTGAATTTAGATATTTTTTTAAAATATAGTAGGGTATTGCTTCCTTCCTACACAAGAAAGAAACCATATCAATGATTCTTTTTTTTTACATATCTTTACTAGCATTTATACTATCTATATAGCTGATGATAATGTTCCAATGCATTATACTTTCAAGAAAAGTGCTTCTGCTGTTTGGACCCCGTTCCAGCAAAAATACATAGAATTATTAAAGCAAATTTAAAAACGTTTTTTATGGTGTGTTTATATGATCGATGAAAATGAATGGTGAATACCCTCGATTTATGCATCTCACGAGTTTGCTCTATGAAACAAACTCCGAAAGTCTCAAATGAAGGAGGAACGGGGCCCTTTATTATTATTAAAATATAATTATTTGAAAGAATGAACTTTTATTGACAGCCCGTACCTCTCGGATCGCAATTTTTTTTTCGTACCGAACAACTACTGCCAAGGTCCACACCACGTCCTATTATATATTAGAATAGACGTGCGGGTCATGGTGCTACTAAATTATATTTCTTGAAATGATGCTTCATAAGTAGGCTATTTCGATGACTTTCCAAGGTTCGTATTTCATTCACAATGTTCTTTACATATTAACAATGTTTACGTCGACAAAATACATCCCTGCTACGGATTCGCAAACTGGTGGCTCCAATTTCCGTAATATTTCACTGTAGACGCCAGGGAATGAGAGGAAAATAATTTTTCATTAATTAAACACTCTATAAGATGCGGCAAGTAGCTTAAAGAGTATACTCCATTGTTTTGTCCAAATATCCGTTTTAATTAAGTTAATGTAACGGATACCATGAACCTTTTTCTGTTTGCTATAACGGCTGAATTATAAACGGAATATTTTCTGTATTTTAATGAATTTAACGGTTTTGGTGGTTTCTATATAAAATATCAAGTACCGGGGCGACGTTTGAATCGGGACTTTATCATAGCGGATATCTGCAATTGTTCTTTCTACCACTCAGAAATCTTCAGCTTTTTTAAAAGTTTTTTTAAGTGGATACAACCACAGTTCGAAAATAAGTGTCAAATTTATAGTTATGTTCAGACATTTTGATGGCCTCCGTGGTCGAGAGGTAAGGCTCTCGACTAGCAACCTAGAGGTCGTGGTAGTGGCAGTAGATGTAATTTTCTTTTAAAAAATCTTTTATTATTTAAAAAAAATATATATATATATATATTTATGTAGAAAAAAAGTAAATATTCACAAGAGATAAAAATATATTACATTTCATATAAGACATCACTTTTTTTTGTTTACCCAATTTGTAGAGAAATATTCTCGCGTCAAACTGGGGAGCTAGTCTATGTGCTTATATATATATATATAGATAATAATATATATAGACACAAAAATGGAAAAAGAATATTTTTAAAAATACTACAAAATATTGTACAATAAGAAAATTACATATAATTATAGAAACAGAATATCAACAAAAATCAACAAAAAATCAACAAAAATATAAGCAACAATATAAGCAACAGAAATAAGCAACAGAATATATCTGAAAATCATCGATAAAAGTAAGTCAATCTTCTCATATCATATCGTAAAAGCATATCAGTGTTTATCGATATATAAAACACATTTATGCCCGTAAAAATTATGATTTTTGTTCAAACGCTACTTTATGCAGATTTTGTAATTTATTCCACTGCAGACTCTAATTCAGGAGACAAAGAAGAAAAATACTGATTCGTGATGCGGTACAGTTTTATTATTGAAATGAAATAATTAGTTATAAAGCATTGAATTTCTAATTTGATTCACCAGATAGAGATCTAAAGTAGTCAGCAAATAAATTCTGCATTTGCATGACGTCATTACAAAGACGAAGTGAATTGGGTGTAAGTTTCCGAATGTTCCCATTGGCACAATTTTTCTTTTCATTCCTCCCTATCGTGTTTTAGTATGAAGATTACATTTACTATATAACGAATAGTTCACGGTTTGTTTCTAACGGCCTGTCAAAAATACGCCGTTTATTTGCAATCATACTAAATGTTCAGTCAACTATTCTTCTTCCATACGTCTGTAGTTATAATTTTATTTAATTAATAAAAACAATGGAAAGGCTTCGGGTGCAATATAACAACGCTTACCGATTGATGTTCGGACTCCCCAGGCACTGCAGTGCCTCCTCAATGTTTGCAGAAGGGCGAGTTCCAGGATTTACAGCTCTGTTAAGAACCAGGATTGCAGGACTGAGGGAAAGGATAAACCATTCCAGAAACATTATTATCATAGAATCCCGTCTGACTTCAGGATCGAGCATTGAAGACCATTGGAGAAAGATACTTGCTCCCACAATCTCAGATCCGATGGATTCCCGTGCTTCTCTGCTTTAACTTAATTTCATTTTCTATTTAGTTTTTAATTTTATTAATCTCTTTTTATTTATTTTACTATATGTAAATATTATTTGTACTTATATCCTCTATGGGATGTGTGGGATTGCACTAACCTCCCCACATCCTGGAATAAAGAATTTATTATTATTATTATTATTATTATTAATTGTCTCTGTGAAAAAGATGTTGATTTTGTTTATTTGATTTCAGGGAACTTGATTTCAGGGAAAGATTTGGCTGCACAGCGAGGCATATCTAGAGACAAGCTGCTACTCCAAAGAAAATGAAATATGTTCATTTCAATTCAATTCTTTTTCTAATTCCTTCCATGCAGAAACGAGATAAGATTAGTAATGTATTGTCTCATGTTTCTACTCAGGATAGTGAAGCTGAAATAACATTGCCTGCTCCAGCTCAGAATTAATAACATACCAATAACAATAGAACACCACTATGGAATAAAAATTCTTCTCGAGGTACAAATTCAACAGAATATGAAAAAGAATTACTTTAAATTTTCAAGACGAGAAAGTAGAAGACAAGGCCAAAGAAAAATGCTAGGTAGTTCCTATGTTACATAAATTAAATGAAGATCAAAGATTGAAATGCAAAATGTCTTAAATAGATCACGTTATCATTAATATCCGCAACAATCGAGGACTAAGCAAATTTACATGTAGTTCACGATTGTATCTTCAAACATATACCCAGCCACAAAGCACATATCAATATTCTCCAAAATCCTTATGTATGGATACAATAAATTCCATCCAAGAAAGCAAAAACACTTCCTCTATCAACTTCATCTCCATGTCCACCTGCAACTTCAACTGCTCAGCTTCCATCAACTACATATATTTCTACAAGCACCGCCTGCACCAATGTGATGAAAACCAAAGAAGTTTCAAGATAAGCCAGTGCGACTGACAAATATTTGTCACAATTTGAAAAACAGACTAACAGGACCAATACGATGCCGAAGAGTGTGCTTATGGGGATTCTCAAAAATAAGCTAATTATATTTTCTTACCTCATCGTAACATATAGTCGCTCTTCTAGTGGTATTTCCTTACGACATGCAGTGTCTTCATATTATATATTGTAATAATTTATCAAAAGTGCCAATCGATATTATGAAACACGGGATGATGTCGCACGTCGTTGTACATTTTGCAAAAGTATACTTTCAAATTTCTTTGATCTGTTGAATAATAAATGAATGTACCTAGTATCCAAGGCGGTGGCGTTGTTTACGTTTTCAATTTATTTTAAACCAAAGCCACGACACGCGCTGCTCACCAGAAATCTAACAACTTAGAGCCTTAGAAAACGGCTTTGGAATTTCGAACCCAAGACATATATTTTATAACTTTTGAATTGTTATTTTAGCATTTTTTCGTGATTGCATCATTGTTAATACAGTCATCAGCCATCATCTTTTCACCATAAATTATATGTGTAAACCATGCATTTTTAGATCACACAAGGAAACCTCGGGGCTTGTGTAATCTGTTTAGGGTTTGTAAAGGAAAGATACGAGAAGAATCTAGGTTTCAAAGGAGAGAGGAAACGCCAGAGCTGGTCAAAAGTATATCTTTAGCATGTAATAATCGTAAGCTTCCATTTAAATTCCTGCAAAACAAACACAGCATTCTTTTCTTGGGTTTGTGTTTCGAGCTATTGACATCTGTATTTCCTCCCTCGAATAATATGGGCTTCTTCAACGGCAGCAATAACAAATTACTTCTTGCATCCTCTCCTTCAACCTGTATAATAATTGCTGCCTAGCCAAGTGATAATATAGTTCTTCTGTCTTTACACCGTACAGACAAAGGCATTCTTGTGACGTGTAATATATTTCGTATTATTATGTAAGATAAGGGATGGTATAAGATAAGGGAAGTAAACGAATTTTAGTATCTGCTGACTTCAGACCGAAGTTGGCTACCAACAATGATGAGGTGCACTTACGATGTTTACAGGTTTGGAAGTATTATAATATAACGCTGCGTTTTACGTGAGCGGAGTCGATGCAAAAACGACGAAATTGGACGCAAAAATATCAAACGGTCTACGCCACTCGAAAGTGTCCACCGTAAATTCAGCGATGCGATCAGTTGGTTTTACATATTAGCGCGAATGGAACACTGCGGATAATGGATAATGAATTATTATCTAATGAGTTTATAATATTTTACCAGATATAATGTATTTTAATGTTTCAAAAATTGGCAGCGTGGGCACACGGGACAGCGTTGTCGCTTGACTTAGTTTCTCTTATCGTTCAAACTGCGTCACTTTCGCGCTCGTATCGACTTCGTCTGCGCAAAACGCAGTGTTACACTCTTCTCGATTCCATGATTTGCACCGCCACGTGTTTCCACCTCAACATAAACAGGTGTTAAATAATGTATCGAAAAAAGCTCATTCTTCGTTTCTCAACCCAAGGTTATCCCAAGCTAGCGCAGAGGGTGGCTTGGCAGGCCATGTAGTGACAAACGTTAGGGTGGATTCGGAGTAAAGTGGAAAATGGTGTAAGGAAATCGAATGGGAAACCGATCATTTCAAGTAGCAGACACCCCTACTCATATTAAATGTACCGCAGCCGTATCTCTCATGTATTGTCGAACTGAATTTACATTTTAAGTGGTTGAAGGGGGTGCCTTTGATCCTTACTAATAAATGATACAGGTTTGCCGGAATAACAGAAACTTTTTGTTTTTATGAGACATCTGTGTGCAACAATAAAAAAGTTAAATTTCATCAGAATCTTTGTATTAGGTATGGTGACAACAGCCATCCAACACAGAGCGAATTGATTCAATACGTTCCTACATTGAACGGAAAAATCCTAGAAGTCGAATTAAACCTAAATACGTTTTGGTTATTTACTTTTGTCAGTTAAATTGATCGACAATTCAAGAAAGAATTTTTATAAACGCAGCATCCAGAAACTAATCAATCGTAATAGCGGAAAACTGGTGAATCTACATCACACTTATTTATAGTAGATTTTGTGGTTATTATGCTACATTATTATTTATTTATAAAACATGTTCTGCTGTGTAATTATTAATATGCGCAACAGCTGTTTTGCCTTCCGACTGACACACTGACAGTTTGATAATTCATTTGAAAGGCAAAATAAATAACATAGCAGAACCTGTTTTTAAATAAAATGTATTTTTGGTGCATTTATAAATAATAATATAATTCGGTCGCTACGGGATTATTAACAGCTGTTTAATGTTTTTTTAAATGCGTTGAAGCATAGACCCGACATTAATAGTTTCATAACCATAAAGTTTCTCATAAAGAACACAAGATATCAACATAATAAAATGTATTTATTTCACACTGATTACTCCATCTTTGAAGCCGATATACAGGTGTCCGTGGGTAAAGTGTACAAAATTTGGGAGGTGATTCTACATAATGGTAGAAGTAAAAAGCTTTTTCTGTTAAAAAAAATTATCTTTTTACTTGCTCTACCACGTAGAATCACCTCCCGAAGTTTGTATGACTAACTGAAAAATGTATTAAATAAATTTATATTCATGTGGATAGGTAAATAATTTAAAATATCAAGAAACTTATTTAACCTAATTCTCGTCTTGCGAGAGTTTTTACAAAATTATATTATTACTTAATGATGTCTGTCGTACGGGTCAAATAAGATACGCATTCATAACTTTATTCGATTAAAGCGACATTTTGTGATATTAAAAATGTGTCGAAACATACTTCTAATGTACCGATTCCCGTTAACGTTGTGCTAATTTTTCATTCAAATCTTCCAAATTCCAACCCTTAAAGTGTGTGATATATGAATATCAAGGTAATGTACCATGAACCAATACAAAGAGTGTCCCTTTTACTTATAATGCTAATAAAATCCACATTCCTCTAACACACACTACAAAATATGGATAAAATCTATAAACTATATTGCCTACCCACTATATAACTCTCTTCTAGATTTGTGTAAAAACAGTCAGCGTATAATAAAATCAAAGTAATGCTGTAAAATAATATTTTTAAGATTGTAATTTTGATATAAAAAATTGAACCTATTAACCCTTACCAAGTATCTTACGTTCCTTCCGTCCTTAAATTAGTTTAATAACTCATCGGGATTGAAACAAAAATTTAAAAAAAAACTTAAAAAAACATGTTTTTGTGAACACAAATTCGGTAATTCGAGTATACATACAATTTTTTTTTATTTATTTTAAATGTCACCCTAAGTGAAAACCCAGTCAACTGCTTGGAATATACTGACCATTACACCACCAACTATTCTAAGAACGGCAGCATAAGTTAATTACATTTACTGAAAATATATTAACTACGTACTATTTGTTGAATAATAATTCTTGCGATAAGATTATTTTTTTCCAAATTTGTATTGTGTTCGCACTGTTCTTAAAATTGAGATATAGACTCAATCGTTTAGGCATGGGAAATGATGTATCCGTAATATTGAGATTAAATTAATATGCCTGAGGCAATCGAATAGATTGGTAACACTCGATGAATTTTCCATATTCTGGGTATAAGAAGAAAAGGTAAAAAAAACATTTCACATTTATAATGAAGAACGCTTCCACAGATATCACAATTCTGAATACCGGGAAAATATGATATCTAAAAATATCAGAAAATTTAATATATTATTGAAGTAAACGAATTGAACAGGTGTTCCTGAAGGCAATATTTCGATTGTCCAAGATGTAGGACCCATTTATACAATTCTGCCGAATCCCTCGAAGGTTTGACGGATTGTCTATTAAAAATTATGTCGTGTTTTCCGGCGAACTGAAATGGATCCGTCACTTGCAGTTCGGAAAATAGAAAGAGACAAATGACAAGTCATCCGAGAAGCGAGCGCGCGTCACGTATGCTTTGATGGATGTTACTGTCAAAAGGTTTTATGTAACATAAAATCAGAATGTTACATTTCTTATTCGTTCAGAACCACTTATCTGTGGGACTGAAAGATAGTTTGAAGGGATCGAAATGTTACTCTTTCTTGCAATGGAGTATTGCAGAAGGAACTCGGACAGAGATATTAGTACGTTTACTATTAACCTACCTTTTCCTTTGAAAAATATTGCCTTTGTTTTTGGTTATTATTAATTTAATGATAAATAAACACCATTAAAAATGAGCTTTTACGAAATCTTGTTTTAATGCTAATGTATGGGTAGAAGAAGTGGGGAACGCACGAGGAAGACATGGCACGATCAAGTGAATCAGGTACTTGAGTCGGGCCATTTCAGGAGTAAGAGTATGTATTAGACAGTTTATGAATTTGAATGAGGTAAGGAGTGTATTCCAGGACCGATTTGTTTGGCAGTCCGTCCTTACTGCCTACCCCTACAGGACGGCGTGACGGTTACTAAGTTAGTATGATTTGAAAGATTTAATTTGCTCAAATGAAGTAATTTTTTTTCAAACACACAATAAATAATGTTTAAATTACTTTTGGAGGATAATTTATTTCGTAAGGACAACGTTTGTTAAGTTAAAAATGAAGGTAGTAGCATAAAACATTTTGTTTAGTTAAGTCGTATTATTTTAAGCCCCGTCTCTTCTTCTTTTAGATAAAATAAAATACGCGCATATTTGCCGAAAGATACATTAAAAAAGATTTCATTTGACTTTTAGCTATTTAACAGGGGTCCTTTGTATAAAAAACTTGTATTACATAGAATTGAACTGTTCTTTTTTTTATTTTCTCTACCTACTGGGATAATAATTATTTTCTCAAAATGTACATAAACAGTTACATTCCTAAGATTGGAATTTGGATTTCTATATTATGGTCACGTTTTGAGAAAGAAGGATACCAGAATCGTGATATCAAAATACAGGAGGTGTGATTTCTAATTAATTCTGTATATCTCTAATACAACTATTAGATAATACATTCTTTCAAATATACCTTCCTTGTATAAATGGTATCTTCTATGTTAAATGGAAACCAATTTCGCCCCTGATTTATTACTTTTGATTACTAGATCGAGACTTCCTTACACTGCCCAACATCGTTTTCGCCATTCTATTTGATTCTGAACTTGTACTGATAGGATGAATTTTTGGATTTGTAATTTAATCAAAGAATGGGCATACTTTTTGATCACATTGCGTCTTTGTGTTTTTTTTGTATTATGGATGCAGAATTACTTTTATTCTATTACATAAATTATTCACGAAAAAGGCAAGCAATTCGACAAGAGAAAGAAACAAAAAATGTTTATTTTTTCTATTGAAGGGAGATGTAATATAGAAGAAATATTTTCGCAATTCAACAGTGGGAGTAAAATTTTGATGTAAACAAGTTACGAGAATCTTATTTTTTCGATATACCTAGTAACTCAACATTGCTATTTTAATATCAAATACCTAAACATATTATTATTTCTCTGGATTAAAAATAATACATTTTTTATAATATTATCATTCATGTTTTTGTATAAGAAAAATTTGGAAACCCACCATTTTGCCGAGAAAGTCATGAGAGAATGTAAGCTTCAAACATCATTTTGAGCTGATATATTAAGTTTTCTGGTATGTTTTCAGCAAATAGTCGTGATGTACAGTGCCAACTCGATAAGTAATATCATAATTTGTTGGGTTATATTGAGTTACAGCAAGCCTAGTAGAACACTCGCCGGTAAGGCGATACAGGAAACACGAGGTGAAACCGTGTTTGCATTTTGTCAATAGACAATAAATCTATAAATTCAGTGAAGTAATGCGAGCAATATCAAGAGCGATATCTCAATGCACAATAAATTATACAAGAACAAGGGTCCGGTCCTCGCTGCAGCGGCAATATCGCAGTGGCGGTCTTCCGCTCTAGTCCCGGTACATTTGTTAGGAGCGCAGTGTAAATTGGATAAGGCCTCAATTAATTGCGGCCTGATCAGGATTAACTGGTATTAAATATTTCCAACATAAAAGGGCCGTATGTTGCAGCCATTCTTTTTAATCTCAACTCGCGGCCAATTACAATGCTCCACTTAACTTATCTGTGTTTCCATGATGAATGCTGCAGGACTCCCTCGGACCATCTCCACAAAACAAAAACCCGATAAAATCAAGCCACTTAATAAAAAAAATAATTAATCACTTCAGAAAAAAACCACAATTATACTAATATTCTTTACATTTTGCTGAGGTGAAAGCTCCAGGCAGGAAACTTTTTAATGTGCGGATGATATGTAAAGCATGTTTCATACGATCCCCCAGTTTGTTAGGCTGACCGCTAGCGCATGTAGTTGCTAATCAGACTTAATGATATGTAACTTCACTCCGACAATACGATTGCAGCTTCTGCATATTAAATATTAATTCTCTATCAAATAATAACAAGATACAGGTAACCCGTTACGGCTTGTTTCGCATTAAATTGTATAAGAACAATGAGGTGTTCGTTAGAATGGTTCGTTGGAACGCTGGCGCAGCATCTGATGGGAATTGGAATAGTCAGAAGCCTTGTTTGTATTGGATTTCTTATCTTGGAAATATTATAAAAATTTGCTGCAAATTGCTTTTATTAAGAATAACTGAAATGTTGCTTTACGTAAAATGGTCGCTTTAGGAAAGCGGGTAGAGAAAGTGTTATACGTCCATCAATAATAAGCCTAAATGGGGTATTGGGGGCATAAGCTTACTGTAATAGGCTGGACAGTGGGAGCAAACTCTTTGAATTGGAAGATACTTTCTATAGCGCCTTGGTGAAAGATCACAACTCACTATTGAACCATTGCTTGAAATGCTTTTAGCTGTGTTTGGTTACCAGATCAAAATAGCCAGGACCTTCCTCAGTTTTCTCTTCCCCTTCCAATAACTTTCAGCATTATATACTTCAGACGGTTGGAAACAGTTGGTTCTCTTCTACGCTACTCACGATTAAAAATAAAACAGTAACCACCAACTATAAAAAAGGGAATCGGATGGAGACAGCAAAAGATCAATATGAGTCAACGGTGTAGCACTGATGATGTTAATAAATAGATTTATTGAAATTTTAATGTAAAATGGTAATACGCACGTAGACATAATTAAAAATTCTAACTTTTGCTATCAATAAAATACAGAGAATCATTTTACTCTAGCCTAAGTTCAAAGTGTACGTACCACTATAGCAAGAAAAAAAAAACTTGTCGGATCTAAAATAAACGAGAAGTGTAATAAGTCAGCAGATAATTACAGTTAAATTTAATAAATAGAAAGCTCACGACGTGCTCACAGTCAAGACTCAGAATATTCGATCATCACGATCGCATATGCAAAACTATTTTTTCTCATCCCTTTTACCAGAATGATCTCACATCTCCCATAATTATTCAAATAACAATTATCACCTTTATATATCATTCCTAACTACTGCCGTATTGGCACATCTTATCCGTGTACATCAAACCTTAATACCTTTATTCAACAAATTCATTGTTATCTTATATTGAATAATAATTCAAAACAAAATTAATAAACAGTTAATAGATCAAAGAATAAACACGATTCTTATTACTTAGTGTTCAAGTACGTATTACAAAATTCAATTTCATCATAATGTATTTTCTAGAAATTCTGTAACAACGGTGTCTGAAAATTTTGTACCATTTTAATTATATCCCTTCATTCAAATAATCCGAACTGTCCGAAAAAGATAGGATAACTTATTTTGACGTTTCATTACGTCTTTAAAAACTTCAACATCGAACAGCCAATTTTATGAAATTACTTGAAAAAAACTTCCAAATTAACTGCCTAATACATCAATTTCGCCCAACTTTTGATATCTGCAGAAAGTTGTATTAGTCTTTCGAAGTTTTTTGGTTTCGTTTTTGGTGTAAAATGAAGAAATAATTTAAAGGGATGAATGCGAACCAGTTGTTGTAATTTCTAACATTAGAAATCTCTTAAAAACGGGATAATAGAGATAAATATAATTAATCATAATATCGTAGGATGTAATAGTAAACCAACCTTTATGCAATCAAATCAATAGATGTATGCATTAAAAGCAATAGATTAATGCAATCAAAGCAATATATTTATTCAATCAAAGCAATAAACCTATGCAATCATTGCAATATATTTCTCTAAAGTATCCACATCTATATTACCTACTATTCCAAATTGTTACTTGATGAAGATATTTATATTTTTTTTGATCTACTGAGCATGTAGTTCTAAAATCTTTGCTGAATCATTTATTCAGATATATGTATCATATTATGTAGTTCATGATGTTAAAATTAAACTTTAATTTTTTTTAGTACGTGGTAGACCTTATATGTTAGTTTCTCACATTATTCACAACATCGTACATAAAAGAATGCTCTGTACAATAATTTAGAAGCCATTTGAGTTGAAAACAGATGAACATTCGCATAATTGACAAAAAGTAAGCAGACAACGTTAACAGTAAAGCCTCCTATTTTCCCCGCTAGATGGCCAACTGGTACTGTGAATCTAATGTAAAAATAAAATAATTTATATCACAGAGTTATATTACTGTTTTTTATAAGCTTTCTGAAATATAACCAACAATTTCTAGAATCTGGAAAACATGAAAAAATCTTATTTATAATAGACGGTCGAAGTCCAAAAAGCAAACACAAGTTAATGCTCTGAATTTTAATTTTAATGACGATGATTGAAACTTTAAAGTGGAATCAAAAGCTTTATATTTTCTATCTTTGTTCTGCATCGTTCTCTTCCATTGTTATCCCGTCATCTATACCCTCTGCCTAATCCCTTTAGCTCTCTCTATGGCTGTGCCTAACCTTCCACGATTCTTACAGAAATAACCAACTCTATTTTCAGAGAAACTGCTTTGTGTTTCAATGCTTTAAGTTTGTATTTACTTAATATTATATCAAATTTAGACTTAGAAAGCAAGTCAGGTTGAAAAATGCCTTTAGTAGGTGAGACAGCTGTCACGGGTAGTAATAATTACAAACTAAAACTTGATTTCCAATTAACCTTTTTTTATAACTGAATAATAATATTACCTACTGAATATTTCTTAAAAGAAAAACTTAAAATTGTTATTCAGTTCTGCAATTTAAGCATGATAAAAATCTATTTGTCTATATTTATTAAAATGTAAACGTTAATTTGTTCAAAATCTAAAATTCACCGATTGGGGTGTAATTTTGACAAAACGATGCAAAACGCGTGTGTTTTTATATACTTATATTGTATAGATGTCAGCTCTGAAAACTTGCTTTTTTGAAAAACAGCGCCATCTGTTGGACCTAAAAGCAACACGTGCTATTGTTCTCAATCTGAACAGACCGACTGAGCAATAGCAACGCGTGGTGGGTACAGCTAGTAAATCAATAAAATTGTTTCAGAATCGGCCGACGATCTTATTTTTAACTCTCGTCGAAGGTACATACTTACATACGCCAACCGTCAAAATTAATTCCACTCGAACAACGAGTGTTTGATTGGAATAACTTCTTTGAGAATCGAGACCCAGATTGGAAATCGGAAAAAAAACTCACACATTTACATATACAGAATTTTCTTTTTAGTATCGCATTTTTTTGTATTTTCTTAACTGAAATAAATCGGTAGGTACCAATTATGAACTGATTTGATGAGTGATCTTAAACAAATGAGTACATTATGGAAGCTGTAAGGAGTATGTGGGTAGCTAGCACAGTCGATTGATAAAGGTTTTATCGATTATGTCGATAACTTGTCGTCGTTCCGAGCTTGATTGTAGGTCGCTAATGAAAAAACAACACTTCACAATGACTACTACTTGGTATTAATTCATTCGACGTGTACTGTTGTTTGTTTGGTCGCGATCTGAAGTCGTGCTCGGGAACCATGACAAGTTATCGACATTATGGATAAATTCTTTATCGATCGACCGTGGTAGATTACGTAGTAGTATTATTTATTATTATACTACTAATAGCTAACTTGAACATTCTTGCAAAGGCATCAATCATGCAAAATGTAGGCGAACACCTTCTTGTTAAAAAGTACCCTTTTCAACAGCTGTGACGAGGATGATATAAAGAACTTCCTTAACCTGATTCTGTTGTCAGTCATAACATTATGAAAAATAATAACTTACAAATATAAAATAAAAGCTTGAAATTGTTGGAAAATGAGAGTACCTGCGCCAAAATTCTAAAGGTATGGCTAATAAACAAACGATCCATGTATCTATGAATACTTAAATATTTATTCACATTATGTGGGTACCTACTAATAATTAAGGCGATGCACTACGTCGTGTAATATTTTAAATTGAGCCGCTATCAATAACAACCCTTACGTAGATGGCGATAAGGTTTAAATTCCCGCTTAACACCATCCGCCTATTTTAATTTATGCAAGAAAAAAAAATGGCCAAACAGTACCTTTTATTTTATTTTGTGGATGTTCAGGCATAAATATGTAATTGTTTTTCGATCATTTTATAAATAACTCAATTTGCCACATCATACAATAAAATCATAACCGAAAATGGGTTTGTAAGTAGAAGATTTTGGACTTTAAAGCAGTTTTCATAGGCCTTTACATTATTTTTTTCTGGGCTTATAAAAAGACTAAAAAAAAATACTCGATTATTTCAAAGGCTAAGATGTATTCTACTCGCAGTATTTAATTAAAGCATCTGAAACATTTCTAGGCTACTAAATTGTCAAACCAAAAACACATGTTTTTGCATTACTACGTATGGCATCGCCTTAAGTTAAATGTTCCTATTTTATAATCATAATCTATGATTCAGTATGTCTTTAAAAATTTAGATGTGCTTAGAAATTTGTGTCATCAAATATTAAGATTAATTGACTTGATAGAACCATCAGACAAGCTGGCCATGTGATAGATTTGTTTGATTATCTCTCGTAAACACGGTTAATATGCTGGTTATTAAAAAATAATATTCTTATATTAAATAATTAAAATAATCTTTATTTGTTTGTCCCGTGCGCGTTTTTATACCATTCGTCCGATTTCGCTGAAAATATCAAAGTTTGTTCTTATCAATGGCAGGAGTGTTTAAATAGTGGTTTGAATCATAGACATATGAATATTAGGGTTTGAATGGTATAAGAAGTCGATGACGCTTCATGTTGAATGACATTTCGCGTTATCTCTGCACCGGAATGATATACGGAATTGAATTAATATAATTTTGTAATATCAACAAGGTCGGGAATGCCTGAGGAAGACAGGAATCAAATAATTACTTATGGTATAATGAGACTTAAGTGATGAACGAAGAAAGAGGTGTAAGTGAAAACATGGCACGATCAAGTGAAAAAATATTTATTACAGTAAAATAATATGATTTTCACCTTTAAACTACACCCAGTTGTCAAGTACTCTAGAATTCACAACCTCAAAACTTCACGCCAAACCATTTGTAAGTCCCCAAGAAACGACAGGTATACGCTAGCTAGTAAAATTTAAAATGCAATAAAGAAAGATGACTGTTCAGTGCATTTTTGACGCTCTTATTTCGGTAAATATGTTGATAATATTTATTTACAATATGACACCCAGTATGGTAAATGTTTATAGGGAAATAGGGAGGAGAATGGGAAGAACCTGGCTATTCACATCTGTTTACTAAACAAAGATATTGCAACGTTTCTGTATGGAGCATTATATTACACTTTTAATTAAAATGGAGTTTCTATTCTTGATTCTCCTGGGTTGCAGACCCCTAGATTCCAACTCCTCTTTCAGTTTTCAATTCCATCTCATCTCGCCTGACTGCTCCTATTATTTCTCCCGTCTTTGAGTGAGACATCAATCAATGAACCATCGCGTATTGTTATGCAGATATTAGGCAGATATCCTCCGGTTGTTTCCCAGAATGTCAAGTTCACGTTAGGTGAAGATTCACGTGGAAACATCCGGATTATGCTCGCTACACTGCGTTTTCTAATTATACAACACGTTTTCACAGCTTGAATCTCGTTCTTAGCTGAATGCAAATTCGTGAATATATTTTTGTAAGTAAATACGTGCAAACGTAATACTCATTATAAATTCTTAGTAATGGTCTACATAAATATGGTTTTGTTGCAAACTCATTACAATAATAAAGGAAATAACATATAATTAATTATTTATTTTTCGGAATAACTTTATTGAGTAAAACCTCAAATTGTAATATTTAATTATTGAAGACAATATTAGCGATTTCTAGATATTATCGATAAGGTCACATTAGCTCAGTTGGTAGAGCGGTGTCCCGGAAAGACAAGGGTCCTGGGTTCGAGTCCTCGATGTGACCGTATCCTTTTCTGATTTTTCTGTTTCAGATTTTCGTTTAGAAATCGCTAATATTGTCTTCAATAATTATAATTAATTATATATTGCAGCTAACCAGTTGGTGAAAGAAATTAAAAAAATTCAGTGTCAATTGTTCAAGTATTTTGAATAAAAAAATCTTGGTAGGTAGGTAGTAACTTCAAGTATTTTAATTATGTTTTGTTGAATACACTCGTAACTACTAGATCATGAAGAGATTAGCTGTCTTTTTACTGATAGATAAAACACCATGTTTTAGCATTTTAATCGACACGTTTTAGAAGTAGGTAAACGCCGCCCTCATCAGAACAATATGATTTATAATGTCTGAATAAGGCAAGTATTTTTATAAAGTGTTGATTTTCGAGCAAAAAAATCGATTGCTAATCGAAACGAAGCTTTGAACAATTTCACGAAAAAAGTTTTTCGGTCACTTTTTTCTAGTCTTCTATTTGTATACGGTATGCGGGAACGGTACAATTCATCGGAATAAATTTCTAGCAGATACACAAATCAAGAATGATAATTATATTGAAATCATATTAATTTACGCCCCCATATAGAAAGGCACAGATAGTTGGAAGGAAAGACCGCTGTTTTGTTAGCACTTTTTATGATTTGCATCGAGAGGCAGAATCGTCACACAAGAATTAGCATGAAATTGCGATATAAACTGGGAAAACATTTCAATGACTTTTCTTTCTTACAATATCATACAAATAATGCTAATATAGACAGTGAAGACACTTCAATTTACCTTTTTTTGCCAGCGATTAAGCCAAAAACTTTCCAGTTGGTAAATAATGTTTGTGGCGTGGAAAGATCTAAAGCTGTAAATTAACAAAAATTTAAACCTTTTTTACATTTTAATAAATGAATTGCGAACGTAGTAAATTCACGAGGATCGACGCATGAGTCTTATATTAAAATATTAAATGACTCATCTTATCTCAAACGAACCCTTTCTTTGAGATCCTTTGCTCTTGCTTAGTTCAAAACCTAGTTGAACTCTTTGTGATAATACTTGCCAACTTAAAACTTCATGTTATGTTTGGAAGGAGATTCCAACTTCTTAACATTAAATTGAATTGAAGTCGAGCTTTAAGCATTCTGTTGATCAAAAACTATTTGAATTCCTTAATATTTACATGTTTTAAGAAATTCTGAGTTCGATAACATTTTTTTATATATATCGAAATAAAACTCAACATTTTTTTCGGATTAACTATGATTGTATTGCAATAATTTTTCGGATTTCTTCTTACCTTACCATACTGGTCTGAAATAGCGGACATGATATGTTTATATTGCAATTATGTTTTAAATAACCCATTTGAACATCATTTCCAAAATTGGTAGAAGTAAATTTTATGTAGAATTTTAACACAATTGTACTAAAATGTTAGTAAGGTTTACAATCCTATTTATTTTGATTTTTTATTACTTAATCGTATTCAATCCATATTTTTTTTGCCATAAAGAAATTAAATTTACGCAGCAGGACGAGTGAGTCAAAGTACCTTCTTTGAAGGCCTGACGGCCTCCGTGGTAGAGGGGTTAGACTCTAGAAGGTCGCGGGCTCAAATCCCGGCGTGCGCAAAAAAATTTTTTGGTGAATTTTTGTTATGTCATTATCTATTCATTTAAATAATATATATAATACTTGTACTGCCCTGGTGTAACACCATTATTCAGAATTAAAGCGTCACTTTAAATGGCTTTAGATGTGTTTGGCAAACACAAGTGCTTTGCCAGGTGTTTCCTCACCTTTTCCCTCCTCACTTCCTTAAGCCTCACAACATACCCCAATTGGGGATAACATAGCCTCTCCGGCTCCAGGCGCTTGGGAGCAGTTAGGGTAGAGTTTTAATAAGATTAAGTGGTCAAAAACAAATTTATGTACTTTTTATTGTAAATTATGACGAGCCACAAAAATAATGCTTTTTTACAAAAACGTAAATTTATTTTGTTCGATTTCTAGGATTGTTTGCATTGTTTTGAATTGCAGATAAATTTCAAATGGCATATTTAATCATTCCGTAAAATATTCAACATATGCTTTGTGCAGTATTTCAATCCATAGATAAGGTACTACCTGTAATTTAGTAGGTACGTAGTTGTTAGGTAGCTACTGCAGATATTAAGGCAATTATCGAGCCACGAACAATGGCGATGAAGGGACTTGCTCAATGAACTAGATTTTGTTTTACTTTAACTTTAAAATTTGTTGACGAACTGTTAGGAGCCAATCAGCAGTGATGAAACATTTCTTGAGAATGTTTTTCCTAGTTCGCAAAAAGGGGAAACCGCAGAAATTTTAATTATTATGATCATTTTAGTAATTAATTCTATCCAATCACGTAAAAAAACCTAATCTACGGTATATTTGTTTTTTTACGTGATTGTAGAGTGTTTATCGCGGTATCTTTTACCGAAATTATATTTAAACAACTTTGAGTGCTAGATTTTTGAGTACTAGGAATTCTAATTTAATTTTAAATAATATCTTCTCTAATTCACCTATTTATTTCACAGAAACCGATGTACGTTTCATAATCTACATTATCTTTAACTACATTCAGTACCAATACTTTAGTTTAAAAAGTGTTTGATGAAAATCACTGTAAATTCTTGATGGTTGTGGTAAAAGACGTCATATTTGGTCAAAGAGGCTTTAGAGTCTTTAGATACATTCAATTTTATAAATGCAGATAGAAAATTTCCGCTTACTGCACTATGCATTTTTTTAAGTGCTGCGACCTCTCAAATTAAATAGTCGCAGACACCAAGAGTAATGGAAGTGTTACACGATTATTTTTAACCAGTTTCCATAAGTTGTCTCTCCGTATGGATTCGGGATAAAAAGATATGTTCAATTTTTGTAGTTACCGATTTTCATACAGTGTTAGATGGCGGGTATTATTTGTCATCTGTCGTTTGCTATTGTTTTACGTAACTGTATAATGTGGAAATGTTGCATATTAAATTAAAATTTTGATAAACTAGACTATAACTGTTTTTCTTTATTACTGATTGTAAACTTGTAGTTTAGATGTTTTTTGACGACAATAGTAAATACAACTGACGGATGATTTCATGTGATCTGAGGTTACGTTCGAAGTATTGCCATTTTTTACGATTTAGTACCATTCCAAAATAATAATTCTTCCCTAATAGAAATAATACGTATGAAATCGTCAGAACGAAAATAATGATCAAGGCAAAGATTTTTCATAAGGGTTTGGATACGTTTTGGATGTGGAGATCGGTATGAAAAAAAGTATAGTGTAAAACTATCACTTCCATTACTACTCTAATAATGGAATATCACAATGATGAGTGAATATAAAATGAAGGTCAATGGAAGAAGAAGGAAATCATTATTGTCAGAATTATTGTACAAAGTTGCCGTTAATGCTGGCCAAAGAATGTAGGTAATAAGCCAGTACTGTTAGAAGTGAGGTGTTTAAAATTGATTTTGCAATTGTAACTCAATATAACTATCATCGGAGTTACCTTTCATTCACGCTGAGCTATTGATGTGCTTAATAGATCAACTTGCTGGTCGTATTATATTCGTGACTTTTTCTGGTTATCGATTTTATAGAATTTGTCATGGAGACATAGGAAAAAATGTGAGCGGAAAGTTCTACAATTGCGTGGTGATTTCTTGATTGATTTATTTATCAACAATTTTCGCGACGGTTTGCTTGACGAATTCAACTGTGAGTGGGAGAGAGTGCGGGTTCAGTCCCCTTTGCTCTAAAAATAATGTAATGATAATACAGATAATATAATAAAGACTTCAATTTAATTTTTCTTTAAATTTGAAGCTTTGCAAAGTATTTGATTGAGTCTAAATTATTTCATTCTGCAATCCTAGAAAGTGAAAAACATTACAAAAGTGATTTTCATCAAACTTAAAAAATGATTTTTTGTACATATTTTATGTAGAAAGCTTATTAAGTTGATAAATGAATCAATATTGATTATTTAATGACAAAGCGGTGGTTAATACATTTGAATGTCTAAATGTACCTACCAAAATATTATTTCAATATATTTTCATTAAGTTAAATGTACTCTTTAAACTGTAATCTTTAAAACACTAGATGCATGTAGGATGTATTAAATATGAACAAATATTGATTTGGTAAAACCAAGAGACAAACTATCCTGTAACAGTTTTGTTGGGCTACCTATTCTTAAAACCAAATAATATTCGTGTTATTGTAATGTACAAATGTGTGTAAAAAAACAATAGTTAATTTTATATAATGTTATTATAACAAGTAAACGCTTGGACCGAAAATATCTGTTTCTCTCAAACATATTTACGAAAATTGTAGGTGCTTTAAAATGAACAGCTACAGCCTTCATACACAAAAAATATCAGCCAGAATTTTCAACGAATATTCAAATTTCACTGTCAAATAGCCTATTCCAGTACACTACAATTATAATAGTAAAAACTGTGGGAAAAGCCAACTGATGCGTTCATCTCAAAAGTTAGTTTATTTGAAGAACTTGAAATAGATTTAGTTTATGTAGTTTCAAATACGAGTGAGATGCTCAGAGAGTTGACTGATTTGATATAGTGTTTTATAGGTAAAGGAATGGGATAGAAAATCGCACATTTAAAGATAGGAAACAAATAGAAACCGCTCGTGAAAACCCCCATCATATTTCAGATGTGTTTTTTGTCCAGCGGATATTGGATGGATTTGATTTATAGCTGAAAATATGAGTTTTTTTTATTTGGTCCATATTTTATATTGACAGAAAAAAAACGAAAAACACAAATGGCAGGTGTTGTAATAAATGAAATATTTTGTTTTTATTCAAAGTAGGAAAGTTTTTAAAAGTTTCCAACCGAAGAAATTGCTTTCCATGATAAACTAATTCTTAAGCTTTGTAGGATTTGAAAAGTTATTTGGTTTCTTGCTTTTATTTTGAAGCTTGGGAAAGTTATCAAATACAGAAAGCATTCCTACTTCCTACCGCTCATTCTATGAAATATAAAACATACGAGCGAAAAGTTTTGTGACATGAGAAAAGTAAGATGAATGTACGGAGTGCCCTTGAGGTATTTTTTAGCGAAAATAGCGAATAAAAAATATTCGAATATTATTAAGAACCGGCGATATGAAGGCGCCCAAAAGCAACCAAAGAAGAAGTTAATGAATCTTAACCGTAGTCTATCAAAGATTACGCAATTTATCAGCAAGAGAGGTCGGAAACAATATTGATAGAATGCCTAGCATCTTTTTCTATGGATGTCTTTCACATGCACAAATTGTCTCCTACGTCTAATCTTCTGTTTTTCCAATTATCGACGTGCGCCCACTAAAGTATTTGATTAAATAAACCGTTCAATGTCTTCTTGGGACGTTCCGTACTAATTTTTCCATTCGTTTCTTAATTCGCGCCATGTAAGCGTCCTTTCGTACTGATATTGTTTTCATTTCAGATCTCCACATTCGTAACACGGTCGTCAATAGTTTTTATACATATAATTGTAAGTATGCTTCAGAGATTTCATTTCTACTGCATTCAGTCTACTTCAGTTCTCCTTGAACACCACCCTGACATTTATTTCCATATTAGTATTAGACTTTGTTCATGAAAAGGTACATTTCAGTCTGATTAAGTATCTGTAAGTTCAGGCACGTATAAGCCAATACACTCCAAGAGGAATAGGGCTATGAATAGAGTTATGCGCTAGGTATGTTGAAACTTAGGATTGTAAGATTTGTATGACGTCCGGTTCGATAAAAGATGATGGCTGAATTTTATGGACTTAACTATGTGTTTCTCACTTTTTAAATATTTGTAACTACCAAGCATTTATTGGAATTAGAAACGGGCAGAAATGTGATACAATTTAATAGAAATTAACAATATGGCTCAACCAAAAAGAATTTGACTGACATCTCAATACGTTGAAATGCGGTTAGGACATGCAAACACGAATACGTATTAAAGTTGATATTCAAACCACAAAGCGAGTCACTTGGTCAAGTTTTGAGAGTCACAGATGGTTTGGCGCACAAGACACGAGACACGAAACTCGAGTCGAAGTTAAGTGCCACGCTCCACTTATCTCGCACAAAAACTAAGTCTTTTGTCAATTCTTTCTCGGCGGTTACTTGAACCATTAAATAAATGTACCCAACAAAAACCTCCGCCAGAGCGAACCGCTATTTACTTTTGTGTAGAAAAATAAAGGACGGGGCGGACGCGGCCTAACTATGGCCTTTTACAAGAACAAAACTTCAAGCGTGGAAATCTCAGAGACAATGCGGTTTGTTCATCGGGAGCAAATATGTTGACTATTGACCAACCTTCATTGAACTAGAAAACACGAGATTATACTTGTTGGCACTGGAAATGATCCAGATTGATGCAGCGGTGAAGAAGACTGAATCGGAAACAGAAGTGGAAGCTATGTTTTAAACCAAGCAAGAATTATAGAAATGTAGTAGGTATAGGACTTATTTGAAACATAACCATTTATACTATTAAAATTCAGCATATTAATTACCACAACCCATATCAATATTCGTAGTTAGCAGTTATCACGATAATCCTTCTCTGCCCAGCGTATGTTGGAAAGGTTAAAGGTTCTATGGCACGGGTAAAATTACATCCATAAACTAGAATCTGTTCGTCTAGAACTCGATGTTCGAAATTTGACCTTTCCATGGCTTAAGAATAATATAACAGCGTTATTTTGAGTTACATTAGGTGTTTTTGTTCCAGTCGCTTAATGGGATCATTTTCGTTTTTAGGCTTGTATAATGTAGATTCTCGATTCGAGCGTAGGTAGGTGTATAAGTTTGATACTCTTTGACACTGAGAGAAGATGCTACAATCTTTTGAAAGAACCGGTGTGATGTTAATGTCAGCTATTTCTTTTTCGAAATCAAGAATAAAAATAAAGGATGTGTGTTATGTCATTTAAAAAAAATGTTCGTCTGAGTAAAATTACTCAGCAATGAAATAATGGAATCTTGTAAAGTTTTTTCGTTTATAACGTGTAGTGTTATTGACTTGGATCTGTGGTAACGCGGTTAAGCTCGTGAAATTGATCATTATCGGCACGCGAGTTTGGATTTCGTTTTAACAATTGAGGTCGTTTCACTATAGAAACAAGGCGACAAAAAGTACGACAAGTTTTTAGTACTAGCCATGTTGTTATCGAAAGTCATTAGAAAAAGTCAGTAGTTCAAACGTTTTATTTACCTAGGCAGAATCTAAATCTCTAGGATTGCGAATGATTTGAATTTTATTCCACAAAATGTTTTTACAGGTCTGACTTGTAAGTATCTAATGACAAGTACTGTTTTAACATGTCGTAAAAAGTTCTATTGTCTTCTCGGTGAACACAGTAAATGAACATTTTTTAACTGACATTTTTTTTGCTTGCAGTTATGAAAAAGTTTTTCGAATACTAAATTTTAATATTTTGATTGCAATTTAATTTTGACGGATGACATCCCCGCGTTTACAATCCCAGAGTTGAAGAACCTACAAACATTAATAAATAATGCCACGACAAGTTAAACAAATGTATCTTGGATCAGAAGCCAAGCTTCAAGTCGCCGATCACGGTGGAATGACAGCTGTCAATTAGTTAATCAAATTCCGTGACACATTTGAACTACTACTTGAAATAAAGGGGAAAAAACTACGAGAATGGATGAGCAGCCAGGTACCGAACAATATACCGTTCCATAGACGATCAATTCTGAAGCCAATTCAATATAAAAAAGTTGGTTGAGGTTAATAATTTCCTATTTTGAGTTTGTACTATCGGACGTAAAGTGGACTTCCTATTAAATATAATGATCCAGTAACCTCTAATAGGTAATAAGCACCTACATTAAATTTCATGTTACGTTAGTTTGTCAGTAGGTACTATTAAATGTGTTAATTTTTTGGTTGTCTCAGGATACGTAATTTCTTAAACCAATGTTGCGCACAGGCTTACACGATCCATACTGAGGGAAAATTTTGTAGTTTAAATTTCTATACTTTTTAAATGACCTCTTAAGTGTAGGTAAGTACCGAAGAAAATCTCTCCCTCCTCACTTCTCTGCCTCTGTTTTTGATATATTGATGTTTTATTGTAACCGTTGTATTGCACTACTTTTTGTATTGTTTTTTCTTTCTTTGTAATTTTATTCTGCTCTTCTTTTTTAAATGCTATATTGTAGTCCAGTGGGAATATAACACGTCAATCTGCTTAATTGTTGGAAGATTAATAATCTTAGTGCAGTGATTGATTGACGATTAGTTTCATTGATTTTTTTTTTATTTTTTTGTTTTATTTCTTTATTTTATTTTTTTAATTTAACAAAATAGGTAGACCAACAAAGCTGTCACATGCCAGCTTGTCTGCAGGATCCACCGAATCAAAATATCTTAAGTCTATGTCTATAACATTGTATGATTATGTGTACATGAGTAAGTCTTATTTCTAAGTAGGTACATTTCACAGATTTTATTTTATTGCAGACATTTGCAAAATATATTTCCGACGAGTAATTGTAAATACATAATATATCTAATGCACTAAAAACAAAGAGTTTGGGAATTTACATTAAGGTGTTATTCATTTAAAATATCTACGTATACTTTTCTTCCAGCTAACACATTGAGCGCATTTTGCACCCGTGTTCTAAAATTAATTATGAAAACACCCTAATAGTATAGAACTTCCTTCTTCTCACTCAAATAAAATTTAAAAAGATATTTATTAATATGTAGAATATGATGTATAAAATCCTCAAACTAATTTGACTCACAGAAAAACTTTGCTTCTGTGTCATCTGTTTGCACCTATAGGTATGGTTATGTTATTGTTTTCTTTTTATTTTGTATTATTATTATTTCCTATCACTGACCTTAAGCCGCCTTTGTAAATATATATGTCATTAAATCAGGAGTTATAAACCTTAGTCGTTAGTCATTAGATATCAGTCTAAGATGTGAGTTATAAGTTTTAAGTCCGAAGATACTAGAACTATGATGTTATGTGCAAACTTTCTCTGGGACTACTTTAGCTGTCGTTGAAGCTGTCTGCTACGTAAAATAAATACATAATAAACCTACATATGTAAATGATCAGTGGGTACCTACGGAAAAAATTATAGATACTAAAATATGTTTGCACCACAAAAAGTTTAAGTAAACGAAAAAGACAGACGATACTAGAAAAAGACGGCCGGCATAGTCCAGTGGTAACGCATTGGACTGCCATTCCGAAGGTCGCGGGTTCGAACCCGGCGTGCGCAAATAAATTTTATTTGATTAATTTGTGTTATTTCACAATTAATTAATTAAAATAATATATAGTATATTTGCGGCACGTTCCAGAGTGGAAGATACTACCAGTATCGCCCTGGTGTAAGACCACCATTCAGAATTGAAACGTTGCTCCAAATGGCTTTAGCCGTGTTTAGTGACTAGATCTGAATAGCCAGGTACTTCCCCACCTTCCTCTTTCCCTTCCCCACTTACCTTCAGCCTCACAACATCCCCCAATTGGGGATGCCATAGTCTCACTGGCTCCAGACGGGAGCAGTTGGGACTCTTGTGAGGTATTCACTATAAATTTCTCAGGAATTACGCTTTGAAGCTATCTTATACGTAAAATAAATAAAAAAACTTATTAATGTTAGGTAGGTACGTACCTAAATTAAAATATCAGGTACAAAAACATATTTGCACCACAGAAAAATAGTGTCAAAATAACGAAAAACATAAATTATATGTCGCCTTTTTACTACAATGTGTGTTAAAAAGTAGCATTGAACAAGTTATAAACTTTTTCGAGTGATAGTGCCTACACAATCTAACACTAAGTCCGTAGGTCTAGCTAGGTGCGCGATGTCCAACTGGCCATTATGTTTATCTGAATAACGCGCCAGAACGTGACAGGTCACTCAAACATATGACCTGTTTCTGTTTGTTTGAAAAAGATGTCAGGCCCAGCGGCTCAATAGATCGATTTGGGAAACTGGAGCGTGGAAATTATCTTGCCGAATATCCCGACTTTAATTTGAACTTGGTACTGAATACTGTTCTGGAATCTAAGCGTCACATATTTTAAAGATGTCTTTTTTTATACTTTGGCCTATTTTGTTCACAGATGGTAAACGTTAAAGCGATAGTAATTGTGATTTTGATGTTATTGTAGGTACTGAATTTTGTTGATTTGATAAAAAGCAATTACACTAACTTGATTCTCGCATTATGCTTTTTCTAGCTCTTGTAACGATTGTCTCATATTTAAAAATGAACGATCTTCAAGATAAAACGAATTGGTCATATGTTTTTCCTTCGAAATCCTTTCTTATCAAGTCGTTATTCTGAGTCTTAACCTGACTTAAGTATTTGATTCACTTGATCGTTCCATGTCTTCCTCGACTTTATTCACATTGCGTCATATATTCTCATTACACTCCTTTATTCGTTCATCCGCTCTACATGCGCAGACGATCTGAGCGTCCTATATCAATCTTACTCATTGCGCTAAACCAAGAAAATAATCATGTCTCAAATAACGTTGTGGTTTTGGATTTGATCCTCAATTGGGACAATATCTTTCTGTTTTTTGGTCTTGTTTTTCATGTTTGGTGTAGATTTATTATTTTTTCTTCTTCATCGATGATTAAATATTGCATTCATGGGTATATCCTTCAGAAGTTATTCCAACAAATCGAATAATCATTTTTTTAGCATTCGGAGATATTATATTATTATTCCTTTTATATTTATCATTTAGACATTCCTAAAGTAATTCTTTTTAGTAATGACGTAAAAGATTTCTAATTTCACCCTTCACTTGAATTATTAACACACATTTAAACTCATTTAGTATTACGGCATTGTCTCCAATATTTATAGCGAGGACCCTGCTACACGGGACAAGCAGAACCGAAATTGGAGCAGAACATCCCGATGCGGTTTAATAACAGAACCCATATCTGGAGCCTTAAGGTTCTATTGTTCGAATCAACCCCCAGTACTATTAAACTAAGCCTTTATCTTACGTTTATTATAGAGTGTTCAGTAATGTTTGCTACCTACATTATTAAAGCAACAATGTCGCAAGATACAACCCATACGTTGTATTTCGCTAGCAAATGATACGGGAGTAATATCAAACAGTTGTTGTGTAAATTTTAGTACCGACTATTTAAGAGGTATTATTATATTCGTGTATTAAAAGTTTTGGTCACTATTTAGCAAAACTACGCGTACTGAGTGTGTTTGGATTAACTAGGAATATATATTTCAACGTTAATGGATGCAGGGAGGTACTTATCTTCCGTACTATTGTGAAAACTTTGTTTTTTTTTCACATTAAAATTATTTTTGTTACCAATTTCCCCCTGCTTTGGGGTTTCTCTGGTACAATTTTAATTCAAATTTATTTATAACATCTAGGTAAGCTTCAATTCAACACCTAAAAAACTAAACTTAAGAATGAGTAGCCTATTACGTGGAATAATACGAATTTGAAGAATCAAATGCCTCAAGGTTCACACTTATGTCCGATTCTTTTTTTTACTATTAATCAATGACATAGTTTGTAGATTATTTGAAGGTGTCTTTTCTCTATTGTTCGCTGTTGACTTGGAAATTAACACCATTATAGTAAATTTAATCAACCGTGTGGTTTTATAAAATAAATTTAATGGATTATAACATAATTGATATAACATACATTATTTACTTTTAAACATGATCAAATAAAAGATCGTATCATCGAAAAGAAAACCATGCTCACTCAATAATATTTGCAAACGATATCAACCTTTCGAAAGGAAAAAACACACTAATTTCGGTCGTTGGTGTACGTGTATGTAATGTGAGATATTCCAGTATAATGTCAGAATTTTCTACTTCTTAGAAAAGCAATAAAGTAGGTACCAACATTATTTTACGAATTAACAGTTATTTATTTGAAATGCGGACTTCTTTTGTTCATATGCTTGACAGATGCTTGGATACATTGACACAGTGAATATACGTAATGGTTTTACTGAACGTACTATAGCGGCCCGTTATTAAACATATTAGTGAATGGCTACCCTTTTCATAAACATTTATGATATTATTTAGTTTCTGTTTGATCAATATGAATATAACGTGTTTTGTATTTTTATAATGTCGTTGGGTGGATGTCGTAACTTTTCAAGTGACGATACATTCGATAGGTAAATTTCTTCTTTTGAAGTTTAATGATCCAGAGACAAATATTTTTTATTCAGCTTTACAAATCCTGTAATTATAATATCCCGTGGTATTTCACGTGTCTGCGATATTCATTAATAAAAAAACGGAAGAGATATTGTTGATATGTCATGCGATACCGGGTTGTAAAGCTAGTATTTGAAACAAATAATGTATACACGCGTGAATCAACAGTCTCCAATAATTTAATACTGAATTATCAAAATCCTTATTCAAACACTACAACTATGAAACACTATCACGGTTTCAAAGGTTAAATAATATTTGTAAATTCCTAATCTGGCATTGACTCGAAGCTCTGATCAGGAAATATCCATCCAGGTGTTCTGTTTGGGGAGTTACCAATCAAATAAATTATTTATAATTGACCTAATCCAATCCATTCCTGATACAGGTCAGAAGGGGTGGGGTAAATCAGTTTTGGACGAATCGATCGATTTTTTATGTTAATGGTATTGAGGGCAATTAAGGGTAGGACTATTATGTAAGGTTCGTTATTTGAAATCCCTCCAGTATGTTAGTTTTTTTTCAACGTGATTTGTGTGTAATGAAAAGCTACGATAAAATTTTGATCGCAATTTGGAAAGAATGTAACAAAGATTACCTCATATTTCTCAGTTGAAACAAATAAAAACGGTTTTTTTACTCTGATATTAACAGAAACTCTGAAGTACTTGTTGTGTAATGCTTTGTAGTCTGTTGTATGAATTTTTACTACAAATGATTTACACAGATAGTTGGCAAAATATCTAAGATATCCAGTGACAAAGGTCCTCAAACTGTAATTTTCAAATTCTATGAAATACTTATCAAAAATGACTGTAATAGGTGCAGTTTGATAACCAGTCAAGGCATGTTAGAACGTTTTACCAAAAATTTAAGTAGATAGTAGGTTCGTTTTTCACGGAGAACTTAAAAGTTAACATTTAACCTTCATAGAATTATTTACAGATGTAAGTCATGCGTAGCTTTTATGCGTTAGTAGTTTACAAAATGCGAATTTTTGATTGCTGATCTTATAGTATGAAATTGAATTACTTCAAGGTTCTATGGAATTGGAATTATAATTACTTCTTACTCGTTAATAAAGTTATTGATGAGAAAGATGTGATACGAAATAAAATCTCTAACTCGAACTTTATTTTGCTTCCACTTCACCCCGGCATCATCTTAAATGGACCCATCGGATAGCGTCGATTGGTTCCTGTCGTTAGCATAATTCCAACGTTACCAAGAAGAAGTTACTTTTGATAATCGATGCATGTGGTCAAAATTTAAAATATTGACTTCCTCGTTCGGGTGCGTCGACCCAGTAGGGGCAGTGTTTTGACGGGTCCCTGGAAACAAATGAGCCCCGCAGCCAAGACTGGGAGCCGAGGGCCCTATCGCCCTAGGAATCTCGGCCCATAACTCCAAGGGCTCGGCCCGGCCCTTAATTATCGTCTCTGTATACACTATACAGTGCGATTGGGAATTATTACATACCTGATTTTGTTAAACGCTGTATTATCGTATGCTAAGGACTCGAGCGTGAAAAATTATATCAATCATGACATTTACTAGTAGTTCTGTGAACAGTTTAAAAACAAAATCTTCTCAGTTAATTTGTTAGTAGGTACTTAAATACTTACATACGTATTTATAAACCATATATTTTATGAATTTTATGTTATCTGGCTTTTTTCAGGCACATTTTCAATATGGGTTATTCGCGTTTGATAGCTCATAGCAGGATTCACTCTGGCGGAATAAAAATGCCGTATTCAACACGGTCACCATCTTACGCTAAAAACTAAAAGCTTTTAATAAATAGGTACATATTAGGAAAAGTTACCCTACATTATGTAGTTAGTTAGATGTGATAAATGAAACACCACTTCAAAATAATGATAAATGTCTAATTTACGAGTACTTGGTAGCCCGACTGATTGTTTACAAGTGCCGTTGACGTAACGTAAGAATCGAAGCAGGCAATCTAAATCCTGATATAAACGACAACAGTACGTATCGTACAACCTTACCTAGGTAAGGCATTAGTAACAATCTTATTGAGGACAAATAAAAATTGATTATAAAAAACTATATTTAGTGACCAGATCTCTCTAGCCCAATGTTGCTTATCTTCTTATCAACCTAAATTCCTTCATGGTCAGAATATTCCCGAACTTCGAAGGTATTTTCACTGTGTTTTTTAATCTACTAAAAAAATTATGATAAAGTATAATAATATGAATAAATTTTCCATGATTATTTACAGCTTACCATTTTTGGTTTGCCGTCAAAACGACATTTATTTTATTTTTGAATTTGGAGGCGTCGACGTCACGCTATGCGTCATTGGTGACTGACGTTTTACCAGAAATTGACGTTTTCTATATAATAATGAAGTTGTAAACAGTTGGAACCGTTTCGCAATGTGCGGTTTTAGATCGTTTTTGAAATCAATAATTATGAATGAAAATATGTAAAATACACATTTTTATTTCAGAAAAAAAAAACTTAGCTTGTGGTCATTCAACGGTTCCGAGAAGTTGGAAATTTTGTGGTGTAACGTATGCAAAATAACAGGATTTTATAATTGTAGCTTTTGTGAATGAAAACCTCACCCGATGAACCAAGGCACCACTGCTTAATCACCAAACGTAGCGAACCACTAGGGATGACCTTTGGCAGAGGTGCTTATTATCCAATAAATGGTTCCCGGGGCGGCGGTACCCATAGCTGCCTCCCAAATTTCAAACATAACTCCTTACCGATGTGGGATGTCCAGAATGAGAAACCCAGTGCATTGAAACTATTTTTGATAAAGTAATCACATAGGAACAGATAGGGACTTCATTACCACCCTGTAAGACATATTTTGTCAGAACGTAAAAAACCGGTCCTCCACCGCCTACGTAGTGTGCAGCCAACATTGTTTCTCAATACTAATAATTCAGATTTTTGGTAAGGGATAATATTATTCAAGAAGCGAAAGTCCGTTTTAATTATGTCGCATGTTCTTTATGTTCAGGACCGTTGATAAAAGTGATTTATACAATCGACGAGATGTTAAATTGGTTATGTAATGTTATAAATGGAAACATCGATAATCTGCATATCATCGTCATGTAGCAGGTGCATTTAAAAATGTATTTTAATGAAATCCTTTGAACACAAGAACATGTTGATGTAAAAACGCGTAAAATAATATCACTATTCAGGGGGTTTTATATGACTTAGCAATCGATAACCTCCGTGATGTAATTCTAATAAAACTGGACAAAGAATCTAATGATTTTGATAACCAGCTGGTTTTAATAAACTTCGAGATGTTTAAAAAAATAGGTATTTAAAGATAGGTATAAAAGTAGTATATACAAAACAAAAGGTAGTTATACGAAGCTGCCACACTGCAGCTTTTACTTATTTTTTTAATGCTAATACAGCACCGCATAGTCCTAACTGTTCTCAACCATCTGGAGCCAGTGAATCTATGGTATCCCCAATTTGGGTTCCTGTTGGTAGTGGGGTGAGGAAAGAGATAGAAGACGAAGGTGAGATGGTACCTGGCTATTCAGATATAATCACCAAGCACGGATAAAACCAAATCAAGGAACGTTTCTATTATTAATTGTGGAATTTCACCCAGGCGATACCGAAACTATCTACTTCTCTGGAAAAATAAATATTGTTTTTAATGAATAAATTTAAAATGAAAGTAAAATTAATAAAATAAAATTTACAAATTTAAGGATTCTCAGTCAAGGATCGTAATCACTCAACCACGGAGGCTTACCTGCGGGTTCTATCATTTGCAAATAGTCTTAATTAATTAGAATCTGTGAGCATTCAGGTAGGTGTTTAACGTGTACCACAATGTCTGTTTCATTTCTATATTTTGCTACTATATTATGTTTGACGAATATTGCTTAAATGGTTTAACGTTACAACGAATTACACGGCTTTTCTTCATATTCCGGTTAAGGATTACCTGTTTTGAATTTTTTCTGAAATTGGTGCAAATATGGAAAGTTGAATTCATTTACTAAAAAAATAAAATAAAATAAAAGGTGTAAAATAAAATAAAATAAGACAATTTTAAACATAGTGCAGTGCATCAATCAATTATAAAGACTGTTACGAAATTCGTATTGGCTTTAGAGGAGAACATTAGTTACTTATAAACAATCTACAGAACATTGAATTTCTCAACGTAGAAATCGAGTTATACCTGCGTATTTTTAGAAATTGCATATCACTGATACCGTGAAACATATTTTTAGCAATAAAACAGACCTTTACTATTATTACATTATTTAGATCACAAATTGATTAGTCTCGGGTTTTACACCACGAAGCAATTTAATGATAAAAATATCACCAACATCAAATAAATTATTAGTTCAAGGTTAAAACATATCCAACCAAAATATATATTTTGAAAATAACCTGGTAAATTGGATAAAAAATAAAAATAATATTTTTTACTTTTTAAGTGCCTAAATAAATAATAGGCAGTATACTCTAATTCGTAAATTGTGACTAGATAACTCATCAAGACGACTACTCAACAGACATTTATAAGTGATGAAACAAAAAAGTAAATTAAATGGGTTAGGTAGATTAGGTTTATTGGTTTGGTTACTTTATATCACTTTGAAAGGTGTGTTGAACTGTTATTGTGTTGAGTTATTATGGAACCGGTGCACAGTGGCCAATTTTGATGATTTGGCGCGACATCGCTCTCGGCGTTCGACCATTTGGCATCATTGTTGTTTTTTTTAAGAATTAATAAGAAATACCACTTATTTTTTGTTAATTCTTATTAGTTGAAATGTTGATAATGATTTTAATGCTTTTATAAAAAGTAGCGTGTAACTTGGGCGCTAAGTTTGTATTTTATAGATTAAAGTTGGTGATGATTTTTTTCCGTGTACAAAAAAGACACAGCAATAATATCCTATTAAAATTAGTGTGAAGACTCGTGAAGATTTTTATTCCTACTCCATTAAAGGCAAAAAATTGGAAAAAAGGTAAACTGTGAACTAAGGCAACAATTAAAATTTATAAAAAAATATTTTTTTCAATTATTTAAATAAAGCACGTATCTTAAAGAATATCTCAAGTGATTTTTAAAAGTATTTTTGTATAATAAGTTCACTAACAACCTGATTTTGCACGCCTTCAAACTCTCAAGTATATCTCAAGTGATTTTTAAAAATATATATTTTTTTAAATAAGTACACAAACAACCTGATTTTGCACGCCTTCAAACTCGCCTAGATACAGCAGCATAGTTGCGCGCCCGTACATCTCAGTTCTGTGCGTAATTACCGAGTAAGTAAGCTTCGGATGTTATTTTCGATGGTTTTTTTAATGTCAGTGATTAATTGAGAACACATTGGTAAAAAAAAATCATTTCTGGAACATGCCGATCTGGGGTCAATTTTAAGCCATTGTGCGGTGACCGTATAACTCATCAAAATGAAAATTCCATTCCATTTAACATACCATTAAAAAATGATATAAAGTTATGAAAAGTGATGAAACAAAAATTGGTTAAATAGGTTCGGTTTATAGTTAAGTTTTTTCATCGCTTTTAATTAATAAAAATCACTTTTAAAAGATGTGTTGATATTTCACTGTGTTGGGTTATCATGGATCCTTCGTAAATATGTCTTGTACTCGTCAAAACCAAAATAGGAATAAATTTAATTACTAAACGAAACTTTAAACACTTGAACGCAAAATAATAATAATCTTTGCTACTCTCATTATTTTAGACTATACCAGTTTCACCCTGCTAAATTAATTTTTAGACGGGTACGATTAAAATTTAATTTCGACGAATCTATCTTTAAAATATTTCTGTTGTTAGCTTTAAATTCATTCGGATGATTCCATTATTATACTACTATTTTTTTTAACACTAACCTCACATTATTTTCATTCTATCAAAACTGATTTTGTGAGAACTCAGTCGTACCGATGATAATGCTTAGAAATAAATTAAAGGTGTATACAGATTGCCGAAAGCAGTTCGACATAATAGCACTGAGTATCAATGTAAACTCAAACAAATTCCAATACTGTGTGTTAAGGTTATATTCATCAGATTGTCTACAAGTCCATAATCAATCAAAAGTAGCTCGATTCTATCAACGTGTTTACTATTGAAACAATATAAATAACGACCTCTGCGTTCATTAAACAAATCGTTGCCATTAATATTCGTCACAGATTTATTACAAATAAATGCAAGTTTTTTAGTTACTGGTAATACTCGTGGAGATGTAATTAATGTTTGAAAAGGGAATTGGGATCATTTGAATTTATCAATTATAACAACTGTGTAAACTAAACTAGTCCCAGCAAAAGCTCGTATGGAAGTACGTCCTTTTGAATCTTTTTATCTGTTTGAAAACTAAAAAAAACAGGAGATGCTAGAAAGACGACGTCAAGTACGATCTATCGCTGCGACTAATATACCTACATGTTTACTAGAATTATTATGCAAATATCATGCTTTTTTTACCTTTTGTGTTTTATATTAAGCTGTGAGACAAAAGGCAAATAATATTCTAAAGATTAAGTTAAAAGTCATGTTAAAAGTTAAAAATCTAATTACAAGTTGATTCAAAATTTAAGTAGAGAGCTAATTTGAGACAATGTTAGTGATCCAAAATCTGTGAAATGCAAATAATATTTTATAAGTTCTGTAAAAAGTTATGTTAAAAGTCGACTCACAAGTTGAGTCAAAAGTTAAGTAAAGAGGTAATTTAATAAAAGTTAAGTTTAATGTTAATTTAAACGTTAAGTTAATAGTTAAGTTAAACGTTACATTTAAAGTTAAATTAAGAGTTAAGTTAAAAGATAACATAATATGATAAGATTACCGTTCTTAAAAAATCGTCACAAAATAAATTTAATTTAACTATTGTTTTTTCATGCATCAAATTTTCCTCTTTTCTATCTGCGTCACATCATTACAAAATTCTATGGCCTATTTCTACGCGAAGACATTTCTAGGTGATGATGTTATGCAATTTTGTTATGAATTTTGCTTATAAAAATAACTCACATGCTTTTGTGTAGTCTAGTTTGATAGGGAAAGCACATAAAACACACAAAACACAAAAATGGAAACATGTTGATAGAGTTTTTTGATTTTTTATTAACATATACAATATACAAGCATGCAATGTTTACGGTTTTTTGTAATTTTGAAAAATCTGTGGTAAATGTAAGTTATCAGTTACGGCCTCCGTGGTCGAGGGGTAAGGCTCTTGACAAGAAATCTGGAACTCGCGGGCGTGCGCAAGTAAATTTTAACTATGTTATTTCAAATCTACCCATTTAAAATTATACATAGTATATATACGGAAGGTTCCAGAGTGGAAGATACACTCAGTATGACCATGATGTAAGACTACAATTCAGGATTGAAACGTTTCTTGAAATGGCTTTAGCCATGTTTGGTGACCAGATCTGGATAGCCAGGTACTTCCCCTTCCTTCTCCTCTTCATATTTTTTGCCTCCCCATTACTTTCAGCTACACAACATTCTCACCTTATTGGGGATGCCATAGTGGCTCCAGATGGTTGGTGTTAGTTGGGACTTGTGCGGTTTCACATAAAAAATACCCTCCACACAGCATCGCTAAAGTAACGAAGGCTTTCAGGATAATTCTTTTTTTCATATTATTCTAGCCATTTGAATTATGATAAATTTCGGTACAAAAATTTTTCAAACGCCATTTTTAGGAATCTGTATATTTTCAAATGTCTCACTGTTGAAATTAGCCATCGAATTGGTAATGCAATAATCCCACTAGCTCCGCATAATAGAACTTAGTAAAGCATAAAAATACATGTGCTTCGAAATAATAAAAAAATCGTTGCATAAACTACAAGGAGTGATAATCTCGTTACAACCATGGAAAAATAATACCCGTTGCATGCGGCACAGTGCTTTCTCTATGAGAGTATTTTTAGTGCTCTACATTGTACTGTAGTTGCAGTTTGCAGTGGGAAAGCACTTTTCATAATTTATGGCGAGTTTCCGTTGATGGAAATGATATTTCATAGTTATAGACAATTGCATTGCAAACTTCCGCTGACTTACACGTTTAGTTAGCCGCAGGCATGGTAGCCCTATCCATATGATGCATTTATTTATAGTTATTTTAGAGTAAAATGTGTTGATTTTTTTGGATATCATAAATAATTAGTATAATATTGAAGTTTTGCTCAGCTGTAAAATACTTTCTGCTGGCAAACTCAGTCAGTTGATCAGCCACATGTTGTAGTCAGCAAGTAGAACAAGATTTATCAACAAATAATGTCAACCGCCGACCTTCCCTAACCTAACCACGCATTGAGCCCGATATTATTGATCACATGTATTTTTTTCTTGATGACCCAATACTTAAATGATGAACCAATTGAATACTTCTCGATTTTTTTTTGTTCGTTATTCAGATGGAGGATTTTACAAAGTTATAGCGGACATCAAGTAGAACAAGATTGATCAGCAAATAATGTCAACTACCGACCTAACCTAACCTTGCCACGTACTGAGAACGATATGATTGATTACATGTTTTTTTCCTGGTGACCCATTACTAAAATTGTGTACCAATTAAAAAGTTATCGATTTTTTTTGTTCCTTATTGATTTGGAGGATTTTACAAAGTGGTAGAACCATATTCACCTTGTTTGTTTTTGAACTATTTCCATGCGTGTATTATCAAAATATCCATACTTCATTGATTATTTTTTAATTTTGAAATTGAAATCATAAAGAGAACACTTTTTTTTCTTGAATCACCCCCGCCGTAGTTTGCACCAAGTGGCTCGTTACGTTTGGTGATTTAGCAGGAGTTTCAGGTTTCATGACGTTAGGTTTATTTAGGTCCTGGCGGCGGATGCGTAGCATGTCGGAACGGGAGGGACTTGTTGAGGAAGATAACATCTCCAGCCTGGACTCTAACCATCTAACCATCGTTACGCACTGCAGTGGGAGGGATAGATTCGTATGTCCGTCATTCGCGGATTCTCCACATCCCTCATACCTTTTTCCTTCCCAGAACTTCAACTCCTTATTTTCCTTAAAAAATCCTCCAAACAGCATCCTCAAAGATGACCTAGGTCCTAAGGGATAGTTTTCATCAGGGCCCCCTGTATGCAACTAATGAAAAAAACACATAGGCCTTGTATTATTTTCTTCCTAATCGTAAGAACATCATAATTATACAGTTTTGTTATATTTAAGGGGGTATTGCACTATCTCTGATTATGTTCTGACTAAGCACTAATCCGCGGATTAGTCATTTTTTCGTTTTCACTATATCTGAATAACGCTAACGCTCGGGTTAAAGTTCGATTTGACTAATCAGTGTTCGAACCTCACGTTAGGCGCTATTCCTCGAATCAAAGATGGCGTGAAAACATTCCGAGTTTGACAGCGGAGAAGTGAGTCGAATTTTGTTGAATGAATTTGAATGCTTGTATGATCCATCCTGAATTATTTGATTGTGTTCAAAATAAGAAACAATGTATTAATTCGACACGAATCTATCTAAAATTACCTGATAATCAACATAACATAACCAAAAAAATGCACACTTTGCGGTGTGCGGACTGTGACGCATGACAGCCGTGGCAGTAGATGGAGTAACTGCAAACATTTTGCGATGTTGCCAGACTATTTCGAGTGTTATCTATCCGGAAGCTCGGAAACAATGGTGAAACGGTCGCCGTTGAATAACAAAGTTATTCTGATCTTTAAAGCCAGCCAACGGATAGCTAGTCAGATATTTAGCCCGACATAGTGAAATACCCCCTTAAGCAACTAAGATCTCATTCTTTCCTACCTCTATCGATTCCGTGCCTCCCTGTCATACGTCAGGGATGGTATCAAGAATCTGGCTGCCAGCCTTGCTGCCTTTGACAAGTTTGTACTAGTGACAACTGCTTTCAGTTGCACATTGCAATTTATTGTATTATCTGCATTAACTTTCTGTCTCTGTCCATATCAGCCTTAGAAAAATACGTAAGCTCATACACTTGCTAGACGATTCACTGAGCACAACTGTATTTCTCAGTGTTTAAGTAACGTCTTTTTGAGATCTTTTGAGTTTTAACTTTCTTTCAATCACCATTAATTGATTCCGCATACTTCGTTCCTAACTGACCAAATATTCATCATGTGCCCTATTTTTGATTATTTTATTTGTATTACTTTATTTTATTTTGGTTCTTTTATTTTTTTTCATAATATTTCATTTGTCCCTTAGGTTTACATATGAACAATCTAGAAGCTCTAGACATAATAAAAAAAACCTAAAATAAATGAAACAAATTTATTAAATTAACAATTAGACTTTTCAAATAGCCCCATTTTAAGCATAATATTCTCCTCTCCTCCACCTACTTTTACTCAATTCTCTTTTTCTCGCCCTAGCCCACCCCTCACCTAGTTGATGTTCTCTCTCCCTCTTTTATCTTACAACTGTAACTTTTTAATATGCTGTAACTCTTTAATAAATGTTATTGATTGAAGATGTTTTATATAAACTTCAGGTTCAGGGTGAACTGAAACCGTTTGGCTTTATATATTAAAAATATACTCAATAAAGTCGTATTAAAATATTAGTTATTTTATTCTAGTTGAATAATTATATATGTATATCAACAAATTGTTTCCTGCTAACGAATGAAATTAAAAAGAAAAATTAAGTTGATATGGTGAAGACCTTTTGTATCCTTTGAATAAAGATTACAGCATTAACGAGGTTAAGGTAAATTATTTTTTTATTAGCATTAACTTATTGAGCCTAATAAACTTCACTGTAATTCTGATTCATTGAAGAAGATCGACTCTCAATGAAAGAGAATGGTAGAGGTGCAAATACAAATACACAAAAAGATAACAATTGCAACTGCAACTAGAACTCTGATCCTCCGTTTTAACCAAAATATGTCGAATGTATATTAAATTAAAATTATTTATCCACGACACCATCTAGGTGGTAAAACTATTCGGGTTGTAAAAATATGGGATACAATTGAAGTATGAGATTGATAATAATGATTAAATGTAATTAGTTGACAATGGCTCATTTGGTAGAGACCCAACTCCCGTAAGACTAGAGGATCTGTTCAAGTCCCAGTTGTGACCGACACCGATTTAATTGCTGTGTATTTTCTCTTTCGTTACTTTCATGGCATTTTTAATATCATCTTCTTCAGTGAATAATTAATTTATTTATTTAACCGGGCTTTTACAAATATTCACTCCTGAGTGAGAACAACAGCCAGGAATTTCCCCACCTTCCTCCTCCCTATCTCTTTCCCCTCCCCACCACATTCAGACTCACAACATACCACCAAGCTTCTGAAACTCATAAACTTACGAATACCTCCAATAACAACACTACAAAATACATTATTCTACTGTTGCACACATAAGCGCAATTACATTGCGAACTCCCCAATACAACGGTTTCACATTATGGGAAACCAATACTTAGGTGATTTTTGATTCTTGCATTACTTTTAAATGTAAATTTATTTTTATTATTTCTTTCTTATATTTCCAAATTTTCTGTCATCAAAATTGTACCACATATATGTAAAAGCCTTCTGGGCGTTAAATAGATAAAAAAGTAGTAATACGCAATTGGGGATGCCATGGCCAATTGGCTCTGTAGTCAGTGATACTACTACTATTACTCGCATTAAACGAAAAAAATTACATGTTTAGAAACATTCTTTTGGAGCTTTACTTTTTAATATATTTTTGAATTAATAATCTGAAGACTCCATTTAATATTCTTCGATTAATTCAAAAATTGTCCGAACGCGAAGTGAATGCAAACAAGGGCGGCAATTAAACCCTCTCGCCGCTGGGAGCAATTGCTAAATAGATGAATTGCGATGGTAGCGATAAGGTTTGCATTTCACGCACCTCATCAATTCCAAATGTTTTTCAGGTGAATGGCAATGAACGGGTTGGTAAGGCTGGATGGTTGGGGGGAGACTGCGCTTAAATATAATTTATATCTCATGCCATTTAGGCACGTAAGTGTTAACACCCCAAAGTAATTAATAATAGTAATTTATGGCCATGCACCCCACGTACATACATATTGGACATTATTCCTGAAGGGATAATCCATTTGCAGTATTTTATAAAAGGAAAGTTGACTGCGATTTTTAATGAATATAAACGAGGACTAACTTTGGCAGGATAAAGTATGTTTTATTTCTGTGTTATTAATTCTACGTCGCATAATTTGACAAATCGATGGTACTTGCAAAATAATTACTGTTTGCAAGCACTCTTACCATTACCGTGTTTTTTGTTTTTAAAACACATAAGAGGAACATGTTATAAATGTTTGTTTCACTCGGGTCACGTAGTGCTACATCTGTCACAAAATGATACGTCCTCATAATTCTCGTTCCATCTTCTTTAATATTATATTTAAATATGAATAGATTTATAAAGAGAGAATACCAAGCTTTCTCTTTTTATTTAAAAGATCACACAAATCAATATATTATACATATATCAATATATACCTATATGCAACATTTGTTAGTAAACCATAGACAAAATGTGAGAAATAATTATCTTAAATATCTGCTTTAACACAGGTTCGCCTAGCGAGGCAGGTTATGCACAACTTAAAATATAATATATTATGCCTTATCTTTATAAAACTCATACATATTTACGTTTTCTTATTAAAAACTGTTCTATTATTGTAACATTAGTTTTTCAACAATTTTATTGTTACTAACTTACATATAGATATTTTACTTACTAATGATATATTATATATTCTGTAATTTCTTGATGAAAAAAAAAATTTAAAAAACATTTAATCGCCTTCTGTACAATATGTAATAATTCTATAAAATGGAAAAGCCAGTTATGGTTTGCATTTTTAAATTTATTTTTCAAAACAATGAAAAAAAGTGAAATGAGCAAAATCTGTTTCTTAATGTAGTTATAGTTTTGAATGAAGTGTTAAACATAGTTTAAAGGAGAGAAAAAAAACGTTCCTAGTTAGTTGCGCGTGAGGTTTAAAATTGAATAGCCTTAAATGTGTACACTTCACCCCCCTTTGCCCCTTGTCCCCTTTCCTTGATCCGAGCCAAAGACAAGGAGTATTGTTATCGTTGCATTCTTACCGCGAACATTCGTGTCATCTTGAAAAACCCGCATATGTTTGAACTCGGCTGTGACTGTTTTGGAGCACACATCGTCCAGTGAAACGTTTTACCCGCCGCAGTGAATTTCACTGTTTTTTTGTTTTGTGTTAAGACGAAATAAGATCCTAAAAAAATATCAGTTATGGGCGTGAACGCGATTTAAGTGGGCGAAGCAAATTAGTTTCACACGCGCTCCGCTCGAATTAAATATTATAATATTTCGGGGTGCAGGGGAATGAAGTACGTTGCAATGGGGAACACCCGACACAACGAACAGTTCGAAGTCAGAGCAGCGATGAAATCCACTAGATGGTACCCATGAGTAAGGTTTGAACATGAAATGCTTAATAATGGGCGTCTTTCAAACTATGTGAATAGTAATATTAAGTTGAATGTGCATGTTTTAGGCAAATTTCGATAGAAACGTTACCTATTGCAGAAGGAGCTCATGATTTTATGATTCTTATCAGATTTCTGTAACCATACTGCTAGACGGTAGGCAGTAACTTATGACTCGTAACCGACGTGTTCTTCATTGACAGATGTCAAAGCAATACGGTATTCAATCACGAATCATTTTCATAATATCTGATCATAATTATATCTGAATATATTGACAAGATAAATAAAATATCAGTCATTTTCAATATTTATTATTATCGTTTACAAAAAGTTACATAAAACAAATAATTATGTAATGTAAAAAGCATAAGATGCAACTTTTTTTTGTATAAAGGCCATCATTTATTATAATATAAGTTAGAAATAGTAAAAATAATTTTATATAAAAAACGAAAATAATTATTCAATAAATAGCATTTCGTCGAAATCTAAACGACGATTTCCAAATTGACGTTCTTTACATACAATATCTAAGATATGTGGAGGATCACGAACATTCATAGACCTTGTGACTCCAGGATCGATAAGCTCGACAAGAATGCAATCCATTTAAAAATTAGTTAATTTAATAAGCATTTTTTCTTCCCAGAACTTGTCATCTCGAAGTATACGCTCAACTATCTCTAAGTTAGATAATTACAATCATAAAAAGAGTCGTGCTGCGAAATTCTATTTAATACAGTTAAAGAAAAAATATGTCTTCTATTCTCCTTCCTTCCAGAATAACGGGTTTCTTCTCGTCCTGTGTAAACAAAACTTTTACTTTATTTACGTCAATTTTTTTTTTTTTTTTAATTTTTTTTATTAAAAGTATACAATACAGAATATAGTATATTATATAAAGCATTGTACTCCCAGGAGTTAATAAACTCATTGCGGGAATGATACGCATTACATGAAACATATAGCTGTATGTATTAAATGGACACATGATGGGACATACACAACATTATTATTTCAGATAGTCATTAATAAGATGAAGTTTGAGCATGTTACTTTGGGTCTTTTTACATTGACTTGCACATTTGATCTCGTTGGGTAGTTGATTATATTTTGTGTGAGCTATGTATTCCAGGGATCTTAGTCCATATTTTGTTGATTTGATTTTTGGTATATGTAGTTTGTTGTGATTTCTCGTGTTGTGTTGGTGTACGTCGTAATTGTAATAGAGTGTAGTGTTGGAATGTGCCGAGTGTTGAATTACTTTTAATATAGTTTTCGTTATTTCAAAAGTGGGAATGGTATTAAAATGAAGTATTTGGGTGTTTCTGTAGATGTCTTTGACATGTGTGTCCCAAGGTAAACTGAAAATATTTCGCAGGGCTCTATTTTGGACGACTTGGACTTCTGAAATCATTTTTTTTGTAGCAAATCCCCAGATTCCGGCGAGATATATTAGATGTGAGTGAATCATAGCATGGTAAATCGATTTTAATAGAGAGGGAGGAAGTAACCCGCGAAGTCTATATAAAACACCAGTTATATGAGTAATTTTGGATAGAACATGTTAAAATTGGTGATTCCATGTGAGTTGTGAATCAATGAAAAGGCCAAGATATTTTGTAACATCAGCCCTTTCAAGGCGGTTATTATCAAGACTTATATTAAGACATACATTTTTTATTTGCAAACAGTATGTAATGTGTTTTTTTTATGTTTAGGCTAAGTTTGTTTAATCGCAGCCAGTTTGCCAGGCAAGCTACATCACTTTCCATTTCCTTTTCAAGTTCGTTTAAATCATTATTGTGATAAAGAATCACTGTATCATCTGCATAGAGTTGTATTGTACCCTTAAGTCCCCATTTAGCAATATCATTTATATATATTAAAAATAGTAATGGTCCAAGTACGGAGCCCTGAGGCACGCCACATTTCATCGTTCCCATGCTGCTTGTCCCCTTTCCAACAAAGGTCTGACAGTGTCGGTTAGAGAGGTAGCTACACAGTAACTTCAGGGGAGTGCCTACTATGCCTAGGTGTTCTAGCTTCTTTAGTAGTATCCCATGGTCAACCGTATCGAAAGCCTTTTTTAAATCTATAAATAAGCCTGCAGCATGCTTACCCTGGTCTATATGCTTTTGGAGGGCGTATACAAAATCGAAGGCAGCACATTTTGTGTTAGATTGGTTTCTGAATCCATACTGTTGGGATGCGAGTAAATTGTTTGATAGGAGATATTTAGTGAGCCTAAGCTTAATAACCTTTTCAAAAACTTTAGAGACGACAAAGAGGATGGATATAGGACGGTAATTAGAAGGATTTTTTTTGCAATCATCTTTGTAAATCGGAATTATTTTTGCTATCTTTAGTTGATCTGGGAAGATTCCACTATTCAGGGATTGATTAATAAGAAAAACAAGGTGGTCAGCTAATATATCTTTGCAAAAGTTCAGGTACACTGGTGTAATTCCATCTAAACCTGGAGATGCATTAGACTTTAGTTGAGAGATGATACTGAGAACTTCTGTTTTATTTGTTTTGGCCATGTATAAGGACTGGATTGCTTTTTGATCCGTGTTTATAGTGATAGAATCATCTGGATATGATGCAATTGTAGCTGCTAAGTTTTCCCCAACTGATATAAAGAAGTTGTTAAAAGTTGAAGCTATCTGTGTTGGGCATGTTATTTCTTCATTCTTAATGAGAAGACATTCAATTTCATCTTTCTGGGGTGTCGAGCTATTTGTTAGAATTGCATTTATTATTTTCCATGTCTGTCGCGGATAACGCAGGTTTTCTTTAAATATAGTCGTGTAGTATTTGGTTTTAGCATATCTTCTATAGTTGGTAACTTGATTTCTTGTTTTATTTCTCAGTGCTGTGAATATATCACTTTGCTGATTTTTTTTCCAGATTTTAAACGCATTGTTGCGCTGTTTGATAAGTGCATTTAATTTTGCATCAAATCATGGAGTATTACCCCTCCGTTGGTCTCCTATGCGTAACTCAGATTTATGTTGGGATGATTTTATTGCTGTTTTGATGTATTCATTAAAATTATTATAGATTTCATTGGCATTACTGGTGGTTTCGTGTGGAAAGTTGTGGGATTCTACATATGGTTTTAACATGTTTTTATCGGTTTTGGTGTTGTTTGAAAAAGAATGTATTCTATTATTAGTGTGATGTTTCAAGCTGTTTTGGTAATCTAATATCAAAATGTTATGATCACTTAGGTAGGCATCTATATTTGCAGTAGTTGAGGAAATATTTTGTCTGTTTGAGATGATATGGTCTATTAGAGAAGTAGAGGTATCTGTTACTCGTGTAGGATAGGATGTGTTACATATGAAACAGTTGTATGAGTGTTGATGTATTTAAGAGATGTATTATTTTTTTGAAGAATGTCAATGTTGAAATCACCAAAGATAAGGGTATCATCTATACAGTTATTTAAAATAGATTCATGATACATTAAGAATTCGTTAATGTTTGAGGTAGGCTTTCTGTTTATAACATAAATATTTAACGGTTTAAAATTTCTATTACGGATATATAATTGAAAACAATATGTATGGGAAATATGTATTTGAAAATTTTTTACGACTTCAATACGTTCATAATAAAATTATATGTTTAAATCAGAATTTTTCTCCGGTGAAATCGGTCCTTTCGGCATCGGATTATTGATATATTAAGTATTTTCGTGATTAAATAAAAACAATATTAGAAACATTATGTTAATTCACTTTTCAATCAAATTTTGAAATTATACACACGAGCGTATAAGTACGTATAGACGGGTATATACAAGTGTATAAATTACCTGCTGTAATATAGATAGAGGTGGTATATTGCTGAGTCTAGAAGCAAGCATTAATTGCACATTTTTTCTGTGTTCTTTATTCTGCCTTTGATTTTTTTCACCCTGCTTACTAGCGGATACCTGTTCTTTTTTTCTTTGTTGCCATATGCCTTTGCCTTTGTTGTTATATGATATTGGTCGGTTTTTGTATTGATTTGTTGATTATAAACGTACCTACATGTTATCTGGGTTATAAATGTGAGAATGTTGTCGATATATTTGGGGATTCCGTATTATAGGCCAGTACACATAGCGCCAAAAAGGGGGTTGCGATCGTAATTATTCCGGTAGTCCCAATTTTTTTATATGTTTTATAAACTGATCCCATGATGTATAATCTGAATTTCCGACCATGGCGCACCTGTGCTCGCGCCACCATTTAAAAAAAAACCGGCTGTAATCGCGCCAAAATCTAGTTTTTCCAAAATATCTCATTCTCAATGCAAATTTTGGCTAAATTAGCTAGATAATTAAAGTAAAACATAAAATTACCTACAACTTTTGTGCAAACAATTTTCTTCAATCTCTAATAGGTACCGAGGTAGAAAGTCGTAAAGGTGCGTATATTTTTGAAAAAAACAAGTTTTTTGCGCGACTAGCTTTGATTTTTTGTAAATATCTCGTTTCCAGTACAATTTTGTGTAAAAATTATTGATACTAATTTTGTAGAAAATAAAATTTCATAAAATAAATAGGTATATAATTTATGTGTTTTAATTCTAATACGTATCCAAGCTCTAATCCACCAAAACCAGGCCAAAAATTGAAACAGAGGTAAAGTGTTTTAAATTTCATTCCTTAATTTTATTTTTCTTCAACAATTATTGTTGTGAGAACATATCAGTTGACAACAATCGTCATGCCTGCGTCAGACCTAGCTATAAGGGGCTGGAAACGGCATGCACGTTAGTGTCATAAGAACTAGAGCCAGCAAATAGTGAAAACTTTTCAGGTTCATTCATCTCTGGTCCGTGCTGAAAAATAATGTCAGTTTTTGTTAATTTTTTTAGATCGCTTATTTAATCATACAAAATTAATATTATTTACTTTATATTTACAGAAATTGTGAAAAAATTACCATGTTGAGTGTCGGTATAGTGTTTAACACAATACTCGTATTTTCTTTATTATTTGCAATATTATCTGGATGAAGTTTTGCGGAATTTTTCCTAAAATGAGAAATATTGTTAATTATTTATACTGTCTCTATTCCCTAATTATTTAGAGATGTATTAAGACATGCCCGACAAACTTTCACCAACAATTCCTGAGCTTATTTGGTGTAAAAAATGCATTTCGGTAAAAATAAAAATATGTCACCGGAAATCAAAATTAATTTACTTCTTATATTCCAAATTCAATATGCTCAGAAGTTTATCGACTGCGTATATATGTATATATCTACATATATAAAATTATTTAAGCTGACATTGTACAATTATGTTCTGTAAAAAACGTATCCCAAAGATCTATTTTTATGTGTGTATTTAAGTAGTACCTTCTCCATTCCGTTAAACATTTTCCTTGGTGCCGTAATTTTGTTCGGGATAAAACTCCTTTTGTCTTCTGTTTTCCCATATTTAACTGAAACGTAAGTATATATTAGCCAAGAGATTTATTATAAATTGGTTCAATTTTACCTTAAATTTGAAAATCATTTCAACGTAAGTAAGTGCAGTAACTTGGGGAGATAATTGCACAATTCTATCTACAACAAATGATCTAACAATCTAAACTTAAAATATTAATGACTCTTTTTAATATTCGAATGACTTTAGGTACTTTATAGGTGACATATGTCTAATTGTCTGTATGGAGAAAAACTTTCGATGTAGAGTTTTTGTTTTATGGAAAAAAACTTTCGAATTTCAAAAATTTGTTGTTGGGTAATTTAACTGGTTTTGGTGGATAAGAGCTTGGATACATATTAGAGTTAAAACACATAAATTAAATACCTATTTATTTTATGAAATTTTATTTTCTACAAAATTAGTATCAATAATTTTTTCACAAAATTGTACTGGAAACGAGATATTTACAAAAAACAAAAGCTAGTCGCGCAAAAAACTTGTTTTTTTCAAAAATATACGCACCTTTACGACTTTCTACCTCGGTACCTATTAGAGATTGAAGAAAATTGTTTACACAAAAGTAGTAAGTAATTTTATGTTCTACTTTAATTGTTCAGCTAATTTAGCCGAAATTTGCATTGGGAATGAGATATTTTGGAAAAACTAGTTTTTGGAGCGATTTCGGCCGGTTTTTTTCAAAATGGCGGCGCGAGCACAGGTGTGCCAAGGTCGGAAACTCAGATTTTACATCAGGGGACCAGTTTATAAAACATATAAAAAAATTGGGACTACCGGAATAATTACGATCGCGAATCGGTAATTGCCCTGGAGTATTAGTAATGAAACGAACTCTTCACAAACACTTTATTGAAATATAAGAGAATACCACTCCTTAGTAAAAAAACTCCTTTTATTTTACCATAATTTATTAGATATTCCATTGTTACAACTAACATGACTGTATAATTAGAAATTAATGTAAAAGCCCAGTAGGGCGTAAATAAATAAAACTAGGAAAACGATTCTAGTGAAGGGGCACTCTATAACATTCTGTGCCGCTGGTTGTGACAACCGGACAGACAGCCGCGTCGCGTGAAAAAAAAGATTAATAGTAAAAAAGTCTACTTGGGCTAGAAATGATATATAATAACATAACGACAATACTTTAGTGTCACCTTTTTTCTCAAGTGCCTACACATTTACGCATTTAACAATGTATTCTTTTGTATTGGTTATTATTTATATTTATATTTATTATTTATATAAAAAAACCTTTACTCACTTGAGGAAGAAGTTAAATTATAAAAAACAGAAAATTTCACTAATAGATTTCAAAGTATCGTTTGATTAAATAAAAAAATACGTAAAAGAAATGACCGGAGCGACCGGCCGGGTGACACAACCTTACAGGCCGGAACTTTCGCGGCGTCTGAATCAATACGTAGTAACTCCTTGTCAACCCGCACACAAATATACTACGCACAATAGAGAGTTTTGAAGTACTGGCGGTCGTTTTTCGTGTATCTGGCCAGAAATTGGATTTTCGCGAGTGTTTTTATTTTAATTAATTCTTATGAATACATTAATAAAATCTCTAATCTTTTGTGAGGGAGTCGTCGGGAAGTTACTAATTCATCGTCTAGAAAAATAAAATCTGGTACTTGCCGCTTATCTTACAACATTTTACATTTAATAAAATGTACTTATCGTTTTACATAATATATTTAATTGTAAGGTCCTGTTTTTATTAATCTTAAATATAAATAACTTGCATCCCTTCGAATCCCTCTAGAAACATTTAAGATTTTAGTAATAAGCTCATCAGAAATAATTAAAATGTGAGCGTCGGGGCAAATCCCCGTTATCAGGGTATTGTGTCGCCTTAAGTGAGCGAATGTTAATTATATGCAAACTGATAAGTGAAAAGAACCAGCGGCTTATAGAGGACGAGACCAGGGTAAGTCTTTGGCCTTTCCCAATCATTTCCTCTTGCAAACAAAAAGGCAATTCAATTCGTTTTTTTGTTTGTCTTAGTCTATATCGCACCACCGCATCCGCACCCCCGCACAATTGCGAAAGAAGGATTTGCGCACCACCACTAGTGATTTTTAAAACTTTTGCTATGTTTGCGTTATTTTTTTTATTTTTGCGTATCTTATTGCTTTCAAAAATAGCATTTTATTTTGGGATAGGTAAGTTCAAAAACAGTGAATCTATTTGAAATTGAATGTCAAGCGGGAATATTTGACGACATGATAGGTTAATATCTCGTGGCACTCTCTGAAGTGGGCGCACGCAATATTTAGTATGCCGGAGGCTATTCGCTTATTGTGTGGTTATGACAATACATTTTTTTTTTTTTTTTTTTAAAAGAAAGACAAACATTCCCGGGTTACGAATAACCCAACAATGTTTGAAAATCTCCTACTACCATCACAGAAAGCCGAAAATGTTGCTTGTGTTGTGATGGAGGACTTAGCCAGCCGAGGAATCGAACACGCGACGCTCGGGTGAGACCCAAGCGCTATGCCCACTCAACCACTGACCGGTCGAAAAATTGATATGCAATTTCCGTTTCCGTGACAATCATCAAACAGACCCCAAGATAGACGAGCACATCTTATCTATAATGATTATTTTTATTTACTTATTTAATGTCGCGCTTTAAGAGTACAAACTGCTGTATAGATGGTTTTGCTAGCTACGCATTAAGGCGATGCCATTCGTAGCAATGCAAAATCATGTGTTTTTGGTTTAAAAATTTGGTCGCCTAGAAATGTTTCAGATGCTTTCATTAAATACTGAATACATATTGGCCTTTGAAATAATCGAGTATTTTTTAGATAAGACTTTCTATAAGCCACAAAAAAATAATAATGTAAAGGCCTATGAAAACTGCTTTAAAGTTCGCAATCTCCTACTTACGAACCCATTTTCGGTTATGATTTTATTGTATAATGTGGCAAATTAAGTTATTTATAAAATAATCGAAAAAAAAAATATTTATGCCTGAACATCCACAAAATAAAATAAAAGGCACTTTTTGGCCATTTTTTTTCTTGCATAAATCAAAACAGGCGGATGGTGTTAAGCGGGAATTTAAACCTTATCGCCATGTACGTAAGGGTTGTTATTGATAGCGGCTCAATTAAAAATATTACACGGAGTAGTACATTGCCTTAAGTAGGTATTGAGCGCGCCGTGATGGAGGCCAGGTCCAGGTTTATTTCAACAAACTACCCAAAAAAAAACCGCCTAAAAGATTTGACTCATAAAGACAACTTTTTTCGCCCTGATTATAGTGCCGGAATTATCCGAGCTTGGTGGCATTTTAAAGATATTTAGATAAAAAAGCGTTTCTTAAATTGATTTAAGCTGTTTTAGAAGTAAATTTGAATGGCAAGTTCCTTGCAATGGGTATTCGTCCCATCCTTAGCAGATTCCTGTTTTTCTTAAAGCTCAGTTGATCTTAAAGCAATTTTCATCTTCGCGAAAATATTCAAATACATCAAACACATTATTATGAAGATGGAATGAAATTCCAAAGCAATAGTCTGTTTCAAGAAGTAAAAATATATTCTCCAAAGGAACAAAGCAATTCACATCTGTCATCCTTATTTCATCTTCCCTGCCTCAAAGAATATCAGAAGTGGGATAAGGTACGAATGCAAACACCCTGCAGCAGAGAAAATATTGTCTTCGTGCTGAGTTATCATTTTGTCTATGTGTCTATTGCAAAAATGCAATAACGCAGTCGCAGTGCCTGAGAGGCTGCCACGACGAAGCCTTCGCATAAATACGTCTCGGAGACAACGCAACTAGTTACTTCCCCGTGGAAGTGATGATCGTAAATATTATACTTATTGATAATAGTACCTATAAATGTATTTGCCGAGTGTTCATTACACCCAATAAGGCTTTGATACCTAGATGACTGAGAATGCTTCTATTATTATTACATAGCTTACAAAGCTTTGATTTTTTCCTCTGTGGTTTGGAAAAATAACATCACATCGAGCCAATCTTATTTCAGTATTGTAATATAGTTTATTTTAATAGTTTAATTTTTTATTTTATTTTTTCAATAAAAAAAGTTTTGTTTACGTATTAAGATTTTATAATAATTGGTTATTTAATATTAAAAAGATTCAAACTACTCTTTAATTAGCATTATTTCATTATAGGTGGAAGAGGAGTGTACATTTGGAAAAAAATAACAATTTATCAATTTATGGAAAACGAATAATTCTATTTAATAAATATTGTATTAAATATATATTGTATTTAATATTATATTATATACTAGCTGCACCCAGCCAAACGTCGTTGTTGCTCACTCTGCCTATGTAGAAATGTGCTTCTTTTACGTCCAACAGATGGCGATGTTTTCAAAGAAAGCATGTTTTTCCAACAGATGGCGCTGTTTTACACAAAAATCATGTTTTCAAAATTGTGTATTATTATACCCGCACCACACAGATAAAAACTTTATGACCTTTTTCGTGGAACAAATTATATTTCGACACCTTGAGTAAATAATCAGAAGAGCTTAACTACAAACAAATCAAATCAACGAAGCAGCAATTCGCTAGTGCCTAATATTTTATGCATACACATTTTTAATTGGCTAAATATTGAATATTTACTGTACTGGTTCGCAAATAAACTAAAACAATTCAAAGTTTAAATTAACTCCCTGTCATGCAAGACTCCTAGACGTGCTAGTTGATAAAATATTATATGTCCTGCACCTAAGGAATTTATGTTTGTTCGAGCGTACTTCCTTTTACAACAACTGATGACACTTTATAACTGGAGGCACGCAATTGGTTATTCCTAATACCACAATTTATCTTATTAAATGTTTATGTTTAACAAATCTAAGTAGGTACAGTAAGCCAGCCACCAGTTGGTGGTAAACTTTATATTTAGAATAAATCGATAGGATGGTAGATATTCATTGAAAATATTATAGTAGAAATTTTATTCGGTTCGTGTCTTTAACAGAATTATGCTAACGAAATAGATACAGTGGATAGGTAGGTACTAAAGAAAAACCTTGTTTATTAACAGATATCTTGACAAAATATCTATTTTATTATAATTTGTGTCTATGCGTAGCCATTGGTACATATTATGAGTTACAAAAAACCTTTTATACGATCTTATTCTGCATTGGCAAAAGAGCTTGGATTGAAAATACCCGTTGAATATTTTTTTTGTGAATAGATAAGTAAGTAACTACTTATGTATCAAAAGTACCTACCTAATGCTTACATTATTTTGTCAGGTATTTTAAGCGGGTCAATAAAGGTAAGTCATTGAAACATTTTCTTGTCCTCGAAATTGAAAAAAAAACTATATTAAAATGGGCGTAAAACCTGTCACGATTAGGTTACTAACTTCGTTAATTAAAGAAAAACAAAAATAATTGAATTTTAAATAGGTAATATGTTTTAAGTCTATATAAATAAACGACGACAACGCGAAATTTGGGTAGAGGTAATAAATTTAAAAAAACTTTTTTTTTCATAATATACATATATAAAATAGTGTAACAATGTTTAATAATTGAATAAAAAACAAGTGTTAACTATTTATTTTAAATCGAAAATCAAAATTAAAACAAGGAGAAAATAAAACCCTCCGTTATCAGTGCGAGAGATCAAGTTTTAATTCTATATGTAAAACGAACATCACACATGAATGATTTACTGCCACAACTGATAATTTGTTTCTTGATGAAGTATTTGTATTTTATGAATAAAATGATTCATGGAAATATAAATAAAGCAGTACAAGAAATTTATTTGAATCGGCATTTAATTCTATGCTATTACGCGGACGCGATAAAAAAGGTAACACCGATAAAATCTTGAATCACAACTACTAAGTTACCTGCCCAAGCCAAAAAGTCAAATTTAATTGAGTGATCCTATCTCGGAAACCACTATGCAACAGATCAAAAAGATGAAAAAATGCCTAGTTAACTATAGACTGTTAAATTTATGTCGCAAATTAAAATTGTTTTCAACGCATCTAAATCAAGGTTTTTTGCGTCTCTAATAACAGACAGTGTCTTCATCCGGATGTTCGGCTTCTCACGTCGCGCCTCTGTTAAATCTGTTAAAGCTAAATACCATTTTCGCCAAACAAAGTTTCATCATTGTAAAAAGTGTTAAACTTAAACTGCTTACTTCGTAAAACTTACCATACTTTTTATTTAGGCTTTTTACCAATGCTCGGGGTTCATCCAATTTTTGTTGTGGTTCTTCTACACAGCTAAACAAGATAGCGTTTTAGAATTTTTTTAAATTTATTTATGTATGCATTGTTTTTGATGTGCAAAATAAACGCGATTTCAATTGCCAGCGCTAACGCTTGATTCATTGTGCCCAATTCGTCATAATAAAAGTTTTTGTTGTTCACCTCAGACCGCTCACAAATTCGTGAAGACGTGAGACGAATCTCGCAAGTTAAAAATCTTATTATAATTGGGTGAATGTGTTACCGATGACACCTCTCTCCCATAAATTTCCCTTTCAACAACGGCCATTGTCTTTATAGCCAATTCCCATCACTTTTTAATTAATGACACGGTTTCTCTCATTTCATGATTTCACTTCCTCAAAAGAGACCAACAATTTAATTAAACGCTTTAAAAACACAGATGTTGATCCGATCTTTTTAACAAACTCTCAAGTTTTCGGCCTGATTTTTGAAAATCTAGAATACCCTCACGTTATTTACGAGGATAGGATGCCATCGTACACGGAAGCATTCGACCCTCGTTAATTTTATTGGTTGATTATTTTCGTATTTCTCTTAATAGTTAAACACGCGAGACGGGATGCCTTAAGACTGTTTGATTTACATTTTCCAATTAACGATCTCTCTGAATGTACTTAGTATTTGGGCCGGTCGACCCCGGACTATATTTATGGCTGTTTACGTTTTAATAAAGCGGTGTTGTCTCATGTCAGCTACACACATGTGTTTAAATTTTTTACATTCGGATGGGGTGAGGAATATTCAACACGTCGTGGAAACGAATAACTACACCCTATTTAAATTTTATGAATAAATACGTACTAAAGGTTCCTTTTAATATACCTATGAGTGTAGTAATCATGGAGGTGTATATATTTCTAAAAGCGGAATAATTGTGAAAGGTTTTGTGTGATAAAAATCTGATTTCTGTATTCCAATAAAAAATACATTTTATTGTTAAACGGTTTTACCTTTTTACTGTGATTTTTTCTCCATTGGTGGCGAACTCTCGGATTACATCAGCAATCACCGCCTTCAGTATTGACAAATTGATAAGGAATCTTCCGAAAGCATTTCAGGCCGGCGTAATGCCGATTTATTCCCCGTCGCGGCTCCGCCCACCGCACGCTGGAGTTAAATTTACGTCTACTTAGTGTGAGGCGAGTAACACACACAGAATAAATGGTCATAAATTTTATTCGGTAATAAGAACTCGGGTACAACAATGGGAAGCAGGAATTGAGAACTTTCCTAAGCATACATATTCAATTGATTAAGCCTGCAAATAATTATCATTTCAATCAGACTAAATAATTCTCAATAAAATAACAAGACATTAATAGATACAATGAAAATGGTGAAACAGCTGCAAAAATGCTTATTTTTTTACTGTGGGACCACAAGGCAGACCTTTGGATATTCCTCCACTTCAGCCGACTCCCGACAGGTTAAAGGACAGGTTGTTTCACATAATTTGAAAAAATCTTCAAATTTCAAAGTTGAATTTCAAGTTCTGTGATGGTTCTATTCAAATTTATTTGCAGATCTTGTTGAAAAGGATATATACGATATCTTTAATAAATTAATGAATGTAAAGCTTAAAAAATTGTGTTTGTTATTCTTCTGAATCGAATTTCGAATATATATATATATATATATAGAAAGGAACTGTAGTGAAAATTATTTAGTACAATAAGTAAATAACAAGTAGATACTTATTCATTATTCACGTACCGATGGTTGGTTTACCGATGTGTAGTCGTTCCGTTTGGTTTTGTTTTCCGAAGTAGCTGGGATTGTGTGTTAACCGTTTCCCGCCATTCAAGTTATGCGATAAAGCTGACATTCTGAAAATATGCAGACATGGGCCATGTGATAATAATTAACGACGTGGAAAACTCTCAAGCATATTTATTTATACACACACGCTGTTGGAAGACAAAATCAACTTTAAAATAACGGCGTCGAAGTAATTTTATTTTCATTAGAAGTACCTATGCATAGTGTCATTATCAGAATCAATATTATAAGAATTTCCACTTATTAGTTATACGAGTATTTTCCTTTTACTTCATCTCGATGAAAAAAAAAGAGTGTAATGGTAATTATAAAGAGTTTAATAACTCTTTGACGGTTAATCATTTTCTATTATTGCACTATAAGTCATGAATTAATAATATATTATTTACTTTTTGGTAGTAAGGTTCATTTGCAAGTAAAACAAATTATAGCATACCTAGTTGGCGTTTTTACCGAAGAGATACTTTCTTAGACATTTTACTGGTAAGACCTGTAAAAAAAAAACTTTTTTAATAATAAATTCATATTTTACCACAAACATAGGAATTAATAGACGAGAAGATAATGGCGAGGGGTAAAATCAACTGTTGAAGAACGAAGGGAGTGAAGCTGACTGTGATTCGTCAATAAATCAATCTGACAGTAAATAGGCATCTCGCATTATAATATCACCATTTACTTCTTAAAAGTAAAATCTGCTTTTGAATGAATAGACATTTTTACATGGGAGCGCAAATTACTCGCCACGTTATGAACAAATTTGCGAAGTCCAAATTCGGCAAAAAAATTCGGTTCTATTTTCAGAGTCGAATATTTCGTTTAAGTATTTAGTTAAGACACTTTTATAAATGTTCATAATTTACTTCCCAGCAACCAACCAGCTTTGTGTTTCGCGTCCAGACGTTTCTCGATGTGATAGTAACAACTGATTCATATTATACGATGTGAATATGCTTAAAATAAAGTAAAATAATGCTTATATACGGAATGTAATACTACAATTGGGTTTATTCTCTTTTTCACATCTATTTTTACAAGTTTTCATAGTACAAGTCAACATTTTGCCGTGTTATTTCGTAAAATGAACCGATGATGCCTCGACCATAGTTCGCACAAGAATGATGACGTCACGTTTTCAAATTTCACTTGAGGCCATACGCGAGCACAGCCGGCTCCAATGGAACCGGTATGGGGAGTGGGGATAATACGCTTTTAATCACTTAGGGCAGGTCTACTAATATTCATATGTCTATGTATTTTACATAAAAATAGCCGTCACGGGATGCCTGGCAGATGTGAACACACTCAAACGTGCACGGACAGAAATCGAATTTTTCTCTAACGATAAATTATCAGGCGTTATTAATAAAACATTAATTTAAGAATGTTTTATCGACATGCTTTTTTAATATATCATGACAATATATCATGACAGAATTTCAATCACGTGTTATGACATCATAATAATATATTCATAATTTTTGAAAAGTTATTCAGAAAACCTGTTAATTTATTCGTAAGGCCTGCAATCCCGTTTTAAACAGGAATTACCAATAATTTGAAGGGATTCTTAGTAAATCAGCAATAGTTAATTTTCTCTTTGTGAGTTCTTTAAAGTGATTTATCTGTAAATACCGAAAATAAAAAAAAAAACAATAAATATTTTTCAATAATAGGGTCGTATTATTAGGACCCCATTTTTGGGAAATATGATTGTATTTATTGGTAAATATATTTATATAGGTTAGTATAAACCTACCTATATTCCTCGAAAATACCATATTAGACCATAAAGATGAATATGTAGGTAATATAACTATTGCTTACCAAACATTGTATGAAGCGTATAATATTACATATGGACAACATCAAACAAGAAACAACTATTCTCAAACGTTCTACCCACGATAGTTATTAGACGAGGCCGTCAATCAGATTTCTGACGGTGAAAATTGGATTAAAAAATAAACGCCTCGCTTCCAGTATTTCGGATGAGGTTTTTTTAATCAAAGTTAATAATTACGGCTCACACATTCTTCTCCGTCCATTGTGCGTGATCATACTTCGCAAACAGAAGCTGGCGCGTCGTAAACTGAATTTGGCGTATTTAATTTTGAGCGGTAAATTGAATTTGGGGAATTAAATTTTAATTGATCCCAGTTGTGAACCAATGATGCAAGAACTAAAGAAGATGTGGTAGATTGGTGGTTCCAATGAGAATAGTTTTTTAATGCTTCTTTCTAAAAAACTCTATAACGTGATTTCAACCCGGTAAGCTTATAATAATATTTGGCTAATTTAAATAGCGCCGTTTTCCGTGAGGAATCACCTCAAGGGCGCTTTACCAATAAGAAATCTACACAAAGTAGACATAGACCCTGTGAAAACTGATTTCTCTTAGCGACTCTTATGTATGTAAAAAATAAAAATTAAGCTCTCAGAAAATTTTTAAGGTATGTGGTAATCTAGTACGCTTATATAAATGCTATCCTTGGCTCTCTATCAAAATTGATCATTTCAGTAAATTAGTGACCGTTATTTTTTGTTCCTTTTGTCTACATTGCTCAGTTATATTTCCATGGTTCTTTTAATACCAATTTCCATAATATCCTGAGAGTTCTTTCATTTTTCTTCTTTACTGGCTTTAAACACCCTTAACTAACAATTAAAACAAACACCATGATATTACAACAAGCCAACAAAAATAGGTATTTCGGAGACCGGCCATGTTCTTTGTGTTGCTGAAAAGAGAAAACGTGAGTTATTTAAGCATAAGTTAGGTGTTAAATTTTAACAATAGGAAAATGGGTATAATATACACAAATAATAAATTTTCAAAATTTGGCAGTGCTGTCTAGCAGTGGCATTTTTCTTGCACCACCGTTCTTTCAGATGGGATTTCTATCTTAATCTTAATAACATTGTAACCTCTTTACAGTAAACTGTAGTATAATTTTCAATCCTGCAACTTATTAAAAAGTTACCCAATACTTAAGGCAATATAGTAAGCGTTCAAAGATGATTTGAAAGGGAGATATGTTAAAACTAATGTTAGAGGGAGCGCGCTAATATTATAAAACTTTAAAGATGATTTGAAAGGGAGATATGTAAAAACTAATGTTAGAGGGAGCGCGCTAATATTATAAAACTGTAAAAATGATTTGAAAGGGAGATATGTAAAATCTAATTTTAGAGGGAGCGCGCTAATATTATAAAACTGTAAAGATGATTTGAAAGGGAGATATGTAACAACTAATGTTAGAGGGAGCGCGCTAATATTATAAAACTGTAATAATTAAGTGAAAATATTCAAAAAAACACCACTCGTTTAAAATTTTTTAAATTTATTTATTTTCATCAAAAAAATTACAGAATATATAATATATCATTAGTAAGTAAAATACCTATATGTAAGTTAGTAACTATGACATTGTAGAAAAACTAATGTTATAATAATAGAACAGTTTCTAATAGAAAAAAAGTAAATATGTATGAGTGTTATAAAGATATGGCATAATATACTATATTTTAAGTTGTGCATAACCTGCCTCACTAGGCGAACCTGTGTTGAGGCAGATTTTTTGTTAATTATTTCGAGAATTTTGTCTATGGTTTATTTATAAATGTTTAATATAGGTTCCTACACAGCAATACATTTTTTTAGGTTACATTTTTATTAGCATATACACAATACAAATACAGCAAGTTTTAGCACAATACATACTATAATAACTATCAATGACAAGGCGTTTGGGTGAGGGCACCAGTATATGCTTGAAATAGAACAAAAATCTCTCTACAAATGCTTAAGTTAAATTTAAAGGTTAGACACTTTGAATTTTGTCATGAGCATAACATACTAAATAACAAAACAAAACGTATTTATAATAATTTTAGGCCCTTACATCGCAATTTTTTTTTATATCGTCGTAATTTCAAGTAATTACCGTTTCAACTTTGCAAATGTATAGTTATTATATTCAAAACAACATGCATTTTTTTAAACTTAATGAGTTAGCGTTATAAATCGGTAGAAATTGGGTACATGGGGGCTAAAGAATTAGGTACCTTGATTCGTGTGGGCAGTATCAAAAATATGGTAACCGGATAACTTAGGACAAGCAACAAATAAACACGCTTTTGAAAAGTGATGCGTTGTCACAAAAAGTGATAAAAAACAAAAAATTACATCTATTACGTTAGGTTAGGTTTGGGCATATTCTAGTTTTTTCATTACTAAATATCACTTTTTAATGACTATATATCATTTTTCAATAGTGTATTGATTTGTCTCTGTCCTGAGTTGTCATGGAACCATAGACTAAAAATACATCAATGCATGGAACCAATTATGTACATGTTTACTTCATCTTTGTCCCGGGACCTCTTCACTTATCAACCCCAACATTCGAGGATGGCCACCGTTCGATTCAATTTAAATTTACTCCGCGAAAATGGGCGAAGATGCCCGAATAAAACATCGGAAGAGGTGGCCGGGTTTTATTATTGCTGCGGCGGAGTTGTGAGCTGAGCGGCACTGGGAGTTGGGACTTGGGATCGGGAGCGCTGTTATCGTAAAAAGTTAATTGCTGCAGCCGAGGGACACGCAACCCAGCGACACACAACCTACCAACCAACATATCAACCTACCGGGAATTAACACGGGGATATGTACCTACAGGTATATATTCTAGGTGACTCTTCGAGAGGGGTTGTTCATACACCTTTCAACAGGATGATTTCAACGATTTCGGAGTATTAACGTTGAAAAAATCGATATGAATCTAAATGCTTGATCTTGTGTGAATTTCCCCTTAGAGTCTTTTTCATGTTTGTGGATGCTGAGGGAGGAAGGAGTTAACGTGGCTCTTAAAGAGACCCATGATAAAGGAGATATGAAATACAGAAGCTGGGAAATCGTCTATGGCTGAACTGTGGAACTCAAAGACAAGGCGTAGAAATTTCCCGTTTTCTTGTTCAACGTATACAAATTTTGGGTACTCGTCCGTAATACGTAAAATGAACAATTGTTTTCGTTGTATGGGATGAGACAGCCTTTTACAATAATTTCTGTCCTTATTTATTTTGGTATGTTGGTGAATCTATTACCATTTATTCTGTACATATTGGCGGAGTTCTTAAAATAAAATAAAATTAAATAAAGATTTTCAATAATTGTTTTTAAGCAAGTTTGTTTTTCAATATCTTACATTTTATGGAAAAACCTTGCCTAAAAACAATGGCCAGCGAGACTTATACTTACAACACTTACAGAGTAGAAATTAACGTAATTTTGGTAAAGAAATCCAACCTAATTGCAGTGATTCTGACTAGATGTTGTGTTTACTTGTGTCGAAAACGGCGCTATACAAAAATTTTCAACTTCCGATTTTATGTCCGGGTCAAATCTTCCCCATAGGAAAAACTAAACCCTTCCACACACTTTTCCACAAATGATCATCTAGTTAATCAATATTACGCAAGTGCATTATATGAGCAAAATAAATACAAAACAATACAAGTACAACACGTCAACTCACCAGAGATCAAATGGGAAAATAATTCACCGACTCCAGATATTTTTATATCAGAGGGTTCGGCTCGGTAGAACTCCTAACAGTGCCTATAAATCCTACTGATCCCTCAACATAAATATTTAAAAAATATTTCGTAATCCTGCATGTATTCAAAATGACCGACTTTTGCATCTTTATATATAAATTTTTTGATAAATCTAATACGCCTAAATTTTTAATTAGAGAGCTAGGTATAATGCCAGTAGCCGAAATAACGAATTGTTATATTTTTAATGTCTGAGAATGCCAAATTTTTTTTAATTTCATTTCCTAAATCTGTGTATTTAAAATATTATTGTAAATATTTTATTATTGTAAATAATCCTACCATTAATCCTATCATTTCAATTATAATTATATTCTAATGACAACGAAATCCAACATGATTCCAGTGAAGTGATTTTGATTGGAGGTTTTATAACATTATATTAACAATTATTTTGTGTTTTCCGTTTTAATTTAGTTCTTTGTACGTTCTGGCACAGTAATACATCAGTGTTTCATATCGTTGATTTTACGTTTACGGTAATTAGGCGTCATTATTCATCGCATCCGCATGAAGTCAGCTATGATCTAGGCCTTCGTAAAGTGTCAGGAAAACCAACATAACAAAATGTCATACATTATGGACAGACATTATTGTAAATGGCTGTCATCCCATACCACCAAAGCAAATTTTTATTTAAGGTAATTGTAATATTGAATTATTTTCCGTCGCCCCGAAAACAAAGATTTGTCTTTTGTAGAAACAAAAGTCAAAAGGTTTTTTCTAAAAAATATTTGTATTAAATTAATGTCTATTACAATTCTTCATTAAAATATTTAAACTGTGTCAACCATTTTTGTAAGTTGTGATTTATATTCATATTTTTAACATTCAGTGCGTGATCTTTAATATGGTAGTATTGTATTTCATAAATATATAACATACCACAAACTAATTTTTTTTAATACTTTTAATTTATTTTCCTCTTTTTAGAGTCTGTTTTACAGCTTATGTGCACCTCGTACCGCTGCATTCTGACATAAATTTGTAGCCGAAGCATTGCTAAAAATTCTATTTTAACTTAAATATTACGATTATATAAAGATTACGCATATTCTGATACCAACTTTGCGTTTAAAAACTTTACCACACATTTCGCAAGCCTCAAACCAATCCAAAACATTTTCATAACCCTGTTGTTCCCCATTTGTTTTGCCTCTCAAACTTTTCTCAAATTTCTCTCTCAATAAAACTCTTCAAATTTTACCACCAATAATGAACCTGTCAATAAAAACTCCAATGCTTTCATAAGTTTACTGCTTCTGTTTTAAAAATGGATCACATTAATTTTTGAGAAAAACTTTCTAAGAAAGTAGTTAGGTACTTAATTTTCTCACTATCTGAAATATTTTAAATTGGCTCCTTTCTTAGTAGGTACATACTCTAATACACATACATTATGATAAATTAAATTTACGTACGAAGTTCAGTAAAGGCAGGTAATTGAATAATAGACTGACTCCACTAAGTACCTACACGTATAAAATATAAATTAACTTCTGGCCATTGTTCTTGTTATAACGATAAATAACAAATTATTCAACCACATTACTCAATTTAATTACCCCGTGGCCTTAAAATATTATTACTCATTAAACATAACACAATTACCTTTTTATCGCAATAAAATCGTATCTTTACAAGTTTTTTTATCCTTAAATATCTGAAAGAAAAATAAGTAGATTTAAATTAGGTGCAAATTTTTAAGAGGGCATGTAAAGCAACGATAAAATAGAAATTTTCTGAATTTAACAAGTTCATAAATCAAACGTTGGATGGGTACGTTTTACATTATGCTGGCGCAGTAAACAGGTATATGAAAGTGTTAGAAGAGGAGTATTAAGTGACGGACAATAGATGTATTTCCTCCACATTGTGCTTAATGAAGTCAGGTCCATAAAGGTTATTCAACGGAGAAGTGTTAAAGTTATAATATCAAACTGAAGAATTAGCATCCAGGTGTCAATGGGGGCGGCAACCTTTGTATAAATTAATACCTGCGATTCGGTTTTACAATTACTCATCCTGTATTCATTTCAGTGTTCAAGAGATGCAAAAATTATTTGCCTCCTGCACTCATCACGCCGTTTCCAACAGAAGTAGGCAGAGGAAATATCCCGATAGTCTTATGAGTACGCTATCTTCGGTTATTCTGATTTTTACATGGCACCATTTTAAAGATTCGATTTACTTGATCGTGCCATGTCTTGGGCATCCCCGACTTCTACTATACACCTAATAATTTAATAATATTCCTATATATTATGAAATTATTACAAAAATATGGAATTTACATGATAGTGCCACACTAGCTCAGATTATGAATAAATATTTTTCTTTGTTTTCATAAATTCTAAATGATTTAGTTGATAGTCCGGCACTGCTAGAATTGATAAGCTTTCGGATTCCAACCGCAATACTAGGAGTCAGGATTTTTTTCGGTGCAGAAATTCTGGGACTAACTACCATATGTATTCCTCTTTGCATAGAATACTAATGGCAAACAATTATACCAAGTCAGTGGACATCTTCGATTTTTCTTTAAAGAAATATAAAATATTGTTAATGAACCATTTCAGTTATGTACAATAAATAATATATATTTCTTAATATTCTCATGTAAAAGCCCAGAATAAGGGCGTTAATAAATAAATATGAAGCAGATGCTTTGTTGTGTAAGATTATAAATTAAAATAAAACAATAAATTTGTAAACATCACTTATTATACCTATTGTCGACCAGGTTTTGCTACAACCGTAGCTTCTTCAGGGCAGTATAATAGTCTACCAAATCTGTACACGTTTGTGTTAAATAGGGTCATATACATTTTTTTAAATTTAAAAAACATGCATCCTGTTGAAGTTTCTAAAAATGCTGTAAAAGTTTTGTTAATAACTCCGTGGTAAAACAGTTAGGTTAGGTTAGTATAAGTGAATGAGCAAAATACTCAATTGTATCCGATGTGAAATTTTCTGTTAAGAAAATTGACTTACTTATCTACTTTAACTACTTAAATCACATCTACCAAACATATGTTATTTTACTTTCTCTCTGCAATGTACTTACTACAACACGTAATACCTATCATATTATTAATTACTTATAAATAACTACAATAATGTACCGTGCACTCCTCTTCCAAATACGATCTAACGCTTCTAAGGAAGAGTAGTATTCAAATTACTTAATATGTAATATGTAATTCTTTTCAAAAGGAAGCCGCTTTTTAGAATTCCGCCATACATGGTCATAAACTAAAAAGAAAGAACACTTAATAATTAGTTTATTTTTTAATGTGATACATGCAACCGTGGGCCATACCTCATTCGAGGAAAACGAAAGGTTTGAACTCAATCGTGCAGTCAGGGATCGTAATGATAGCTTCTTCTTGCAATAATAACTGACTTATGACTATGACTGACGAATGCTGCTGATTAATGCAGTGGTAATGTGGGCAGAGTTCCGTCTACCGACCCAAAGGTCATATAATCACCCATCACGCAAAAGCTAAAAACGTATATTTTATATAGGTATGTACCTATTTTACAATTTCTTAATATATTAAAAAAAATATTCAAACAGTGTGAAACAGTAAAAATACAGAAAAAAATAGGTTGCAAACGAGACTCGAACTCTGAACCTTTCTCTATCCGGGAGGGAAACACAAACCTAATACACCGTAACTCGTGTATTTATTGCCGTTTTTATCAATCTCACAATTCTATCATAATATTTATAATATTGTCTACATACTAATTTCGGTTGTCTGTGATGTGCGTTATTCTTGCGTGATATTATTCTCGTTCAATGAACTCAAATTTTTCTTTGAATTAAGGTGTCATTTTCAATTTTTTTTAAATTACCTGTACCCATATTTCGTTGTCATATTAATTATTGATTACAACGAATAATATTCAAACGATACGAGAATTCTGATGGAGTTACATCTGGAAAAAAAATGTTAAGGTTTATCTCCTTGCGACAAACCACTCACTAATTGGCTGAAGTACTCGAAGAAAAATTATCTTTGAACTCAATATTTGCATAATTTTTTGCATAAAATTAAACATTTTAAAGGTGTGAGTAAGTAAAATTTCTGTGCTATTCCAAAATCCTCGGAATCTTAAACTAAATGCTTCCCATTAAGCCCATATACCTTGGAATAGCCTCTGCACAACATGACACCGCGGCGTATTCAAATAATAACACATCCACTTAGTTAGGAATATTAACAATAACCCGCGCGGAACAATGCGCCGATGCAATCTTTGCCTAATTCATTGTCTTCACCGGGAACTTACAACTTACAGGCTTTTTCTCCGGACCTTCTGCTGAATAAGATTTCAAAAGTGTGAGGATTCAGATGTCATGTGAAGTATTCACCAAATATCAACAACTATTGCATTTTGTGATGTTCTTGCCAGTATTGTAAATAATTAAAGTCCACGTATTCCATTTACCTAAGTGGATTTTTGCTTTTTTATGCTACTACACGCAGGAGAGTTTCAGTAGTGTACAACTAGGGGGATTATATCGCATCCCGGTTGGCCACCGTTATGAATCGGGTTAAGGAACGCATTTCTCAATGAGGTTATTGAAGCGGCCTGGATGAAATGGGGCAGGATAGACGGAAGGTGACGGAACAAGTCACCGAGAGACCTTCCAAATATACACGGTTCAGAACGGGACGATTTTATGTCTCGTTTTAGACAACAGATCGTTTATGAAACGATTTGCCGGCTTTCGCGTTTTCTCCATCCTACAACAAGACTATCTTCAAGATCTAAATCCACTTTTTCCTATCCTGTGGGAACAACTTTACAACATCTCCAAATGCAATATGGGCCCTGCAAAAAACCTCAAAACTTCCACTATTGAGTTAATATAATTCATTAACAAAAATCCACCAGAATAAGCTCCATAAAAAAAATTCCTGTAATTTTTTCATTTGTTTTATATGTTTTCCTTTTATAGGTAAAGTCACAAAGAGGAAATCCATAAGAAATCCATTTATTTTGCCATACATAGCATAATACATGTACAAACATAATGAAATGAGAACTGTTGTTTTCCCGAAAATGGATAAAAAAATATTCAAGTTCAAATACCTCAGGATAGCGAATCCATCAGGCTTAAATTAATAATTTTAAATATATTATTATGTATTTTTAATTTTAAATGTATAATTTTTCTCCTAAAATGTATTATGTAGATTATATTTTCATATTATAAAATGAAGGCCTCAGCACGGGCAAGCCACCCAGTGAGGCCTACATTACTGGAAAACTTGAAATCTAAAAAATATTGTACCTAATAAAAAAAAAAATATATATATATATATTTTGTGGCTTTCCCAAGGTATCGAACAAAAAATAACTAACAATAATTAAGTACCGGTTTTTGGTCACTGTAAGGACTACTCTCCAGATTATAATATTTGTAAATAATTTTTAACACTTGAGTTTAGACATTGTGAAGTAATGATTTATTAAACAAATAAGACATTACCATGTAGGCTCTGAGTTATGTAAAAAATATATGGTCCCTTAAACCTCCATAATTAGTAGACCACTGCTTACCACGGCTGTCGTCGTTACAAGAAATATTTGAATATTTATACTAAATTTTATCGCTTAATAAGTTTCGTATTACACACACAATTTATTGCCGTTTTCATTCCCACGTTTTAATGACCCGTACATCGGAGAGAAGATCAGGCGGAGATATTAAGGAAGATAACTATTTATGCCTTGTTATCTGCTTTTTATGAATGTCTCCACTCAAAACGTATTGCCTCCTGTTACTTTATATTAGATAAAGAAGAAGCTGCCTCGTTAATATTCCCATCTTACTAATATAGTGATTAATAATAATCCAATCAGAAAAATCTATTAGAAAATAATTATATTTAGGTAAGTACATGTAATTTTTATTATTACTAGTTATGTCTGTTTCAGTAAGAGTTTAATAATTCAAAATCAGTATTTTTTATTATAATTAACTGGATATTATAACTAAATGGTTGGTTTGAGCCATTACGGCAGCGTAGTGATTAAAACGGATACCTTGTTTTATAATATTTTCTTATAAATGTTCATATTGCATGTTTCATTTAGATGTACATCAGAAAAATACTTAAAAATAAGTTACTTTATATACCGTAAGGTGCATAGAATTATACGACTAATTATACTATCTAATATTTTTAATGTCTTTTTTTATGACTACATTATTTGTCTCAATGTATACCCATGTATAGGCTTGCTAAAATATAACTAATACCTTTTTTTTCTTACTTTTAATAGGTTCGTCATAGAATTACAAAATATTTTAAATATACTTTATCCTAATAACCGTTTTTAAGCAATGAGGTCATTGATGTTGAGGTATATAGATAGAGTCAGTTTTAGCGTTCAAAGTATGGGCCACTCATATCGGATCATTTTCCGATGTAAGATATATCTTAAAAGCACTCGCCGGGCACAGATCACTTCAAAATGCCGACATGAAAATAAAGGGAAAGCAATAGTATAACCTTTCGTCAGTATGTAGGGTTTTACCACAATCAGCCATGTAATTGTCAGTCGTGTAAATTGACTTATTAATGATAAAAACTCGTGGAGCATTTGGAGTCGACGCGCGGTCCCCGATCACCTTCCACTTGTTCGTTGCGTTCATTCGTGGTCCGAAGGATTCGGGCGACACAACAGCCGCCACACCCTTCTCATACATCCCGCGCGGAAACAACATTTCATACCGATATTGCAAGAAATGTAGACTCTATTTATATATATCTCAATGTTTTTAAGGTGACAGATTTTCTGCTCCAAAGATGATACAATATGACATTATTATAACAGTTAAGTTGGTAATGTGTAAATAATAAATACATGTGTTTGTTTAAATTCAATTTTCCCTATTTTTCGGTATAAACATAATTGTTTCGATGTGCCGATAATTACAAGTGAGTTATTAACGGAATTACTCCAAATTTACTAATTCCTGTTTAACTATTTATTGAACACCCGTGGAGTTTTTACGAATATAATACAGAAAGAAATTTTATAAATTGCAGAAATATAATATATATCGATGCATAATGCTTATCAGTAGGTACAATAAATTCTTATCGTGTTACAATCACAAAACAGAAATACGAATCAGTTAATTTCACAACTTTTTTGCTTTGATGCAGGACGGAGAGGTTTGAAATATATTAAAATGGTCTGTTTCTGTTTTTGCAGTTCCTTGAAATCGCGCTAGTGGTGAGTCATATGAATAGTTCGTGATATAGTTGTCACGGTGGAAAAGATGTAGAGTAGATCCAACAGGGACACAGTTTTTTACAACACTTCACATTTGAGGGCAGTCAATGAAGTTATTCAGTAATTTAAAAAGTATTACAACTTCATCCGAGTAGAAAGCAGTGTTAGTTTTAGACTAAAAATGAATGCTTTGTAACATATATCAATCACAGGATATCTCAATGCATATTGAACAAATCTAATAAACTTCCCTTTTAACTTTCTCTAAGCTCTGTAAGTTATAATTATAAATAGGTGACCATGCAGGAGATCGTATTCTAGCTACGATCTTGCAAGGAGCGGTAAACTTTTATCTCAAAACTTCAGTAAATTTTAAAGTTAAGAAACCAGAAACTGAAATATGAATAATACAGTGGTATTTCGTTGCTATATTTCCACGCCCACTGTGTGAACAACCTAATGTAAAATCATCAAACAGACGAGATGATGTTGTTTAATCAGTCTTGGCCGTAAACATTGTAAACTGGGAAATCACGTCACACGCCACTGATTCTGCGCTATTTGCCTACAGAATTTTAATGAAAATGTTCAATCAAAATAATATGCAAATTTTACCGAACACGCCCCTGCTCGTTGTTCTCCGCATCAAAAGTTACTGAAGTATGAGAAATTCGTTACTTTCAACGTTTCGCATAAACGAAGGTTCCAATTATGATAAAAATATTAATACTGCGGTATTTACTTAAAGAGTCACTTATTGACTGAGCGTAGCGAAGTCCTGTTTTAACTCGACCATTTAACATTTCATCTGTATTTAAATTTGTTTTTATTTTCCGTTTCCGGTTTTTTTCTTTTTCGTATTTTCTAAAAATTATGATACCTACCTTCCAGCCTGGAGAAAGTTTTAAGAAAAGAATTTTCTTTGAGATAGTGAAGTTTTACAAATTGTACAATTCCTTATTTGAAATAAAATTCCTCTTTAACCATAAGATTTTTGACTACAAATGTTACGATTTTGGAGGCTGTTTTGGTTTTGATTCATTAGTCAAATGAAAAATAGAAACCTACTTTTTTGGACGCGAGGTCCAGAACCTTTTTTATTACAATGCAAATACCGAGCCCATTGGACCACGATATTCTCTAAAGTCGTGAGAGGGTAAATTAATTTATTATGGACGGACTTCAGTGTTTAGATCTGGCCAATTTAATCATATTTATTTAAACATTACTACATGGGTGTTTAAAATTACTGTAACTCTCTCGCTTGGAAATTCTTTGTTCAGAACAGGCGCAGTTAACAACTCAATATTGTCTTGGCTGATGATCCAAATCTTAGCGTCCTGATCATCTGATGACCAGCAAAAGTGCATTATTTAGCTTGATTTGAATTATTTTTTTGATTAAAGCATATTTGGCCGCTCGTGCTTAGTTTCGACCACCTGATTTCTAAATCTCGACTTACCATTACCAAACTTACCACTCTGTCACGGCACCTATCCAGCTGCAACCACCAAACAATAAAGGAAGAATTTGACATGCTAACTGAAAGCTTATCACACTCAGTTAGGTATATCTAAATTGATATCTGTCGGTAACATTAATAATTTGTTTACAACGACGCCAAATCAAATATAATATCCAATCACAACAGAAGCGTATTCTGTGAAGTAAATGAAGCGGTTCCTACTGTATTGAATATCAATACGATGGCTGATTGGATAATATTATCAATTACGAATACATCAACATTGATTTCTGTCATTAACAGTATTACTAATATTACACTGGACTCAACCATGTTAAAGCTCAAAATGAAGGGATCACTCGTGAATATTCTTTTTTTTTAAATGAAAACTCTCCTTGGATGTTTAGTGGATGGGTTCGGATGTGTTAATATACCTTGTAGGAACTATAAGCAAACTAAGCCAAACTCTCTGCGCTAATTATCTCAACTTGCCTTAAACTAAGAAGACCTAGTGCATTTCAGATGCAAGTTAATTAGGTAACTAACTTGCTAACTCACGCCCACCGTTTCAAAGGGTGACCGGATAAATCATCAAAATGATAATTCATCACATCTTTAAAAAGTTATATAAAGTCATGGAAAGTGATGAAACAAAAACATTATTAACTGGGTTTATTAGGTTAGGTAAAAAAAAATTTTTTTCATCGTTTTTAATGACTTTATATCACTTTTTAAAGGTGTATTGAATAGTCACTGTGTTGAGTTAGCATGGAACCTTTCAAAGATGCCTGCTATGTTTTCGAAAAAATCATTTCTCGAAATATGTGTCATCATTCACATATTATGTAATACAATATATGCAATAAAATATAAAAAATTGTAATGTCCACTACTATTACTATACAGGTATCTGACTTACATTAAACAATGATTCCCAGGGTAATCTGGAATTAATATCGAGGGTTTAGGATCACAGGGGCCTATCTACAAAAACACAGTTTTGAGATAAATGCAAATAAAGATTGGAATGTTCATATGCCCGACTGTATGCCCAACTGATATGTCCAACTATATCTCTCAAACGGCTAAGAGAAAGAGCTTCGTACCACTAATAAATATGATGATGGCATTACCAAAACCAAGCTTAACTCAAAACACCAATTTTTGTAGTAAGGCCCCTGTAACCCTAAGCCCCCGACATGCGGATGACATTTTGGAGTTCGTTTACTATTTTTTCACCTAAAAACATAAATAATCTCTGGGTTAGGGTCGGTGCAAAGGGGTTGGGTGAATGCTCGACTGAGTGGCCAATGAAGACGTGAAAAAATGTATTTTTCTAATATTACAACAAAAAATATCACCGGAGACCAAAATTTTTTACTCCAAATAATTACGGGAGTCAATCAATGAATAAAATATGTTGGTCTCCTGTGACAGTTTTGGATGTTTCTTTTGTTGTTTTTTTAAACCAAATAAACAATTTAATATTTATAATATAAAATATACACATGCTGTTTATTTTATATTGTAAAAGTAATAGCAACATTTTTTTTCTACATTTCGTTATTGGTCACTCAGTCGAGTAACTGCCGAACCACCCATTTCGATTCCCGACTCGTTTTTAGTGTGTTTTTAGTAAAAAAAAACGCACTGCAAACTAAAATTTCATCTAAACTTCTTGCTCCAATTATCCTCGGAAATAACTGGTTAAAATAAGTCAGTATACCTACGACACTGATCAGGCTTTCCCCAAGCTCTTGAGTTTTGTAACTACGCCACTAACTTCATTGAAATCGGAAACACAAGATTGCTAGGAAAAATATGTGATATATATAAATTGTTAAAAATATGGAGGTTTGTTTTCGGGAGCCAGTAATTAAGCAATCGTTTCAACTCATTAAATAAACGGTCAGTATCATTTGGCTCCAATCCCAAATATATGAAATGATTGCATTTGCGGCGAGCGGCCGAGGTATCCGAATGATACCTCCGAAGCTATACTTATGCTAATTCGGATCTAATTCTTTAATCGTTACATTCTTCAGGAATGGGAGAAGTATTCACTTATTCGTGTGATTCGCCAGAGACACAGGGATATAATTGCCTTAGGAGTGTAGGAAAAAAAATCATTTGAATATGGTGAACGCGTCTAGACCAGTTTGGGTCAAGACTTTATTACACTAAATTACATGCTTAAATGTACTAGGAAGAGGAGGAGCGCGGAAGAACTTCTTACAATTAGAATAATTGTCAGTTTTAGAATAGAAATGCGTCAGTGAGCAGTTAACCCCTGAAGAACTTCAACAGCTAAAATTCCATTTTTTAATAGGGTTGTTCTTCAAAGTAAATTAAATTTGTTGGACCGTTGTTTTGGTTGTTGTTATCGCCCGCTGAAGACAATTCCGTGGACGCAAACACCTGTGGTCACGCTCCAAACATTTTGTCAGTTTCTACCGTTCGTGTACTTTGACGGCAACTATTAACATGCATGGATACGCATTGAGGATAAAGCACCTCTTTGTTCGTTCAAAATCGATTTAGTCATTATTTTCTGGCATTCAACGAGTCTGCACTATAATACGCTTGTCAAATAAACTGACTGTACAAGTTTTTTTATTGTCCAGTGCTAAAAGTGCAAAAAAATTGCAAAAAGCTAACTTAACTATTATTGTGTTAGGCCGACAAAAGTCTTAAAAAATATAATATTTATTTCATAAAATCTTTAAATCTAGTCCAACCCAATTTGACGATACAATAACGATAATGCAAAAATGTTGAAATTGATGGCATCAAGCAACTAAAACAAAAAAAGATTATTTTTTCTTTTTTTTTTGCTTTTTTTTTTCTTTCTAATTCTCTCGTAGAGGTCTGTGGCACTATCTGAACATTTAAGCAGTGATGTAAGTCTCTCGGTCCAAATTAAGCTTTTTTTTTAAATATATGCTCTGAGCTTTTCAAATAAATCTTACCGGCTGCGCCAATATCAGTTAAAAGTTTTCCAACGATTTAGGTAACAATTACAAACTAATGTCTAGCTTGGATGATGATTTGGGTAGAAATAGGCCGAGTAAGATCGCTCCAAACTATATTTTAGAAGCTCATCTATTGCCGTCTCACTCTAAGACTATGTAGGTGTACCAACAGCACTTCTAATACCACAAGCTGGTTACTGCCACCATAGTAAGAAGGAAACAAATTTTACAATATCTGCACTATATTAACGATGTTGAGAGTTGTCTATTGTCGCTTCACTTCAGACTATTGCACTATCGACCAGCGTGATGGAGGAAATAAAACCCTTCAACACGCTAACGCAGGAACAGCGCTATGAATCGTTATCCACCGAAGTAAGTAGATAAAATCACTGAACCTTTACAGTAGATATCAAATAGATACAAATATAAAATTTTTACCGTGAGCGTACATTTTATGATAGCATTATAAACCTTATCATCCGCAAGGTTCTATATGGTCTGATATGTGATTATTGTTTTTTTTTTACTCAGCGAATGGTTAAATTCCTGCTACTAAAAAGGTTTTAACGATTATTGCCACTAACTGAATATCTGAATGCAATAAAAAGAAATACATACTGACTAGTATAGATGAAGAAACAATTGTTAATCTTCTTGATTACCAGATTTAATAATACGAAAACGTTATTATATTTTTTATTAGCACACATGCTGCATTTTCATTTAGTCCTAATAATTTAGAGAATGATGTGGGTGCTTAGATGTTGGTAAGCTTGATAAGTGCCTGCATTTTAAGGTCAGTGCACTAAACATTGTTTCAGTCATTTCAAGCAGCACTTCTAAAATGGGCTCGTTTTGCCATGTCTTCCACGATGGACCGTGGTGCAATTTTTCAGAAGAATTTAAAAATGTGATTTTTTTTTTTAAATTTTCTCTCTTTGTATTTGAACCCTCAGCCTCTGGGTAAAGATGTTTATATTCTATTCATTAAAGTTCAGAAGTAAAAATGTATATCTTTATTTATTTTGTGACTATTTAAAATATAGGTAATGGTGAGTTTATGTATACTCTTGATATTTCTTGTCTTCTTCACTAGGGTTTCTTGTGCTGAGGTGCACTAAAGTTATTTAATTCTATTTTATTTGGATTATTGTGTTTTATATAGTTTTTTCATTGACTTCTTTAGCCAGATATTTATTCTTGCTTTGTACTGATTAAAAGTTTAAAAAATTGTAAACCTCTTGTCGTAAAAAGCTGAATTGAAGAAATATTATGAATAAAGCCTTCAGTCATCTAAGGGTTAACTAAACAGGAGTTGTTTCATATAATTCTATAATGGAATTGGAATGAAGGTATAAAAACAAGGTGGCCAAACAGTTGAAAATAATATTATATATCATTATCAGATTTTGATTCGTGTTTGTAGTATCTGTTTTGACTACGTATTGTTTCAATGTCATTTTAACCCAATAGCTGATCCAAAACATTTACTGTACATTTATTATAATGACATAGTAAACATTACGTTGCATGTGGAGAAAATGATTGAGATGTTTTATAGAAAATTATACGCTTCAACAGGCGGAGCAACGTGGTAAATTGTGTTTTGCATATTTTATATGGATGTATTCAATGTCATTTAAGTCGAAGACTGCATAAGTTTTTAAAAACAACATTTGATGATATGATAAATACGGTTACTTTTAATTGCTAGCTTAAAATTAACATGCCAACAAAAAGTTTAACAATATTTCTCAATGCAAGTACCTTAATGCGTTACGCTAAATAAGCACTATTAGTTGAAATAACATCAGTTTTCTCCACTCTTAAATACAATGTCCTGTGAGTCCTGTTTTTATCATTGTTTGTTAATGTCCTTGAACATTGAACTATCTTGTCACAATATTCAATAATTAAATTATTGAGTTTGTTTTCATTTTGATTTAAAAACAAATATTTTTTATAGTGTAATTTTCTACAAGTTCTAAATATTTGACAAACCTTCGAACTCTTACAAATACAACAATTGGACAAATAAATTTTATCTACATTGCGATTAAGATAAAAATCACCCACCTGAAATAACAAGTAAGAACTTAACACATATAAAATCTTGTTCTTCAAAAAAGGTCGTACAATAATTATTAGTAGTCAACTCACCCAAATCTAAATTAAAAAGTTCTCTAATCCCATTTTTGTTACCAATATCAACCTGATTTAATTCCGTCCATTAATTTTACTTCGATCTCATAAAAAAAAAAATCGATAACCTGAAACTAGGTCAATTTTATTTGTAAACAAATCTCAAAATATGATATCCCTAGTGAAAAAAGCATAGTAAAATATGTGAAAACCCTGCTTAAATATATAGATGTACCTAATATATATGTATAAATTCACTGTATTTTGGTTCCGATCTCCATATTTTTTTAAATAAACGTCTTCTCAAACAAAAAGCCAGGCACAAAGTTAGAACAACGATTTTTGTAGAAATAGCGTTGGGTCATCATTTATCAATTCATATAAAAAGCCTGCTTGTGTTGCGAGCATGTTTCTGCATAAAATATCCCTAAATAACAGACAGGTAAACGATTTTGTATTGGTTACGTAATAGATTACCCCTTTGGGGTGAATATTCCTGTTCCGTTCATTCAATTCTACCCATGTTTCAAACGATGACCTAATAGCATTTAAAAATATTTAAATAATATAAATTAGCTTTAATTATACCTTCGGGGATATGAAACACTGCAATCGGTTTTTTTATCAAACATCTATGAAAGTTTATTGAATTTTACCATTTTTAATTGCAAGAAAATATTTCGTTAATTACAGATTATTTGTGGGTTGTTTGTGTGAATATTTAGCCTTTGATGGCTTTCGCGGTCGAATGATAATTAAGTATGGTCGTTAATTTTATTTGATGAATTTGTGTCATTTCTCCATTTGTTCTTTAAATAACATATAGTATACTTGCGGCACGTCCCACATCTTACATCGCCCTGGTGTAAGACCACCAATCAGAATTGAAACCTTCCTTGAAATGGCTTTAGACTTGTGTGGTGTCCAGATCCGAATAGCCAAATACTCCCCAAACTTCATCTTTCTCATCTCCCTTCCCTATTCACTATCTACAACTTCATAACATACCCCAAGTAGGGATGCCATAGTCTCGCTGGCCCCAGATGGTTGGGAGCAGTTGAGACTGTTGTGCGGTATTTAGATAAAAAAATAAAAAATTGTAAATTGATAACAAGTAATGTTAAATTCAGTGTCAACACAGTGACTATTCAACACACATTTAAAAAGAGTTATAAAGTCATTAAAAACGATGAAATTTTTTTTAAACCTAACGTAACATACTTAACCTAGTTAATAAAGTTTTTGTTTCATCACTTTCCATGACTTTATATAACTTTTTGAAAGTGTGATTAATTATCGTTTTGATAATTTATCCGGTCACCAATAAAATCAGTACTTCCATTATTTTGTTAAATAATAATAGACACTGTAACGCGTACGAAACGACTAAAGAAGGGGGAAGCGCAAAGCGGCATGATACCCCAAAATAAGTCAGAAAAATATTGTTTAGGTCATAGAAATAGAGATTCATTTTAAACAGCAATTCAGATTCGTACACGAGGAAAGGATTATCAGTAAGCAATACTCATACTATAGCATACTAGCACAATGAAACACTACTAGCAGTAAGAATAGACGTCAAAGCTTTATTTACGAGAAAGGTTTTAATAACTAGCAAATATAGTTGGAAGATGTAAAACGTACTAATTTTGTTTGTTTGTGCATGGGTTTATCTTATTAGTGAAGCGTATTCCTGCGTAATGCGTAAAATTATTCATGTTCAGTTATTTTTTTCAAAAATTTTAACTGGTGATAATAACGTAGGTACCAATATCATTTTAGTAATTAATATTTTTTTTATTTGAAATGCATATTTCTTTTGTACAAATGGTTGTCAAATATCTCTTATTTTTATTAATATCTTTTATTTTTTTTCGTTTATTTATTTTTTTTTCTCATTTCCTTTATTAATTAATATTAGGTTTAATTTATGCCGCCTCGGAACAGGCTAAGCCTTGTGAGGTGATTTATACAATAAAATGTATCTGTGTCTATTTATGTGTAAACGTTTAATAGATAATTTAAAAAAATTAAAATAAAATTTCGTAATATTTCGAGTTCACTAACATTTCAGAGATAAATTTATATTTTTGTAAGTCATTGATCCTGAGGCATAATTTTTTTTCAATAAATAATTTTAGCTTCACAAAACCTACACTAGACAACTATTTATAAATAGTAATCGCTACTTCTATAATATTAATTCCGATTTGGATTAAATATTTCTTCCCTAACTAACTAACTAACGCCGATTCCCCGCGTGGGTTGGCAGAGAGGACGCACTGCCAAACAACCTGGCCCACACTCCTTGTCTCATACATACTCTTCTATTATTCTGACTCTTAACATGGCCCGACTCAAGTATCTGATTCACTTGGTCGTGCCATGTCTTCCTCTTGCGTACCCAACTTCTTCTACCATTCACATTGGCATCGTATATTCTCCTTACACTCCTTTCTTCGCTCATTCGCTCTACATGCCCAAACCATCTAAGCGTCCCTTTCTTGATTTTACTCATTACGCTTACAACAGCCTTGCACTCATTGCGGATCTCCACATTTCTCACACGATCATACGTGGTTTTACTACACCTACGCCTCACGGATCTCATTTCAACATCATTTTTTCCAATGACATAAAACCTTGCCGAGATCATGCATCCTATTGATTAGTTAATGTGTCTTTTTAAAAAAAAAAATTTGATATTAACTCCACACAGGAGGCCATGAAGAAAATAATTTCCCTCAGGGCCTATGTCATCTTTGGGGATGCTGTGTGGAGGGTCTTTTTGTGGAGAGGAAGGAGTGAACATGGGTCTTGAAGAGTCCCAAGTTGTAGGAGCGAGGAAACACAGAGGCCGGCAGTTCGTTCCACAGCCGAGCTGTTGAACCTAAGAAAAAATCGTAGAAGCGACCCGTTCTCATGTGACAAACGTCAACCGTGTACAAATGTTGGGCGCGCGTTTGGCGTGTATCCCGACTATGCACCGGTGCCGAAGGGATCAATGTCGCTAGTTCCTCAGATTATCTTCCATTGTAATACCGATAGAACAAGGACAACACACCTACCTGACGCCTGTGCTCTAAAGATTGCAGTCCGTTTGTTAAGATTGGGGAATCTATCAAACGGACCGCCCGTTTCTGCACAGAGTCAAGGGTTTTTTTCAGGTATTTAGGGGCTCCGGACCAGAGATGGCTGCCAAATTCGACAGTAGGGCGCACTTGCAATTTGTACAGGGTCAGCAGTTGTGTACTATTAAAGTATCTGCGGGCCCTGTACAGTACGCCCAGCTTCTGAGAGGCCAACTTTACTCTGGCTTCGATGGAGCCCCCGTACCTGAGCTGGTCACTTTTAGTTACCTATTTATATAGTCTGATATTTGGTTGTGAACACATTACAGAAGAATGTTACATTTTGTCTTGTATTCCTGGTCGGCACATGGATTTTTATATTAGCGACGATATCATGACAAATGTCCACATTTTGGTGACATCATTGTCAATCGCACATTTTAACGGTCCCATTATTTAAATGCAATTTACTGTTATTGGGGTGTGGCGTCCGGAGAACAGAAATGAGAAGAGGTTTGTACTATCGCCCATAGCCCAACACATAAATACAGCGATGACATTCGCTATGGCTCTGCGGACGTTGGGAGCGCCACGAGCGACGTTTAGTGAATATGGGATTAACCCGTTCAACCGTCATTACTCACACTTCAATATTTAATTAATATGGTACCTACCTAATTTAATAATGAAATGAGAAACCCTTTAAAAAATAATTTTATATTTCGTAGTATTTAATAAACTTTAACGAATTATCGAATTTTTTTGGGGTGTTTCATCTTTGTCCACCGTTGGTGCAGATAATAATAATGATATTTGGATGATTTATATAGCGCCTATTTTGTGCAAAATCACCTCAATGGCGCAAGGGGCCAGTAAATGTGTAATTATTTCACATCTTCTGTCCTGTATAATTAAATATGTGCCCTTATGATCGACACTATAAAAAAGGAGGATAAAGAAGGAGGTAGAGCGATACAGCAAAACACACATAAATAAATCACGATAATTTGTATTATTTGTTTTATTGTTTAAGGCGAAGCACTGTGAAGTGATGCAAAATCACGTGTTTTTGGTTGAAAATTTGATCGCTTTGAATTATTATTATTGATTAAATACTGCAAGCAGAACACATCTTGACCATTGAAATAATCGACATTTTTGGAGAAGTCTTTTCATGATCCCAGAAATAAATTAAGTATCAGGCCTATAAAAACTGCTTTCAAAAACTCGTGGTTTATAGTATTACTATGAAGTTGTACCCCGACACTCGTTGTTGTTGTTCAGTCTCTTTTTAAAGAATTTAATTTGTCACATCATCTATTTAAATAATTGTAAATTTCGTTTGTTCAAAATTTTAAATTTCCGAAAGTTTTCCACCGATTGCTATGAAATTTTGACACAACTTTGCATTCGAAAACGAATGTGTTTTAATGTATCTATATTATATATATGTCACTGTCTTTTTGTTTTTTTGTTATTTGTTTTTGGGGTGTTATGCCGTGTTGCGCTAACTCCTTCTTTAGCCAACGTTTCGGACAGCATTGCAGTGTCCATCATCAGGGCAGATGTGTTATTTGAGGTTTTGGTGAAATGTGAGTTTATGTATGAGGTTGTGATACCGTGTTGCCAGCTCCAACACCGTGTTAACACCCCAAAAACAAATAACAAAAATACTTTTGGCCGTGAAAATCTTAAATCATATTTGATGTCACTATCTGTTTCTCTATCTGCAAAGACAGACACATATTTAATCATAAGGACACATTTTTAATTATACAGGACACAAAATGTGAATAAATTACACATGTACTGGCCATTTGCACCATTGAGCTGATTTTGCACAAAAACAGCGCTTTATAAATCATCCAAATATCATTATTATTATCTGCACCAACGATGGGCAAAGATGAAACACCCCAAAAAATTCGATGATTCGTTGAAATTTTTATTAAATACTACAAAATTTAAAACTTACATATAGCCCGATTCTAAATATTATACGCCGTGGTGTATCGCCTTTCGGATGAGATATTAAATGTTGTTTTAAGCTAATTTTGTAATCCTTTAAAATAAGAGCTTTTAAATTAAAAAAGTTTTTTATATTAAATGGATTTATTCAAAATCAATAACTGTCACTTCTTCAATAATTGCAAAATCATTTTAAATTAAATGAATCCTTGTATTTATCCAACTTTAGTTTGTATCCCGATTATTAAACCGCTTGTTTTTTTAGAAAAACTTTGTTTGAAAATAATGGTAACGAAGTCGAAAATATATTATAATTCAATTAAGAAGAGTCTTTGACTTTCAATATAAAATGGGAGGAACGACCGAGAATAAAGAAATAAAGCACTACATCTACAATTAATAAACATGTTATAATTTAACAAATTGAATAATTATTGTATTTTCGACTGTTTGCCAACAAAGGTAGTAAGTTTGACTGGCATCTAAAGGGTGAGGTATCTAGGATTCGGAGAACGAAGACTGTAACAATTGAATCTTTGACCGTTAAGGTATTATTTTTCATTTGAGTCGATCAATCATGTTGATTTTAATGAGCACTTTGACAAAAAATGGTCGGATTCAATTTGGTGTTTATTGAAAACCAATTAACGTCTTGTTGTGTGCTTGCTAGAGAGGAATTATTCAGTATGAAATGTAACAGTTTCTTGTGATACAGTGGATGTAATTATAAACAGAAAAAATTCAGTAAATTGCCTCTCTGACATATGGTTTCCCGTTTATCTCTGGACCATTTAATACAACTCAAAGATGTTACAGAAACATTCAGTAATTACAGTGATTCTAGTAGATTGTTATTAACAATGTATTAGTGTTTTTTGTAATCTGGGTGGTCTTGTTCAATTAAGCGTAGAAATTAGCATAATGCCTTACTTGAGAAAAAAATAAAGATTTAATTTACCACTGAAAAGTAGTAAATTAAATTTTCAACTAATTAAACGTACAAAACAGTTGCGAAATAACTCGGTAATGAAGAAATGCTTATTTTTTTGGTTAGATATCTAATCATTTTTACAATAGAGCATAATTTGTTTGTATATCTCACTAAAAAGAGTTCTGGCTTCACAACTTTTTACATTTTTAAAAATTATTTCGATCATCATAATGATGTATTGTAACATTTTAAAACTTTTTTATGCTTATTTTACTTTTTGACCGCTACCGTTTTCAGTTAATTATTGAAATCGTATTTTAATACAATAAATCTATTTAATTGTAATAAAATCATTGTACTAAATGTTATTTAAAAAAAAAATTATAGGAATATCGCACAAAAGTTCCAACTGTTTCCAACCGTCTGGAACCAGTGGGACTATGGCATGCCCGATTGGGGTATGTTGTGAGGCTGAAATTTGTGGGGTGGGGAAAAAAATTTAGGGGAGGAAGGTGAGGGAGTACCTGGCTATTCAGATCTGGTCACCGAACACGAATAAAGCCATTTCAAGCAACGTTTCAATTTTGAATGGTGGTCTTACACCAGGGCGATACTGAGAGTATCTTTCACCATGGAACGTGCGGCAAGTACCTATATGTTATTTAAAATGAATAAATTGTGATATTAATCAAATAAAATTTACAAGGGCACGCCGGGAGTTGAACCCGCGGCCTTTGGCTTGTTAGTTGAGAGCTTTACCCTTCGACCATGGAGGCCGTCGATCTCCAACCCCTTCCCAAAATGTTTTGTATCTAAACCATAGTAAAAAGCATAATTATACCAGTCTGAAGATGGCTACAACAAGCTGAAACTAAAATAAGTGGAAAGTAAGGAAAATAAGTAAAAAATAGTTTAATATATCATTATAATGTTCATAGAAATAAACGTTAAATATGTTAAATTAAAGATGTTTAAGACTAAATGCTGTAGAAATGAGATCCCTGTGGCGTATGTGTGGTATATATATATATATGTTTTTGTGAGAAATGTGGAGACCCGCAAAGAATGCAAATCTGATGTAAGCGTAATGAGTAAGATTAAGAAAGGGACTCTTAGATGCTTTAGGCATGTTTAGCAAATAAAGGAAGAAGGAAGTGTATGGAGAATATATGACGCAAATGATACTCTCGCAGAGTCGGGGACGCCCGAGGAAGACATGGCACGGTCAAGTGAATTAAATACTTGAGTCGGTCCATGTCAAGAGTCAGAATAATAGAAAAGTATGTGTGAGACGATGTATGAATAGGGCAAGAAGTGTATGCCAAGACCGAATTGCTTGGCGGTCGGTCGTCTCTGCTTACCCCTGCGGTAAATGGCGTGATGGTTAGTTAGTTAGTTTTGTTTTGAACGTGAAATAGTTAAAAGCATATTTTTAACTCATAATTATGTTTATTTTGTGATTTGTAAACGAAAATCTGAAACAGAAAAATCAGAAAAGGAAACGGTCACATCTGGGACTCGAACCCAGGATTCGAGTTTCCCAGGTTCCCTGACTCGCTCTTAATAAAATGAGTCATGACCCATGGCTATTATAGAGTAGTTACCCGTTGCAGGGTGTGTGAGTCAGTAAGCAGTGTGGTGCCGAGTTCGAGTCCGAGATGTGACCGTTTCCTTTTCTGATTTTTCTGTTTCAGATTTTCGTTTAGAAATCACTAATATTGTCTTCAATATTTAAATATTACAATTTGAGGTTTTACTCAATAAAGTTATTCCGAAAAATAAATATTCATTCTAGACTTGCAGAAAAGTCAACAGATGTCGCACATTAAAAATAATAAAAAAAAATAAGAGAGGTTTATCTAAAAAGACGCTGTCTGGATTGCATTTAGTTCGGGTTGAATCTTGCGATCATACATAAAGATAGTTGCCAATAAAAATGTGCGGTGAAAAAATGAAGACAATGTTAGTAGTTCTTATTCGAAGTATGATACAGTTAAAAGTGACCGAGGGGAATAGGGTCCCATTAGCTCAGTCGGTAGAGCACTGTCCCGGAAAGACAAGGGTCCTGGGTTCGAGTCCCAGATGTGACCGTTTCCTTTTCTGATTTTTCTGTTTCAGATTTTCGTTTAGAAATCACTAATATTGTCTTCAATATTTAAATATTACAATTTGAGGTTTTACTCAATAAAGTTATTCCGAAAAATAAATATTCATTCTAGACTTGCAGAAAAGTCAACAGATGTCGCACATTAAAAAAAAAAAAAATAAGATAGGTTTATCTAAAAAGACGCTGTCTGGATTGCATTTAGTTCGGGTTGAATCTTGCGATCATACATAAAGATAGTTGCCAATAAAAATGTGCGGTGAAAAAATGAAGACAATGTTAGTAGTTCTTATTCGAAGTATGATACAGTTAAAAGTGACCGAGGGGAATAGGGTCCCATTAGCTCAGTCGGTAGAGCACTGTCCCGGAAAGACAAGGGTCCTGGGTTCGAGTCCCAGATGTGACCGTTTCCTTTTCTGATTTTTCTGTTTCAGATTTTCGTTTAGAAATCACTAATATTGTCTTCAATATTTAAATTTTCATAATTATGTGTATACGTAATGTATTATTAGCTATTTATATTGCTACATATGGCTAATAATACATTACGTATATATATTTATATCCATACAACACATACTTTGGGCCACGTTATATACAAATTTTCTTTTGCGCCATTTTTTTTTTAAACAACCGTTAAAAACTACCCCTTCACAGCTATGTACTACGTTTATCAATATGATATCTTGCTATACGCAGTATCCTTTATTCCAATCTTTCACTTAATATTTAATATCTTAAAATAGATTTTAAATCCGGGCAAGGGCGGGTGGTACCTGCTAGTATAAAATATTTAAATTTCGCTCTGCAATCAAAACTCACTGAAGATTCACTTGGTTAAATCCATAAAATTACGATCACAGATATTCGAATTCCGGCTCACCGTTAGCAACATGCACGAGGCGTGATTACAAAAAATCGAATTTACATCAAAGTCATACAGTCCACTCCTTGAAAGACTCCAATTCGAAATGATTGATTAAAAATACACCGATGTATTATGCGCTCCGTGTATAGAAAAAAAACTTTTATTTGATTATTGCATAAAAAACCCGTTCCGAGAAAAGGCATTACCATGGACTGTACTGAGAATGGTCTAGCCGTGAACTTGTACGAAGAAATGTTGATGCATGAATTTAATTCTTGACCCTGCCTTTTAATGAGCCACTCACGATTCCGTGGCATCTTCCAACTTCTGATCGCCGGGTTATTTGTAATAGATTTCAGCTACCAGGCTAGCAGGCGGAGCAGGGGCAAGCAGCTACTAGTCATACTAGTCACTACTCCAACAGCTACCGCGGCTTGGACCTCTAATTATTGGCTTCGTAGCCCATAAAGAATAATCAAAAACCGGGGGAAGCAGCTCCACATTTAAGAAAATTAAAGCCGAGAAGGCCGTGACGTCATTAACGCTGGTAGTTGGTCGGTACGAATTAGATACGCTCGTTATTTTTGGGCCTATGATAATGATAAGTTCGTAGAGCCTAAATTTATTGACGTGGCTGAGCTCGATCTAAAACAAGAGTGTTTTATTTGGACTGTTGTTACTTACTTCGCCTTGGAAAGTACTTGATGAGGAGTGACTTGTATAAATAAATTACAGTAAGAATGCAACAGTAGTTCAAAACTAAAATAGGAAAGTGCTATTATATTAGTTTGACGGGCGGACGGAAATCCGTGCACACAGCGAACATCGATTTCACTTCCTTTTCTTGGTTAAGCTCTTAGTTAAGCTTGGTCTAAACGTCTATAACTCTTTACTGAATGTATAAAGTGAGTGTTTTCTTGGGAAGATTTTTTCAGAATTAAAAACATGAAAAATTTTTAGAAGAAAATAATTTGAGAAATCCAAGCAATGAATTTAGATATGTTTTGGTAAATCTAGTTTTACATCCAAGTTCCATCAATGTTTTTTATTATTTCTATTTATTTCATCTTCTTATTGAATAAGAAAAATATAAACAATCTGAATAGTATCCAAACGTATTTATTTTGCGAGAAAAATATATACATATTTCAAAGCTGGGTGTTAACTTTCAAACTGATTTTTGTCTTATTTAATTTAAACAATACGCAGCAAACAATAGGTTATTTTGACTTTTTTTAGATATTTTTTTTAAATTAGAATTATGAGCATTTTTATAATATTTTTTGTTGATGAATGTATTTTCTATAATGATTTTAAACTGTGCTATTTTCCATTTTTCCACTAAAAAGTAGTGTTAGTTTTTATTCGTGAATATGGCGGCGTTGACGTCACGCCAGATAACGTCAGTGCTAGCCTTCTTACCATCCATTGGCGTTTTCTTTGTCATAATGACAAAGCGTAGACGTAGCCAGTTGAAACTGTTTCAAAATGTGCGGTTGCAGATCGTTTTGAAAATCACTAATTATTTTAATAAAAATATTGAAATTGAACATTTTAAGTACAATCATCAGGATCATAAAAATAAACTTAAAATGTTCCACACATTTTTAACACATTTATATTTTCTGAAAATACCCCATTATGTAACTCATATATTAACTGAAAAAAGTTAAATGGTTATATTAAACCCTTAAAGCTCAAGATGTAAATGACCTTACGAGGTGAAAAAAATTGTGGGGAGTTTGGTTTTCAAGACCTAAGCATATATATGTACAAATATCTTGATGACTCAAAGTGTTTGCCGAATGAAACAAACAACTTTTCCTTTTAAAGTTGTTCGAATACCTATTGTATCATATTGTTTTTCAAAAAAAATCTCGAAGTCATTGATAAAGGCGCAATAGTCCCGAAAACTTATGAAAGAAAATAGAAAAGTTCGATTCTCCTTCGGAAGTATGCCTGCTCCCTTTCGATTACGTATTTACGTTTCCTGGGAAGACAATAAGGGAATAAAGGGGGTTCCACGGTATTAGATAAAAGCCTAACATTGTTTGGGAATACGTAACAGTCCTTCTCTGAAAATGAAACGTAAGTCAACGTAACGCGGAGGCTTTTATAAGAATACTTACCTCTTTTACTTGCTTTCCGTAAACCTTTTTTAAAATGAACTTCAATATTTGATATATCAATAATCATGTATTCTTAAATAATTCTCGGTAAAATAAACAAACTTTAATCAAATAGTGTAAATGACAACTATTGTTTTGTATAAACCGCGCAATTATTTACTGTTTTACTATCTTACCGATAAGGTTATTTTAATGTGAAATATGTAATATTATCGTGTTTGATTGGTTCTCATACAACATAAAGAATTACTTTTAGCAAAATAATCAACCTCACTAGGATTAGGCAGGTACTTAAACCTTAATCTTATATATTTATATTTATTAATCTTAACTTAGCATCTTAATTACTAAATATCTTTACTTTAAAACGGAAAAAAGGGCGTTATAAAAATCAGATTTTTTTTCTGTCAGTAATTCTTCACAGCTTACAATGGCGTATCCATCATGAACTATGGAGTTAAAAACAATGTAACAGTTGAAAATATAGACGAAAAACGTAAAAGTTGATTTATCTTTTTGAACTGTTAAAAATAAAAGAGCGTTCAATCTTGGACGAAATACATTGACTTTAGAAAATTTAATATCGCCACATTAAATAATTATCGTTAAATGATGTTTCATTAATTTATTTCTGTTTCTGCTTAAAGTGAGAAACTAATTACAATCGATCGCAGAATTATAATTATTAATTATTCAGTAATACGAAGTAAGTCACGACACAACTGATTTTTCGAGTGTTATAAGTTATAACTCAATCGTGTTTAACAAAACCACCACAACTCACTCTACTGCCTTGTATAACTATATCAATCAGCGATAAGTTTGTGATTAATGAAACCATTCAGGTAGACATATTCTATCAAATATTATCAAGGTTCGCTGGAAAGAGAGTTTTAATAATATGCGATGTACAAAATACAAAAATTCGTATCAATTATTTTTTTATGGAGGTTACAGTTTTACAGTACACTGATTATTTGGGTGTTGGTTCAATATTTTTAATGCAAATTCGTTTTATTGCAAATTTTCATTTTTATTTTGTAGCTCCCGTGTGGAACATATGACATCTTCGGAGATGCTGTGCTCTAGGTTTTTGTGAGGAGTTTTGTAAGAAGGAGAAAACACAAAAGCAGTCGTCTTAACAAACGAGCTGCTGAACATTAAAACGACCCATTGTCGTGCGGAAATGTCAACATTGTTGTCGTGATAAATCACAAGTTATTTGGAGCATTTTAACTATGATTTTTCTCCAGGTTTAGTCAAAAATAACAAACTTAAAAATAACGCTGTATATTCTTATATGTTGTATATGTAGCGTGTGTTCGAAAAAAAAATAGTACATTTTGGAGAATGTTTGAACGAAAAAAATCTTTTCGTAAAAATATTTATTATAATAAAATTAGTATAATCAAGTGCTAGTTTCTCTTCGTGTCAAACCCCAATCAAATTGGTTGATTTGTATCCAAGTATTCTGAAATGTTAAATCAGGGGACACCTTTGAGAAATGCCAACTATTTCACCAAAAGTATTCATTTGACTTTGACTGATGAACGTTTAACAACTAAATCATTCGGCACCAGCTTATGAGAATAATTAAATGTACATTTTAGGTTATCTGTGAATATTTAAGTAATGTGAAATATGTGTAAAGTTATATAAGTTCGACGAATTCTGAATTTTCAATATTGGAACAGATTGAGGGAACCAAGCATTGATGTATTATACTAGATTAGAAGAAATATTTTTTTTTCTTTACAAAAAAATAAACCTTTTTACCCGAAAACTATCTTAAAACGTTGAAATTCCATAAAAGTTTTTTTTCTTTTTTACTTGTACTATCAAGTAGAATCACCTCCCGAAGTTTATGCACTTTACCCCCAACATCTTGTATAATATGCGTAATATAATATTTATACACATGTAATATCTACTTTTGTACATTTATATAAATTATATACATGCTTACATTTTTATGCTCATCAAATTTATTATACTATAAAGATAGATAGAAAGACCCTTAGTGCCTCCTAAGGACTTACAAATCAGAAGACTTTTTTGTAATTATTTATTTATTCATTTAAACAATTCTAAAATTATAAAGAGTGATAAAACATGTATGCAACATAAAATTATATTCTAAAATGTGAAAGGGGCTTTATTTATTAACATTTTTATGAAATTACTACTTTTAATAGTTTAAGCTTTCAATTTTATTTTTAACTTCTCTAAATATTATTTGTTTAAATTGTCAAATATAATTTAATCACAAAAACAAGATTCACTCAAAATGAAGGATTGGTGGTTCCGATATGTTCCCATAAATACGGTGAACGAACCCTAAACTATAAACTTTAGGATTTCTTATGTGTTTTGGGTTAAAACAGATCCTAAAGGATCAGAAGGTTGTTTTTAATAAAAGAATAGTCAATCAGTGAGAAATAGTTAGGATGCAGGCGAATTCTCAAGTTATTGTTTTACAAAATTATCTTTTAATTACTGTCTGTATCTGTGTTTTCTCCTTAAATAAATAAATAAAATAAAATAAATAAATATTGAAATTCACTGAGTTTATTTGAACACATTGTTATACGCAACAGTAAATTTTACATGGACGATTCTAGAATGTAGACGGTATTTTAAAGGGCACAACCAGTCGAGACAAAGGAGGAATCAAGAATGAAATCATAATGAAATGGTTAGCGGGCTGACGGACCGTTGTGTTGGAAACGTAATGTTGCCATAATAAGGAAATTAACTATATGGCTTAATCGCTGGTAGGTACCGTCTACAAAACTTATTACCCTAAACATGCTTCGAGCGAAATGCGGATCTGGAAACCTTATCGTCAATCTGAGCAAAGAGTTGGCATAGCGTCAAAAAAACTGTTGGAGTGTGACATGCATCGCGTCAAATTTACAGTCATGGCGACTAACGCGCATTTCTCCCACTCCCTTGAAACTAACACATTTTTCTTGTTGAACAATTTTTGGGAAATCGGGGGTATGTTAACAGCCGTCAAAGACTCGGACAGTTCAGCAAGTCCAATTCCTGCAGGAGTCATCCCCGATACTGTTGCTACATTTACGTCCATGGTATGTTTAGGTTTTGGGTCGCATGTGTTGACTGTAAATTTGGCGCGACACATGTTACATTCAAACAGTATTTTGAACATAAGGCCAAATCTTTTCTCAGATATGACAATAAGATTTCCAAATCCGCATCCAAAAGGAGGATGGTCCGATATGGATTTCAATTGTACATTCTTGTTTACGTACACACGTACATCAGATAAACTGTAAAAAAATAAAGTAATAAATAACAAAATAAATATTTCACAACACAATAATTTCATCGAAAATCTTAAATCCGTGTCACCTTTCTACATTTTCTATATTCTCCTTAAGAGATAATCCTTAGGTAATGCCTTTTCAGATTGTTCGTGAAAGCTAGAAAAAAACAAAATCATTGATTATAACTGCACTTCAAGTGACCTTTTAAATAACAGTAGAGGGCTCAAATGATTTTATTATTACCTCCGTGCTTTAACATCTTTACAAGACTCGGGCAAAACATTCTGTAGCGGAGTATAGATTTCACATCTGAAACATAATTAAAGAGTTTATTGAAAATAGAACACCTAGGTACGGTTAGTCAAAAACGTACAATAAAGTCAATTCTGGGTAGAAATTGTACAGTTGACATTCAGGACAGGTTCACTCCCTCCTCCTCAAAAAATACCCTCTATACAGCAGACTCAAAGATGACACAGGCTCTGAGAGAAATTATTTTCTTCAGGGCCTTCTTCCGACATAAAAAATAACATCACTGAACTAAATTGAATTCCCCACAGTTTCAGAACTTTCAATAGCTTTTTTCGCTCGCACGTTCATTATTTTTCTGGATTCCACGTTCGAGTATTGTTATTTGAAACAGATGGCCCATATATTATTATTACATATTATATTATATTTCGGACATCGTTGCAGTGTGAATCATTAGAGCAGATGTAAAGTGACGTGTGTATTTGTGTACGTAGAAAGTTAATTCACAAATAAATCACGATCGTATAGGTATTCCTCAACAAGAAAACTAAATTAATAAAAATTTACCCCGTAATTTCTAATGCATTGGAATTAGTTTTATTTCCCAAAGTACCTATTCTGAAAAAAATAAAATAATAAATTTTTACTACACAATACATAAATAAAAATATGAAATATTATTTTTTATAGTAAATTATCGTTTATAATAAATATAACCTTATTAATCAAGTATTGTATTTTTTTCTTCTCACCTATTAGATAGGATATAAGTTAATGATATATCATTTTTTCTTTGAAATACGGGATGTCTTTCGTGTATTTCCCATCTTTGAAAAAACAATATTTATTAACTCATATACTTTACACGCGTAAAAATTATCTTTATAGATTCAAATATTTGCACGTAATCGCACGTCTGTAGATCATAGAACGTTGAACGACACGTCTGCCCCCAAAGCCCTCGAGTTGGCAAATGAAGTTTTCAAAGAAAGATAGGTTAATCTTCAAGTCAGAGCGAGCTGGAAATAATAAATATGATTTAAAATCAATAGGCGTAAGCGACTATTTACAGTAGAGCAAAAATTTCTTTAAACATATCTTAAGTAGCATTTAAAGAAGGAATGTGAATTTTTTCATACCTGTAACTTGTAATAAAACAGAAACAAATGTGTAAATAATAATTTTTGGAGCATACTTTGCAATTTTTTTCTATCGAGGGAATTTTATGTAATTAACGTTTCGGCCCTAAATATATTCAGATAATATCTTGAAAAATAGCATATATTTTTTTAAGAACCTAGAAACTTAAAGTGTTCAAGGGAAATATGATATAAATTGGTAGAATATCGGAATTTCGGCCCAACTCTGTTTAAACTCCTTGTACAAGCGTTCAAACTCGTAAGTGAAACCATGGGGAATTTGTTGTCAGAGGTGTTGTAATATGGACATAATTCAAATTCAAATATTTGGAACTGGGTTATTTTTGTGATTGAAAAAATGAACCTGCTCAGCATAGCTGAGATGCAAAATAACTTACTCTAGACCAACAAAACGTAAAACGCAATGCATAGTGCCCATTTCGCTTTGCGACACAGTGCGCGGGCCTTTTCATAAATGTGCACGTGAACCAAACCAAAATTGTGTTGGGGTTATTTTTAAATGAATATGAAGTGTCTAGTCTAATTTAGTCTATGGAACCAAGCGATAAAATACAAGTTATTTCTTTTAATAATAATTCTGTATTTGAAATATCTTAGTCTGTCAAAAATTGACAGATTTAAATCTGAGTCACTAATGATTTAAGTTTACTGACAGTGTTCATTTGAAAATTAAATTTCCGATCGTCCCTCTAATTATTTTTTTGATTGGCAATGATCCTGAGGCAAATATTTTAAACACTTTCAACGTCTCAATTTCATAAAATTATAATACCCCGTGATTGTTCACGGGTCTGCGATAGTAATTAATAATTACCTGATGAACTTGATTCTTGGTGTAAATATTATGTGATGGAAATGTTTCAGCTTGATAAATAATAATGTTATTCGAATTTAGAACCTAAGGAAACAAATATTTACCTTGTTCAAAGGATATTGGTAAAATCTACACTAAAACTAACTTTAAAGAATTTTTAGAATTTTTTAGTTACAGTAAGGAACATTTACGAATCCTCAAGGACATACAAGATTCCGATAAACAAAACTAATGAAATAACCAATATTACATGACGTGTAATACACAAATGAACATAATTAAGCGCTCCGGCAAGGCATAAGTCCTAAATGTGACCGTATCTTTTTGTGATTTTTCCGTTTCATATTTTCGTTTAAAAAATGTTAATACTATTTTCATTAATAAAATTTATACTTTGAGTATTTTTATTCATTTCGTACCTCGGCATTTTATTAGATACCAATAGGTCATGGTATAATATATTAAACATCGACGATATTTTGGCAATCTTAGATGAAGAAGATAATCTTTCACTGGAAGAATCAGCTTCTGAAGACGAGAACAACCAGGTTGTGGATGACGTTCAAAGCGAATATGAGAATAGCTATGTTGCTGAAGAGGCTTTCTCTTTTACAAAAATCCCTCACTGACCCAATCCCTGTTGCAGAAGCTGACCCAGCATCTGATATTGGTTATTCTTCGCAATCTGCCAACTGAATTTATCGTTTTAATGGAAATTCATGGGAAGAGTTGATATGTTTTTAAAACTAAAACACTAGAAACTTGTCTCTTTATGGTGAGGAAAGACAATTTTTGTTTTACATCATAATACTGTATGACATGTAAACATTGTTTATTTATAGTAAAAAAAAATAAAATAAAAAAAATAAAAGCCTTTAAAGATCAATCATCTCACAGTACTTCTTCAGCTATGAATATAATCCGCACTTTTCGAGGACCAGCTCGCATGTGTAGGAATGTTTTTGATCCTGTGCCAATTTTCCATATTTTCAGAACTGAAGAAATCATACCTGAAATTGTGAAATGGACCAATGTCAAAATGATTTCTTGATGATAAATGATTCATCAAAACTCTGTTCTATTATTAATTTATATCCTGACCTTATATTTCCTTCAAAAAGTAGGTATATTTTATTATTTTTTCAATGATAAACTTAACGTTTATAAGACGAGGTTTTATGCATAGCATAAAGGATAACAAATAATTATAAGCAATAATTAGTGATCCGAAATACTAATACAAATTGAAAATATCTCCCGAGTAAAAATAAATGCCGCCAACGGGAATCGAACTTCCTGCCTTGCTGATGTCCGGTCAGGTGCTCTGTATACACTGAGCTATGTCTGCTTATTTCCAACCCGCCAAATGAATCAATATGTACTAGTACCTCAATCAATAATTACTGCTTAATATATTTTTTCACCTCTAAACAACCAACTTTATTTTTGTAGGAAAGGCTTTGTTAGCGCTAAATTTCTCACTAGATGGCGTCGAGACATATGATATCTTCATTTATTGGTGAAATATTTTTTGACTTGTCAAATGTTATTATTTTTTAATGATAAACTTAACGTTTATAAGACAAGGTTTTATGCATAGCATAAAGGATAACAAATAATTATAAGCAAAAATTAGTCATCCGAAATACTAATACAAATTGAAAACTTCTCCCGAGTAAAAATATACATGGGATACAGAGCACCTGACCGGACATCAGAAGGCACGGATTCAATTCTCGTTGGCGGCATTTATTTTTACTCGGGAGATGTTTTCAATTTGTATTAGTATTTCGGATGACTAATTATTGCTTATAATTATTTGTTAGGTATATTTTAGCCTACGGGCTGTCATTTATATATGTACGCCTTTAAGACGTATGTTTAGGCTTTATGTACCCATAAAATAGATTAGGCTTCCAGGGTTAACAATATCTCACAATCTATTTTCAATTTAAAATGGTGTAATTTTTATAAATTCCGGTGGCACATTAGAATATTTCATCCCTTTGTAGAAATAACTGGTTTATATATCATCGAATTTCAGCATTTAAATGTATTTCATTAAATATTATTCTCATTACTCTATTTTGAGGAATTCGCAAACTCATTTTGTTCTCTATCATTCTTAGAAAACGATTTTGAGGAGTAGTTAAAAAGTACATAAGATTTGGAATTATGTAAGTGATTGGAATTTTCCCGGAATTTTTTTGACGAAATTTTTTCAAAAGAGATTTTTTTCTTAATAAAAGTAACAGTGATGAATTTTGCAAAGAAATCTAAAATAAATATATTTTTTTATTAAATTCTACTTTATCGGTGAAAATGCGAAGCAGATATTTTGGTGGGTTTCAAGCCTTTAGATCATGTTAGTTTCAGTAATTGTTTTCAAGTATTATTAGCAACCCTTAACAATGTTATTTTCATTAAGTGTTTACAAGTATTATTAACAACCCTTAACAAACTGTCAGAAAGTTGTAATATGGATTGAATTTTAGGAGGTTGAGTCACATAGTGCAATTGACGCTTATTTAAGAAATGTTGTCAATTATGTACTTTTCGATAAAAAAGGGCGTTAGTGAGAACTTTGAAAAATCATGAAAATATTATTTTTGTTACTTTTTCCATATTCTTTGTATTTACAATAATTTTTATGTACATTCTACTTAACTATTACACGATTTCCACCTTATTGATGAGATCTGGGATAGAAATATCATTTGTTGAAACTCTGGGAATGGGTATAGCTACGTTTAGTTACCAGCAATTGATAGCCAGGTACTCCCAAACCTTTGTCGAATATTTTCTCCTCTCCACTTCTCCAACTAATTTTACTGAGTAAATTAGTATTTCGAAAACACCTTAATATAAAAAAATATCTTTAAATTTTCAAAACCTTCAAAGAATGGAGATAAATGACAAAACCGATTAGAAAATACTATGTATAACAGGAGTGGCCAAATTTTTGACCTGTTCGGTCTACTTGCGTTAAAAAAAAATTTCTTGTGGTCGACTGCACGGTAGACTTCAAAAGTGACAAAATAAAACTATTTTGTGATAAATTTGTAAAAATTTATTAATGCAATGGAACATATATTTTTTTTTCATTCAGTTTTACGTTTTAGGGTGGATGTTTGACATTGCATATTCTCCACAAGCTTATCATATTGGGGAGTGTACGAAGTAACTGCGATTCGCAGACACGAAGTTAAGTGGGCATCTGTTATGCGGGAACGATGTTTGGTTTGTATTGCATTCATCGTTGAAAATGTTGCAAAGATAGGTAGAACCGAAAAACGACGTCAAATATAAAGCTACCTTTCATGGAATCTTCTCATGGAAACGCGCGTAGCGAGGCGAGCCGCATTTAGTTGCCTGACTCACGCACATGCACGCAACGATACTACCATTGCGTTGTTGCGATGCGACCGAAGCGTATGAGTAGGTACCTTATTCAGTACAGTATAGTATAGAATACATCTCAAACTAATGTTATTTTCCTATTCACTTGATTTTACTCTCGCGAGCTACCTAAATCAGCTTCGCGGTCGACCGGTAGACCGCGGTCGACCTGTTGGCCATCCCTGATATATAATATAGCTACGAATGTATTTGAAAAAATTCCAGACAAAAAAATATTATTTAAAAAATCTATGGAGTTTAATAAAGTAAATTTATTAATTATGCATTGGAATATTTGAGTATTGTATGTAGGAACCACTCACCAATAGCAAACAATTAAAATTTGCTCATTAGAAGAGTATAATAAAACCAATTTTTAAACTTTATTCCATTCTAATGTTGTCTTTCTGTAAAACCATCTGATTTTGTATTTTTTTGTATTCTTTGTTTATTGTAATTGTAATTTTTATTATTTCTTCCTCATGTTCAAAATAATTTAAATGTCGACAAGTCGACAACCTCCTCATCAGTTCCAAAGCTATATTTATAATTTTTTTTAATAATTTCTTGAATCCGATCCTGCCTTTTGCGTTCCTAGTTCCCACGCCCGGTCCGTCAGCCTCTCGTTGGCAACTGGAGATGAGATCTCTCTTTGTACAATTCGCCCGAGGCCCTCTACCGTATGTATTATACGATACATTTTATAAGAATCACAATATGTTTTGGGTAGCCCAATTTTACGACAAGTTCCCCGCCTACGCATAAGAAAAAAATCTCATATAAATTCTTCGGTGAAGAATATCATAAATTTATTGATTGGTATTTCGTTTTTTGTTTTGTAATAATGCGGTCTTGAAATAATATGGAACATCAACGATTTAATGTTTTCAAATAATGTTTGCACTGTAAACAAATTAAACATCTTGTGTATCTCAAATATCTTCGTTACATCAATAAAATTGTAACGTTTTGTAAACGTCAATGATCTTACTCTTTTTGATATTATTATTAATCCATGTACTGTATTGTACTAGTTTTACTATGAATTAGCGAGTAACTGTAACTCTCACATCAAAAAAAATAAATGGATTGTCTGCATTCGCATAGTGCAACACACGTACAAAATACTTTATGGGCATACACTCGAATATATCAATCCCTAACGAATACATTCAATTTATATTATTAACTCTTCATTTCGCATTGACAATATTCCAGAATTATTATTTTTTTATAGATTGTCTCGGAAATTCACCTTAATTATTTTCTCGTTTACTCCTACATAGTATTGCATACTTTTTTATACCTTTTGGTATTTAATACTTTTTTAAAATATATTTCAACCTTTTTTATATATTTTATTTTATACTTTAATCGTGTTGTTGTGTTATACTATTCATACTTATGTTTTAATCGTTCACATCATAACTGTGCAATATTTGTTTTTTTATGTATTATTTATGAAGATTATATAATTATCTCTTCTCTGAAATTTTTGTTGAATGTCACAAAATTGTACCGAGCAAATTTTATAACGCAATTATTTGTAATATCTAATATTTTACCTTACATATTGTACCTAAGTAATGCCATTGAAATATATATATACACATAATTGATTTGAATTTTATGATGTGGAGATTTAGAATAATTTATTTAGAAACTTATGTGTGAGACAGACGTGACACTGCAGGACAATGTATTTAATATGACTGAAGCAAGGATTCATTCCCATTGCCTACTCCTCTGGGGAAACTGCGTTTTGATTGATTGGTTAGAATTTAAGAATGCGACCTTTTTGTTGGAAGACATTTCTTAAGAGACAAACGTGTTTTTTCATGAAAAAAAACTTTAAAACCTGTCATGAAAAAATTCTTAGTATTAATTTTTATAAGTAATTTAGGATCCCTATACATGTAATATTAAAAGAAATTTGGAATCTGCAGAACGAAACTAATCCACATGAAATAATATGAGAAATGACAGAAAAGTAATATATGGTTCCTAACAGTAATTTTCTCGATTATCACAAATAACAGAATTTAATCTTGGAACCCTTTGAACAAATTGATAATATTTAGTTCATAAAAAGCTTTTTATCGCTAATAAATTCTTCCTTTTATTTAGTTTTTTCGGTACCTAGAATTAGTACTGACTTTTTCGAGAGAGAGTAATTATTACCTTGATTTTTGTTAGTATTTAGGCTTTATTCGGTTGTTTGGAAATTGCCTATTTGTATAGTAGTAAAACATTTCTGATTATTTGTGGAATCAAATATTATGTTGGTGGGTTTTTTTTATGCAGATATTACAATTAAAATTGTCTGTACTAACATTATTAATAAGTGATTGTTATTACATGTTATTGCACTAACAGATCACAGTTATTTATTGCCGGCATTTTTTGCAACAAAGCACAAAAATTTTTACCATCTTGCATTCTATTTTATGCACCGAACATTTTCAGTGGCGTAAAGATGAGTATATACAAATAATTGTTCTTGCCCGAGGTTACGCAAGTCCACTTTGAATTTAGTACGGAACAGGTCCCGGGCCAAACCATAGTTGTCCCGCCACTGGCAGTTATTATATTCATTAAAAATTGCAATACGAAGACTGTGCTTTTTCAATTATCCATAATTACGCATTTCAGAGTAGCTCTAATGGGAGCTACTCTCAATCTCTCGTTGCACTGAAAAAATTGCACCTTTTTTCGTGCTGTAACTAATTCCTAGATAATTTTAGATCTTTTTGCTAATAAAACAATAACCAAAATTTGTTAACTTCATATTTTTGATACATCTTGATGATAATTTTTTTTCCACACAAGAGGCCTTGAGGAAAATATTTCCCGTCAGAGCCTGTCATCTTTAGGAATGCTGTGTAGAGGATATTCTTAGGAAAGGAAGGAGAAGATTTTTTGGGAAGGAAAAAGTGCAAGATATGGGTATAAATCAGGAGGGCCGGTGTACCAGGAGTGACGGACGTTTGAATCCATCCCTCTCACTGCGGTACAAGGCGATGGGTCGAAAGAGTTAGGTTGGAGAGCTCATAAGGTCTTCCTCAACCAGTTTTGGCCCGCCACGCAATAGGTGGGCAAACATATCCGCAGGCAAGACCTAGACAAACCTCACCCTATGAACCCGGACAGCCCTGCTAAGTCACCAAACGTAGCAAACAACTCGGGGTGACCGGTGGCATGGGGTTACATAATGTTGATATAATCAAGCTTTTCAACGGTTACAGAGCAGGAAAAATGTTGGTTGAAAAAATTATCATAAAAAATATTGATATTTTTTCAGTACAGACGTACGGATACGAATCCACAAAAGAAAACTTCAAACAACCTACATCAATGCGTGCTCAGTGTCAAATTATAATGGAATTCAGGAATCGATCGACCTTGACCTTGACGTTTAAGTAAATCAGGTTACAAAAATCTTCAGACAGAGCATTGGTCTTTTTTGTATCTGTGTGTCTATTGCCTGTCCATTACACAACTGGTACCAATTCTTTAACTCGTAATCAACACACGAGTAAGTTGGTATCCCTTGCACAGTGTTATAGTATTATACTTTACTAATAAAAACAATAATAGCAATCTATTTAAATATTATAAATAATAATAATCAGCCTGAAACAACCGTAAAATTGAAAAAGTCTTTTGAGAAAAAATACAAAACCCGCAGCTTTCCAATTTCCAGTCGGGTGCACTAGCCACTAAGCTATACCGGCTTATTTTTAATATCGGATTTTTTTCCATTTAAATGGTTTTTGCTATCCTTTGTGCTTTGCATAAAAACTTTGTCTTGTATACATAAGTATACAATTTTAAAAAAATATTACGTCTCACTCTAGTTGAGAAACACAACATGTTAATTTGACGCACTCCGTTAGCATGTTGTTGAAACTGTACATGCGTGGACAAAATTAAATTTAACAATAAGTATAAATCTTTCCTAACAACACAGGACGAAGTAATTTTACGACAACTGTCAACTGTCAGTGATATTATGACAAATATGGCCAATTAAATCTGTAAGCGTATTTCACATAATATCCATAATGTACTTGTATATTTCGAATAGAGGCACCAACTTCCTACTCTCATAATATCGTATCTACAGAGATGAATAGATACGTAGTCATCATTAAATTAATAAATCAAAATTTTCTGTGAATCACCATAATAATAGGAGTGACGCTTACTATACCCTTGTTAAAAAAACGTAAGAAATTATTTTCGTATTTGTGTATTGTGGATATTGTCATGTATAAAGGAAATTTCGATTCAAGGTAGGTTTTGTTACAATAAATGTTCTTAGAGCGAATGTTTCACAAGGAATCTATTTATACATATATTTTTAAAGCTCAAAGGATAGGGTTTTATTTTCTAACTAGCTGTTTTTAGATTTCAAAGAGCACTCTCACCCCAGCAAATTAATAATTTCCCCACGACTTAGTCGCTGAGGGTTACATTAATTTTCTTCCCCTTTCTTTCAAGTTTTTATTTCCCTTTTTAATTTTATTTGTCCGTGAGCTTTTCTTTGTTCGTATTTATGGGTTTACAAAAAGGTGCACTTTTACTGAGAAATAATATGATTACAAATAATTTTATATTTTCAAACACCAACTTATAAATATATATTTTACATCAGCTCCATACAACTTAACTTTGGAGATGCTAATCTAACAAAAAGAAAGGATAGGAAGATTTGGGAAAGAAAAATGTATGTAGAGTGGGTAGGCATCATGGGAACAGTGGGTCCAGGAGTCACAGATGTATAAATCCACCCCTCCCACTGCGGCGCAAGTCGATGAATCGGGAGAGTGCTGCTAGAGAGGTCAAATGGTTTCTGTTAACAAGTATTCCCTGATCCGGCCCACCATACAGTAAATGAGCTCACGAATCCGCCGAGACCTAGAAAAACCTCACCCGATGAACCTAGGCACCCCTGCTAAGTCACCAAACATAGAGGAAAGGTTTTAATTCTCCAATAAATGGTTCACGGGGCGACAGTACCCATATCCGCCTCCCAAGTTGATGTAAATTACATTAAAGTGCAGAACACGTGAAACTGCTCTTTAATTTAATTATGGTGGTAGAAAATTACCCGCGTGTGCAATTTCAAAAAATCAAATTTCAAATGATTGGTGATATATATTTATTCAATAAAAAATTCGGTATTTTTGAATTTGAAAATAGTAATTATTCATCGGTGATATCAGTACGCCCTTTTGTTATCTCTGAAGTGGCCGGAAGCTACCCCGCAGATATGAGAAATGCAATATTATAAAACATTTCACTTTTTCTTTAGCCTTCCCTCCGGCCGCCCTCCCATCGCCCCCGCCCAGCCTACGGCAGCTTGCGAAGGCAGCTGGCTGTAAGTAATGTATTGATTTCCCGTGGTGTCGTAGTACTGGGAGGGCGGGATGGACCGGCGCGGAACTAAGGTCAGGGGCGGGGAAATTCTTAAAATCCTCGCTCTTGTTAGTACATGCTGGCAAATTTACGAGAATTTCATGCACGCTGGGTCCAATATTGTTTATTTATAAATTTTGTTTCGCAGAAAATTATACAAAAATTAGAAAAAATCGTGAAAAGATGCCGGAAATCACTTAACTTAGCCGAACTTATTTTGAACAGCATATTTTTTAGAAGCATTAACCATATACGGTAAATTTATCATTATTTTATTGTACAACATATTATCAATCCAATTACACTAAATTCTTTTCATTTCTTAAAATCTGGGAAGATAATTATACCAAAAAATGTCTTAAGCTACCTAAAGAAGAATTTACATAAATCCATTGTTTTACAAATTTCATTCAACAGCACAGTTTCTCGTGATATGTTCTTGTGCTAGAACATCTGTTCTGCCGTGTGGAATAAACATCTAAAATTATAAATTATAAATTATAAAAATCATAAATAAATAATATAAAAATAAATTTAGGCTTTAACTTCTTAACATCTAAAATTTTAAATTAGGATTTAGGAATATGTTTATAATAATGCGTTGTTTTATTTTTCTTTGTTATCCATTTTGTTTAACAAGCTTAGCCATAAACTATGAATCCTGTGAACATTTTTAGTGGATCGTTAATATGTATTAATAGATTTAGGCTAATAATCTGTACGTATTGTTCTACATGTACACGCTGTTCAGAATGCCTTGAAAAAAAACTGCAATTTGAGTTCATGTCCAATGAGTGATGCAAGTGGCGTTTTATTCACCTTTCTAAACTAAAGAGGCAAAAGCAGAAAGCGCTTTAAATATCGTGTCATATGTGGTAAGTGGAAATATCAAAAACAGGAACAGACAATTCAAAACCACAAGCAGACCTTTTAAAAGAAATAATCGTGATTTTTGTCATCATTTGACATACATATATATTTAAAATCCACGTCTCCGCAGAGGCAAATAGATATGATACATTGCTTCCTACTACCTAGCTCTGTCTTAGCAGGCACTTCTGGCATTATTTAAATACATATTTTCATTACTTGACTCAATTAATTGATTTACTTAATTTTTAATTAGTTTCTATTTAAGCACAGTTTGTAGAAGAATATGACATAATAAATGGATAAGTTCAGTAAGTGACACGTATAAAGCGTAAGCTTTAACATCACATTTTATATCATAACAGTATAAAAATATGTAGTGTTACAGTGTTTAAGGTCCTCACTAGAGTTTCATGTTCTAGTAAATTGAATAATAATACTAATAGTGTTACATTTATACTGTCCCTTACTAAAGTTCTCACTTAAGAGATTATTGATTTTCTTACAATATATTTTTTTCTTTTCTTGAACCATACACAATAATTGGTTATTATCACATTTAATTTAATAATAACGGTTATTTATGGGTTTGTGCAGATAGGCATCAATGGAAATTAATTTATTTTATTTCTTTTATACGTTATTTTAACTTTTATTTTCATCTTACCTTTTGTATTATTATACTTTATTACACTTTATAATTTATACTTGTAACTTTATACATACCTATGTTTGTTAATGGCAACAGTTGTGCCGCATGTTTTTTTAAATAAATAAATAATAAAATATTTTAAAAAAAACTGAAAAATTAAAATAGTGTTCTACCCATTAAACTCGACAACAATAAATACAACCAAAGAATCCCCTATTGCATAAATACTCGCTTACCTCCTATTAATAAATATATTAAACGGAATGTTTTTTTCTTTAAACGTAAATATTTAACCATTTTGATGGCAGCTCCTGTGTCGTACAAAAACTCGAACTAATTTTCATATCAGCTACATCAGATTATGAATAATTAATTTAATATTCGTTCTGCCTATTCCGTTAATTAAAATATTTCGACTGCCACCTTTGGCGATGTCTTTTTTGTCTCGGGAATTTCTTTAGTAAAACACTGACGACTGCAGATTTCAGAATAAATTGAAACTGCTTATATTTTAATTATATCAAGTTATGAATATGCACGACGTCTTTAGAAAAGTGTATATTATTGTTAAGATACTATCCGTAAATGTTTTCACGAGTATTTCTTCCGTAGTATTGTTTTGATATAATCCATCAATATTTCCACGAGCATTTCTTCCATAGTATTGTTTTGATATTATCCGTCAATATTTCCACGAGTATTTCTTCCATATTATTGTTTTGATATTATCCGTCAATATTTCTACGAGTATTTCTTCTATAGTATTGTTTTGATATTATCCGTCAATATTTCCACGAGTATTTCTTCCATACTATTTTTTAATAGCGTTAGTGTTATGTCTACGAGGAAACAAGGAAGGAATGGTAATAGTGAATTATTTTCCGACAGGCTATCGATACTGAAAATTTGTACATTTCTCTCTAAGTTTCGATTAAGTTTCTTATGTCGTTTAAGATATGGCGGGTTGCTTCGTATCTCCTTGTTTTATAGCGTCTGCGTCCCAAGTCAGTTACAACGTTAATTGTTCGGCGAGCCTCTCAGACTGCCGTAAAATTTTATATCATGCGTTAAACACGCCCAGAATGTCGCGTCTATTAGCTTTAGGACAATATAATATCGTGTCAAAAGGACCATTAATAGATAACTGGACTGAGGAGCTTACATAGTGGCTGTTTATTATACTGGAAGCCGCTTACGGTTGTACTGTATAGTACTAACTTTACAATATAAATATTTAATTATTGTTCCAATGTCTCAGTCATACATAATACTTTTCTTTTATATCTCGTAATTTTTTCAATCGTATTTGTGGACGATCATATGATAAACATTATTTATTTTATTTCGATTTAATTTAATAAAAAAACTTATCAATGTTAAGAGAAACGGCTGCGCAGCTTTTTTTATTCGAAACTAGATTGGTAACTAAACTAATTTGAATCCAAAATACCCAATGAAACTGAATAGTGAACAAAAAAACATCAAAATGCATAACAAATATCTGCCTTTGTTTGTGTTTTTAATTATAAAGCGTAGGCATTAAAATGATTCTGCAATTTTTCGTGAGTTAAGAGTAGGTGCCCATCTTAAATCAAAATAAAAAATTGTAAGTAAAATGGTCGTTCATATGCGAAGATTGAGTTAATAAAAGTGCTACTCTCAATTCTTTATTTCTTAAATTTAAACCATCACTTATGTTTAATAAGTAAAAGAACTTTGTTATTAAAAGGAAGATATAAGTTTTGTATAAGTAAACACATGGATGAAGTGAGCTTTTAACGGATTGAAAGCTTTTGCACCGCAATTCCTTCCATATGACTGTCAAACTAAAAAGTGATCCAAACACCAATGGACGCGAGCCAAAGTTATCGGTTTCCGGTTTGGTGGAGCGCCAACAAACTAGTATGGAAAGCTTTAAAAAAGCTCTGGTTTTGTAAAAGCGCTGACAACGGAAGGTACCGTGGCAATAAAGCTGTCAGCGAATTATTCGCCTAATCATGAAATATTTCAAACCAAATAAAAAAATATCTGAAACTGTATTTGGGATTCCTCGATAGAGCCTATCATTTATGATTGAAGAATTTTAATAAACTGATGTACTCGTATTAGTTTTTTTACTTTCTTAAATTACTAGGTTTTTTACTAAAATATAATGCATAAATATTAAACATGTGACTCCAATACTACATGCATTTAAGCTTTCCACAGTAAAATTGCAACTTTGCAGAGTATGTTTTTCGAAGTGTATTATAAATATCTTTAGATGATATCAAGCACGATGCCCTAGCACAAACATGATGTATGAGTGTGAAGTGCAATTTGAAAATTTAATTAATATGAATACTTCATGTTAATTATAAAATGTAAAGCAACAAAATGAATGTAAATATGCGTATTTTATTAATTCTAGACGAAATAAGTAATGTAAATTTCCCACGAAATTACGATATTTTACGAAATTGAGTAATCTTGACAAATGCTTTACAAAAGACGTAATTGTTTTTACTTAAAACTGCACTTATGTCTGCGTTAGGCCATAGTTTAAATGAAAAGTAGTACAATCATGGATTGATATCGTACCGAAAATTAACATTTATAATATTTTTTCTACTCTCAGATAGAGTTATATTACAATAACAACATATATGTTGTTTTAAAGATAATAACCATATATTTGTTAAGCCAAAAACCCTAATTATATGAAATTCCCTCAATAGAAAAAATTGGGGTCCAAAAAATATTACAAATACATTTTGTCTTGTTATTTAATATGTTGCAGGGATGAAAAAATCACAGTGTATCTTTAAATGCAAGAGTCGTGTTTTATAAAATATATTCACCAGTTTCGCTTAAGGCGATGCACTACGTCGTGTAATATTTTAACTTGAGCCGCCATCAATAACAACCCTTACGTAGATGGCGATAAGGTTTAAAGTCCCGCTTAACACCATCCGCCTGTTTTGATTAATGCAAGAAAAAAACATGGCCAAAAAGTGCTTTTTATTATATTTTGTGGATGTTCAGGCATAAATATTTAATTTTTTTCCGATCATTTTATAAATAACTTACTTTGCCACATTATACAATAAAATCATAACCGAAAATGGGTTTTTAAGTAGGAGATTTTGAAATTTTAAGCAGTTTTCATAAGCCTTATACATTATTTTTTTCTGGGTTTATAAAAAGACTAATGTAAAAATTACTCGATTATTTCAAAGGCCAGGATGTATTCCACTCGCAGTATTAAAGCATCTGAAACATTTCTAGGCGACCAAATTTTCAAACCAAAAACACATGATTTTGCATTACTACGTAGTGCATCGCCTTAAGTATTATCGTTTTTCAATACAAGCGCGCTCCCTATTTACATATCTCCCCTTCATACTATCTTTGAACGCTTACTATTCAAAGTCCGAGCTGTACAATCAAGAGTAACTACTTGAATAAAAGTCTCATTGAGAGTGTTGCAATTTTTATACGACGTGCGACACATATGCGTTGGGAGGATATAATTTTTAATCTAATGGTAAATCGCTAAATTGACAAATAACGATGTTGCGTATTTTAAACCAATTATGGGTTGGTTTTATGGTAGATTCCGACTCAACTGTTTTTTTCTAAAAGGCTATCGAAACAAAAACAAATGGCAATAAAAATTAATATCCTCATTCGAAAGGACGTCGAGAACAAATGACAGTAGCAATGATGATGATTCTCACGAGTCTTCAAATAACACAGTGGCCCCAATGCCAAAAACAGGAACAGGCGTCTCCCAGTTCGGCTGACGGTAGTAAAGATTAAAGGGAATGCATTATACCTTATACCTGCAAGGGGAGATTAAGGACGTGTATCAATAAACATGTCATTAGCTCAATGGATTCAGGAAAAATAAATATCAGATGCAATTTCACAAGTCATTTTTATTTTACAAAACTTTGTTAATCGATATGACGCTACTTTTCCTGGCTTAAAGTGAAACAGTATTAATATTGGCCAAGCCATGAGAAAAATAGCAGTTTTTTTGGGAACGGTATTTTAACTATTGCATGTTTCTCTATCCGAAAGTCTACTCTTACCACTGAGAGATCGCGGTAACTGTAACAGTTCCCACCTTCCGAGTCTTCAAAAAATATATGTCTTGAAAGGTATGATTAATAAAATTGTATCTTAAATTAAAGCTACATGCAATTAAAAATTTAAACAAAAAACTTCAATAATTGAAAATTTGTTTTGTTTAATTCAATTTGTGTTGTCATTTTTTAAATTTAAATAAAATAAATTACTTTGTATACCCCCCATACAAAATAATCGATGTGTTTCAAAACCAATGGTTTTTTCGATGGTTTTGAAAAGTGTCTTTTTTATTAAATAGTGGTGTATAAATAGTTACTTATTTTATTTAAAAAAATATAAAATAAAATATTTATAATTGTGGGTTTTTTTAAATTCCATCATCTCATTGAAATTCAAAATTCAAGTCCCCAGCGTTGTCCGGATTTACGCAGAGTTTTTTTATAAATTATGTGAAAATAGTAAATGTTCCTTTTATTTTGAACATTAAGTGAAAATTTCACCAAGAAGCATCAGATGAAACCCAATGAAAAAAGGGGATAGGTGTGATTTTTCTTCCTCTTGTTGACAGACCCCTTCCTATTGATTTGAAAATTAAGTGTTCAAAATTTCATCAATCTTGGAATAAAACTCTAGATTTGTATAAAAATTAAGACACTCTTCTTTATGTACACATTTTTTTTTTATAGTGAATACCTCACAAGAGTCCCAACTGCTCCCGTCTGGAGCCAGTGAGACTATGGCATCCCCAATTGGGGGATGTTGTGAGGCTGAAGGTAAGTGGGGAAGGGAAAGAGGAAGGTAAGGAAGTACCTGGCTATTCAGATCTAGTCACTAAACACGGCTAAAACCATTTGGAGCAACGTTTCAATTCTGAATGGTGGTCTTACACCAGGGCGATACTGGTAGTATCTTCCACTCTGGGATGTCATGAAAGATTTTTGGAATGCAGTATTTGAATAGAACGTGTACATTTCAGTTGAATTTAGTAAAATATACATATATAAGTCTAGGCGATAGTATGATTGAAAATCTGCTCCCAAAATAGTTAAACCTTTTAAAATAAATTGACTAATTGATAAAAATAGAATTCCTTTTTTAAAAAACGTGACGAAATCCTATCCTTGACTTCTCATCGCCTCTATAAGAGAAGAAAAGAGAGCGCAGAGAAGGAAAACGTCCTTGTCCAGTCGAAGCAATCCCAATCACGTCCATCCATCCCGCGACCGAAATGGACAAGAGCGGAATGACCCTGCTAGCCGCCGCTGGGAGTGCTGCGCCGGCAGCCGTAGCTGTGGAATTATTTATTTATTTATTTGCTCGCCCAACACATAATTATCCGCCGCACTTACAATATTATGGGCCCGCGCAGTGCTCCCTGCCACGGCAGCAGTGCGGCCCTCAAGGGTTCTGCAACTGCGGGGAAAAAACCATAAATGTATATCTCATTTTCACTATATCACTTCTCTTATATTTTTTTGTGGACATGCTTGAAGTTAGATCATAAATTGTATTGTGTGTGTTTTTACAATATTCATATTTTATGCAGTTAATTGTACTACATTTAAATATTTTTTGGTGTTATCATTATTTAAAACAAAAATGAAATGATTTTATGAAATTTTGTTATAATGCTTGGCTCTGCTTGCTTATAATATAACATTTAAATATAAAAAAATAACAATATTTGAACTAATATATCTCTGAATATTTTATCTTTAGTTTATTAGTATCTTTCTTTGAACTCAATTTTTTAAACATTATTTTTATAAATTTTAATGTGAATACTTTTACAACAATATTTATCAAGGAAGTTGCGCAATCACGGATAAATATTTAAATTTTAAATCTGTTAATAATGGGACATTGACAATATAATCACACATCAGATATAAAAAAATATATATATTGTAGCTGTAAAAACTGAATATAACATTTCGGGAACCTACAGCAAGATAAATTTTCAAATATATTTGTTTTGCTACATCGAGTATGAAACCGGATAAAATAATATTTTACTAAAGATAAATCATGAAGTTTTGTGGGTTGCTTGGATAACATTGCAAATTTTCAAAAGGTATTTAACACTATAAAAAATATATCCCCTCGCCTCCTTGCTGCTCGCCCTGCGAAAGATTCGAATCGTAAAAAATCAATCTTGCATCCCGTGTTCGAAACGTTGGGTGCTTTTTGCAAAGGACATGTTCCAAATTGCACGAGGCGAAGTTTTTACGAAAACGTTAAAAGCGTTACATACGCCAACTACGGCAGCGGCTTCTTGGTTCTTGGGTCCCTACCAACCAAACAACCAACATCGGGATTTGATTACCTACTAAAGGGTGTTGGAACCAAAAAAACAAATTTTAGATTTCAAAAAAGTTAACGTTTAAAAATATCTTTATAAGGTCATGCTCGCTACAATGTTCATCTTTTCTTGGCTCTATTAAAACTAATTTAAAAAAAATCCTTTTCGTTTTGTAGAAACCTGGAAATACAGGATTTTGTTTAGAAACTGAAAAATACTATGCACTCCAGAAGGCGATGATATTTAAAAAGAGTTTCATATGGGGCGTTATAAATATAATATTATGTTTATTGTCATGACTATCTGAAATAGAAAATAGGTTTTTCAATATATAAAATGTATTAGTTGACGACCCCCGTAGTCGAGGGGTAAGGATCACGACACAAATCCCGGTGTGCGTAAGTTAATTTTATTTGATTAACTTTTATTTCATAATTTACACATCTCAAATCATTTATATTTCAGGTAAACAAATAATTATAAGCAATAATTAGTCGCCTGATGGTGGCATTTATTTTTAATAATAATGTTTATTATTTTTAATAATATTTTCAATTTGTATTAGTATTTCAGACGACTAATTATTGCTTATAATTATGTGTTATTAATTATTTTTTGTGAAAAATGATGACAATGAGCCCTGAAAGAAATTATTTTCCTCAGGGCCTTTGTTGAATAATGAATAAAAAAAAAGTGTACGTCTTATTATAACTCTGTAAATTTATTCGAACATGTTTGGCCTAATACTACACGGGGTCTATCAGGGAAGATATAATATTTGGTGCAATCATGTACGGAAATAAGTTTAAATATTGTTATTTATATTTTTTGTTTATAATACAAGTGAATCCATGAGTACATAATTCCATTAATTATTAATGTTCGGTATGTAAGTATGTTTATTCATTGGAGATATTTCCACTAAGAGGAAATAATTTGGGTTGAAAAATCTTCAAACGAAATAATTAGGAATCTTCTCTTCAAAACTTCTCTTTCAGGGTCAAATTATTAGCCAAATCGTGCTTACACTTTTTTCCGAGAGTTAAATTGAGCCAAAACTCACGTATTCCAATAGAGGTTTGCTTATGCAAGGATATTAATTTCTTTACATATTATTTTCAGTAAAAAAGAAATATCTATTTCAAAAATTTAAAAAAATGTTAAAATCTTAAATCATTCCTACTTGGAAGGTGTAATATTTGAATTTTTTGATGGAAAAAGAAGTTCTATCTTGCCTTAAGCAATTCAAATCACCCTGTGCACCTTATCTGAAATAAAGAGTTATCTTTGAATACCTCACGAGTGTGAGTAAAAGCTCACCTTGGCTGAGCATCGAAGCCTTCAATCTGCCCCATTGTTCCCGTAAGATTAGCCTCCGAGGGTTGATAGACGAGTAGATATTAACGCAACGGGTAAATGACGGGGCGTACTGAGGGAGGCATATAATTGCCCGAGCGTACACTGACACAGAACAACCCTCATTGCACAACACATTGTGACTGATTAATATAACATGCTGTTATTACTGTAACCTGCATGTTATTTCTTTAAATAGCGAAACTGTGAAAACTGTTAAATCAAATGAAACTTTCTAATGATTATTTTTTAAATTAATTCATTTACATAATACACGGAAAGAAATTAGAATTGCTATTTTACTAAGAAACGGGATTTCAGGCACCCAATGAATGAATAAATAAGTTTCCAGATAAACTTTTAGTAAAATACTAATATATTATCGCAATATCAGAACACGTGTTTATAAAAATACTAACATTTTCGCATTTCTTCATTACATATTATCAAGGCAAATGCAGGTGCATGAAAAAGTGTTTATTTAAGTGGTTATTTTTTAGGAATTTTTCCTTAAGCTTAATCCCGTTTTTAAACGATTTATTAATAATTTGAAGAGATTCTTAATAAATTAGCAATACTTATATTTCTCTGCGTATACTCACATTCCGGGAGGTTTTGATGGTAGACGAATTATGTCATATTTTTTGGAGAATGAAATGGAAAAGAAATAGTGGGCCCGGGTTTTAAAAAAGAACTTTTTGTTGGAGGGAGGGTAACAAAAAATAATAATTAGTTATAAATTTGAGATAAGTCAGTTCCATATTATTTTCTTCATCCATTTAAAGTTGTATGTTTTTAAAGATATTTTCGAATAATTTCGGTTTTTTTTAGCAAGATCCTATTAACAAATATTTTCGGGGCGATAATTTTCCGACACTCCAAAATAGTTTTCTGAATACACAGAAAGGTTCGGTTATCACCTTTTTATTTTGAAAAAAAAAACACCTCCAACTTACGGGCAGCAGATCAATACGTTGATCTTTCTAATGCAGAAAGGCTCGATTAGTGGCACTGAAACTCGGGATTCTGTCGTGATCAGGGCATATGATGGATGCTGTAACACAGTCTGAAAAGTAACCAAATGGTGGCGAATAAATAGCAACACGGCATAATAATCTAAAAAAACAAAAACGATAATACCTCTAGTCGTAAAAATTTCAAAGCATATTCTCTGGATTCTAGTGAGGTTCCGAGACTGTACAATCCAACTTTCCATTGTAACATGAAAGCAGAAGTAAGTATAAAATAATCATTTACTGATCGGTCAGTGGCTGAGCTGACTTCGCGTTTGAGTCCCATCCAGACGTCGTTTGTTCAATTTCTCGGTAGTTCAAGTCCTCCATCACGACACATCTTACATTTTCCGCTTACTTTGATGGTAGTAAGGAGATTTTTAAAAATATTTTCAGGTTATTCGTAACTCGGAAATGAGTCATTGACTTGCAAAAATCGCTCTGAATATTATAGCTGGTTCTGAAATATCGTCATAAAGTGCTTGAAGTAAACTAAAAACAAATGAATAATTAATAAAATATAATAAAAACACATAAATTTGTTTTTGACCACGATAGTTTTATTTTCACTCTACCGGTTTCGGAAGAACCCTTCCTTCGTCAGGAGAATATTTAAAACATTTTAAATATTCTCCTGACGAAGGAAGGGATCTTCCGAAACCGGTAGAGTGAAAATAAAACTATCGTGGTCAAAAACAAATTTATGTGTTTTTATTATAAATTATGATGAGCCACAAAGTGAATGCTTTTTACAATTATTTAATTAATAAAATATTACAATTTTTGCTAAATATCAAATTGATAATGCATAATTATGTAGATATTGTAGCTATTAAGCATAAAATGTATATTCTTTGTATATACAAAGTGTCAGAAATAGTTTTTGTAACACATTGTAAATAAAAAGAATTTACATTTTATGAATATATTCTTTTTATAAACAAAGTGTTTCAAACAGTTTTTCGTGACATCTACAGATTTATGAAAAATTCTGGAGCGGGATTTGCTCGACTATACGAATGTTCGTCCTTCTTTTTTTAAATAAAAAACCCTTAGGCGACAAACGACGAATTTACGAAAATTGAAAGGTATGTATGTACTGTAAAAATGTTTTGATATTGCAGAATAAATTTATTAAAACATCTTTTGAAGGTGGCTTTATCGCATTTTTATTCAAATGTTTTACTTCAGATCTAAAGGACTTGTATTTTTAGTTTCGTTAAATATAAGATTTCCCTTCTAGAGATGCATTCTCACGCAGGAATAGCTCGATTCACTTGACTCCGAGGCTTCTCCGCTTGCGGTCGGATGCTGCGATAGAACCTTATCGGATGAGATCTACCTACAGTGGGATTGTTGTCAGGACGACTGAGAGACCCTAAGGAGATCCTATCTGTATCTTAATCTCCATCTGGCGGGCCTGCAAACTGCTTCTAAAACTTTCCTGAACCAGAAATACTTATTTTGCCAATAAAATAAGTAAATTAGCATGAAATACGTTTGCGAAAGCCATGCTAGTGTGGCGTCGAGAATAATCCAGATTAAATAATTAATAATAAACCGCTCGACCTACTTAGGTACGTACTTGCTAATTGCTACTTAGGTACATATTTGCAGCCAAAATCGTAAACAAGAGCAACCTACGTACTTCAAATACCTACCTGCCTATCGATGACAATAATACTGCAGTCCGTCTCGGATACTACGAGAACTCGCCAGAAGGTTCGAGCCTACGGCCTAGGCATAATTGCCACGCCGTCGAAAGTTCGCGAATGATCCAGATCGAGCGAGTGTCTTCGATTTAGTTGCCATCCATCTACCTACTGCTACCGTCGGCCGTCTAGTATAAATAGGCCCGACGCAGCGAGCATATTATCAGTGTTCAGTAATTACTATCGTTCGGCTGAACCTACCTACGATTTACTACGGCTTAGTCTCGCGCGCATTCCTAGTATTTGTACACAACAAACGCCAAATATTGTGATTGTAAAATCAGCTGACAATTTATCAATAAACGCTATACTGAGTGAGAAATCTTTTCATTTATACACCACGATAACTACACTAGAATTGATTTAGTGGAAGATCTTTTTCCGTGATATTATATTGATTGTAAAATGTGCAAAAAAAACTTTCATGAATTTATATTTTTATACTTTCCTTTTGTGGACTTACTTGCTATTTACTTCTATATTTCGTTTGTAACTGTAATACAGTATTGTTTTTTTTTCTTTTTTTACTATCAATAACAACACGAGCAACTCCAAAACGAGTATTTTTATATGTAAGTATGTTAGTTGCAAGTCTTAACTTTAAACCATAATTATTTTTCTTTTTATAGAAAGACAAACATTCCCGGGTTACGAATAAACTGGCAATATTTGAAACTCTCCTATTACCACCACAGTAAGTGGAAAATGTTGCTTGTGTTGTGATAGAGGACTAAACCAGCCGAGGAATTGAACACATAACACACTACACGTGGGTGGAACCCAAATGCGATGCCAACTAAGCTACTGACCGGTAGAGTTGTAAATATATCGGGCATTAAGTTACTATTTTTAAGTCATTAATTATAAGCATTAATCGTAAGTCACTCGATATAAATCGTAGATGGAAGTCACTAGTTATTATTTTTTTAAATTTTTTTTATTAAATTTTCTTTTGTTACATGCATAAAAATATAATTACAAAAATCAAGTATTACAAAAACAAGTATTACATTATTAAAATTATTATAGTATTACAAAAAGCATTTCATTCACAGGTAAAGAAGGTACTATAAAAAATAAAAAAGGTAGCTTTAAGATAAGAAAAATAAAATGATACAATTAAATCAAAGAGATCAAAGTAATAATCAACTTACAAACATTATGAAGACAATGTAAAGACAATTCAAAACTAAATACAAAAATTTAAGAAAAACTACAGGCCGCCTCAGAACAGGAAACCCTAGTGAGGAGGACTGTGAAAAAAATACAAAAAATATACTTATATTATACTTTAAACCTATATAATGTACAAATTTTGCTATTGATATTAATAAAAAAAATATATATATATAATAGAATAGTATTCATATATACCAAACAAATTCCACATAGGCATCGCCAGTTCGTGGGTATACTTATTTTGTTTAGTGCAGTTTATAAAACAAATATTCCGTTTTTACAAAATTATAATTAAGAAAAAAAGGTTAAAAAATAGAAAAATAAAGGATTTGTAAATTTACAAAAGGTAGGATGTTATAGCAGGTAAGTATTTGTGTCAATGATAGTGATCCAAGTCTTTATTACATTTTTGTATATGCTGTAAGACGATATATTTTTAGATATAATTTCGATAGTCTGATAGAGTGCATTGTGGATTTTTGGGGCAATGAAAAAAGCATGTCTCTGCGCAAGCCTAGTTTGGCATAGTGGAACCTCATATGCATTATTTGCTCTACTGCTAGAACGATTTTCGTTTTTTTGTAAAATGTACATTTCGTGAAAATATATATTTCAGACATTGCATAAAGTAAATTTTTCTTATATCTAAGAGTTATTATGAATCTTATATTTATTTATATTATGGATCTTATATCTTATTATTATGAATCTTAGTATTGTAGCATGTTCTATTTATTATTCAATACATATATTTGTACAGCGCCATCAAAGTGATTTTTCACGAAAAGGGCTCTACACTAATCAGCCAAATTTTATTATTATTATAGCTACTTCGTAAACAAACTATTTGTATTTTCTTAACTGTACACAGTACACTGAGTTCGTAAACTGTCTCTTCGGTTTGCAACGTCGCGTCGCTACATTCATATTCATAGTATTGTTTTGAATGTTGATTTTAGAATGCGGGTAAGTAGGTTTTATATTTATAAATAAGTAATGTGTATTTGGTTTATTAAAATGATTTTTTTTAATATTATTCTCTGTCACTATTATTATATCATTTAAAAAATCATCTGAAATGTTATAAGAAAATTTTCGCTTTTCATTATGGTTTCGTTTTTCATTACGATGGTAGGAGTGTATAAATATTCAGCTTTTAGGGACTTTTATGGATTATATTAATTTACCTTATTAAAGTCCTTTTCCTGGGCTTTTTACATATGAATACTTAAAATTAGACAGTGTTGTCATGCAAAACTAAACTGCCTCAGTAACATTTTTTTGTATTTCTTAAGCTGAAGATGTCCACTGACTCGGTATAATCATTTCCTTTTACAAGTATTCTGGGCAGTGAGGAATACATATAGTAGTTGGTCTCAGAATTCGTGCACTGAAGTTAATCCCGTCTTCTAGTATTATGTAGTGGAATCCCAAAGCTTCAAAAATAAAGCTTAACTTATGGTGATTGTTTGAGACATGCTCAATTTTAACACTTGGGGCCAGTATTTCAATTGCTTTTAAGCTTAGACTAAAATATATTTACGTTCATCAAGTTGCTATTCTGACAAGATGAACCGACTGATAACTTTCCTAAGTATACCAAATTACCAGCCCTTACTCGGATGCTGTGGACATGCTGGTCCAGATTTTAATTCATTAACAAAACATTTTTTATTTAATTTCACTACTATCTACATTATCTACATGAGGAATTTCTACAAATTTTAACGAAATTCCACATTTATTCATATCAATTTTTAAACATCATATGCGTAAAGATCCTTAAAATAAATGTTAAAAGTATAATACAAGCGTATGTTTATTAAATATTTATAAATTCGATATTCATATTATTATTCCCGTGTTCAATGCTCAGCAAGAAGGCAAGTACAGGCTAGTACAACCATAATTTCTGAAGGAATACAATTGCACATGAGCTTATAAATAATACCGAAGAATAGCTCGCATTTACATTTGTATTTTATGAATTTCACATTCATCTCAAATATCACTTTTATGGCAAGTACCTACTCTAAAATGCATAAGGCAACGCTAAAACATGCGGGCTCTGCAACTCTTGCAGCGATGCACAACAGTTTACAAAAGCCCTTATTTAAGCACAGGATTAAATAATGAAGTTTTTATATAAAACGAGTAAGAATGGACAAGATGTAATGTATGACTTATAACAAATATTTAATAAATGAGCTTGTCATTGGAAATCGATCATAGGATCAGTAATATTGAAACAAGATCATTTATTTATTTCTTTCTAGTGCGTACATATTATAGCAAGTAAATAAACAATAATTAAAATTAATAAGAACAATGTTAGTAATATTAAACATGGAGTGTAAAGTAATCATTTACTGCGTGTGAAAGGTTGAGTAGTAATGTTTCGTGAACACTGCACTAAGAAAATTTTGGCTAAGGTGTTCGGATGTTAAATAAGTGTTATTGCATATTATTGCATATTGCATAATAGACCCACTCGAAAATATTGTTGGCAAATTATGGCAAGTTTGCAAGACGTCTTGAGCGATCGCTTGATGTAATTCGCCATTTTTATATGGAACCTGAAAATATGGGATAAATGGTAATTAAGGTGGATTTATTAAGAGTAGGCAGTTCATATATTAATATTATGAGGAATGGCATTAATTATTTGTACATCGAAAGGCCAAATCAAAAACCGAACACCCTTCGCTCGAGTGATTAGTAGCAGTGACGGCCTCCGTGGTCGAGGGGTAAAGCTCTCGACTAGCGATCCGAAGGTTGCGGGTAAAATCCCGACGTGGGTAATCCCGACGAGGTAAATTTTGTTTTTTTTTAAATTTGTGTTACTTAGTGATTTATTATTTTTTAAATAAAAAATTGTTTTATTGCGGCGCGTTCCAGACTGGAAGAAACTGTCAATAATGCCCTAGTGTAAGACCACCGAATTTTGATATTCAGAATTGAAATATTGCTGGAAATGACTATAGCCGTGCTTCATCCTCACAACATACCCCAATTGGAGAGGCTACATTATCAGTGGCTCCAAACGGTTAGGAGTAGTTGGGACTCTTGTGCGGTATTAATTTAAAAAAATAATAATTAAGACGTAGTGAAAAGAAAAGAAAAAGATAATACATGATAGATCAGCTTTTGTTATTTCGCTTATAAATGTATTGTTCACAAATCATCGAACGAACTTTACAAATGACAATTTCTATGGACGGGTTGTTTCAGAGAATGTGAACAATTCAAATTTAAAAGTTAATTTTCAAGTTCTGTGAAAGTTCATTTTAAGTTCTGTTACTATTTCAGTTATGTCAAGTAATAGCCTATAATGATATAATAACAGAATTGGAATATGATATTCACAAAACCCTAAAATGAACGATGAGATTGGATCTATCATTAGAACAATTCATCAAATTTCAACTTTCATTTTCGGGTTAGCAAAATCTTAAGTAAAACCTGTGATATTTAGACTGTGGTAATATGAGATCAAATTAATATTGCTGCTAAGTATAATCTATGTCATTTATACTGTTGAAATTGTTGATTGAACGTGTACAATAGATTACCGATGATTTGGTATCAACGTTCAAGTTAATATTGGAGATTATATTCAATCAGTTTCTAGACATATAGAGTCGTAGAAGGGTAAATGATATTAATCCATATCCAAACCGAAGCGTTATTGTTGTAAAAGACAATAGTTCAAACTTTTGGTTACCTTTTACGAATGTTAATATAATTAATTCATATTTTTAACCCTTCATTCTAATTTGTTCGCTTTTGGGAACAACTCATATGGTCTCATATAAATGGTTGTACGAGCCCTTACTGTCATGGTGAAAAATACGATCTAAGAATCTAAACGCTGTCAGAAAGAGAAAACACGGTTCGAAACGCATTTTGAAAAAAAAATAATGTATTAAATTTTTATTAATTCAAATAAAACGACAAAAAACTGAGATGACGATAACTTTTTTCTAAAAAACTGCTTGGATTTTATGTATTTTTTTGCTATAATTAATTTTAGATACAAAAACGTAAGGTGAGCCATTTTAATTTTTTTTTATGCTCGCATTAAAAATTTTGATGCTTCAAAAATTAAATAATTATTTACGAAAATAACATTTGAAAGCGCATTTTATCACTTATAAAATATTTTTTAGTTTTCGGATACGTTTAGAAATAGATTTTATTACAAAGCGGAAATGCTCCAACCTTCGTCAAAATTTGAGGCCTGAGTTAAATGGCAATAACCGGCACCACCACCTAAATGTAAGAATATCACTTCTCTCAATGCATTAATTACATTTGAACGGTCAGCCGTTTCGCCCGCTGCTTACTCCACGTCACATAAATACCATTCTGCTTAATATTATATAGATATTGCTGTACGATAATTAATCATTTCATGTACTTTTACTATGCAATTAATTTATTTCGGTATCATTGTTTTAAGTATTTGAAACGGCCTATAAACGAGTATCGGTGAGAATGCACTATTAATACATTTACGAGGTGTTGAACCTAATTCATAGAAACTCGAAATTATAAAATTCACTGGGTGACGACCGGCGGCTGCCCATCTCCTGGATGGAGGAATTCCCCAAGATTGCTGAAAAACGGTCGAGTTCAACAGAGGGCGGTGGAGTTTGGACTAAATTCAACGGAGGACTGAAACTTGAAACGTGCGATGTGAGTTTATTGTACAATGTGTTTTACTATACAAGGCGTAATTATTGCTCATATAATAATAATATATATTATAATATAATACTTTATTGACAATTTATCAATATATAGGCAGCCAGCCGGCTACTAATGTCAGAATAGTTCTGCAGCGTAATACGGAGCCACGACTATAGTCTGACTAACACATATTTTTTTCCTTTATTAATAAAACTCTGTTTTCCGAACTAGTGTGCAATCCATGCCCCACCTTCAGTACTGAGCACAGTCATATTACCACCAGCATTGAGGCGACTTCGGAAACCCTCCTTCTCCTTACAAATACGTATAACAATGTGTGGCAAATACTTTCTTTACTGTAATAATTTGTCCTATTGTTCGTGATTAATGGCTCGAAGTATGCACGACTCGCGGCCAGGACATAGCACAAAGAATATTTTATAACTCTTCTGGCCAGGATACTTGAATGTGCAATCTGCATTATAATGATACATGTCACAGAAGATGTCCCGCGCCCTGTGTCCTGTGACTTCATTACAACGTTGCCGTGTGTTTACAAGGACTTATACGTTTCAGCAAAACCTTGTTTTGTAAGTGCCTAGACATAATGGAAATACCTAGCTAGCTTGACACTGACATTCAAATTAGCTACCGATTTTTTTTACAACGTGTTGTATTTACTTATTCCAGTTTAATTACCCAATAGTAGGTGCTCCATAATTGGGAATTTTAAAATTCAGATGTAGTTGAAAAATATAGTGCATTTCCTTATTTTCAGGGTAGAAAATCATTTTATTATAGTCCTGAGCCTCGATTCTCGGCGAAGTCATTCGTTCGACCCACTCGTTGTTCGAGTGGAATGACTTTTGACATTTGGCATATGCAAGTACGAGTATGTACCTTCGACGAGACTCAAAAATAAGAACGTCGACCATTGTATGCACTATCGACGGCGATTGCGAGCGGCCTGGATTGAAGAATTGATACCCTGGTGAGAGACCACTATACGGCCCGTGGTCGAGGGGTAAAGCTCTAAACTACGAATCCGGAGGTCGCGTGTTCAAATTATTTCAACTGACAATTTATTACATAAAAACATATTTTATGATATATTTGCGGCACGTTCCAGAGTTGAAATTCGCCCTGATGAAAGACCACAATTAAGAATCGAAACGTTGCTTGAAATGGCTTTAGTCGTGTTCGGTTACCAGATATCCTTACCAGATCCTTCCTTCACTCAATCTAATTCCACTCCTCACTACCTTCAGCCTACATTATTTGCACGAAAGTATCAATAAATCATACTTGCGACAGTTGGAAAGTAATATCCCTCACCTATGTAGCCTTTTTTTAGGAATGCTCTGTAGACAGTCTTTTTGATGCGAGGAAGAAAACAGGAAGAAGGAAACACAAAGGACAAATCGTTCCATAGCCGAGCCGTTTAACTCAATCACGAGTCGTAGAAACGAACCATTTTGTTATGAAAAATGACAACCGTATTCAAATGTTGGACGCGCGTTTGTCGTGTTTCCCCACCACGCACTGGTGCTGAAGGGATTAATGACGATAGTTTCTCGCATAATCTTCCGTTGAAATACCAGTAAAACGAGGACAATATTTTCACCTGACGCATGTACGTGCTCTAAAGATTGCAACCAGTTTGAACTGAAGATTACAACAAGTGAATTTCTGATGAGTCAAGGGTTTTTTTCCCGGTTCTGTATATGGGTTATTTCAATATTTTATATTTGGAAAAATCTTAAAGGTTTTACTGGAAAATGCCTCCCTAAACACAAAAGCTTCTTACTACAGAAAATAAAGGATAATATTGCAATCATTAAGAAAAAAGTCTAGGTTTATTTTCAAAAATATTCAAAACCAAAAATGTCTTTGATCTTGAAATAGTACTTTACCTATCTCGTTTCCATGAATTACAGGTCGTTAGATCGACTTTGGATGGAAATTTGATAGCCTTGTAGAGGGATTTTTTAAATCTTTAGAATATTTCTATATTGTTTTTCAGTGGGTAGGCGGCAAAGCAATACGATGCTAATGATTTCAGCGACAGAATGGGTAGAAAATTCATTCGACTGGTGATTGGAAATAAATGGTAAGCCTGCACCTACATCATTTTTCTTCTTCTTAAAATAGTTTGTAGTTTTAATTAATGAAAAACTTTGATTAATGTAATATGTAATAAACTAAACTACATTTTTGACAAAAAAAATAAATTTCAACGTACACAAAATAACACTAACAGACCAGTTAGACAAGCGTACAAAGAAAACATAAAAACTCCGACAGTAAATTCAAGCTTTGGACAAAGACACTACCAATACCATGCAATAAAAGCTTTCAACAGTTTAAAACTTGAAATTAAAATTAAGGAAGATAAAAATAAATTCACACACAAAATTACAAAATGGATTGAAGAACAAAAAAGACAATATTACCAAAATTTCATAGCATAAAATAAAAATAAAACCTACACGTAACACACAAAACCAATATAAACACACATCACTCACAAACACACAAGATTATTTTCAATGTACTATTTTTTAATTTTAAATATATTATTATGTATCATGTATTTTTAATTTTAAATGTATAATTTTTCTCTTTAAATGTATTATGTAGTTTATATTTTCATATTATAAAATGAAGGTCTCAGCACGGGCAAGCCACCCAGTGAGGCCTACATTACTGGAAAACTTGAATTGTAAAAAATATTGTACCTAATAAAAAAATATAAAAAATTTAAAAATTTAAAAAAATGTGGTGAACATTGTATCATTTTAAGAATGATTTACATAGGTATTGTTTGTATAATGTAAGTAAATCATCGTAAAAAAATCAAACGAATTCTTGCAAATATATACACTTGTTCACATTTCTTACAGTTTACTAATAACACTAATCATTTATAAACAACTGTATACCATAGTCATACAACTTACTAATACCGGAAACAAACGGCGATAAAAACATAATCATTTTATGTTGAGGATAAATTATGTCGGGTTCCTTGAGAAAATGATGCATTAATGCGTTCTAAAACGTTTGCTAAATAAGGGGGTAGCGCAACACGGCATAGTACCACAAAAATAAATCACTATAATACTTTTTGCCGTGAAAATCTCAAATGATAAAATATTTCTTTATCATTGAATAAGAATAATACTAATAAATCTCAATGTAACATGAAACAGAACAAAACACAGAAAATAAAAAGACAACGGTCATAACTAGGAATCTAACCCAGGATCTTTTGTCTTACCGCGACAGGCGTCTAAACCACTCGACCATTGGGACCTATTTATTAAACTCGAAAACGCCTCTTCCGGTGTCGTAAATTTTTGTACATTTTTGTTTTCTTACTCCTGTGAATGTAAATCTACTTATACTTATGTTTCCGTATTTAAAATTCAACCTTTTTCAGATGAGACGCTATATTTCTTAGTTTCTTTTACGAAAGTTTCGGCAAATGCCGTATTGTCTAAGTCACCAGTTATGCAATATTGTGATGAGCTCTCTTCAGCACACAGCGATAAAAACATAAGGTACATTTGAGTAAATATATCTTCTCTTGAATTTCTGAACTCCCTGTTTAAGAAAACGAACCATCACTGATAACAATCAATACTGTGTAAATCATCCGCAAGACCTCTTACATCGAATTTTTATGGGAAGCTTTTGTTGGTTAGTGAAGTATTAACTAAAATCGATAGAATCATTTTATTATGAGTTAATTCACACGCACGCCCTTCCGTGCATTTTGAGGCAAATGATAGTTAATTCGATTCCATGTCTGACTTTGGCCAGACTCCAGACTTGCCTCTGGGGCAATTTGCATCCTGGGAATCAAAATCGTTTCTGAACCCTCGACGTTAAAACTTTTAGGCTTCTAACTGCGTGGCTCTTAATTCGTCCTTCCGTGACAATCAATAAAATGCGCATTTACCTTGTAACTGGTGTTTTCTAAACACGGCATGTAAGCCTAAAAGTCATGAAAGAATGTTGGATTGAACATCATTAGATCTTATCGATGTTCTTAGGAATGTTTTAACAATTTTCTAAGGATGTTTAGAATGTCTTTATCATCAATATCGCATAATTTGAAACGGCCAAGACCAATGGAGGATCTGTAATTATTAAGGCGATGCACTACGTCGTGTAATATTTTTATTTGAGCCGCTTTCAATAACAACCCTTACGTAGATGGCGATAAGGTTTAAATTCTCGCTTAACACCATCCGCCTGTTTTGATTTATGCAAGAAAAAAATAGGCCAAAAATTGCCTTTTATTTTATTTTGTAAATGTTCTGGCATAAATATTTAATTTTATAAATAACCTAACTTGCCACAATATACAATAAAATCATAACCGAAAATGGGTTCGTAAGTAGGAGATTTTGAACTTTAAAGCAGTTTTCATAGGCCTTTACATTATTTTTTTCTGGGCTTATAAAAAGACTTATCTAAAAAATACTCGATTATTTCAAAGGCCAAGATGTATTCTACTCGCATTATTTAATTAAAGCATCTGAAACATTTCTAGGCGACCAAATTTTCAAACCAAAGACACGTGATTTTGAATTACTGCGTATGGCATCGCCTTAATCTACTTACTCACTCTAAAAAGTTTGGCCAATGGTCGGGGTATTATTGGTGACGTTTTTAGTAGTTGACTCCAGCAACAGTTGAAAAACCGGAAGTTTTGTTTTAATAATTTTAAAAATGCATATTATGTTCAGATCTGTAGATCGTTGACCTGCCCGTATCGTAATAGTTCATTTCTAGATCTAGATATTAAATTTCTAGATTACCATTGCATTCTCCTCCACTGATTGATTGATTGATTCAACGGCAACAATGGCAACCTTTTACGTAGTTATAATGATTATGAAAAGACGAAGGTAAAAATGCGGGAGCTTTTTTGATCTCAATCAATTCACATGAATATGTAAGTTGTAACACAGGTTTAGTATCCTCAGTTTCTGTGACTTGTTTTAGATTTTCATTTGTGTAACTTCTATCTTTGCATACTAATAAACTCCTTAAAACCAGTAACGTGCTATGTGACATGTGACGTATTTGCGTATCGAGTCGATGAAAAACAATATATGCTTATAGTCCAAACTATAAGGATGGGTTGATTTGAACAATTAATCAAATTTCGAAGTAAATTTTCAAGTTCTGTTATTATTTCATGTCTTTAAAGCAACTGGCCAACAATTATGTAAAAACATAATTACAATAAAATTTCCACAGAACTTTTTTTATTAAGGATTAAAATGAAATTGACTAAAAGGTTCTTAATTATATTTTTTTAAAACAATAACATAAAAAGGGTATTAAAGCTCGCCAAAACATGAATATTGTGTATCTGTGTGTATTTAAAAATTATGGAGAATGTTTTAAAATTCAACATTATTTTCTATGAAAATCACCATTTCTGTTCGCTTGAACAATATTTAATATTCGCAGGTACCGGAGGGTAATATTAATAGTTAATGGAGTTCCATAGACGTTTCGTTCAGGCAAATAATTTCAACAAAACTATATAATTCGCTTCGGGTCCGCGCTTTTATGATCTGTTTGGGTACCTTGTACATTATGTGGATTTTAATAGGTGTTTTACGGCACGTGGTGGTTAACAGCACGTTAAATAATGTCGGCAAGACATTTTATAACCTAAGCTAATATTAGGAGCTTGTTTAAGTATGCATTTTGGAACAAACTGGAATTGGAGGATGTTCAAGCAAAGGAATGAAGTAAAAATGCTTATCACGTAAGAACACAGACCTGTTAAAAGAGACATGTACACTTCTGGTATATTATAAAAATTTATAAAAATTTACTACATGTTTCGAAAGCAATGGTTTCTTCACTAGAATACAACATACAGTTATATAATGACACACCTAGCAAAAACCTGGTAAATAGAAAAAAAGCAAAATATTTTTTACAAAATAATTCATTTGTTATTTTCAGCATTTGGTTCCTCAGAACAGGCAATCTTCTTAGCTAGGAACTGATATTTACCTGACCAGACAAGATAACACTTGTTCACAATTGATAAAAATAAAATAAAACGCTTTGTATACGATATTGAAAAATTGTTGTTTGGATTGAAAACATAGAATGGTTAATAAATAACTACCTTATATATAAAGCCCTCTTAAGTATTTTATTTAGTCATTGGTGTAGCCTCAAATTCGTCGGGGCTGGACTATACTCTAACCATAATATTGCATAAATTGTGTATTTCATCAAAATTATGTGAAATCTGTCATGGTTTTACTCAGGTGTTAGTAGTTTGTAGCTAGGTACACAACATTATCATCTTTCATTGATAGTGTTTGCAATTCGTATTATATGCTTTGTACTGTGTTATTATTGGATAATTTGGTCCATAAAAAATCGTAATAAACAAATAAAAATAGATAATAGGTACCCATATAAAAAACTAAAATAAGCGGTGATCAATTGTTGGTCATTATTATATTGAATAAAATAAATGAAATTATTATTATTAAATATTCGTTTACTAACAACTTTTGTTGTTATATTTAATTAAAATTACGCCACAAAGTGATTTTTCTAACATTGAAGAAGTGATCATCTTTCAACTTAGATTTTTTTCATCTTTCAAATGAGATTACGCATGGTAGTTCTCTAACAATAAATTGGTCCTTTTATGAAAAAAACCATCGAAGAATTGAAATATCTTAGACATTTGATTAGGAACCTGTAATAGACTGAATAAAGACTACAAATGAATGTTACAAAAATATTTAATATGACTCATTTATTGCATTTCTCCGTTGCAGACACTAATACATTTTTTCGCCAAACCTGCTGCTAAAACAAATTGTCGTGTTTTCTTATATTATCGTAAATTCTCATATCTTATAATAATTCAAAAAAACAAAGCCGGGTTCACACAATTCTGATCTACAGCGATCGTCACGCAAGCTCCGGGCGTGCGTATTCAGATCTATCTACCATTTTTAACTAGGAATAAATACATACATAAATATATTGGATTATAAACGCCATGTGTTTAAAGCGTGTTCGTGAGAAGTCAGGCTTGCTAACGGTGCGCGGTGGCCGGGCGGGTAAAGCACGCGATGCAGCCACCTAGGTAGCGGGTAGCCGGTTCGATGTCGGTGCTAAGAGTGAATAATTTATTTAGATTGTGCTAATTTTTGTGTCACGGATGGACAAGCTGCTTCCGATATGAAAAACTTCAACCATCAAAAACCGTCTAAATTTATGATAATTTTATATATCACGAATCAAATAAGAATTTTTGATTTGCTCTCCGTATCATGTGTCGTGCATAAAAACAATACATTTGCTTACATGCGATATTAAAAAAAAATCCTCGAAACAAATATTATTGTAAAGGCTACCATGCCACTACGCAATTCTTTCGCAGGGAGGTTTCGATCATTATAATGGAAAGCCACACTGTTTTTTTTTCTGGAAAAAACACTGAAATGTCAAATTTCAAAATTGAACCAGCTTGTCTGTACCATGACTCTCTTGAATGTATCAGAATAACTCCATCCACTTGCGAGTCATGTAATATACCCTCTCGACGCTTCTTTCTGCATCTCTACCTTCCGTCATTCGTATCGCTGTCTTATAACATAACCATTTATAATGCTTTCGGTATATTTTTGGCCTCCCTTCCTCCGATCTATGTCTCGATGCCAAACAGCAAGCGATAGTACCTATTCACTGGAAAAGTGATCGGACCGAAAGAACAACTTTGATCGGGTACTTTTATGGAAAAATGTCATACAGAGGAGGGATCGATGCGCCGCTCACCGCCGCCTTTCCCGTGTACCCGTGTAGTGAGACCAAAGTACCGGTCACTCTATCTTTGATCGGGTACTTTCGATTGACGTAGGTAGTACTGTAGGTAGACCATGTCATAAATGTGTAATTTGTGTGGATCGAGCGTATCAAGTCATGTTCTCACGACACAGAAATAAAGATGGTTAATCCGAAACTGAAATGGACTGCCACTGCTTCCAGAGACTAAAACTGTGAGTATTTACTCTCTAGTTTATTGCGAAAATGAGGTTAAGATGCCCGATTTACAAAATTTATAAAATATTAGCACTGAGCACCCATTACGGATGATGACGAACGATTTTTTTTAAAGTTACCCGATCGATCATTGGTGGTTTGTGATTCAGGACTAATCAGAAATCGATTGCCTAGCATTCTTTAAAATGTATTTGGCTGCATTCGGTCCCATTATTTTCAATTACTTCAATCTTCCTTAAGTCAGACCTTTCGGCATCTCTAATTTGAATAGAACTAAATGGGCCATACTTCGAACATAAACTACAGAAAACAAAGTTCGAAAAGGCTGTGCGAGGAGAGGCTGAGAAAGCCAGCAACGGACAGAGGCCACCAAAGTAGCGTAAGACAGGAAAGCCTGGAGGCGCCTTGTGGAGACAATGGATTCCCTTCCCGGTTACTAAAGGGGATGAAATACGAGATAATAATGAATAAGGTAAATGATTTTCGTCTTCAGATGAAATGACGTTGCCATAAGTAATTATTAATTGTTTTATTTATTTATTCATTTTTGGGAAATCGACAGTTTATATTTTATCAGTTTGTACCCAAGTATTATGTAGTAAAATAAAAATAACTATGGATTTCCTCCTTATGACTTTAACTGAGATAGCAGAATATGGAATAGGTTATTTAAATTTGCTAGAAAGGAATATGAATTTAAAAAATTATACAAAACAAAAGATTATATAAAACGAAAAATTTACAAAAAATACATCTATAGCCATGGAAAGAGTTTGTTGATATAAATCAAATCATAATAGAGATATAAAAAATAGAGACATAAACATCATTCACAAACATCAGAGAAATATTCTTTTATGGACTCCTTGTATTTGATAAGTTTGCAACTGAAAATATCAACCTTGGATAATACGCTATTGTAATTATTGCATAGTTCAGGCAAGAATTTCGCTTAGAGTTCGTTTTGCTTTGATCAACCCTGAACAGGACACAAGAGCGTGTTAAACGCGCAGGTACATTGAATGTTTTATCAAAGATTGTAATTTAATACATCAGCAAAGATATCAGAATAACATTAAAATCCCAAAATTGAATACCAAGCACATTCAAAATACCTACCTTTATATAGGAATAACTTATTTTAACATTCCTTTAAATTCCTTTTTGAGGATAAACGATAATTATTTTTCTCTATAATAAATACACTGTGTAACATGTAAAAATAATTTGTACAAAAACAAATAAATCCATCCATCATTATGTTTGGATTTTTTTTTTCACTAAAAGAGTAGTTGAGCATTAGATAAAATCGACTGTACGTTTATAAAAATCATGCGATCTAAAAAATAATTCGTTGAGTTGTTAAGTAATATCGATATAATGTAAAGATAAAATTAAGATAGGTTTATTAAATTAACTGAAGTATTTCAACCAACCAACCCTTCGACTTAAAACTTCAAAGGTAATAGAAATCGGAAAGATTAAAGGAAAAAGCGAACTTTGATATTTTTAATAATTTAATTTCGTCGGAATAAAAAAGGTGTAGTTTTTCATTGGAAACACGAAAAATGCAGTAAAATTAAATGAATGAACAACCGTAAAATTACTTGAGAAACGTGTTCACCAAAACTACATAACAAATTTTTAAATGTTGAGAAAAGGTTTTATTAAAAAATGATGACAATGATTTTGCAATTTTTTTAAATCATGGTAAGCATGGTGATGATTACATTATTATGTCTTACTAAGATAGATTTAGTAGCTTAAGAGCAATTTCGACGAGACAATAAAAATAATCGCAAATAAGAACCGATGCAGACTTTTCCTTTTCTTTTTAAAACTTGCCAAGAGTACAGATGTTTGGCTTTCTTGAAACATTTTCAAGAGAAAAATACTTTTTTTAAGTCCACGAATAAAAATTAAATTTATTTTAGAAAGCCTACATAATTTACTTAAAGGTAACGATATTTTTAAACGCTTGGAAATCGTAGCGACCTACATAATCTAAATTTAAAAAATTTCATACCTTTTGATTTTTTATAATATTTCATTATTTTTTTTCCTTTTTTTATGAATAATATGAATAAGGTAAGATTTTCACGGCCAAAGTATTATGGTGATTTGTTTTTGGGGTACTATGCCGTGTTGCACTACATCCTTCCTTAGCCAACGTTTCGGACAGTATTGTAGTATCCATCATTAGGGCAGATGTGTAATCTGTAATCTGATTACACATCTGCCCTGATGACGGATACTATAATGCTGTCCTTAGAAAAGAATAAGATAGCGCAATACGGCATAATACCCCAAAAACAAATCACTATAAAGTTTTGTCTTTTAGATCTTTGTCACCCTCCAAATGTTGTTGTATTTCAGCATAGTATATTCGATAAACCTTTTTTTTCAAAATGATATTTTAATTATTGTCGCAACTAGTAAATGCTTATTTTCATAATTTAAAGTGATTTAGCCCCCGGTACAAGAGTCTTAATAAGATTTAAAAGATATTTTTTTTGATAAATTAGGGATAATTTGCCCATCAATGCGAGAGAGGGGTGTAAGGTCCTAATTTCAAAGATTTAGCAAAGAGAAGAATAATTCCAACATTTAGTACCCCATTTCACCTAACCTGCCTTGCAGCCTGTTATTCATATAATTGAGCAAATATTTATTTTCTAAATAGATTATCATCAACGACGGTATGAAACTGCTTTAAAGGTCAAAAATTCAGAGTGCTGTAATTAAAAGTCTTACTTTTAAAGTTTAGATTTTTTTTTAAATTGCGGCAAATATTGATGGTATTCTTTGTTGATTTAAATATTGTTTTAAAAGAGGGATTTGACTATTTTAAACAGGATATTTTACTTAGCGACAGCATTGGCTTCTGTCGTAGGTATAACAAATAAGTCGTAGGTATAACAAATAAGTGAAAGCATCTTTTAACTTCTCCCTCTTTCGCATAAACTACGCTTGCCTAACAGATATAAGTATAAAATTGCATCCATGAAATTCGCATGCAATATGTTGAAGGAATTGAGCGAAAGTTTTCACAATTTATTAATTTTAAGTTAAATATCTCCATAGAACAAATTAACTACACTTTTTATTAAATACCTAAAAAGTATATACACTCGAAGATTGGCGTTGGATAACCTGTGCTTCCTTTTTAAAATTGTAAATTCGGAGCTCGATTTTTGCGAACTCCTGAGTCTAGTCAATTTAAGAGTTCCTACTTGATGTGCTAGGCATAAGGACTTATTTCAACGACACCATTCATAAACAAATTATGAAGCGAATTCGTCAATTCCTCTCCTGCATATACCAAAATTACACCAAATGGGTATACTATGAAACAATTTTAATGTAAAAAATTCGATGTTTGAAACAAACTACAAAAAAATTTCATATCCAGAGTCAGTTTTTTATAAAAAAAAAATTGGTGCGTACTATATTATCGACTGATAAAAATGTTACCATTCCATTTGTAGATATTTGTAAATATGTAGAAATAGAATAATATATTCCATTGATATCAGTCTTCGGAACTCGTTCTCACGTTATCCGAAACATGACTGAACCCTTGACGGTAGTTTAATAAATTTCATGGTATATTTTTTTATTTAACTGTGTCCGGTAATTTATTAGAAATATGATAAATTAAGGAAAACTCCCCTGTTTACTGCCCTCACCCCAATTTGATCGAGCTTCAAAATACTTCTTATTTTTTATAATTAATTCACACTTTAAGAATTAAGATATAATTTACGATTTCCGTCCGAAAGAAAATAAATTTCAGTAATTCACATAACGCCGTAAATAATTTAGTTAGTGGAAACGTTCGTGACGAATATCTATAGATGTGTTCAGTGAAAATTCCGGCCAAGTCGGGAAGTCAAGCGCAAGGCACTTCTGACGTTAAAATGTACTAAATATATACAATTTAAAACAATAATCAAGCTTTGTTCGTACCCATGGTTTATGGGCACTTAACACGAAGGCAATTATTCAACCATCAAGTGGGTTAAAGCAGGCAGCTCGGGAATGCAAACCTTTTATCTAGGTGCGTAGCTACCCTGCAAATCATAAAGTTCACCAGAGTTGAGGGTAACTAGCAAACAGAGCCGGAATCATTTGCACAAAATGTAGACTTTGTTTTTAAGTTGAATGTTAAAACTAACTTTGCGTGTGTGTGCTTCGTTCTAAATGGCCCCCGTTTATTTAAAAATCAAACCCACCACAGCTCTTTTATCTAGGTGCGTAGCTACCCTGCAAATCATAAATTTCAACAGAGTTGAGGATAACCAGCGACAGAGCCGGAATCATTCGTACAAAAGGTAGACTTTGTTTTTAAGTTGAATGTTAAAACTAACTTTGAGTGTGTGTGTTTCTTTCTATCTGGCCTAACGTATTTGAAAATCAACCCCTTTATTATATTTTTTAAGACGTTCTAATAAAAATCCGCGTTGGCTAGAAAAATCAATTGCGTCATTCAATCAATAAAATTTTCGAAATTTATTTTAATAGGCTCAATTTTATACTATAGCTAACTAAAAGTCATCTAAAGCCAATGAACAACACAAAAAATATTTGCTTTTTCTTTATATTTAAATTTCAAGAATGTAAAATTTAACAATGTTATTTTTACTTTAAAATTTTAATACAATTAAACACTTTGAGAAAAAAACTTTTTCTTTTTAAAGAATTTTGTTCATCCTTCCTGGATATTTCTGTTATAGTTCCGGGGATAGATTTCATATATTTAGTATAATATTTTATAAGTAGATTCATGAAAAACGATAAAATATGTTTTTAAATACCTAATACAACTGTGTTTCAACAAATAATAGAAAACAATACTTTTCTCTCAATCTTTAGTTTTGTATTGTCGCCTCTTGAGGCCCCATCATGATTTATGCTTTATTTTAAATCAAAAAACTTTCTGAAGAACCCTCGGGAATATGCGAAGAATCTCTTATAAAATACGAGAGACTTTCTGAACCTTTGTTTGCAGATATTCCACGGACAAGAGAAAATATTCATCGAGCAAGAATGATATTGAAATGTGAATTATTATTGTTTATGGCGAAACAAAGTTGTTTCCTTTATGTCTTAGGGAATAAAATTTAAATTGACGAGCGTACTTCGAGCTGTGAGGACAGTAAAACAATTATTACGAAACTGTTTTTTTACAGTTATTTTATTTTAGATTATTAATATACCACTTCCGTGACGGGACAGTATGTTTTTTGGCTCTCAAGATTGAAACCCGGGGTGGGAAATTTAAAAAAATTAAAAAAATTACTTTCAACGGCGCTGTGTTTAACCTTATTTACTAGTCGAATTCTTATTTTAAATAGTTATCCCTGAATAAGTCAAAATTTTGTCTTTTATATCTTTGTAACCCTATGTTGTTTTATTTCACCTTATTTCTCCCTTTCCTGTATTTGGCTTGGTTAACTTACTATTGCCTAAATGTACTTTTTTGGAAAGCTTAAAGGATCAAATTGAACTATGGAAAAAAATTGAACTATCTTGCACGACTAAAATATAAACATAAAATAAAAAACTACTTACATTAAGAAATATATTTTTTAAATATTATTTTCTGCTGACAAACTGCTTTGGCAGTTTAGCGGGAATAAATAATTTAAAAAAAAATAAAAAAAATTCTTTCTAACTTTTCTGCACTGTCTTGTTTTATATTAGCCCGGTTTCAGTCTTTATGGAAATCTTTAGACCCGTAGGTATATGTTTAACTTAATTTTTTTTAGTAGTTAAATAAATAGTTGTCACTATAAATATGAAGAAAAAATAACAATTTATAGCTTTTCACTTAAGGAGATATTTTATATCTTGTTTAGAAATATATTAACGATGCATGCGATCTCAGATTTCCTTGCATTAATGCACTCAGAGACTCAATACAACTCCACTAATCAGTCGTAAACTGCAACAGGCAATTTATACCCTCTGAGACAGGTGAATTGATGGCATCTATTAGCATAGATAGACCTCCCACGCTGACTGACGAATATCGTTTTCCGCTTTCACACCTGCTAAAATCACTCGCTAACTTATGGACGTCCGATAATGACATTATCACGTTTAGACGTACTACGGGGGCATCACGCTAGAAATTTATTCATTCGGGATCGAATCTCATACGAATTTATATGCGGCATTAATGAGGCTGTGAAAATGTGCCGCAGCACCGATGAACTGTTGGGATTTATTAACGTCATTTTGATATCTGACAATCTGACGCGAACGATTTTTAAATATTAATTATTCATACGAAGCCACACGTGTAGTCGCTTGCGACAATATTTTAGCCGGGGCTTACTTTTAAACCAAAACACTCCTTTCGATTTGCTAATATCAACAAAATATTTCGTTTTACAACTGATTTTTTTTACTCGGTTTTACACGAGTTTCTAAATAAGATGTCATAATCCTTGAATAATACTAATTAAACTGCACAGCTATATTAAATGTCATCTTAACCTTGACTTTTGAAGAACTTTTGGTAAACACAAACATTTTCTGAGCATTATGTTTTTTTTAATGTGTGGTTGGAAATCATCAATTAATATGTCAATATGAATATGTATATATGTATAATATGAATATGTCAATACCAACTTAACAGTGTGTGTAATGTTGAATAACGCTCCGTATTATATTTAACATAAACAAGATCGGTTTGCAACCAAACATAACAGAAAGTGTCTCCCAGTTTAAATTACCTCGTGCTTGACATTTTAAATCAGTTAGATTTCAGCATCGTAGTGAATACTGTACGGTATCGTGAATTGAAAAACAAATTTATCCAGAACAAATATATCTGAAATCAATTACAATCTAACTGCGCAGACGCAAACATTTGGATCATCATTGGTCGAAAGTGTCGTCACTTAGTGTCCCATTGGTGGAAAGTGTCATCATTGTTCGTCTGTGCTAAACGGATTGCGGCATTTAGGCGTTAATTACCGAAGTGTGCAGTTTTAATCAAATTCAACGGTAAATTTCAAAAATCGACAATGACAACCACGAGAGGCAAGACAACCACTCTGGAAAGTGAAGACAAGATTATTCAGTTCCTAGAAAAAAAATGGACATTATGAAAAAAGATATAATATCCCAAATAACAAACCAAAATATTGAAAACCAAAAAAACCTCGACAGCATAAAGATAGAAATGTCTAAAATCATAGAAAAAAAAATTAATTCTGAATTGAAAGACGTCAAAAACATCAAGAACCAGTTGAGCGAACTCACTAAAACCATCGATTTTCTCTCACAAAAAATCGACGATTACGAGGCGGAGAGAAACAAATTGCACAAAAAAATTAAGGAAGTTGAAAAGGAAAATAAAAATTTTAAGTACATTGTTAACCAATCTCCGCAAAACTCTCTCGACACTACGCTTGAAATCAATGGAATCGACACGAAGAAAGACGAAAATCCTAAAATTCCAATAGAACGCATCTTCAAAAAAATTGGATGTGAAGACTTAATTGACACCATAACAAACTCCTACACCAACTCCATAAAAAAATCTATAACTGTAAAAATGGCCACAAAAGAAGAAAAAGACAAGATCATTCTCCAAAAAAAGAAAGCGGGATATTTCTCTGCCAAAGTCATTAACCACTCCACTCAGAAAAACCCATCTACATAAACGATAAGCTGACGCCACAAAATAAACAACTGCTCTGGCTAGCGAGAGCAACAAAGGCGATGGGTTACCAATACGCGTGGACGAAGAACGGGAACGTCCTTCTCCGCAAAAATAAGGATACTCCAATTATATACATCAGAGACGCGAGCGACATACCCCTTCAATAACCTGGACTCCCTCCTGTACCTTCAAAGATGACCTCCGGACTCAACTAAAAATGGCCCCTTCAGAAGAAAACAGCATCCCTGAAACTCTTGAATGTGACAATTTTGAAGATGTAAACACACTTTTCTACGACACATCTTTCAACATACTAAACATGAACATCAGAAGCATTAGAAAAATTTTTGATGATTTCTGTATCCTTTTAAATTCGTTAACCTTCCAAATTGATTTTATTGCACTCACTGAAACACAAATGCGCGAATGTACCCCTTTCAACTTACCAAACTACACTACTTTTTCAGTTCCGTCTAGACACACCTCTCACGATGGCATAACCATATTTTACAATATACACACCATATCCAACATTAGCATAGACAACACTCATTTCAAATATGCAAATGCCGTCCATGCAACCTTCTCCTCCAAAGGAAAAAAATACTCAATTTTAACAGCATACCGCTCCCCTTCTTTATCCCCAATTTTGTTTACACAAGAAATCAAAACTTTTATCAACAATAACAGCTCTAATCAAGTCGATTTTGCATTTTTTATGGGTGATATTAACATAAATATACAAAACGCTGTATTAAATCCGACCGCAAAAGAATATCTAAATGTTCTATACTCCACAGGATACCTATCATACATAAACAACACTACCAGACCTAATCATCCAAACGATACATGTCTTGACCATATATTTCTAAAAACACATAAAAATTTCCAACATAAATCCGCTACATTAAAAATCGACATAACTGACCACTATCCCACCTTTTACGGCCATCATACACCAAATTTATCCATCTCTATTGAACCGAAAAACAAAGCAATGATTAAAATCAACTATTCAACTTTAAATAACTTACTGAATGAAGAATCGTGGATCGCTGTCCTATCTAATGACAACCCAAATTTAGCTTTAAATACCTTCTATGAAATAATTCAAAATTATATTTAAAAAAGTCAAGAAACAATAGCACCGCCAAAAAGTAAGCACAAACACATAAAACCGTGGATTACGCGCGGACTAATAATCTCAATACAACACAGAAATGAACTTTTTAAGATCTATAAAAATCACGAAAAATATTGCACACCCAAAAACGAAGCACAGAACCACACCAAACGGAACGAATACATTTTTTTTAGAAACTACCTAAACTCAATCATAAAAAAACAAAAACAACAATACTACTCTACACAACTACATAATGCTCACAACGACTCCAAAAAAACATGGCACGTCATAAACAAAATCTCAAACAGGAACCAAAAAGTTCATAAAATTCCTCAAAAAATCATTACTGACAATAACACAACCATCGAAGACGCTGAGAGCATTGCAAACAATTTCAATCACTTCTTTACAAACATCGCCTCAACCCTCATAGATGATAATCCCAGTCTTAGCATTCACTCGAATCAAATTCCTCCCGGCCTTTCAGATTCTAATGTCACTACATATGAACTATCTACATTCAAAGAAATAACAGAACTTGAAATCTCAAAACAAATTGACAACCTTAAAGAGAAGTCTGCAAATGGCCTAGATAACATTAGCAATACCACAATTAAATCAATTAAAAAGCATATAATCATTCCAATACATCATATTTTCAACAACTGCATCAGGCATAGCATTTACCCCAATGACTTCAAACTCTCTCACATCATTCCAATACATAAATCCGGATCTCAATTCAAAACAGACAACTACAGACCTATAACTTTAACTTCTCAATTATCCAAAATCTTCGAAAAGTGTTTAAAACGACAAATTATGAACTTTCTAGAATCTAATGATATCCTCTCAGCTAATCAATACGGCTTTAGAACCAAACTGTGCACCGATGACGCTATCTTTAGCTTAAACAAAAGCATATACTCTAACTTTGACTCTAACACTAAAACGCTAACCATTTTCTTGGATTTAAAGAAAGCGTTTGACACAGTCAACCACAGAATTTTATTAAAAAAAATCTCTAAAGTCGGTATTAAAAACAAAAGTTTCATGTTATTAAAAAGCTATATATTGAATCGCCAACAACGCACAAAAATAGGAACAAGCTTAAGCACCTATGACTTGACAAAACATGGTATTCCTTAAGGAACTGTCTTAGGGCCACTACTCTTTCTAATCTACATCAATGACCTATGCAATATTGCAATACCAGGTAAAATTCTCTCTTTTGCCGATGATACTGCAATAATAGTACAAGGTAAAACGTGGGAAGAAACAACCAGTAAAGCCAACAAATGTATTGCAACAGTCAAAGATTGGCTTGATAGAAATCTCCTCAGTCTAAATTTGAATAAAACTATCTGTATCCCCTTTTATAATTCCCAAAAGTCATCCCCTAAAAATAATCTTAATCTGAAGTTCCACAACCCTAATTGTAACTTTTCGACATGCTTAAATTGCGAAGACGTGAAATTCGGACAATATATCAAGTATTTAGGAGTTACTATAGACTGCCAACTCAAATGGACTTACCATATAGAAAAGACGGTCAATAAACTGAGATACCTAAGTTACATTTTCAAACGAATGAGCAACATTGTCAATATAAGAACCATGAAACTTGTTTATGACGCGTTAGTGCTTTCATCTATTTCCTATGGAATAATTGCCTGGGGAGGAACTTACAATAATCACGTAAAACCCTTAGAAATCGTTCAGAAATCCATCATTAAAATAATGTACCAAAGAACCAAGACATATCCCACCAACCAGTTATTTCAAGAAACAGAAATCATGGAACTAAGACGGATCTATTGTATTCAATGTCTCAAATTTATATTTACGCGTCCTGTCAATTTCACTAAAAACACAAATCGCTCGAGCCAGAGACATACCACATGCGTGTTCACAGTCCCTCACTGCAAAACTAGGCTGGGCCAAAGGCACATCAACTATACTGCCCCAAAATTGTTCAATTCTTTACCCAATTCCATCAACATGTGTCAAAACCTGAACTTATATAAGAAAAATGTTAAAAGTTGGATAAGAAATAATTTCGAAGCGAGTAATTTTTTTCTATAATTTAAGCCATCTGTTTCTAAATAACTAAACTACCACATGTTTTTCTGTAAATTAAAGATTAATTTCTTTAAATCAAAGAAATATATACATGCATCTATGTTTTATGTGTGTGTGTGGGTGTGTGTGTGTGTGTGTGTGCGTGTGTCTGTGTGTGTATGTGTGTGTGTGTGTGTGTGTGTGTGTGTATGTTTGTGAATTTAAAAAAAAAAAAAAAATATAGAAACTTCTCTAAAAAAAAACCAATCACATTGATCTCTATAGATACATTTAACAAGTTTAAAAAAATATATTTTAAACACCACTGTTTTATCCTTACACTATAATACCCACGCTCAGGCTTCGCCTTTGTGGGATTTTTTTGTTACTCTTTCGTTCTATATTACTATGTATGTACCTGAATCGTATATGTATCTATCAAAAATTTTGTTAATAAAAAAAAAATAAAAAAATTTATAATCAGAAACTTCAGCAGGCATTGTTTTGCGTAACTCAAGAAGTAAATCAATCCAATAAGTATTTAGAATGTTTTTTTACGTCCAACACATGGCGCTGTTTTTCAAAATATCTTGTCTTTCCAACAGATGGCGCTGTCTTTCAAAATATCATGTCTTTCCAACAGATGGCGCTGTTTTTCAAAATATCATGTCTTTCCAACAGATGGCGCTGTTTTTCAAAATATCTTGTGTTTCCAACAGATGGCGCTGTTTTTCAAAATATCATGTCTTTCTAACAGGTAGCGCTGTTTTTCAAAATATCATGTCTTTCCAACAGATGGCGCTGTTTACAAAAATATCTTGTCTTTCCAACAGATGGCGCTGTTTTTCAAAATATCATGTCTTTCCAACAGATGGCGCTGTTTTTCAAAATATCATGTCTTTCCAACAGATGGCGCTGTTTTTCAACATATCTTGTCTTTCCAACAGATGGCGCTGTCTTTCAAAATATCATGTCTTTCCAACAGATGGCGCTGTTTACAAAAATATCTTGTCTTTCCAACAGATGGCGCTGTTTTTCAAAATATCATGTCTTTCCAACAGATGGCGCTGTTTTTCAAAATATCTTGTCTTTCCAACAGATGGCGCTGTTTTTCAAAGTATCATGTCTTTCCAACAGATGGCGCTGTTTTTCAAAATATCTTGTCTTTCCAACAGATGGCGCTGTCTCTCAAAATATCATGTCTTTCCAACAGATGGCGCTGTTTTTCAAAATATCATGTCTTTCCAACAGATGGCGCTGTTTTTCAAAATATCTTGTCTTTCCAACAGATGGCGCTGTTTTTCAAAATATCATGTCTTTCCAACAGGTAGCGCTGTTTTTCAAAATATCATGTCTTTCCAACAGATGGCGCTGTTTACAAAAATATCTTGTCTTTCCAACAGATGGCGCTGTTTTTCAAAATATCATGTCTTTCCAACAGATGGCGCTGTTTTTCAAAATATCTTGTCTTTCCAACAGATGGCGCTGTTTTTCAAAATATCATGTCTTTCCAACAGGTAGCGCTGTTTTTCAAAATATCATGTCTTTCCAACAGATGGCGCTGTTTATAAAAATATCTTGTCTTTCCAACAGATGGCGCTGTTTTTCAAAATATCATGTCCTTCCAACAGATGGCGCTGTTTTTCCAAAAAAGCATGTCGCAGGTGACATCTGTATAAAATAGGTAAATAAATAACACATGCGTATTTGAATGCAAGGTTGTGTCAAAATTTGAACGCAATCAGTGATTTTGAACAAATGAACATTTACATTTTTTCAAGCACAACACAGCAAACTTATTTTGTGGCACCATTTTAATTGAAATTAATAAATTACTTCGTTTTTACCACTTTTATTGTTTATTACTAACATGTTTCATGAGCAACGCTCACTTCTTCAGGGTTTTTTAATAATACTAATTATAAATAATAGACATAGACAATGGTGTCAATATATTGTCATTGTCTTTGTCTATTATTTTTTAATGACACCATTGTCTTTGTCTATTATTTCTCTATTGACACCATTGTCTATGTCTATTATTTATATTTAGTATTATTAAAAAAAAACCCTGAAGAAGTGAGCGTTGCTCAAGAAACATGTTGGTAATAAACAATAAAAGTGGTAAAAGCGAAGTATTTTATTAATTTCAATTTACATTTTTATTTATATACATAGATACTCGTATATAGGTAGATATTTTTTTACATAGCGGTTGAGTAATTTCTAACACTCAACAATGTTATACCGTAATACAGATAATGATATGCTGTTCTATATTCAAACTTAAGTTGTAATTCCGCGAAGGGTGGGCAAAATTTAATAAAGTTATTTTAAATTCTTTATATTCTACTAGTGTAGAATAATTCATTTAAGCCGGCAAATAAACGGTACCGGAAGGTATTTCGCGAAAGGGTGGAACAATTTTATCAGAATAACTAAGACTCTGTGAGAATCAAAAAGGAAGTTAAACGGATGCTAAATATTTTAAAAAATATTTACTGGAATTGTTGAGTAAATGGCAGATAATTTTTTTTAATGGCACTCATTTATCTCCATTTAAAACGTTGTATTTAATCCAATATGAACGCCAACAGGCCTGCAAATAAAATGTCATTTAGTCGACGAAAAATTATTATTTCATTGCGAGTGTTTCCATTTCACGGAATAAATTTTTCGAGGTAGGAACTGATTTTATTTTCAATACTGAATTTATTGCGTTTTTGTCGCAATGGTAATACCAACGAAATGAATGCGGTATAATGAAAATGCAGGGATTTATTGGAAGAATGCAAACGCAAATAAAAAAGCTTACAGCGTGAAAAGGATTTATTTTGTTTGCAGATGTTGTGCCGGTGTGTAAGACTAATGAACAATATAATGGGCTTTATTAAACTAAGCTTTCCCGTCCTAAAACGGCGTTTGAGTAATAAGATTACAGTGGCTGGGAATTGTAGATAATATAAATAAAAATTATGAATACATCAATGTTCTCCATAACGTATTAAGGCGTAGCTTAATGCCAAATCACAGTTTCGATTAATCTTAATAATGAATTAGTGTACATTATGAATAAAAAAATATTCTTAGATAAATTGAAGGTTTTCCTATCGCTTCGCTTAAGTAGAATACAAATAAAAATATAAATTACAGCATAAAAAATTTTTCAATAGAATTGTATGAACTGTGTTCTATGAATCTGTGAAAGTTTAATTTGATTAACTTTTTTGCTTTCTTATAAAATTATTTACAAAATAAATAAAAACCAGTTTTTTGCTTGAAATCAAGTCAATTTGTCAAGCGATTTTAATGCCTATTACCTACGATATAAGGTATACCAAGAATACACACATTTTTGGCTTGTAGCTTCCTCTTAAATAAATAACTCGTAATACAGACCAACTATTATAAACTGTCTGTGACGTGCACGGGGGTATGATTAAAGAAGCAAAAGGTCTGCATTTCATGTATAAAGGTGTCGTGAAAACAATAACTTATTTATCCAAAAAGCATTTAATGTAAAAAATCCAAGATTACATTAATCTAATTTTTCTAAAATGCATTTATACTGATAGTTATAATAATGATAGATAGGTACCCACTACCTACCACGTTTTTATACTGTTTGCCCTAACGAAGAAACATTAATTTTAGGTTGAAATTGTTGCATGTAAATGTTAATAATAAATGCATATGTTTAAAATAAAAACATTCGTAGTTTGCAACATACGATGTGTTGGGCAAATACACAATTTGTCAAGAATGTAATAAAATCTAATATGATTTGAGATTTTCACAGCCGAAAGAATAAAAGTGATTTATTTTTGGGGTATTTTGTGTGTTGCGCTACCTCCTTCTTTAGCCTACGTTTCGTATAGCATTACATTGTCCATCATCATCACCACATATGCCATGTACAGTGTAATGCTGTCTGATACGTTGGCTAAAAAAAGGTAGCGTAACACGTCATAATACCCAAAAACTAAATCACAATAATGTAATTCTATTTTTATACATGTTTTAAATATTTTATCAACTATGTACTAAAGTTTTAATTTTCACAGGTAGCAATCGCTATCCGCCTTACTGATTAACGTGTTTAAATTTTTACACAGCTGATAAAAACAATTAGTGCAGGGTAAGGGTTTGTTTATTAGTCGTGCAGAATGTAAAACATGATAATTAGTAAGGGGGTGTGTGATTAAACATAATTTTTATTTGAATAACTAGTAATAACAACAACATAACTTTGCAAAGAAACTACTTGAAATATTAAAACGAGGGTGATTGAATACATGCAGCGCCTAACCAGTGGAGGTTTTTCAGAATTTGCAACATATTTAATTGATTATGATTACCTCTTTCAGGACTTTTCTCTTTTAGACGGTCTGGATATAAATATATCTCCAAAATAAATACAAAAGTTTTTTCTTACCCCCCCCCCTCCCCTTCGCTATCAAGCCTTCCGAAAAAAATTATGTTAGCTCTCCCTCTTTTATGTTTGCTTTTCATTGCAAATCTGTAAAAAATTTAGTGTTTTAGGAAATCATGCATTAGGTTTACGCCGAAACGAAACCGGTTGGTTTATGTATAAACTCAATAAAGTATTGTCCAAACAAGTTATTTATTCAAATTACATTAATAATTAGTTTCTAATCAACAGAATGCTTCGTAGTAAGCGTTATATAGACAGCACTATTAATGTCTCAATACCATACTATATCAACTCCATTAAAGTTCTTACCGAAGCGCACTTAATCCTCAGTCGGGACTTAACACTAAAATGTGGATTATTTTAATAATCCTATATTTAAGATAATCCCCGCCTTCTAACTGAGTATTCTCCCGGAGATAAAAAGTGGTAAATACTAGTACTTGCTTACTATTCGATAAAAGCAAAATGTTAACTAACACCCACGTCATATTTTCTAGATTCATTCTAAATGATTTCACCTACAGAGACCTGTATTCTAAAGTGCTATCGGTGCCTAATAGTCCCATCAGATCCTTAAAGACCTGCAGACGTGGTGTAGAAGGTCGAAGGTGGGTGAAAGTGTAAGTGTTTACAGTTTACGAGATGATATGCAAATGATATGAATATTATAAGCCCATGTGCAAAATAGCACGAAACAAAACGGCTTCATTAGTCAGCAAAACCAGCTCATTTCTGCTAAAATCTCTCATCATCATGTGAAATAAATATTGCTGAAAATCCTTAAATGTTACTAAGCATAATCAATAACAAACTAAATTTAATTTTCAGTCCCAATTTTTGAATATGTTCTTTGTAAGTCGCTCTTTTTAATGTGAACGCCATACTACCAATTGACTAAAGCTACTGGTACTATGTTATCCCCAATCGAGGATTACATAAGGAGAGTGGGAAGGAGAAAGAGATGAGTAAAAAATAAAAGCTTGGTAGTACCCGTCTATTCAGATCTGCGCTCTAAACACGACTGAAGTCAAGCATCTAAATTGGAGAATTGAATATAAGACCATTATCTTTTTTTTCTGTGTCTTGGTCTGTTTTCGTTTTATTTAGATTTATTAGTATTATCTTCTTCTTCAATGTTAAATTATATTGATGGTTTAAACTTCAAAATATATTAAAGAAAAGTTATTCCAATCAAAAAATATTTTGTTTCATAAAAAAAACTTCATAGAGTAATATTTTTTTAGGTGTTCATTCCACTTTAGACCGCTGAAAAATTAGGTTTATAAAGCCGAAAATCTTAAGAAGGGGCAGAGCAGCTAGGTTAACGCCTGATAATACCTGCTTGCTCAAATAAAAGCATGCCAGAGAGGGCTCTCGAATAGACCAGAAAAAATAATACTTAAAACGCTTTGATCTTTATGAAACGTGTACACAATATTTTTTAGGTAGTTTCCTTTACAAATAAAAAAGAATTGATAAAATGGGATGACAATTTAAATATTAATCTTCTCACGTATATACAAGTAGTTTGGAAGCCTGTAAAATCGTTAAAGAATCCGCATTCAGAAATCAACTGAATTCCATACTAGGAATTGTTGGTTGGCATGCAAAAAGCTCCAGTTGTATAAAATACCTTTATAACAAGGGAGGCGTTGCTGCAGTTTTGAATGCAGTTTGAATATGCACAATCAATCAAGTGCCCCTAACGAATGTCTCCTCGTGAAAGGAAACTGCTGTTGTTTCAACGGCAGCCTCCGTTAAGTTATGTGCGCCTGGTAATCGAAAGTCGTTTGTTCGGAATGTTCGCAATTTCTCGAGCTTCCTTTCAGCTATTATTATCATTTTAAAGCTCATTTTTACCCTTTTTCGAAGCAAAATATCATCAACAACCTTCAATTAAATAAATCCTCGTTCTTAATCCATAATAATTGTTTTTATGGTATTTTTTTATTAATTACAACTTTGAAGACTTATTTGAACTAGTTGACAGAGCGTAGCGAAATCCTTTCTTGAACTCGACCATTTGGCATTTTATCTGCTTCTTACGTTTCGGTTCCGGTTCAAGATGGTGTCCGTGATAGATAATTCCTCTAATCCCACTGGCAATTTCGCACGACTTTGGTTCTTCTACCACTAGCGGTCAAGACGAAATAATCATTATTAAGTCAGATGCGTACTGACTTGAAAAAGGTTTGAAAAAACAATTGTTATTGAGATGAAGACATTTCTTTAGACAAATTGTATGTTTCTTTATTTGATATAAAACGAAGTAATTCGCAAAAGATTCGTGGTTCATAATTAATTAGGTAGGTATTTAAGTGCGTAATTACAAATCTAATGATTCCAGAGAAAAAATTGTTTTGATTATAATAAAATAAAATAAGAGAACATTATAACTAATGAGGGACAATTATAAACACACTTTTGGATGCGTAGTCTACTGTTCACGAATGTACTAGTATTTTAGGTAGGTACCTGTATACAAAATAACTCAGCCGAAAAATAACATACTCGGTGAAACTGTACTTGTACTAGTCAAATGAGGTTCGAATCAGTAAAGCGCGATGTTAATTTTTTAAACAAATATTACCAAGGTTTAAAAGTATGTTATTGTGACTATCAAATGCATCAAGCCATCTGCCTAATCTAGAGTTGTATTTTTGACAAAGTCGATGTACGAGTAAGAAAAATTTCCCATTTTAAATTAACTGCAACGGCATACAAATTAAAGCATTCGCCAAACTAGCCTAGTTTATTTGAATACGAAAAAGCTTCGCAGAACCACTTTATTAAGTCACATGAATTTTTGTACCTGTGTTAGTGTTTTAAATTGGCAATTAAGTGGCAGGGGTCCCGCACGAAGCGCATTCCGCAATATTTATATTCTTATTAAGGGAGAGAGAACATAGCACATTGCGTGCCTTATCCATTCGGCAAGCTCTGCCTCTTGCCACTTGCTTCTTGCGGTATAATCATCAGCCTTAATATGTACGTAATAAAATATCCATCACCCTTTAGTAACAAAATTAACATCATACCTACGGCTGGTTGTCGTGCAGCCTGAATAAAATGACATAGAAAGTTGAAGATTATTTATTTTTAAGGAATAATAAACGAAATTCTCAACAAAATTTAATATTTTTCTGGACCTATAAACAAAGAGTGGCGGCTGGTAATTTTTTTTGTGCTCAATGGCATGTATTTATAACTGATATATTGTAGAGCGGAATGTGCTAGCAGTATCGCCTTGTTGCCAACGTTGCTTCAAATGGCTTTAGTTGTGTTTGGTAACCGGGTCTGAATATCCAGGTACTTCCCCACCTTTCTCTGCTCTTATCCTTCCCCTCTCCTCTATCAGCCTCACAAAATCAGTACCCGGTAAAATAAAGAATCTTTTGTCACTATTTCTTCTCAGTAAATTGGTTTATATGGTAATAAAACCTTTTAGACATCTTAACAATTGAAATTGAATGAGAAACACATACATAAGTCACCTGAACGTTGCCTAGCGACAGTTTATAAATGGCTTTGAATGCCGAAACAAGTGTCACAGTAACATATTTGAAAAAAAATTTTGCACAACATAATAACATTATTAAATTTAAAAAAATGATGTAACAGGGTTCTTGGAATTAAAGACGAAAACAATTAAGGCGATGCCATACGTAGTAATGCAAAATCATGTGTTTTTGGTTTGAAAACTCGGTGGCCCAGAATTGTTGTAGATGCTTTAATTAAATACTCCGATTAGAATACATCTTGGCCTTTGAAATAATCGAGTATTTTTCAGATAAGTCTTTTTATAAGCCCAGAAAAAAATAATGTAAAGGCCTATGAAAACTGATTTAAAGTTCAAAATCTCCTACTTACGAACCATTTTTCGGTCATGATTTTATTGTATAATGTGGCATATTAAGTTATTTATAAAATGACGGAAAAAAATAAATATTTATGCCTGAACATCCACAAATAAAATAAAAGGCACTTTATGGCCATGTTTTTTTCTTGTATAAATCAAAACAGGCGGATGGTGTTATGCGAGAATTTAAACCTTATCGCCATCTACGTAAGGGTTGTTATCGATAGCGGCTTAATTTAAAATACAACACGGTGTAGTGCATCGCCTTAATAAGACGTGAACAAGATTAATACAAAAACGCTTATATAATTTTCACATGTAGGTATAACAAACAAACAAAGCAAGGAGTGCTAGGATAAAAGAAATAACAGAAAAAAATGACGATGGATGAAAATCTAAAATTCAAACCATGTTCTTGCGGTTCCATGATATCTCAACACAGTGACAGTTCAACACACCTTTAAAAAGTGATATAAAGTCATTAGGAACAATGAAAAAAAAAATTATACCTAACCTAACGTACTTAACCCAGTTAATAAAGTTTTTGTTTCATCACTTTCCATGACTTTATATAACTTTTCAAAGATGTGATGAATTATCATTTTGATGATTCATCCGGTCACCGTTCTTGCATAAAAAAATGATTCATGTTCTTAAAGTACTGAAGATTTTTACAGAACTCCTCAAACTGCCCAAATAATTTTACGGAGAAAGTAATGTTACACTACAAACTGATTGATTTAAAAATGAAGTAGTTCAGGTACATACCTATAATGTTCGAATACCAATTTTAAAAGATCAGATAATGCGCGCGGGAAGCTGCGCACATGCTTTTTGTTTTTGGACAAAGTGATTTAATGGGCCACTGTTAAGGCTTTACATCGGAACTTTTTAAGGCTCTGTCAAACTCGTTTAGTCGAGCGCGTACACATTCAATAGCCTTTCATATGTAAATCCGAATTATAATATTTTTAATGGCGTTATAACTTTTGATGAGGATTAGCCTTTTGTAATACTTGTTGAGTTTCCCTTTTTCGGAATAAACTTTTCGGCAGGAGAATCTCAGATCTTAGTACCGACTTTTTTGATTGTTGAATTATAAAGTGGAGAAATATTTAAAAAGAAAATCAATATGTAGCAGTCGAGTAGCTACCAACATACGTCAATATATAGCAGTCAAGTAGCTACCAACATACGTCAATACATAGCAGTCAAGTAGCTACCAACATACGTCAATATATAGCAGTCAAGTAGCTACCAACATACGTCAATATATAACAGTCGAGTAGCTACCAACACACGAAAATTATGTCACGTGACCTTTTATGGTACAATAATCTTATATGAATTAAGTATATAACCAATAGGTTCTAGATTCCCGGAAACAAAGAATAGTTTACTGAAAGTTGCTGTAAATAGTAATTATGTAAACTAGACATACCTACTCGGTATCCGGAAATTAGACGTACAAGAAAGAGAAAAGAGAAACTAGTGAATTAATGTTTATTTATCACATTTGGAGTAAATTCCTTACACCTTTTTGTAATTTGAACATTCGTTTTGATGTAAATCGAGTGTAATATTGGATTTTTTTAGTCGAATTTGAAAAAAACGTTAAATATGGAATAAATATCAGCTGTTTTGACTATTTCAATTCTGTAAAAGTGTTTGAGTTAATGATTTGGTTATCGATAAACGGAAAAGTTTAATAAAAATTAAATGCTCAGATCCTAATCTCTATATGATGTAGATTCACCAGTATCTCATTTGTACTACGAGTTTCTGGACACCGTATATAGTTTTACGAAAACAATTACAAAAGGATGTGTATTTTACTAATTGGCATAATATTACACTATTTCTCGGTTTATGCTCCTGAACAGTGCAACTATTCTCTAAATAATTTCGTTATTTTTAATATACATTATATCATCATACTGAATAGAACGTAGGTGGCAAAACAAAAAATACGTTTACCTAGGGACATGGAGCGGAATGATCCCAGCTAAGCGCATTTACGTGTTTCAAATAACGAGCCGTAATTTTTAGCGCTTATGCAAATTATACATTACCCGAGAGGAGCAATTTGCTTCTCGTTACCACGGCAACGTGTTAAAGGAATATTTTCACAGCCTCTCCAAATCCCAGCCACGGTGAGCTGTAGCTGTAAGTGATCGTGGCTGGACCCGACTGCCCACAGGACAAGTATTTATTCAGCTTTTTGTAATAATGCGCATTAAGACGAGACAATACCCTAAAATAAAGTCAAAATCTTAACGACGTAAATGAAACAGCCATGCACAAAAATATGTGACGTGTGGCCCTGGTGTATTTGACTTTGAATTTGACCTATCAAAACTCTAAAATAAAATAGGAATCTTAGTGACATACCTAAGTGATAAAGTCGTGGAAAAACAAAATTCGACACGCGACTCGTCGTAATGGACGAACCTACGGACGAATTTGGCCTAGCAGGCCTAAAATCGAACTTTAAGTTTATTTGACTAGTTCTGATGAACGTATAGTAATAGAAACATTTGAGGTTTTAGTAAAAACCCCAAAAGTTTCTAAAGGCATTCCTCAAGAAGTCACTAAATCATCGTCTCGAAAATTAATTGGTGCTAACCGCTAATTTTATAGTTTTACAATAATTTCAAACCGTTTTACGTAAAATATTTTAAAGGTAAGGTACTGTTTTTATTAATCTTAAATATAAATAAATCACATCCGTATATATATCCCTCTAGACGCATTTGAGATTTTAGTAATAGTTTCATCAGAAATAATGAAAGTGTGAGCGTCGAGCAAACCCCCGTTATTGGAGTCCTATGTCGCCTTAAGTGGGGACTGGACGAGGTACGTACTGCAAATTAACACGAGTTTTAGAATTTCTACGCTGAGCGATATCAAGTTTTCTGTCTATTTCAATTTTATTTTTAAACGCTGCCGGTGAAATAACAAGACAGCTTTGAAATTTAAATACAAATGTATATAGCTTTAAAATAACAACACGTCGTACAAATTATATTAGCTGTTGATATTTTACCAGTGGTGTGCAGTCTTTGAATGCTAAAAAGCTTTGCCTACCTTTCTTTTTATCCATATTTTTGAAAAAAAAGTTTTTCTCCTAAAAATTTCAGATTTTACAAATTAAAAAAATTTCGATTATTTTTTTCTAATTTCAAATAAATCTTTTCAATTGTTGAATGAAAAATACTAGTAAATATTGAATAGTTTGGCGATTTTTAATGTGTCTTTTGAGTTTTTCTTGCGTCATAATGGAGGACTCAGCCAGTTGAGGAATTCGACTCACTACCCGTGACACAGACGCGATGTCAACTCAGCCACTGACCATTGATGAATAAGGGTAATCAACATCAGAAAAGTTAAAGCCTGCCTTTGGCCATTGAGCAGGTAGTTAATAATGCCTTCAATATAGATTTGAATATAAAACCAATGTCGCACATGACTAAATAATTTTTGGTTCTGGCCCATTTTGTTCTCTCTCTGCCTCTTTTATATTCACCTGACGTCGTATTTCGCGATTCCATCTGAAATTTAAGTTTTTAGTTCAGTTTATTGCCGATAAATCGAAGTTTATTGAACTACCATTTTTAAATATAACAATATTAGTATTATAATTTAATTGCATGTTTTACATAAAAACCTAACCTGTTTTAAGGTAGGTGACAGGTATGTAAAATAAAAATATTTTATTGCCATGTTATTGACAGATTTAGAAAATGATAAATTTTGATAAATAATTTATTTATTGTTTGTTTGTAAATATTACATAATACAATTAATGAACTTAAAATGTCCAACTAGGCGATTGCCCGTTTTAGGACATTCCAATATGATAATGTTTTTACATGTAAATTATGGTACATTATAGTGTTGACTATTCTGTTGTTAAAAAAATACATATGTATATTCATATTCTAGAATACTTCCAGTTATATCACGACATATTTTACTATTATTTAGCTGACATAATAACTGAATTAACATAACATAAGCTGAATTAATAGATAAAAACAAGAAAATGAATTTGAAAATGAAACTGAATTGAAGAAATTCTGTTGGTAAAGTAATACAAATGTACATTCATTTTTTTTTTTTTACTATTGTTTAGCTGATATATTAAACTAAAGAAATATTAATATATAAAAAAAGGAAATGAAAAATAACAAAAAATAAAAAATGAAAGTAAAGAAGGAACTTTTCCTTTAAGGAGAAATATCACGAAGAATTGAACAATTTTCGAACTTTCTTTATGTAAAAATACAGTTCCTGTAATGCTAATATAATACCAATATAAGTTAAAATGTAAAGAAGAATGTAAAGAAAAACAAAATTTACCATTTAATTACTGTTTTTTAGCATATTCTCGCATTCAACTCTCCCCAAGACCAGAAGCCAATTGTTTACCTGCATACGAAGAATATTAGTACTCTTTGCCTTCCATGCATCAGGTATGAGATTGAGCAGTTTAGGGCCTAAGTATGAGAATTGTCTCTGTGCTAAAGATGAGGAAGTGGTGGACGGAACTGTTGGGTTTTTTTTTGCATGTCTTGTATTATGACAGTGGTTTACGGAAGCTAAGTAGTGCCTCTGTTTTTGAGTATGTAAAATGATTTTCCTCATGTATAATTGTCTTACATCAAGAACACGAAACTCTGCGAACAATGAATCGCTGGGGTACCTGAAAGGTTTTTTCAGTATGACTCTTATAAGCGATTTCTGGGATTTAGCTAAGGGATCGAGTATGGTTTTAGCACAACCTCCCCAACCTAAGGAAGCATAGTCTAGTATGGAATTGCACATTGCAAAGTAAATTCGTTTCAAATCATTTAGACATAGAATATTTCTTATTGCTATAAACAGATGTGTAAGTTTCCTGACCTTTGTGGAAGTAAAGGCTATGTGTTTGTCCCATCTCAGAAATTTATCAATGATAATTCCTAGGTATCTTATATTGTCCACACATTCTAAGGTATTGCATTTACATGTAATAGTGTCGTAACAATGGTGTATTCTAATGTTAATAATTTCTTGTGGTTGACCCGCTTGAGTTGAACTGAAGCAGATGAATTTCGTTTTATCCGAATTTAGAGTGAGGAGATTACTATCTAGCCACTGTTTAACTTTGTTTATGCCAAATTCAGCTTTAATGCAAGACTCATTCCAGGTTTTGCCTTCGAATAAAAGTACTGTATCGTCAGCAAATGTAATAATGTGGTCTGCAAATGAAGTATTACATAAGTCATTTATATAAACATTAAACAATATGGGTCCTAGTGTACTTCCTTGCGGTACGCCATATTTAATATTGGCTGGATCACTTAGAGTACCGTTAATATCCACTCTTTGGCTCCTGTTTTCTAGGTAACTAACAAACCACTTGAAAATTTGACCCTGTATCCCAATTCGCTGTAGTTTATTCAGCAGAATTTTGTGCGAGATAGTGTCGAACGCTTTAGCTAGATCTAAAAAAAGTGCAATGCATTTACTACCTTTATCTAGATTATTAGAGATGATTTTTGTCAAATTAGCGATGGCGTTTTCAGTGCTTAAACCTTTGCGAAAGCCGAATTGTCTACTAGACAGGATGTTGTTATTTTCGAGATAAAGGATGAGACGGTTCTTTACAATTTTCTCCATAATTTTAGAGACAGAGTTGAGCAAGGAAACAGGCCGGTAATTATGTATCAGTGATTTGTCCCCAATGATAGAGAAGAATTAATAAAGTATGTATAAAAGAAGAAAAACAATATATTTTTGGCATATTGTTAATAAGACGACGATTCTCTCTCTCTCTCTGGTTTCAATCCTGGGATTGGTTTGCAGCAATTTCATCTAATCTCCTCTTCCATTCTTCCCTGTCTTGTGCGGCTTTTTTGACTTCTGCATATGAAGAGCAGAAGATTATTATTATCAGACGACGATTAAGTTATATAAAAAGAAATGAAATTATATAAAGCGTGATTGCAAGACAGCACTATAAACAATCTATAAAGAATAATAAGTTCTATTTCATGAGGTCTTCAATTTTCTTGTGATCGTTTTTCATTATCCGTTCAGTGATGTTCTTATTAAAAGAATTCATTAGTTATTGCTATGATCTGAAGTGGCAGTTTCTTGTACGCGTGCGACGCTGTATATATTATATATACAGTCTCACTTATAAAGATTCCGCGAATACGCCGCTGCAGCGCTGGTATAGCTATACTACGGTAAGAAGGGCCGTATACTGCTCGGGTTAAAATATTTACTAATAATAATATTCGTGCAAGATATTTTTAGACTGGCACCACTTTGTTTCAATCCTCAAAAAAACTGTCATTTTTTCATTTCGCGTTCAGTTGCTACTGCTATCTGCATTGAATTACTTCGAAATTTAGCCAATTTGATAATGCGTTCCGTATTTGCTTTGGTAAATCTACCAATTTATAATACTACCAATAGGTATCACTACATTTTTTACATTTTCATTGCAGGACCGATTGATACTTGTCAAATCAAAAAGATTTTTAACAAAGTCCGCGATCTCCGTCTTAATACTGTAGTAACACGTCCCTAATCCTGTGTGTCGGGCAGTTTAAAAATCTGTCAGCCACTAATACTGCGGTATTACGGCCGGTATACGCAATACCATTATGTATACCTTTTTCTTCTAACCTGTTCTTATCCCTCCGTATTATCTATTATTAGTAAGACAGATTGCGTCTTTGAGCAAAGTTTGTCATATTTTTCGGTACCAAAAGTCTCCGAAATGGTGATGAAACATGTTTTTGTTTTGGATTTTGGATCACAAAACCCTTCCTCATTGCATTTCTTATGATCTTCTTTATTATATGTCTGACAACATATTATAATAATGTTCATAGTGTCGTGGAATGCGTTTTTAAAACCAAGTATGCGTCTTTCTTTTACTGTCTACATCTCTGGTGTGTCTATTAAATCCTTTGTATGTGACAATATAAAAGCTTTACGTTTAAACGCTTCTAATTCTTCAAAAGCACCAACTCGTAAAAAAATAAATAATCATGACGGACTTACTGCCTTCTATTAGATAAATAAACTAATAAGTCATTAATTTGTAAAACATATTCGGATTATTCGGAACCTTGACATGAACCTAAATCATGTAAATTCCTGATGGTGCCGTGGGGATCTACTTATAATATATATTTACTCATCTACTTATCATACAGGATGTATCGGCACTAACCCGACAAACTTTAACCAGCTATTCCTTAGCACATTTGGAGTAAAAAAATGTTATGGGCACTTTGCTGTCCTGTAGCATTTTTTTTTCAATTAAAAACAAAAAAAATAAAAATTTCCACACTACATCACTGTCATTGGCATTGCTTTTCGTGTTCAACAGCTGTTATAAGCAAGTATGCCGAAAAGCGTCTTCGCTCTTTCGCACACACTAAATAATAATAGTTAAAAATGAGACGAATGGTGCCGTGCCATTTCGTTGTGATTGTAAAAGCGCGCCAACGTAGGTACGTACGTACATTATTCAACGAAACTCGAACAAAATATTGCCAGATGGGTTTTCAAACTTTAACAAAGGATAAAACAGTGGTGACATGTGGTGAAAATATGAATAATAATTTTTTTATTAAAAAAAAACGTTACAGGACAGCAAAGTGCATATAAGATTTTTTACTCCAAATATGCTAAGGAATAGCTGGTTAAAGTTGTAGGGTACGTGCCGATACACCCTGTATATACTCTTTTTATTCTTTTACACTCATTTATCCGTTATCCACCACAAATCGTATATAAATTCCTTTTTCTGTTATTTTTGTAAAGTTTTAGAAGTGTAATATATTTATGCATGCGTTAGTGATTCTATTTTTAGAGATTAAAATCTAAACTACTTCGAATTCCCATGAGCATCGCTTCGGTAGATTCTGTTTGTGCAAAATCCCTTGTCAAAATGCGGAGAAAAAAGTCAAAATCGCTGTGAACACAGAATTGCCGCTTTGGTCAAGGGACAGCCTTAACATAACCTTAGCAATAATAGCATAGAACGTAATTGCGGCATCTACACAAGTCCAGGCTACAGAAATTCTTACCACTTTTGTATAATACCACGGAATGTTTGTTGACAGTAATAAGAACAACACGTGAGCAAGTCTGGAAATTTTCGAAATTGGTTTAGAAAGGACAGACAAAGGAGGAGGATCTGCATTTTTTTCTAAACTTTTTGTGTTTGGATGTCACCGTGGGCTATCGTGTCTTTAGTTGAAAAAACAAAAAGTTGGCAATACGTGTGCAGATGTGTGAATGGAGTCATTAAATTATTCAATCAGCTCTTTACTTATACACATATATTTGTATTACCTATTAAAAAAATCAATATGTAAGATAATTCTTTATTTAAAAATATAATAATATTTGATACAATAACTTTACATACCTATTATTTGATAATATGAGCTTCACTGGTTGCTTTACCCATGCTGAGATTGTTGAGCCCCCCATTTTACAATGATATTCAATAAAAGATAATATGAAATAATAAACGAAAAAATAATAATTTTTTTTTATAGTGAATACCTCACAAGAGTCCCAACTGCTCCCGTCTGGAGCCAGTGTGACTATGGCATTCCCAATTGGGGGATGTTGTGAGGCTGAAGGTAAGTGAGGAAGGGAAAGAGGAAGGTGGGGAAGTTAAAACTGATATGAAATCAAATAAAATGCAATAAAAGACGGTATCTTCTTTGAGGTACGGTTGTATATTTACTGATGTGTGTTTTGTGTATTATGTATTATTCTTTTACATTTTTGTAATATTGCCTTTTTTGTTCTTTAATCCATCTTTTAATTTTCGACAATCCGAAATGTTTTTGTTTCTTTCAATTTTTATATCGAATGAATTATTGTTGAATGCTTTTATTGCCTTGTATTTGTGGTATCTTTATCCAAAGCTTGTGTTCACCGTAGGAATTTTATGTTTTTTTTTGTACGCTTGTCTAATTGGTCTCTGATTGTTATTTAATACGGTCGATTTTTAAAAGTAGGTCATAAGAAGAATAATTATAAATAGCAAAATCTAAAATATAATATGACCTTGCATAATTTGATGCATTTGATTTTTTTTAAATTTCCTTATGTTCAGTATTTCTCCCCAACTTTGCTCGAGGTAATATTATCGATACTAATTTTTCCAAAACATTTTTCATGAACAATTTAAAAATGTTGAACCAACAACAAACAAAAACTGACATAATATTGTTGTAATTTTTTTATATTAAAGTGAGTGATGTAAAGATCCGTATCTCACGATGGAAATGAAGTTGCAAATTGTTTCCTAGATTCCAAACATAAGTAGAGATTTGTGAATTTCTTGCCTTACAGTTAAATTGATAGTTTGAAGGAATTAAAAACGTTTTAAAAAATTATTTTTATTCATAAAATTAATCGATTGTCATTTTGAGAAAATCGAATAATAATAATAACTGAATCTGGATTTTGTTCACAGAATAGTTTTTGATACCTAGTGTCAAAAATAATGTGTAAAAATGTTTAATTTTTTTTTATCATTTAACAATCAACATTTGCTTAAATATTTTCATTCCATTGTGATTTTTAAAGCCAGAACAAGCAATTTGTTTTACGATATTAATTGGGACATTGAAAAATGTATTTCGTTATAAACAATAGCCACGCTCATTTTCATTTATAAAGAAAATCTTTTTATCCCGTCTTTAATTGTTGTCATGCTGATTAAGGTTTTGTGTAATTCTTTATGTTAAACGGGGCTGATACTTTTTCCAGAAAACTTTTCTTTGTCCTCAAACATTTCTTTGTTTTCAAATGAGTCGAGGTACAATCGACTTTTTTAATCAAATTTCTTTGATAAAAATGATTCCGCTTCTAGAAAAGTAAAAAAGTAAAGTATTTAAGAAAATGGCAGCAGTTGTTTCTTTTAATTAAATAATCCCAGAGAACCATCGTCAAACGGCAATTTTGTCTTTTCAGCCAAACTTTTATGCATTCTGTTCGGATTTAGTACCTTCTGCAATAGCTCCCAACCGGCGCGACCAACGCGTTACTGAAGATGTTGCCTTTTTACTTTTCCAGAAAAGACCATCATATTTTCAACGGGAAAGGTAAAACAAAACATTAAGAATATTCCGTCCCCAAGTTTGGTAAAAACGTCAACCCTGAATCACCCAACACAGAAATGATTTATTAAATGAAACACGAAAATGACACGACTAGGACCTGCGTGGGGAGAAACTTCTTTGTCAGAATTCCCAAGCATTAAATTTACAAACCTGCACGTATCTACATGCGGCAAAATAATTTCTTACACCAGCAATTTATTAACAAACGGACTGCAATCTTTAGAGCACAGGCGTCAGGTAGGTATGCTGTCCTTGTTCTATCGGTATTACAATGGAAGATGCTCAGAAACTAGCGTCAATTATCCCTTTGGCACCGGTGCGTAGTCGGGATACACGCCAAACGCGCGCCCAACATTTGTACAAGGTTGACATTTGTCACATGAGAACGGGTCGCTTCTACGATTCGTTCTTAAGTTCAACAGCTCGGCTGTGGAACGAGCTGCCGGCCTCTGTGTTTCCTCCCTCCTACAACATGGGACTCTTCAAGACCCATGTTCACTCCTTCCTCTCCACAAAAAGACCCTCCAAACAGCATCCCCAAAGATGACATAGGCCCTGAGGGAAATTATTTTCTTCAGGGCCTCCTGTGTGGAGTTAATATAAAAAAAATATATAAAAAAATTACCATAATATTTGGGAGGCGAGTTTGGTTACCACCAGCCCGGCAACCATTCATTTGATAACCAACACCTCTGCTATAGGTCATCACAAGTGGTTCGCTACGTTTGGTAGTTTAGCAGGGGTGCCCGGGTCCATCGGGTTCGGTGTGTTAAGGATGCGCCTGCCTACCAGCTTCGTGGCTTGCCAGATCGGGAGAGGCTGGTTTGGGGAGACCCTTTGACCTCTCCAACTGGTCTCTTGACCCATCGCCTTGTGCCGCAGTGGGAGAGATATATTCATATGTCCGTCATCCAACCCTCATACCCTTTACCTCCATAGGACATAAAAAAAGACCCCACCACACAGCATCCCAAAAGATGACGTAGGTCCTGAGGTTAATTAATTTGAATGTACAAAAAAACGGTAATAAGGGCTTTCATTATGACTTTCGTAATTCTCTGTTATTGATTTTCTATTAATTTAGACTCTTGGTCGTGCCATATCTTTTTACCGTTTTTTTTGCCATTCTTCATTCACATTCACATTATATATTGTCATCACCCTCCTCACTTAATTCATCCGCTCTAAATGCCTCAACCATCTAAGTGTCCAATTCTTTATATTACGCATTACGCTGACAGCCTTACATTATATGAGAATCTCTACATTTTCACACTCAAATACATGGTTTTACCGCATACGAGTGTAGATACGCCTCAATTAACCGTCCATTTAACCAGGTAAGATTGCTTATTTTGCATTACCTAACAACATGACAAAGAATAACAAAAGTTTGAGAACCAAGGAAGTTAACAAAAAACCATGTCAACATTTCCATGTCAAGTTTTAATAACCGGGGACCTTACCCTAAACGCTTATCGGCAGCATTCCAATTATTTCGCTATATAAACAGATTGGAAACTTTTAACAACCGCCCTGGCAACTCTTCCATACCATTTCCATACTGGTAAGCTAAATTTAGCTTGTATTTCTATACCATACCATTTGAACTACTAAACTCAAGATACTATCCCGTGAAAAAAATCTTTTCCTGATTACACAGCATAGCAACTACGCCAACTACAGCATGTATTTTAGTACATATGTATAGGTATCTAATAATGATTCCAATTTGAATTCGAATCAGATTGTGAATTATTTTTAAGAACATTCTTAACATGCGACATGAATTGGATTATAAAAGGTTGAGTAATTAATATTGGGTTGTTTCAAACTCAAAGTCGCATTTTGATCAGTGGCGGCTCGTGGCTGATAGTATTATACTTATATTATATTATACTTATACTTACTTATTGTACTAGAGTGCTAATATTATAAAAAATTGCATTATTGATGTTGTTGTAGCTGAAAACGATTTTTTGAAAGAGTTTGTTTTCCCCATAGTGATCCTTAATTTATTTTCGTCTCGTAACTCGTGCATGGTTTCAACTTATTGCGGACTCTGTACAATAAGCCCAATCCTGAAAGGCTAACAAACTTGTGTATGGAATTTTGTATTTGGGTGTTTACATGAGAATGACAACGATCTTAAAGAAAATGCTTAATTCGTAACACAATATCGATTATAGTATCCGTAGTTATTGATTGTTTAGAGTTATCAACACGATTCAAAGAATCATGCAGTATATACAACTATGGTCTTTTCAATAAAGATTTAACTTTAAGTTATTTTTTTTCAATTTACTTAGCTGGCCGTGGCCGGATCAGCACGTACACAAGACAGGACCCGCCAGGAACGAACAGGAAAGTGTTTAATATGCAAATGTCTAAATAATTACAGACTGACTAATAGTTCCCGATTCCAGCTTCAATTGGGAAGGAAACACTTTTTACTTTTTCAATGACTGACTGGAGTTACGTGCGAGAGATTAACTGAAACTTTAAGTGAATTAAATCTAACATAGCTGTTCCGTTTCATCTCACTTCAAGTAAAATTTAAAAGTTTTCCAATCTTTCTTTTGGAACTGAAGTGCTCATTTCAACTAATATTATTTGTTATTCGTTATCTAACCATAAATTATTTATTTAGTAGTTAACATTTTAAAGCCAATCAATTATATAACTACGCACTATAAACCCTAGATAGCTAATATTGTTATTGAAGTTCAATAAGCAAATCGTTCGATTGTTTGAAGAAATTTTTATTAAATTTATTTTTCAATTATTTTTATTTATTTTTTATAGTTAAATAAAGGATAATTTAGTTTTAAATTAAACATCGTAATACCAAAAAAGTTTATTCATTCAGGTTTTTATTACTAAAGCACAGATCTAAAAGAGTACTTTTTTTTAACAAATTTAATCTTTTTACTAAAATTAACCTTTAAACGTTAAATACGGGGGCTTAGGATCTCAGGGGCCTAACCACAAACACTGGTGTTTTGAGCTAAGCTTGGTTTCGGTAACGCCATTATTATATTCATTAGTGACACAACGTTCTATCTCGTATATACAGTCGTCCAACAGATTCAGTTGGTTATATCAGTTGGGCATATGAGCTTTCCAATATTTATTTGCGTTTATCTCAAAACTACTTTTTTTAGATAGGCCCCTGTGATTCTAAACCTCCAAATACAAAAATATATTTGGGGAAATTTGCCTTTTTTTGTTGACATCGTGAAGTGAAAAGATATAATTAGAACAAAACCATAAAACAAACCATTCGACAAAGTGACGACTGGTCGGTAGGTGTTTAAAAAAGAATTTTCTGAATAAGCACTACATTCATGCGCACGATTCTAGCGCTACACTGCTACACTTGCAGTTGAAGCATTTGTAAGAGAAAATAAGATTTAAAGTTGATACTTGTTATTTTGACGAACGTTAGCTATCTTGACTAAAAAAAATATTCTCATGATGAAAAGGTATTCCTTGTTTGTTTTAACTAAGTAACTCGTTATCTAACCCTCATGCCTTTTCTCTGAAGCCGTGTTTTATATATATTTTTTTTAAATACTCATTACATTATTTGCAAGGAAGCTTTTGAATGGCTAACTAGCAGAGATGTGCAAAATGGGTACCCAAAACCATTTGAAATGCAAAATGGAAATGGGTCAAAACTTTTCCATTTGAAGATGCAAAATGCAAAATGGTTTTTAGAAAAGCATTTCAAATGCAAAATGCAAAATACCTATTTTCAAAATGCATTGAAAATGCAAAATGGTTTCTCAGATCAAACAATTAAAATAATTATAGAATTTTTAAACAATTTCGTCATTAATGGACATCAATGTAGAACAAACATATTACATGATGGTAAATCCAAAAACACCACGACTACAGATTATGAAACCACAAAAAATTTGCGCGGGACTAATGTTGCCAACGTAAAAACATAGAAACTGCCATCTAACATTATTAGTAAATTATCTTTCATAGCGAGGTTAAGGACCGACTAATATTTGGGGATTATGAAAAAAAGATGAGTGGAGATAGTAAGAAGAATGTTGCAAAAAAGCATTTAAAATGGAAAATGCATTGAGAAAAGCATTTAAAATGCAAAATGCAAAATGGTTTTTAGAAAAGCATTTAAAATGCAAAATGGAAAATACCCATTTTGCATTGTGCATTTCCATTTGAAATGGATTTATTTGAAATAAAGCACATCCCTGCTAACTAGGAAGGTTTCCCTTTTTAGGACAGTCAAATTAACAGGTTTAAAATTATCTTAGAGGAATACAGGATTTAAGAATAGAGAAAATAAGTATGTAAAAGCTAAGATACAAGTAGGCGTTCGTGATAAATAATTATCAGATTACATTTTTGAATAATCTTTCGGAATCAGTTCTGCCTAGAACAAATAACCATTTTGTTATTTTGGACCAAAGTATGACAATTCACACAGTTTCAGCTGTGAAGATATTTTGTTATATATTTTAGGACCGAGATATGAGAATAGTTTTTGATAAGCCGCTCTGTTGCTTGTTGGAACGGAAAGGTCATTTCTTCCCTTACTTCTGGTTTGATGTTTGTGTTCGGCTGTTTTCATTTTGTTTTTATTTTTATGAAAATGGATTACTTTTTTTATATAACACTGTCGGACATCTAGTACATTAAATTCCTGGAAGAGAATATCTGAAAGTTTTCTTCATAATAACACGTAAAATAGATTTCTGTGCCTTCAATAATGGGTTTAATGTTTTTCTTCCTGTACCTCCCCACCCAATGCAACCGTATCTTATGATTGAGTTACACAGCCCGAAGTATATGTTTTTCATACATGCACGTCAACTCGGGCGTGACAAACCATCATTGTTTCATTTACGTTTATAAAACGTTTCATCGATGATTGATTGATCATTTCATTGGTAAATAGGAAAAAAAACAATTTTAACAGTATTATTTAACAAAAGATTCCTTGTTTTTACCTGGTAAAACCACGGGAATCACCACAGAATGGGTGACCTTGAGAAGCAGATTAAAGAGATGATTTTTTTAAGTGTCATTAATTCCAATACAATTGACAAAACCTCTTTTGAGAAATGCAATGATAGCATTTTTAAAAACAATTTGATCATGTAATTATTTGCACATAAATGAGTTGACATTGCTATGCATTATCTTAATTCTTGAGTAATCCATCTAAATCATTGCCAAAATACTACATAGCAGAACAGATTTTCTAGCACAGTAGGTAAAGCATGATAAAAGGAAATATGCTATTGAATTTTTTTTAAATCCGTGAATATTAATTACGTGCGCTTTTAAAAGCCTTTAAACTATTTTGTGTACTTATTTTCCCATATGATAAGATTGTTAAAATAATAAATCTTTAGGTACTGACAACAGCTAAAAAATGTGTCGTTCAATATATTAAAATATATATCTGCATTAATACTAACAAAACTTAAAACAAAGCGTAATGGCTTCGGAGTTTAAATCAGTTGATAATATTCAGAAGTTGCCGCAATTTGTTTCTAACTAAATGACAATTAAAATGATAAGAATATTCGATTATTTGTCCGTTTCTCATTTTCCCTTTATTCTCTTTTGTGATAAAACTCTCTTCACTTATTCCCATTCCGCTGGAAGCTTTGCGAGTCTCAGGAAGCAGATAAGAAACAGGGAGAGTTGGGAACGACTCAGCTGAGGAGGTTTGATGAGACAATTATTTTGTATGCAGATTGTAAAACTTAATTTAATAGAGTGGAGCTACCAAGCTTCTAAGTTAAGTTACGTTATTTTGTAAGGAGCGCTAGTATTTTGTTCTATTACTTACATTTTACAACAATGTATCTATCTATTCAATATTACAGTGATTTTACACATTTAAAGATAGATATTGATAACTTATATAATTTACAGTTCGGGTGTAAGTGTTGTGATGTTTTGAATATCCACAAAAATAAACGATAAATAATAAACTAACGTGCTCAAAAATTTTTTTTGTTTAGACAACGACGGAAGATTTATTGACAGACAGGCCTGGAGTAAACAGATTCCCACGGGAAAGGAGAGACCGGAGGGACAGTCGAGTTTTGAACTTGGGTGCATTGACAGCCCCGAGGAATGGATACAAATCAGAAGTGTTGTTTGAAATTACAGTTAATTATTGAATTCAAATGGTATTAGAGAATATTGCGGAATATTGAATTAAAGTGAAAGATTATTGATCCGGTGTTTGTGTGAAGTGAAAGTGGTTCGACTCAGTGGGAAAACAATTAATAATAATGACAATAATAATAATTGGATAATTTGTAGAGCGCCGTTTTGTAAAAACCCACCTCAGGGGCGCCAGGTGTTGTGCAATCGCGATTGTGTTATAAAGTTGTGTTGATTTAAACGTGATTTCGTATACAGTTCGAACTAGATTGCTTGTCTTAAAAACATGAAAATAATAAAATAATGATTGCGTTTTTAAAACAGAGTGAATGTACTTAAAGGCAGGAAGTGTTTAATCGGGCTAAGTTATTGATTTGGCGAGATGGCATTCTATCCACGGAGACCGAAAACCAGAGAATCAAATAGATTATTAACTGTGGGTTCGAATCCTAACAGATTAGGGAGGTACAATTTTATTTACAGGAATATTTAATTACCCTTTTATAAGCGTAGGGAGGAGGTCGAAAATTAAAGTGATTTAGCTATATAGTGTAACCAGGTAAGCTTCACGCTGAGAATGAGAGGTGCCTAACTGGGTGAGTTTTTTATATTATTTATTAAATTCCAGAGGACCCCTCTTAAAAGACGGATACAACCGAGGTACAGGAACTAAGTTTACGACACCTGCCACCCAAATAATGTTATCATTAAAAGGAATACCCTAGACGGATTGTCAATCAGCTGTGAGTGAGAGACAGGCCAATGACCTTTTCATATATAGGCCGAGAGGCGCGGTGTACAGTCAGTCAAAGGGGAAGTTTTGCTAGCGTATGCCGTCCCAAATTGAAAGCGATCGGATGCAACCAGACGGAACAAAATGAAAACTTTTCTTCTGTTATTTGACTTTCTAATTTAATACTTTTCATCTATTGTTTGACTTTCTAAGTTACGAATTGGGATGCACAAAAACAAATCTAAAGTCAAAAGAGGGAGATGGTAATCTCCGAAATAAAACTACCAACCGAACAACTTTTCTCAACAGGTACCTTTCGAGAGGTAGGCAGCCTCTTTAAATTAAATGCAAAAATCAAACCAATTATCCGGTTATACCTACCTGAGAGGATAGGTATTCAGTAGGAGTTACCCATACCTAGTACACGAGGATGCTAGTAACCTCATAAAATAATTACTAGAACCGAATATTAAAATACAGACAGTCCTCATCCTAAATTTGGCATTTCGAGTAGACCTTACATATATCTCACATGATAATTGGCTGAATGGGTAGGCACACAACCTATCGTTAAAAAGCGGGCTAAATGTCGACAAGATCGTCGTGTGTTATCTATGTGTTGACCTAGAAAGGGATGTAAGTCCCCGACGGCGTGGGAGTTACAATGTTTTCTAGAGGTGGCTCGTAACTTAGGACCTTACGTGTCACATTTTCGCGACTAGATTCGTGACAAGGGATGTCATGGCTTTCCCCTTCTACACTCAGTAAAGTAGGTTATCCTGGAGGTGTTTGAGATTGGGGCAATTCTGAAATTGGTGATGAGACCTGGTTTTCTTTATTCTGGCGTGGAGGTTGCCGATTTGGAACAAGGGGAGACCCGGCCGGTTGTGATATCCAGACACGCAGATATCGAACGCCTTGCTCAAATTATCATCCATCAGTTTTGTTTGGTAAGAGGAGGAGTCAATCTAAGCTTGAAAAAAATTCATTTCCTTTCCTCTCCTTCCCCTCCCAAAATATATACATGGATGGCGCCGACAACTAACACCATAAACTTATCGTATGTATATCACATATATAAAATCTAACACTTTATTATATTCACATTACCCTACGATAGGTAGAATCGAGTAGCTAGTGGGGGGGGAGCAGGCGACTTAGAAGATAAGGTTTATAAAATGGTTTTAAAACACAGCGGTAATGGATTCAACTCACTCTATCTCAAAAGAACCAAGGGATACCACACATACATAAATAACTAGGTTTCTAAACCGAGAAACAAAAACCCAACACAACGTTCGGTGAAGCCTTTTTATACTGAACCGTCACGTGAAATGAGTACGTTCAAGGTCGTACGTCACGTAGACAAACTAGGATGTACACACTTGAAGGGGTGTGTAATAAAGAAAAGACGGCAGGGAGGACCTTCCTACCCCGGATATATATATAACCAAAGCCTTATGGAAAAGTTACCTACGGGACTTAAGGAAAATTTATCGTAGAAAGAAGAGAAGGAAAAGTTTGAAGTAGAAAGGGCAGATCATTACAGTGTCCATCCACCATGTTTTTGATAATCTAGTCTCCTTCAACGGAAGCAATCTTCCGAACAGGCCTTCCATTGATATGCTTGGTGTAACTATAAGTGACCAGCTCAGGTACGGGGGCTCCATCGAAGCCAGAGTAAAGTTGGCCTCTCAGAAGCTGGGCGTACTGTACAGGGCCCGCAGATACTTTAATAGTACACAACTGCTGACCCTGTACAAATCGCAAGTGCGCCCTATTGTCGAATTTGGCAGCCATCTCTGGTCCGGAGCCCCTAAATACCTGTAAAAAACCCTTGACTCTGTGCAAAAACGGGCGGTCCGTTTGATAGATTCCCCAATCTTAACAGACAGACTGCAATCTTTAGAGTACAGGCGTCAGGTAGGTATGCTGTCCTTGTTCTATCAGTATTACAATGGAAGATGCTCTGAGGAACTAGTGTCATTGATCCCTTCGGCACCGGTGCGTAGTCGGGATACACGCCAAACGCGCGCCCAACATTTGTACACGGTTGACATTTGTCACTTGAGAACGGGTCGCTTCTACGATTTGTTCTTAAGTTCAACAGCTCGGCTGTGGAACTAACTGCCGGCCTCTGTTTTTCCTCCCTCCTACAACATGGGACTCTTCAAGACCCATGTTCACTCCTTCCTCTCCACAAAAAGACCCTTCACACAGCATACCCAAAGATGACATAGGCCCTGAGGGAAATTATTTTCTTCAGGGCCTCCTGTGTGGGTTAATATAAAAAAAAATTCTTTAATGATTTCATTTGTTGACGTAATGTAGTAAATTGGAAGTAGAAATTAACACAGTTTCCGATATCAGATCGAGCTGAAACTCGACAGATAGACTCGCCGTCGACGAAAATGAATTCTATTAACTTTTGGTCATTCATCATACACACTCGGACTTTACGCATTTCCCTGAAATTGAATGACATTACAGCAATAGCAGACAGAGATAAAGTGTAATCTAGAAGGTTTTGGATAAAGTTGGTCCTACCTAATCGGGATTTGACTATGTTGTTAGCGCTAGTAACTCCAGTCCCTGGGGAGGAAGGTTCAATCTAGTCAAAAAAAATATCTGTTGGTAAAAATACTAACTAACTAACTAACTAACTAACCATCACGCCGTTTCCCCGCAGGGGTAGGCAGAGAGGACGGACCGCCAAACAACTCGGTCTTGGCACACACTCCTTGCCTCATTCACATTCATACATCGTCTCATACATACTCTTCTATTATTCTGACTCTTGACATGGCCCGACTCGAGTATCTGATTCACTTGATCGTGCCATGTCTTCCTCGGGCGTCCCCGACTTCTGCTACCATTCACATTTGCATCATATATCCTCCTTACACTCCTATCTTCGCTCATTCGCTCTACATGCCCAAACCATCTAAGCGTCCCTTTCTTAATCTTACTCATTACGCTTACATCAGCCTTGCACTCTTTGCGGATCTCCACATTCCTCACACGATCAAACATGGTTTTACCACACATACGCCTCAGGGATCTCATTTCAACAGCATTTAATCTACTTTCATCCTTTCTTTGCCAGTTCCATGCCTCACTTCCATACATCAAGGTAGGTACCAGCACTCCGTTGTGGACTGCTAACTTCGCTTCTTTGGACAATTTTTTGTTAGCGCCTACGGCGTTTAGTCCTCCATTAACGGAATTACCTGCATTTACCCTTCTTTCGATATCTCTGTCAGCCTTCCCATCTCTCGTAAACATACTTCCTAAATACACAAACTCATCCACCTGCTCCAAATATTCCCCATTCACAATTATATTGCACACTGTTTTCGTACTCTCTCTTTCAAACACCATTACTTTAGACTTACTTACATTCATCATTAACTCATTCTTCATGCATACTTCGTTCATCCTAGACACGAGAGACTGTAGATCATCTATACTATTAGCAATCAGCACCGCATCATCAGCATACAACAGGCAACATACTTTAAAATTATTCAAATTCGCGCCCAATCCCACCTCTTTCAATTCTTGCATACAATTATCCATGTATAGATTGAATAACCACGGTGACATTACGCAGCCTTGTTTAACACCTTTTGTGATATCAAACCACCCCGTAAAACCACCGTTTACCCTAACACATGCAACGCTTCCCTCATACAGAGACGCAATTGCCTGAATCAGATTCGTATTCACTCCATACTTGGACAACACCTTCCATAGCTTTTTCCTGTCGACTCGGTCGTATGCTTTTTGTAAATCTACAAAGGCACAGAAAAGTTTCTGGTTTTTTGCCAGAAACTTCTCAGTGAGCATACGCAATGAGAAGATCTGGTCCATGCACCCCCTTCCACTCATGAAAGCACCTTGCACATCCCATATTTTATCCTTTGTTTCCTTTCTTACTCTTTCAATCAAAATTCTACCATACAGCTTGCCAACTGAACTAAGCAGGCTAATAGCCCTATGATTCCCACATTCCATACGTGACCCTTTACCTTTGTATAATGGCATGATCACAGCCCTTCTCCAATCTAAAGGCGTGTAACCTTCCTTTAAACATTGGTTAAAAAGATTGCACAACCATGTGAGAATTACACGGCTACCTCCTTTAAAATATTCAGCAGCAATATTGTCAAACCCAACAGCCTTACCATTCTTCATACATTTAATCGAGCTTTCTATCTCATCCATGCTAATTTCGGTAACATTCACTCCATCGTCATTCATATCTGATTCGCCACTGGAATCACTGTCATTCACTTCGCTTTCGAAGACTTCCTCGAAATAATTCATCCATCTCTCTTTTATTTTTTCCTCATTCGTCAACATTTTTCCATCTTTTGATTTTATCACTTTCATGCTTCCGTTTTCTGGGCCACTCCGGGACCTTTTGACTTTTTTCCAAAACAACTTAATGTTTTCTTGGAAATGGTTTGTCATTTTCATTCCTTCTTCCTCTTCCAGGCGTTTCTTTCGTTCTTTCACTCCAACTCTTACTTTTTTCTTACATTCCTTATATACTTCTTTCGCTCGATACTTCTCTTCGCTGGAAGCACTGCCAGCCGCAATCAGACACAACCATGCTTTCTTCTTTTCTGAGACCAGTGCTTTAATCTCATCATCCCACCATGCATCACCTTTCTTCCTACCTTGCGTACTTATTCCACAAACCTCCCTAGCAGATTCACAAAGACACACTTTTATGTGGTTCCATGTTTCGTCTATGCTTAGACCATCCATTTCCTTCGCATTCAATCTTATCTCTGCACAATTCACATACTTACTTCTCACATTATCGTTTTGCAGTTTTTCTATTTTGACTCTTGTCGGAGCTGGTACCGTTTTCACTTTAGAGCGCCAACCGCGAAAGAGGTTTACTCTCGACACTACAAGAAAGTGGTCAGTTTCGACCTCAGCCCCTCTGAAAACTCTTGTGTCCTCGGTAACAGCTCTCAACCTAGAGTCAATTACTACAAAATCAATAATTGACCTCTCATTTCCTCTTTCCCACGTATATTGGTGGATACCTTTATGATCGAAGAAAGTATTCGACACAAACAGGTTCCACTCTAAACATACTTCAAGCATTCTGTTCCCGTTGTCATTCGTTCTTTTATCCCCAAACATACCTAAGACCGAATCAAATCCGTCACGTCTAATTCCCACCCACCCATTCAAATCGCCTGCCATTATAATCCTTTCGTTCATATTTTTTAGTCTCATTACAACATTCACACCAGTCCAAAAATCATCTTTCACTTCATCGCTTTCAGAATTAACAGGGGCGTAGCAAATAACAAGAAACACCCTTGTCAAACCGATTTTAAATCTGATCCACATTATTCTCGGACTTACACATTCATACTGCAACATACATTCAATCATTCTGGGAGACAGTAGCGCTGCAACACCTTGACAAGCCCTCTCCGTATCTGGTCTCCCAGACCAAATGACGAGCCTATCATTATGCTGCATTGTACCGCTACCTTTTTTCATACTCTCTGTTATACAAAGTACGTCCAAACATTTGCTCACCATAGTATCACACAGTTCGTTCATCTTTCTTTCCATTCCTCCTCTAATGTTCCATGTACCAATTCGACATTGATCACGTTCCGTCCTCCTCTTTGCGCCACCGAAGGGTTGGCGATGTGATGGATAGCGAACCTCATCGACATCTTTGTCGGCCATTCCCTTCCAAGTACTACTTAACTACTTAAAAATACATGTACAATAATAAAAAAAGTATATTTTTTTATTAAAATATAATACCATACATAAACCGCTACTGTCCGGGGCTGGTGGGACCATGACTTCCCCAATTTGCGGTAGGTATTTTGTAAGGCTGAAGAGATGGGAAAGAAAAAGGTTGAAAAGTACAGGGTTTTCCAATAAGAGATGTTATTTTGATATTCAATCGTAAAAGATCAATGGCTTGTTAAAAGTAAACGTTGTCCAGATCAATACTATCTAATTCCGGCCATAAAAAATCATTAATCATCTCTCGATAGCGCAATCCATTCACCGTAACTGTTGCTCCAGCCTCATTTTTGAAAAAGTATGTTCCAATGACTCCGCCGGACCATAAACCGCACCAAACAGTCACACGTTGAAGATAAAGAGGCTTTTCAACAATAACTCTGGAGTTTTCCGAGCCCCAGATGCGACAATTTTGCTTGTTGACGAAGCCACCGAGGTGGAAATGGGCCTCATCACTCAAGATGATTTGCATTTGATTCACTCAAGTGAATTTTAATAATTTTAATGCGTTGTCGAAGCGTGTATCGTTCCATTTTTATTAATGCTGTAGTTTTTACTTGTCAAATGTCAAAAAATGACAGCTTCAAAAGTAATATCAACCGAAATAACGGGCTATTCAAAATAACACCTCTTATTGGAAAACCCTGTACTTAATTATTCAGAACTCGTCACTAAAAACGAGTAACGCAATTTTAAACATCGCTTCGTTTTTTCTGCAAGTGATAAATGATAATGCAATACAGAACATGAATAGTTCAACAAATTTCTTAGTCAATTTTCAAGTTACGGGAATATTTCAGTTTTGTTAATATTCCATTTTGAGCTAGTTTTTTCACCGAACTTGAATATATTTTTTATTATTTATTTAGAATCAACGACACAATTGGCATTTGAATTCATGAAAGTTATTTACATTCAAAGTACAATTTGGAAAGACAGGAAAAATTATAAGATTATTTAAATTAATAAGAAAAAAATAATACACATTAGTAAAACTTATAAAAAAAATAAGGAAAGAACAAAAATCAAAAGAATGATATGCAGTGATCTCTTTAAAATCTGCACTGCTAAAATGTTTAATAAATACAGATTTAAATTTCGACAAAGGCATATAAAAAAACATCAACTAACTTTGCATAAGATTTAACAGTGGGGAATCTATTTATAACAGAATATTACCCAACTTCAATATTTTATGAATTGTGTTAGTACATATTCTTTGGAGGCATCTCCCTGAGAAGTGTATGATTCCAAATGGACAAATATTTTGTAAGCAATTTAAAAAACGCCATGAAAAGATTAAAAGAATGATTAGACACCGAAATTACCTCCAAATACACGTTTTACACAAAATAGGTTCGTAAATAATCCGTTCTCAAAAGACTAATCTGCTATTTTAGAGGCAATTGGTTGGTCAGTCCTTAAGCGGATTACAGCCATACATCGACTAGATTAGTTTTGTTTAATACTTTAAAGCTGCAACTAATTCCTTCACGGAAAATTAACGATCGCCCATCCGAGATACAATCGCTATTGGAAGTGTCGATCAGTGGCATTCCTCGGGACTCTTGACGTGCTCGAACCTGAACTAATCGGAATTTCACATCACTACTTGACGCGTTTGGCTGCAAATGTTAGTAGTTACATACTGACTAAGATGCATGATAATTTACCACGCGTGGACAGTCGAGTCAATCAATGGACTTATCTTACTAAAGTTGTGAATGGGATTTACGGATGTCTGATTACATGTAAATACTTGTAAATTAGTCAAAGTATTTATGTAAATAATGAGTTTTGCAATTAAACATATATTTTTATACTATATTAAACGACAGTTTAATTATTTCATACACATTACAGGATTTCTTATTTTAACATTTGGAAAGATAAAAAAAGTTAAGGTTATTAAAATAAAATAAAAACATCGTTTTAAAATTTTCATTAAATAGCATCTTTCCTATTATCGTAATGTGCTATGTTCGAATAGCAATAAGAAGTAGCTAGAATAGCATACTCTAGCTTACTTCTTATATTTCCATCGAACATTCATTCATAATTTACATAAGTGTTGTGAGTTGTTACATATGTAAATAATTTAACATGGTTATTCAGTGTATGGGTTCCTTTAGTATTTCAGTTGACAAATACACTATTTTATTTCTGTCAACGTTTTAGCTAACCAAGCATGGATTTTATTTATTGATAAATATTTTTCGCTTGTGTTTGCCAAACCCAATTCATGGCTAAAGTTAACCATTCAGAGATTAAATAGTGTTTTTTCTCAATTGATTTTACTAAAGGAGCGATAAAACTGAATACCCATATTACCCATGTCACATTATTTACATATCAACCGTGTTTTGATAAATCCCTTCAAATCACATTATTGGGGAATGTTATTTTTCATTGGTTTTATATAGAATAATTCTTCAAAGTACAACATGGCAAAAAGTAATTTTTGCATATTTTTATATTTTTATTACCAAAAATCAAAAATATGCGTAACTTTTTAAAGGATATTTGAAAAAAACTCTAAATGAAATTGCTCAACCCTCATATATCTAATATTTAAAAAAAGAATTACAATATTTTACGTCAAAATTTTGGAAAACAAATCACCACTTTCACGCAAAATTCAAGATTTTTATTGGTTTTTTGAATCCGTAAATATACGTTTTTATTGTCTCATGTAAAATTAACATTTCGTGGTTTGAAGGGTTTTACCAAACCATTCACAGTCAATATGTTATAATAGCTAATATCCGGAACTGGAAATGTCAAATGTTGACGAAATTTATCTATTAAAGTATGTTGTGATATTGTTAGGTCGATATTTATATGTGAGTATTTCTCAAAAAAAGTGTACATTTTGGGAAAATAAAGTGTGCCTAGAAACAGTTCAAAAATTACACATGTTTTTAATTAATCATACAAAAAAAATATGCACCATTTTGTAGAGTAAATATTAGGCTTTAAAATATCGAAGAATTAACATTACAATCGTATTAATTCGCAAATATTTTAATATTTTAAAAAATATCGATTTTTACCTTCCATACAAAATAAAATTGCCACCCTACCCACCGCATTTGTTTATACTTCATAAAATGCGATAATAACGTTATAATATGTGATTTTTTGTAAGTTTTAGGGTCTTAATTAAATGTAGTTTCTGTACAAAGTAATTTTCTATGAGGTTTCATAATAAATTAATAATTTATGCACAAAAAACAAAGTGAGACATATTGATTTACTTTTTAGTAACTACTATTTAGTTACGTTTTATTTGTACTTCCACCGTAATTTTTGAACCCATTCGTAAAATTTAACATGGGAAACAATAGCCTCTTTCTGATTGGTTGTTGGTCTGACTTCTCTGCCATAACATTAATTGTTAAAATCAGTAACAACGTGTTTCTTTAGTGGGACCACTATTTCGTAACAGGAAATATTATAGCCTTTTTTCACAAAACGGTAAGTCTTTTTCTACTCATCTTTTTGTAATATGTGCGGTACGAACATTGCTAAGCTTACATATTAACACTTTTAAATTTTATCAAACCATTGACTTTTTATAACATAAATTCTTATTACAATTTCGTAACGTTTGTTATGAATTTCGTAACGTAGCGAAAAAGTTCAATGTAAAGCTGAGTGTACACAGTTACAACGCGATTAAGAAAAGTAAGTATATTGTAAGTGTGTCTAGCATTTTTATGAAAGTCTTATGTAAGTTTGGTAATAATGTAATATATTATGCACAATGCACAAATATACATATGTATTTAGATATAATAGGAAAAAAATTAAATTTATTATACCATAGCGCCGATCTGTTGGTGGCGCTGGAAAGTAGGTAGGTTGTAATACATAGGATTCGCTGGAAATTCCTAATGGTCAATGGCAGAGCAGGTGTCGTCGGACTTGTATGTTTTACTATCGCGATTATATGGCATTATACATAATGACAAGTACTTGAAGATCAAACTGAGCCGTCCAATACTGGTTTTATTTTAAATAAGCTTGAGGCATTCATACACACTATCCGTTCTACAGGCGCTCTATACAATATTTGTAAGTGCCTTAAGTTTTTTTATAAAAGCTTATTTAAGCATAGATTTATTTTTATTTACTCTGATAAAACCATAACTACAGCATAACTTTTTTTTAGGAATGCCCCCAAAAACCAATGCCGAAAGGCAAAAAGCTTACAGAGAAAGACTAAAAAAGGAAAAGCCAAATAAATATGAGGAAATCCGAAGTAAGCATTTAACAAAAGTTCAAGAAAATATCAAAAAGAAAAAATAAATTCTTACAGAAGAAGAAAAAGACGAGCTACGAGCAAAGTGGAGACAAGCCAATGATAAAAGAGCTGAAAGAAAGAAAAAGGCTAATCCTACGACACAAGACAATTTGAAGGTAGAAAAAATAGTAAAAAATCCTACAGGAAAGACTACAAAAGCTGAAAATACTCGATTAAAAAGTCGAAATAAGAATTTAAGAAAGTGCTGTATTCGGATGAAAAGGCAAGTGAACATTCTGAAAATATTATTGCATAAACAAACTAAGACTAATAATGATGCTATTCCCATTGAAACTACTGAAACTCCACGGTGTGACGATACACCATTAACGAAATCAAATAGTTTTTTAGAAGAAACTTTACCAAATGTGTCCACGCCAGAAAAAGATAAGGTGAAAGGAAAGCTAATTTTGCTAAATACAATTACACATTTATAAAACGCTAATGGATAGTGATTCAAACTAAATAATTGTATGTTATTAAATTTTTAATAGTTTAAACAGTGCCTGTTCTTTAATTTCTTAAGATTTGTTGAATATTGTGTTAGGTACTTAAATTTGGGAGCTGATTATTTGATTAAAAAACATTTATTTATACTCCCTTGTTTTTTTTAAACCCCTTACAACGGGTATAACAAAATACAAGTACTTGGGTTGTGAGTTTATGTATGTTTGTAGTATGTAAAATAAATAAAAAAAAGTAAAGGATAATTACTTACATTTAAAAAAGACGAAACTAATTAAATTTAATAAATAATAAAAAAGTAAAATAAAATTTGCCATTGTGTAAACAAGCCTTATGTTTACTATTTAGTTACGTCTTATGACTATTTCGTAACACTATTTCGTAACTACATTTTCGTTACGTACATTTATTTTGAGAAATACTCATATACGATATAAATTCTAGCGTTCGTATAAAAATATTGTAAGCGTATTTCTCAGATTAAGCTTCAAGTATTTTATTTATTCTTATTTCTGTTAGAAACAAAAGCAAAATAGAAAGACCACACACGATACAGAACATAAATTAATAATACTGAACTCCAAAAGAACACTTTTCTTGTTGTTGTTCTGCACGCACGGAATATTTTAATTTGTCGCACCATTGCGTAATTTAATTAAAGCTTGTCTCAAGCAAAACTTTTGCGAGATGCCATCTTTGTAGCAGTCGTAATACTCGCTTGAATGTGTGTAATATTTATCACCGAGTTAATGAAGAGACAAAATTACTCCACGGAGAATAAATCGACAAAGTAGTTAGAAAAACTAATACTAGCTTTTAATTTTGTATTTTTTTTCTCAATTATAAATATTATGACTGTTTCCCTTTTTAGAACCGTAAATCTTTTCTACATTTTGTTTATAGTTTACCAGTTTTGGTTTTCCAATTGGTTTCGAAACATGTCGATTCTTAACTAAAATAGCAGTCATCATAACAACAACTTACCTTCTGTGAAACAATTCGAATTCAAACGCAAACGAAACAACATTTTACATTTTAGTCTCATTAATCACCATCAATTTAATTTCGTAAAAACGTTCATGCATATTTTTCCGGCCATTGGAGTGCGATGCACCCCTGCGTTATTACCTCAGCTGGACAATTAATACGCGTCAAATTTGCCACTTCCCACGTTGGTCCTGTAGGACAGGGGTGCATCAAAAGAAATTTACAGGGTTCAAATGGTTCAAGAGTGACGTACGTAAACAATTATAATATGGGGTGACCGAGAGCCGAAAATCAATTTGAAAAAATTCTTATTGTACTTCTATCATACAGATCTGTATTTTATCTTACGTGTGCATAGTGCTCAGTCTGTGGCGTTCTTTACATCTTCTCTTGGCCACCTGCATAGATAAGATTGTAAAACTATCCACCATTTCTCTTCCAGTTGAGTACCATTATTTTTACCATTACATCACATGCTTTTCCCTAAAATTGAATAATTATATAATAACTCTTAAACGCGTCAAAATGAAATTGGTCTATTCAGTATTTTTTTTCACTTGTGTTGCAAACATTTAAAATGACAATATATTTCTAGTTGGTTATTAAACATAGCTTTTCTGAAATCATCGTCATTTTATGTATTTCAGAATGCGAGAATTCAGTTTGTTCTAATCGAACTTTTACAGTATAATTTTTTCTACCTTCAAGAAAATAAATTTTACAACTCGAAAAGGTTTGATTCGTGAAAAGTAAATAGACGGCAGGACTTAATGATAGTACCATAAAACCCTGAACTCGAGTCACCTGAATTTGACGCAACAATTTGTGAACGAATGTCAGGTGGACCTCAATTTCATCTCGTCAAAGATCACGGGTCCAGACCCTAATCAAAGCGACATGCTGGTCCATTTACAGCTCGCCTTTGGGTTGATCTCTCTGGCTAAATTCATACCTTCTTGCTGTGTATGGAAGTATCGGCTACATGGCATTCATCTAGTATTTCAATGAAAGCTATTTTCATTTAATAAAAAAACTGTTTACTCCATAATCTATTATTCAAGTAATTTCAAGTAGTCACGGTTATTTTGGATGGTTAGTATTGTGAATGATTCTTGATTTATCTATATTTAACATTGTCTTTAGAACAAGCTAGTGTTTTTTAAATAAACTGTTCTAATGGTGACGAGGTCAGTCAGATGGCCAAATTTAAGTTATGTGTGAAAAGGGTCTCGCAGCCATTTTCCCAAAGTCATCTATACGAAAATTACAATCCTGAGTTTTGATCTATTTCGATCATTTAGAATCATTTGTCTTTTCCAATCTGCTAAAAGCAATGCAAAATGTCAACCACGTTTACCAAATGCAGTTTTAAATGTTTTTTTATTCGATATGAATGTAGGTGTATACGTAACAAAAGTTTGTAATCAACAGAACACAAAATATAATAAATATATGTAATTCAAATTCAGACAACCAGTGAAAATCTTGGCCAAATTCATACAGCAACCGTGGACCTCATCTTTGGGGGCCAAGCCGGGGTTGATCCGTCAAAAATTACACGGCTCTCATTTGACGGCCGCGGAATTGACAAGTACTAATTTAACGGTTACAAATTTGACGGTTATTGCTTGTAAAACATATTGGGAGTCATTAATACTACGTACGGCCGTTGTTCGCGAGAAAAAAAATAAGACAAGCAATGAAGAGTTATTGTTTTCTTTGCCTTCGACGGAGGAATATAGTCGGGGAATAGATTTGTGCATTGCAATGAATCATTTGAAAGGTATTCTTATGGTCTATTTAATTTTTGATTGGGATCATTAAATAAATTAATTGATTTTTGTTTTACTGTATATTTTTATTACTAATGCGATTTCATTTCGACTTGGTGTCGGTACAGGTGGCGTGTTTCTACGAGATGAATATTATAAATTGTACAGACTTATCAATAAATCGAATAAGGTATATTTTATCCAAAGAAAGCACTTGGATAAAAATTATCTTCTCTATATACCGTAGAGATTTGCGCATTTGACATGCGCACGTTAATATATTATCTATGGATAATATCAATTCAATTCCTACCGTTAGCTTAAAACTATAGGTGATTTCATTTACCGATCTAGAGACCCAACTGCCCAAGTACAACTGTGGTATTTCAATTTGTCGGATACTGTGAGGCTAGATGAAATAGGAAAGACTCTGGCTATTATTATTCACAACTTATCACAAACCATTGCTAAGTCTTATGAGAATTCAGACAGCTCTTCCATTCAAAATAGTTTTTTTTTTTTTTTACCTTTGTTCCACACCGGAGGCCCTGAGGAAAATAATTCCACTCAGGGCCTCATCTCATCTTTGGGGATGCTGTGTGGAGGGTCTTTTTATGAAAGGTAGGCTGGGAAGTTCTGAGAAGTCAAAAGGACTCTATTAACCAGTCTCTCTTGATCAGGCCTGCCACAGTTGATGGACAAGCACATCCTCATCCAAGACCCGTAAAGTGGAATGATGCTTAAAAGTACCTACCATATTTTAGCCACTAAAAACAATTTGACCCACGCCGTGTTTTGAGCCCGTTACGTTTTGGCAAAAATGAAATAGCTTACCGCTCTGCAAATAAAGTAATTATTACAAAAGGTAACCGACAAAAGTTTTGTTACCGGATATACATCAAACTTAATCACATATAATTATTTCAAGGTAACAGCAACTCGGTCGATATGCACTTACTTAATCGTTAACCTAACGAAAATAAATTCACAATCTCATAAGTTCCACGGAAATTGAAAGTAATTAGGCGATGAGCTTTTTCCTCCTCACATTAATTTGAGGCGTGATTACGATAACGGGTCGGCTATTTAACTAGCACTGCAGGTTTTAAAATTATTACTTAGAACATGTTTTTTGTACATTCACGAACTAAGGAATTACGTACAGTATTATCTCGGTAGCTGGTGAAATGAACCCTGAGTGGAAAATATCCCAGATATATTGATAAATAAAAGTCAAATCACTAGAGCAGAACATTCATTATTCTGCATAAAAGTTTACTGATGACTCTGAATTTTACTCACCCATTATTATTTTTGATAAAGTGTTAAGGTATAGTTTTTTTCTTTTTTGAAATTGCAAAAGGGTTCTAACATATTAAACAAGTATTAAAAAAAGCTTTAATAATTAGAAGATTTGAATTTTTAACCAATGTTTATAATATCGAAAAAGGATGTTTTACTTACTGCGCTAAATATTTAGGAAGGTACATTCCATAAAAAAAACTTTTTAATATTCTTAATCCGCCAACAACCAAAAATATGTAAAAACATTAAAAAAAAATTATGTGTCTTTAAATAAATCGTGATCACTATTCACAGTGAAGATATTGTAGTTAATAACTATTGATCAGCTACTTCTGGAAACAGTGTTATTTTTTTAGTGTATCCAATTTTAGCTAGAAAAAGTCAGCGCTTTGAAGAAATGAGTAGCGAAATAGCGGCTTTTAAAAGCTCAACATTCGTGGATTCTTCAAAATTATTATTATTTGCAGCTCGGAATTTCCGTTTGAAGTCGGTGCCAAGATGAAGATTTGTAATCAGCTCTGTGGAAGGTACCGAATATCTTGAATAACTTCACAATTTGAAGGTATCGAATTGATCATTTATTACAATTGAATATGATATCAAAGAATCGGTACATAAAAAGATCGAGAGAACAGATGATTTTTGCTTGGAGTAAAAAGGAGCTTTCTCGAATGTATCATTTTTCTTAAATGTTTACGGGCACTATTCTTAAATTATATAATTATTTTGAGATACTAACAATTGATTGTGCATTTAGACATGTCGTGCTTAACTCAACTGAGTATAATTTATAATTATTATTTTTTTTAGGTTACAGTATTCTGCCAGTATTTTTTAGCCAGCTTTCGACGTAGGTCTCTACCAAATGCCTCCAAATTTTGCTGCGAGAAGTTAAAGTGTGAAAGGGGGACATTATTTGGTCAAAATCGAATTCGAACTGTCCTCTAGTTTTACAATTTTATAATTATTAACCTGATAGTATTTATAAATTGAATTATATGTGGTTACCATAGTATCACGACATTCCTTTAATTCAATACTGTAAGATACTCCAGCCAATGAAAAGCTACATTTGTGTTGTTTCATCTCAAACCAGGAGTTGCAGAGTATTTTTCAGTATTTACTCCAAAAGAATGTTAAAAAATAAAAACTCACATCCGATATTTCACGTCACGTCACTTTTCGTTAGGTGGATGCCGGAAAATATAACGAATCAAATTTCCAACACTCCGCTTTTTGTGCAGTTTCCAGATTCTCTGTTATTACGCATCTTATTACCCGGTTTCGCATGCGTTACTAGACTATTATTTTGTAAAATATTATTTTTAATTACTAGGCCATAAAAAGCTTTTTGAAACATCACCCTGTTTTGCATGTTCCAAATCACCATAGCTTACGAAAGAAATTCTAGACAAAAGAGTTATGCAAAATTCAAGGGACCAGAGCTCACCATTTGAGAGGTTTTTTGCATTTAGTTATTATAAAAACAAAAGTTCTGCTTTTTATCATTAACTCCACACAGGAGACCCTGAGGAAAATAATTTCCTTCGAGGCTTATTTAATCTTAGAGGATTGTGTGTGGAGAGTATTTTTGTATTGACGAGACCCATGTTGTGGGAGGCCTCCAAACCATTCCACAGCCGAGCTATTGAACTCAAGAATGAATCGCAGAAACGACCCGTTACTACCGAAAATTTTCGGATATTTTCATGTAATTCGCTTGTTCATTATTATAATTCTCTTTTAGCATTTCCGTAAGTGTTTTTACTTTACCTGCCATCGATCAATCGCTTCTCCCCGTCTGGTCCACACGTCAGGTGATTCTGTGACTGGGACATCATCTTCTTCTTGAGGCTGTGCATCATAATGAATCCAGGTATAATAAATCACGCGGGTTATCGCGGGAAGGTATATAGGTAGGTTGATGTCGGTATTACGGACCCCGCTGGCCGGCGGAGGCCCGTGTAATCAGCGGACTTGTGTTCGATACTGCAGGGGCGGCGAGACGCTCAATAAAAATATTATATTACTAAAACTTGATTTTTTTCTGTTCTACATCGGTTTCCAATGAGCGTATATAACAGTGGTGAATTCTGTTTCTATCTTAGTAATCACACTCCTGTAATTTTAATAGTAATATATATGTATCGGGGGGTTTGTTTTATTTGCTACACTATACCTATTACAGCTGCACCTGCCTAACAATCTTGATCCGAACTATTAATTCATTATTTATCTGTATCTATTCTAACATTTTGATACTTAGGAGTTATAATAGATTCCAAACTCAACTTTAACAAACATGCTGAATATACCCAAAAGAAAATTGGAAAAAAGATATCTTTTTTGGGAATTATTCGCCAAAAACTGTCCGAAAAAACTGCAATAACCATTTATAACTCCATTATTGCTCCACATTTAAATTACTGCTCAACTATCCTTTTTCTGTGTAACGACCGAGAGCAAAATAAATTTCAAATTCTCAAAAATAGGGCAATGAGAACAATACTCAGACGAAATAAATATTCAAAAGTAAATAAAATGTTAAACGAGCTAAATTGGCTAACGGTGAAACAGATGTTGACCTTGAACACGATGATATTTTTACAGAAAAATAGTAAATAACCTGCTACAGAAATATTTTTCGAATAAAAATTGTATACAACAAGGACATTCACAGACATAAAACTTGGACGTGCAATGAAACCAGGCTACCAAAGAAGGACAAAGCGAATACCCAGAATAGTATATTTTATAAAGGGATGAAATACTATAACGCGCTGCCGGAAAACCTAAAGTCTGCCCAAATTGAAAAGTTTAAGATGTTGTGTAGGAGCCACATCAAGCAAGAAAAAAAATAGTATATTTAAATGTAACAATTAATTAGTAATTTGTAAACTTAAATGCACAAATTAATAAAATACAATCAATAAATAAATAAACATTAACACATGGTAAACTATTTTACATTTTTCTTTCTCCGTCTCTAGTTCATTCTGTCTCGCTTGTATTCAGAGTTACATTTATTTTTATATGACCTGAAGTCAAGCTTCATTAGCTTGTTTTCAAACAACCGGTGGGTTCTCACAAATTTCGTTATAACTCCTGATTTTTGCATTGGACAACCCTAAAATAATAATAGCATATTATAAAGAACAGATAATGCTGTACATCCCTATTTTAAATTGATCCCTATCTTAGAAACAGATAATACATGCGCATTTAATTGCAATGCGGAAATAAAAGCAATATTTTTTGGGAGTGACAAATTCCTAAGGCACACAAACTACGGAAACAACAAAATCCCGAGTGGTTAAGTTCTTTGTTAGTTACAATGTCATAGCCATGTGATGTGTTAATTTGTTAAAGATTTGTATTTAAATTAAGTTATATAAACTTTAAACTCCTGTGTCTCTGTATCATGCAGTACCTATATCATGTTAAGTACACATATATGTAAAAGCCCGACAGGGCGTTTATAATAAATAAATAATAAAATAAATATAACAATAAAAAAGATGTTTGTATTGTACAAGATAATGTATAATATTTTTCACGCCAGCAGTTTACCGGTGCTGTTCAAAAAGGTAAGTCGATTAATTTTATAAGAAGACTTAAATTATTAATACTAAAGTTTAAAATTAAAAATATTATTTACTCGTGTATTTTATAATAATACTGCAGACTAGTATCCTTATCGGGAAAAAAACTATTGATTTCCCCAAAATTTTTATTAGTTATATCACGTATTATTACATTGTTATTTGCCACCGCATGTTTCCATAATCGATGACTTTCAAAATTTTGTTTAGTTATCAGATCGCCACGCGCAATTAGATATTGCCGACTAAGATGTTTCCATCCGTTCTTACTCTATGCATTCAACATCCCTTTTAGACTATCCCTGTAAGCTGAGCTGAAAGAGAGAAAATACACGAAAGTTGTGAATATTTTCATATTTTTTTCCCTTAAAACCACGGTCTGCCACTGTCCCGCCCCCCGCGGCTCCGGTTAGTGCTGCAATGTGCCACCCATTACTACCACTGCCTCACTGTTGCCGTATTCAACCAGCTCCACTCGTCAGTCGTCATGTACAGAGTATTTACCTACCGGGTACTGGGTATTGGGTGTACCAAATTATCGCGCGGTGGGTATCGGTCCAAGTCCGGCTTACCTGTTATAATAATAATATTATAGGTACCTACACCCAGAAAGGATGAGTTACTACGTAGGTAATTACTTGGTGGTTCGGGGTGAATCGATCTTAGATGCTATGACGTGGACTGAGTTCGAATCAATCAAAATAAATCAATACAATAAAAAGTAATAGTAATTACAAAATTATTTAATGCGTCTTTTATATTATCTTATTGGCTCTCCGGATAGTGTCTTTATTTTACTATACTTATAGTTTTGTGAACAGGTATAGAACTCTCGTCAGGAAAATGTTCCTCATTTTCTCTTATTTAATAAATCAAAAAAAATTCTCTCTGAAATCATAAATATGTTACATCGTACTTAAATACATACGTACATAATTATAAAACTTATATTTTGAATAACATTTTTTTTTAATTTCAAATACAGAATTATGCGATTTCTCAAAAAAAACGTCAGTCAACTTTTTTTTTTGCACTTTCTTCAGGCAGCCGTCTATTTATGTAGGTACATTGAAAAAATGCTAATAAGAAAGTGCAACCTTTAAACGGAAATGAAACGCGAAAACAAATTTACGGACAGACGAAAATCAAAATGATCGAGTTAAAAACACAATAAATAGCAGAAAATATGATTGATTGCTTGCTTCTGAAGCTGAATAGATCGAATGTTGTGAGTTCTAGATTCATGTAATTTTTATACAGCTCTTCTGTCAGGATTTTCTAAGGCTGAGCAACTATTTTCAAAATGCTTTTTCCTTTTACATTTGTGCTTTTAACTAACCTTTCAGCAATACAAAGTATTTTTTTACAAAAACTATAATTACGTCTAACCACGACGTCATTGCTACCTCTGAAAGTTTTAAATTATAATCGAGTTTATCCAATAGAAATAACTTTCCATCCATACAAATCTCTTATCTCTAATAGAATCTATTAAACTTTACAAATGCTTTATAACTAGAAAATGTAATAATTTTCTAACTAAAACTTATTTATCGCTAATATTATTATTGTGAATCTGAACACAGGCGGGCTTAAGGCAGCTAATAAAAACACAACCAAATAATACCGAGTACAATTTAAGTAAGATATTATATTTCCGTTCAGTATGCGAATGAAAAAGTTATGAGAACAATAACATTCTATTAGTACAAATATAATTTGATACTCTGGCAGAGTTCCAAACAAGGAGCGGGTTATAACATTTTTATATTCCATGAAAGTTATCATCTACGAATGGGCGAATTCCGAAACTTACTTTTCGTGAAGAATATATTTTTCTGCTGCTAAAATGTTATCAAGCGCAGTGAATGATTCATTATACGATCATACGTATGAATATATTTTATTACACAAGGTGTTAAAGGATGTTTTGACCGGTCGGTGGCCGAGTTGACATCGCGCTTGGGTCCCACTAATGCGTAGTGTGTTCAATTCCTCGGCTGGCTATATCCTCCATCACAACACAAGAAACCTTTTTAGCTTACTGTGGTGGTAGTAGGAGATTTTCAAATGTTGTCAGGTTATTCTAACCCGGGAATGTTTGTTTTTATTTCAAAAAATTAAAAAAAAAACATTAAATGTAGTTAACATACTTTAACCAGTGATTCTTGACATTATTTGGAGTAAAAATTGTAAATGGAAATTGACATTTTCGACGTTTCTTATTTTTCATACATTTTGTACTCCAAATAATGTCAGGAATCGCTGGTTAAAGTAAGTCAAGTACAACCCTTAACACTCCGTGTAAAAATTAATTATTTTTTTTTATATAATTGTTAATTTTATTGAAAAATGATTAAAAAAGAAAATTAAAGAAGAAGAAAATAAAAGCTTCCATAAAAGAGTAACATCAAAAAAATCAAAAAAAAAATTGTGAAAACTAATTTTTATATATCACTATTGTTAGCAAATATTTTTATTCATTGTAAACTGTTTAATTATTAAATAAAAAAAAGTAAGATATTGATTTGAAATTTGGTTTGACCAGGCAATTTTCGAGCAAATTTTGCTATTCCATTTAAGTCCTAAAATACATTTCTCATGTTAATTCCTAATAATTGAAGATCCTTTTTATGTAACACAAAACCAGAAAGTTGAAAACTATGATACTCGGGTAGAAAAAGCAACCCGTTCTCATACGGCTAACGCAAACCGTGCAGGAATGCTTGGCATGTATTTGTCGCTTCTCCTAACTGTGCACCGGTGTCGAAGGTACATACATATCGCTTCTCCTTCGAAGCACCTTCCTTTGTAACACCGGTAATTTACCTGATTTCGTTGTTTATAGTGTGCAAAGAATTGTTGTGATAAATAAATCTAAAAAAAAAAAACCCTTTGGGTGAAAGATTAGATACAACGACGAAGGGACTCAAAGAAACTCCCGCCCAATGTCAATAGTATTCGTATTTTTGTATGGTGAATTTATAAATGATAAAATTCACGTTATTTAAAGTCAGGGGAATTCTTTGAAGAAGCTCTCAACTCTCAAATAACCTGGTTATATTGTTTGACTGATACAGTCCAAATCTGTCGACAAATAAAGCAAGTCAATATGACGATCCAACTTGACAGTCATAAATACATGTTCGTCGAAAAGGGTTCATAGACGACGTGAATTGAATTCGAAAATTGGAGTGTTTCGCAGAATAGAAAAGTTCTGTTTTACATATGTTGTGCCTATCATCATTGATCAATTGATCGTATATATTTCTGCAAGCAATATAGTTCTGACAAATAAAATGAGAAAAATTATTATTGGTCTTGTTCATGAATGATGGTTCAAATATATAAATTATCGATGGAAATCAAGTCTTCATCAGAAAGATTCCGTTTTTAATATTTATTTTTATTCTAGATGTAATGTCGCAGAAAAAAGTGAAAGTACAGCACAAAAAATGCAGATATTAAAAATGGGATTGCAGGCCGTTTTCTGATAAACCTTTAGTAAATTCCCAATATATAGTAACACGTGTTTTATGCACCCTGCCTCTTTTCACTTAATCCACCCAGAATACTTTTACATAATAATATTATGAATTCTATTCCGCATCACGTTTGCATTCCAAAAGCATGAAATTCTTTAAATATTTCACCTTGAACAGAAATCGTTTAGTAAAAATAAAATTAGACGCGGCGCTTCAAAGTTCAATGTTACATACTCCTCACATAAACAAAAGTTACTAAGGAGCTTTAAAACTCTAAAGCAGGTGGTGCTTTGAGCTCACAATTATTATTATCATAATTTATGAATACTATAATGCGTGTCTCTACATTCTACATGATGTGTCTTTGTTCAAACAATCATTATTCAAATACCGTTACGTCATGAGCATCACGGGCAGGTAACTAATTGAAAACATCCATTTGAAGTTCATCATACGCAACCACCCGGTCCATCTAACAATCGATCTGTTGAGAGAGCATCCATCTTCTGACGGCCAACGTATTTATCTCTGTTTTCATATCGATATCATTAAGCAAATAAACTCACTGTAAGCAAGTGGGTCCGGTTAGGAAACAATTACGGTGCTTAAGTCCACCGCCTAGTTTTGTCTAGACTGGACTTTGAAGGATGATCGAGAAGGTTTTTGTAATTAGATACTTATTATTTTGTTTTGTTTTAAGTATATTCATTGAGTGCGTTGTTGGATTTTGGGTACTGAGGTTACTTACTCTGTTCCTTCGTCAGTGGTTCTTCAACTCCTCAATATAATTTGTTTGTTTTTTTTAACAAACAGCTATTATCCGTAGAGTCAATTTTTTCGCTTTTTGGAATAAAATACTTTTTTTTTTCGTTATCATTAATTTTCAGACGAAAAAAAGTAAGGTGAGCCATTCTTTATATTTTTCTGTTTGTATTTAAATTTCAATATTAAAAAATATTTAAAAAGTAATATGTTCATTTTTAATAATATCATTTGAAGCCGTGTTTTGCCACCATTCAAAAATAGTTTTTTGTTTTCGAATACGTTCAGAAGTATCTCATTTATTTAGATTTTATAGAGAATCAGAAAACGCACAAATTCTCTGACTCTCTGACAGCATCTTTAAGAAATGTAACGAATAAGATCCAGAGGCCTGAAGAGTTAACCTTGAGTTAATCTTTGGAAACTCATGGGGTACCAACGTAAATTTTAGAAACTGCACTGTGTTTTTTCCCCTCTCACACTAAAATCTGAAAACGTGTAATAATGATGCAGAAATTTCCTGTTCATGTATCCCAAATTCGCATTGTTTAACATGGCAAAGCCTGATGGCCTGTATAATTGTACTGTTCAAAGCGTTCGACAAATTAAATCCTTTGAAATGATATTACATTTCACGGTGCACCAAAATTGTTAAAGGTGGCCAAAGATTGAGCAACTCAAACTAATATTACATGTTAAAAATCCTTAGGCGATCACGTTTGTCTTCCAAACCCAGCCGCGGCATTGTGGTTTATATTCCGATAGTCGCTTATACTAACCCATATTATTTCTTTTCTGTTGAAAACACTCTCATCACGACTTTATAAGTAGAACAAATATATACAAAATCCCAACGCTAATTTGTATTTGGGTCAATAGTTTGAAATTTCTACTGCAAGTTGCATGTTGAATAAATGAATAAATAGGAACTTATAGAACCATGGAGGAATAATATATATTTCCTCCAAGTATAGAACAGTCTGTTGGCTATGAATGCATCATCAATATCTTTCCGTTAAAGTGTTAAATTTTCAATAATGATACAATAATGCTTAACATACTTTTTTGTCCTTAAGCAGCGTTATCACCAATTTCTACCGCTATTTCAATAGTATATCTGTTGTACACCCATTGTTCTTTAAGTGATATATTTAAAAACGGTTTACAACTGGAACACATGCCGAACGAATCCAAATTAAAAATAATTTTGAATATAGAAGAAAAAAGTTTCTTCCTTCCAACAACATGGTCTCTTAGGACGGGTTGTTTCGGAGAATTTGAACAATTCATCAAATTTCAACGTTCGTTTTCAGGTTCTGTGAAAGTCCTATTTAAGTTCTGTTATTATATCATGAATTGTTCAAATTCTCCGAAACAACCCGTCCTTAAGGATCACATCGTTTTCTTAATAAAATCCATTCCAAAACATCCCTTAAGATGACATGGCCCTTAGTGTTGGCTCCTGTGTGTTGACATTAAAAAATATCAATTAAACAGACGCATCGAACGAGGCAAAGAATAGATTAAGAAGGCGGGTATGGGTACCGCCGCCCCGGGAACTATTTATTGGACAACCAACAACTCTGTCATAGGTCACCCCATAGGTTTTGCTACGTTTGGTTACTTATCAGGAGTGTCCGGGTTCATCGGGTGAAGTCTATTCAGATCTTGGCGCCGGATGCTTAACCACCAGCTGCGTTACGGGCCGGACTGATAGAGGCCAGTTTTTGAAGTCCCCTTGACCTCTCCAGCTGTTCAATCGACCCATTGTCTTGAACCGCAGCGGGAGGGATGAATTCATACGTCCATCACTCCTGGACACACTGATCCCTAGATTCATACCCACAGCTCATACCCTTTCCTTTCCAGAATTTCAACTCTTTCTTTTCCTTAAAAATACCCTCCACACAAAGATGACATATGCCCTGAGGAAAATTATTATCCTCTGTGGGGTTAGTGTAAAAAAAAAGATTTTGCTAAAAAAAAAAACGTTCTGCAAATCTTGCAATACTTAATTATAATATAGTACATAACTCTGTTGATATTGTGTATCACTCCAATTGGAATGATATGGCTTATACGTGCTTGAAAACTTCAACTATAGTCTGGTGATGACTCATTGACATCAGAACTGAAGTTCTAGCATAGTTTAGCACAACTAGAGAAATTATGCTATTGAATGAATTTCCTAACACAGTAGATAAATATATTTAATTAATCTTTAAATACCTAAAATATGATTTAAGATTTTCACGGCCAAAAGTATTTTTGTTATTTGTTTTTGGGGTGTTATGCCGTGTTGCGCTAACTCTTTATTTAGCCAACGTTTCGGACAGTATTGCAGTGTCCATCATCAGGGCAGATGTGTTATTTATATATATACTAAATAACACATCTGCCCTGATGATGGACACTGCAATGCTGTCCGAAACGTTGGCTAAAGAAGGAGTTAGCGCAACACGGCATAACACCCCAAAAACAAATAACAAAAATTTAAATACCTAACTTTAAAACTTTTTTATTTGTCCAAATGTTAAGACAGTAATAAAAAATATTGTTATCGAAGAAAGCAAACACTTTGTGGCTTGACATTATACAAAATGAAACAAACACTTAGTTTTATACCACTTTAATTTCGAGTTATATTAGTCGAACGGTTTCGATTGGACTCAATCTTCATCAGGACAATAAAATATAATACTAGTATTATATTTTATTGTCCTGATGAAGATTGAGTCCAATCGAAACCGGTTGACTAATATAACTCGAAATTAAAGTGGTTTAAAACTAAGTGTTTGTTTCATTTTGTAAAAAATATTGTACTCTGAATGAATAATTTATCTGTCGTACAGTAAAAAAAATAAAGCTTGTCGTTGCTGAGATCCACTGCAGTGCAGTCAAGGTAGCATTAACTTCGTGTATTTTTCGAATCTTGTACATTAAAAGTATTAAGGAAGCAAGAAATCAAGGAAGTAAAATAAGTTTCTAATTTTTCAAGTGTTTTAAAAAGTTTTCAATAAATTATCTTCCTTACAGCCACCCTCTCAAGAATAAAAAACACAAGTTTAATTTCTCCTCCACCTTTGACTGCCGGTTATTTCAATTACCCTCCGATATTTTTCAGTCTTTTTTCCATCCCGATCCCGGCTCCCACTAACCTTTAATAAGTTCAAATTAAATTTGGAAAAGTTTCTCCCAAGTCGGTCTGAATCAGCTGTATCCGCCATTTGCCGATATCGCCGGTGCCGTCTCCTTCCAGTGCCTCCCCTCCTAGAAGCACGCGACTCCTTTGAGAAGTTCCGGAAAGACCGATCTCTTGAAAATATCAGCACTGAGATGCCTGATATCGAACAGATCGAAAAACTTTCGTATCGATTCGCAAATTAGGAAAGTGACTTCATTTTTTATCACGAATCAAACGTCGCGAAACTTTTCTTTTTATGGATTAAAATATAGAACTTTTCGATATAGAATTAACAAAATTTTCTCAGCGTAATTTATCAGACTAAAAATTACCCTAGAATAATACAAATTATATATATACGATTATATTTCTTTCTCTTTATAAAAGAAAAATTCATGCCACATTATTCCACCTCTCATTTAACGATAGTTTTTAGGTACGGCACCGAAACCGAAAAAAAAACCATATGTACAAAATAAACTTCACTTAAAGATCTTATTTTAAGTAAGGACTTTAAATACGATCATTAAGTTTTTTTTTAATTTAAAAGACTTTAAATAAGCGGGTAATTCAAAGAAAAATACAATGATATATAATACAAAACAGAAATTGTATAAAATAAATATTCACGGGTGTCAACGAGAAGACAGCATTTCAAAAATATTTGGAAACTGAAAAATCTCTATTTTTACAGCACTGCATAGAGATGAGAGACATCTATTAAAGATGGAGAAACCATTTGCTGTGTAAAACGGTTATTTCAGTGAATTTTGCAGTTACAAAGACGAGGGAACTTTGATATAAAATAAGCTCCAGTGGTCCCCCAAAGTCATTCGATGAAGAATCCTTTGTATCAGCCAGCTTATCTGTCCTATAATTTCAAGAATACGTTCCACATAATCAGCGGAATGCTAAATATTTTATTTGTAATTGATTGTTAATCCTGATTGTGCATTCTGGTTCTATTTCTGCATCAAAATTTTCACATATTTTAGATTTAAAAATAATATTTTTGTTTCATTCTTCCGAATTCTGCAGGTGGGTATTATCAAAACTATATTATGAATACGCAGTTCAGGTATAGGTACTCTCACAGTCTAAAAAATATTCAAGGCAATTTCATAAATCGGTTTTTAAATACCTAACTACAACATACACACAGTACATAAATAACTATTAGAAGATACTTTTTATAAAAAGTATCATGAATACAAATGAGAAAAATCTTCAGACATTCCATCTTTGGTTTAATTAATAAGCCCCGTTGTCATAAACAACAAAAAACTAATGAAATAACTCATTCATTGTAATTATGAGTAAGGCTTTAGCGATCCGATACCGCGGTAAAGAACATACTTCTTTCTTGCCTAGTGCCTGGTGGCTGGTGCCTACATAGTACCTACTACCTAGCTCGCATTATCAAAGAGAGTTCATCTCAAAGGGAGAAGTTTTAATAAAATCTCAATGCCGCGGGCGATCAAGCCATCGGACAGATTTATATCTACCAGCCAACAGCTTCCACTTCTACTACTTCCTCACTGTGGCAGATAATCAACAGACACTAGACAGTAGACACTAGGTATACAATCTAGGAACTAGGAACTCTATGCTCTATGGAGACTGGACTTGCGTTTTTCAATGGGTTTCCTCTCAAAGGACACACCGTGGTTTTGGGTTGGTCAAATGTTCTAGCAAAAGCTTTAATGCACTGAAAGCACTATTTTATTTTATGAAATAACGCGCGAGAGTCTTTGCTGCCTGCAGCTAGTGGCAATGAGGTATTCAAATATTGTGAATATTGCAAGAATAAGGGAAGTAGGATGGTAAAAAAATGGAGTAGTGGAAGATTTAGAGTTCTTATCTCTTCAGATCTGTTTACAAATGCACGTTTCAATTCTGAATTATAGTTTTTCTCTGAAGTGACTCCGAGAGTATCTTCGTCTTTGGAACAAAGTTTATGAAATTTCTTAATTTTCTCTAGCCTTTGCAGGATCAAGGATCTTACCGCTTTGGCAAGAAGGTCATTATATGAAAGTTTTTAATATGTGTTGACCGTTTTGATTAATTTTGCATGTCCATAGCAGATATTTCATCAGTTTGGTTATAAACAACAATATGAAGGTGATATTGTAAGAAAATAGTGTAAGTACATAAGTATGTTTTCTGTTTCTGTTGTAAATAATAAAATAAGTTTGAGCCTAGAACTTTATAATATTTTTTTCACAAAAACAGCGTTTTACAAATAAACGGGGGAAACGGGTTGTTTCTACAACTCGTTCTTGAGTTCAATAGCTCATCTGTGGACAGATTTGCCGGTGTCTTTGATTCATGCATCCTACAACATGGGTCTCTTCAAAACTGCTTCACTCCTTCCTCTCCCCAAAAAGATCCTCCAACACAGAAACTTACCTCAGAACCTCCTGTGTGGGTTTAAAGAAAAACAAGTTATGTTAGTGGTTACTAGTGATGTGAACCCGCAAAAAAAATCATTTCATTACTTTACGTTAACGTTTTGAAATTATTTTTATAAAACTACTAAAACTTTATTCTTACAACCGTATCTTGCAGGTTGTCTAGATTGAGCACATTATGGCTGTAAATATATTAAACATGTAATAATTTACAAAATTATTGATTAACAAAAATCCGAAAAAATAGGTGCATACAAAAGCTTCACAGTTATTTGCCACAAATTAAATGAATGAAAATAATAAATACATAGCTTCGGCGGATACGTTTTGTTTGTTCCTTTTTTATTCTTCAATCCTCGAATAATTAATTTCACTACATCTTACTTGGGGGAGAACCCTGTCTGGTATCTTAAGCAACGGATTAAGTCGGATGCTGCAAGATGATACATCTCGTGATGAAAGATGAATTCATCTTTAAACTGGATAAGGTAGGGGAGGATATTCTCTTTGTTCTCTTATTATCTTCTTTAAAACATAGGAAATACTCGGATGAATGCAGGGATTAAGACGAAGTAGGAAAGAGTAAGGAAACGTTTTTCTTAGAACACTTAAGTTTAATGAGAACCCTTTTAAACTGTTCTGATACTGTTGATACTGATGTTCGCAGAGTGATGATAATAATTCGGTACAAGGAATGTGATGTTTTGTATCTGTGATGTCGTAATTAGGATTATTTTGTCTCCATTGAGCTAAGCGTATTACATAGATATTAAACCTGGGTTTAAATTATTAATTCAATTAGTAGAAAATTAATTCTTCCAAAAAAGCGATTTTTTATATGGTTAGATACTAGTCCATTTAACTAGTGAATTGACGCTATTTTTTAATTCGATATCTAATTCCATATTAAAGTATACATCAAAATTCAAGACGGAAAACGATCTCCAAATATCACTCCTTTTTATGTGTTAAGCCGCACACGAGTCCCAACTGCTCCCAACCGTCTGGAGCAAGTTAGACTATGGCATCCTTAATTAGTGTGTATTGTGAGACTGTAGTTAGTGAGGAGGGGAAAGAGATGGGGAAAATGAAAGTGGAGGTGTACCTGGCTATTCAGATCTGGTCACCAAACACGGCTAAAGTCATTTCATGAAACGTTTCAATTCTGAATCGCGGTCAGGTGCGATACTGAGAGTATCTTCCACTTTGGAACGTTCCGCAAGTATACTACATATTATTTTTAATTAATACATTTTGAAATAAAACAAAACAATAAAATCAAATCAAATAAAATTTTCTTACGCACGCCGGGATTTGAACCCGCAACCATCGAATTATTTTTTCGTATTCGAGAGCCTTACCCCTCGACCACGAATGCCGTCAAACGAAACCCTACGTCTACGAAATGAAAAGGAATTATTTTTTTCCTATCAGAGATGTGAGTCAAGTTTTTATTCTATTTTACATTCGTCCTTTAGTACCTGTATGTATCCTCGCTTTGTCTTAGGAAATTTAATTAATGTAGGCAAAGTACAAAAAGCAGATGAGTTAATGATTCGCCTCAGGCCATACAGCTAGCCGCAGAGCGTTGAACGGATACAAAAATGTAACTTGTCTGGGCAAGACTAATGGGGAACAAACTACGAAAAACTTCTCACAAAATGTGTTTATTAATATGATAGTAATTAGAAAAAAATATTATGAACTACTTCGTTATGCAGGGTTTTCGGGGATAAATTGCAATAACTTCGGTAGATGGTTCTATATGATAGTACAAGTGAAAAAGAATTACGACTTTTTTAGAAAATTCATCTTTTTAAATTAGTTTTCAGATAAAACAGTTGAATTGTTTGTTAGGGAAAAATAATATTCTAACATTGAAAAAAATGTTTGTATCTATATGAAAAAAATAGTTGATATTCTAAAAATGATATTCATATTTTTTACTTCTACCATCATGTAGAATCACCTCCCGAAGTTTTTGCGCTTTACCTCCGGACACCCTGTATTAGTTATTTGTATCAAGGGGTTGATAGATTACGCTGAAAGTTCAAAACGTTTTGTATATCTCCATATTGCTCGCCATAAAATCGCATACAGACCTGTCTCACCTAAAAAGATGACGTGCTATAAGTGTGGCTGTGGCGATGCTATGCGCTGTGATCTGTTAGCCAGGCAATAATTGAACATTATACGACACCTTATCCTGCCGTAGGTCAGAACAATTTCCTGTCAAAGTGACAGATCCCACATAAAGAAATGATATTCTGCGACAGTACCCAATTGATCTAACCCCCTCTCCAGTAGAATATTATAGCGAGTGTTTTAGCCCAATATTTCAACATATAATACGTATATGCCACGTCCAATTAATGAGTGCATAATATAGCGTAATGTGTCCAAGGCTTAATACATGCATTTGGGTTGGTGGATAAATTGTATTTGTGGAATATTGTCTTGTTCACTCGAGCGATTGCTGTAGTACATATACATTTACTATATTATTAAATAATACCAATCCTCAAAATATGAATATGGAAACGTATGAAACGGTTTACAGCGCATTAAAGCCAATGAGTCCACACAGATTTCACAATTTATCCCATATTTTTATATTCCATATATTTGGCACATTGTGGCAAGCGATCGCTCAAAACGTTTTGCAAACTTGGCATGATATACCATAAATCACTGATATGCCAAATATGGCACAATGCCATTTCCTTCATGAAAGTTAACTTTCTTGTTTGTCTACTAATTCCCATTGACGGTTAAACAACACCTTATACTGTTTGGGAACAACACATAATATTAAATCGATGAAGTTTTATTTGTGTTGCAAATCTAAAATTTTGAATTTATTTTACTTTTTTACTTCACTTTCATGAAGTGAACTTTCTTGTTTATCTATCGTAATAAGAAAAAAATGAGGGGTCAAAAACAGTTTGGTGTCTAGCACGGTTGATTGTTAAAGGATTTCTAGATAATGTAAATAACTTGTCATCGTTGCCAAGAACGACTGCAGATAGCTAACGTAGCAACAAGTTGAATAAATGAATTTTTTTGTTTTTTTTAATGAGTTTTATTATTCACAATGTACATTTGTTACTTATAAATTTTATTAATTAGCGACCGGTTTCGACACGTTCGTGTCATTAACTAGCTATTTTAAAACTAAATTTTTAAGTGCAGAAATATGGGGTTTTATTTAGTTTGATTCTTTGGTGGGAGGGGATTTGAGGGAGGGGGAGGGGGTTGAGAAGGAAACGGAGGGAGGATTCAACGTAACGGGGAACATTGTCAATAGAGGTGCGATTATTTTATTAACTATATTAATGTTTGAATTAATTTTTTTGTTGATTTTTAATGTTTATAATGCGCACAAATTAAAATATTTATTAATGTTAGAATGTTTAAACTTAGTTTTATCCCGGTTGAAGCTATGGCCTGTCTCTATCAAATGATTAGCGAACTCGGAGAAATTATTATTTTTTAAACATAGTTCGTGTTCCCTAATTCTGGTTTTGAAATTTCTAGTAGTCATACCTACATACTGTGAGTTACAATCATTACACTCTAAAGTGTATATCCCATTTTTATCTAATTTATTTGAAACATCCTTGTTATTAATTAAGTTTTTTATTTTAGAGTTAGTGTAAAAAGCTGTCGAAATATTAATTGGTAACATGCGGTATATTTTTACCGTAATTGACCGTTTAGTTAATAAGAAACCAACCAAAATATTTTCTAAAAAGTACATTTATAGTGGAGATAATAACAATCAATCTAGTAAAAATCTAATATGTAAAAAACTTCTTTATACATGCGACTTATCCTTATGTCTTATTTGCTCGATGGTTGTCACCCTTTATGTTAGGAAATCTATTTTAAGATCCGGCTACCAGAATTTCTACGAAAATATAACATACTTTCCTTGTAAACTTTAAGCCCTTAAAGATTTAAATAAGTAAGTATACATGTATGTTAAGTATGACAATCTTGCATTTGTTCAAAAAATAAAAGGTAAATATCGTCTATAGCAAAAAATTATAAAGTATGCACTGAAAATTACATCTGTTACTGTTATTTAACATGTCGTGGGCATGAAAAAAACAGTATTTCTTTAAATTTTACTGGGCGTTTTTGTTGAGAGATTTTTGCTCTATTTTAAATAAGTCATGCTTTATTAAATATTTTTGCTTAATCGTTTTTTATATCAGCAGGCTCCCTCTGATATTGGCTTTTACGTATCTTCCGCCCAAACCATATTCTTATTGTTTTTAAATTACTACGGATCCTTAAGAGCCCATTGAAGAATTGATACTGTAATATTGAAACAAAAGATTTTACATGAGATAGATTAGGAACCGTGCTGCGAAAAAATAAGTTTTTAGCAGTCATTAAATAAAGACACTTCTAATAAAATTCTTTCTTTGACTCGCGGACCCCGCAGTGCGTAATTCCGTAGCAAATGAAATTTTAACATCCTCGGCTTTCACACTGCTTGAGTTATTTTTTGGAAATTATTTTTTTAATAGTGAGCCAAGCTTTTAATTCACCTTTGACAACCTACATAATAACCTGTTAGCTTAACATTTTTTTTTAGTTACAGGCTCCTTGTTGTACTTAGCTACGGGCGAGCTCGTAGTCTATCGGTAAATTTATTTTTACCCTCTGAGTATCAGTATGCTATCGTCTGTAAGTTTTCGGCCCTCTGATTGATCGAATTCAAATCTTATGTTTCGGGTAAATTCCGCATAGCCTGTACCATAGCCATAGATTGGAACCTCTCATAACTCACCGAAGAAATTCCGCCGTAGTTATACTCGTATTTACAATCGGCAGGAGATTTCTTCCAAAACATCTTTTCTTCTGTCTTACTATTATATATCTACCCATTGACCTAATATCTACCTATTAAATGTAACTGTTGTTAGTATCACTTAAACTAGGCGAAGCCCAACCAATGCCGCCCGCAGGGCCTAGCCGCAAAACACCTGCGGAGCGGGTTTTTAACTGCTAGTTAGTGATTATTACTGATGTTGGTGTAGGGAGGATAGTATGGTTTTTTTTAAATTTATAGTCATTTATTTTATAATTAATTTGTCTACTAGTTACAATTTTTAATTTATGTAAATATTTTAGCCCACTTTAGACCCTTAGTTTTTTTGTTATAATTTGATCTTTATGTGAAAATCTGCTATAAGATTGTATTTTTATTGTTCATATGCTTAATATTTATGAAAACAAAAAAAGCTTTTGGTTTTCCATAAATAAATAAACGGATAGTATCTTGATCGCACATAGCTGTCGATAATGCAGTGATTGAGACTATAATAAATACTATTGTGCTATTTCGTAGTATATATTATTACCACCCAATTTGTTTTAGGGGAAGTTTCTGTGAATCATTAGAAATAACATTTTCAGATATACACAATAGCAAGTTAGTTCAGAGGTGCAAGTGAAAAGCAACAAAGAAGGTTCATCCTATTTTTATGCGTTGTCATCTTTTCTTATTGCAACTGTTAAAAGTGAGCGTGAATAGTCAGTGATATTTCACGTGTTTCATTTTTTTGATAAAAAATATTACACGAGAATGTTACAATGATTCCTTAGTCCTTAGTTATTAAAAGGTAATAATAATAGTCATAACTGTCGGCCATCAAAGGATAAGGTCCTCTCACAGCCGCTGTGCCCACAAAGACGCACAGTTGGGGCCAGAGGCAAAGAGTCAGCAATGTGTGAATTCGATGAGGTGCAGACCACCGAATATGTGGTCAAAGAACGCACGCTGCATTAATTCCCTGGCCAAATTGATGAGGTCCACAGGGAAACGCTTGAGACCTTAGACTGGCTTGCTGATCTAGGTATTCCCGTCTGACCTATGATCCCCCTCCACATGAAAGAAGAAAAATCATTGGAATCAACCCGTGAATCAAATGTTCCAAGAAAGCCAATAGCCCAGCGCTCGGTCTCACTTACGCTAGGCTGACATGGTTGATCTCCATCCCATTTGATTTTCAGAAACATAGTTTTGTATTTGAAATTTATGTTTATATTAGGCAAATATTTCTATTACAAAACACGCCGATAAAGCACTTCTAGTGTTATTCTTTATTCTATGGTTCTGGGAGCTATCGTTATATACGTCCGGAATCGACTATAGTATAGTCGACAAGTAGGCACCTTCGCACAAGAGGATGGGAGAAGGTTAAGATGGATTCTTGAAAGTTGCCGGATTTCTTAGTTAAGGTGATTGATATTGATTTTGATTGTGGCTAAGAGGACATGGTTTTTTATAATTTTGGAAATAAATTTTATGTTTTTTTGTCATAACGTTCATTTAATGTTTCTATTTGTTAGTCGGTAAGCTGTCTGGACAATCCGATTGTGCAGAATAATGTCTCTTTTGAACTGATTCAATTTTTATTTGGTGAATTTAATATAGGTAATAATAAGTTAAATGTACAGGATTACCTCCGTGGTTAAGTAGAAACCTCCTTCGCTATTAATCCTGAGTGCAAGGGTTCATATTCTACTTCTGTTTGACTACTCATTTCTTACCAAAATGCTGATAAACCTATGGTTAGATCAGCGGAACCATTTGCAAATTTTCATAAACAAATTACGGAATCAATTGAAATTTAATAAATTTTAGCGTTTCTTCAACTTCTTAAGTGTCATTTTCGACTGAAGTTTTCGCAGTAAATTTGACATCAAACACCTCGATTCTAAGAAATCTTATTAGCTTGTATAAACTTTGTTATCAATAGTCGGAGTTAAGCGAATGGAACGAAATGAAATGGATTTTATTTTTACTTTTTCTTTTACTTTGGGATAATATAATGTGGAAAAAATAACGCAGCCAAGAATTTTGGTGTTCAAATGTCACTCAAACTTAGTATGATCCTGCAGACAAGCATCAAATTAATTTCTTGTCAGAATTTTCAAATACATAATAAATGATCATTAATAACAAAGTTATTCATCTCAGGGTGCAAAAAACGTTCTGTGAAATGCTATTTCAATTGAATCAAGTTCTTACCTAAAGTATTTAATTGGTTTAAATCAACATTTTTTCTTAAATTATTCAGCTTACTATTAGCTGAAAACTAACTTTATTCAGACTTCCAGAATAATAGTGGCGTGATCTAGTTTATAATATCCCTTAGAAGACTTCTGGAGGGTTTGGAAATGTAAAGCCGATATAAGAATATATGATGAACAAATGAGTGGACGAAGAAGTAGGGGACGTTCAAGAAACGGATTAGGTGAATCAAATACTTGAGTCGAGTCAAGTCAAGAGTCAGAATAACAGAAGACTATGTTTAAATGTAAATAGTTTTATACACACGACGCTAGCACAAAGCACTGAGTTAAGGAAAAATAATGACAAAGCAGTCAAAAGGGCAAAATAAATTAGTGTATGATTTCAATTGTGACCACCATAGACACGGGCCTTCCATCAAAGGACGAAATATTATCATCAACCCAGCTGCGGTATTTCATACGGAACCATTAATGTTAATATCATTAAAGGAGATTATGTACAATTAATTTCATACACTATGTTTAGCTCTATTAATTGAGCAATTTAATGATTTCCTTGATGGTTGGGATCGGCTCAGTACGTTTTACTGAAATCGTATGTACAAAAACATTGGAGGAAGAAAGGTGTATGCACCAGGTGTAAGTTGTATGGCTAGTTAATTTATTGTATTATTCACGTCTAAAATTAACAATGTTTTTTAACGTTTCTCATATTTAGTTTGTAAAAATGAAACGGCTAGACTTTATCTAACTTAATAATAAGACCGTGAGTAGGTACCTACTAAGCCGATTTTAGGTTAAAAATAATGTTGGAATCGCAACCTAAAGAACTCAAAGACTTTTTACTAATATTGCCCTTCTCAAAATTATGACAGACAAAAAGCACCGTGATCTCATCCTCTTAATATTTTTACGCAGGTACCTACTTAACCTTTACTACTTTATTTCCTTGACATTTTGCATTTTTTTCCTTTCGCGGTATAAATTTAACCATCCTGATATCAGATCGGAGAGTATTGTTGTAAGATTTAAGATAATAATAATGTTTCAAGTATTTCAACAGACCACATCTCACTTTTCTCAGAATCCAATTTTTTTTTAGATATTTATCTGTCTGCTTAAGTAGGTTGTAAAATGTAAATGTCTTTATAATCGCGTCAACACCTGTGTATTAAAATACGTCATGTTCAAAAATATTCCGAAATATTATCCGATGTGGTTGTCAATCACAATTTGGAAAATATAAATCATCCGCCTGCGATTACTTGGTAGGTACTTACATACACATATAAAAAAACACGAATTGAATTCCCTGGGCAGATTAACATTCTTAGAAACATCACTGCCAGAGATGATCTATGTCGTAGTTAGAAAATGACTTTTAGCATATTTTGTTTGAGGTCTTTGTTAGAATCGCTAAGGACCAAGAAAATGAACCCGATCCAAGTAGGGGAAGAAATGTTTTGAATATACGTAATTAAAAACCAAGACGAAAGTAATGAACATGTCTGGTTAAAGACACACGCGTGCCTCCGGTCGACCAACGATGCGACGTAATTTTGAGGGACGTAGCCAAAACGCGTGACACTACAGCTCCTCATTCATTCACCTACAGATTACCGCAAGTGATCGATTTACGAGTGGCACTATTTCAAACTTAATTCAAATAAAAATAAAAACTTTATTCAACTTTTGAATGTTAAACCGTATCTACCGATTTCAACTTGTCACCGAGATTTTTTGTCTGGTAGATACATTAGTTATAACTTAACCTAGGGTAGTTATACATTGGCAGCCCTGCATTATTGCAATTGATTTCATGTCATGTCCCTAATATAGTCACACGTACTAAAACTATCCTTCAATGCAACAATAATGTCAATACCAATTCGTTTATAAACTCTTTTACAAAACTTAGGTAACCAATACGCAGAAGTAGCAGATACTTTTAATAGCACAGAAAAAACTTACGAACAAGCTTTTACATATTTTTTTAAATCAATTGTTAGTAAACATTTGTTAGTTTTCTACAGCATAATTGTAAATTTTAGTTACCATATTAGTATGGTTCACACAGTATAATTGTTTTGTAATCCTTTTTGTTGTTAAAAATATTTTATTCCGTATTTAAAGGTACTTTTAGCGTAAATAAATAAATAAACATACGAGTTCGAAGGGAGGAAAGACAGTTTAGGTTCTTACTGTATTATAATATAACACCTAACTAACATCGTTTTAAATCTTTTGGATCGGGTAGGAAAAAAAATCTCTTTTAATATTTAAAACGTGTATCTTAGCTATTAAACCTATTTCATATGCTTTACTTCTTCAGAACCGTACCGTTAAGTTAGGTTTTACAAACGATCTCACTTATATAGATAATAATCCAAATATCAATATTCAATTAATTTAATAATACGTACAACAATAACAAAAACCTACTCAAACATAGGATACCTTAATTTTCATACATCTAAATAAATATTAAAATATATAACAAATAAAAATACAAAATAATTAAATTATATTATGAAAGACAAATACTATCGAGAAGTAAAAGGCAACAGAGACATTAGTAAGAGACATTTTAGCAAAAGCAGGACATTTTTTTCTGAATTCATACAAATTATCGACGAAAATGTCTACTTCAGCACACTCTTTCTTATTATAAAGTCTAAAAAGGCTAAAAAAGGCTAAAAAAGGCGATATTATTTTTTAATGTATTCGTGTGAAACATGCTATAGCGTCTTAAACAATTGGAATGTGGAACATTTATTTCAATATTGCTAAGAAATAAGGCAGTAGCAAGATGGCCGTTAACTATTTTGTATAAAATTATGAGATCATTCAGTTGCCTTCTAATTTGAAGTGTATATTAATCTTGAAGTATTCAAGACGCATGTCGTATGATTGAAGATGGTTATGTATTCCACATTTAAAAGATAACACTCTAACTATTTTTTAAACGATTCTACAATGTTTTCATATTTACAGTACATAACATAGGAAAAATCCTTTATAATTCTATTTCGAGTGAAGTTAGAAGACCCTTTCTTAAGAATAATCTTATTAATGACATAGGAAAAATTCTTTATAACCTTATTTCGAGTAAATTTTAAAATTTAACATTTAAGTGTATGTCATTAACAGTACACCAGTTATTGAGTGTGACAAAGTAATTTTGAAGCAGTTGATGATCGGAAATTTAATTTTACCAAAAATTTTAAGATCATCGGCAAAAAAGCAAAATCACAGTTTGGTTTGAACCAAGGACATTTAATAATATTAAAAAAAAAACAGAGGGCCAAGATTTGACCCCTGTGGTACACCAGAAGCTACAAATATAGCGGGTTCCCATTAATAAGCACTTGTCATCTGTTATATAAATACGATTTCGCCCAGCAAAATACGTCTCCATGTATTCCTATTTGATCTAGCCTTTTTAGAAAGATGGAGTGGTTATCTTTATCAAAAGCTTTTTGGAAATCGGTATAATATTATATACAAAAAAAACTCTTATATATCTATAACTACGAAATTTCATTTCAAATCAATTAGTGATCGAACTAGTTGCTATTTTCTTACTGTCTGCTAGTTACATTCTTTCACGCCCGTTCAACGTTGGTATGGCATAGCCGGCATCGAGCCTGGCCTAAGACAATTTTAACCAAACAAACGCCATGGTAATGAGTCAAATTTTTCACTGTTCTGACCTTACACGCCTCGTAATATTTACACAACGTTTTTTAGTTAGGCTGAAGTAGGTTTCTTTAATTCTTAAATTGTTTAAGCCTCTATCAATCTCTTTATGTTTACTATGTTATTATCATAACCAGTATCTTTCACAAACATCAATTAACGTCGACGAAATCATTTAAATTCGAAAAAAAAACAGACGTAGATCTACTGACAATCTTAATTATAGGTACATTAATAGTCTTACATGTCAATATCACTTAACCTCTAAATCTCACCTTGTCCCACCTACTGCTGTCAGGGCGGACACTCGTACACTGGTAACACTTAGTTGTGAAATGTCGCAATGTCATATATTTAAAAAAAAACTATTCTTGGCCTGAAGTTTTTTGACGACTCCGTGCAAAAAAGTAGAGCAGTTAAAACCTATAATTATACTATTTATAAACCAGCAGAGCTGTCATTGTTGATAAGTAAACCTGCTGTAACGTAGACCGAGTCGAGACAAAAATGACGAAGTGAAATATATTGTTCATTTCCTTAGCATTTGAGTTTTGTATTTCATAATGAAAACACAATTGAATGAATTACCAGTTTGTAGTTGTCTACTTTTTTAATATAGTATTTACACACAGCAACAAAATAGCACATTCAAAAAGGTTGCTGTGATATTGGTCAACTTTACGAAAATTGAACTGTTTCTCGTAATAATTATATCATAGCACCTTACTCCAGTGCGAATGATACTCAGTATGGTCACGGTTCGAGACAACCATTCAGAATCCAAATTTTACTTAACCATAGATGACTAACCTTCGTCAAAATTACGAGCATCAAATGCATATTAAAGTATCTCTATTTTAAAGATTTCAAGATATTAAATGAACTACCTACAGATGTTAAAGAAGTTAAAAGCTTTTCAGATTTTCGTGGGTTATGTCTAAATGCTACGAAGATAAATAATAATAAAATGTTGGTAGTTCTTATTCGAAGTATGATACAGTGAAATGTGACCGAAAAGGATAGGGTCCCATTAGCTCAGTGGTAGAGCGGTGCCCCGGCAAGGTAAGGGTCCTGGGTTCAAATCCTAGATGTGACCGTATCCTGTTCTGATTTTTCTGATTCAGATTTTCATTTGGAAATCGCTAATATTGTCTTGAATAATTAAAAAAATTATTGTTTTATTTTAAGTGTTAAAAAGTTAAATTAAGATTAAAGGCTAAATTTAACTAAAAAAGTACGGCCACTTTAGACACGTTATTTAGGACTTTATATTGTTTAAATTGTAACTTCACCATTCTACACACAATAAAGATCTACTTCAAAAATAGAACTAGATGAAAATTTGCGGTCAAAAATACGAACTAAAATACTAAATAGCTTATTGAGGTATAATAACAGCTTAAGCTACTGTAAGAAAAGTGTAAAGATTCTGCCTAACGTAATAGTCAGTTAGTTTAGAATTCGTATTATAACTTTTGATTTTTCCATTAAAAAAATATGATAATATTACATATTGTGTTTAGCCGACCCACTTAATTACATCTACATAATAATGTATGTTTGTGAACTCGTGACTGTAAACCTCGGCCTGGTCTTTGGAAATGATTGAAACATTTCACACGTCAAACAAACGCGACTGGAGATCAATTTATCGGGAACCACGCGTACTCTCTATACAGTGCTGGGGTCAAGTTTTGATCTCAAAACTGAAAAAGCATAAACATATTATAATAGAATATTTATCGGTAGGTGATGTTGTTCAGTTTCTTTATTCAATTTAAAAACATGAGAAGACAGATGAATAAATCTTAGAAGGTATACTTCAGCTTTGTTAAATTTTGTTAATCAAGAAACGCGACAGGCATAGGCGTTTTTTTAACTTAAAAATTTGTGTAATTGGCTATACGAGTACAATAATGCAGTCAACTATTGATATATCTTCGCAGAAAAATCACGTTTCTGAATATAGTATAATCATTCTTTAATTCCAGTATATATTTGATTGAGTCGTAAAATTCTTTTGTAGTTGTTATCAGCATGGATTTCATAAATAATAAGAGCTTTATCTTACAATACAGATGTAATCATATCGTGACTGCAAAACACGTAGGTACGCACTATTGCACGGAGAAAAATGAGTATTTCCAATATATTAAACTAGCTGATATGTTCCCGGCGTGGCTCGGAGATTTTTGTCTATTTTCTATAAATATAATATGCATGTTTTATATATGTACAAACCTTCGAGAAGAAATTTTCTAAGTCATAGTGAAAACCCTATCAAAATCCCTTCCCTAGTTTAGAAGAAGTAAATGCACAAAAAGACAGACATGGATAGCGACTTTATAAAAAAACTATTTAAAGATATCTCTTCAAATTATTGGTATTGGTATATTCTAATTTGCATGAACACGTGTACCTGCATTATGAAAATATATTCGTAATTTACTAAAAGTATATCAATAAACCAGTAAATTCATTCATAAAAGCCTTGCAATCCCGTTTTTAACAGGAATCACCAATTAATTAAAAATATTCTTAATATATTCACATTACTAATTTTTCTCCGTACGTGGTCATCTATTTTTAACATATTCTTATTAGAGAAAATTAACAGTAAATTGAACTATTTTAAAAAAACACTGTCAAGTATCACGGACTGACCAAGTTTTAAACCAAATCTAATCAGAATCAAGTGTATGAACACAACATAAATTTTCTAACTGGATTCTTCAGTTCAGATTCTCCAACAAAATTAATTTCAATGATTTTATTTTTGGACAAATTATATTATTACTGGACACATCTGGATTGTTTGCAAAATTTAGAATAATAATTTTTCATAAATGCCATAAACATTAACCCGTTTATTCTTCAATGTGTTACAAAACTTTTTCTGCAAAACACTCAATCAGTAAGAACGACTTCGATTCCATCACTTTCAAGAATTAAACTGACCTTCAAATAAATTCTTTTACATTTTTCGTTCTTGAGAGATTTGTCTATTAGTCTCTTAGATAAATTACATTAATTCCCGAACCAACATCGGATGAATGAAAAACAATGAACGGATACAACGCTTCACGTATTTTACGGTTGTCAATCTCTATTTAGTTTTCTTTAAATTAAGTTACTTTACCTGGCTATCTGGACGGTATAAAAACAGAAATGTTTTCGTCACAAAGGCAATTAAAACTTTTTATTAACATTCTTTACAAAATGCTGTGAGATCCGAAAAGAGCCAATAAGAATTCACTCCGTTATTTTGTTATTGGATTAAAATTACCAAAATCACAATGTTTGTTATTCTATAGAAAATCGGGTATTCTGTCTATTATTTTTAAAATAAGTCATGAAACATTCGAAATAATAAGTAATTAGATCAAATAATATTGCGTGATGTCACTGAAGTTTTGTAACATTGTAAAATGTTCTCTTTACCTTCAATTGAATTGAATAACCTGGTAACAGTTTTTGGTGGGGAAACATTTTTTATTCAACGTGCACGGAGAAAACTTACTGATATTTACTTGATAGTTACTTACTTACTTAAAAGTTACTTTATTAAAAATCTGGGGAAATGGTTAGTTTTCCTGTTAAAAACGGGACTGATTGCCTATAACGATTGAATTGATAAAATTTCATAAAAAATAACAGTGTTAAATAAAAAATAACAATGTTATTAAGATGTCGGAACCCGTGTTCTTTAAAATAATAATACATTCGTATCTCGTTCATTATATTTATTCGGACAGTGAAACCTGCGTTGAACACGTGTTCAGATATATTCCGAATGACCAAGATTTTATTAGGAAATGATCACGCAGTCACATTTTTAACAGTATAGCGATAGATAAGCCTTACTCATTTTTCTCAGTCCCAACTGCTACAAACCGTCTGGAGCAAGTTAGACTATGGCATCATCAATTGGGGTATGTTTTGAGGCTGAATGTAGTAGGGAGGGGAAGGAGATTTCGAAGAGGAAGGTGCAGGAGTACCTGGCTATTCAGATCTGGTCGCCAAAGACGGCTAAGCAATTTCAAGGAACGTTTTTATTTTGAAACGCCGTCTTACACCACGGCGATACTAAGAGCATGTTCCACTTTGGAATGTGCCGCAAGAATGTTATATATCATTTTAATAAAATAAATTCTTAAACAACACAAATTAATCTAATAAAATTTACTTGAGCAAACCGAGATTCGAACCACTGACCTCCTGATTGCTGATCGAGAGCCTTACCTCTCGACCACGGAGGTTGTCGTTAGTTTCAGTTTCAAATACTATATAAACTTGACTTATTTATGTATTTTTATTCATATCAGAGCGATTTACAAAATTGACATAAGCGCTTCTACCATTATGCCACAGGTGTTATGATTTTTTTTAAATTTTGTGTTCAAACTAATGTATTTTCCAGTAATAAATTTACACTGAAAAGGGACACATTAATCCAATTACAGTACAATTGTCTGTCTCATTCTGACAGTCTGGGAAAATAATTCTACAAAAAGTCTTCAGGCTATTTCAAGAGAAATTTAATACACCCACTGTTTCAGAAATTACATTCATGCTACATTGTGATAAAACAGCTGTTTTGCCGTGTGGTATCTTGAATACGTCACGGCGACAACCACGGCTGAAGTTTTTCTTTTTTCGGGCATAGTGCAGTGCATATATTATAATGTAGTTCTGTGTCCTCTTCTGATAAATATCCCACGTAAGAGCCCGATACCTTATTTACCTCGCACCTTATCAGCCCCCAAAATCTAATTGACGTGTTGAATGTCAAACCTTATTATCGGCGCACGTCTGCTATGAGGAGATGCAATCTCCCGACTGAACTTACCCGACCCTTTCCTTAACGAGAGGCTTTCCTTGGTCTACCTCCGTGTGCCCCAGTCGATTCCTTGCGTAATTTCAGAACACCTATAATAAATTACCTTCTTAATAGCCTTTTTAATACGTTTTGCTTCCTTTATGGTCCTACCACTGAGAGCTCAGTTGTCAGCCCTCTCTTTCTGTTAGTAACATTATTTTTATTTTATTTAAATTATTGTATGAGAGACCAATCATCCATTTACAGTAAGTACAATATTTATTTTATTTTAATATTTGAGAATATAAGTAGGTATACAACAAAGTTGTTTATACACCTACATGTATAGTGAATATATTATATATGTTTTCTACTGTTTTAAAAAATTAAATAAATAGCACCACTCCTCTTATCATGCTAACTTGTGCTAGAACATCTATTCTGCCGTGTGGTATCTTAAACATTTTTCGGCCGTGTTGACAACTATGAAAAAGAGGTCGAGTTGACAGTATCGGATCGTAGAAGATTTTTCACCACACACCTTATGTCCTGTAATTTTACACGTTTATATTTTTATTGTAGGTAAATAATATACTTACGATTAGTAGGTAGGTACAGAACTGAACCATCATAATATACATATTATGTACTATATGGTAATTTATGAAAACGCGTAATTTTATTTTCTATGGGGGGGATATGAAATCATATCATTAATACAAAAATGCAACTGATTTAAGTATTTTAATTAATGTTGACTACAATTTTTATTTTACGATTTGTGCATTTAAAAATTCTCCGTTGTTGTAACCAAATTATTTAAGACATCCCACACAAGTCCCGCCAAATAATTGACATTTTAATTACTCGTGGAGTGTGGAATTCACCACTCAGTCATGTAGCTCCATTTGTAAAAATAATTTTGAAAATTTTTTAAATGTTTCACCCACTTGAAATACACATACGGCGAAATATTGTTTTTCGGGTGTTTTTTACTCCAACTAAAAAATCCTTCTTATTTTACTGAAATTTTTTATTTACTCATTACCTCTCAAAAGAATGTAAAATATCGGTCGATCGATGTCACGTTACCAGGGTATCGATTCTTCAATCCAGGGCGCTCGCAATCGCCGTTGTAAGTACGTACATGAGTCGACTTTCTTATTCTTGAGTCTCGTTGAAGGAACACACTTACATACGTCAAACGTCAAAACTCATTACACTCGAACAACGAGTGGGTCGAACCACTCGTTCTTCGAGTGGAATGACTTCGGCGAGAATTTTTTCATTATTGAATTCTTAATAACTTCTAGCTTTTTAAATATCTAAACTTTTATTCACATGACTGTCCCTTCGAACAATATTGGAAGTTCTTTCCTTTATTACAAAATTTAAATTTGTTCTTCTCTCATCATTTCCAGTATATTATTGCTTTAATTCTACTAACTTTGGGCGTATTATGTGCTAAAGAAAACTAATAATTTATCTGATATAAAAGTAGTTTTTCTTTTAAATCTAAATAAATAAGTAACCATTTGGTTTTAGCAGAATTGTAGGATCAGATCCAAGATACCTCTTAAAGTTAGTTGTTACATTTTCATTTTACTTAGTAGTACCTAACGAGCTAATATACTTTATTAAATGTATACATTCTAGAAATATTTTATTTTTTCGGGAAGTATATCCCACGTAAGCATTTACCTCTTTATAATTTCGTGTCACCGCCAGAAATCATGTTAGATCAAGATATGCACGCCATTCTCATACGCATGAATACTATCTCATATTTGTCAGATAATACTGGCAGGCTCCCTCTCACGCAAGAACCTTTTATATTTACCGTAGGGGTAGTAGGCAATACGTAGAGGGTAGTAGGTATTACGTATTGCAAACATATATTGCAGAGGAAAGAAATTCCTTTGAATATTTCCACTGGTGGGTGAGGGCTATTGGAAAATCATTATTGCCAACCCTCGGCATCATTCCTACTCTAAAACTCCACCCCTCAATATTCCAAACGCAGACTATGAAAACCACGACATAAAAAAATGTCTTTCCAAAGAATCCAAAATTTTTGAGTGGCGTAACAATCAAAGGATTTTTTTTGACATGTGCTTGTTTTACTTGCTGATTTTTCTGTATTGAGTCCATGCAGAGAAATTTTCCGCATATTTTTGGAAGCGAGTGCGAAATAAAGAAAATTTATATGCTGCAAGACTCGAATGCAAATGGCCTAAGACGGATCCTCGCCTCCTTACCGACATATTTTTATCAATTTTTATACATTTTAGCAATAACGTAATCGTTTTAAAAATGGAATCGAATTAGTTTGATTTTGTTATGAAAATAATAACAGAATTCCAAACCGAGTAATGGGTATCCGTTTTGAATAATTTGATTTCATGAATATTTTAATGAAACTTTGAAAAAAATATCTGAAGAATAATCTGACATAGGTTTCATTTGATATGATGATAATATTATTGTGAATCTTTGATTACTTTGTGTAATGTGTGAATGAAAAGGCATGGATGCAAGTGAGATGGAATGCTTGCACAGTTTATAAATATCGTGTGAATTTTTGTATTGTCCTCTTTCTTATATTGTCATCTTCCCTATAATCACCTGAACTAAAACAACCCACATCGCCTCATTCGATATACGAATACCGCTCCAAAAAGCGAATGTACAAAATAGTAAATCTGCATCGCAAAAAAAAGTATTTACAACTGATAAAGTGATGCTTTATCTTTAAAATCGAAACTGAAGCCAAATTGAGTAAATGCCCACAGCCAAATTTAATACACCCAATTTACGCGCTAACGCTATCCAAACAAACTACAACGATTAGGTTTTTTTAGGTTTTTTACGTTTAGATAGTTTTTTTTAAATTGTTAGTATCTTCTGCGGGTACCTTCCTTGTTACACAGAAGGTTTCTCCTAATTCATTTTTATCATTTTGTACTCTCCAACCTTTTATCTTTTAAATTTCATTTGTCACATTAATTATTATAATTCTTTTGTTATTTTTTTCTAAGAAAGCCATATATACTTCAATTGGTTTCCAAATTTACCATCTATTCTCTTCCGTTATTCCGTAGTTTTTCAGTGTGAAGTTTAATTTGAACCTGTCCACATGAAAATAGAGCATTGTTCTAATACTTGGGTGCTATTCTGTATTGATATTCTCTCGCACGGGAATTTGTCATCATCTATTAACTTAAAATTTTATTTTACAAGCAATAATTATTCGCCTGAAACACTCATCCACATTGAAAAATCTCCTGATAAAAGATACATGACGCCAACGGGACTCGAACCCGTGTCCCTTCGATTTCCGGTCGACAGCTCTGACCACTGAGCTATGGCGGCTTATCTCTTACCCGCAAAATTATTCAATATATACTAGTGTTTCATTCAACAATTACTGCTTGTTACATTTTGTAAAATAATTGTTACCCTTTGAGCTATGCATAAAAAATCTTGTCTTAAAAACATTAGTTTACCAAAAAAATAATAATTAAAATTTTAGGTAAGGTTAGATTAGGTTAGGTTAGGTTGGGTTAGGTTGGGTTAGGTTAGGTAAGGTTAGGTTAGGGTAATTTTAGGTTGGGTTGGGTTGGGTTAGGTTAGGTTAGGTTAGTTTAGGTTGGGTTGGGTTGTATTAGGTTAGGTTAGATTAGGTTAGTTTAGGTTAGGTTAGGTTATGTTAGGTTAGGTTAGGTTAGGTTAGGTTAGGTTGGGTAAGGTTAGGTTAGGAAAGGTTGGGTAAGGTTAGGTTTAAATAATAAAATGCTATTCAAAATATAGGCAACTTAATTTTTTTGAGGAAACTAAACATTTTTTAGAAATAGGTATTAGTATTTTATTAGAGTAACAATTGGATCATTTTTAGATAACATTTCAGAGTAAGTTGGTGTTCAGATTTTGATAAATATTTTCTTTTTGGAGAAAACGGTAATATTTTAAGAGTTTTAGGTAAGTAGTTTATTTGAATAACGTAAACTTAAATAAATGGGTAACCTTTTAGAGTAAAATAGGGTATCATATTTGTGAACATTTACGCATTTTGGGTTTTTACTCCATTTGGTAAGCAGTTAAACATAAGCCTAGTGAAAAAATTGACCACTCGTGTAGCTAAAATACGATGTTTTATTTAAATTAACAAATTATCACAAACCAAATAAATAAAATCGGTAGCCTAGTGTAGTTCAACCAAGGAGGTTATAGAATTATTTCTCTGTAATTTTTTTTTGGGTATTTAGAAAACTGAACAAGGTTTCCAGTGATACAAATCCTCTAATTGTAATCTATAAATAATATGAAAAATTTGGATTTTTGTGTGTTTCGTTGTAGAAACTTTTCATGAGAAATTATCAGTAATTAGTTATAGTATGAAAAATGTGCTTCCAAAAATATTATCTAAGTAAATATTTCATTTTTATAAAAATTAAGTTTAAAAAAATTTATTGAAAAATGTCACAAAATTTAGGTGCGCCATGAAAATAATCATATGTAAAAATTATTAACAAATCAGTTAAAATATAGTCTTAACAAAAAGTTTAACAAGTTTGAGTATTTATTTAACAATTTCCGATGACATATTTATTACCCTGCTTTTCCACTACCCACCGTAAAAACATCCATTGATTGATCAGCTATAAAATGACCGGCAATATCTTTGTTGAGAAATCAATTATTACAATCCTCCTCCAGAGAGGCAGGACCGTCTCGATAGGCAACATAAACATGTCATACAGAACGCTATAAACCTGGTCTGGATACCATTTCATTCAGCCAAAGCAATTAAATACAAAATAGTTTTAATAAAACAGAAAAGCACCAGAGAATTGTTGTAGCCTGTGTATCTGGCATACCTCTCAGAAGATCTTAGAACTGGTTTAATAGAAACACATTTGAGAATTCATCATAAAAAGGTCGACACTGATCAAACGTATAGTAAAAGTGTTTAGAAATGTCATAAAAATTTTACTCGCTTGCTGGTACACCTCGCAATGCAGTTTGATTGGCAGCTACGAATGCTTAACAATTTACATAAATTAATGATGGTGTTGTGTTCGTTTTTGTTTGTTTAGTTTTGGTCGTATGATTTTGCTTTCTAACTAAAGCTTTCACTCTTTGCGGTTGTAAAATAAAAACTTTTTCTATTTTTTTTAATAATAATTTAGATTGTAGTGCACATGCAACCAATATGTTTCCGGGGTTTAATGACTTACTTTACATTAACTGCACACAGGATACCCTGAGGAAAATAATTTCCATCAGGCCCTATGTCATCTATGGGGACGCTGTGTGAGGGTCTTTTTGAGGAGAGGAAGGAGTGAAGATACCCATTTTGTAGGACAGAGGAAACACAGAGGCCGGCAAATCGTTCCACAGCCGAACTTTTGAACTCGAGAACGAGAAATTCTCATGTGACAAATATCAAAAGTGTACATAACAATGTTTTATGTGATTTGTTTGTTGGAATCTCCTTTTTTCATTAATCCTTGTGATTGGCGTGGTGTAACTTTTCTTATTTATCACTTTTTAAACATCAATGTGCTTCCGATAATATTTGAGATTTACACGGCCAAAAATAGTATCGTGATTTATTTTTCTGCTATTGTGCCGTGTTACACTACCTTCTTCTTTAACCAAAGTTTCGGACAGCGTTACGGTGTCCATCATCAGGTAGATGTGTAATTGATTACGATATCACATATGTCCTGATGATGTAGATTATAACGCTATCCGATTCGTCGGCTAACGAAGGAGAGAAGGAGAGCGCAACTCGGCACAATATTCCAAAAATGAATCACGATAATACTTTTGGCCATGAGACCCTTTAAGCTAAACTAAATTATTTAATGATTAATTATTCAATTTACTAATTAATTTTTTTTTTTTAAATTGTTATTTATTTAATTCATATATAATTTAAAACATTTTTGAATATACAGAAGTGAACAAATAATTATAAGCAATAATTAGTCGCCCGAAATACAAATACAAATTGAAAATATCTCCCGAAATATCTCCAAATGGTTATGGATGATGGGATATTCATGTACGATAAGATTTTCTGCAACAATCGCAAAGTTGTCCACAAATAATAATTTAATAAATAATTCAAGATAATGCGAATTCCGACGTTTCCATGACCTGGAAATAGCCCCGATATGAACCCTATCAAAAATCTATGGTGGATTGTGAAGAAAGAATTTAAGAAAATAAAGGTAACCACTCATCAAGGAACTTTTTCAAGTATAGAAACATCACAACTAAGAAATAATTTTTAAAAAAAAAAAATGCAAAAATTTTGGTGCCGACTAGGATTAAATTGCTTCAAACAAAGATATAAACCATTCATCTAATTGAAGCAATTATGAGTCTAATAATTTGCACAGATCTTTATAATGTTTTCTTAGGTCTCCTAGAACACCAGAAATTTTTTTTTGAATCTTTAAGTTGATGGGAAAAACGTATTATTATTATTTTAACCTACACTAGTGTTTAATTCATAGCTCTATTGTTGAGTTAATTTTTTGTCAAATAATTTAAAGAGGACGAGAAAGTATGAACCGTACAAAGAAACCACTTAAATTATTTATTGGAAACCTTTCATGGATCCACCATGGGCTGATATAATTGGCTGTACGACATTGCAAAGCATCAGCGGATGTGGTAGATTGCTTGTCAGTTATATGATTGACTATGAAAAATGAATTCTATCACTGTCCGGTAGTACCTAGTTTAGTTGTCCGGTGAGTTCAAGTTAAAGCTACTGAGCGATATCTGATTAAAACTGAACGAAAGAGTTAACTTATCGATTTGTGTAAATATTTCCAAGCCTTTATTCGGTAGAGATCATCACATCATGGTTTCGAATCATTCCATTCTCAGGATCCTCACTGTCTTTTTACTTTGAAAATCACATGATCATGATACCAAGGAGCATCAGCATCGGATACAAGGAACCGCATGAGGCCGTGGTTTTCTTTGCTTGTTGTTGAGATTGGTCTTTGATGGCCCCAAACAGATAAAGTTAGCATTGGATATATAACCGGAGATTAGAGACGCACGAATAAGAGATATGATGTACAGCAACGCTGACCGATATTTTAAAAGGTTTTTTTGTAATGAGATGTCAACGAACAATGAGCGCAATCGATAAAACGGATGGAAGCGAGTTATTCGTAAAGCAAACATTTGCTATATTATGTTTTGTTGTGATAGGCAGGTGCACTTGCCAAAGACATTGAATATATTAAGTAGGTATATCGGGAGGGTCTCAGAAAAACAAGGTACGATCAAGTGAATCTAATATCTGAGTCGAGTCATGCCAAAATTCGGAATAATAGAAAAACATGTACGACGTGTTGCACGAACATGATTGTTAACAAGACAGTGCCGAGTGGAGTTACATCATATCTGCCTACTCTTGTAAGGAAAATGTTTAGTATGGTAAGGTCAACAAAAACTCACACAGATTATCCAAACTCCAGCGATATTTATGTATGTAATTTTTATGAAATAAAATAAAAACAATTTTAACACATGTTTTAGATAAAATTTATAAAACCTAAAAATATTGGATGAGCGGTGAAATCAAGGTGGATTCATTGGCTTTAGATCGCAGTAAGATGTTTGTGTATTTCCATGTAAATATTTGAAAGTATGATATTAATTAAATCGTATGGCTGAATCGAAAACGCAAGGAAATCTTCATCGCTCGAGGGGGTGTAGTACAAATAGAAAATTAAAGATCACCGAAACAGTCACAAATTTTGAATTAGGTATTAGTTATATCACTACTGATGGTTGTGCAGTATTATTTCATTTTTTTGATAACACTAACAAGTAAGTACATTTATAATGAGTTATTATTTGAAAGACGACAAATTAAATAAGTGGCATCTATATAGATAAAGATACCTTTCAAGTATTTAAGTGTGGCATAAATGTTAGAATTTAGTGAGGGCAACTCATCGTAACGATGTAATTAGTAATTACTTGAAGATTTATCTTGTCCGGGGAATGGAACATGAGAAGCTGGCATCCTGATATGACACGAGAAATCCTGCCGGACTTGTAGAGACGAGGCTCTCGCTTCTTGATTCTTGTCCGGTAGTAGCAGATCACACACCATTTGTTGGTGTAAATTTCAATAAACTGAGATTAATTTTGTGGATCCTCTTGTCAGGCAAAGTAGAAACTCAATGAGTATGAAGTTGATTATTTTGAAGAGAGTCTCGAATTAGTTTGCAAGGTTTTGTCATCTTAACTGCACGCAACTATGATGCAGAATTTTTGCAGTGAACATAACTTTCATCAGACTGCAATGCCATTTACACAATGAAGGTGCAGATATGAAATCCCAACATAAGGCAAGAACTTCCTCTCTTTAAAAAGATTCTCCACTCAGCATTCGCAAAGATGACATAGGCCCAGAATAAGGGAAATTATTTTTCTCTGGACCTCTCGTGTGGGGTTAATGTTTAAAAAAAATTCCATGTGGTTTATTTCGTACTTTTCAATACTTTACAATTAGTGGTCAATAAGCAAATGGGTGCTGAACATAAGTACCAACACAAGTAACAGTATATTTCCAAATAAGATAAGTGAACACATTTGCTTATTGTTTTAGAAGAACAAATTATTTGATTCGGTAGAAGGATAAATCATAGAATTACAAATCAGAAAAGTGATAAAAAGTCATGAAAATTGATTAAAAAACGAGGATAACTAGGTCAGATTCTTGGGCTACGTTTTTACAACTCTTTTAATGACTTTTTCAAAAGTGATTGATTTGTCATGAAACCGTTTGATTTGTGTGTTGTCGACCGGATACATGCAATATGATGAAATGTTATTTTGGACAAAAAAATATTAATTACCCAATAATATCAATGTTCAGAGGTCGACGTGATTTCGAACTGAAATCATGCACCAAATAAATAAAGCATGGTTGTGGAACCCTTCCGATGTAAAACGATGACCCTTTAGTTACAAACACACTCCTCCTCGGGTAGTTAACCTCACGGGAACTCTAACTGAGCTGACGTATGCCATCACAAATCCAGACCCTCGTATGCATTATATTCCTTTAGACTCGCATTTTATAATGACTCAACCATTACTTTTAGCGATGATAATTATTATTATTGTTACTTGCAATTTATTAAAAAGACGACGAGGATCCGGGTGAATCTGTTTATATAAAAGCTCGTGTGACGAGTCGCTATTGCCGACATACTTTCACAACAGTTTTACTTTATTTATTTATTTATTAATTTTTTAAAAAACATGACATATTACATATTACAGTGATCATTGGCTGTCCAACTAGGAGATTACCTGTTTTAGGACAGTCAGAAATAGGCAGATTTATTAAATGTGATTCTTGTTTAGTCTAGTGTATTGACTTTTACTTACTTATTGCACTTTATAAATAATATGAAAAGTTTTCTTGGTTGATATAAGAAGTTGCTAACTATATATTTTAAATAATATAAACGTAGCGAATAGACTAAAAGAATATTCAAATATGATAATTCAAAAATAGCAATATAGTAAAAAAAATATTGACATTTGAGTTTATCAAATTGAAATTTTACTTTTTATTTAGATGAAATTAATAAGCTAGAGAATCAAAAAGGGATAAAAGATAGTAAGGAGATTAGAAGAAAATAGAGAATAAAAATAAGCCAAAAAAATACAAATAGGGAATTAAAAAATATGCAAAAAGGAAAAAGTATATGTATAAATAAATATAAAAAAAGAAGCATTAATCATGTAAGCTTTTCAACCATTCCGTGAAATCTTACTTTTAATTTGGTGAAATTAATGCGCCAGAGAATCCATAATATATAAAAAAGAAAAGGAATTGAAAGGAAGAGTAGAAATAGATAGAAGATTAAAAAATAAGTTAATATTAAATTAATATTAAAAAAAAGAAAAAAAACATGTCTGCTTTTTTTCCATTCCATGAAATTTTGTTGAATTAATTGTCTAGAGAATCAATATATTATATAAAAATAAAAATTTAAAAGAGAGTTGAGAAACTAAAACAAGGAAAAATAAAATAAAAAGATGTAAAGAAAGGTTAGAAGCAGATATATATATATATAAAATAAAATACAGGGTAGTTCGAAAAACTAAATTTAAGAAAAGCAAGTTTAATGACTGTTTATTAGCATATTTTCGCATTGATCTCTCCCCAAGATCAGAAGCCAATTATTTACCAGATTTCGGAGAATATTAGCACTTTTTGATTTCCATGCATCGGGAATAAGATTAACCAATTTAGGGCCTAAGTATGAGAATTGTCTTTGAGCTAAGGATGAAGAAGTGGTGGGAGGAACAACTGGGTTCCTCTTAGCATGTCTAGTATCGTGATAATGGAGTACTTATATATGAAAATTCTTCATCCTTATTATACTTCATTAGGATTTCACCTATGCTAATGTTATAAATAGATACATCATATATAAATATATGGCGCATGTTTTATGTACAAAATACGGGCAGGTACTCTTACGGACATAGTCATTTTAAAAGGGGATTTTAAAACATTATATTAGAATTATTAAATTTTTTCTGATTTTTGCGAGAATAGCTCAACCCCGATCTATGACTAACTAACTAACTAACTAACCATCACGCCGTTTCCCCGCAGGGGTAGGCAGAGAGGACTGACCACCAAACAACTCGGTCTTGGCACACACTTCTTGCTTCAATCACATTTATACATCGTCTCATTATAATATATATTTTTTTATTTCAGGATGTGGGGAAGTAAGTGCAAACGACAGTTATTAAAAATATTAATGAGTAAGTAAATTAACTATCCAAATTTACCTACAATTTACGACTACTTCAAATTATTTTGTAATTAAACCTGTTGCAGAAATTCATATTTACAAAATTCAGATATTTGAAATTTAAAAGAACGATTTTATTTTCATTTTGTAATTAAATTCGCCTGGTTTTGAAAAAACCTCGATAAAAATATTTAAATCTGTACCTTATTTATAGGCTGTCGTTAAAATTTGTGAATATATATTTTTCATAGCCAATAAAGTTAACAAATTGCCGCATTAATAATTAATAGTGCAATATCCGCACACAGATGGCGGTAGCGACCCGATAAAAACCAAACATTCTGTAGTGCTAAAGTTAGTATACTAAAATGTTGTTTATGCGTAAATACAACAACCTATGCTTATTGCTAGGTTTATGGTCATTGCAAACGGCGCCATATATGTCCTAATGGATGGTGACATAAACTACCAAAACTGAACCGAAACTAATTTACAAATAAAATAACGGTAACATTTTAGAAATATTACGAGTAAAGTTAACTTTGACGTAGCGATCTTTTTTCAAAAGTAATAATTCATTGGTGTTAGTCATAAAATATAATTATAATGGGGATGAACACCAATTAAAAATATATTTGTTTACATAAACGTATAAATTACAAATAAAAGCCTTGGTGGAAACGTGAATGATATTTTTCGTCCCCGAAAAAACGTTTTTCCTACGTTTGTGGGAAAGAAAGTAGAAAGGGTGCTTTAAGTGTAGTAAATATTATGAGAATTATTGTTTCTGTGATGTTACTTTTTTGAGAAAATTGAGAATATTAATTTTATTCAATAACCTGCAAGGTGAGTTTATGAGTGTTTAGTTTTTACTACGAAACAAAATACTGAATAATATGACGAGATGCGACAACTGTCTAGCTTTCTAAAATAATTATATGAAGTACGAATAAACTCTGCTTTGCGCTGTTAGAAAATTTGTGCAAAATCTCTTGACTGGAATGAATAACTGAAAGTCTCGAAATTGCTTTCAAATTCACAAGTCAAAAACTGTCGATTAATATTTTTAATTATTTACTTTCATCACTGCTTACCCTTCGGGCATGTGTCGTAAAAACAATACGTTGTTTCGCTACATGCATATTCTAAACACATAACCATCCGTCTAGCTTTCAGTTTCTGTGTGTTACACAACTCACGTATGGAGGTTTACTGCTCTGTGCTTGGGTTTAATGAGATGACCATGTGAATTGTGTTTTGTTCGGCCTGTCTTATTAATGAGATTCGAAAAGCAATTATTTTTATACGTCCGTAGAAGGCATGATATAATAAATACGGATCTGTAACCAAATTCAGATAAATTACTCGTATACTTAGAGACAACCGTGCATATTGAACAGGTTGAACCTACTCGAAGAGAATAAAATTCATGTTAGAGTATTGAAAAATAAAGGAAGGAAAGTCTAAAAGTAAGGAAAGGAAATAGGGATGGTTTGGAAAAAATTGATAAATATATGTTATATATTATTATCGGACGTGGCTTTTGGGTACTTTTTTAAGGATTAGAATTTATTTTTTGGTAAGGCTGATTATACCCATACGTAGATTTATTTGCTGTTGCCACTATACCGAAAGAAAAGCTGATGGATACCATAAAAGATTGCAAGCCAATGTACGAGTAGCTGCACATAAAAACTTTTATCTAACGAATCCCCACTCAACCTACATTTTCATTTAAATATTGAAATCTGAACATATTATCTTACATATTTCTTGCTATAACAATGTGTACAGTAGATACATTTTTATTATTTCTCCCGCCATGCAAGGGATGTGCCCCTGAGTAGTTTTCATAATAAGCGTCTAAGAATTGTTATTAAATTATACAATTCAGATTTAAATTGTGATAGATGTATGAAGGGAGATTTGGAGGTTAGATTATGTTAGATTATGTTAGATTATATTATAATGTATTGGTATTACGATTAAAATATATTGCAGATGTACGGATGCATAGCTTAATTTGTGTTAATTTTCATATAGTTTTCTATAATTACTTAAAGAAAAAATTAAATTTACTAAAACTCTCAGATCGAAGAATTATATCCGACTTAATATTTATATTACAGCCTTGATTTAATTAACCTCGTTGAATTTCATGTACCCATTAGAGCTACTCGTTCTAAAACCCTGTTTAATTGTAACAATTCCAAGACTGAGCATTTCAAAAACTCGCTTGTACCTAGATTACATGAAGTTAGTAATAGGTACGCAGATGTAGTGGATCTGTTTAACTGCACAGAAGCTAGGTACAAAAAGACTTTACTATCATCTTCAAAATCATTACTAATACAATGTAAGTCTACTCATACTTGTTGATAATATTTTGTTTGTACTTGTATCTCCTTCTAGTATTAATTTTATACTTTCTGTCATCACATGATCAAATGCCACAGTTAATTGTTATTCTATCACATGAATTATGGTGTATGGTTATTTATACTTTTGATATTCAATAAATAAATTAATTAATTTCATCATATTTCCGAGAAATACGGATGACACAGTGGTCTATTTAAAATGATCACTAATCTCTGAAAACATGGGCCTATTAACCAAATGTATTCATAAATATACCTTTTTCTTCGCTTAGTCGTATGAGCTGAATCGGCCCCTTATAACATTGTAATACGAATGTATGCAACAAATTCTGTAAACATTAAAGATTTGCCAATGTCGGCTATTTATCCACTTTGAAATAATTGGGTCTGCGAGGCTTCAGATTTAGTGCGGCCGTTTGCAATGAGGCTCTTTGTCAGAACCTGTGTAATTATATTCAAGCAGCATAAAAACACAGCTGGGCGCTTTGGACAACAATAACCAATCTGCTAACTGATTTGACCGAGTCCGCGCATAGAAACCAGATAGTTAAAAAATACATATATGAATACATACTTGATAACATTTTTTCTAGTATGATAAATGATTAGGAAATCTGGAATCTTGTACCTCGAGGTATTTCCATTATTATACTTTACGCATATTCATATTTAATATTCCAAGGTATCTTGTACTTCAAGGGTTGTTGTTGGCCATCGTTTCAATGAATTTACCCTCAGGTTTTATGTCGTCTATGGAGGATATTTTTAAAGATAGAAAGATTTGAGTTGAATCGGAAAGAGACATAATTAAAAGATTATGTAGGAATGACGACTTCGCCGAGTTGTCTATCAATGGAACTACTCGCAAAATTTTTCCAAAGAGATCGTACTCACTTCATCGACGATCGTCCTAAAATACGTTCATATAAATCTTCCTTCTCACACAACTTGTATGAAAACGAAAAAGACAGAAGATACTAGATATCGTAAGTCTTTAATCAAATTCCTGTAGATATTTCGCGAAAGATCGTTTCTTTCGAATTAAATAACTATTATGGTATTGCCAAGTATAAAAACAAGCAAAAAAAAAAATTATTTCATAAAATTCGCATTAAATATTAGTTACAAACTCATTCGCTAATAATTTTGCCGTAAAAATATTATGATATTATCGATTTAATGTTTAAATAAGCTCCATTCGGGAAACTCATTTCTAGATTTGTAGCTCTACAAATTCATATATCAACGTGTTAAAATGGTAAGGTGACTATAGATTTTTGAATATTGAAATTTTTAGAAAACTTTTAGAAAATTTATATATGTATACATATTTAAAGATATATCTCTTATTGTGTTTTAGGGAACATATTATTTAACGAATTTTTCGATTATTATTTGTAAAACGTAACTAATTAAATTTTATTTCAATATGATTATATGTTCATAATTATTTATTTGTATATAAATTTCCGACTGAAAAAGGAGGTTATAAGTGCATATATATAGAAAAAAAAATGTTCTAAACAGCGTTTTTACTTCATTTTCAGATATTTATTAATGTTTAAATGATCAGTGTAGGTATTTACCTATTGATTTTGCGTTATTAATATACATATATTATATTTTAAATGTCCCGTCAAAGATAAAAGAATAGTCACTGTCACACATCAATATTATAAAAAGCAAGTTACGACGTTCGTTCCTTTCAAATGCTCTATGATGACGTGGATACTACTTTACCTCCATTGACGTCTGTTTTTACCTCGCATTAGGCGTTTTTCCTGGTTATGCACCGGGACTAGGGATAATGACGCTCATAAGATCTTATAAAAACAACCTAAACTAACCAACCTAAAAAGTGTCGCAAAAAAATATTATAAAGGTAATACTTAAAAAAAACTCTACTTTCCCAACAAAATTGCTTTTTAAATTGTTTCCAGTACCAAATATTGATGATATATTTAAGCAAACTTCCATTATAAAAATGTGTAAAGAAAAAAATAACACAGAATATCAAGAATTTTACAAACTCGTGAGAAATGGAAATCAATTTATTACGCCAATCTTTAAAACAACTCAAATGCAAAACCATTATATTTACCAAGCCAAAAAAACTACAATAATCTCCCTTCCGAATTGCGCTGCATTACGAACTTGCGCTGAAAATTGCGCTGCAACAAGAACAAATAAATAAAATCGAACTTTTTTTCCAAAAAACTTAATATTAAAAAAAAAAATAATAAAAACATATATAAATATATATAAATATTATTATATATTTTTACACATAACATAATATTATAACATTGAATCTAAGTAAGAATCGTGGCTCCCTTACCAGGCACAAGAGCTCCTTTTTTCTGATAAGGTATACATGACCAATTATGAACCTTAATATTATATTTTGCAAAATATGTATGTAAATGTAACCCATATGATGTAAATTAAAATAATAAAAAATAAAAATAAAAGTATCTTAAATTGAAATACTAGTGAAACAAATATAAGAAATAATTTCTTCAATACTTGCAAAATTACTTTGCTGCGTCATTGAATGAAATTAACAATTTTTTTCATTTAATAAAGTATTTTCATCAGATGTTTGCATTCCAACTGCTGCAATTCGTTTAAGTCAGAGTCAGAACAATAGAAGTGTATGTTTGAGACAGTGTATGAATGTGAATAACGTAAGGAGTGTGTGCGAAGATCGAGTTGTTTGGCGGTCCCTCCTATCTGCAAATCCTTGAGGTGACACGGCGTGATGGTTAGTAAGTTAGTAAGTTAGGATTAATAATATTAGAAGAAGTTGAAACAAGTCAAGGCTTCACCGTTTAGGAACATAATGTCTGTATTTTCGATGAAACATAATAAGTTTAAAACACATCTTCATTCTGACTACTAAATTGCTTCGTTTTTTTTTACAACCTACTCTTCTACTTATTATTTAAAAATCAATATTATTTAATTTATTATTATTGAATCATAAATTGATCGTGACACTCCATTAGAAATTCGGCAAATGTTCTATGATTCTCATTCGTTCTAGAATGTTTTTAATATCGTATTTTTTAATCTCTTCAACAAATTTGCATGTACCGACATAAAGTTAATTCGTTATTGATTACGTTCATTATATGAGTTCGTTAAATTTGCATATATAGCTCAAAATGCCAATGGCAGTTTGGTTATTGATGTTCTCCGTACCCAAAAATGAATTGGATGTTCTATAAATGAATAAATCTCAAGCATGGTAACCGACTGTTATTGTAAGGAATATAGTAATATGCATTGTTCACATGTGTTTAAAAATGCATTAACTTGCCTTACGTCATTGGTCTTTTGATTTAAAAAAATGCTTTCTCACATATCTGTGAACGCAAGTGTACGGAAACATCTAAAATATTCTATGCATCCACGTTTGTAGCAAAATATTATTCGGAAAATAAGTTTCCAGATGATGAGGCTGTTTCACAAATTATGAGTTTTTGATAATTTTGGTGTTCCATTTATTATGATCCATAGTCCGTAAAGGCAAATTTTCTTTAAGGGTCGGAAGAATCTTCAATAGGTTATCGTGCTAGATACCGCTAGAAGATTTTATCAACATTAAGAATGGGGTGTTTCTCACATTTTGAACCGTTCGTCAAATTTCAAAGTTGATTTTCAAGTTCTGTAAATATTCTATTTAAGGTCTGTAAATATTCGATTCAAATTCTGTTATTATTTAAGAAGTGCGAATCAACCAGCCAACAATGGAATAATAATAGAACTTGGATAGAACTTAAACTCTTCGAATTCGATGATTTGTTCAAATTCTGTGAAACGACGGGTCGTTCTTGTTGCTTTTGCTAAAGGTTAAATATTTGATTTTTTATATTATGAACTAACTGAAGTGTAACGGGCGCGGCGTTGTTGGACTTTTCTCTACTTTTTACAAATATAAAATGCATGTATTATACATATAAACCTTCCGGAAGAAATTTTCTAAATGATAGTGAAAACCCGATACATCACCATTGCGTAGCTTTAAAATTACATAATTTAAAAAAATACATTTATGTAAACTTAATATAATAATAACATTAAATTTAAATCCAAAAAAGAAAAGTTAATGACACGGTTGTGTCGAGACCGGTAGACAAAAATAAACTAAATTTTAGTTACAAACGTACGAAAAATAAAACAAAAATATCAACAAAAGAAGCATTGGGCAGTACGTTAATACTAAGTTGGCCACAATATTGTTCTTCTGTTAACAAAAAGGTACCTGTGCTGCCTTATCAGACACAAGCATAGGGTGACCATACTAACAATTACAACATGAATATTATAAATAATAAATTATAAGTAAAAACAAAATAACTTAATAAAAATAGGTAAATAATTAGTAAATAATATTAATAATTATCATATTAAATAGTAAGTAAGTAAGTAAATAAATTAGCTAGATAATAATTAAAGTAAATAATAATACAAGAATGAAGTAGATAGTAATAAGTACACAATAATAATAATAAGTAGATAATAATAATATGTGAATAATAATATGTAATAATGATAACAAAAAGTAAAAAATATAAAAAATAAGAAGTAAAGTAAATTAAATTTGACATTTCGCTGTATACAATAATGTACACAAGAGCAGAGCACACACGGTGTGCGAGTAATACATGCAAAGTTTTTCATTTTACAATCTAAAATTTATTTGAAACCGTAAGACTGGAGCACTATTGTATTTGGCACTCAACCCGCATTAGTTTAACCTACCCCTCGTCAGTTAGTTTGATCCACGTGACTTTTTGTGAATTGTGAATAGCTCATATTTCTGGATTGTGAAATAACTAATAATAATGTTGAACAGGTTATCGTAATCAGGTTTCGTCTTCTGGTTGAAGTTGACGACCATTATTTTGTATTACTTCCTGTCTTCTGCGGTACGCTTTGACCTCCCTAGTGGCATGCTGGACCACTTCTCTGTATTATAACCACCTTCTTTCTTTCTTGTCTTCTTGATCTTGCTCTCCAGAATAAACCCTGAAAAACATGTTTTTTTTTAATTATAATGACTCTTTACATCAATGGTAAGTAAAACATATAAAGGTAATAGTCGCATGATAAATGATGCTGCTACACAATTTTGGACATGGCCTATATCACCATACAACTTGTCACATAATCCCATACCGACTTGTCACACCAGAAAGATGATTTGTTATAAGTGTGCGCATGGTGATGATGTTATGTCGTGATTTGCTAGCCAGGCGATATCTGAAAATGCCGTTACCCCCCAATGCCTTAGGCAGGAGAGGGGGTCAATTAGGGAGCTGTCGTGATCACGCATCTGTCAGCTGTCAAGGTGATTCCGTACAAAGAAATGATATTCCGCGGCAGCTCTGTAATCGATCTGACCCCCTCTCCTGCCATAGAGATAGCTTCGTGTAACACTAAAACATTTAATCCATATAGGCCACGCCCAAAAAACGCTTGATACGTGGTCTGACGCAGGAATAAAAAAGGGTGTATTTTTTGTATTTAAATACCACACCAGAATTCAAACTATCAATTGGCATCATCAATCGGGGTATGTTGTGATGATAAAGGGTTCGGATAGGGGAAGGAGATGAAGTTGGGAAGTATCTGGCTCTTCTCATCTGGTCACCGAACAAGGCTAATGTAATTTAAAGTAGAGTTTATTCCACTGATAAATAGATATTCATGGCTTAAATGATTGACAATTGTAATTTTTCAAGCAAATATTAGTAATATTCGAAAGATAAATTTCTTCTTCTGAATCCTGAGATAAAGATATATTTTTTAATACTTTTACCTTCACAAATTCGACAATTACAATGTCCTGTGATTTTTCATGGGTCAGCGCTATTAACATACTACAATTTTTTTTAAATAAATTGTTTGCAAAACAGTTTGCGATCTCATGCATTTCAGCACTTAACCCAGTTTCACCGTCTAGATTTTGATCTACATATGCAAATGTTAGAAAAATATTTTTCTTTACTCTCTGCTAACTAACTGATCTCATAGTATGTGAGGCAATAATAATGATTAACAAGTGTGTTATGAAATATTCTGACTAGGATTCATTATTTCGAAAGATCCATTAATTATTGTAGTTTTAAAAAATAATAATGTTAACTTCCTTAATGGCAAAGAGGTAAGGTGTAATTACATTTATGTAATTTGTAATACGTACCTGTGTATGGTATTCAAATGTTTTGATAGTTTTATTTCGTAATCACGTCAGTTACTTGAGATGTTGAATTATTTGTTGAGAAATAACATAATATGTTTTGTGTTATTTATCAATTAGTTCTATGATAAGCACTTTATATCTCGTAACATCAGTTTGGATTACCTTGCATTAATAATTATCAACTAATAAGGAGTGTTTATTTAAGAAAAAGATATCCATATTTGAGTTGATTGATATATTTATAAAGGTCAATCAAACTTCAATTTCTTAACAAATAACAAATCTAATATATAAGTTTGAATATCTATTGAAATATGGACTTATATACGTGATCGGTTTTACAAATTAAAATTACCAATTTATTTTTAAATGCTCATGTGATTGTGTAGCCTATTGTATGAACTATTCCATATGTTTTCGAAGTCTCATGATATTTTGGAATATCAAAAAGGTCATAGTTTTACTTTTAAATTCTAGATAAACGGTCAAATTTTCACGTATTTAACTTTAATGGTTATGTACCTAAATAATGTATAGATATTAATTATTTTATTAATATTTTTGAGAGTCCAGTTCTTTATTCAAATAAACCGTTTAATTTTTTTAATATCGTTTTGAGGGCAATTACATAAATTGCTCTTCGTAGCCAACGAATTGCTTATTATATCGTGTAATTTATATGTACACATGTAAAGTGTGTGTGTACTTGTGACGTTTCAATGAATAAGGTATTTGCAAATATGAGTTTAATATTTATTTTATGTAAATGGAGAAAAATGTATAATATATTTGATACACGCAGTTTTCTAACTGTGAACAACTATTTTTCCACGTATCTTTCAGTATCTTCACTTTTTAGAATCTGAAAATATATGTGTTCTTTTTAAATTCCATTACATTAAATTAAAAAATAAATTGTAAGTTCATACAAAAAAGTTTTTCTTTCAGAAAAGTTCTGCTACTCAACGATGTTCGTGGGTACAACACAACAAAAGACATGTTTAATATATCAATTAATTAAAACATTGTTTGTATACGTGTACAAAGCTAACCCATGAATGTTTTCTAAAAATAACTACCCACCCCATTTGGCCGAGCAGCCGCTAAAGATGTAGCCTTTTTGATTTGAACTTCTGTATTCCGACCATAAATTGTTTGGAAATTATTCTGGCTATTTTAAGCTCAGTCCCTTTGGGCGATTTTCTCGTTTCTGTTTTAACCTAAATATTCTGTAAACGGTCTGCAAACAATATAGACATTACCCAGTGGGGATTTATCAAACGGGATATTAGAAGATTAAATTCCAAAAAATATATGATTTCGAGTAATAACTTAAAACCATTTCTTTTAACATCTATTATATTTTTATCTCGTGTGGAGCTCGGCTGTAGCGAATTCCCGAGTCTATTTCATATAAGAGTACCTGCTTGACACACTATACTTAATGCCATTTTACATTGTCATTCATTGTTACAGAGAATGTATGTAGCAAACTGGCCAATTCCTCGCCAATAGAGTTGAGAAAACAAATGTACAAATAATATCGACACTTTTAACATAACGAATTCCTAGTGTTTAATTTTTACATGTTATTATATTTAAGTAGCAACTTACTTAAACAAGTCTTTCATGTCACGATAATATTTCTGAAAATATATATAAATCATTATACATATTTTTGATTTTATCGAACTGTAATAATGATAATAATAATAATGCTTGGTTGATTTATATGGCGCCTTTTTTGTGAAAAAATCACCTCAAGGGCTCTATACAAATATATATTAGTCATAAGTCATGATATCTAATGACTTACGATTAAGGTAACTTTCACATGTAATTAACTGAAGTAAATAACTTTAAGATGAACGTGTCTTATAACTAACGTTTACAATAATAACTAGTGACATAAGTTTAAACCACTTGAAACCATTTTTATTACTAACCTTTCTATAAAAATTGTAACTGTATATCCCAATGTAAAAGCCTCATACCAAAAGTAGTTAATACCAAGAAGCAACAAATAGCCAAAGTTTGGCTAAAGCAGGAGGATGCGCAACATGGCGTAATAGCCCAATAAATTAATCAGGACATTTTTTTTAAAATAAATAACATTATGAGAACGCAATTGGTTAGTTGACCAATCAATCCAAAGCGGTCGGTTTCCCAAAAGTCGGGTTCCCAAAACAGCGGTCGCGGGTTCAATCCTCTGCTAAGTTCTCCAACAATGCACAAAAACATTTTCAACAATATATAATAAATGAATTCTGAGAACTATTTAACCGTATCAATTGTTAACAGTTTTTGAAAAATATTTGTTATTTTTTGCATAACGTGGCATTAAGACGAGATTTTGAAGGCTTTAAAAAATGAATCATTTGAACGATTTTCAGGTTCCTAAATAAAGTGCCAATAATACACTTACTTGTGATGTTTGTACAGCTCTAGGAGAGAAGTATTCTCCTCGATGATGTTATTCAACGATCCATTGCTTTTTGACCCAGAAATCCTTTCATCCCAGCCTATTAGTCGACCATCACTTGTTCAAGAATTATTCGTTTATAAGACGGCTACTAGTGCTTCCCGATGGTATTACTTCAATCATCATCAATGACTGCCTTGCCAAGTTCAGAATGCATGACCAAGTCGGCTGGCATTCAACTTAGGTCAGACATTTCTAAACAAATAGGCTCTGCCACACGTACACTTCGGAGCGGCGGTACGACGCGCCACTCCAGGACGCCTCGCAGAAAAGTAAAGTCCGAAAGTAAGATAACGGTTTATAGCGCAGGCCATTGTGAGACTTTTCTGGGCGACGGTCTGGAGCGGCGCGTGGTACCGCCTCTCCGAAGTGTACTTGTAGCAGAGCCTAATAACTTTGGTGGTAGCTAGAAGGAAATGTTTTTGTCAATATTTTTGCCTATAGAGATATCTGTATCCATGAAGACAATATTTTTGTACATTTGAAAAATATTCTTCTCCATTTTGACAATCTTACAAATAAGTTAGATGTACATATCGGCTTCTTTTGTTTCTAAGTATTAGTAAAAAAGTGACAATTAAAACGTTTTGTATAAAATTGTAAACACTTAATTGTTATTGTTTGAAAGCCGTTCTTCTACCATTGCACAGACAAAATATCCACGTCGAAGTTCCACAATTCTACAAAAACCACAAAAATGAATGATGGTTCACAAACATTATTCTTTGCTAATGGAGTACTTCTAGCCATTGAAATGCTTTTTAAATTAGTCCGTCTACCTACATTATTTTTGTATAATGTACACTATGATGTATTCTAGAAAATTGGTCAGCGACATTTATCATTATTGATTTAGGGCTGATAAATTTTCCATGTTATGTAAAAATTTCATAAAATATTATATGAATATTGTCACACTCTATACTTGAATCAGTTTCATTGTTTGGAACCTACGGAACTTATCTCCAAGATGTGAAATTTCGTGTTCAACGAAAAAAATAAAATATTGTGTTTGAAAGTATTCGAATATTTATGTAAAGTTACTTAATTTTAACCTCTTACTAGATTTTTGTAGTGGGTAAATTAAACTTCATTAAGAAATTTCAATTTGCTGGGATTTGTGCCAGCATTCTCTAGAGCCAGTGCAACGAATCTTCCCTCTCCGCCAGCGAAGCCATCGATTATATTTTATCGGTTAGTCAAAAATATGTAGTATAAAAATATATATTATTATATCTAAGCAACGTGATATCATGTTACGTGACAAAGCTGTTAAATCACTCTTAATGCCGATCATGGAGGAACTATTTTACTGGACGGCCACCACGGCGCGCGCGGCGAAATATATAAGTTATTTGAGTGGTAACCCTGAATTTTTAATTTATTACGATCTGTCAATCAGGGCTTCACCTTGGCCTACTAAGGATAACTTTCTCTATTCTATGCCTTGCCCAAACAATTAAAAGTACGCACCGACATGCAAAGTATACACATTACACACATACCTAGAACACTCAAATCATGCGCATAGATCACCACAGACCACCATATAAAAACCATAGACTCGGGTTTTGTTAATAATACAAGTATGTTCTACAGGTTTGCTAGTCACAAGATAGATTAGGAAAACATTAAATTAATTAATTACGAATTTCAACGTCATCCATAAAAAATCAAGATTAAAAGAAAATTACTTAAAAGAGGAATAGATTTGTTCGTTATGAACCATTTAGCAAAGATATCGAATTAAATTATGCCAAAACCAAGCCGTCTGAAAACCCAATAAACATATAACATAATTATATTAAAAAAAACTCCAAACTTTGTATAAATGACATGTAAGCAATACGTGACGTGACTTACTAATAAACGTATTGAAATTTTACATAGCTGATAAACAATCATTAATGTAGGGTAAACGGTTGTTTATCAGCCGTGAAAGTTTTTAAATATATTAAAATGGGTACGTATTTAAAGCTTCCATGAGGGGTTAATTTTCGGTTTTTTTACATCCTTTATTTAAAAAATATTCATTACTGCTTCCCAAAAAAAATCATTTTAACTATCTATACCAGGCGTGGTTGGTTGTTATAGCATTTACGTACTTATTTTAAAAACCCATATACTTTAAACAAATTTCCTCCTCTGATTTCAGTGGCAATTATTTGAGTATTGTGCAAGTGTTTTCAATTTTTTTTGTGCAAGTGTTTTCCAATGTTTACTGATCATCGTTAGATTGTTTGAAAACCCTATGAATATATAATATACTAAAATATACCTCTCTGTGTGAAATCTCACAAACTTGGACTGTGCGCATTTGCTGCCATAATAATTATTATAAACTCTATTATCATTAATACGTGTATCGAAAACTAATAGTCCAGTCAGTGGGGGATAAAAAAGGGCTCCACCTTGCAAAAGGTTAGGTAGTAGCGATTTTCACATATGTTGTTAAGATTGGGACTCTAAAGAAAAAAAAAAGTTTTCGACCTTGGGAGGGTCGAGCTCGATCCGCCATCTTGGATTGAAGGTGCCAAAATTTGTTTTTTTCAAAATAATTGTGAAGTGGTAGTTTTTACAACCAAATTGTTGAACGCAAACTTAAAGACAACTAAATTACCTACATTTTTTGTAGAAAGTTTTTTTTTGTAAGTCTAATAGGTAACGAGTTACAGCGGTTGAAAGAAGAAAATTTTGACAAAAAATTGTAAAACTCCAGTTTTCTTGATAAATTTTGTACGAACATATTACACAATATCATTTTAACGTATTTCTACGTTACAATATACTTATATAGCATCATCCGTGTGCTCGATGACGTTGATTTGTTATAGTGGGATCCTAGTCTACAGCTGACTTGGCAACACTGATTGAGTCGGGGTGGTTACAGGACGTTGCCTGGATGCTCGGTCACTCAGTGTGCTCGTGCGCAAAGGTACGAAATCATCATTTTATGGTGTTTTCGAACAACTTCCAGAAGGCGTGCAACTTGAAGGTAGCAAAATTAATGTTGTAGATGGAGGATATCTTTTACATAAAGTTGTATGGAATCGGAATGATTATTTTGGGTCAATTTGCGAGAAGTACGTTCACTATGTAAGAAATCACTATGGATCATATGCAGTCATTGTTTTCGATGGATATCCGCTTGATGATGGTGAAAAAAATACGAAAACCGCAGAAAGACTTCGCCGATCGAAGAAGCACATGTCTGCAGATGTTCTTTTCGATGAAATAATGCCAGTTCAAGTTTCACAAGAACGATTTTTAGCCAATGAAAATAACAAAGTCCGTCTGATTTCGATGCTTACAAAGCAATTTATACAGAATGATTTTACAGTTAAGCAGGCTGAAGAAGATGCTGATGAGTTGATTGTCAATACTGCGATTTCCTTGTGTTCATCATATGACGCTGTTTTCATTATTGGCGAAGACGTTGATCTCCTAGTTCTGCTGACATCATGACAGCATTAGCACCACAACAAAATAGTATATATCTTCGCAAACCCGGTAGAGGCAAAACTTTTGAAAGATTGTATCCCGCGAATAGTGTGAAATACAAAGAGGCGGCTGAGAATATTCTGTTTCTTCATGCCTTTAGCGGCTGCGATACAACATCGTCCTTCTTCAACCAAGGAAAAAATAAATTTTGTTCGCTTGTGCAAAACGACACAAGACTCAATGCCATGATAAGAATCTTCAAACAACATGATGCAACACCAGAAAAATAGCAGTTGCAGGAACACGCTTTCTTGTTGCTTTATACGGGGGTGACATGGATAAGGAAACCTTGGAAGAAGTCCTCTACAAACGTTTCGCAAAGTCGACAACAAAAATCAAATTCAATCTTGCCTCTTTGCCACTAACGAACGACGCTACACGGTACCATGCATTTAGAACGTATCATCAAGTCCAAAAATGGTATGGAATCCAAAAAAATCCAGAAAACTGGGCCTGGAAACGTGACATCAACGGGCTTGTTCCAGTAAGAATGACAAAGAAACCAGCACCCGAGACTTTATTAAAATTTATTTCATGCAATTGTAAAAAAGGATGCGGCGTTGCATGTGGCTGCAGGAAAGCTGGATTGAAGTGTTCTATTGTATGTGGGTGCTGTAATGGTCAAACATGCCGAAATTCGCCAGAGGTTCACATCGATGTCGAGGACGAAGAAGAAGAGATTTTGTCAATGGAAGCCCAAATATCACAGGCAATGAGTTAGATGATGACATTGATGACGAAGACTGTTATTAAGTAACATTATTTATAGTAACATAATTCACAGTAATGTAACATAATTTACTGTAGCATAACGCTGGTATATCTGTGGAGTTGACCTACTGGGGATACCACAATAAAAAAAATGCGCAATGTTCTCTACCTCATGGTGGTGTGGAAATGAGTTAACAAAATTATTATAATTATGTAATGAATAACCCGCAAAAATTACAAAGTTGGGAATTTCATCACTTTTTTGAAAAATATTCACATTTCCGCCACTGTAACTCGTTACCTATTAGACTTACAAAAAAAAACTTTCTACAAAAAATGTAGGTAATTTAGTTGTCTTTAAGTTTGCGTTCAACAATTTGGTTGTAAAAACGACCACTTCACAATTATTTAAAAAAAAACAAATTTTGGCACCTTTAATCCAAGATGGCGGATCGAGCTCGACCCTCCCAAGGTCGAAAACTTTTTTTTTTCTTTAGAGTCCCAATCTTAACAACATATATCAAAATCGCTACTACCTAACCTTTTGCAAGGTAAAACTCCCCACTGACTGGACTATAACACATAATCACTTATTTTGATAAGCGTACAACCCACGGAGATCAATTAGAGTGGGTAATTTATGACAGCAGGTTCCTGTTCTAACATTGTATAAAATGTAACAGTCTGAAATCGAATAACAACAGCTTGCCTCAGTTTACTTGCTTTCTATATTGTAATTACAAAATTATGCATAAATACTGCTTGGAAGCTGTGCATTGATCTAGTCTGCGTGATTACACCGAGTAGCCTGATCGGCGGCTGTCAAGTGAAACTTTGTCCACACCTTATTTATTATGATTCACAACACAAAATATACGAGTATATTTCGGTGTATATCTTTACGAGAGCAAAAACCAATATGTCATAATAAACAATTGGTTATATCTAGAAACGACTTTCAATTACTAAAATTATGTATGCATTTATTTTATTCCAATGCATTACTAAACATTGACTGAGATCGGTGTACCAAAACCCATTTTACATAATATATACACTGTATGTTATGTCTTTTTATAATAAATTGTTATGTTTACTTACTATTTGATGTGAAACATCTATAAAGAAAAGGAAGTAAAATCGACTGTAAAGTAGAAAGCGTGGCAAGACTCTTGCCGCCTGGCCGCCAAAACTCTGTGCGGTGTATATATATTTTTTTTGCGGTTTCTATCTTGATTGATTTATAATTTTTTATATGGGTTTTGTGTATATTTTAACTCAGTAACTAACCGTCACGCCGTTTTCATGTAGTATTTTTTATTCAATTTCTATCTGCCTTTTCTTTATCCCAGGCAGAGAGGACATCGTATCATATTATATACTCTTCTATTATTCTGACTCTTGACATGGCCCGACTTAAGTATCTGATTCACTTGATCGTGCCATGTCTTCCTCAGGCGTCCCTGACGTCTTTTAACTTTCACATTTACGTCATATATTCTTCCTACATGCCCAAACCATCTGATCGTCCTTTTCTTAATCTGACTCATTACGCTTACATCAGTCTTGCATTCCTTGCGGATCTCCACATTTACACACGATTTTACACGGTTTTACACACATGTGACTCAGGGATCTCATTTCTACAGCATTCGGTCTACTTTCATCTTTCCTCTGCCAGTTCCATGCATCACTGTCATACTTGGGATCCCACCTAGGGATGGTACCAGCACTCTTCTGTTGGAATCTGTTATACGGCAAATCTGTTATTGCACCACCCATTCAGTCCTGCTGGAATGAAAACTTAAATAAATCAATGAACAGCATTCATTTTCAGAAGTAGCTCTATGATAAATATTGTCCACTTTTCCCATTTTCACTTTCATATAGAAATACTTTCATCATAATTACATATAATAATATGTACTATAGCACACACACAAGAAACATTTTTCCATCCGTCAAAATCCTTCAATATTACTGAGGATAAACAATAAACTTGATTTGTATTAATATGGCTGGGAAACTTTCAGTTCTTTTACACGAGTCTTCAAAACTTTTATGTTTGCTCGGAAACAATGGTAAGTCCCTAGTCTAATTTCGTTGGCGATCCCATACGTAGTAATCCAAAATCATGTGTTTTTGGTTTGAAAATTTGGTCGCCTAGAAATGTTTCAGATGCTTTAATTAAATACTGCAGGTAGAATACATCCTGGCCTTTGAAATAATCGAGTATTTTTAAGATAGGTCTTTTTATAAGCCCAGAAAAAAATAATGTAAATACCTATGAAAACTGCTTTTAAGTTCAAAATCTCCTACTTACGAACCCATTTTCGGTTATTATTTTATTGTATAATGTGGCAAATTAAGTTATTTATAAAATGATCGAAAAAAAAAAATATTTATACCTGAATATCCACAAAATAAAATGAAAGGCACTTTTTGGCCATGTTTTTTCCTTGCATAAATCAAAACAGGAGGATGGTGTTAAGCGGGAATTTAAACCTTATCGCCATCTACGTAAGGGTTGTTATTGATAGTGGCTCAATTTAAAATACTACACGACGTAGTGCATCGCCTTAAAATTAATGATTTTCCAAACTTGGTTCGTCGTGCATCTATCTTTTTATATGTAAAGGACAGTAGCGGGCGGACGGTGTGGATTTAATTTATAAACAGTTTCATTCCGAGATTGATGAAATTTTGCACACTTGCCTTCAAAATAAAAGAAAGGTCACTGTGGACTTGAGCTTTTAAAAAAATTTTCATAAAGACTGGGGACTTTATAAAATAAATAAGCTTGAAACAGGGTATATTAAACATCAACCTTGATGGATTTTGAAAAGATGAATTACGAGTAATAATATAAAGTGGCAAAGTAGGAAACTGTAATATTTTCCGGGCGATTAATTTTATTCGAAATTCTGAATATTTTTGCACATTATTTTCCTCATATATTATTATGATTCAGAGGCCGGATGAGTCACCGTTTTACCAACTAAAGCTTTATTAATGATCCCATCTTCAAGCGATGGAGCTGAGTCATAATTTGTAATATACATTTTTTTATTGTAATGTTATCTTACTCATAATACTTGCAGCAAGCCACCCATCCAAAAATCTGCAATGAAAAAAATGTTTTCCGTGCGATGAAATGTAAAAATGTCAATTAACCGCTATTATTACATTGCGTCACATTATAAATATATATTTTTTAATAATAAAGATAAAATAATAAATAATAATAACTAACTGGGTAGTTAGTCAATTTCCTTTATTTTTTTATTATTATTAATTTTTTATGTTTTCCCATTATAAGCAATTGCTTATATGGGATGAGGTATTATTTGTTTAGTTTTTTAGATTTATTATTATTATTGTTCTTCTTAAATTCCTTTCTCTGTTAATCAATTCTCAATTAAATGACCTCCATGGTAGAGGGGTATGGCTCCCGACTAGCAATCCGCAGGTCGTGAGTTAAAATCCCGGCGTGCGCAAGTAAATTTTATTTAATTAATTTGTGTTGTTTTACAAATTACTCAAGTAATTAGATAAAATTAAAACTTACTGTATTTGAGGTACGTCCCAGAGTGGAAGATACTCTCAGTATCGCCCTAGTATAATAAGACCATCATTCAGAATTGAAACGTTGCTTGGATTGGCTTGAGTCGTGTTTGGTTGACAGATCTGAATTTCCATGCACTTTCTTACTTTCCTCTTCCTCATTTAGTTTCTATCACCACCACCTTCAGTCTCTCAATATACTCTAATTAGGGATGCCATGATCTCATTGGATCCAGATGGTTTGGTGAACTTGGTACTATTATGTGGTATTCACATAAAAAAATAATTTAGGTAGAAGGCGAAGGATCGAGGAGAAGAGAAGAGAAAAGTTATAAAAACCATATAAAATTTAGCTGCATACTGTTACGAAAATCCTTATTACAATAATAACGTTTACGAGCTCTAAAAGGAAAATTTAATAATATGTTTAAAGGATTTCACTAAGTTAGCTAATAAATCTTTCGTCAAAAAGATATCCTTAATTCCTGCGAAGTGTTTGTTTTTTTTATAAATACATAACAGTTTTCTCGTATCAAGGTTTTCGTGTGATGTGGGTTGTTCATATCTCGCCTTAGAATATGGAGTGGGACCCTCTCGAACAAAGATAATTATTTTTCCAAGAAGTGAATTGAACATCACGGAACCATTTATCAAGATAACTACTGATAGCCGCTATCCGCTTCTTCATGAAAAATTGTTTGTCTTTCTGGCAACTATCGCCTTGGAGAAATGGACTAAGATATTGTTTATGACTGATGGCTTTCTACCTTCTTTACACAAAGTTTCACTTTGGATGCAGATAGAAAAATTGACGATCATTAGTTTTAAATTAATCTATCCAGGAAACGTACAGATTTATAATAAAAATATGAAAAGACTTACATAATTCCAACTCTCAAGTCAACGATTCGTCCTTTTTGTAATATTATTGGCTTATGTTTTAAAAATCGAAATATTATCAGTTAACCCAAGTACTTTGTACAATTCATCAAATTTCAAAGTTAATTTTCATTTTCAGTAAAGGTTCTATTAAAGTTCTGTATTTTTTTTTTCATCATAAGTCAATCGTTTTACACACAAATACTGAAATTATGTTATTAAAAATACCTTTAATTTATCTGACTATGAAATTTAATGAATTGTTAAATTGTTAATTGAAAAATTACACATTGCTAGTAGACATTATTTTTCATTATTATTAGGAGATAGGGATACAATGGAATCTCTAATATATTGTGAGGCTGGAGAAGGGGAGGAGGTCAAAAATAGGAAAGTTTCGAGGTACGTGGCTGTTCAAATTTGGTGACCAAATACGGCTAAAGCCATTTTAAGCAATGTTTCCATTCAGAATGTTAGTTATTCAACAGGATTATTTGAAAATAATCTATCACTCTGGAATTTGCAGCAAATAAATCACGTATTACTTTTTAATCAATAAAAAGTAGAATAACACAAATAACTTTTTTTTTAAATGTTAATGTGGACGCCGGGATTTGAACCCGCGACCACCGGTATCATAGCCAAGAATCGTGAGAACTCAGCCTTTGAGGTAGTTTTACTAATAATATGTATTGCAGGAAACTACGTAAGAATATAATAGTACGACGTATTCGTAAATAACCTTTATAAATTCAAAGAATTACTTTTCGTTTGAGCATCAAATCCTTTATCATAACAATAGTAGGTAACGTTATTGTGTTTCGTCGGAAGTCCTTTAAGTTAACAAGGATAATTTCCTTTAGATTTTCCCACATCGCAGCTAGAAGGACTCGGCTTGTACGAATATCCTTTGACAATACCTACACTATAATGCACTGTTAACATGCACAGCCAATTTCGTAGGGGAACGCGCCCGGTAACTAACTTCCTAGATGACATTTATTACAACATGACAAACTTTTACATCACAAACCATTTATAATTATTTTATTTAATATTTTAAAAGCAAGCAGCCACTTTGCGTTTGACATATTAATTAATAAAACAATAACTTTTTTTATAACCAAGAAACTTGTTTAATTTATTGAGACCGACCGGTTTCGCTTAACGAAATTTTTATTTTATTTCATTAACATGTATTTTATTTTTTTATGTGAAACCGCACAAGAGTCCCAACTGCTCCCAGCCGTCTGGAGCCAGTGATACTATGTAATCCCTAATCGGGGTATATTGTTAGTAAGTGAAGAGGGAAAGGAGATGAGAAAGAGGAAGCCGGTTAAGTACCTGGCAATTCAGATCTGGCCACCAAACACGGCCAAAGCCATTTCAAGCAAAGTTTCAATTCTGAATGGTGATCTTACACCTGGGCGATACTAAGAGCATCTTTCCCTCTGGACCGTGCCGCAATTATACTAAATATTTTTTAAATGAGTAATTTGAGAAATAACACGAATTAATCAAATAAAATTTTACTTGCTCACGCCGGGATTCGAACCCGCGACCTATGGCTTGCTAGTCGAGAGCCAGGGGTGCCATATATACACATATGTTCAAACTCATTCTCATGAATCAGTACAGCATAACGAATGTCATTACATTCATTGAAAACTTTCTCTTGCGATTACTATTTTTTTACATTATCCCTTAACAACGCATCCAAAGATATTAGAAGAACGAGATATGCTATGTTGGCCGCCGGACCGTAGGCGGAGTACTACCTAATTAGGGTACTTAGAACGGTATCGGGACGTGTACGCACAGAAATCTGTTCTATGTATTAGTGCGGATACCTTAGCGTAAGCGAAGGTGTGCAGTAGTATTGGTGAACAAAACCGGCGACACTCGGCAAAACAATTCCACACAGTATGAACTGCTCATAGCACATCTCGTTCTTCTAATATCTTTGAACGCGTCTTTCAGAATTAAGAAGAGAAACGTCTGCAGTTTTGAACTACCTTAATAAAAATCGAAGAGAACTTTCCGTGTTGCCCTTTTGATGAGAGAGCCGAGAGTCAGTTTCACTTACTTTGTAATCGCATATAGAATGTTTTTAATTCTTTAAAAGTAATCTATCTAATCAGCTGTAAAAATCCACATATAGAGTATTTTTATACCAACTTCTATTTGAATAAAAAGTCCATTTCTGGTGGTTCCACCTTGCGATGTTTTATTGTGTTGCATCTTCATGCACTGCATATCATATTGTTACGTCGCAGAGATATAAAATGGAACGTGCCTCATGCAACCTTCCCACTACATTGTTTGTCTCTTCCCCGTATACATTGGTAGCCAACTGTACGAGATGTGTCAAACTGTACCCCGCTGCACACTATGTGCCCCACGGTACTCAAATACATTTGAATGTGCTCCACCTTACCTCACCGAACATTATAGATTCTATATAAAAGACAATATAATATTTTTTTATTACTGTATTTTACACATTACACTAAACTACCGATTGCACCTAATAATAATTAAAACTTTATTTTATTATTTTATTGTATCGTACACAATCTTGGAGTGTGTGAGTGTAGGCACACAACACAGAGATAACAGTTTAAAAAAATTACATTGAATAAATACCAACCGTCTTATAATGGAGTACAACAAATATTAAAAATAATTATTTTGATACTGTGTGTCTGTCTGTGTGTAACCCCGTTTTAATAAACTCAAGAACTGGGATTTGCTTTGATTTTTGAAACTAGAACTAACTGTGGGAACGATTCAGATAAGCGATAAAGTATTTTAGTAAAGTAATTAAAGAAGGTACCAAAATAATTATTTCATTAATTTAATTTATTTGATTATTTCATTTCTAAAGATTAGTCATAAAAGACCCGATAAAGTTTTACTTGACGAAATTTAAAAAAATAACTTATATCATTGATATCGCTATTCCAAATACCTGTAATATTCAAAAATCTGTTAATGAAAAAATACACAGATTTAGGAAATGAGATAAAAAGAATTTGGCATTCTCAAACTATAAAAATATAACCATTCGTTATTTCGGCTACTGGCATTAAACCTATCTCTCTCATTAAAAATTTAGGCGTATTAGATCTATCAAAAAATTTATAAATAAAAATCAAAAATCAGTCATTTTAAATACATGTAGGATAACGAAAGATTTTTTAAATATTAATGTTGAGGGATCAGTAGGATTTATAGGCCCTGTTATAAATTCTACCGAGCCGAACCCTCTGATATGAAAATATCTGGATTCGGTGAATTATTTTCCCATTTGATCTCTGGTGATTCGACGTGTTGTTCTTATATTGTTTTGTAGTTATTTTGCTTTTTACTGCACTTTCATAATGTTGATTGACTAGATGACCATTTGTGGGAAAAGTGTATGGAAGGGTTTAGTTTTTCCTATGGGGAAGATTTAACCCGGACATAAAATCGGAAAAGATAAAATTAAGTCTTGATGTGTATTCCTGTTGTATAAATTTTTGAAAGATGTCGTTTTTTTTTTTTTACTAACAGTGTTCATTCGAAAGGTATATTTCTGATAGTCTTTTGAAATACAATGTTTCAAAGATAAATAGCGTTTTTAATACTTTCAGCCTCACAAATCCTACAATCATAATATCTAAAATTATTATATAATTAACTAGCAAAATCATAACATTATAGTTTGTATGGTTCTATCTCTAAACATGTCCGGAATCTTGCAACTGCTCTAAATATTATATATTTACATAGTCGACATATTGGCAAAAGTGGTTGCGTTAAGTTAGGTTAGTTTGGGTTAGATTAAGTCAGGTTAAAATTACTTCTGTATAGCGGAAATTAGTGACATTATACCCAACAATACCTCATCGGACATAATGTTAACTTTATTCCCTTCCACCGTACTAACACCCCCCACCTTACCTCACTGGTTACACTGTACCCCAGTTACCCTTCTCTTCCCCGTCGGCGTTTACTTCTAACAAAAGGAAACATGTAATGTTGTGAGATGCTTGCCTTTTGAAGAAAGCATTCGGCTCTCTGCTGGGGAAATTCTCCATTGTTTATTTTTATTCCCGGGGCATGGCTCAGGAATTCATTTTTGTAGGAACAGCGTGCATTAATATGTACATTTTCCTCTACATAGTTCCAACTCCGTACTTTGTACTTACTCTGTACATTATCCTACGTTGTACGAAGGCACTTTTTATTGATATTAGAGATAAAGGACTTGGTACTATAAATTCTAAAGAAGCCGATATCCTGGACTGTTATTTTCTTTCTCAGACATTCTATTCATTTCACTAAATAGAAATCCATAACCCTGGTCTAAGAGCGTGTGATAGCTACTTGGAAATCCACGGAAAAAAATAATTACAAATTTCATTAATGTCAAATATGTTTTTACCTACTCCTTAGTATTGCTAGTTAAGTCAGGTCTTTGCCACTAACTGTTTTTTGCTCTTATTATTGCCCCAATACAAATAAATTGTTTTAAAGATTTTTTTATGTAACCGATATAGTAATTTTGTCCACAGTTGGCTTTTGTCACAAGGGAAAGACTCGTTCTTTGTTAACTCTTTCCCGTTCTTCAAAAAAAAAACCCTCACACAGTATCCCCAAAAATGAAATATATAGGCTCAATGGAAAATTATTTTCTTCAAGATCTCTGTTAAGTTAAGGTTTAGAATTTTAACAAATCACAAAATGTGAATTATATTTTCGGTACGTTCCAGAGTAGAAGATACTCTCAGTGTCACCCTAATGTAAGACCACCATTAAGAATTGAACTGAAATGGATTTAGCCGCGTTTAGTACATATCTGAATAGCCAGCTACTTCCCCACCTTCCTCTTTTGCATCTAATTGCCCTCCCTTTCACTTCCACTACCTTTAGCCTCACAATATACCCCAACAGGTGAGGCCACAGTTACACAGGCTCCAGGAGGTTGGGAGTAGTTGCGACTCTTGTGCTCTAATCACATAAAAAACAAATGCTAGTCAAAAAAATCTACCACCATATTATATTTCATAACTACTGCTAGAATTATTGCTCTAAACACATAAGCCCAATCCTAACTATAATAAACCCAATTTAAACGTAAATTATTACTGCACCAAATTATAAAATACAATTGGGTTTTAAAACATAGAAATTAAAACTGGCTTCTGAATTGCATTATACCATGGCATATAAAGAAGAAAGGTAATGGGGTGCTGACGATAGTTCTGCAGTAATTACTGTAGCAGACTGGGGTGCGTTTGAGGAAACGACCATCAGGGAAGGTTATTTATTGTCTTTGCTTGAACTAACACGGAAAGTAGTGGCTTAGTTCTTTGGGGCACGAATGCGGTAATTGAGTCATTCATTCAAAACGGATGTGGTCCAGTTTTTAACTCGATAATTATTTGAACTTTTTCACAAGAAGCAAAAGTAGGAAATCGATTTAAATGTTTGTGAAATAAATTATTTTGCATTATTTGTAAGTTCACCTCCTAAATATGTTTTTTTTTCTCAATACCATAAAAACTCTTGTGAGTGACGTATAATTTCTAAAAATAAAATAAAATAAAGTGTTATCTACAAAAATGAATGTTTCAAAAAATATTTATTCTTGAAATATTATTAGATAAAAATTTCCGAAAATAATATATTATTTGGTGAAGGAAAACCACTCATCTGGATGAATAACTAAGGCATGTGGTTTTATTAGGCTTCTGATGGACTGCTTTGATAAACTACTGAAATGGCTTCAGCCGTGTTTGTTGACCAGATCTTCCAGCCAGTTACATCCCTAAATTCCTCTTCCCCATTTCCTTCAATTAGGGAGGCCGTAGATCTCGTTGAATCCAGATGATCGGGAGCAGTTGGGACTCTTACGAGGTACCGATGTGTGGCACATAACAACGATATTACAATGTATCGGTTAGTTTTATTATGTTTCTACCCAGCGTTGCCCGGGCTTTACGCAGTCTTGTCACATACATAAATAAAAGCATAAAAGTTAAAAGTAAAAAGGAATACTTTTTTTTAAGTTCTGTAAAATTTAACAAATACCCAGTACACAGCTAAGACATGGGACTTTATTAGATTTAAACCTTCATACGTATTCTGCTGGAAACCTTTAAATAGTTCAGATTTGTATAGATATCTATCCTCTTTAGCAATCATGAAAGTAGCACGTAAGTGATTATTTGCAGTATTTAGTGCAGTATAAGGTGTTGAACTCAGTTCTAATCGAACTTGTTCCATTCAGGTCTTTAGTACATTAACCTTCATCCGCACACGCCTCCTAAAGTCGCACAAACGCTCGCTAGGACGGCAATTTCACCGTTCATGATTTTCTATCTTTTTAAAAAGTTAATTATTCATGTTAAGAATTTAGTCCAAATAATCTTTATTTATAAAATAACTGAAATTAAATCTCAAAAAATGGGACTTGTACCTATATCTTCTCTCCTACCCAAATACCGCAGTCGATCCTTGAACAATAATAAACAACCTATCGTTATCTTTCACTACGATATAATGTTATAAAAACAATAAAAATAAAACAAGTCATTAGAGGGAAGGAAAAATTGAAAACCTTGGAAGAAATGCTGAGATAAAAGTCCTTTATATAATTAAGTATTTTGAAATCATAACATGAACTAAGTTCTAAAAAAAATGAAATACTTACTTGTCTTTCAAGTAGAGTGGCGAAAAATCTTATTGCGCTCGCTAGGGTGGCGAATAATTGGCCATCACACTGACCCCACCGAGTATTTTGCTATACTGACGAGCGGGGTAGAGATTGACTTGACCAATTTTTGTCACGATCTAGCGAATAGAGGGTAACCAGAGAAAACATGCCCTTTCAACCGGTCGCGCTCCCTCAGCACTCTGACCAGGAATGTGTGCGAAAATTAAAAACACCGTCAAAATACTGTCCTAGCGTGCGGATGAAGGTTAAGACACTTAGTTTTCAGAGCTAACTTTCCATTTACTTGGATACCCATAATATACTGCACCATCGCTAAGTTCCTATCCGTGTTAACCTTTATTTATGTATCCATAATGTGTATATTATTGCGTTTTGCTCCTAATCACTTAAAAGTAAAAGGCTCAGTTAACGAAACTGTCCCATTGTCCTCTGAATAAAGTACGCTTTTTGTTGCATGTTTGGGACTTAATTAAAGAAGAAATAATGATCCTTACCTTCGCAGGTTTTCGATGGTCTGTTTGCTGCCCAACTACTGGCCCGGTAGGTACCGCGGGGCATTATCTTAAAATGCTTTGCCTTTTAATTAATGGAAGAACTCCACATTAACCCAAAAACTGTTAACACGCGAGTGGAGTGAATTTTTACGTTCGCAATAATGTTTCACAAAATTACCCCGTTTTTAAATGAAAAGGACTGTAATGGGAGTGAGGTGTTTCATTTGGCGCTTGTGCCAGTTGATAAGGTGGAAATATGTGGATCATTACTTATCAGAAATAGACTAATTAACCCCTTTTTAATAATTAATGTAATTAATTATATAAAAAAAACTAATGCTAACCGGGAGTCAGGTATGTGAATTTATAACCAGTTTGTGTTTGTGTAGTGGTTTTTGTGGCTTTGTAGTGTTATTGATAAAAACGTCGTTTAGTTTTAGAGACATATTTTGTTTTATAAACTGTAAAATTACTTTTTTCATAAAAAAGTTTTTTAATGACGCATTCTAATATGTATTGGATAACTGTGAACAGGATATAGACATACCTACGTCTGATCTGAACATGTAGAGCGGATGGACAGTGAAAAGATTGACTGCAGAATATATGACGCATAAGTGGATAGGAGGATAAATAGAGAAAATTCCAGAAAAAACATGACACGATCAAGTGAATCAAATATTTGGGTCGAGTCTAGTCAAGAGTCGGTATAACAAACCTATTGATGTTCCATACGAAGTATGATAAGAGCGCGTGACACGGCAAGAGTTTTGTGGATTTCCTAATAAATATCTGACTATTCATGCAAGAAACTGGTTAATTAGTTAGTTATTTAATTAAATACACCTACCTGCTTATATCAAGCTGATAATTTATAAACGTAGGTGAACTACAAAAATAATAGGCACTACTATACCTGTCCGCCGAAAAATTTGGGACCACAAATTGGTATCCTGTTTCCTTCGTTGAATGGGTATGTTTGGCGATAAATTATAATTAGAGATTACGTATAATGACGCACACCTCTTTTAATGTAGGTAGCACCTGGTCATAATATCCCCTAATGTTTTATTCTTGACATCGGTTGTTATATTGTTCAACGCGTTTTAATATCGTGGTGGCAGGTTTGAGTTCCACCGCAGTGCAACTTTCTTTTTCTGATAAAACAACAACACTTCAACTAAAAACCCCTAGTGTATGTAACTAATGACATATTTTAACAGTTATTTCGGGATTTATGTGTTACTGTAAACGCCCTCTGAGCGTTAAATAAATAAATAAATTACGGAATACGCGTCGATTCTATCCATAGGGAAACGTGTATTTTCGATTAAACCATTTATTTATTTGTAAAGTACGAGTTGAGTATTTAGTACTCAAACCTATGAATAGTGGCTATACAGGATGTCCGGATGTAAAGTTTACAAGCTTCAGGAGGTGATCCTACATGATGATAGAAGTAAAAACGAAAAATAACAAAATGTTTTCAAAATTCCGTCGTTTTTTTTCCATACAAAAATATTTTTCCATGGAGGAATATTTTCTCCATACACACAATTCTGCTAGTTTACCTAAATCTTTTATCTTTTAATTTTACTTCTCACCTCCTCTTGTAGAATCACCTCCGAAAGTTTAAGAAGGTACACTTTTCCCCCAGACACATATATCTTATTTATTTGTCGAGTTTTCTACTTAGTGGGAGAAGTTATTTATTTATTATAATGGATAGTTATCGAAAAGATGGTGATTACGATTTTTAAATGAATTCAATTAATTAAATCGTATTGAATTTCAGACGTCCTTGGGGTGATTATATCACAGAACGATGACATATACTATAGAAATTTTTTATGTTGCCCTTTATCTTTGGTGAAGCTTTAGTATAGTTTATTTTTATTGTGTTTTTGTCAAAAATACGTGAGGGTTAGGTTAGGTTAGTTTTTTTTTTTTTAAAGAAAGACAAACATTCCCGGGTTACGAATAACCTGACAACATCTCCTACTACCACCACAGTAAGCTGAAAATGTTGCTTGTGTCGTGATGGAGGACTTAGCCAGCCGAGGAATTGAATACACTACATCTGGGTGGGACCGAAAAGCGATGTCAACTCGGCCACCGACCAGTTTAAAATCTCTTTATCTTTAGAAGGTGAACACTGATCAGTTCTAAATATATTCAGGTACTGAAAAAACCACACCTTCCACTTCTACTTCCACCCCCAAGCTTCTTCAATCTTACAACGTTTTGAGATAAAATTGGGTTGTCATAGTTTGATTGAGTCTAGACATTAGGAACTCAAAAAATAACGATGAAATCAATTATTAATAATGGAAATTCGACGTTTCTATCAGTGATCTTTCTTCTATAGATTAAATAAATACTAGAATACAGAATATATCGTTTAGCGTTCCTACAACATCCCACGTTATCCTTCAGATCGATATAATATCGACAACATCGTTACATAAACTGGAAACAAATAAAAGCATGGAAGACTTTACGGCTTATTGGGTACCGGCACCGGTTACAGACCACAGGATAGGTAGAACAGCGCGGCGGCAATCCGCATTATTAAACAATCGCATAAACAAAACGATGATATTATTATTATTGCTTTCTGCAAATATCTCACGGGCATCCGCAAATATCGTCCTTGAAATGTATTGCATCGCGGGGCTATAAATAATGCTGTGTAATACAAAAAGTCCAGCAATGGGCATCTTTGATCCACCCACCCCTATAGCAAAGGGTACATACGGCGCGTACAAGAAACTTTGCTTGTAACACTTTTAAACCCAATAAAATATCGACAATAATCTCTCATCCAAAAAACCGATTTGATTTTTTATGAACTATAAACTTTTTCTTTTAAAAGGTTTTGGACATGCCGATATTATCTATGTGATAAAAATGTTTTAATTGCTAAAATTAATTATTAATGTATAATTTGAGGAGTTCGTTTTCCCTAAAATCTTGTTTGAGTCCGGCGACGTTGATAATAACGTAATTTACAATAAATTCCACAATTTGTGGAAATATTGTGTACTTACGAATTGTTGTGTGGAAGTTTTATAATTCGTTCCCTTTGTGGAGGTCTCCGACACTATGGGTTGGCTAATTGATTAACTTAGGTTCGTGATCTTACATGAAATTCGAAGATTCATCTACTTCTTTTGGCACCCTCTTTTATCAAACGTTGGCAACATGACAAAAAAAAAATCCGTTTTTAATTTATCTGTTTTTGATGCTGACTATTCGTGGTGAAATTCATAAAAATGAGATATTGATAAAATTTTAAACTTGTATGTCCTTCCTTCCCCACAAGTGTTATGTATGTAAACCATAGTTTTAGGAATCATTGGACTAGTATGAATTGCCGCAATAAGTTGAAATCGGTCAAGGTCAAAAAATAAAATTATTGGAAAATTTTTTCTATCATTAACTCTTGACAGGCCAATATGCCAAACAAAACGTCTGTAACCAAGTGGGTCTTCCGACGACCCTATGATTTTTCTGTTTTATTTATTTTTTAACCATAGAAATCCCAATTATTCTGTCAATTATTAATGGTAACTGGTAATGGTAAATGTTTTTAAAATGATATATCAAGTATTTAAGCTAATATTGGCCCCTCTTGACTGCGGGAAAGTTAATTCAGTTTTATATATATTTGATTTTTATAATAATTGAAAAATTCAAGTCACATTACTTTGTTTACACGACTTTGTTTGATAAAATCTCGGGGTTTAATAATTTAGATGTATTAGAGATTAGAAGAAGTATTGATAGTAAGTAAAATATAATTAATAATCAGAAAATATATCGTTAGCAGATGTTTGTCGAAGATAACGATAAAGATGTTATAAATAAATTTTGCTAGAACGTTGTAATCATTAAAAAAATTATTAGAAAAATAATTTAATAAAAATAATTAGGCCATGACGGTCGAGTGGATTGAGGTGTCCCGGTAAGAGTCTCTGGGTTCGATTCCCAGTTGCGACCGTTACTTTTTCATTTAACGTCTAGTTATGGATCATGTTTGAATTTACATTAATCATTTATGTCATCAGAAAGTAAAAACCCACCGTTAGATTAACTAATCTTCGAAAAAAATGAAAATAATAATTTGTTGTTGTTGGGCCTGCAAGAGTTGCACTGTTGGACCCTAAGAGTATGGATATTAAGTTCCATGGATTGGACCTGTAGGCCGCAGTCGGTTGCTTCCCACTCCACTTATTATTATAAATATGAATGTCTGCTGGCTGACACGCCTCATGACAATAAATACAGGCTGGACCGAAAACACCGTACACCGTCCTCCATACACCATACACACACCATAAACCCAACATTAAATACATATTCACAATATCATTACAGTTTCCCCCGGGGCCGAATAAAAATAATGTTAAGAGCTAAGCCAGTAATTATTATTTTTTTGCATTATTTATATTCTGACTACTTTTATGTGTATTGGGGACGGAAGTGAGCATACTGTATAGGCTCGTTTTTTTAAAATAAATAATTAATGGCCACTGCGCTAATCAATGGACTAAGTACAATTTTATGCAAATAGTAATTTGGTATTACCAATCACTGGGGATTTTAATTACCGTGTTTGCGTTCGCTCGATATAAATATACACTTTTGGACATCTATATAACGGCAATTAGGCAATTTAGAGATCAAATTAGCTTGATAATAATTGTGTTTGATTTTAATTTGGTGTTATGGTTTGAACTAAATGTACGTACACGGTATAACGTCATTTTAGAGATCAGAACTAGAACGTAGCCTCAAGAATGGTTCTGACACACAGCCTTCGCATTTCCCAGATCATTAAGTCATGCACTTCTCTCGCACTCACCTTTTTCAAACATATGGCCTTTGAATGAAAAAGTCTAGGTAGAAATAATAATACCCATAATATCTTTATCTTTATTAACAATTATTGCTTCAATCACATGCAGACATCATCAACTGAAACGTTATCTTCAATAAATTGTAACTACTAACTTGATGATTTTTTCCAACTACTCCCAACCATCTGAATGTTGTGTGGCTGAAGATAGTTGAGAGGGGAAGGAGATAGGGAAGAGGAAGATGGGGAAGCACCTGGCTATTTAGATCTGGTCTCCAAACATGGCTAAGCTATCAAAAACAACGTTTCAAATGGTGGTCTTACGCCGGAGCGATATTGAGAGTATCTTCATCATAAACATACTATACTTTATTATTTTTAATGAATAACACAAATTAATCCAATAAGATTTACTTGCGCACGCCGGGATTTAAACCTGCCACCTCCGGATGCTAGTCAAACGTGCAATATCTCCCGAGGCATAAATGGGAAGATATTGTACTTACGCATCAATATTTTATTCAACTAGTGGTTTTTGTGCAATTTTGTGCATACGCGTGGCTTATGGCGTCTCGCCAATTAAAAAATGTCTGAATAAGGTAGAATAGTAGATACTAATGGCTTAATGTAAAACTTTATTTCTACTAGTTAACTATATATTCCTTTGAAGATTGTTCCAAAAGGTGCCAGATTTTCTGTGGAGTCAATAGTTTTCTTGGAATCCATAAAATTTTCTATCAACGTAATAAATAAACATTATAATTAATATTAATTTTGAGCGCTTGTTAAAAATGGTCCATGCCAGGAGCACACGCCAACAAAGAAGTAAAAGTATTCTCGCGTACTCCTGTGACCGTGGTTCGGGCCGCGGGCGATGCGGGCCGATTATCTTTATACCAGGGAACCAGTTGCAGGCTGCGACCATTATTTGTATTGTATGCTATTATCTCATGAATGCAGATACCACTGTAGATATAACTCGTAGTATGTAAATCAATCGTGCCGTGATATCGGAGCGGAATGCCGCGGTTCGGCAACGGCAGCAGCGCTGGTACGTGGACTGAAATTGCACTTAATAATGCAAAAATAATAAAATCGATACAACGGGAGAACAGGAGGAATTTTTTTTTGGTATTTTGATGTATTGGTATGAATGTTTACAGAGCTGAAATAAGACCGTATTTTATTTATTCAAGTGGATTTTTTTGGTGTGCAGCATTGTTTTAAGTATAAAATAAAAAAGGATAAAATTGAATTCATCTAATGGTGGAATTTTAATCATAAATTGTCGATTGTTCTCATTCAAACTAAATTCATCCGATTAGTAGCAATAATCTTATTAAACATATAAAAGAAAAACCGCAAAATTAAATTGGAGTTCAACAAATTAAACTGTATTATAACAATAAATATATTCATCCGTATTATTTTTTAATGTTAAACTAATGTTTATAAGACAAGGTTTTTATGCATAGCATAAAGGATGACAAATAATTATAAGCAATAATTAATCGCCTGAAATATCAATACAAATTGAAAATATCTCCCGAGTAAAATAAATGCCGCCAACGGGAATTGAACCCATGCCTTCTGATGTTAAAGAGATTCTTGAAAAGTGAGATGTAGTAAATTTTCTCCGAGTAGAAGATTATGCAAAGACAATTAGTGCAAAGACCGAGCTGTTTGACGATCTATCCTATCTTCCTACCCCTGCGAGAAAACGGCGTGGTGATTAGTTAGTTAGTTATCATGTATCATAACAAACCTACTAATATTTATTTATCTACATAGAAATAAAAACTGTCAGTTTTTTCGAAAGTGTGAGGCAAGCTTGAATTAGATATCACGGATATACATTGGGGCTGTGTATTACAACTTAAACACAGAACCTGTACCAGTGCGAGGTGCTAGCTAGGTGCTAGGTGCTAGAACAACTTGCATTTTCATTGTCCTTGTAAAGCCATTATACCATTACTCGGGAGGTATTGTTTGAAAAAAAAAACAAAGGCAATTCGTGGGCCGTGGAAATTAGCGCTCAAAACAATATTGTATGACTTGACTTCTCATGCGCATAATGATATTTTACTCCTTAGGCCTCGCCATATTTTGTCAAGGGGTCTGAGTATTCCCACTTTTCAAAAAAATCCAAACAATTAATTATAACTGTTTTTTATGCATCCTAAAAAAAACTGTTTTTGAAAGTTGATTAAAGACGCACTCATATTTTATAATTAGAAAGAAACTTATATTTTTTTATATTATTTTTTTTTATGCAAACTTACTGATAATGACAAAACATATTTAAAAAATACTTATTTTACTAGACAAATGTATTAAAAGCGTTAACGTCATCTTACTTTAATTTTCATTTTATATATAAATAATTAATTAAAAATTAACGAAGTCTAATATTTTTTCATATTCCGTTTGGTACTTTTGGTTTTATAAGGTTTGCATTTTTCTGGGGTTAACTTCTGTTTTCTCTTTCTAACACTGTTTAAATCATATTTTTTACCACAATAGCAAGGCTCTTCTATGGCAAAAAATCATAATTCAGTATATATTTACCCCGCAGCATAAAAAAATCAGAAAATAAATACTGTACTAGATTCGGGTTGACGTGTTAATAGTTCCGAAATTTAATAATAAATACGGACACAGAACGTTTGAATACAACATACCATAGATATTTAATTTATTACCTGACACTATAAAGCAATGTAAGTCTATGAATAAGGTTAAATATATGGTGAAAAATTGGCTATCGGAAAAAAAATATTTTCTTTAATATGTATGAAAAAATGTTGATTCTGTAGATATAAGATGTAAATTATAACTTATAAAAATGTATATGTAACTAAACATTAAGCACATGTTGACAAGCCAATTCAATTGGCTTAGTAGGACTTGTTTGTTTATATGCATTAACTATTTACTCAATTAAAAAAATTTAAATTTTAACGATTTTTGAGAAACCAGTTCCCAAAAGCGAACAAATTAGCCCGAAGGGTTAATTATTAAATTACACATAGGTGATCAGATACAAATTAATAATTAATATAATAATTAATCAATGAATTAATTAATTAAATTGATGGGTGCAATTTTTTTTACAAAGTAGTCAACTAGATGCCTATTGAATGTGAGTTTTATAATTTCCATAATTTGTCGATGTACATACCTACATAATCTGTAAAGAATTTTTTAAATAGATTTATTAATTTCTGTATATGATACAAGAACATTTGTGAAGTGCTGTGCCGAAACCGGTTGATTTGCTCGCATAATTAAAGTTAAGAAGTAATAATACATGGAGTAAATATTTTGACTGCTATGAAATAATTATTACTGCGTATGACAGCTGTTTCGACTTTCGAAATCATTGAAAAATTGTGGTGAAGCAATTTATAGACGACCTATTTTACATTTTTTATTCGGTACATATTATAATGAAATTATTTTGACAATTTGTTTTTCAAATAGATCATCTGTAAATGGCTTCACAACAGTTTGTTTGATGCTTTCGGAAGGCGAAACAGCTGTCACCCGTAATAATAATAATTACAGAGCGGAACTTGTTTTAAAATAAACCGTTAATAAAATAAAAATAATAATATTATTAAATGTGAAAAACTTTATTTTAAAATGGAAATCTACAATTTAAACTTGTTAACTAGAAATATTACAACTCACAGGGGCTTAAATAATACAAATATAGTCTTATTTCTTTTGTAAGCTAAGAATGATGTTAAGAACATTATAAACTTCTTTATTGAATAATTATTTTTATTGTTTTCCTATCTTTAAACCATAAAAAACAACGCATTGCTGAATGTCTGTTGTTATCATTGACCAAAACTGTCGCACGACTTCTTGCGATCTATGTTGCGATATTTTAATGGATAAAATATGAACTAACGATAATTATGTTATAAAACAAAGTAGACATGGATTTATTTATGGTTCAATATGACCTTCGGTTCTAAATACCTATGTTTGTTTTGCCTAGCCTCGTTTACTTACACTAGTTTGCTTGAAACATAACGTCAAGGTTTAGTTTTGAGAGTAATATGGTAAAATATCCCATGCAATCTGATGAAGGTATTATGTAAAGTATCTGCTCGATATCTTGTTCGATCATTTTAATATTAAGAACGCCAAACAAATTGGCCTATTGTCAAAACCGGATTACTCTCAAAAACACTGGGACTTTCGAAACAATCTCCTACTACTTTCATGCGATAGGCATCTTGTGACAACTCAGCCGGTGCGTGCTTATTCCTGATACAGCCAATCAAAATGTTTGACTTTCACTTTGAATGAAAAAATAGACTAAATTGCAGTTTAATGTTGAATTAAAACCGGATTTACTCCTATCAATAACTGGTTCAGTTTTATAGTGCGAAGTAAAAAGATCGCATTTATTGATAAATTCAATGTTAAAAACTGTAAAAATTATAAAAAATTCAATTTATAAGTTTGATGCTAAAGCAGTAATTAATAATTTGTATTTCACTTCTTGTTTACATTTATTTTGGTGTTCGACTCGTTTGGTGTACGATGATGAGAGAATATTTATTTATTTATTTCTATACATTCATTACAGTGTCTACCAAGTATTTACATTTGTATATTATAATACATAAATTTAGAACTGTTGTTAATATGGTGTTTTATTTTATTTTTTATGCTGGGTGTGAGGTAGGTTTGAGTAAGTGACACTGTGGTGGGATGTGTTATATGTTTCGTGAACACCTCACTGGGAGAACTGGGAGAGTTATATTTTAATGGTACATGTATTTATGTGTATTGGTTAAATTTTCTTATATAAGTGTAAGTTGGAATTTTAAATATATATTTTTTTAAATATAATATTGTACATTGTTATTTACAGAAAAAGGAAAAAAAATATTTATTTATATGCACATATATACATACACCCATGTATACACATACATACATAAATGCATACATAAATTATACATAAATAAATTCATAAATAAATTCACATACATAAATTCTGTCGCGACACCTAGTGAGACAGATGTCGATAAATACAAGTAAAAACCTTTATATTGATAGATAAATAAAAAAATAAAAAAATACGCATATATGCATGCATACACACATAAAAATAAACACGTGTATACATACATACATTCACATTCATCCATGATTATGTTTGGTTTGGTGTTATAATGTTTTGTATAAAGTGGATATCTTGTTTTTTGATCCAGGCTGTGATCAGTTTTTTGTAAATGTTTTTGTATGTATTTCCCATTAGTAGTATTTCAACCGTACTATACGAACTGTTGTCCAAGCGGTTCTGCTATGAACGAAATTTTCTTGCAGCATGGTTCAATAGTTTTGAACCATAGTAATTGCCATTGAAGTCTTTGATGAAGGTATTTGAATGAGGAAGCAAGAACATGGTGAAAATTAAGCGACTGCAGATTTCTTGAGACAAGTGAATAAGTTTGGGTAAATCTGTATTCCTTCGGTTCTTGAATGAACGAAGTTTGCTTGCAGCATGGTTCAAAGGTTAATTTGAACGAGGATTATTGTCATTGACCTCTTTGTTAAAGTTATTTTAATGTAGAAACAAGAACATTTCTTGGAACAAATGGAAGCATTTGTGTAACTAAAGATTATGTTTCGAGAGGTGGAGAGGTTGGTAAGGACATTGACAGATTGGTAAAGAGCAGAGCAAAAAATAATTGACTGAATTCTGTAGGCACTAATAAAAGTAAATCGAAGCAAGACCATCAGATTTCTGACAATAACAGTTATGCATAGCAAAGCTGAAGGTAATACCATTTAAATGTAGTCACCGTAAAACCATGAATATCCGAAATAAATTGGAATTAAGTCGATTTAAGAAAAAGGACCTAGATAAAGAAAGATACATAATATTTTGGACGCAACGAGAAAGTTTATCATAGTAAGATGCATATTGGAATGCAAAAACAAAACTTGGATATTTCTGAAAATCTTGACCTATCAAGTGATTCATTTGCATTAGTGGTAAAAATCTTTCCATCCTTTTTGCTACCCTTGCGGCGAATTGACGTAATAGTTAATCAGTTGTTAGTTAGTAGCAAAAGGTTTTTCTGAGAGCTTTTGGCGGAGTGGATTAGTTTTACTTTCGATTACACTTCTTCGGTTCGCAGTTGGCAAATGGATTAAGCATTTCGCTGTATAATCCGGTTGGCAGGCAAATAAGTTATAAAAGTGTGTTGTAACTAGTTTATCGTACACAATGTTCTCTAGGCGAATAACTGGAGCAACAGAAGCAAACCGCTGTGGATTAAATTGTTTTATGAATAAAGGCAGGTGTTTTAAATAATATCAAGTTATATATTAACTTGCTTAAGAAACCTACCAGCCTGCTGCGCCTAGTTGTTTTGATTAATATCTGTGAAAAATATTACTTTTTTGTTAAATATCAATTAAAACACCAAACCTATTACTTGGTGTAGAAGTTATGAAATTCCTCGGATTCCCAACTGTTCTTTTTGACGGTTTTATTACGATTTTCCATCAAAATGGGAAATATTTCCTCAGTAGACCGACCTACCTACGATCATTCTTCCGAAGACCATTACCAATCAATATAATTGTAGATGAGTTCACAAGAATAATATGTTTGCTGTTATTTCCTCATCGGTCTGTTTATAAGGAAAAATATCGTTCTTTGTAGTTTAAACAAAGATGCAAAAAATACACAGAAAAAAACAAACTGCGGTTGGTAGGCAGTGTGGAACTCTCACTTTATTTCAATTTTATTACACTATTCCTCAAATAACAGTATGTTGATATCTTCCTTCTCCAATCTTAACTCAAGGTTAAAACCATAATAATTATCCTATAGAATAATTATTCATATCTAAACATTGTACTTCTCTCCTTCGCCTATACTCGGCATAATTTACAACACCATATCTGTAATGCTTATTTTTCAATCAACCTTCAAACGATCTCGGTATTATAAAATCAAACAACGGTTTTATAACAATCCATTGTAATGTAATTGGTACGTATTGTCTCTTGTTCCAGTACAGTCTGATCATTTGTAATGTTTAGAGTTTAAATCAATGAGCTTGTAAAAAATACTGGATTGTGATTTCATAACTACTGTTATATATTATTTGACAACTTCCGACTGCTGTGATAGCTGACGGCAGTCATGTTATATTACAAGATACTACTTGAATGTTTATTGGTACCTACCAACTGCCTAATCCGCATCCGTCTAATGTTGGTCCAGATTATATTTTATATTTCATAGCTGGTTTCTCAGTTTTAGTTTGTTTGTTTCTAAATAAAATGGGTGATTGTTTTGGAATAGCGAAATTTGACCAATTCAAAGGAGAAACTTTATATTTCATGTAAAATAAGTTAAAGTATGGGTCCGTGGGTAGTTAGTTCCGAATGGATAAAATTTAAATGATACATTGAAAAAAACTACTTTCTTACAGATTCAGAACACTCTTAGTGTTGTCCTAGTTTTACTCGTTGTTATATTCATCTCTCCTCCATAATTCCCTCCTTCGGCCAATTTTTCGATATGGACTGACATTTTCTCACTTGTCCCAGACAAGAGAATTTTTATGTGGTACCAAAACATCTTAACCATAACTTAACGAGTAAAACTTCGAATTGAAATATTTTATAATTGAAGACATTATGAAATAAAAAAACTAGAAAAAGATTCGGTCGCATTGGCAAGGAATTGAAGCTCAGCCTTGCCAGGTAGTGTGAGATCAGTGTTAGAGCAAAGCTCCGGCAAGGCTGAGGTCCTGGGTTCACTATCTAGTTGCGATGGAATATTTTTCTGTTAAATTTTCGTCTGACAGTCGCTAACTTCATTAATTAATTTTTTATGATTTTATTTTTATGCAAATCAACAGTTTTATACCGAGATTGGTAAAATTGGCACACTTGACTTTTAAAACATGAGGAAGGTCACTGTCATACAAACAACCATCCTCACCCCTTTTCTTATCCCTTAAAGAAGAATTTCCATACTTTTATTGATATTTGCACATTAAACGTTCAAAATGGACGCCGGCGACTTCAGATAGTCAATAATAAATATCTGATCGACATTGTCCCTGTCCGCTTTTAGAGTTTTGTTTATGTTCCAGATTTGTCTATAATCAGTTGATGTCAAAGTCATGCTATAATATGAGTATTATATCTTAACACTATTTTGTTGGCTTAAAAACTGTTCCTCGGTCACGCAATAAAATTCTAATATGAATTGTATCACTCAGTTATGGCCGACTCAGTGGGTCCAATAAAAGTTAGACAGTAGTTGACGATTTCATTAAAGTTTATTCATCAGGTTGTTATTGTTATATCACCCCACATCACAATTTGTTATAATGTTCACCAACAGTGGGTACTTAAATTTTTTTTTTAATACATATAAGTTTTACCTAAATTTTATAAAAGCGTGTAGAATAAAAGATTTTTTCTTACTTTGTATGATTCGGTGATGACTATCCGGGTACTCTCTCATCTTTCTGTTACCATTCTCTTTCCCTTCACCACTACCTCATAACATACTCCAATTATTGATGCCATAGTCTTACTGGCTCCAGACGCATACTCGCATAAAAAAGTGACACGTTTCTTTAAGGCGATGACATACGTAGTAATGCAAAATCATGTGTTTTTGGTTTTAAAATTTGTTCGCCTAGAAATGTTTCAGATGCTTTAATTAAATACTGCGAATAGAATACATCTTGGCCTTTGAAATAATCTAGTATTTTTTGGATAAGTCTTTTTATGAGCCCCAAAAAAAATAATTTATAAGGCCTATGAAAACTGCTTTAAATTTCAAAATCTCCCACTTACAAACCCATTTTCGGTTATGATTTTATTGTATAATGTGGCAAATTAAGTTATTTATAAAATGATCGAAAAAAAATTAAATATTTATGCCTGAACTTCCACAAAATAAAATAAAAGGCACTTATTGGCCATGTTTTTTTCTTGCATGAATCAAAACAGGCGGATGGTGTTTTGCGGGAATTTAAACCTTATCGCCATCTACCTAAGGGTTGTTATTGATAGCGGCTTAATTTAAAATATTATACGACGTAGTGCATCGCCTTAAGATATTATTTTTCATGTACATACCCATCAAAAATATGGTATAAACAAATGTTTAAAAAAGGTATAAGAAAGTATGTCTCCTTTGAAATTATATACAGGAGGTATAAGAAATAACTGTTTGTCCCTCTTAATAATAATGGCGACGAAATTTATGATTTAATAACATCGAGCAAGTATTATATATCTATGTGCAATAACAATCTCATCAAATTAGTAACACTAAAGATTTTATTGTATTATTAATTTATCTATAGACCACCACGTCAGGTAGTACTTTTACACAGATATGAAGGTGATTGATTCTTTAATCGCAGTTATTAATTATAGAGTTTCTTAATGTATCAAAATTTTATTTTTTATTGAATGATATCTGAAAATCGTGCTCAATTGTGTAACAGTAAAACCAATAGTACAAGAACACATAATAAATATTGCATTTTATATTATATCTATCTGCTACTACTTTCGGGCTATAAACACTTCTTAATTTTGCAATATTTTATTATCTGCAAGAAATAAAGATTAATGTCTGCTCTGATTTTTCACTTTCACTTGGCTAATGAGTTCAGTAATAATGAGCTTTTATAATGTCAATATTTCACTTTAATCTTATACGACATAAAGATATATACATTTTGTTTTGTGCCTGACTAGTTATTTTGTTTATTTTATGATCCATTTAAGATTTTATTATTATTAGAGAATTACATTGGTTATGGTTACACAATCAAAACATAAAATGATTTGTTGAATTACGCAATAGTAAAATTATTACCTCGCTCTACATGCTTAAGTTTGGACATGCATTTTTTACTGTTTTTTAAAAATAAACAAAACGAGAAAAAAAAAATTTAAAATAAAGGTGCTTGACTCCTCAAATTGTACGTTCTGCGGTCTATAAGTGGGAATTTTAGATCACATATTTTTTGTTTGTCGTTCTCTAAAGAAAAAACATAATTTAACAATGCCTCCCCTCCATTCAACATCTCATCTCTTCTAAGTCTGAATTCGACTCCAATCTTTCATATAATTTTAAATTTTGCCATTTAAATAAAATTATAATTTAAATTCACCTCCCTTCTCTCCGTAATTTAAAATGGTGGCCTAGAATACCCACGAAGGGTGAAAGCCAGAAACATTCGAAAAAAATAAGACATGTCAACGACTCTCAAAGAAAATATATGATTACTTTATCAAATATGTCTTCTATTCGAGTTCAGTTATTATTAATGGACCGATTATTACACAGTTCTACGATAGTAACAGAACTTGACTAGGACTTTCACAGAACTCGAATATACATTTTAAAATTTGATGAATTGTACAAATTCTGTAAAACAACCGGCCTAAAAAATCACATTATTCTGATGATCCTGGTGTTAAATTTCAACAGGAATTCAACAGAAGATATTAATTTATAATTTTAGTTTTTCAGCTCATTTTCTGAATGCTAAGAGAACTGATACCATTTCAAAAACCAGCTCAAAGATTACACGAACAAATTCTAATTTCATAACCGATGTTTAATATCATCCAGTGGGCGTAATTACACAACTCACAGCCAGCCCTAATTCCAATTCCTCGCGCGTAATTCCTAACCATCCGCAGAACAATTAATATCTATTATTGGCTAGGAATTGAATGGCATTGACGCAACAATTTCATTATTCCCGCACAATGGGCCGTTATTGTCTTTATACACTAGTCATCCCGCTGCTCTTGTGATTTCAGCATGAGTATTATCATACGTATTATTGTACAGGGTTGTCAAATGTTAAATGGATGCCAGAAAATAATTTATTTGTAAGCCTCCGACAAATAATTTCGAATGTCTAAATTTTTGAAACTTTGGAGAAAGCTCCCCCACAAATGAAAATAATAGATGGTGATTTATTTTCTTCAAACTTTGATATATTTGACTGTATTTTTAGGTATTCATAAATGTCGTGGAACTGTTCCTCAAAGGTCTCAAACTCTCGCTTTTACTTATTATTTATTTTTAATATTATAATATAGTTAATAATTTATTTATAATAATTTATGTCGGTCGTTTTGCTATGTAGATATACATTAATCTTGAACATAATAATGAACACATCGATAGAAATGAGGAATACATATATATTTTTTTAAATTTATATTTTACTGTTTAATATTCAATAATATTACTAGTCAATTTATAAAAAAGAAGTTTATTTAAAAACAAGTTCTGCTGTGTAATTATGGTTGCGCATGACAGCTGTTGAAGGCATTGTCAAACAATATAACTAAACTAGATAATGCCTTCAGAAAGTGAAACAGCTGTCACTGAAGAACTTGTTTCTTAATAAAAAGTTTTTTTTAACTGATTAACAACATTACTGCATTTGTTTAGTACTATTAAAAAACCTTGTAATTGAAAAAAGAAAAAAAAACTTGAAAAAAGGAATTTTACATAATCAACTTGGTAATAATAAATCAAATCTCTGATACGCAGATGACACCAGCCTTATCGTGCCTTCTTGCTTCTCTTCTCTCACTGACGTAGTAACGGTGAGTGACTTCATATCCCTAGGCTCATCTATAAGTGATGAAGGAGTCTGTGAAACAGGAATAAAAAGAAGGATTTGCATTACAAAATATATACGTATGTATGATATTTTAATACGGTGTGAAAACCTTAACAATTAGATCCAACGAAAGGAATCGGACAGAAACTCTTGACCTGTGGTGCTGGAAAAAAAATTCCCTGGATTCCACGGACAGCCAGACAATCAAATGTGTCCATTCTGAAAGAGCTAGATATACACAATAAACTTTTAATTGTCTGCCTACAACGGATTTTAAGATACTTTGAAAAAGTTGCTCGCTAAACTGGGGACTTAAAATTTAAGAAACTCATAGTCATTGACAAAGTGTATAGCAGGAGAAGCAGAGGAAAGTCACTGAGCTGGAGTGACCAAGTATCATTGGCGTCCCGTTCTGCGCAGAACCGCGAGGAGTGGAGGAGCCGTTTCCACCATTGGAATTTTAAGGGGGGGTCCCGTTCCTCAGCAATGAGGAAAAGATTTAAAAAGAAGAAGAATCATGTATGTAAATTGATATTATGTTTCAATTTAAACAATAATTAACACACATCGGCCATCATTATTTGTTGGTATATAAAAGTGTTTGTAAATCTGTGGTTGGACCCTAAGATATGGTACAGAAATTTTTGTCAAAAATATATCTTTTTTGAAAAAGGAGTAACCTATGTGAGTCTCGAATTCGACTAGTCCCAGTGCTATTTGAGCGTCCTGCATACAGAGCACCAGAATACCTCTAAAACGATATTTGAATATTTAATTTCATTTAGTTTTAACAACCCTACTTAAGTGGGGAGCCAGGAGTTGGGAGTTGGGAGTCGGTGGGCGGTTGCGCGATCTGTAATCAAAATGCTTCGATAATCAAATATGATGCAAATAGTCCGTTGTATAATGACGGAGCCGGCTAGCGGCTCTACCAAACCAACTGGGCTGCGGCTTGTTGGGTGGCTGTTGTGCAACGTGCTCCGAACTGACCAGCAGTAACTATGCCAATAAAAGGCTGGCGAAAACTGGGAAGTGGTCGAGAAACTATAGAAAATGACCGCGGAGCTGTGGATCGTTGGCTGCTAATCACGATGGGAACATCGGGATTGAAATAATTCCCATCTAAATTACATATTTGGTTCTTATTTGATGTTTTGGGTATTGGTTTTGTTTGGGTAGTGTTACCTCACGAGAGATTTGAAAAGTATATTATTTACGTTTTACAGATGTGTGAAGGCAGGAGCAATGGCAATTTCACTAATTTTTAAATGAAATAACCAATATAAATATTTTTTCTAATTATAGAAAAAAATTTAATTGCGAAAGTATATTTATTTTATTTACGAATACATTTTTTATAACGATTATAATTGTACCATTTTCGGTTTGCTGTCAAAATGACAAGTTCGTTTTTATTCGTGAATTAGGCGGCATAGTTGTCACGCCGGGCGACGCGCGACGTTGGTGACAGCTGTCATACCAGACATTGGCGGTTTCTATGTCACAAATAGGTTGTAGCCAATTGGAACCGTTTCAGGGTATACGGATGTAGATGTTTTTAAAATCGGTAATTATGAGTGAAAATATTAAAATCATATATTTTTAGTACTATAAACATAATCAGAAAAAATAAAAATTTAAATCTTCACCTCATTTTTAACGTTATTCACAGTTTGTGAAAATACCAATAGCGAGTGAGTGAAAAGGGTGATTAGTAGAAAAGAAGAAGGTGGAGAAGAGGAAAATCTATCTGGCTGTTCAGGTTTTATTTTTGAACATTGTTATAGCGAATTCGAAGAAAGTATCGATTCTTTATCGATCTTTTAATTTAGGTAGTTTTCTACTAACTACAGAACACTGAATTAAAATAAATATTCACTGACTGCCACGGGTTTGAGGGTTTGAAAACTTTTGGTAACAGTTTTTAAAATAGCTAGCCTTTCTGGTCCTTTTTTCAGTCCATTTGACCTTCTTATGTTAATTAAAATGCATGTTTCCTTAGAGGGTTCTTTAGTAAATATATAAAAACCTTTCTTTACTCTGAAAACTCTTGTGAATGAGGAATACTTGGAGCAGGTGGATGAGTTTGTGTATTTAGGAAGTATGTTTACGAGAGATGAGAAGGCCGATAATTTAACAGAGATATTGAAAGAAGGGTAAATGAAGGTTACTCCGTTCATGGAGGACTAAACGCAGTTAGTGCTAACAAAAAATTGTCCAAAGAAGCGAAGCTAGCAGTCCACAATGGAGTACTGGTACCTACCCTGATTTATGGAAGTGAGGCATGGAACTGGCAAAGAAAGGATGAAAGTAGATTGAATGCTGTTGAAATGAGATCCCTGAGGCGTATGTGTAGTAAAACAATGTTTGATCGTGTGAGGAATGTGGAGATCTGCAAAGAGTGCAAGGCTGATGTAAGCGTAATGAGTAAGATTAAGAAAGGGACGCTTAGATGGTTTAGGCATGGCATGGCAATGGTAGCAGAAGTCGGGGACGCCCGAGGAAGACATGGCACGATCAAGTGAATCAGATACTCGATTCGGGCCATGTCAAGAGTCAGAATAATAGAAGAGTATGTATGAGACGATGTATGAATATGAATGAGGCAAGAAGTGTGTGCCAAGACCAAGTTGTTTGGCGGTCCGTTCTCTCTGCCTACCCCTGCGGGGAAACGTCTTGATGGTTACTTTATTAGTTAGTTAGTTACTTACTCCGGAAACCCAAACATGTTAAATCATTTTCTCATTTTTTTTTTATTGGCAATTTTTTTGATACATACAGTTACATAAATAAATTGTACAAAATATAAGGCAGTAACAAAAAAATCCCACAAAGGCGAAGCCTGGGCGTGGGCATTATAAGGTATGTATTCAAAACAGTGGTGGTTACACTATCTATGGTTTAAATGAAAAAAGAAATATGAAAAAAGAAAAAAATATACAGTAAATATAGTTATTTTGGCGTATTTAATAAAAAAACAGTTTAAAAAGAAGTTATACTTTGTTGTTAATTTAGATGGTAACATATTATCATATATAGGTATCTACCTATTATAGTACCTGTATTTGAGTTTAAGTGTTTATTTAATTTCAAATTATTATAATACATAAATAATTGCTTGAATGTATCCCTAAGGGGCTGTAAAATTCTAGCTACGCCGCTGAACAATAAAATAATATGTTTTCCAAAACTACACATGTGTTTTACGTAAGTAACAAGTTATCATTAAGATCAGTTTCGAAGTTACGTAAGAAGACTTCGCTAAATGAGAACCATAAATAATAATGAAAAAAAATATTGCTCATTGATCAGTCAGTGTGGCTAATTAATAAGTGATAAAAATAAATGCTTAAGATTTTTTTCCTTCCTTGTTATTATTTCTGAATTTGTTATGCCATTCGTCATGAGAACTGAAACGAAATATATACTCGATTAAAATTGCATGTAATATTGTTACGTTAATATTATAAATAATGATTTATAATTACTGTCTATTATATGAGTAAGTAGGCTGTTATATTTTATAAAGGAGGTTTTATTTATTCTTTAAATAATTTATTGTCATAATATTTTTTTATATCCGGTGTAGGTTATATAATAATTTGGAACATTTTAATATTAATGATAGCCTAGAAAGTTGTTAATTTCCGTCCACTGAACAAACCGATAATATTATATGAGTTAGTATTTTTTTTAAGTTTTACAAATTTATTAAGAATCTCTTAAAATTATAGGTAATCTGATTAGACACAGCATTATATGCCGTTTCCTGATATTTTTTTAGTAAATTCGTAATAATATCGGAAATCGTGTTTATGCGCCTGCGTTATATATAACGTCAAGCCATACGTTAAAGGCCTGCAATCCAGTTTTAACACGATTACGAATAATTTGAAGAGATTCTTAATAAATCTGCAATGTTTTGTTTTAAGAAATTTTAAAAACGCTCATAACAGTATTCCCAAAGGTGACAAAGGCCCCGAGGGATCGCCTTTCGTGTAGAGATAATATAAAAAAATATATTTTTCGTAAAATTTATTTAAATACCGATTCAATCTTAAATAGCCCTACCCAAATAAACACTTATGCACCTAGTGACTAAAAAAATTACTGCAATCATCGTGACGCAATACATTTAAACAAAAGTCAGAGATTCTCTAGATACTAAAATATGAATTTAATTTCGAATTCCAATAAAACGACCCAGTTCCAACAGATTGAAAATATTGCTAGACCAGCGTCTGAAATGATAAAAATCTTAATGTCCGCTTTAGCATAGGAACTGCTTTTAGGAATATGAGCAGCCCGGAATGGCGATAGTTATTTAACCATTTTATAACAAGAACATTAAAAGGAGCATTCAGGTGCTATTACCTTTTCGTAATAGCGCCAATCTCCAAAATAGAGCCTGAAGGAGTCGGCGAGACGATCTTCATTAATATTAAATGTTCCCCCTTCTTATGCTTTCATTTGGAGACGAACACATCTCATTTTAAAGAACTTTTATTCAGCTTAAGTTCTTACTGCGTATCTTTATACTATCTGTTAGTATTTTTAGAAAGGGTTGAACTTAAGTATTATTGTGTTTGTAATAATAATAATCTCGTTCAGATAACAGCATATTTTTACTTGTCGCCCTTCAAGGGAAAGTCAAAATTAAAATTTTACTTAAAAACATTGTTATTACCAAATTCAAATAAAAAGCTTTTTTTACATTTTTAATTCGGGGCTCGACTGTTGCAAAATCTCAAGTCTAGTTAATGTGAGAGTTAATAGAAGAGACCCATTTTATTGTCACTGTTCACTAAAAAATCACGTAGCGAATTCGTTAATTACTCGCTTATATTATTTAGCAAGCCTACATACAAATAATATCGACATTTTTAACAAAACAAATTCGATTTTTAAAACAGTAACCGGACAAGTTAGCACAATGGCAATTCAACACGTTATATAAAGTCATGAAACAAAAAATGTTTTAAATAGGTTACGTATGTTGGGTTTATGGGTTAGTTTTTTCAAATAATTATGAGCAATAATTAGTCGCCTGAAATATCAATACAAATTGATATTTTCTCCCGAGTGAAAATAAATGCCGCCAACGGGAATCGAACCAGTACCTTCTGATGTCCGGTCAGGTGCTCTAAACCACTGAGCTATGTCGGCTTATTTCCAACCCAACAATTAATTCAATATGTACTAGTACCTCAATCAACAATTACTGCTTATAATATTTTTTTCACCTGTAAAGCAACAACTTCATTTTTGAAGGAAAGGCTTTGTTAGTGCTAAATTTCCCACTAGATGGCGTTGAGACATATTATATCTACATTTGTTGGTGAAATGTTTTGACTTGTCAAATATATACATATATATATTTTTTTTAATGATAAACTAATGTTTATTTATTTAAAAATGGTTTTATGCATAGGATTAAGGATAACAAAGATTTATAAACAATAATTAGTCGCCTGAAATATCAAGTTTTTTTGTCGTCACTTTTACTGACTTGTATTGTTTACGTTTATCAATGTATTAGTTAATATTTTCATAATGACAGTTGTTGTTTCCGCACTACTCACAAGTGTGTCCTAAAATAAATAAATAATTTAAATTATAAAAGATAACATCTGCGATTGGTTTCAAAAAAATTTGTGAAGACTAAAATTTATTTATTTTTTAAAAGTTAATGTCTTAAACAATGTAAGACATTTGACGGGCACATAAAGAAATGTCAATATTAGCATACTTATCGCCATTGTGAAATACGCATTAAATCAACGTTAAATGGCCGACTTCCGTGGTAGAACAGTTAAACCCTTTGACTTAAATAGAGAGTTAAATATTTGTTTTTAAATTTCTAATGAGTATTTTTATTAACTAGATGTGAAAATAGGATGATTTCTCACCTTGCTCTACCTCTTTTAATTCCTATCACCCATCATTCTCTTTTTCCTCCAAATTAAAAACATAAAAACTCGATTCTTCTTCCGTAGTAGGTAAACTAGATAGAAAACACTTTACTGAGAAAGTTATTTAATAATTATTTTTTCATTATTTTTCAATTTATTCTTGTAAAATAAAATTTATTTTATGAACATTGCACTTCTTATGTAGTTTTAAACATTTATAAACTATTCGATCCGATCATTTTGTTAATAAAAATCGATGTTGTTATCTGCATTAAACGTGGATAAGTCTACAACCTAAAACAAAACAAAAGACTATGTGTGTGAATGCAAAATGGCAAACCATAACTTTTTCGCTTACGCCTTTAAATGCTTTGGTCAAAGTATAAATATTATACCCCGAACGGTACTTGGAGTACAAACTCTGAACTAACACGAGACCTATTCTAATCTGTACTCAACAAGTTGAAGTATGTTTCTTTTATTTTGTTGCTGTTACCACTGAGTGATATTTTCATACAAGTTATTATTATTTTATATTTTTTTCACACGACCGGGCAAACCTATTTGCAGGGCTCACATATATCACACCCCTAAATTACCAGATTTAAAACTATTTAGCGCCGCAGGAGAAAATTCTGACGATTCTACGTCTTTGTGCATACCGACATAAGTATTTGATATTATTTGGTTTACATTTTGGTACACACCATGGTATCAAATGACTAAATCTCAATCACCTTTCCTGACAAACTAGTTTGACATCTTTGACCGACAATTTCTATTCTGACATACGTCTGACGATTGTGGCTGAGGCATAACATGACGTTATCTTTTGTGGTAAATTATATGTTGATTATAGTAATTTATTTCAGTTTTTGGGCAATTTCATCACACATCTTCTATCATTTCCGCTACTGGTGACATCATATACTCAATAGACAAATTCTTCAGGTAAGGCATTGATTTTTCCACTTACTATTATTTATCTAGCATAATATTAGATACCAAGCATTGTCAAATCCGTAGTCTTAAGCGAATGCCATTTTAATCCCAATTTCTTGTTGGGTTCACGTTTGGGAAAAACGGAGTTCAGTGGAATCCATTTTTGAAAGTATTTAGAGCTGGTGTTGAGTTATCGTTTTCTGATCTACATTAATTATTTTGTCAATTTTGCGAGTATGGTTTTACTTTTCCTAATTTAGAGCATTGGATAATTATTGTTTTCAAACAAATAAATGTCAATTTTCTTACTTGCTTGACATTCACAATCTTCGAAACACTTGCGCAGTATTTAAAATAACATATAGAAAGAAGTGAATACATACAAATAGAAAACGAATAGTCTGGGAACAAAGTGACTGTGGGCTTTAAATATTAAACAAATCAAAAGAGAAACCTTTCCCACAATAATAATTACGACAAAGCACAAGAAAACATAATACCGGTGATATTTGATACACAAAACAATCTGAAATGCTTTAATAATAGTAGTAAAAATATCCGCCAAAATCACTGCCGCGATCTACTTTCTAATAACTGAACAAGTGCATAATTAGATCTCTCGGAACGTTTCATGTCCCAAATATGAATTTTAATACCGGCATTTTAAGTATCGGAATAGTTCGAATAGGTGTAATCACGATATTTAAAACCTATCGTGAAAAATCAATTCTCAAGCTTTGAATATTATAACGCTGACCGCTCGTGTAACTTTCACTGCAATAATGCCTCGTACAATATTTATCTCCAGTATCTACAATCTATAACATGGGCAACGCAAAAAATAAGAACAACTTGAACTATTATGATGGACATGGAGAATAGACAGTACCTGTTTTTAATATAAGGTAGGCGATTGTAAACTGTAGTTCGATAAATATGATTTAAGATTTTCACAGCCAAAAGTATTTTTGTTATTTGTTTTTGGGGTGTTATGCCTTGTTGCGCTAACTCTTTCTTTAGTCAACGATTTGGACATAATTGCAGTGTCCATCATCACACACAAATTTGCCCTGATGAAGAAGGAGTTAGCGCAACACGGCATAACACCCCAAAAACAAATAAAAAAATGTAGTTCGATACTTCAATAAGAATCGATTCGACTTCACAAAGGAGACTTTGAGGAAAATCATTGCTTACAGGATCTACGTCATCTTTGGGGATGCTGTGTGGAGGGTCTATTTGAGAGGAAGGAATGAACATGGGCTTAAAAGAGACCGTTGATGAAAGAGGAAGGACACACAGAGGCCGGCAAATCGTTTCACAACCGAGCTTTTGAACTAAAGAACGACTCGCGGAAATGACCATGTCAACCTTGTACAAATGTTGGGCGTGCGTTTGGGAATACCGGTAGAATAAGGACAGCATTCCCACCTGACGCATGTTCCAGATTATAATCTGTTTGTTAAGAAAGGGGAATCCATCGAATCCATCCATCCCGTTCACACACAGACGTTTTTTGCGAGTATCTTAGGGCTCCACACCAATAGTGACTGCCTAATTAAACAGTGAGGCGCACTTGCGGTTCATACACGGATTCTAAATAATTATCAACACCCAGGCATGATGGTTGATTTTTTGTCATTTTTCAATAACCCCGGAGGTTAATTTTTTTTTTCATAAATCGAATGAAAAATAAAATTCCTCATGAGAAAAAACAGTTTCTTTAATTCGTATTTATTATTTTTGTATTTATTAGTGAGTCCAAATCAATTAGACTTTTTTAAAATTTGACTTTCTCGTATATTCATAATAAACTAGCAGTTAAAAACCCGCTCCGCGGGTTTTTTTCTGCTAGGCCCTGCGGGCGGCTCTTCGTTGGGCTTCGCCCATTTTAAGTGATATTAACAACAGTTACATTTAATATATAAATATTAGGACGTTCAAAGAGAGAGGGTGAGTATATATATTGTTAAAACACGGAACAGAAAGGAGTTAATTAATAATAACATGCTAAATTTACGCATAATAAGAATGACAGTTGTTTGAATAAATTAAATTTTACGTATTTGTGATGGATTATTTCAAATGAAACACTATTATTGACTACATGTCTACAACTGATATTAACTGTTATCTTAGGTACCTAATATAATTAGCTCATAGGAGACTTGCAGTGCTTAAATATGTGTTACAACCGTCAATGTCTATAAGTTGAATCAATATCGTTTAGTTTGTCACAATTAAAGATAGTTATAACAAAGTTGACTTAAATAATAGATTATTACATATTGATTCATTGTACCCGTGTTTATGAATAAAAGGAGGGTAATTGTGCGATGAGATTAGAAGTCGGTTTAATTAAAAGGTGTTAATTTTACTCCAACTGGTGGTAATTCTTTACCTACAACTGTTACTGTATCTAATAAAGTTTAAAGTTAGATTATATATACAACATCATCAGGAGAGTAAAAATCTATATATAAAGGTAGATTATTACAATATAGCGCCCCTGAGGTGATATCTCACAAAAGCGGCGCTATGCAAATTGTCCAATAAATAAATAAATATAATGTTTACATTTTATTGTGTATACACCGAAGTCAAAAATTAAATATAGATTGCAATTGGGAAAGAAGAAGTGGAAGGAGGGAGGGGGGAGGGGTAAGAGTAGGCTGGGTTTATAATAATTAGGAATTACAATATCGTTAGACGGGAAAGACCAGTTGAGTGGGAAAATATTTAAAAGAGAGTTTATAAAAAAATTCTTGTTAATTATATCTGCTTTTATATTAACATGTTTCCTCGTTTCCAAAATTTATATATTATTTATAGTGAAGTATTTTAAGACCTGAAAAAAACAAATAGCATACAACCTTAAAACAATATATCCATAAGACAAATAGCATTTAATAACGGTTATTCTAATAAATTGATAGTTGAAATACTAAATAAAAAAATTAAACATATTCTCTTCAAACGGTCTTTCTAAAGATAGAAATAAACAATGGCGTAGAATTCTGTTTGTGGATAACGATACTTCTAAAATTATATATAAAACAATCCTGATACTATTCAACTGGCGTTTTACACTAATAACAATGAAGAAATATATTCTTAATAAGAATGACAGTTGAACTAAAAAATCAGGAGTTTAAAAACTCAACTGGGATGATTGTAATTTCTTTTACAAAGGTAGAACCAATAGAAATTTTGAAGTCAGAACTAAAGAATATCGCACGGCTCTAAATGGAAATAGTGAATCTGAGTTTGCAAATCATCTTTTGAATAATGATCACACTTTCGATAAAAAATTCAGGTCTTAAAATACTTCACTCAGGATATAAAGCATCGCAAATAAATAATTTTGAAATTAGAAAACATGTCAATATAAAATCAGATATAATTAATAAACAAAAAAAATATAAATAATAATGAAAAATGCCATTACAAAGTGATAAACTTCCAGAAGAAATCTGCTTGTTAATCGTAAGTACTCAAATATTGTGAGCTGCATATTTAAATATTCGCGCCATTCATTTGGTTCGTTTTTAGACCGCCAGAGGTGCGCTCTGTCGGCGATCTAATCTAAAGCCGTGCGTATCGGCCATTGAAGGATCGCGTGATTTTTTTATAAACGTCAAACATAATTACGTAACTGTGGATAATTTTCACTGTAATGTAATTAATCCAATGGATTATGAACTTTCTAAAATATATTTTCTTTGATATTATCCAAAAATTATATGAGGAGAAACGATGCTTTTGAAGAAATCTCGTATTATTATGAGGCGATCCTATTTTAGTATGAAATCGTGTCATTTTCAAGTTGGCGGAATTTAACCGAAACAGACAATTTAAATTTGACCAATCAGAGGGCCTACACCGTCCAGACGCTGAAGTATTAATACTATCAGATTTGTTCATTTATTATTATGTCCAGGCACGATTTAAATCTGTTGTGATTTTGTTTATTATTGAGTTATTATTTTGTTATTGAGTAGGTACCAAATATGTTTTTTGGTCCGGTTTAATATAAAAATACCAACTCAAAGTTAGTGTACGCAATTATAATAAATCGATCAAAAAATTCCCGAAAATGAATCAATAAAAATCATATTTCTCGCCTTCAACAGCATTTTTTTGAAAACTTTTGCTACGTATAGACGGTATAAATACAATAAAACATATCATTGAATAAGACCGACAGGTTAAGTGCAACACACGTAAGTAGGTTGTACGAGCGTGCAAACCATTGAAAATAATTAAGTAAATTAACTCAAAAGGTTTTTTCGTTTTCATACACCATTAATTAATCCTCGGATTGCTTAAAACTAGCGGACGTTAACCACCGTACAATAAAGCACGGAGTAACTCAACTTAATTATGGGAATCAGTGCTTCATTTGCCATAATCAATTTTAATTTCACTACAGTAGAGACAACAAAATTATTACGTCATACGTTTTGGGATGAAGTTGTAAAATAGTCAGGTTGTGTCGCACTTGCTACAAGAAAATCTGTAAAAGCCTAGATAAGGAAAAGCTTTCAGACTGGTTTCCGGTATGAAAGATTAAACATAAGAAAATAAAAAGGTTTTAGTATAATTTTCAAACCTTAAACTATTACCAAAATCAAAAGGTAGGTATTTAATATAATATAGTAATTTTGGCTTAATCATAAAACCACACTGAAACCTGTAAAATGTGGTGCGCGATAGATTCCGTGCAAAAAATAATGGAAAAGAGCTAATTTGAAAGTTAGTAAAATCACGTAAATTTTTAAAATTTTATTTTGATTCCCTTGCATTAATGTAACTCAGCATGCATAAAAAGAAAAAAGAAAAAGCAAGTTTTTTTTAGTACAATACATCTGTTTTTTTTCGTTTCTCAGAGGTTAGCTCCCTAGGGACTGAAATCAACTGCACTAAAAACTGAGCTAAATCCCGATTGGGTAGGACCGACATTTATTTCGCATATTGACCGCTGTAATGTCATCCAATTTCTGAGAAATGCGCATACGTCCGCTGTGTATGCGTGATTGCTAACACGTTTGTATTCATACGTGCCATCAAATTGATAGAATGCATTGTCATCCACTGCCGAGTCTATCTGCTGAGTTTCAGATCTATCGGATGTCCGATGATGGGTTAGTGTCCACTTTCAATATTTGCATTCATTCATTCAATTAAATTGATTTTTTTGAAAATAATTTTTGTTTAAACCTTCCAGTTTCTAAAATGGATTGGAACAATAAAAACATATATATATATATTTTTTTTAATATTTGAAAAAAATATTTTTTTTTACATAGATAAATACAGGATATTAACAAGATATAAAACAATAGAAATTAAAGTAGCCTTTCCTCACCATAAAGAGACAATGCTCTTGTGTTTGATGAGGGAATTCTAGTTCAATTATGTACAGATATTTTTTATTAAGCAGATGGTATTGGAGTGCAATAATTTGAGTGATTATTTTCATCGTTTTATTGCAACCTCTGCAATCTTTAATCAAAAACCACGTCATAGAATTCCGTGATGAGATTTACTTTCAGTGGACTCAATCTCTATTAGCGTTTTCCATTTTAAAAATGTAATTCATCTCCTTAAGGTCGTTTTTGTAATTTGTTTATTTTTTGCTCATAATTAAAACTTAATTAGAAATTGTACGAAAAGTCTTAATTATGATGTTATGAACTCTGTTTATTACGGCTGTTAATTATAAAATATAAGCATTGATTATGAAATAAATGAACTGTCTCTAGCAAATACTTTCATTAGGTACGAGATTCCAAATGGGGAATGTTTATATAAGGTGTGTGGCTTACGTCACTTTGGAATTTGGGTTACCCTTTAAATACATTATTTTATTCGTACAGCATCTGTTACGCGTAGATATTGATATTTCGTAACTAACTAATATTTATGTAGATTTAATTGGTTAGTTTTAGATTTCTCTGATCAAGATAAGGCTATTTCTACGTTTAGGAAAATCGGACACAGATTATATTAAGTAGTTTCGTATCAAATTTATATATTTCGTTTACGAGTATCACCTGTTCAGTATTATGAATAATGATTTCTCAATGGATTTTATTACTTTTGTTGAAAGTCTCAAAAAAACTAACATTTCAGACACTACTGTTTTTGGCGGATAAACACCGTGCCGATAACACATATGGATATTTAACACAGTCGATTGATAAAGGCTTTATCGATAACGTCGGTAACTTGTCATCATTCCCGAGCATGGCTGAAGATCGTAAACGAACAAATAACCGTTCGAATTGTTTAATTTTTCTTAATGTTTTCGACTTGAACTGTTGTTTGTATGTTAGCGATCTTTCGTCTTTGTCGGGAACGATGACTAATTATCGATACTATCGATAAATTCTTATCGATTGTGAAACATACCTGTGTAGTCAAATAAGGCGTGATCTTCTATGAATTTCTTCTAAGAAGCGAATCCATCACGTCTAAGTTGTTTTGCTAACAAAGGTAGGTAACTCGGTAGATAAACTCGTTGTCGATGACAATGTAATGTATCAATCACGTAAACACACACGGATATACTCGCGGGAACATATAACACATATTCTACTAGGTATTCGTAATAAATTGTACAGCGATTTTTATGATGTCATTTTGGGTGATTTAAAAAAAAACGGCGATTTCCAAGTTTTTCTAATTATTTTTATTATCACTACTACACGCATTTTTCAGAAATTCGGTGACATTATAACAGTTAATAATACGTGAAATGTCTATTATTAAAAACAGATGTATTACGGTAAAAAAACATGTTTTTTAACGGTTGACTTTTTTGTATTTTAATTTTTTTTATCTCTCTGTCCATCAACTTCTAAGAAATCACCTTACACTACCTAACAATCCATTCAAAAGAAAAAAAGTTCAAGAACGTTGAACGCTGAACGCTAAACGCACAACTTTAAATTGAATAAATATTATTTATTTTTAAAAATACACACAAAAACGCTATACATTGTCACAACAGTTTATTTTATAATGAAGATTTATTTATTTTACTTAGTCTTTGGGTTTCTTTAAGTTGGGAAGCGGGTTTGGGTACCGCCGTCTTTGGAACCATTTAGTGGATAACCAACACCTCTGCCATAGGTCACCTCAAGTGGTGGTGATTTAGTAGGGGTGCCCGGATTCATCGGGTGAGGTGTGTTCAGGATGTGCCTGCCCACCAGCTGCGCGGTGTGCCAGATCGGGAGAGGCTGGTTTGGGGAGACCCTTTAACCTCTCCAACTAGTCTTTTGACTCATGGTCTTACGCACCAGTTCATATATCCGTCTCTCCTGGACACAATAATCCCTTGATTCCTACCCAACCTCTTCTTCATTTCCTAAAAAAAAGACCCCCACACAGCATCCTAAAAGATAAAATAGGCCCCGAGGGACATTATTTTCATCAGAACCTCGTGTGTGGGAGTAATGTAAAAAAATCTACCCAAATAACTTTTTATAATACCCATAGAACAAAGAATAACAATTTGAATGGAAAGAGATGTTCCATTTAGCCCAATATTGTAAATCTCTATTTTCACACAGTTTTATATTGGAAATTAATGCCTTGATTAGGCAAATATTTGGATCACTAAACACTACAAGGTACCTATGTCATTCTCTTTTTCCGCTTATTTTCCTTTTGTCACAGATAAAAATACAAATAAAACAATATCATTTATTAATCATTTATCAATGTACCACTTACTAAAACGTGAAATTTTATCTAGAACGCGAAATTGAGTCAAACATCGCTACTTCATATCAGAATTCATATGAAACAAAATCTTCAAGCGCTACTAAGAATGTAAGGATTTTATTTTTGACATTTGAAAATAGACCAGTCGTCCAATGGATGGCGCTATCGACAGCTCCAGTTTCAAAAGTCACGCGCTTGGAAATTGAATGGCAAACCAAGCCACTTGGAAAAAAGGTCAAAACTACAAGTTTTTAGAACAGTTTTAGGTGGGTTTTGAAATTGTATTAACTTACTAAAGCAATGTTAATATATTCGTTTTATATTGTATTATTCTGAAACGGGTTTAGCTTTTATTATTGTTTAAAATAATATTCAAAAGCATATATTTTTTGGTTAACTTTTCCATTTCTGTTTATTATTCGGCCAACTTTACAGACGAGCAATAAAATTATTTTTGCTCTCTCGAACAAAAAAAATGTTAGATGGTGTACTTATTAATTTATTAAGAACTTAGCATTGAAAAGATATTAATATAGAACATTTAAATATTTTATAAAATTACTCTTGTGAGTTTGGTGATTAGAATGAGAAGAACTAGAGAATTTGTTTATAATATCTAGGCTATCACATATAGATCTACTGATCATTAGGGCACGAGGTGAATTTACTGATATAAGAATGGAATTTTTTTTATTTATTTATATATATAAATTACAAACAATACATAACAAAATGAACCTTTGTCTGTCCAACTGGGAAGAATTCCCGTTTCAGGACAGCCAAATTGTGTATTTAGTACATAATATTCTAACAATGGAATGGCGATGCTGTCAAAACAAATTTTGGGAACATTGTTGATTGCATTCGAAGTGACAGGATGGTTTCTTTATCCTTGAAAGAATCGCAAAGATGTAATTTATTACCAGGGTCAATTTGGATAACATTAGTAATTGCATTCAGAATAGATGATTGTTTTCTTTCGGGACATCACAAGTCTGAGATTCTTTCCAGAGCATTTTATTATTTATTATTTCGTTATTTTGAATATTATAGACAGCTCTGCAAAATTTAATATCAATTTGCTCACTAAAATTATTTAATGCCAGCACCGACCGAATCAGAATTATCTTAAGATTTGTAAAGCTGAACGTTTGCTGCCTCAGCCTCTTCCTGCGAACAAATGATAAACAAATATCAATATTTGAAATTTAAATAATCAATACCATGGTTGAGAATCGACCCCTAACCAACAACTTGGAAGACAACTCAACACAACGAAAATTCAACATATTAAAAAGTGATATAAAATCATGAAAAGTGATGAAACAAAAACTAGGTCATAGGTAAATTTGTTTTTATCATCACTTTATATCAACTATTTGAAGGTGTGTTGAATTGTCATAGTGTTGAGTTTTAAAATTACACCAACAATTATTGTATGAACGGTGGCATAAATTCATTGCATGTAATAAGAAAAAATATTATGTGGGTAATTTTAAATTTTGAATGTTAACGTACTCACGTCACGTCACATACACATAATATTGTCGAAATTCAATGTTTTTCATGAAAATTCCACACATTTTTCAATATAACCAATTTGTTTCAGAAATCATTACTAAAACTCAAATATTCCTACGATTTACTATTATTTTTTATCCCAAAGTGGCATCGTTTACCCCACTTCTCTCGAAAAACTAATATCATTCTCGAAATAATATCCCTCGAAATTGACTGATTTCTAAAATTGCATATTTCTCCGTATAGTGGGTAACAGATTGCTCTTGAAAAGTGCAAACTACTTACGATCTCACTTATTATAAAGTGCTCCACTTGTGGTGGCACGTTTGTTCTCGTGACGAGATCCGGTGTCGGTCCCGAGACCGGAGACCGGACCACCGAAAGTGAAAGGTCTTACAGCGGACAGCGGACGGCGAACAGCGAACAGCGGATAGGAGCATTTCGTGAGGTATAATGCTGTATATTATACGCGAGGTCGGTCTATTGTTTATGTCTATATTGTAGATACTGGTCCATACTTCTCGGCGCAAGTCAGCGGTGGCTGTGATAAACATGCTTAACTGGATCTCACCAGGGTTGGGAAAATCAAGAACACTCGTAAAGTCCTATATCTAATTAGAATACACCAGCACAGATCAGTAAAAAATCATGAGGTTTTACAGGTAGATACTTTATTACTTGTCCGAATTATCTGCACCATCAGTTCCATGTTTGAAAATGACACTTAAAGCAAATCCGAGTTTTAGAGTTCTCTAAACTAGAATTACACTCAACAGACACACAACCGTAATTAGTATTTTCATGATGAAAACTCTTGAATTTTTTCAAATAAGCAATACTTTCCGCAAGGATAAGCAGAGAGAATAAAACGTCAAACAACTCTACCGTTGCTAACGGTGTTATATAATCCAATCACTAAACCGTCTCTTGTAAACAATAATACGTTAATTTCTAATCTATTTTATTTCTCCCCATGCAAATCATTGTTGTCCATTGATTCTTCGAGTATAAGGTTCTTTTTCAAGTAGTTAAATCTGAACAAATAAAACTTTAAAGACAACACGAAGAAGCTACTTTGATTCTAAATAGTTGTAATATATGTATACACTTCATCATCAATATCACTTTTTTTTTAATTTCGTTTATTGCCAGCCCTGACCAAGTCAACTATAAACTGGTCCATTCATCTCTATCAATAACGCAATTTTACATTATGACTAATGTATGTAGCAAAGCACGTTCAGCCATCATTTTCGCAATGACTGTGCGTGCCTAAAATAAATATCTGTATCGAGATTATGTTTATTATCGATCAGAGTATTTTTAAATCCTTGGCATTTTAAAATTCTTAATCGAGATGTTCATTAATACGGAATTAAGTTGTTGTCTAATTGATGAAAAATTTTGTTTTACGATATCAAATACGATTATGAAATTACGATTTTTGTGAATGTAAATACTATTGATCTTAATTTCTTGATTTTTATCGTAATTATACATACCTATTTATTACAAAATTAAATAACTGATAAACATAACAATAAAATACGTGCTTTTGGGCTTAGTTGTAATAACATCAGCTGTCGAATTAAGATTTAAAAAAATAATTCAATAGACTGTATCGATTCACAAAGAAATAAAAACATTACATATAGCAGTTCTCATTTTTTATGAATCAGGAAAAACTCTTCACAGGAGAGTTCACGTCACAAACATAACTTCCATTGTTAAACTATAGAATATTATAAAAATACATTGTATGGTATCGAATAAGGTTCTGGTCTTATTAAATGCTTCCTAATTTCTAAATAGCCGATTAAATTTCTCTTTCCCAATGAAAGCAAATTAATCCAATAACCATCATCGAGTTTGCATAATTCATGGATTAAAAAAACACACCGCAAATAAATGTCCTCTACCACAAATAATCACCACTTACTTTGGAATAACAGGACAGATTATACAATTTTAACTAACAAGTTGCGTTCAAGATATGATTTTGCATTAAATGCCAATATTAATGCAACCATAGCCACTTTATCCTGGAATATTAAATACTGCAATAAACAAGTCTGAAACAAGTTTGACACGCGAAACGCAATGTTAATGATTAATTTGTCGATTTCAGTAATCCATTTCTCCAAACGAGATCGTAACTCTGGTCCAGCGACTGAATTGAGACATCAATTGGAACATGTGGTCAAGCTTTATAAAGACAATGCTTTAATAAAGCTGACACAGAATAAAGACTGTAGATTTGTTCAGGTACTCGGTACAATTGATTCATAATTGTCACGATTTGCGAGGCGTACAAGAGACTGGTTACATGACGAACATAACGAAGGCGTAAATTTAACGCGGCAAAAAAAAAAAACTTAACCTAACTTTTATTTTACACACTCTAAAATGATAACCTATTAAAAAAATCTGTTTTTTTGGCAATTTGTGTAATTTAAGTAGGTGTGTTCTTCCGGGTGTTATTTTGTACGAGTGTAATTCCAACCGACTGTAATTCTCGCAATGTAATATGGGTGGGTACGTGAATTTCACGCCTGTGTAATTTTGTCCTATCCCCTGACACCCACATCCACTGTAGCTCGTAACTAGTCATTGTAATTACTGGTCATTGAACCGGTTTTCCTTGGTTTAGTGTTAATTATTTTCTCATTTTTTCAACGGTTTTTGGTTTTGAATTCGAAAAAAATATATATTTCTTCAAAATCGCTAATTCTCTTTGTGACGTCATTTTAACACAATGAAACCATTGGTTTCTTCGTCAGGATAAATGAATAATATTTAAGAAATCAAATCACTAAAAAATAAATTACGTAACAATTATCGTACCATAAAAAATAAAAAGAAAATATGTCTATTACAATCACTTTTGTTTAGTTTGAATACTATACATCATCGCTTATATTTTAACACCGGGTATCTCAGAAAACACAAAATTACTTTTTTTCGACTCTTTTAAAACAACTCATGTGTCATGGTGTGAATCCACAAACAAATGTTTTGACCAATCGTCGCTCCTTTTGTACAAAGTTTGGTAACAACGCGTATCACAGAATTAAAAATTAAGCAGTAAAAAATATAAGCGACCATATATAGTCTTATTTTTTTAATATTCTCATTGAAAATTGCCAAAAATATCGATAATATCTGTAATACACATTTATGATTGTAAATTATTATCATAGACCATGATATAAGCTACCTCAATATTAATACATTTTTTTTCTAATACATTGATTCAGATATCCCAATTCGGTGAATATCGTAAGGCTGAAGGAAGTATGAATTTTTCAGCCATTCAGTTCTGGTCAATAAACATAACTAAAACATTATTAAATAATGTTGTGTCTTTCGAACAATATTTTACACTAAGGGAAACAGTTTTTTCGTAGCTAGAAAGGAGAATAGATATCTTAAAAGCAGATATTTCCAAAACAATTTCAAAACCTTAAAAAAATCTTTCGACCAAGTGACTAAGCAACTAAATTTGATTTTATACTTTAAATTTAAGATCATTATGATGATATATTAATATCCTGTTTTTATTTTTGAGTTTATGTTAATTCTTAACCGTCCTAAAACAATTATGACCCTTTTATCAAAAGCGTTTTTATTAAGTGACTTAAAATTTCTCATAACAAAAGTTTGGTAAAAAATGTTATTTTAATATCTTGGGGGCCATACGGATTCCGTAGTGATTGCATATAATTATGCCAAAATTGCGTCCGAGGTACAATAACCATCCTTTATTCCCTGAATTGTATAAATTATAATGATCTAAGATAGTAATCCAAGGGTTTGGAGTCATTAAAAAAAATGGAAATATAATATGAAACTGTTTAAGGGCATGAATAATGCATGATGTCTGCCGACATTACTAGCCCGGTCCTCGTTTGTAGGCAAATGACTAAAGAATTACAAGACGGCTATCAAAAATGCATTTGTTCGGGAAAATCCGATCAAGACTAAACAAAAAAGGAAAGGTATCTTATCAAGTAATTTGTTTTGAATTCTTCAAATTTTGCATACAGGATTGTACCTACTTACTTCATCTAGTTTACTATCGTTGTTGATATTATGTTTCATAACCTGTTGTTTTTTTGTGTATTTTTGCAAAAACACGAATAGGAAATTAATAGACGTAAAAGTCAAGCAGCAAATTCTCAAACGACGAGCTTTTATGAAATTAAGAAAAAAAAATCTTTATTTTTTATTTTTTATATATTCAATAATATTGTTATTGGATTTATAAAAACAGTTTATTTTTAAAGAAGTTCTGCTGTTTAATTATTATTACGCGTGACAGCTGTTTCGCTCTCTGAAGGCATCAAACTGTTTAAAATTAAACATTAAAAGACAGTTTGATAATGCCTTCAGAGGGCAAAACAGCTGTCACGCGTAATAATAATTACACAGAACTTCTTTAAAAATAAACTGTTTTTATAAACCCGATAGCAATATTATTGTATATATATAAAAAATTAAAATGGAGTTCTACAAATTAAACTTGATAACAATAAATAAAAAAATTCTTCCTTAAATGTTTAGGTTACACGGAGAAAAATGAGTATGGCTGATTTATCAAAATCCTGGTAAAAACGTAATGACAATCCATTTCCTGATAAAATATTAGTCTATTCAGAATATATCAGAACACGTGTTCATACAGCCGCAAATCCGACAATATTAGAATTTTTATGAACATGTGTTCCGCCGTCTTAATAACACATTGTTTTACAGATACTTTGCTAGGAATCTGTCAAATTCATTCATTAAAGGTCTGCAGTCCCGTTTTTAATAGGAATACAAATGATTTGACCAGATTTAGCTATATTTGATGCCAATAGGTTTTATCCGTGTAATGCAATCGTAAATATTTAACTTGCGACGATATTGTTATCTTGAGCAAGGAAATCATTTAAAAATTAACAAACTGGCAACCACTAACACAAAATATCATATTGTTTTCTAAATTAAAAACCGATTACTTCGTAAGAAAAAACACAGTATTAAACTCAGTATTATTATTGATACAACGAACTAAGGATTGAATTTGGGGGATTTATAACTTCACGTTCTCAATTATATGCAACCTATTCCCCCATTATGACACACAAACTTATATAGATACGAGATACCACACCTATAAATTTACTGGTGCCAAATGTTTTGTATGCAGATAAATCTTCCATGACGCTTTGTATCTTTTAAACGTTGTTTTCCATAAAACTAAAACATTGTTAATTTAACTGCTTCATTTAAATTTTAGGAATTTTTGTTACCATTCTTCCCTTGGTCTTTAATTTCACTGAGCATTCATTTTTAAAATAACCTATTTTATGGTTAGGTAATTAGTCAGCTGTGTTGTATTTTTATTGCCAGACATAAAGCGACATTTAAAACCTGCTTCAGCACTTAATAAAAACAATAAATCATTTAATAGCGACTATTACCACATCATCGTTGAGATATTGGATTGTATTTTGAACAGTTATACGAGCAAAAATTTATACGGCGAATTGATTTACTCCCTACTGCGTTTTTAGCGGTACAGAAATTTAAAAATGTATAGTGTAAATAATAATTAATGAAATGGGTCGTTTAAAACAATTCGAATAAAAGGAGTCCATCAATTATTGTTAACAAAATTATTGAGATGAATAACGAAAATTAGTAAAAGCCAAAAAATATTGGGTAACGACGCGACGCATAATAGATGTGTATACAAAAATATAGGTAGAAAAGTATTTCCATCTACCACTGAAGCAATTAATTGGTAGAAGTGTGTTGTGAACGTCCTCGATTTGAGTTCGATTTTGAGATATAGAAAAGGACAGTTTTCCAATATTTTGCAGTATCAATACAGATTTCTGTTTACGTTACCTAATGTATTTAAAAAAATATTGTTTTTCAAAATCAATTCACTAAGATTTTTTTAACCCCTTATGCCAATTTGTTCGCTTTTAGGAACAACTCGTATTATGGTCTCGTGGAAATTATTGTGTCTCCCCTACCGCCATGGTGAATAATAAGATACAAACAGTGTTAGAAAGAACAGACATCACGCTTTATATTAAAATCTAGAAATTAACCACAAACGACTTAAAAGGTACACATTTATGAAACCTAAGGTTCCCACAGCAATTTGAGGAAAATTTCGTGATTTTTTAACTTATTATTTTATATTGAATAAAAATGAAGTGACAGAAATATTTATACGACATTTGTCTAATAAAATGCGTGTGTTGAGTAATTTTATGTCAGTGTTGTAAAACGTAAGGTGAGACATTTTTAAAACATTTAAAAAAAAAGTTTTTTGTAATAATAAAATTTAATAGAGTATTTCATCACCTTTTGAAAAACATCAAACTATTCCATTTATTTGGATTTTATTGCAAAGCGGAAATACTCCAACCTTCTGACAGAATATGCCAGAGTCCTAAGGGGTTAATAGTTTTATAGGTCAGTTAAGAAGAATAACCTCTATTAAGAAGATAAGAAAAATTTTCCTACCCAGAACTTCCTCTCCTTCCTCTTTTTAAAATCCCCCACACAGCATCCCCAAAGATGATTCAGGCCCTCTGGGAAATTATTTTTCTCTGAGCCTGCTGTGTGGGGATAAATATACTCGTATATCCTCCCTGAATAGGAATACAATACTATGATTAAGCGATGATTTACGGTCCAATAAGAAGTTAGCAGTACCTATACAAGCAAGGGTTATGCATAATATTAATGTACACGATACGTTGTTTTCAATCACTTAGAAAGCTCCATAAGTTTCTCCGTATATTATTAAATATAGAGTAGAAGAACCATTCATCTCTCGTATCAGCTATCACCCAACTGCCATTTGTCTAGCGATATAAATACATGGAACATTCTAATAAGATAGATAAATACGGTTGTTTAATAATTATTTACTTCATGTACACCTGCATCTCTGCATGCTAGTATTATAAGTGCATGCATCACTAAACTGATGCTGTCATGAAATTATAGAAATCACTTTTTTATCTTCGTTGATAATAAATTAATACTCTAGCAACATCTTTATAATCTGAAATTTTTATCATAAATACTTGCATTTATTATGTCAAGCCTTCAAATTAATTTTTTTAACTCTTTCGATAGCAGTGTTCTTTCTGGAATATGAAAAAAATAATTAATATCTCTTAATTTTTTGAAACTATTTTATTTTTAACACTTTCTATATAATCTTACTTTGCACACATGATTTGAGATTCTCGCGGCCAAAAGTATTAAAGTGATTTATTTTTGGCGTATTACTGGAAACGTTGGCTAAAAAGGAGGTAACTCAACACACAATACTCCAAAAATAAACCACTTTAATACTTTGTACATGGATATGACTTAGTGTTAGTTACAGTAAATTGTATGTATCTAATAATATATAAATATAAAGCATTATATAGTATGACTGTGTTATGAATAGTGTCGCAGTTTTATTTTTTTTTGTGTTATCTTTATGTTTATTCATTCGATTTTTTTAATAAATTGAACTATTTTTGTGTGGGAGTTTTTGTCCTCAATAGTAAAAATTAACTATTTGAGGCCTGAAAACAGGAAAAATCAAATTAGGATAACATTATACTAAACATTTTCTAATAATTATTTATCTAAGGTTTTATCAGGCATACAATAGGCTCTGTATGTTGAAACAAAAGTATCTATCTTACATTACTTCGATGATTGTTTATTATATTGCTTATTGCTTATTATATAAGGCTTTTATGCTGCTATTTAAACTTTTCTGCAATGTAACCAATTTATGTAATTATGTACCGTTCAAATTGTATCTTATGAGTGTATAAATGTTGTCTCTATGTCCCTGCTGACAAACTACACAAGTAGTTTAGCGGGTTTAAATGTGAATAAATAAAAATAAAATAAAATAAAAAAAAATTATGGTAAATTTCACGCTTAGTCTCTCCTTGTACAAATGCACGTCTTTTTGAAGAAGCGAGTCTCTAAACAAATATCTTCGTTACATTGGCGCAGCCGGTACGATTGTCCATAATATAATAATAAAATTGATATTTTATTAATCGGGAAGATAATCACACTAATTATCGATCCAAAGATTAACTCTAGACGGCTCATTAAAATAAAAAGACCAATTATATGTATTTGTCTATAGGATAATTAATTATTACCCTTTATCACTGTGTTTTGTGCCAGAAAACACAACAATTTCGTAATGGTCGTGTACAAGTGGGTACGGTACAAATAGAGATAAGTATAAAAAGCTCATACATAATAATAATGAACTTCAAAACAGAGATTTATTATAACGTACCCTTATCGTACAAGAATAGAGAGAGAAATTTCAGATATTGAGAATAGATAGTAACTTTCCATGCCTCATATTGTCGGACTATAAATTATTATCTATGTCTGGGTTTATATTACAGCACTTTTTACCTCTATTATTTTTATATTTTCTTAATAACAACGTGTTCTCTGGGAATCAAGCCTAGATAAAGGACAGTAACACATAACACCGGATAAATGACGCTAGTAAATAACGACATAACTCAACTTTTTGTCGAAGTGAGTAAAAATTAGGTTATATTATGGTGATTTTTTTAACGTTATAAATGCTATCGGAACTTCAAAATTGTGAACAGTATTACTAATCTACTACCATATATCGTTTTTTACCGATTTTTGGATTACATTTTATGTCTTATAATGGTGTCAAATCAATCTCTCAGCTGATTCTGAATGGGGTTACTTGTTACAATGGGTTTACAAAAAACTGGGTGTGTCAAGCCTACGCAAGACAGAAGTGAAACTTCTAGTATTCCTCTCTCTCTATTTTCATTTCATCATCTCTATTTTCTCTCTTAGGTTAGTTTGAAAATTAGAGGTTAAATAATTCAACGACGAAGCATGGATTTGCTTTTTCTAATATTTTCTTATAGATGAATTTTTCTGTAAATTATTACATATTATCAAAATAAATAAATTAATTAAATAAATGTAATACAATTATCATAATATACGGATTAGATAATAATTTTAATCCAACACAATAACGCAAAGCGCGCTCTAGCGGAGTAATGTTTTATCACAGTCAGATAAGTGTTTTTATTATTTTGCAATATTATTTTCTTTTAAAAAATGTTCTGACCTACTAAAAAATAAGATATTGAATGAAAAAGGCGTTAAAAACAAAAAAATAATGTGCGATGGCCGAGAATCGAACTCGGATCAACTGCTTGGAAGTCAACTATGCTGACCATTACACCACCAACGCCAGTTGTCGGGATGAGCTAAGAAGCATTTATATGTTACTTCAAAACTTTGACTAGATCAAATGAACTTTAATCGGTGGTGGGGGTACCCGCATTTTCGTTTCGATCGTGACTCGGTTTTACTCCGTCCCCGAAAATTCATTACGCGCCTAAAGAAGTTTCACTTCAATATATATGTTTTAAATTCATTATTATTGCCTAAAAATCGATTTAATTTCAACGTTGCTTAGGCACGTTTGAACTTAGTAGGAATCTAACATTGATTTATAATTAACCATGAACTTAGGGTCCATTGCACCATCGCATTTCATTGGTGTATAGGCTGGTTAAAATCCTCCGACTTTCATCACTTTAAGCGGAAAATATTGCAGTGAATTGATGGAAGACTTAGCTATCAGAGGATTAAACTATGCCTTGGTGAAAACCCAATGCTTTTACTTGGTTACTAACCTATCTACTAACCTAATCTAACCGAACCTAACCTATCCTAACCTGTCAATTAATGTTCTGTGAAATAAAAAAAATATATATACTAAGTAGATATCCTAAGAATTCAGCGTAAGAATTGCATCCTCTAACGACAATCGCTTTTATTTTATTAATTGCTTATTCACAGCGTTTAAATCGAAATTTCAGACAGAACTAATTAGTTGTTGTACTAAACAAATATCCAGAATAACCTATGCGCCAACCATTATAATTAAAATATGTAATTTTGCTCAAGTTTAATGAAATCTACTAGATTGGATATATTTCAAGATTAAATGTTCCAGCTAATGCAACTATTTTTAATATGACGAATAAAATAGCAAATTCTAAAAAAGTTTTTTTTTACATCTTTTCTGTGTATAACCTTGGGGCGGAAAATAAATTAATACACTGTGCAGGAAAGCATCTCACTTAAATTATGTTATTGTGATGAGACAAGATTCAGTCATCTTTTTTTACGATTTAATATGTCGTCGTGTTAAGATGAATTTCAATTTTAAAGTGATCTATCAAAATGAATGATTAAACAACTTTTCCCTTGTAACATTATGTAACGGCATCCAAAAGATGTATCGCTTTCCCGTACGTGTTGGGCCATTCTGTAGAAGGGATCAGTAGAAGATTTATCTAATTTCGATATATTTATGGCTAGAAAATCCCTCTCGACCTTGAGAAGGCAAAGGGTCAACAAATATTTGTCCGAATTCTGTTCACTGGGCAGGACATTATTGTTATTTGGTCCCTTGTTACATTTTTATCTTTAAATTAAGTTTTATTAACTTTCAAAGTGTTCGTTAGGTGGAAAATTAACTTTTTGTAGTCGATCTTGAAGAAAGAAAATACGAAAAATTCGGTGACACTCAAGGAAATGGCACGATCTAGTGGATAAATACTTGATTCGGGTGACGAGAATTTGACGTGTGAATGTAACGTGTTCTATTACATGGAAATGAACTGTTAATCAAATCCACAAGAATACGACAGTATAAAGCTCATTAAATTGGGTTTGAAAAATCACGGGAAAAGTGGAATGATGGAAACAGCTTACCTTGAATTCCCGGGAATCCCTGCTATAGGACTTTCGACGAACTTGAACTGTTCACAGGGTGAAATTTCCTCCAAAACGAGATAATCTTTGATATGATTTTGATATTTGCAAACAGAGCACAAAGCATGTGAATATACGACGAGGATACGACGATTACACTTTCTTGCCACACGACACGAATACGAATATACTGACTTGCGACAATTTACAGTGCAACAAAATCATCTTCTTCTTCCAAAGTGGGTAAGGCTGTTAAGGAAGGAAATGGATAGTAGGTATGATAGTATATGATGGGAAAAATGGTAGGTATTATCCAAAACTGTGTCAATACCAAATAGTGAACAAGTTTACCAAAGGGACGCATGGATGGTTTGTCACGCGGAATATAACAAAAAGGAAAGAACGAGAAGTCGGGGTAGAATCAAGTTAATTTCTTTCTTTATCAAGTCGTGTTAACATTAATATGAATGAAAGGAGAAGAGGTATCTAGGTAAATATGAGAAGATATGAGTGAATAAAGAATGCAGTTTTTGTCACGACAGAGGTATCCGGAGTCGCAGCCCACTTGCCTGTCACTACACGGAAGTTGCGTGAACGTTTGTGAATCATTTATTTTATTTTAAAGAAAAGAGATGCTATGGAAACTTCTTTACATTCATGAAAACTTCTTCACATTCAGGAAACAATGCATTACATTCATGCAGATAAATTATGTTGACGTTGTGTTGTAGGCACTTGGCTAAGTTTTAAGTCAGGGATTACAGTCTTCTTGAAATATGTATTACTTTCATCCTCCATCCTTCAGATTTGATATGACTTCTAAATTCCCTTTCTATCAAGGTCAGAGCTTCAAATTACTGATTAATAAATCCAGAAAAATTATTAATTTTTCATTGTTTCCACAAAACTTTAGTCTAGCTAGACCATTGATTTCCAAAATTTACATATAATTTCCCTTAGGGACTGACGATATCCAAGGACGTGGTAGCTCCAAAGTCACAGGGAATTCATGAAGGGCAGTAAGAAGGCGGTGATGGCGATCAACAAGTTGAAAAGATATAATATAGAATCATTGAGCTATTATGTACAATATTATATAGAATGTTTCAGAATTCATTCAAGATTTTTTTACATTAACTCCAAATAGAAGGCCCTAAAGAAAATAATAGCACATTTCGTCTTTGGAATGCTGTGTAGCGGGACTTTTTAAGGAAATAAAGAAGAGGAAGTGCTGGGAAGGAAACCGGCATGAGAGGTGGTTAGGAATCTGGGGGTAAGTGTGTCCAGGAGTTACGGACGTATGAATCCATTTCTGGAACTGTGGTGCAATGTGATGGGTCGTTAGAATCGTTATTAGTTGGGCAGATACATCCGCCGCCAAGACCTTGTCAAATCTGAGCCCATGAACCCGGACACCCCTACTAAGACACCAAACATGGTGAACCACTTGAGGTTACCTATAGCAGAGATTTTGGTTATCCATTAAAAGGTTCCTGGCTCGTAAATTCAAAAGAATGTTATTTATAGTCAAAAAAGCTAACCGTGGGGTGGAGATACCGTCGAAAATTATCTTCCAAAAGATTGGGCGGCTAGCAAAATAAGTTTTGGGAACTCTGCTCCAGGCTACACGTATTGTACACTAAGACATAGAAATCTTCAAGATTCTTGAAATGAATAATTAATTAATCTTACGTTTTAGAATATTTTACCTTTAAATCTGTATTTAACTGGCTGTTCGAGTCACCTAATCCCTTTGGCTGACTCCGGCAGCCTTCAGAAAGGTTCATCATAAACTAGTCACTTTGTGGTTGCCCTAATCTTTTCGGTTTACCCTAATTTCAAATAAAAAGCTGTAAATTAAGTGGGATTACTTTAAAATTTTCATCCTTAAGGTGCGTTTCCACCTATAATTTTCTTCGGCACATATTCTTTACATAACCGACGCGACTGCTCTCCGTTTGGACATTATGTAAATACGGCAATTATTATCTTAATCAGATTAATGCCATACGGCAGAGAGTCTGACGCAAGTCCGATTATTGACATAAATATAATTTTTATGACTTATTTTCGTCCCACGTCGTAGAGGTTGGATAAACATTTTGTAATAATTATTGCGCTATAACCGGTATTTAAACATCCATTAGATTAAAGATAAAAAATGTCATAGTCAAATTAACCTTGCAGAAGTTCTTTGTAAACTCTCATCAAAGTGAAGACCTCAAAGTGAAAGAAAGAAAAAAAGAACTTTACATTATCAACAGAAAGAAACTAAGTTGGTATTTAGAAAAAAACATCTGTTTTCGTATATTCTTAACCGGGTTACCAATAATTTGAAGAGATTCTTACTAAATTATCAATACTTATTTTTCTCCGTGCAGAACCACGTCCCATTCTACACCGGATATTTTCAAGCAGTGTATAACAAATTAAGGCGATATAAGAATCTAATAACGAGGGTTTGCTCGACGCTCACATTTTATTTATTTCTGATGAACGTATTACAAAATTCTTAATTTTTTCTAGAGGGATACCTACGAATGTAAGTTATTTACATTTAAGATTAATAAAAACAGGACCTAACCATTATTTTTTTAATGAAAAACCGTTTTAAAATTGTATAAAACTTCATGAGATCCCTCTTGAAACATTGAGATTTTAGTAATACGTTCAATAAAAATATTTAAAATAAACACCACGGAAAGGTCGATTTTCTAGACCTGCTAGCGCAAAGTCGACCGTAGGTCCATCCATGACGCCGGTCCGTGCGTCAAATATTGTTTTAACATGACTTCATCACTTATGTTGTTAGGGATTCCCTGTATTTTAGTCATTTGATAGGGCAAATTCAACGGAAGGTCTATCTAATACATCGGGGTTACTCATCGCATATTTTTATACACGGCTGTTTCACTTACGTCGTTAAGATTCTGGCTTTATTCGAGGGCATTATCTCGACATATTCTTACCTCATTGCTAAGTAGTAAAATACTCACCCGCCAGATCACACATCTGGGCGTGGGACAATAGTTTGCGTAACAATAATTATTCTTTCATGCACATTTACAACAAAAATGAACCATTTTCTCAGGAAAACATAAACAATGCCATTTAATTCCCATGAAATTGCATGCCCTACTATTGTTTGCTTTCCGCAAGCAAGTGTGTATTATTAAATTCGTTGCAAACTTTCGATTGCGCAATAAAAATTATAAAAAAGGCATTGGTGAGGGAAATTTCATAAGTTTTACAAGGAAAAACTAAATATTGAAAATTAATGAAATAATGTTACTCTGTTCAATCCACTATTTTTTATACGCCGACCGGTTTCGGAACAACCCTTCAATATTCAATTTTCACCACTGAAATATATTACTATGTGTTGAAGTGGAGGGTGGCTAGGGATTAGTGAAGAGTGGGGGAAAAGATGGAAAGGGGACATGCTTAAGATGGGACTGAAAGATAATATTTTATGTGTATTGATAATGGACTCATTATTATTAAGGGATTTCTTAACTTAACTTAGAAGCTTTAGAAGAAAAGAAATTCTTTATAACCTTGTTTCATTTATTTATAATGGATAACAACAAAATTTAGATACATTCAAATAAATGAAAACTTCACGTGGCTTTTCAGACCGTTATTTCTATGTATTTGCAAACGATAGCAATGTGGTTAGAATAATAAGATATCCACAGGTTTGAATGAAACAGTAAATATAACAGAAAACATTAAATAATTACTATTTTACATTAATAAAATTTATCATGAACGTCATTAAAATAAATTTGGCAAATAAAATAAATTCGTTGTGTAGGTAATACAGATGGGTGGTAAAACATTCCTGTTTGATTTGATTTATTTAAAATTACAAAGTAAGCGATGATTGCTGCAGTTGACATTATAATATTATGCAAATCTGAACAAAGATATTATACACATAAATTAATGGCACAATCGCGATTCTGTGGAAATAATAGAGAATTGCCCTATAAATGTACAAATATTGTCATTTGATTCATAGCTAACCATGAGTATTTCGACAGTGGCGTAGCGAGGATTTCTCATATACCTGAGAAAATATTTTCAGGCTTATACTTGGCATTTTTGATACGATGATAAACCTTCAATTTAATATTACACTTTTCATTCCCATTTGACTGATACTTTGTTAATAACCCTTTGAATTCATTTTTATAGGCCTGCTGTCCCATTTTTAACAGAAAAACGTAAAATTTGAACAGATTTTTAATAAATGAACAGTATTTCAAATTAGTTAGTTTTCACCATGTAATTTTCAATAAGGAAAAACTGTAAGGACTGCCATGCTTCATTTATAATTTGACGTACTGCAATATGTTTTCAACGTAAATTATATCACAATAAGAAAAAACAATTCGGTTGGTTTGATATGATATGACTAGTGTATCGTGACCCGGACCCACATGCGTCTGCTCAAGTTGTTCATTGCTACGCCATTGAATTTTAATAATTTTGTGCCAGAACTGACTTGTGCGTTTCTAATTCCCAGGTAGAAATTTCTTACAGTTGCCTATACAATATTCTCAAACTAGCGGTGCTCTAAGCAAGTAATTGCGAGAGAGGTACTCAATGAAATATCAACACAAATTGACTTGTAATGTTCTCGCCAATTGATGTAATAGTAATTTGAATATACTTGTTCCTAGATCCACAATGGCCTTATTATTTGCTGAGAAAATTCTCAATCACACGATCTTTCTCAACTTTCACCTTCTCTCTCTATCTGTGTACTCTTACTCATCTTATAGATCTGCGCATCTTCGTGTTTAAATTCAACAAGGCTTGTAACATAAAACCCCGAAGATATGCACTAATTATATCACCCATACTACCAACGTAACCAGAAAATTCGTATATACAATATAGATCACCATCTGGCAACAAGATTATCTTTTTTCCTATAACTACGCCTTACTGACGCACAACTTACTGGGGAAGATAGTTTGAATGTTCAAATTCACGCAGCTGTTAATTGAAGGATTGACACGCAGCCGCTTAAAGCGGCCGCTACACTATTCGCTTCGGCGCTTCGACGAAGTCCTCGACGAAGTTAGCCGAAGTCCGAAGTGCGTGCCCACACACTCGTGCAACTTCGCGAGTAGCTCAGTCTCTCGGAGTCCGTGCACTAGGCAACATGGACGTTCAAGTGGCAAATAAAGGATGAAAGTAGATTAAATGCTGTTGAAATGAGATCCCTGAGGCGTATAATAATAATAATAACTAGCAGTTAAAAACCCACTCCGCGGGTTTTTTCTGCTAGGCCCTTCGGGCGGCACTTGGTTGGGCTTCGCCCAGTTTAAGTGATACTAACAACAATTATATTTAATAGGTAGATATTAGGTCATTCACAGAGAGAGGGTGAGTATATATTGTTAAATCACGGAACAGGAAGGAGTTTAGGCATATAAGAATGACAGTTGTTCGGCTAAAACTTTACCTTTCCCGAATAATTGCCTAAATGGCTAAATGTAAATTAATATAGGTAATTATTCGGAATCGCTGGACACGGAAAAATACGAAATATTTTTAAATAATACCTTCTGATTTACCTTAATTACTATAAAAGGAATCGAACAGCATTTGGGAAATTTTTAATTTTAGCTTTTTAATTTTTAATTACGTAAAATGAAAATTCGCTTTCGCTGTATGGGATGACAGCCTGAATAATTTATGTTGATAACATTTTCTTTTGTCGGTATTCCTGAAATGAACGGCTAGAGACAATTGAAAAACGTAAATTAAAAAGTTATAATGTAATACAATATTCCGGCAAAATAGTGCCTACTTAAAAAACACAAATGATTTATTTCGCTATTATTATCATTATTATTTTATTTAACCTCACCTATAATAACCTAACCTAACCTACAATAATCCAGCCTAACCTATAAAAATCCAACCTAACCTATAATAACCCAACCTAACCTAACCCGTAATAACCTAACTAACGTTACCTAACCTAACATAACCTGACTAATCCTAACCTATAATAATCCAACTTAATCTAACCTAACCTATAAACTAACTTGAACTATACTAATCCAACCTAACCTAACCTAACCTAGCATAACCCAACCTAACCTATCCTAACCTATAATAACCTTTTTTTAAATATTTCCTTACTTGTAAAAGAAACCAAAATACCTTTATTTTATTTTTCGAGCTTGGCTAAAATAGTACCACCTACCTAGTATTTGCATAGAGTAAATGGTAAAAATTCTAGCCACTCATATCAGGAATACCAAAAAAAGAAAATATCATCAATAGAAATTATTCCGGCTGTCATCCAATACAACGAAAGCGAATTTTAATTTTACGTAATTAAAAATTAAAATGCTAAAATTAAAAAATTCCCAAATGCATTCAGATTCCTTTTATATTAATTAAGGTAAATCCGAAGAATTATGTCCAGCGATTCCGAATAATACCTTAATATAATGTATATTATATACCTGGCAAAATGATTGTTTTATTAAACATATAAGTACATGTCAGATTAGAGATTTGTTGACTAATTTTACAATCAACGAAGCGTTTCTATCTTCCGATTGTCTTTCATGTTATTTTATTGAGTTGGCAGTGCCTATACTTCCACGTATTGTTAACTTCATGTCGGTGTTCTGTCAAATAGTGCGAAATTATTATTTACGTAAATAATATTAAATATCAATATTTTTCAAAATCGTACATGCAAAGACTTGTTGTTTATTGTCATTAAGTTGAATCAAATGTTTGTTTTATTTGTAAATGCGTATTAAAACTGTAGTTTCACGTAAATAATTACCGTTGTTTGAATAAATGAAATTGTACGTATTTGTATATCGCTCTTATGCGCTCTGTCGGCCAATAGCAAAACTACTCCAGCGGCCGGTAAAGGAGGGATTGACATTTTTAAGGAACCCTGGAATGTCTGATTCTTGACAGACGTCAAATATATAAAACGTAATTGTGGATAATTTTTACTGTAATGTAATTAATCCAATGCATTGTGAACTTTCTAAAACATATTTTCTTCGATATTATCTAAAAATTATTTGAGCAGAAAAGATGCTTTTGAAGAAATCTGCGGATCCTATTTTAGTATTAAATCGGGTCATAATTTTGAAGTTAGCGGAATTTAACCGAAACAAACAATTTAAATTTGACCAATCAGAGGGCCTACATCGTCCAGACGCTAGGACAATAATACTATCAGATAATTGGATAATTTGTAAAGCGCCGTTTTTGTGAAAAATCACCTCAAGGGCGTATGTGTGGTAAAACCATGTTTGATCGTGTGAGGAATGTGGAGATCCGCAAAGAGTGCAAGGCTGATGTAAGCGTAATGAGTAAGATTAAGAAAGGGACGCTTAGATGGTTTGGGCATGTAGAGCGAATGAGCAAAGATAGGAGTGTAAGGAGGATATATGATGTAAATGTGAATGGTAGCAGAAGTCGGGGACGCCCGAGGAAGACATGGCACGATCAAGTGAATCAGATACTCGAGTCGGGCCATGTCAAGAGTCAGAATAATAGAAGAGTATGTATGAGGCGATGTATGAATGTGAATGAGGCAAGGAGTGTGTGCCAAGACCGAGTTGTTTGGCGGTCCGTCCTCTCTGCCTACCCCTGCGGGGAAACGGCGTGATGGTTAGTTAGTTATCTTTATGGTCCCTTTCAATTGGGTCCCAAATAACCGCCTCGGATTGGAGTGTTTCTAGGAACAAAAAAATTAGGTCCTGTGACCACAGTGTAGAAGCCATATTTTATTACGTATAGTCACTATGACTCTGCGCACGCACAACCACCAAACACGACGTCTCGAAGCGAACTGAAGTGAACCGAGTAGTGTGGGCAGACACTTCGTGTTCGAACTTCGAGTCCTTTGACTCGGGCGCATTTACCGACAACAATCGGAAGTCGGGCGAAGCGAAGCGAAGATGTCCGAAGCGAAGCGAAGTTCGTGCCCACACTATCGTATTAGGTCAACTTCGATCAACTTCGCGAGTAGTGTAGCTGGGCTATTATGATTGAAAATCACCAATATAGCCTTGGAAATAATAAAAATATTTGGATGATTTATTTATCGCCGTTTTTGTGTAAAATCACCGCAAATTGCGAAAAGTATAAACAATCAATACTTTTAATGATCATAATCGATTTCTATTGAATGTGCATAAAAAAGAATAACGATATTTAGGTGAGCACTAATTATATATCGGAGTAAAATGTCAGTGTTCGTTGAAACTTATAATAATAATTTAAAACCAAAATATTAGAACTTTTAAATTAAAACAATAAACATCTAGCTATTGCACTTCTTATTGAATTATTTCTTCAAGATTGACAAAACAGGCTTATACCTACAAACTATCATGTTTAGATTTGCTTTTTGCTTGGTTTTATATGTCTAAAGGTTTATGTTATATTATTGCTTTACTATTCTTTATTTAGAATCTTCACAATATTTTTTTTATATAAACTATGTAAAATGGCTGACCGATCGCCCTCGATTTAGCAGGCCACTACAACCAGTCTAATGCAGTATATCTGTTAACAATACTACCAATAATTATTTCGTTAGCTTTCCAACTCAAAGGCCTCATACACTATGTGTCGTATTATATCATGTTACTGCTGCCACTACCTAGCGTTTACAATATTTATTAACTAATTTAAGTCTGTATAACTTAGGAGTAGGAATATTCTTATTTTTGTACTATTTAGGTACTTGCTGTTATTATATGGATATGGTTATGTGTATTTTTTCTATTATTTTGTGAACTTGCAATCTTCAGAATATTACTTTTTTATGAACTATGTATGTAAAAGCCCAATGGGCGTATAAATAAATAAAATAAAATAAAATAATTCGGACGGGCTTCTGTTAGTATACACGTGAAAACCATACACGTTTATTATTGTATAGATCATGCACCTTGCAGGTAAGATGCTCTGGTTACAGTCTGTTTTGCTCCGTTTTAAGCTTCAAATTGTGCAAAGTGAGTAAGTCTGTCCTTAGATTCGAGAACTTGAATTGTTCTCGTTATATTGGTCATAATTTTAATTTTTAGAATAAAAATTATTACCGAATAATTTTCCTTATTTTTCATAAATAAAATCATACATTGAAGATATTAATTATTGGATAAGGTTAAAAATTCTAGGAAAATGACATGAGTAGGCTCAACTCACGTTGAATTGCCATTGGCTATACTTATAAGGAGATGGAGAAACTAGATAAAATATCACCTTTTAAACGACAATCGGAAACGATAGAATTTAAAAAGATATCTGAGATTGGCACATTTCACAGAAATTGCATATAAATTTAAAAGTCTTTCAAATTCTTAAAACTATAAATGGATATCGAGCAATAAAGTAGTTGGTAAAATGATACTGAGTGTCTTCGGAGACGAAAATGAAAATAAAAGTGTTCTGAAATTAAAACCGCAGACTTGAAGATTATAAAACAGAGTTTCCCACACAGCTTCAGTAACTACAGCAAATTAAATTTGATCATCGTTCTCAAATATATTTTTTTAAATGGTTGTAAAGTTGTATTTTGCTTTTCATCACATTTATTAAACATATTTGTTTTCATGTTCTAACAGCCATGACGACCTCAATATTTACAGTTTTCAGAATAAACAATCTACGGTTTACATGTATAATCTGCAGATTACCTTTGGCGTAACTTATTACTATTTTAATCCTTTTTAAACTGAAGAATTAACTCTGTTTTAATTAATTAAAGTTGTTTTTAACTGACAAAACTAAGGAATTTAAAACATTCCATTAGGGATTATCCTTGAATTCTATGTTGATTCTTAAATATGCCAACCTGACAATGAAATGGATTCAATCATTCTGTGAATTTTATTTATTCACGTCCACAAAACTAAAACATGAGAAATGTGGATATCCGCAAGGAATGAAAGCGTAATGAGCAAGATTAAGAAAGGGACGATTAGACGTTTTGGGCATGTACAGCGAAAGAACTAAGACACGAGTGTGAGGAGAATATATGAAATATGAATGGCAGAAGAAGTCGGGAACGCCTTAGGAAGACATCACAAGATCGAGTGAACCAGATATTGGAGTCGGGTCGTGTCAAGATTCTGAATAATAGAAGAGTACCTATGTATGAGACGATGTACGAATGTGAATGCGGCAAGGAGTGTTTGCCAAGACCGGGTTGTTTGGCGGTCCGTCCTCTTTGCCTACCCCTAGAAAAAACGGCGTGATTGTTAGTTAGAAATTCTCGACGATAAAAAAAGTAACACTAACATTTTTCACATTATGTTCTCATTGCTGATTTTTATTTTTGTTGAATAACTTTTCATGTCTTTTGAAAGTTTCCTGTAATCCCGACAAAGAATAAATGAAAATATTTTTCGGTGAGCGACAATAAAAATGCTCCGGTAATCATATTTCAATTTTGCATTCCCATTATATTGGCAGTAACTAAATTTAAGTAACATCATTGAACATCTTTAATTTGGTTTGGAAACCACTGGCAGGCCTTGGGCGAAACTATGAACATATTTAAATTCCGCCAGGCTAGGATTTTATTACTTCCCAAAATTAATTTCGGACGTCAGATGGCCGTTTGAAATGAATCCGTGGTAAATTTTACGCAGATTGCCAACATTTTTCAAGAAATTATTATACACTTAAAAGCAACCTACATTTATTAATGTGTGTTTTTTTTTTAAATTGACTACCTATTTTGATGGTCCCTTTTCAAAATATCAGTCATGGAATTGTATTGAAAAAAAAAATCCAGTAAAAAAATTGTTTCAATTTAGGCGGTAGACTAACTATTCGGTATCTATAATTATGGGTATATTTTTTTACTTGTTTCATTTTCCGCCCATTTTTAGCCCAGTCATAAAATAATAGTGATTGATAATATTACTAACTTTTTCCCAATCAAACACCGCATCCGCTATCTAGACTAATCTCACCCCATCAATTCACTTGGAGTGACCTACGGCGAAGATGTTGGTTGTCCAATAAATGGTTCCATAGCCATACCTGCCTAACAAATTGAAATTATTACCTAAATATTTATTTACGTCAATAGTGGAGTTATCTCCCGATGATTTTTCTATTTAAATAACGAATAAAGCTGGATACACACGGCAGAGCCGTTTGGCCCCGAACCATTTGTCCGAATCCATTTGGACACGGTGAAAATTAGACTGCATAGGGCCATAAACGACCGAGCTGAGGAGCCGAGCCCGTTTTGTCTATGTCCACTGATGACATGCCGCAAGAATGATAATCGGTAGGTTGTTAATATTCATAGGGGCCAGTTGTTATATTTCTGATGGTTAGAGAACTTCAGAGAGTAAAGTTTATCCCAGATTATTTTAAAAATGGTATCACTGTATAGTATACGTAACCAACGAGTGAACAACCTGAATTTCTGTTTTTGAAATCGTACGTAAGTAAATAAAATAGGTTACACAAATATTCAATAAAGGCTTAGTTAAAATAAGTATGAAAAATAATTCAGGTAAATAAAATAGTTTATTTTTTATATTCAACAAAGAAAGAATTAATAATTGTTTTGTGTTTAATTCATAGAACTAGATTGAAATTTTATTTTAAAAATATATTTTTTTTTTTTTTCACTACTTTGATTTTTATAATGTTCCTCTTCTGTAGAAGCTGGTGCTTATATCTAGAAGAGTAGTGAGCATCAAGATTAAGACTATTTAGTGTTTCTTAAAAATATAGTTTCATCATTTTGGTATTTTTACATTTAACTTCCCTTGAATTGCTTTTAGTAGGTGTTTATCGTTTAATAGAGGATACATTCCGCCGTGAGCCATACTATTCGAATCGATTTGCCACATACTCAGCCCAAATTGATTTTGGACCGGCCGAATATCAAGGAGGCTGCCGAGCCATCTGAGTTTCCCCTCACACGATGAGTTTTGGCTCGGCGCGAGGCTATTTGGCTCCCTGGCTCTGCCTTGTGTCCAGCTTTATGAGAATAACCTTGTGACCCACTAGTTGTTTCACGGCCCACCGTTTGAGTTTCGCAATCTCTACAGAGTTTCATATTAAATCAAAATGTATGCAAGTTTTTCTTCTCCATCTCGCCGTGACAGATATAATTAATATAAATATTGTACATAATGTGCGGTCAACAGAATCTGACATTTACCCTCTTCAGCGTTACTCAAATTGTCGGCGTTTTTCGGAACCTACTCGACAAAAAAATTATTCGCCGGCATTCCAGTCGATCTACACAACATAATAAGCGCCTTCAATATTAAACCTTTTTGGAAAAGGGTGTGAAATTGCAATAAGTAAATCTCTAATTTATGTATCTCCTGAATAAAGGTTTTTTATAAAAGCCTCCATTTAATCCGTGGTTTATTTTTGATCCGTTATCATCCATGGTTGATAAGATCACACCTCTGTCAGACAGAGGTGGGTTGACTCAAATTTATTTTACTTTTCATTTTTACTAAATTTTATAATTATATTCGTATTAAATCATTTTTCATAAATTAACAAGGCACATTTTTCGTAGAAAAATCTGTAATCTGTCTGTTTGACCTGTTTCCGGCATTAGAAAAGGGTAGGTTCTAGAAATACATTTTATACATCCTGCTCATTAAATAATAAGAAAAAGGTGTTCTGAGAAGTTTTAGAGAGTAACAAACTTCAGGTAATTAAAAAAAGCCAAATAATTAAAAATATCTAAGCATTTATTTCTAATAAACTTTTTTCTGAGAGAACCATTGCCTTCCAGATAAGCGTATCTTAAGATTTTGTTTTGTGCTTTGACTGGATACTTTGGGAGGAATATAAAAAAATTATATCTTCAAAAATTGCAACTTTACTTTGTAGCGTGATTTTATTTCAAATAAAATAAATAACGCTATTTAATCAACGTGTTTCAATACCAATAGTCTTTTTCTGACAAATTCATATTAAAACGAACTACCGACACATTTGGAATGTTTTGTCGGTTTTTTTAAAATAAGTATTTATAAGTTTTTTAGGTGCGACCGCAATCGAGCAATAACTGTAGAATCTAGGGGAAATATGGCATCTTTATTTTGGGATTATTGTTTGAAGAAAGGTGACACGGAGAAAGGGGTGTCATGTTTGGAAGCGCATGGTTAATCAAACCTGGTCACCAGTTACAGCTATAGTACTTTGACGCAACATTTAGATTCTGCTTGTGGTCTCTCATCAGAGCAATCTTCCTGAAAGTTATCATTTTGTGAAGTAGAAAACAAAAAGGGAATTTGAATACTGCAATATTTATTAGGCGCAATTGAACTAGTCCCGTGTCGATCGTGAATAACGAGATCATTGTAACCCGATCACGAACCACCAATGAACGATCGGATTACTTTTTCAAAAAAGAAGCGATCATCAGCACCCGTGTCCTGTGATTGGTGTCAGTGTGGCAAGCGACGAATGAATTTTGTAGACCTGCCATCTGAAATCTTCCGTCAGACGAATATAGATGATAGATACCGAAAACCAAAAATAGGATACTATTTACCTGCTACTTATCAACATCAAACACATGTACCCAATCAAAGATCGGGTGACAGGCATTCAGATCTCAGGTACGGTGCGTACTTTGAATGGCATTTTCCGTACGTAAAAGTACCCGATCACTTCGCCAGTGGGTCGTGTAAAATGATCGATCGAACAAGCTCTAAGTTGAACTAGGGCCTATTAATTAACTATAATTTAATATATCATTTGTAACAAGTGCGTTAATTGTTCGTGCGTAAATTAACATCAGAATATTGATGAAGCATTTTGCTCCAAAACAACCGAACGCAACTTTTCCAGGCTTACCTATCGGATATTGTCGCTTACTTGCAGGGAAGGGCCTGCCTAGTCACAGGAAGCTGCGCAGGACTTATTCTGCGGATATCATTGTTGTCCAGATTACGGCAAGCCGTGAACAGAGAGGAAACAAATGGACTTCTTGACCTTGAATGGATCTCGAGGTCGCCCCCCTATAAATTCGCTAACCTGAGACTTTAGGGGGCGGGTTATAATTAAGGTCACGGGGCGGCTTCGCTTTGGACGGGATACCTTCTATCTAAATATTTTGTCAGAAAATAAAGAAAAAAGTTGTGCCGCATTTAAAATGAGATACTGCGATGCCGATGAGGGATCTTTTTCACTATTAAAAGTAAATCTGGCTTTTAGTATAATAGTTTTGTGTGGGTAAACAGCTTTCTATATTAAACGTAAGCTTACCACTTAAGTATTCTGTGGCCATAAATAGGTGTTCACTCGCAGATATTTTAAGTTTTACAACCCTATAAAATTTCTACTATTTGTGCTTTTAAAACGTCTGTAACAAGTATAAATATTGAAACCAATTTTAAAATATATATTTTTTCCTTTCATTATACTTGAGTGTATTTAAGCCACATCAGACTTGTTCCTAGGTGAACTAGTATAGATTTAACTTTATGTCATTTATATATGATCGATGACGTGAGAAAACTAATTTGAAAACGGTAACTAGGTAGGTACTTACAGCCTCAATAAAACAACAATCAATTTCACTTAAAACATAATGCTAGACCTGCTATAACTCTAACTGAGCGTGTAACTAATACTATGCACTGGTAGCAAGAGATTTTTAATTTTTTGCCATACCTTTACACCTTAAAAAAGCCGAGTAGTTATGTAAAAAAAAATACATTAACCACAAAGTGTGCTTCGTAGTTTTTTTTATTTTCTTTTTATGTGAGAACCGCAAATGAGTCCTAGCTGCTCCCTACCATCTGAAGCCAGTGAGACTATGACTAAGAGTAAAGATAGTAAGAATGGGGAAGGAGAAAGAGTTAGAAAGAGGTATGTGGGGAAGAACCCTGGCTGTTTAGATCTGGTCACCAAACACGGTTAAAGCCATTTCAAGCAAAATTTGAATTCTGAATGGTAGTCTTTCATCAGTACGATACTAAAAGCATCTACCGTTCTATAGATTCCGCAAATATACTATATATTATTTTGAAATTAATTTACCATGACACAAACCAAATTAATTTGTCGACCACGATCGTCAATAACTGTGAGTTATTTTTTTTACTCTGCAACCAAACGAACGCAGCTCTTTTGAAAGAATTCGGTATGCAGTTTTTGACAACAAGATTTCTGATTAGTTCTGGTTCCGCTGAACTTGACCTCAGCCCATTTGCCTAGTGAAACAGAATAGAACATTATTATTTTTCATCGTAAACACCAACAAAAAACAAGCCATTTTTTGCGATGCATAACATAACGTACAATAAAGAATCCAAGCTGACACTAATTCGCCAATAGTTCGCGTGCATTCTGCAGACCGTAACCGCGAACAGCGAAGGACTTTTAATAGTCGAGCTATTCGAACTGCAAAGCAAAGTGCACACTGCACAGTAGTCCAAACACTCAAATCATCATATCTAGATGGACAAAAATATTTTTGGAAAAAAATAAGTAAACCACTTAATTATTATTGTTATTCTTACACATATCATGGACAATTACCAAAAAACGGGCATAAGCCTAGTATGGTAGGTAAAAAAATATTATGAATAAAATATATAAATAAATACATTTTTGTTAAACGTTTTTAGATTTTGTAATGAAAATCTAGAAAATAATCTAGCACGCTTGTCCAGCATTTATAGATTTTTCCAGTGATTTTTTCTTGGTATAAAACTATAAAATAGATTATTTTGTTCATTTGTTTTATTCGTAAACAGTTCTTATAAAGCACTTGTTTTAAAATTGTTAAAAATAATAATAATAATACAGTTACACAGGGCATTTATGTGTTAAGTGCGTTATTTGGGAGGCGATTTGACAACGCCGAACAATTTCTCCGGACCTTTCAAAATTCATTCGTCTTTCTTTGCCAAAAAACAAAATAAGTCTCTCTTCAGGACCATAATTTCCTGAGGAACATAATCATTGAAAGGTTTTTGTTGTTGTTGTTTTTTTAACTAACTAGATTTACTAACATAATATCCCGTGATTCATTACGGTTTTGCTCTTCTATAGTTTGATATTTTATGTATCCTTTTTCAACATATTAATTTTTTAAATTGTAATTTTGGCCACATAAAATTTCTATTTGGATGTTTTTTCACTATAAATTGCAAGCCATAGGGGCGAGAATAAACAGGTTTCAGGACTCGCACCTCGCGACTTGCAGACCCTCATTTGGGAAGATGTCTAATAGGTCATAACGCGGGACAAGCCAATGAGACCTCAGACACCTTCGTGGAATTAAAAAGATGCGGGTCCGATAGCGCCGCACACAGAAAGAACCAATCTCAGAGTGTTCGTTCTTTACAAGAACCTACTCAACGACTAAGATACTATATAAACACAGACTATATTTGTTCAGACCATCGTCTGCATCAATCTTTTAATGATAAATAAATTATTAAATTTAAAAAAAAAACATTAAATAAAAAATAAAACAGTTTCGGAAAATAACTACAACTTATATTATATATTTAGGTATTTAATTTTAATTGTTTCTTATAATGAATTCAATAATTTTAATATTCAATTAATCTAACAGTTTATTTGTAGGTAAACAAGTTCTCCTGTGTATTAAGTATTACTATGCGTGACAGCTGTTTCGCCTCCAGAAGACACTATCAAACTATAAATGTTAACAAACATTGAAAGTGATGTCATGCGTAGTAATAATTACACAGCAGAACTTGTTCACAAATATACTTTTTTTTATAAATTGAATAATAATGTTATTGAATGTACTTATGAAAGAATAATTTAAATTTATAATACAGTTCTACAAATTAAGCTTAATAACAATTAATGAATAAAAAATATGTCCAATATTTAGACACATCTTGGAAAACACCATTAACAAAAACAGTAGGTGGTTCGTTTCAACTGGACCACTGTAAAAATGGGTTGTTTTACAGAATTTAAACAATTCATCGAATTTCGAAGTTAATACTCAAGTTCTGTTGTTTTTTCAGGACCATGATGCTATAATAACAGTACTTGAATATAATTCAAAACAAACCATTCTAAGAAAAAAGTATACAAATTTCCGGAGATGGAAACGAATGCATTTAAATAGCAATGTCTTTCAAATTTTTGCGGCCATCTCGCATGGTCATAGAACTATTACCTACCATCAATAGGACATTTTATGGTCGGGAGCTGCTGCCAAAAAATGAAATTTGAACAAAAAGCTCAAAATTATTAATAATAATGGAAAATATTAATATTTTTTGTTATTACAATAAATTATTTTCCATTTCAATAATTTGTTCTTGCGGTATTAAAATTAAAACAAAGTATTGTTTTTGATAATTGTACGTTAAATACTGAATATTTACCTAGCTTTCATTCAAATCACAAAATCTTCATTTTGTTTGGTTATTGGGGTATTGATTCAGCCTGATGATGGAGACTGCGAGGCTCTCAGCAAGGTTTTTTCAGGAAGGTGGCAGTACCTATATCCAGAATACATCAATAACAATAGTTTTTTTTTTTTTTTCATTGGTCAGAGGAATCTTAAATCATATCTTACCAACTCGCTGTGTTCCGCATAACATTTTTCTTCCGTTACTTGGTCGTGCCAGTCAATGAGCCCGACGCACCTGCATACAGTCTTGCCAATGAAATGTTTTGTGAAATGATTTAAAACTCAATAATATTTAAGGTAATTTAAAAAAAAAAATTAAAAAAAATGTATGCGTAGTTACCTACTTCTTTAACCCACATTTAAAAATAAACGATAAAGTAAGCTTAAAAAAAATAACATTGAAATACACAGTGTTAGCATTGAAATTGTGATTGCATTATTTTTTTTACATTTTATACAGTTTTTTCAACCATGTACTTTATAATAGAGGGGCACACTATTTTTTATCTAAAACCTGCAGTAGATACTTACTTGAAGACTTACTTCAATTCAAAAATATTTTTTGGGAACCTTATCCAGCAGAGTTCTATTTTCCTGAAAGTTTATGTGTCGTAAAAAAAACGCTCGTTCTAAATTTTCGAAAAAAAACACTTAAACATACTAAGCGGACGTACCGTTGGCCCGTGGGACCTTCAAGGAACCAAGAGGGCGTAGACTCTTTCATTGTGGGGCCTTCAGGGAACCAAGAGAGAGTGGAGGGGAGAGATGAGACCTGGGAAGACACACTCTGGAACCAGAAGACATAGACACATATCCAATGACAACCCTATTGAACTTTATCAAAGGACCGGGTTACTTTTAAAAGAATGAGGTAAAATGTGAAATAGCACAATCGGCCTATGACCTAAGTGCGCACGGGAACTATATGTAAACGGTCTCCACTAAAAAACGGACATACGCCATATAATATGAAAAATTAAAAACAATAATGTAAAGATATTGAATGTAAGGTTAGCAGTACTATATAAAGATCTTAGATTAGCACACCTGCAGGGCAAACAGAAGAAGAATAACTTCTCAAATTTGTCAGATCAACAAACGCTTTTGGCAAAATTATTGATTCATGGGTTTTTCGTAGAATGGATGTTAACAATTAGTTATACAATAAATAATAACAATAAAATCAGCGTATCGAGGATCTTCGATGATTTATGGGTAGTATAAATAACCAACGTCTTCATTTAAATGAGAAATTAATGTACCGTAAAATTTTACAACTTGTGTAAATAGGTAAAACATATTTTTTTGAGATTGTAATTTAAAAAAAACTGAAGATAAGTTTTATATTTAATTCTAATATCATCGGCAAAGCTAAAAACAGCTCAAGGGCATCAGTATTTTCAATATCTATTTGTAAAAGTAGTTACGAATTTATCTAATATTTAAGCAAAAACTCTTCAAATAAATTGCTTTTTATGGTAGTAGGATTTCAAATAAACAGTTCGAGTGATTTGTAAGTAATCAAAATGTATTGAATATTGCCTTCATTCCACTTGATGGTATTTTTACTCTTCATATCTGGAATAAATATGCACACTTTATTTTTATTCCCGCTTACCAATAATCGTGTTTAAAATTTTGCGCAACTGATTAATTACACTTACCGTTTACTGGTAAGTTCCTTTTTGAGGCAGGAGAATGTTTGTTATTCATTTCCAAGCTGTTTGATTTCAAAGGTCACGGATTTGTAACTTGGTGAAACTCAAATACAAATTTCCAAAATCTAAATGGATTTGTATACCTTTTAGTATTTACATAATTTCATAAGCGTTGTTCGAAACAAATAATCAAATTTGTGGTGCAAACAGGGGAGTGAGACATTTTGAAGGTAAACCAGGTCTTCCTTGATATATTAAAACGATTTAAAAATCTTCTTTTTTCATTTTTTACAGATACCGGTTTCAGTCTATTGTAGCCATCTTCTGACATGTACAATTATTATTCCCTATGGTTTATATATATATATATTTTTTTGTATTTATTTATTACTTGTAAATTATTTAACATTATAAATGATAACAATATGCAGACTTATATATATAATTTTTTAGTTTTTTTATTCTACTACTCCATAAGTTGAGCTCCAGGAGCTCGTGTTTATGGGAGGAGTATTTACATTTAGTTCTAATGATTTTTTAAACAATAATCAAAAACTTTTGATATAAATACAAACATAATATTAACATAGGTACACAAATGAGAAAAGTGTGTTTTTAAAGATAATTAAAATAATATATCGTCTTACAGATTAAGTAAGCGTGAGGAAATTAAGGGTACAATATATCATGTAAACAAATTAGAAAAATAGTTTTTTAAAGACAATTAAATTAATATATAAATATTTTTTTACAAATTGAGTAAGTGTAAGAAAATTAGGGGTACAATATATCAGTATCCAATTTTAGGGACTTAATTAACTTTTTGAATTGTTCACAATTCACAGTTTCGGTTACACTAATTTTATTTTTGGACAATAATATATTGTACCATCTTACACCTAAATACGAATACGAATATACCCAATATCCGATCAGATATTCCTTATTATTTGTCAGAAATGAAATGCATCACCATCAACCAGTTAAGTAATGTAAATAAAATGGGCACATTAAATAGCGTTCGCGGGAGTAAGTGATATTGAAGTTGCCTCTCTATACTTACGTTTGTCCGTGGCATTAGTATTCTATCAAGGGGCCCTGGAGCTACGCATGAAGGCGATGCGAGGCTCCAGTATTGGCCATTATAATCATCCATAGTATGGGGAATGTTCTAGAGAGGTACTTCACTTTTTATATCCCCGACTACCTACACGACCAATAACAAGTAATTACTCGCGCAAGAGGCCAGGGAGGAGTAATAACGATCACTTTTCAGTGATATAATTTTACTTTTAAACTTGTCTAATACCAAGTTGTTCTACGTAATAGCAACACGTCACTGAGATGACATCAATTGATTTATTTTTGGGTTACTTTGCCGTGCTGCGCTACCTCCTTCGTTAGCCAACGTTTCGGACGGCATTACAGTGTCTATCATTAAGGCAAATATGTAACAGATTACACATCTGCCATGATGATGGACACTGTAATTCTCTCAGAAACGTAGGCTAAAGAAGGAGGTAGCGGAACACGGCATAATAGCCCCATAAAATCACTATAATACATATATTATAATAGTAATTTATCAGAACTTTTTTACTCTTATGTCATATTTGTTTATTTTTTATTTAAAGTCATTCCATACCAAACAAAATATAATTATAAGTAGATTTATTTTAGAAAGGTTTATGAATCACGATTTTGTAGAATTTAAAAATGCTATCATTACGGAAGAAAAATTGAAGAACTTTATTGAATTAAAAATTCAGGTTAATATGTTTTTCGCATCGCATCTGAATCAAACCTTTAGCTTCCCAACACGAAATCAGTTAAGTAAACTGTAATATTTTGGTGACCACAATTTAGAATCTATACATGGTGCATCGGAACATGCACTATTAGGTACTATTGTTTTACAGCCATTGTATTTGTATTGTAACTAGGATTTTAACTCTCAGAACCGTTAGCCTCAGACGACTATTGTAAACAAAAGGCTCTTATCTGTGATCTTGCATGATATTATCATTAAATTTTATGCTTTTTAAAATCTTATTTTTTATAAATACAATTAAAATCTGTTTTTTATTCTGTCAGACTCTATAGTATTCCTCCCCTTGTCAACTTTTGAAAGCTACCAAAGATGGCGATCCTCACAATGTTTCTGAAATTGGCCGGTCACCCTTATCGTCAGGCCGCAATCTGTGGACTAAATTTCCTACAATTAAATATCATAATAATAATAATCACAAACCGATAAAGCTGCTCCTCGGTGCTAACTTCAGCCTGATCTTTTGAGAAATGCAAATTACCTTCCAGTACCCACTATCTACTTCCTAGTAGTGTCTGCCGACTACTGCGGCCGAACATTCCTCGGCTTCCTGTTTGAATTCTGATATCAGCATATGATAAACACGGCTATAAAATGAGAGGTATTCGAGATTTTTTTGCGTAGCTTATTATGGTTGGTACTCTGCTTACTGCTACTGGTGCTAGTGTGCACTGCGTAATCTGTCAAATAATGATGAATAAGCGAAATTGGAAATAGTTATTAATAATCATTTTTGTTGGAAAATAATTTAGTCACAAAGGTTTTTGGAGATTTTTTTACACGATTATGGTAATACTTCATGGTTATTTCACTAACCTGAGTGTTTGTAACGTATACGTATTTATATACATTATTCGTCTCATTTTATTCAAGGCATGACTAATTCACTATATATTTTACTTTGTTAAAACATACTTAGAATTTTTAAATATAATCAACTGCCACGTGACTAGCAGTGAGTTTCAGGGATTCAAATTAGAGAGTCGGGGACGTCGCCACAACCCGTCATATTGTCAAGCAAATCGTTCAAATCTATATCTGAATTCGCCCATGATTAAAATGAAATGAAAAATTTGACGTATTCTATCGTAATTTATCGACGGTAAATTTACAACAAATTAGGCAATGTTATGCAACCTGTAATATTGTAATATTATCTACATGAATAAAATAAATAAGACATAAAAATGAAACTTTAGGCCCTTAGAGATACTTAAAAGCTACATACGTGATGCAACCACAAATTGCCTACTGCCATGTTACTCTTTAGAGCCGGTCTCCGTACACGGCGCTACCGAATTGTACTAAACTTGATCATTTTTCGCGTGCAGCCATGGAATTAATTCGATTGCAAGTGACGAAGTGAAGAAGAGAATATATTGTTTCTCTTTATTTATCATCAGCGTAAAAAGATTTTTAGTTCACCCACACAAGGAATTAAATATCAATTGGAGGGCGTTCGTCGCCGCCATGATACTACACAAGAATGATTTCAAATTTACTTTTTTGTCCAACCTCAATCCACGCCATCTCCGCTAATTCTTTTCTAACATAATCTGGTAAATTATAGTTACCCGCAGAACAAATTTAACATGTCAAACAAGTATTAGATGCATATGCAACCAGCACTGTCGTAAGCTTACAACTATGTGAAACTGTTGTCGACTCGTCCCGTTGTGTACGAACACCAGCAAAATGGTATGGCGGATACTCACGAGCAGCGCGTATGCTACGCGCACAAAACTCGAGTCGCTTGTTAGTATTTCCGTGTAGGAATGGCCTAAGTAAATAGAACAAGAAGAAGAGGTTGGCGACGATCCAAGAGACGTAGCACGATCAAGTGATGCAAATTACTAAGTCGGGTCATATCAACAGCTTCAACAGAACAGTATTTATGTATATTGAACGTATGGAATACTTTTAGTATTGTGTACCGAAACAGATTAAGCGACGGATGGTTATTTTAATTGTGATAAATAATTATTGGATTATTATGCCATGTTGCGCTTCCTCTTTCATTAGCCAACGTTTCTAACAGAGTTACAGGTTCCATCATCAGAGCAAGATTGTAGATTGTGGTAAAATGTGTGATTATTTATTTATATGTGAAAACATGTCACAACCATTAATTCTCTTAATGTGGTCTTCTGTGTTTAGTTTAGGTGTAGTCGTCTAATACCTAATTCCAAAAAATATTACTTAGCGCATATTAATAAATATATATTTTTTGTGTGCATTGCAATTGTCTGCATTACAGTGTGTTTTATCCATACCATATTCTAACTTATTTAATCATATTTAAACTTTTAACATCTGAGGTGAAAATCCCTGAGGCCAATAATAGCTTGGAAACGACTACATATTTATATCTTGGTGAAATTACGTTTATGCTTACAAGTAGTCCTAGATCTTTAAAGAGAATGTCCACATATTTTTAAATCTATTGTTAATTCATTTTTTCAACATAATTCTGTTTTGCAATAAGAAATCAAATATTAAGCCCTGACAAGAAATTATGCGGTCAGAATAATATACCATTAATTTTCTTAGAGCCAGCACACCGCGCCATTTAAACTTAACTTGACCTCAGACATCGTAAAGGGGTAATAAAGTTCAGTACTCTTCCCTTTATATATACTGATGCAGGTATTTGTGGTCACTGCATGACGATGTAAATTTAAAGTGGAACGAGCCTACATAAATGAGGTAACGATAATGACTCATAACAAAGTAATACTTTCTTCATACTTAACAAACTACAACAAAATTCCATATCACCCAACCTAACCTCCATGACTAGATTGTTTGGGATGCCTACAGTAATTAATTTTAAAATAAAACCTTAATTTACCTGTGGACGGACGAATGTTCAATTTTACCAAGCAAAAAAATCATGTACAGCGGGTTAACTTAAATGAAAATTAAGCTTTAAAGATTACTTTGAGTTAAACTAATAAAACCCTTAAAACTGTTTTTAATGAAACTTACATTGATTCCACACAGGGAAAAAAATCCCTCAGGGCCCATGTCATCTGTGAGGATGTTGTGTGGTGGGTGAGGAGAGGGATGTTGTGTGGTGGGTGTTAATAGGGAAGGAAAGAGAGGAAGTTTTGGAAAGGAAAAAGGCATGAGGGGTGGGTAGGAATCTGGGTGTCAGTGCTTCTTGCAGTGACGGTTGTATTGTAGTCCATCCTTCCCACAGCGATTCAATGCGATGTTCCGAGAAAGTCCTGTTGGAGAGGCCAAAAGGTTTCCTTCAACCAGTCTCTTGTGATCTGGCCTGCCACATGGTTGGTGGGAAGAAAAAGCTTACCCCATGATCCCCGAACACCTCTGCTAAGTTACCAAACGAAGCGAACCACTCAAGGTGACCTTCGGCAGAAGTGTTGGTTAGCCAATAAATGGTTCCCGAGGCAGCGGTACCGGTAGCGATTAAATTGAAAACTGTTATTATTGACTAATTTATTTCAGGAAAACTTCTGTTTTGTGTCATTTTAAAAAACCTTCACGTAGCCTTGTTGGTATTTAATTTGCAAAGGTAAAAAAATATATTTTTCATAATTTACACAACAGCTCATAAAATCGAGTTTACTATTTATTTTTGTTTAATGTGACAACGCACAAGAGCGCCAAAGTCCCTACAGTGTTAGGGCAGTGGAGCTATGTATCCACTGAATTGGGCATCGTTGTGAGGCGGGTTAAGGTAGGGGGTGTAGGAAGGGACTTATTAATGCGGGTCTTGAAGAGGCTCTTTAATAGGAGATTACATAAAGGATGAAAAACATATGCCGGTACCATGTTAAATGGTTGTAAAAAAATGGTTGTTTATCAGTTACGTATAAAGCCATATGTACGAAAACCTATATACTATAATGTTTACGCTAACTATTTTTAGCTCGCACCATAATTTCCAGCATGAGCTGTGTAATATAATTTGACTCTTTATTTTACAAGTTGAGCTTATAAATTACCCATACAAAGTTTATATGCTAATTTCATTCTTATTTTTAATATTGTTTATAAAAAATGAGTGAAGAAAATAAGACTGGTGAATAAAAATCATCATACTCTAAAATTAAAAATGACTCATAATATTCAACATTGAATTTGCTCATTCGCGAAGAAAATCATATTATTTGTATGTCTTCAAGTATTCTGCACCTAAAGACGGACTAACATCCTCTAAATAAAGTCGCTTTCCACCTCTGTCTGTTTGTGCGCATCGTTCTTCTAAACTACGAAACGGATTTTGATAATGTTTCTTCTAATGTTAGAGAATTTCTTCTAGAAGGTTTATATATTTGTAAAATAAATGTATATTATTAATATTTTTTATTTAATATAGATATACGTGGGTACAGTTGTGTTATATAAATCACATATCGGTACAAAATATATTTATAATCGCAATCTCACCAAAGAAGAAACTGGTTCTTGTGCTTGGTGAGCGATTTAAACTAATTGTAAGGAAAATAGAAAAAAATTATGCAATAAGTAAGTACATACATATAATAGGAACAATTTAAACTTATGGGTTCCTTTTGGTCCCGAGAGCGGACGTGTTTTTACCGCTCCGGTTTGTTTAATCCTTTCAGAAGGTTTCCCTTGTTAAAAGATCGCTGAAAAATGTTCAGCATCCGTGTTTTATATAGTGCTTACCTTATTATTTCACGAAATGCGCGTAACTTCTACCGTTTAGCCGGAATTTGCAATTATTATAGCATTTTAAACCGATTAAATTTTGAAAGTGAATCTAGAAAAAAGAATCTCAATGCAGTCGAAGATTTTATACCTGACCTCTCAAGTGTCAAGTGGTGTCGGGATTTACGGGACTTCTTCCACCGAAGATGTCTGCCTGGAGGACAGATAAGCCATATTTTGTTTAAAATTTTTGTTTTTATTTTCTGTTTTTGTTTATGTATTTTGTTACAGATGACACACATAAACTTCACTTTGACTTTGGTTCAAGATATTGCTTATGATAGCCTGCGATAAGCGAGCCCTAAGGGTCTGAGACAGAGGTGTGAAATCGTCGGATCACGACAATAGAAAGAATTGTATTGAATTGACAATAGAAAGATTTTTTTTTTTTTTTGCTGGATTTTATTAAGGTATTGGAGCCAGGAAGGAGTCTGAAAGGGTCGAGAGGATGCACTAGGTGGCATGAATGGCTGGGAGGTGACTGGAGAGACTAAGGTAGACTAGGATGAGGTGATTTTGCACAGTGGTGCTGCCAAGGTCTGTTATCTATGTGAGGATGTTGTGTCGGCGCTCTTTATTGGCAGCAGAAACATGTCAGCGCTGTATTAGCGGCGGACACATGCCTGAACGGATGACGAGCCTCGTGCTGGCACAGTTGGTGGACGGGGTAGTCTCTCTCGCTGCAGCAGCTGGTACAGTTCCTTCGCTACCTAGGATTCTTGCAGCAGAGTCTCCATCTTTTGTCTTCGTCGAGCGTCACAGCGGTGCTGCCAAGGTTTGTTGTCTATGTGAGGATGTTGTGTCAGCGCTCTTTATTGGCAGCAGACACATGTCAGCGCTATATTGGCGGCAGACACATGCCTGAACGGATGAAGAACCTCGTGCTGGCACAGTTGGTCTAAATAACAAATGTAGATCCTAGGAAATAAATTGTACAGCGCCCTTGAGGTGATTTTTCACAAAAACGGCGCTCTACAAATTATCCAATTATTATTATTATTATTATTATTATTATAATCTATATGTGTAGGTGTACATACAAACGATTCTGTTACATACTAAATATTGATCAATTAAGAGAGTAATTTGAAACATCTAATTAAAGTAGAGATGAATATAGACTGATAATGAATATAAAGAAATTATATTTATAAAGAATAGAGAAAAGTAAATATTTAGTAATAAAAATATATTTTCGGCAGCTTACATTGCTAACGCTAAGTTGTGAAATACATAAAAAAATGTACTCCGCAATTGTCGTAGGAATTTAGGGATTGAAATTCTTAAAAAGGGCCTATAGAAAAATCCGCGATTGTACTTACATGACTATATCTAACTGTTACAATCCTTTTTATCTTAGAATTAGCTAATTACTCATTTTTAACAAAATTATTATTCCTCATTTCCGTTCCTAAGTCAGCATTCCTATAAAGTGTAAGATAATTTAGCACCTATGGAGATTCTGGGTGATAAGTTAATTATTTAATTACTATCCCTAGCGCGTTGATATTATCTATTTAACGAGGTTAAATAGCAGTACCTCTTGTTTAATGTGTTCATTGAAATTCTTGAGAACTTCGGCACTTTTCCGCATATATGTGAATAAATAACTAACCTCTAGTGGAAACCTAATAATACGTACATGTAGGCCTGATAAAAACCATTATTACTTCGTTGTCAAATGTGCACAAACGATGGTAAAAAGGTCAGATAATTTTTAATATTTAAAACGAATAAATTAGGCGTGGTGGAATTCCATTTAAAAATAAATATACATTTTAAAAATCTTAATAACTTTACAAGTTTTATATCATACTAGCTATCGGCCTCGTGGTCGTGGGGTAATGCTCTTTACTAGCATGCTAGGTCGTGGGTTCGAATCCTGGAGTTCATACGTTAATTTTATTTGTCTTATTTCACCAAATAATAGATAGTAGGTATATTTGCTGCACATTCTAGAGTAGAAGATACTCTCAGTATCGCCCTGGTACGAGTATAAGACCACCATTCAGAATTGAAACTTTGCTTGAAATGGCTTTGGCCGTGTCTGGTGACCAGATCTGACTAGTCACTTACTGGTACTTCCCCACCTCCTTCCCCTCTCACAACATACCCCAATTGGGGATGGGGCGTTGCCCAAGCTTTGCCAATAGTTTTTTTCGGAATCAGACAGTGGTTTTCCTCCTGTTTTAAAGGTCAGGTGTGACGAAAATTTCATCAATCTCGAAATAAAACTGTAGATTTGTATAAAAATTGACAAACGCCGCCGCGCGAGTTCCGCATATCCGACAATCTTGTTAAAAATAATAATAAAGATTATTTATCCTGAATCATTAGGCAAGTATTTTGATTGATTGCAATTTATAATGCAATTTCTTAAAAGAATATAACTTCGTTCTAGTAAAATTGATTCATTCGTGTCGTCTTTCCATTTTTAAATTCATCTCTTCAAATTTCGATTTTGTTTTCTTAATTCACCGAATAGAGTGGAATCTTGTAAGTGGAAATGAACCCACTTCTCGACATCTGATCGAGCTGTAACTCGGCAGAGAGACTCGTTGTCGAATATACCATACATTCCGTCACACATACAAGCACACACGTTTTCTGAAATTGGATGACATTATTTAAAAAAAAAAAAAATTTACAGCCATTAATAAGCGAAATAAATATCGATAATATCTTAGAATTTGCTTAGGTGTCAACATTGATGACTTCAGTCCCTGCGAGAAAGATTCAATCCTCAATCAAAACAAAAAAATAAGGTATATGTTTTTTAAATCTATTAACAAAAATAAAAATAAAATAAAAACATTATAAAAGCACCAGTAACACTTTACGACCTGTTTATGATTTCGGATCACTTTTATGAGCTGGTAGAAAAAATATTGCACCGGACGACATTGCAAAGAAGCAATAATTATCACAGGAAAGATAAAAATTAATGATCTCAGTTGTTTTAACAAGCCTGCGTTATGCCAATTTACTTACCCTTCTTATACCTAGTCATTCTTAACTATATAACTTCATTATTATGTAAAATAAACATTTATTGAATATTTATTTTTCTGTTGTATCAAGATATTTTTTTTAACAAGCTTTTTAATTCAAAATTATTTATTAAAATATTTTAATATTAGTGTGCTCTTTATGGTCACGCTTGTCGTAAAAATAAGGATTATTATAAATCAATGAAATTGCTTAGTTTATTAAATTCATATGTTTTTACTGTGGGTAAATTGTATTAATATTCACAGAAGATTTAAAACACCAGAACTGTTGCGTTGAGGCCGTTGAGGTGCTTATTTTTAATTATTGAGGTGAAGCTGAAGATAATGGGAGAGCGGAAATAAGGACAAGGAGATTGAAAAGATTGGGAAGGATCTGGCTAATCAGATCTGGTCTCTGAAGTTTTCCAAAACTATTTCAAGTGCCGTTTCGATGTTCCCATTTTTATGCAGTAAATATATACCCGAACACTTCTAAAGGGAGTGATCTTTAAAATCGTACTCAGTTTAGGCACAAAATTTGTTCAACTATGTTTATGGTTTTAACCACGTTTCATTTATGAGGAAAACATCAAGATTATGATCATGGAGAAATTTAATTATCTCTTCGCGGTATGCTAGAACAGTGCCATTGGAGTTATATAAAATATAAAACCAAAACTTAAAATGGAGTTCTACAAATAAAAATGATAAAAAAATATTTGTTTATTCGAAGTAGATGGAATTTCTTAGTGTTAAATTTCATACAAGCAAGGAAAGGAAAGGAAAGGAAAGGAGATCCCTCAAAAGTTGTGAATGTGTTTTTTTTTGAGACCGCACAAGAGTCCCAACCGTTTGGGGCCAATGAGACTATTGTATCCCCAATTAGCGTATGTTGGGAGGCTGAAGGCAGTGGGGAGGGCAAAGTGTTGATGAGAGTGTTTTCCACTCTCAAATGTGCCGCAAATGTACTATATATAATTTTGAATGAGTAATTTGTGATGTAACATAAATTAAAATAAAAAAAATACTTGGATTTGAACCCACCACCTCCGGTTTGCTAGTCGGGAGCGTTACTCCTTGACCAAGGAGGCCGTCAGTCAATTTAGTTCTTATTTTACGAGATAAGTCTTTATGTAAGAGTCTTCGAATGAAATAAGTCAATATTTTGTTAATATTTTTTGATGGCGAAAATTATCCGGTCTAAGAAATTTTATTTTTGTCTCAGATTATTTTACCGGCAGGGAGATGCATCAAGCCCTTTGGTGTGATGGGTTTGATATTTAACCTGACCACAGTTATCAGATTATAATGCGTCATTTAATATGCAGGTGAATAAGTGCAGTGCGCGAGAATCGAGCATAAATGATTCAATTAACGGGAGGTTCGACACCTTTTGTATTAAATCTTTATTCATTATACAGCCTTAAAATATACACAAATATTATGCATATTATGATGAAATAAGTGTTAAAGCAGAAACCTTAAAAAGAATCAGGTAATTCTTCGTTTTTTTCTTAGTCTTCTGAAGTTTTTCATTAAACGATTTTATTAGAATTAAAACGAAATTCATCTATTTTATTTATAATTGTAGATTTTTTTGGTTATATATGATTTTAACCAGCTGTTTCACTTCAAGAAATTTTGTCATCAAATTATTTATTTATTAATGTGTGATTAAGTACAAAAAATAATAATCTTGATTAATTAATAGAAATGCTAAGATGGTATTGTATGATATGTTTAAGAGTTAGGAATTATTTATTTTATGATTTCGCGAAACTAAGTTCGTTCTATCAATTCACAAAGATTATGTATATTTGGAAAAATAAACATCCAAAAATGTATTTTGGAAATACTCGTAGTACCTACACATTTACTTCTCAACATATTTTACTACTATTTGATAAATATTTGTTGTTGGAAAATGTTTGCAGAAAGCGAATTACGATTATAACATTACATTGTGCAATAATTACTGCTTACGTCATAGCTTTACTAAACAGCGGTGCTGTAAAATATGATTTCTACCTAGGTATATTAAAAATAACCCCTTTATGTTATATTGTAGGGATTTAGCAAGAAACTCATCTAAATATATTTAAAAAATGTAGACGGGGCCAAAGAATGCGAAAAAGAAATTAATTTCCAAGCAAGAGCATGATGGCATGTCTGCAGGAATATGAATTACCAAGAATCAATCGTCTGGTCACGAAGCCTGAATAGGTACTGGGTAGTACATTCTGAAAGCCTTTTTCTCGATTAAAACAGGGTTAATTACCTTCGCAGCCTTCGAGGCGGCCGCCACTATTGTTTCCAGCGAATCAACCAAACCTTTGCATTCTATTGCGAAGATTAAGTTGTTCGACTGTTCGGGTTTTATGGGTAAAAAGTTAGTGGCAATCGCAATCGCTAGAGATCTCAAAGGGACATGCTGTAACTAAATTAGTACCTAAAATAGTTATTGAATCGTATTAAATTATTTAAATTATTTTTCCCTTTAAGGCGACCCTCTATCTGACAAAATAGAGTCATAAGAAAAAACCGTATTTCATTTTGAACATTGGAAGAAAAATGTTTCTGCAGATAAATCATAAAATGATTGATAAAATTTTATGATTTGTCTACCAAAAACATTTTTCGGTTATCAGTTAATTAAATTGTTGCAGAAGGGGCTTTTGTATAGTTTCATTTTTTGATATCACTTTAATGAGTTAAGTTTTAAGAATTTCAATGAGTTAAGATTTAAGAATAATAATGAGTTAATAATTAAGAAATTCAATGAGTTAAGAATTAAGAATTTCAATGAGTTAAGTTTTAAGAATTTCAGTTATATTTAAGGTTCAGGTACCTGCCGAAATAGATACATTTAGAACGCCCGCACAGCATTATCGTTGTTTTGAAATTTCAAGGTCGGTAGAATGACGGCTCGGTATTCCGTTACTGCCTATGCCATTAATTTACTTAATCCCATCACGGATCCATTAATTCTCTTGTTATTTGGAAATTCCCACATTAAAAGCAGTTATCTGATGAAAACAATGAAGTTTAATTTAAAACAAATTCTATAACAATGTTGAAGAATACAATATTGTTCGCTGCATTGGTAAAATGAACTAAAGTGATCATCATCGTTTGTATCTAACGCTTTTGATATTCAACGTTCCTGCATCCTGAAATAGTATGGTAATTCTATAGACCGGGAAAGGAAAAAAGTTGAACCAAGTAAAAATGATTTTAAACACACATATCTTAGCTCTGGTTAAGCTCTTACAGTAAATTATTCGTAAGAAAGCATTCGGATAGATCATTTTGCGCCTAAAAGCAGAAAGCCAAGTGCAAACACTTACACTTTGGATTACTTATACTTTCCACAGGCGGGTAAGCACACAAGAGTACAAAATCGGCAAGCGGATAAACTTTTTAATATAAATTTTTGACTTATAAATCTTGAGAGATTTTTTGTATTTTTGAGAACCATAATAATAATAATATTTGGATAATTTATATGGCGCGGTTTTCGTGAAAAATCATCCCAAGGGCCTTAATAATCAATCACATTAGTAAATGAAAACCTAAAGTTTTTTAATACAAAAATTCTAACGCAAACTTGTAATCGGTCACCCTGTGTAACTTCATCTGTTATTAAACCATTCATAATAATATTTGGCTAATTTATATAGCGCCGTTTTTGTGAGAAATCACCACATTCATAGTATGGCTTAAAGCTGAAAATCCTAAAATAGTGCAGGACTGGTATTATAAACGTATTGAACATGAAAAATAAAGTAACACTAAGATGTTACGACAGGTAAGTACCTAAAATTAATATGTTTTTTTGTAACGTAATAATACAATGCTACAAAATAACTAATAGTTTTAGCAAAAATTAGTATAAATAATCTGAAACTCTAATATGAATTGACCGAGAAGGGAATATTGGGAGAATATAAATATTATGACATCCCTAAAAATGGCAAAAAAGATTTAAAGAATCGGTATGTGCGAAAAGGTTCATGAATACCAATGAAGCGAGTAGTGTCATGTTTGTCAAGATAGCGTTTTATAGTGGTGTATCCTTTCTGCATACCCCTCATGGAAAAAAAGTCATAATTACTTAGTTAGACATCTTTTAAGTCCATCACACAAAACTGGTGTGTTTTTCAAAACAGTAATTTTTCATGAACTTTAAAATCCCTGAACACCATTAGTAAGATTTTGTACGAATAGCATTGAAGCCAAATCTAGGGGTGAAGGGAAATTCCCTGACAGCCATCTTGTATGACAAGCTTTAGAAATAATTTGTACGCAAAGTGGTATTAATGTAACTATTTGGATTTCATTTTAATATTTATAACAGCTTATGTTTTTTAAAATATATTTTGAGACAGGGAATGGAATATGTTATTTAAAAAAAATAGAATTTTTCATTTCTCGTACATCTTCCCCTTACCCAGCTGCTCCAAATTTATCACGAATAGTTTCTTCCAGGGCTAATTACGTTTAATGTAATTTTACCTAATTGTTAATACTTTATAACATAGTACATTCCAAAATAATTCCAGAGGCCTAAACAATGCCTACATAATATTTCAGTTAATAATAATAATAATAATAATAATTGGATAATTTGTATAGCGCTGTTTTTGTGAAAAATCACCTCAAGGGCGCTGTACAATTTATTTCCTAGGATCTACATTTGTTATTTAGACCAACTGTGCCAGCACGAGGTTCGTCATCCGTTCAGGCATGTGTCTGCCGCCAATATAGCGCTGACATGTATCTGCTGCCAATAAAGAGCGCTGACACAACATCCTCACATAGACAACAAACCTTGGCAGCACCGCTGTGACGCTCGACGAAGACAGAAGATGGAGACTCTGCTGCAAGAGTCCTAGGTAGCGAAGGAACTGTACCAGCTGCTGCAGGGAGAGAGACTACCCCGTCCACCAACTGTGCCAGCACGAGGCTCGTCATCCGTTCAGGCATGTGTCCGCCGCTAATATAGCGCTGACATGTGTCTGCTGCCAATAAAGAGCGCCGACACAATATCCTCACATAGATAACAGACCTTGGCAGCACCGCTGTGCAAAATCACCTCATCCTAGTTTACCTTAGTCTCTCCAGTCACCTCCCAGCCTTTCATGCCACCTAGTGCATCCTCTCGACCCTTTCAGACTCCTTCCTGGCTCCAATACATTCTTTCTATTGTCGTGATCCGACGATTTCACACCTCTGTCTCAGACCCTTAGGGCTCGCTTATCGCAGGCTATCATAAGCAAAGTAGTACTTAATAAGGTGAATTCACACATGATAGAATAACACAAATAGTAAGTATTTTAATGAACCTGTTTGTAAATATGACATTTACAAGTTGAAAATTTGATAAGTGAGTTTAATTAATAATAATTAAATAACTTTATTGAATGCAATAATGCGTTCACATAACTCACTTCGAAACCAATTCAACCGAGCACTCATTGTTAATTATAACATTGTTTTAAATATTCACGTAATTATAAAAAATCCGAGCTGGCCCCGGAATCCCGGAACTAGTTATAAATAATGTGACATGTTTAATTTATTTATATGGATAACAATGCTTTAATTAGTGCCATAGACAACAAACATAACAAATCACCATAGCTGGGCTTCCAGTGGCGTGCCGTGACTTTTATTTTCCCAATACTTCGAAAAATTCGAACTGTATAAAGTGTACATTTTTTAACACCCTTGTTCTAACAAAGTTTTTTTAGATTGCGTGCAGAAGTGTAGAAGCAGACATATTATTTGGTACATTTTTAATTTTCTCTGATATAATATACCTACTTAAGATTTACATCTATCCCATTATAATAATAATAACAATCTTTTGAGAACATCATGTTGCATTTAATTTTTTTTTGTATTAGTGGCACCGTAAAAAGGATTCCCGTACATTGATGAGCAACAATAGTCCCGTGAGCCTATTTGAGCCCGTGATACTTGACCCACTGTGTTGACTTAATGAAATATTAAAAAATTAGATTTAAGAAATATTAAATGTTTTCTAATAGGTTTTAATTCAAATTTTTGAATCAGCTGATCTAAATAATAACCTTTTTTATACAAATTCTTAAAATACATAATATTGTGTTCCGACCATGGATGTAGACACTTTTCATCTATTTTTTTAAGTTTTATCTGTGTTTGATGCATTTTAAATGTTTACATTTTATAAAAAATTAAAGTTTTTTCCAAAATTTTGTTTAATTTGTTGAAAGAAAATAATCAATATTTTTATGATTTTCTTTGAACGTAGCACTTTTTCCTGTGGCGCTTACTTTGTGTGCACTGTGATTGATTTTTTGCATGACATGATTTGAGATTTCAAGTATTATGGTGATTTGGTTTGGGTATATTATGCCGTGTTGCGCTACTTCTTTCTTTAGTCTGCCCTCATGATGGACACCGTAGCGCAATGCGGCATAATATACTACGAAAAATTACTGAATAACATTCGTACATCTCCTTTGAACCACCTGGCGAAAAAATTTTTATGTTTTAAGTATTTTTTATGTTTTTCTTAATATTTATGAATGAAAGAAAATTAATTGGTTTGACCTTAGAGATAAAAAAATTACATTATTATGTTATGATAATTATGATTTTAGAAATTTTAAAAGGTTTACAACACTATTTTTCCCAAAGTTAATCTGGTCAAGCGGTTTGTTAATGGATTTATTATTGGTTAACAAATTGATAATGGATAAATTGGTCCTCCTGTTAAAAAGGTTGCTTATCACTGTTTAGCAACTTAGACAAGGTTCAGCCGGTCGACGGATGCTTTTTTTCATTATTGCAGCAATTAAGTAGATGATTAACAGTTAAAAATAAACTCACCAACATATCACATTAAAAATCTAAAGAATATTTGTATTCGTTGACAATTCTATGCTTTTTTGAGAATTTCATAATGTTTATAAAAAAAGACCGTGAAATTGATAAAGGCTGAATTATAAACAACATAGATAAAAAGAATTTTATGAGTATAATGAAGACCACACAGAAAATTTTGTTTGAGTGTATTAGCATAATTCAAATTCTTGTTTCCGTGCAAACATATCAGTTTCAAGCATGTTTAGATTTGTAAACATTTTTAACAGTACCTACGTTAAATTTGTTATAATTGGTAATTTCTACGAAATATTGTACTCATAACATCGCCGATAAAAAAAGTGTTTATGAATGTCTGTATCGAAAGAAATACGTAATTCTTACTTGAAAAATATAATGAATAAATAATGTAATTTATATAAATAATGTTATTTAGGGCATGAATGTAAGGACAGGATTTATGCCAGTACAATAGATTCTTTATTTTCGTTTCGAGATTATGGGTATGACAGAAAAATCAACATTAAAAATATAAGAGACATATTTCCAATTACTGAATGAAGCTATACAAACATGAACATTTAGCTTTTTATGTACCTATATGATTATATTATTGTGTACTTATATATGACGATAAAGGAGCAAGAATTTATTTTACTATTAATTATATTTATTTTAGTATATATATATACTCCAATAAATGTACTAAAAATGTGTACTTGTACTATTTGCAATCATAATTATTTATTTGATAAAACTATCTAATACCACACATTCCGAAATTGTTCCAATTGGCTACAACGTCATTATGTCTTAGAAAATGCCAATGTCTGGTAAGACGGCGCTCACCACAAATAACGTCAACGCCGCTGAATCCACGAATAAAAACGAACATGTCGTTTTGGCGGCAAATAGTTATAGAATATTTATTGGCTAACATAAAATTGAATATAAATGCTTTCACTATCGTACTTTTTTCGACGATAAAAAATTAACAATCAAAATACCGTATTATTTTAAAATTGAACGTTTATTACGATGGAAAATTGTATTTTGACTAAAACAAATGTATTTAAATTTGTGAATTTGTTCGGTTGAGTATGATTCACACGAACATTATCTTCCAATAATATATTTAATCCGATATGAGTCAAATCTTTTCAAGAAAAACTCATGACGGTTTGACAACTTTTGTCAATCTATGGTTGGTTATAATCCTCTTTCAGCGTATCCTAAAACATTTTGTTTTGCTTTTAGGGCTCTTCAAGTCCCGAATTAATGCATAACTCTATGGTAATCTGTATACCCATAAGAGTCGCACACGAAGAGAAATCGATGTTTGCCCTTACGATACATTAACAGACCTTATTAAAGAAAACTTCACTTTAAGAATTTTATAATGATTGGCCTTGATAATTAATCATGACGACCGAAAGAATTTTCGATGTAATGGAAATATATTCGGATTTCCATAAACACGTGTTCCGACATTATGATAACATATTCGTAATTTACTAAAAGTTTAACAAGAAACCCGACAATTCATTCGTAAGGCCTGTAATTCGTTTTTAACCGGAATTACCAATTAAGAAATTCTTAATAAATTAGCAACAGTCATTTTTCTTTGTGAAGTTTGATAAGCCATACTTTTCGTGACTTACGTAGCTTAGTACAAGGTATTTATTTCTTGCAATGATGCTTTGCAAAACTTATTAAAAACGGTCACTCTGCATGCCTTTGTTGCCTACCTCAATCTCAATTTACCTGACCTACCGAAATTTTAAATATATTTCTGCATTATACTCAAAAAACGCTTTCAGAATGATAATATGTTGTCTACATATCACTTTTGAAGAAATCACAAATGTGTCGTTTTGCTGTTAATAGTGGTCATATTTTCAATACAGGAAAAGCATAGACAAGTTTTTTTAAAAATATCGTCACAAATATCGTCGTATTGAAGTTGAACTACAGAAGTCGCTGAAAATCCTCTACCCAAAACCTAGTTCTTATCAGAACAGGATGTTCCTAGTCAGAAGGATTTTTATCTTTCATGTGAAAAGTGAATTGTAGAAAACTAGATAGAGTCCCGGGAGTCGACGGGGCTTTAAAGAGATTTTTGGAAGTCAGATGTAAACAGTAATTTTTCTCTTATATTGAAAATCAATTGTGCAAAATGTTATCAATGTTGGAATAAAACTGTAAATTTTAATAAAAAACAAATCCACACCTCCAAAGACAATGTTCATGTTGATATTGACCTTTCTCTTTTTTTTATGGTCAAGTGCGCAAAATTTCATCAATGTCGGAATAAAACTGTAAATTTGTACAAAAAACAAAGCCATGCCTCCAAAGACACTCTTTTCATATACAGATAATCTTAGTACCTATATCAAATTCACGTGTCACTGTGTTCGTACACGCTAATCTCCGAAACCGCCCAACCGATTTCAATGAAGGTAAGTTTTTAGATTCTCACGGCCAAAAGCATTTTTGTTGTTTGTTTTTGGGGTGTTATGCCGTGTTGCGCTAACTCCTTCTTTAGCCGACGTTTCGGACAGCGTTGCAGTGTCCATCATCAGGGCAGATCCGGTAGATCCACATCTTCGGATTTACCGGATCTGCCCTGATGATGGACACTGCAACGCTGTCCGAAACGTCGGCTAAAGAAGGTGTTAGCGCAACACGGCATAACACCCCAAAAACAAACAACAAAAAAGATTTCAATGAAATTTATTTGTATGGTTGGTCCAGCTTTAAATATGGAATATTTTTGGACCCGATATTTTTATTCAATGAAATTTTTTTTTTTCAAATTTCTCACCAAAAATACATATTACCACAAATTTGAACTGAGGCGGTCTGTTGCAGGACAACATATATGCCCGAGCCCACTAGTATATGCTCGGGTGTTGCATGAGTGTTGAAAACCCAGTTGTTCTGGATTCTATTTTCAGAGCAATTTCATGCACATTCTTGTGCCGGTGGCGCTCTTAAACTAGTGAGACAAAGTGCCCGTAAGTCGCAGGACTTGACATACTTATGGAAAGGTAGTTAGAGTCCGTTGGCGAGGAAGTGGCGAGGAAGTAGCGAAGAAATGGCAAGGAAGCCGGGGAATAATACCGAACTTAGGGTGTAAAGTAGAAAGGGGAATAAGTTTAATATTAAACTGATTTTGATGAACGTACCTTTACATATTATAGATAATAATATAACATATTACGTAACTCTAACTAAACTACCAATTCACCGACGAGTTTAAAATGAGATTTTGGTACAACAATATATTATTCACTTACATTTCAAGAGCAACTAAAACTAGCAATCTCAAAAAAATATCATGGCTAGTTCGTTCAATTTTAAAATGATTTTTCCAAAAAAAAACTGAATTTTTAGATTAAAAATTATTGGCTCAAAACACGTTATCTCACAATGTGTCCACATATTCATGAATTCAGAGTGAATAAAACGATTTTTTTCCGCTACTCGAGCAATAATAAAGGTTGGTGGTGATTACTTTACTTTTTTCATAATAAACCTCTGTTATCATTCTGATAGCCACATTTTTTTCATTTAAATTTACTAAAATTAAAGTTAATTTTCTTTCAGCAAATAGAACAGCGTCATATGCGCCTCATCATTTTTACCTCATGTGGGTGTTTTAAAAGTTACCTACCTATTCTGAGAGCCTAAAGACAACTCTTTTTTTCTCTTTCATTAAGTGCCCAACCTTATTTCATTATTCCCCATTCCTTTTAGCTTCACAACATATCGCAATTGGAGATGAAATAGTCCCACTGGCTCCGTACAGTTAAGAATTTTAAAAACAATTTTCAGCAGTAAATTAATGTTTAAAACGCTAAGTTTACATTTCAGATTTATGACGAGAAACGCGCCATCGCCCTCACTTATTTCAGTGGTCTGACAAGGTGATTACGACAAGGTCTTAAAAAGGTTTTATTATTCCATCGAATCTACATTTCCGTGGTTCCTTTACCCCAAACAAGCTTCCGCCCACTGCCATACCGGCTTGCTACAAGCCTAACTCGCCTCGAGACCCCTTACATAATGGAACTCGTAAACTCCGATATCCACTTAACCGAACCGCGCGCTCAGTGACAAAAATAATAATCATTTTCCCTCGCCGCCAGAGAAAATATTATATCATCCGATTTTTAACTTAAAATGGAAATATTCATCTATTCATGCGGCTTTTCTATCAGCTAAATCCTGTAACACTAACCAAACCCACCTAAACTTGGTAAATAACGTAGGACCTGGAGTGGTGCCTTGCTTTTCAATTTGTGCATATGTTTTATAAAATCCACAAACCATACATGATAGTTAGGGTCTATGCATTATAGGCTATGGTCTAGCGAAGTAGGTGATATATGAATTAACAGTAAAGATTGTAGTGTATTTTATGTTATGAAAGTACAAGGTTCCAAAGTCAGATGTAATTTTTACGGAATTTCGAAAAACATGTCAAAGAACATCACTTTATATAATACTTTTTCTACAATTCCATCAAGAAATGTATTTGAAATCCGAACACTTAAAGAACGCGGATCCTGTGTGCATCATCGGTGTTCATCTGGGTAAGTGGCTGAAAACCAGCGGTCCTGGTGAAAGTCTAAACACTGCTCGTAACTACTACTTTCGCTTTTATTTAATTTTTTAAATACCCAAACTAGGCCAATGCCCGGTTTATGGTGGTAACATAGAACAAATAAGAACATATACAATAATATGCATACATGTAGTAAAATTAATAATATTTATAAAAAAACACCAACATTAATATTAATACAAAAATTTAAAAACTATAGGCTGCTCCATTACAGGAAATCCTAGTGAGGAGGACTGTGAAATTTAAAAAAAATTTATACTTATATACTTTATAGGTACATCATGCACAAACTTTGCAATTGCAACTAATAAAAAAATGAATCTCTGGATTTGGATATCAGCACCGAGGCACCCAAATCCGGAGACGTCATGTTGCATAACAGCAGACTCAACCTCTGTTTCTCCAGTCCTCGAGTTCAGTCCTATCCAGTCCAGTCCAGTTTTCAATTCAATCAGACCATGATTTTATTCAGGAAGTTTACCAATTCTCTTCTACTACTTTCTATCAGCCATACTGTAATTCGCATTTTAAGAGGGTCCGTTTTATTTTGTTGTTGCTGTTTGAATGAATTATATACCTTAGGCGCTAGGAATATATGAAATCGTTGTCCAAACCGTGTACTCATTTTTAGTACTATCACTCTTTGTTCTGTTTTTTGTCTTGTCCTGTAATTGTGATCTAAAGGACTGTGAAACTTGGTTTTGTTCATATAGTACATTATAAGTGCATGTATATATAGATCTGCCTTACATCAATACACGCAAGGTTTTTTACACATCACTCTTACTACCTTATGATTAGTCATTATATCTGAATATCTAGGTACTTCTTACCCTTGCTCTTTTCCAACTCGTTTCCCTACCAATAATTGTGGATCTCATAGTCCCACTGCCTCCGGGAATTCTGGAATATTGTACAATGTTCACATAGAAAAAAAAAAGATAAACGCATCAACAATATTTGCACGCTTATAAAAATGTAGTCAAACTGGGTAGGTACTGAATTATCTTCTAGAAGAAACTCATAATGAACTACCATAAAACGAACGAATTAAGCTTCATATTTCACCATAATCAAAAAGCAACCTTTCGCTTTTTAATCCCATATCACTCAATTTGACAGTAGCAGCAATTTTATCTTCACCGAAATGATATACAATATAACTCATGTAATTAAATATAATTTGCTGACCTTCAAATGTCTAATTCCGTGTTTTTTAATATCCGAAGAGAGCTTCTGTAAAAATAAAAGTCAAATTCGCTTCGCTAGATGAAAAACCATTAGGTACCCGGCTATTCCAATACTGGTATTCGAAAGGCCAAGGCGGTCTTTCATATTTTAAATGTCACAAAAATGTTGATTAAATGATTTGTAAAAGAAATGAACATAAAATAATAAGCACAGTAACTTGTTATCGAGAAATTTCAACAAATTGACACGGTCAAAAGTAACATCTCCTCCCGTTCTGTTCCCCATAATATTGCCCTGATAAATAGCATTGCGAGCCTCTCCGAAAGTCGGTCAAAGAGGAAGGATACGAGACAAGGTGCAACACAATTAAAAAATCAGCAAACCTAAGGCACTAGACTTTTGTTTTACCTAAAACTTCTAACCTTAGCTTTTTGATTTCCATCTATTTAGCTAGGTATTTACCACGGTTGGTTTTCGTTGTATTATGTTTAAAGGGGGTGTTCTGGAAAGTAACATTGCTATGGAAAAAAACCTTTACATTATTTCTTTACAATATTCATTTACAATTTTCCCCATATGTCATCTTTGGGGATCCTTTGTGGATGGTCGTTTAAAGGGAATGATACAAAGGAAGTTCTGGGTAGGAAAAGGGTATGGGTACCGCCGCCCCAGGAAATATTTATCGGATAACTAACACCCCTGCCCTAGGTCACCCCAAGTGGTTCGCAATGTTTGGTGACTTAGCAGGGGTAACTGATGAGAGACTGATTGAGTGAGACTTTTTGACCTCTACAGGGAAGGATGTATTCCTACCCACCCCTCATACTTTTTCTTTCCAGAATATCCTCTCTTTAATTTACCTAAAAATGCCCTCCACTCAGCATCCACAAAGATAACAAAGGGCCTGAGGGATTCATTTCCTCACGGCCTCTTGTGTGGAACTAACGTAAAAAATATCGACCGCTTTGTTAGTTATTATTATTTTTTTGACCTAGTTTCCATAAGCAACTGTAAACTTATTGTTGCAAACAACGTATAAACCTAACAGTAATAATTAAACACTCGTTAACGACTTACCGTCAGTTTTGTCCCGGCGAAATAAGCTGACAAATTATTTCTCGTAAGTTTTCAACAAGAGCCCTGCCGCAGGACTTAATAACAAAATTTAAAGGAGCTTATCAACTCAGTAACTACAGATCGGTTTATTGAATGCTTGTTGTTTTAACTCAAGAAGGACGAAAAAGTGTAATATTGAAATTCAAATAAAAAAATTAAAGTTGACCGAGACATGTTCGATTAGATAGGTACCAATCTATTTTATTAACGAAACACTCATGTTGTTTTGAATCTAATGTAGAAATTCGGTAAAAAAGAAAGTCTATTCCATGTAGTTATATACATTTTCTCTTAAAATCATTACATTTTCCGTTTGTGAGTCAAAAATCGTAGAACCTTTCCTAACAAGATGCGTGCACATCCGGGCTAAGTAAGTAGGTACTATTTTATTTCAACTTTAGTAAATACTTCTTATTTGTATGTGTTTATCGGTTCGAACCACAATTTCTACAAAACCTTTATTTTTTGACAACAATTATAATCAACATTCAATTAAAAATCACAACCTCACGAGGCATTTAAGAGTAAAGTCCAAAAATAAACTACATTATCGGATTGATTTTTTTCCACCACTTGAAACATTCAGCAAATTAGCACAGAGCAGAACATCCGCAACCAAATCACTAGGAACATTTAACGTCTCCTGACTAGATATACCCAATGCATGTTATCCGACAATTGATGGCACAGGGGTGTAATTAAATACTTCGAGTTACTAATTCAAAATGCAGTGTTTGGTACTTTTAACATCTTTGAAAAAGTAGTTTGTTTTTGCCACTACATGTAAATGAGGCTCCATGTTAAAACTACTTTTACCGTTTAGTTTTTTTAATAAGTTCTTCGTTACTAATGCTTGTATGTCATGAACCCCATTCTCCATATACTTTTTTATGTTATCTAAAAACTACGATTCAGGGTCAGTTTACACAATAACCTTATTAAAATTATTTTTTTGAGTTAATAAACATTATTTAAATACCCTTCTTTCTTTTTCTCTCTCTTCTTCTTCTGGTGTTCTCTCGGAGGTAAGTTATCATTAGTATCTCTGTACATTACAACCTGAAACAATTCGAAGCGGAACTGTGCCAGTCACAAAAGTTTCGAAACCACCAGGCTCGGAGTAGGTACTCCAGCTATGTAAATATATTGAAAAACTGCAATAACCAGATTGAATTCATCATCATCACACCATCTGACGGCCTCCGAAGTCGAAAGGAAAGGCTCTCGACTATAAAGCGGAAATTCGTGGGTTCAAATCCCGGCATGTGCAAATCAATTTTATTTGAATAATTTGTGTTATTTTGACTTTCCTACCTTCGTCTTCCCATCTAAGGAGATGCCCTCCTCGCTGCATTCACAACACACCCCAATTGAGGATGCTCTCACTGGCTCCAGATGGTTAAGAGCAGTTGGGACTCTTGTGAGGTTTCACAAAAAACACCATCATCATCATCACGTCGATTCTTCCCGAGTTAAAATTTGGTCTCTTCCACATATTTTCTACATTATATTAGTTCTGGATCTTATCCATTAATCTCCAGTCCTCGGGCTTTTCCGTCCTACGACAATCTTTTTTCATTCCATTTTATCTGTCACTCTTTTCATGAGTTTCTTGGAAAGATTCAATTATGTTGTACAACCTCAGATAAGAGCGTACCTTGAAGAATATATACAATCCTCAACGGAGAAAACTTACTGAAATGAAATATTGTTAATTTATTAATAATCTGGTCTTTTTTTTCGTTTTTCTGTTAAAAACGGGACTAGAGGGCTATAACGAATGATTTAACAAATTTCATAACAAACTATCAGTATAGCAGGAATATGTTATGAGGAAGTCGGAACAGGTGTTCTTCAAAATAATAATATTTTCGCATCGCGTCCATTATTCGGAAAAAGCCACCTGCGTTCAGATATATTCTGAATGACAATTTTTTTTTTTAAATGGTCATGTAGTCATATTCTTAACATATATCTTTAAAAAAATCCTTAATCGTTTTTTCCGTGTACCAACGTAATTTTAACAAACCACCGCACATAAAAAACGAGATGTGGTTAAATGTTACGTCATCATACATTTTCTATCACGATTTAAACACGATATCACAATAAATCATACTCGGGCTAGTCGCTACTAGCTACCTGTCCGTATGTTTAAATGATATGTAAATGAATTGCATGCAAAAAACATTGTGTTCGAAATACCTGGCTATAAAGCATGAATTCGTAGTCATTAATCCTTGAACTTGGGAAATTGATATTGTTCGGTTATTAAATATATCCTATTTTGCAATGCGCAGTTCATTGACTCGATATATTTTATAAATTATATCTCTTGCAGCCATTCAAAATAAATTTGCAGTCTGCATGCAAAAGCGAACAAAAGAATAATTACAGCATGCATGTTTATTGACTTTTCAGCTTGTCTGATAAAATGGGTATGAGTTGTTAAGCAGGTATTTTCTGCATAAAACGTTTAACAAATTGACAATCTTTGCATTTTATTAAATATTTTGTATTTGTGCCTACGAGCTTTAGCAGTTTTGCAATAATGTTTAACATAATTATAATGTAGAAAGGTGTGGGTAAGTTTTTTAGATTCTCACGGCCAAAAGCATTTTTGTTGTTTGTTTTTGGGGTGTTATGCCGTGTTGCGCTAACTCCTTCTTTAGCCGACGTTTCGGACAGTGTTGCAGTGTCCATCATCAGGGCAGATCCGGTGGGTCATGATATCCGAGTTGTCTTCCTTAAAGCCGAAATACTGTAAGTTGAATTCCGAAATGACCGACTTCCGGAAAGCCATTTTGCCGAAAGCAGAAATAACTACAAAAATACCTACTCAAACAATAATTCTCTACTCAAACTTAAGGCGATGCCATACGCAGTAATGCAAAATCATGTGTTTTTGGTTTGAAAATTTGGTCGCCTAGAAATGTTTCAGATGCTTTAATTAAATACTGCGAGCAGAATACACCTTGGTCTTTGAAATAATCGAGTACTTTTTAGATAAATCTTTTTATAAGCCCAGAAAAAAATAATGTATAAGGCCTATGAAAACTGCTTTAAAGTTCAAAATCTCCTAATTACGAACCCATCTTCGGTTATGATTTTATTGTATAATGTGGCAAATTAAGTTATTTATAAAATGATCGAAAAAAAAATATTTATGCCTGAACATCCACAAAATAAAAGAAAAGGCACGTTTTGGCCATGTTTTTTTCTTGCATAAATCAAAACAGGCGGATGGTGTTAAGCGGGAATTTAAACCTTATCGCCATTTACATAAGGGTCGTTATTGATAGCGGCTCAATTTAAAATATTACACGACGTAGTGCATCGCCTTAAATGTTTTGCGAGTTTAAAAATGCTAACTGTAAATATTAGCAAATGTCAAGGTTTTTGGAAATTTAAATGAGTGTTTTAGATGATGCTTCTTTTGTCCGATTTCAAAATATTTTTTTTCATATGGATTCACACTTTTGTACAGTTTAAGATGGCGGACATTATCTGACAAATATTCTATCGTCGGTAATCGTTTTACCTAACGGAATTGTGTGGAATAGTTGCATTGTTTTATCGTTTTATAGATAAAAATACTATAATTTGTGTTTATTACTAATTGTGAACGTATATTACTGTTCGGTATTGATTGTTTTGTGTGTATTTTTTATGTCTTTTGACGGTAACCTCAAATTCAATTTACTGATGATTTCTTGTGATATATGGTTATGTACAGGGTATTGCCAGTTTTGAAGATTTTTCACCGTTGTTAAATATTATTTCTTCTCTAATGGCATGAGGATTAGGATGAAAATAATGATCATGTAATGCAAGATTTCCGATAAGTTTCCGTGTGGAAAAAGACATGTAAAGAACGGATCTTGTAAAACGCCCATAATTAGTGACTTTCATGCTGCATCCAGGTTGCTGTATTTAATTGAACTTCCAAAATACTCAAATAAGAGATATAAGAGAGATATAAACCAATAAAAGTGTGTTGTGGGCTTGCTTACGTGCCCGAAATAATAACATTTGTATAATATAATTATTTTGGGTGAAATTGGTAAAATGTTTTAAATTAATTTCTTGAACACATAACCAATGTAATTGGCAATATTTGCAATATTCAGTCTGCTTTCAAAGTACAAATCAGGCTTTTATTGAGTTTCTGTTCAGTAATTGAATCTATCAGTACGTTCACTGTTTTGCGTGAACCGACATCTTTTAACGTAACATGACGTCACCTTCGATCTATTCAATATAATATAATGGTGTATGTGCATGAATAATTTCGTAGGTAAATAAACCCTATTTTGAGATTTCGTGTTGTATTTTTATTACCGCAGAATATTTGTGAGAAGGTGTGTTCGGAGTTATTATTATTAATCATGTGAAATCTGATACGGACATCTCTTAAACGTAGAGCGTGGAGGTAGCGGAACGCTTTTGCCAACCTTTTCCGAGAAAGGCTAACAACTTCTTTGTACCGATATAGTGATATGATACGACGACTTATTTGAAAATGTATTAATGAAAATAATATCTATTATAAACATATGTAGAACTAAAGGAAGTCCATCGTAAGAAACATCCGTTCAAACCAAAACGGAAGCGTAATTATTATCACTATTGTAATGATAAACTAATGTTTAGACAAGGTTTTTATGCATAGCAGAAAGGATAACAAATTATTATAAGCAATACTTATTGGACTGAAACACCCGTTCGAATTCCCGTCGGCGGCATTTATTGTTTCAAATTAGATTTTTTCCCCTTTTTTTATGGATGTTTCAGGCTAATAATTATTGATTGTAATAATTTGTAATTATTATTAATTTGTAGAAATACTTTGAAAGATATTAATGCATTCTTTAAGTTTACGTGCGAACGAGGCATTTGAAACAAAGCTATCGTTGCTTGGTTAATATGGTTAGATAATTTTTTGAATGTATTTTCAATTATAAATACGTTGATTACAATCGTATCGTTTTCTTTAGACGAATTAATACTTTCCAAGTGCAAATGACGCAATAAAATGTTAAATGTCATCCCCAATATTGCATAGGCCTAAAGTAAAATTATTTTACTCAGAGCATCCTGTGTGGAACAAATGTAAAAAATAAAAATATTTTTTATTATTCTCACCCAACCATTTTTTTCAAAAAACTTTAAAACCAACATCAACGTTTAAATTTCAAAGGACATTGTAATTAATCTTAATCTGAATAAGAAAGTATAATATTTAAAAAATCTGTAAGGTATTGTAATTGAGAGCGTGTTGGTAGATTTGTACAGGTTATTTTGGGAAAAGATTAATGATCAGAGAGGAAGGAGCATTCATACCTTTATATAATATCTGCAAGCATTCTGTCTCGCCTTAACTCATCCCCTTTCACGCACAAATTACACAACCTATCGGAGTACCTTACCTATCTACCCTCGAATTACATACGCATTATTTCTTCATTTTGAAAATTTTAACATTGATCTCGCTTTATAAATTGAAGACGGCGGCGCTAGTAAATTACCAATTTATTATTTTTATAAATTATTTGCTACTTCTGCGCTCCTCAAAGATTCTACAATAATAAAGGAAAAAAGAGAACAGATGGAAGGAAATGGCACCAACCATCAACCATTACACAACCGACATCTCCAAAAAAAGACATCTCTTTCTCATAAACTGACAGAAGAGGCAGGAATTACATAACAGCCGGCAGACGGACGAGAAATAAGAAGGAGAAGTTCGCAACAAGAACTGGTATTGTCGATTGAGTCTAGGCCTAGACCAAAGAACCTGTAGCCCCGAGCCTGATGCCTGTACCATCGTTAACTTGAACTTGATTCCAGTTTGTTTGCTTTCTGCAGTAAGTGGGAGATTTATAGCGGATTTGTCGTAATTATTCAATGCTTTGGCTTGTAGGGGACATCGATGTATGCGAGACTTATTAAATACTCGTTGCAATAATAAATGTAAATTTACATCGTAAAGTAACTGGTCGTCTTGGTTGTCGAGTATCTAGCAAATCCCTGTTGCGTATGTGTTGTAAATCCATATTATACGATCTGTTACGAATGCGGATAACCAAAATTAGTGCTAGGTCGATGTAAACACATTGACTAAGAGGTTTAACGGTTTGGACAAGTAGAGCCAATGTACGTGGAAACAAGAAGGAGAAGAATGTATGTCAAACAAGAGTATGGAAGAAACATTTTGGGATTTTCAGGAAAATATGATATGATCAGGTGAATTACAACTTAAGTCTAGAGTTTGTGCAGATGTTATTGAAGCTTTAATAGGCTTCATAATAATTGAAGATTACCTTCGATACAGCATCCCAAAGATGATCCTGAAGGATTTCCCTCAAGACCTCCTGAATGGAGTTAATTTTACAAAAATAAAAAAGGCTTTGAGTTTGTACCAGAGAAGAGTTTTGCAGCGTACGTCCACTCTGTATACTTTTATGAAAAAACAATATAAAAGATTGAACGCCAGAAGATCGATAAACAATATGTATTATGAATATCTGTACCCATGCATGATTCTCCCAAGAATAAAACAGCTTACGTCACGTAAAAAAAAACTTTTCTTTTCTGCTCCTTAACAACTACCTCCTTTGTCATGACTTTTGACCCTATTATCTGTTTCTTGACATATTCAGCTTGGTCACGTTTTTCACGAAATTTTCAAAACAAATCTACTAAGTAAACTATGTAGTAGGTTTAATGTAACTTTATTTTCAAACAACCACCACGTTTTCCAAAAAACATGACGCTCTGTACTGTGATATAATGCATTTAATATACCTTGCAGATTATTAATTGTTTTAACCGAACGAATTTTCAACATCACCAATAAATGGACACTCGCCAAATTCAAGGTTAACCGCCCTACCAGGTGTCCATAATGTGTGATCTAGTCGATTAATATTTATGGCAATTCAATCTTTCTGGATGCCCCTTTCGAGACAAACTAGATACAGTAGGCTTGAATACATGTTATAATTTATGTACGACTCGTGTTCTTAAATTGCGAACATTCGGATAAAAATTTGGATTGATAAATTAAATTACATTGGTAGGCGGTATGCGAAATCAATGCTTATCTAAATTGTTGGTATGTAGAACATAAACAAACTGCCTCCAGAACATTTAAAGCGTAGTATTCAATATTTATGTTTAATTCAATCTTCAAATTGGACACTTATTATTTGAATGTGTCAGTTTGGGCTCAACGTATGTAATAAATATGCCTAGTTTAGTGTCAGGAATTTGAACTTAACAACTTCTGAATACCAGTCCATCAAACAACCTCGGCGCGACGGGAGGCCATCCAATATCCTACAGCTTGATTTAATCAAACACTTGTGATAAAATAAGATAATGCTTATTGTTTTTTGGCCCCATACATGACTCCGCAGACAATCATTTAAATATTTTGAGATTTTTCCGCGACGAACTTATATTATGTTTATTGGCCTGTAAATTCAATGAAGATATTTCGTGACAAACAGTCATTATTTTAGATAAATTTCTTAGTAATTTATTACATTCAAACTGTAACTAGTTCTCCTCCACAGGGTTCTATGCAATAATGATAATTCTAATCCTTCGTCCTCAATCCACAAGTTACGATCCAGTTTTGAATCTAGAGGTATTTTGCACGGTAACACGAGAAGCTTGTATGCGACGCCGACCGACACGGTTTGAAACTTTCCGTTAAGTATAACATCGTAAGTTGAAACGATTCGTTAGCAAATAGAATACCTACTTTATTAATTAAACAACCATAATTCAATATTTCTCGATGTCCAACTTTGGAGGATAGGATATTTCCAGAAGTGACCACTGTAGCCAACATAAGCGATGTGGCACGATATAACTGCTACATAAATGTTTATTGCGAATGTGCTCTAATTATGAACAATGTTAAAATGTTTTGTTTTTCTGTTCAAAATTTTGTTAAATAAGTTAAGATTTTACTAAACCTAGTTTAGTTAACCTGATACTGAATCAAACCTGTGTAAAACTGACTCTGATTCTCATTTACCGAAATATACTCTTGTCATTTTTGTCTTAGGTAATAAATACATTAAACTTCTACTCATCTCTCTCACAATGTATGATTATTATGATTCGATGTTTTGGAGTAATTTTTTATTTAAACCATTAAAATAATTTTAACAGTTATTCTTTCGGATTATTTACATACCTGTATGTATAAATAGTCCACCTTTTTGTTGTAGCTTAAAATCTTTAACTATTGTAATCACATATCACAGAACGGACGGTTTCCTCGAGAGAGTTTCCTGTTGGGGTAAGAATAACATCATTGAATTTAATGTTTCAAGGACCCGATCATATATGATTACGTCTAAAAGGGATCGAAATGAAAATCTAGTCGCCTTCAACGGAAGAATTCTTCCCAACAGGCCTTTCATGGATACGCTTGGTGTAACTTTAAGTGACCAACTCAGGTAGGGGGGCTCCATCAAAGCCAGAGTTATGTTAGGGCCCGGAGATACTGTATATACTCGTATAGTACACAACTGCTAACTTTGTACAAATTGCCAGTACTCCCCTTGGTTGAATTTGGCAGCCACCACTGGTCTGGAGCCCCAAAATATTTGAAAAAATCCTCGAGTCTGGGCAGAAAAGAGCGGTCCGTTTGATAGATTCAAAACAAACGAGTTGCAATCTTTAGAGCACAGGCGTCGGCTGGGAATGCTGTCCTAATTCTATCGGTATTTCAATGAAATATACTCCAAGGTCCTAGAGTAATTTATTCCTTTGGCACCGATGCACGGTCGGGAATCACGCTAAATACGCGCCCAACATTTGTACACAGTTGGCATTTGTCACATGACAACGGGTCGTTTCTATGACTCATTCTTGAGTTCAACAGCTCGGCGGTTTGCCGGCATCTATGTTTCCTCCCTCCTACAACATGGGTCTCTTCAACATCCGGGCTCACTCTTTCCTTTCAACAAAAAGATCCTCCATACAGTATCCCCAAAGATGAAATAAGCCCTGAGGTAAATTATTTAGATGATACAGGATCTGAGTAATGGGCAGAGAAGCATGAATTTGTTTTTAAGTAGAAGTATCAAAACTCGAAGGGTTTTTTTTTAAATAAACAAATTTAAGTTAATAAAGCAAAATTAGTGAAATCTTTCAATTTTCCTAGAAAGTTCGTTTTGCTCATTTTATTGAAAGAAAGGTATATAAGTAATCCTCTCAAGAATAGAAGAGAATTCTGAAAGAGGCAGAATACGTTCGTCTACGGAACTAAGCCCAAGGTTCTTAATCTAGTATGAAGTTTCAAGTTTTCGTTGTATTCTATATAAGTAAAAAGTTCCTTCAATCCTGACTTTCTTGGAATGTTTTTGGATTAAAATGAAGAAAGATTAAATGAAATTAAAGAGAAAAAAACTGCTCCATACACATTATACAAACATAATAATATATTATATGGAAAATGAGATTGATGCTGTAAAAATTCATTATTCTCTAATATTTACAGACTTCAAAAACAAATTTATGTTTTATCCCCTCGGTTCTAGACAAAAAAAAATATTCCAGAAATTTCTGAATAATATTCAATTTCAAATAGGTTCCCCTTTTTGTTTATCTCAAAATGAAATAAAATTAATTAAATCAGATAGAATACTCTTTTTGAGACTATTTACTTGACTTTACACTAAAATAAAAAAAAAATAAACAATTTTTTTTTGTCAAACAGGCATAATAAGTATTGCTATCTTTTTTTTGTTGTTTTGTACAAAAATAAGAACAAAAAAAATTGCAAACCTTAATCGGGTTATATTAAATTATGCGGGGGAGTCAATAGTAAACTTTTAGATAAAAATAGATAACTCCGGTTTTTTCTTTTTCTAAATTTGTTAATTTTATATGTCTGACCATTCTATCTATTAGAACTAGTTTTATGAGGACGTATCATTTGGTGAGAGATATTCACTTAATGATCCGATTGGTTTTAAGTAATCCAGAGTTCAAGAAACTTTTAATGCTGCCCTGATAAGCTGTAGTCTTTCCTTAAATTATTCTACCCATATTTAGTGATAAGATCGTAATAATAATAATAATAATAAGAAAAATTTATTCCAGAATGTATGCAGGGGTAGTGCAATGCAATACTTACATTCCATATTTGAAATAATATACATAATTAGAGTTAGAACAATAATTATAATATATAGGTGATTCCGAAAGGAATTAGAGTTAGAACAATAATAATAATAATTGACATCACATTCTCTAACTTCCTTTACACTTACAACATTCCCAAATGAGAAAACCAGTGCTCCGGGAATTTGAACCTCTTGTGTGGCATCACATGAAAATATAAAATAAAATGCATTATGAATACTAATACAAGTATATTCAATTTACAGCTGATATATGTTAAAACATAACGAGATAAAACATTTAAGATACTACCGCTTTATATTCATGAATAAATGTAAAGTTCAATTTACCTATTAGTGCCTACGCAGATGATGTCCGGCAGTGTCATAATAGATCTATATTTATTCATTTGATTGATACCAAGATGACCAAGTACCGTTCCGGACTGAATCAAGCTGACAACATTACAAGAGAAATGGCAGATCAATGCGACATAATCAGACTCTATAATCCAAATTCTTAACGGCTTACGAACTGGAATAAAAATATACATTGTACGCGCCTATTAAAATTTCAATCAAACACTAGCATTTTTTTCAATGTAGTTGCATGAATATATAGTGGTGCGGCAATCTTTATTCAAGAGGCGAAGAAAATATGTCTAGGACAAACGCTGTCGATTGACAAAATCATCATAGGAAACTTTAAAATAACTTCGTATAGGTACATTATTTTTTAATAACACCTATCAGTTTTAAGTAACTACACTTTTCGAAAGAGCAGATAATTATTATAAACTAAATGGGTTTGGGAAATCAGTGATTCATCTTTCAGGACATTTAGGAAAATCATCAAATGTTAAAAAGGACACCTTTAAATGCATTTCAAACACCCGCCCGCAGTTCCCTCTCATCTCCAAACTACTCACGTTTATCAATTCTTTTTAAATTAAGACTTATTTTAATTAGACACGATTCACTAGACAAAGTTATTTTTTTAATAATTTATTAGCATGGACGGCTACTTTCACCACTACACAAGCAACGGTATAATTAAAAATGATTTACCAGTACCTTTGACTTTGTAAAATTAGTATGAACATTTTTAAGCATTGTATATTCAAATAATCTTGACAATATTTAGGCCAAAACGAAACAGACCTAGTGATGTTTTGTATGTTAATCAAAAATAATAAAAATATTTTCGGAAAAGTTGTAATATATAATATAGTTATATTAAATAATTATGTCAATTTACGCAGTAAACTTAACTTATCGAAATTATCTGAAAGGCGAAAAATATTTGATCTCCTTTTATTATATAAAATTGTTCATTCAAGGTTAGACTGCCCTGACACTATAAATTTGCTATCTTTACACATACCTCCAAAATATACTAGACGGAATATTTTATTCTACAACAATAACTTCGCTACGAATTCTGTGTTAGAAATAATACATAGGTTGGGCAATGAACTAAGTGATGTCGCTGACATATTTAATTTAAACTTCAATACATTTAAAGCCAAATTAGTCCACCACTTTTTAAATGTAAATAATGAATGAGAAATCATTATATTTTATTTCGATTGTTTGTTTTATACTGTTGTTAAAAATGAAATTTGTAACTGTTATGTACTTAAAAGCCCAATAGGGCGTCAATAAATAAATAAATAAATATTTAATTTTATTGAAATAACTTTGAAGGGTTAAAAATAAAGTAAAAATAATCTCCGATCCTAATGGCCGAATTGGTTAAGGCGTTATCCCGGTAAGACAGAGACCCTGGGTTAATTTTCCCGTTGATAACAGTTGAGAACGTTAACTTTATATTTGGGTGATTTGTTCTATTTCTGTTTTGTTATGTTTCGTTTAGTTTTTATTAGTATGTCTTAGAGATTCTTCAAGAAATGTTCTTTAAATGTGTGGCATGTATTGTTTATTAATTACTAGTGGAAATTTGAGTTTTTCCTTTCATGTTTCACACTTATAATATATTGTATGTAGCAACTTCTGTGCGAGGGTTTTACAAACAGATTTAGAAATAAAACAAAAGAAAAAACTGTAAGTTTAACTTATTTACAAAAACGGCTTACAATTTTTATGACTATCACATATTATTTAATTAAAAAATGAAACTATACTATTGACCGGTCAGTGGCTGAGTTTGTATCGCGTTTGGGTCCCACCCAGGTGTAACATGACATTTTCCGCTTACTGTGGTGGTAGTAGGAGATTTTCATAAATTATCAGGTTATTTGTAACCTGGGAATGTTTGTCTTTCTTTAAAAAATATTTGCCAAGAAGATTTATAAACATTAAATTTTCTTTTTTTTCCTAATCACGCTCATTAAAGAACATAAATACAAGTTTTTTTAAATAAATACCCGTAAGTCCAATTATGTCCTCTGCGTGCGAACCGTATCTAAATTTCTCTAATAAACAATAAACAGTGTTAATCTCAAGTGACCTACCAGGTAAGTATGATACTATATATAATCTGCTTGTAAAAGATATAAATAAATAAGAATAATAACATAAGTACATTCTAGCATCATGTTCATCAACCAAATGCATTACATTAATCAATACATTGGGGAAGGGCAAATGACAGTATCCTAAAATAATCATTCAAACCTTATCTCATTAAAACTCAAAAAACCATAATGAAACTTATTCTGAAAGTCCCTGTAAGAACTAACACTGACGATATTTATTTATTTATTATTTATTAACGCCCTATCGGGCTTTTACATAGTAAGTTGACAGTATATGTATATAAGTGTAACATGTACATGGATAAAATAGCTAAATATAATTTACTCATAAGGAAATTAGAAAATAATATGGTAAAGTAAATAAAAGTATGAAGATAAGACCTATTATTAAAGCTAATAAATAATAAAAGTTAATAACTGGCAAATAGGTCTAAAATTTGTTGCCTATATATACATATCTTCAACAAACTTAGCATAATGTTACTTAAACAACTAAATTCTAAAACAATACTCATTTACGTGCATAAATACATATCACAAGAACTAACAACTAACATATATATTAAAAACATTAGATCTCAGGGTCAAAAACATATCCAACAAGCAACTACAAACAAAACATTTGGGCAAAAAAGCTTCCTACGGTACTAAATTCTACAACAAAATCCCACTCTTATTCAAAACTCTCAACGATAGTTTAACATTTAAATCTCAAATAAAAAGCTGCGTCCAAAACATGGGGAAATCAGAAATAGATACTGACACCAAATACAGACTGAAACCGAAGCCACTCCACTGAACAAAAAAACACCTTAAAATTATTTCAGAAAAAAACACTATTCAATATATTTATAATTACTTTTTATTATCCATACTACTAAATTTGAATCATGTTTACATGAAATTCTCAGCACGGGAGATCCCAGTGAGGATATCATTATATCCATTTCTTACAAAAAAAGATAATAAAGCCATAAATTGATAATAATTTGACTAGTCTGCAGTTAATGATAACATAGATCATTATAGATATGTGTTATAATATATTTATATACAGCGCCCTTGAGGTGATTTTGCACAAAAATATATACAAACCATCCAAGCATAATTATTATTAAATCAACATCACTCTACAACTAACGTCCGTTTTATTGTCATTTTTTCTTGTTATTTTTTAGAAATTTGCTAATAAAATCATTTACACCTTTGCATCGGTCCAAAAGAACAAGACTACATAGTTTTTGTTTTATGAAATGGTGGTAAGCAATAACGTCTCCGTCTCACTGAGGTGAGTTGTTAACATCAATAAATTACTGTATTTGACTCGGATGAATTCTATTACAGCCCATAAATCTATCGCGATTCAGTTAGCTAAGTTAGGGGGGCATTATCAGAGTTATATTTTGTGGTTATCGTCACTAATAAGCAGCGGTCAGCTTATTGTACCGAAATTGAGTCTCTCGTATTTCACTCAACGATGAATATTAATTTATCGCTTCGCAAATCATAAAGTTGTATTTTTAGCTGTAACGGTACCTTCTTTATTGGCATTTTAATACTTAATGCTGCGGTCGATGTGTTTTTATAAGAAATTGATAAATTATTCAAATCTCGCAAATTGGGGCATATAAATTCCAGATTATTAGGGGCTTAGTAATATAATAAACGCGTTTTAAATTTTGCACAACTGATACACCCATTTATGTATGGTAAACGATTGTTTATCAGTTGTGCAAAATTTAAACCACGTTAATTAGTAAGACTCTTAGTGTTTACCTGGTAGTTACCAGGAAAATGAAATATAACACTCTAAATTAGCCAGATTATGTAGATTACGTGCATAGTGATGTTGCAAACACATTTTTTCAACAATTAGGTACGAGTCATGAGAGAATTTTTTATTATTTAATACTAATATCAGGATAAAAATTTAACGTAATTACTTCACAAATCACCCACAGTATTGTTGTATCAATTTTAATGTGGCAGATTGGGTACTGCACTATTAACCCAGTTCTACTAGAAAAATATGTGGTTTATCTCTCATTCATGCATACAAACCGCTGTACTTGCTTCTCTCATTCTCTCGTCGCACCGATAAAACTTAATGATAAAAAATATATTGCTAATTTATTAATAACTTCTTCAAATTATTCCTAGCCGGTTAAAAACGGGACTGCAGGCCCTTAACAAATGAATTGATAGGTTTCCTAGTATACTTCGAGTAAGACACGAATGTATAATCACGATGTCGGAACAAGTATACGAAAATTTATTAGGAAACGGCCTGAAATCCCGCTTATAACCGGATTTCAATAAATCAGCAATAATCATTTTTCACCGTGCCAGCGCCGTAGTCCGCCACCTGCTTCTGAAGAATCAAATTACCGCGGACCCGTTGTGTGCATCAGGTCTCATAGTGAAACATAATCCGCTTTCCAAATAAATTGTGAGTTCCTTCCACTCTCCTTATCCAACGTATTTCTCCTTGATGCAGTAGTTTTTTCGCACACAACTTTTCATTATCAAACGGTCCTTCGATACACATAATTAATCAAATTACGCACCAAAGTATCTATTTCATAGTATGCCAATATAGGTACAGGTAAGTGGCAATGAAGAAGAGCATGTTGTATACACATGATATTTTACAAATCTTTCATTATTCACAATATCCGGAGTCATTGTAACAAACATTTCCCAGTGCCAATCAAGATTTCACCAATATAAAATATAAATTATAATAACCACATAGTACTTAATACCAGATAAAACCCTAGAATTAAGTTAAAATCTTAGCGACGTAATAATGATCCATATTTTCGTATTAAATTACAACATAAACATTTCATTTTTATTGAAATTGTTAGTATATTTTGAATTTTAATTGTCCTTGCCTACCCATAAAATCAATAATTTCTCTAACTTTTTACTAATTTCTATAACTCTTCCGATAATATTAATCAACTTACCCTTGTAAAATGTCGTCCATAACACAACTCCTAGCGTGGAAGATATTATACATTATCTTATAGAATACAAACATGTTTAGTTGAAATATAATTAACGTGTTAACCTATCAAAACTATATATCTGATTCCATGTCTAGTAAATGTCAAGTTGACTCTATTTATACCGATTTTAGCAAGGCGTTTGATAAATTCAATCATGAGTTATTGCTGAATGAACTCCATAAATTCGGTATAGGTGGTTCACTGTATAAGTGGTTTAATAGTTACTTGACCAACAGATTACTGGCTGTTAAAATTTATGGTACATATTCATACAAATTCACTGCTACGAGTGGTGTTCCCCAGGGGTCAAACTTAGGTCCAATCCTGTTTTTATTATTTTTCAATGAGGTATTGTATATTTTCAATGATGTTCAAGTGTTAATGTTTGCAGATGACCTGAAATTATTCAAAGCAATCAGAAACATTAACGTTTCCCATATATTATCAAATAACTTGTCAAGATTGATTATATGGTGTCGTGATAACCGCTTGCAACTTAACATAAGCAAAGCCAAATAATGAGGTTTTATCGAAAAAATAATGCAATATTTTTTGATTATTTCATTAACAATATGTCGTTAGTATCTGTCTCGGAAATTAATGACTTAGGTATTTGGTTTGACACGAAACTTAACTTTATCAAGCATATTGAAATAATAACCAATAAAGCTTTGAAAATGTGGAGATTTATTTTAAGGGTATTTAGTGATTTCAATAATGTCAATACTGTAAAAACATTATATACATTATATATCACTAGTAAGGAGTCACGTAGAATACATTTTCACGGTTTGGTCCCCATACTATGAGGTTCATTCACATGCGATTAAAAGAATCCTAAATAAATTTTAAGATATGTAAATTTTAAAATGGACATTCCTAGAGAAAACTTAAATTACGATAACGTACTTTGTTAATGAAATTCAATAAAATTATCTGATCGTAGAATCATTTCCGATTTAACCTGTTTGTATAAAATCATTAATTCAATGGTTGATACCCCTAATTTATTGTATGTAATTTTTTTTCATACTCCAAGCAGGTCAGTTACAAGACAGTACCTACCATATTATTGTAGCAATTCTATGTCCCAATATCACATTCCTATGCGCCGTTTTCAACATCTAGGAAACAAATTCTCCGATGTTGTTGATATATTTAGTACATCAATTTCTTTATATAAGCATACCTTATTGAAGTTTTTTTCATCAAGTAGGGGAATATTTTGATAAAGCTATTTAAATTGACAGTATTACAGTATTTTGCACGTTAACAGTATTTTGTCGGCTGGAACAAAAAAAATATTTTGGATATTTTATATTTCTATTTTGTATGTGCATACTGTGTGGATCAAATTCAACAATATTTTTTTATATGTGTTTTAAACAGTAATTTCCTGCACTATTTACGAGTATAATTTTTTAAATATTGTTATATATGTATATAAAAGCCTGAATAGGCGTAAAAAAATATAAAAATAAAATTATTAAAATCCTCCAGTACCCTGCAAATGAAAATTCCATCATCTTTTTTTCAATATTGGTTAGAAAACGTGTCTAAGAGAATAAGGTGAAGTAGGAACTGGAAACTAAGAACCTACCTGGAACCAACCACCCCGAGTACCTACAATGAAGCAGTGAGCAGACCTTCACCTCGACAGGTGCTGTCGTTACTTTTTAAAGCGGAATTGAATGTGATTCGTTCCTGAAACGACAAAATTATTTTAGAATTAGGGTACGTTGGTAACTCGGAATTATTCTTTGAATTTTTTCTATCTTATACAAAATATACCTTGAGGTGATTTTGCACAAAAACGGCTCATCCAAATGTTATTATTTATTTATACCAAAAAATCAGCTTTAGGCTAATTACGAATCAAAGTTTGTGAATAACAAATGGCTTCATAACTCGCGACTAAAAATAAACAACGTGTATTCATTTATGCATTATATTTAGGTGAGATATAAAGCGAAAAAATAGGTTCCGCTTTATGACCTCCAACTCTCCCAACGCTTTTACTAAAACTATCGATTTCGGTCTACGTGCACCGCTAATCGCGTTCTAGTAGTGGAAAAAGTTTCGACGAAATATTATTACCCACTAGCGCCTCTAATTGTAGCTCTACGCGTGTATTGCGTCAAATAAAAAACTACGTGTTGAAAGTGAAATTATATGGGGCTAATAGTTTTGTTTGTGAACACCAGCCGTAGTAATCACTACAACTTGTTCAAGATACCACACGACAGAACAGATGATCGAGCATAGCATGGTGGTATGGAATGAAGTTACTAAAACAGTATGATATAATTATTTTATTACTCCTCATAACCTTAAGACATTTTTTTACCTACCTATCTTCCTAAATGAAGAATATTACGATAAGAAATCTTGTAATTAATATGTTGTGCAATGCATTATTTAAATATTCAAAAAAGATACTTCCTGCCCGAAGCCAGTGGGACTATGAAATAACCTGTTGTGGTGTGTTGTAAAACGAAGAAGATGTGTGAAAACATAGAACAAATAAGTCCCTTTCATGCAGATTTGAATGAAAAAAAATGTCACTATAGATATAGCCCGATATAGTAACTTTTGGATCTAGCCCATTTAGCACGCCCTCTATCCGTCTTACACTTATCGGACATTCCTACGATTCCATTGTAGTACTGGCGAAATAGACACAGGCTCCAGAAGTTGGTATTTGAAACATTTAGCTGGGCGGGACCGCATTATTGATGTACATTTCTATGATTTTGCTAGGATTTTACAACTCTTCTACGAATATTTCAATTTAAAATGGAACTGCGATTGTAAAAACATCTGGCTTAAACTTCGATCACAAAAAAACTGATTATACACTTATCTCACGACATAATAATTTTTGCATTACGTATAATCGGATCAATTAAGCTGTACAACCAAATTATTACTGAATGTTACCTTTTCATCCGGTCGCACTGACCAAACCGAACTCGTATTTTAATTGGAAATATTCAAAGAAATCTTAAATTTCCTATGTATCTTTGATGTTTGTTTTATTTATAGGAATGTCGCATGATTCTGGTTTAATTCACCTAGCTTAATTGTTGACAGTGACATATCACATAATTTAATTCTCTGTCAAACGCAGGGCCATCACTTTTTAAAAATGTTACTCAATATAAAAATGTATGCTTTGTAAGCAAATCACAATTCCTTGGTCAGCGATGAATGAGTACAAATATATATTATTCATTGATTATCAAAAAAAATTAAAACTACTGATATGTTTCAATGACGAGTACTTTAGGGTCGCTCAGTATTTTTGGAGAACAATATTGTGACATTAATATTTCACTCTAGTATTATTAGCCGGAGTTCAAACAAGAATCTAAGAATACAAAAATTGCCGAAGAATAATGTATATCTATCTATGTCACTGTAACTCTCACATATAAGTTATAACAATTTTATTCTTATTTTTATATTCTTCTATTTATATTTTATTCTGTTCTTTTAAATTATTCTAATGTACATAAACATTGAATTTACATTCGTATTATTATTTTTCTTATTTGCTGCTTTATTCTGTTTTTTTTTTCCATTTTTATTAAATATTCTAGTTTACAGGTTATTTTTATGTTTCTGAATATCTATCTGTGAACGTTAATAATTGGTCTGTTTTTTGTTATCCTCTTATGTATATTATATTACTAAGACTGTTTATTTTCCTCAAATAAATAAATAAACACTATAACTCGCAGATATAAAATATCAGATTTATTTTTTTAAATATTTTGCTTACCTAGTAGGGTTTATTTTTATTTTATGAATATTTAAGAAAAATATATTCTTTTACATTCGATTCTATTTATTATGTTTTAAATTCTTTCCTTTTTTAATCTTTCATATATTCAAACATTCTATCAAATTACTATATACTTTACATAAACATTCTAACTAATAACATCATTTGATTTTTTCTTATTTGTTTTCTTAGTAATACTTACTTTAAATTTTTTACCACTTATATTCTTTTAAATTCCATACTCCTTTTTTTTCTATTATATTGAATACTTTATATTTTTCTTTAAAAGTTTTCTAATTTTCTAATTTAATATATTCTTTTAAATAATTATTTTTTTTCTACCTCTACATAATAGACCACCTCAAAACAGGCATGGTGCCTAGCATGGTGGTCAAAAATGCTCAATGACTGTAAGAAATAATGCACTGAATAAAAAAATAGATAAATTTCGCCCACACTTTTTAAAAATAAAGATCTCTTTCCTGTTTGAACACGTGCCGATGTATCCACGTTATGGTGGTACCGACATCCATTGCAAGTTGTTTTAATTATACTGGCACTGTTTACTTTCAAAAGATGATTACTTCCATCGGAACTCATATCTTGCAAATATTGAGTAAATGATAACTAAGAAGGTATTAGTAAATTGCTCAACACTTCACAACGTAAATTCAAGATTTAGGGCATTTTCAAATATGTTTACAAATATTTACCACTAAAAAGCTTTGGATGGTACTCGGATAAATGGACGAGTAAAAATCTATTGTTACTAAATTCGTTAAAATAGCGAAGTTAAAATAATACGTCAAGTAGTCTTAAAACAGCCTAAGAATGCTTTAACCTAAAGTTTTATTTTTAATAATAATACCTACGGCGAACACTCTTCTATTTTGGTAAAGCTTGGTAGACAGAGTACCTTCTTAGTAAGGATTCAATCTTATCGAAACTACAATTTAAAAAAAAAGTTTGTTGGTATTTTTTGTTGGGATCTCCATCGTTCCATTTTTGGCAACCCTACTTAGTTTGTACGAAAGTATCCGAAACGTAATATGGACCAAATGTTTTATCATTAGCATTAGTGTCATGATTGGTTCTATTTAGGCGCTCATTAATCACGCCTCTGCTCGTCTCTGTGCAATAAATTGATCCATTTTTAAAATTAAACTATTTTCCACGTCCTACTGTGCGTGTTAACAAAGCAAGGACAGGATTTCAGTCTGGATATGAATCAAAACGGATGTCTGCAGGTGAAAAAAAAACACGAATAACTTGTATCAAGCCTCATTAAGTGTTTGACATTTGCATGTTATCAAATGCAAAATAATTAGACATCAGATAAATTAAGGTGTATTGCAAAAAGTGTACCTATTTGTTTTCAATTCATCAAGCAATCTCAGAATCATTTAATTAAGTTGAATATAAGCTACTGATTGATTTTTTAAGTGACTTGCGTGGTGTTTAATCAACGTAAAAAAGTCATCCTGTTAGTGGTTTTTGTCTGTCTTTTTAAAAAAATATTTGACGTACTGTTTTTGTATAATTTTGACTCACCAGCTATTTTAAAATGGATTGCATTTCCTTGCTCTGAACACAATACCAGATTAAAAACCTTATTGTATATACAACATCTCAAATCGAAATATACACAAAACTCTTTACTCGAACGATATTTTGATATTTTCCACTGTATCCTTACAACGAGATATTGATATTTTCCACTGTACCCTTAGAACGAGATATTGATATTTACCACTGTACCCTTAGGACGAGATATTGATATTTTCCACTGTACCCTTAGAACGAGATATATATTTTTTTTCCACCGTACCCTTAGAATGACATATTAATATTTTCCACTGTTTCCTTAGAGATATTTATATTTCCCACTGTACCATTAGAAAGAGATATTTATATTTTCCACTGTACCCTTCAAATTTTTATTATCAAATTAAACTTGCAATGTACTTAATCAAAATAATTATTTTTTATGGTTGGTCTGTTTTTTCATTCATTTTTTTACTTACAACTATGGACTTGGTTCCAAATCTGTAATCATAAAAGAGATGGAATAACTGGTTTATTTTATAATTATAATATTAAATATAAAATTAATTAACATGTATAACTACGTTTCCTAAATAAACAAAAAATTCCAAGTATTTGTTAATCATCTTGTGGTATCCTCCCCTACCACAGTGATACTATAATTACCAAAATCAGATATATAAGGTATATATACCCAAAATTATAACTAATTTGATATTATGAGGTGTGATTTTATTTTGTGCAATTCTGTTAAAGAATCACGATCGAATATTTATTTAGAAATCTTTTCATACAAATAGTGTAAAAAATTTATAATATAATACCATCCCATTTGTACCACGAAGAATAAGTGAGGCATTGTTTGAGTGATTGAAAGTTCCGAATTCAATTTATTTATCAATTCTAAGCCCCGTCGCTTTTGTTTTACAATAATCAATCATGTACTTAGTCGGGGTTTATAGGAATAAGGAGATTATAATCTCCGGCCTTCAGATCGCTAGTCGCTAGGAAACTGCGTGGGCAAGATAATTTCTTTGAACCGCCTGAAAATGTAAATTAGGTTTTTGTAATATAACGTGCAGTGTTTGTTTAAAGCGGGCAGCGTGTGGCGTAGAAACAATAACTCGTGGTTCAAGGTCTTAAAAGGATATGATGTTATATTAAGTAATAACCGTTTTTATATTTACTTATAACCTCATTGCAGAACGGTAATCTTCTTGACTCAAACCTCAGTGAAGACAAAACCACAATGTAGGTAAATAAAAAAATATGTACCTGAATTTAGTACCTATCATATTGCGAGATTACATTATTCAAGACATGTTGAGCAGTATTGGGTGATCAAATCTGAATAGCCAGGTAGGTAAGCTCCACTGCTTTTTCCTATTCCTCCGTTTCCATTTTTTTAATATCAGCTGCTATTCAGCATTAAGGGCTGGGAAAAAGATATGGGGTGGTTTTTAGAAATTTGAGTGACGTTCTTTTTTTTGTACAGTGTGCATAATTTCATCAATCTCGAAAAATTAAGCGATTAAATAATTTTTATTTTTATTTATTTAGTTAACGACAGATCATTCATTCAATTACATTACAATATTTTTTTAATGACACTCTTAACATCTGAGAAGATAATTATACAACAAAAGTCTTACGGTAATTAAATACATCCACTGTTTAAGAAATTTCATTTTACGGTACCATTCGTCGTGTCTTGCTTTGCTTAAATATGTCTCCGCCGGAAAAGCAAACGGTGTAAACGACAATTTAGTAAAAAATGAGTTAAACATACAGCTTAAGTTAGAGAATAATTCTAATCAATACTGGATGATTAACTAATTTTCGACAAATTTTTTTCTACTTCTTTCCGGCGAGAATATATAGATACACAAATAGGCAGAAGATAGAAGATTACATCCACGTTGGAGATCGGGTTTTGAATTGTGACTCTTGCAGATTTTCTATTTATTTGTAAGGAACAAAAATCTTTTGTAAAAGTATTGAGATATTTATATATTACCTACATATGATATGTTGTTAATTTAAGGTTAAGCCAAAAAAAAGTTTTTTGTGCTAAAGTTCCTTAGAGATAGGAGTTTTAATATGCCAAAACGAATAAGTAGGTAAAGGGGAGATAGAGAGGAATATCTGATAAAGACAGGAGATGCTCCCGATATTTTTCATACTTTATGATCGTAAGCGTTACTTCGATTCCATATTATCTGAACGCTAAGCATTTTATGAATATACGGTGAATTGGAGAATTTGTTCTGACATTTTTTCTGCTTTTTTGCTGGAAAACGACAACGAAAATAAGAAACATTACCAAAACTTTAAAAGTAGTAATGAAATCAATCAGAAACCTAGCTTTGTCCCAGTCTTGAAAAACGACCTTTGCGTACTTACTTATCTGATAGTATTATTACTCTAGCGTCTGGACGATCTAGGCCCTCTGATTGGTCGAATTCAAATCGTATGTTTCGGGTAAATCCCGAATGGGGGTCTACAGGCGAAATTCGACCACTCTGCCCCTCTGGCGGTACAAGAACGAACCAAATGACTGGCGCGAATATTTAAATATGCAGCTAACAATACGCAAAATTACTTGACCACTAACAAGCGTTTAGTAAGATGATTTCTTTTTGAAGCTTATCACTTTGTGATGGCATTATTTATTTTATCAAAACATAAATAACTTTGTTTACATCACTTAATTACATACAACCTCTACATGTTACATGAACGAAGTTCACCTTATCAGGAGTAAGTATACATTGAAGTCAAAAATTAAATAAAGATTACAATTGGAAAGAAGAAGTGGATGTAGGGAGGAGGGGTAAGAGTGGGCGGATTTTATAAGAATTAGGAATTACAATATCGTTAGACGGGAAAGACGAGTTGAGTGGGAAAATATTTTTAAAAAATTCTTGTTAATTATATCTTCTTTTATATTAACATGTTTTCTAATTTCTAAAAATATTTATTTTTGATGCTTTATATCCTGTGTGAAGTATTTTAACCTAGACCTCCGGTGCATTCTTATTATGATATTATATAATTGTACAATTTCCTAATAATGTCATACTTTTTGTATCACTTGGCTAGGGAGTGACGCTAAAAACATTAAACAATATACTCAAATGGATTTCAGCTAACCTCAAAATAAAACATTAAAAAACCTCACAACACAATAATTGTTTGTTTTCGTTTCAGCTCCATCGCCAATCGTCACCTCTCCTTCCACCTTGTCGCCCATCTCAGAGCAGATCGGCCCCAACGCATTGGTCTAGAAACACAGAACAGCTACATCCTAGCAGTACTTATAAAAAATCCCTGATACGCCGTTGCAGCGTTGGTATAACTAATACTCGTATTATTAAACTTAACAATTTTTTTGATATTTTTTATTTGAATTTTGAATAATATTTGTTTGTGTTTCGAATAATAAGTGTATAAAAACTTTCGAAAAATTTTAAAATGTGCTTTTTTTATTTATTTGTTCGAAAAAATTGAAAAATATCTGAAAGCTTTTTATAGCTTAATTTTTTTAACGTTCGAATTTTTCTTCAGTCACACGGACGTCGGACATGCCCACAACATATTTCTATTGGTTGATCTCTTCAGTGGTCCACGGCAAAGTGGTCTAGGATGGAGAAGGGTCCACTGTGCGGGCACTGGTTAGTCGGTTGGCGACACCTCGACGCCAAACGGGATTCCTCCGCCCGGCGTTTTAAATCATCATTATTTTGACAGGCGGGTGGTAATCTGACATAGGTAAAACGTATCTGATCTGATGCCATCTTTTGGTAGACTCCGTAGCGACAGGCAAAATACAGAGATGCAATGGCGTACCAACGTTGAATTTTTTTTCATTCACTTAACCTAGAATGAAAACTTTGTGATGTAACATTATAATTTAATTTACTAAAAAAAATAGGTGTTTGCATAATTTGTAATTTTTATGCAATGTCCAGAAGGTATTAAAGCTCTTCTCAATCCGAAAAGCTGTAGAACAGTGAGCTTTGGCATCATGCAATTTGCACATTTTTTCGTTTTATATCAACTTTACAATTTTCAACTCAAAAAATTTTCCATCATCTTGCATGTTGCTCTGAAGCACCCGCTTAACTCAGGAAATACACTTCTTATAAAGTGCGAATGGATATTCTTTTTCCCATTGTTTCAATTATTCGATTAGAGAAAGAAGAAAACTGGTCAAAGTTGGTTATTAATATCATCATTTTTCAACAAGGCGGCCGAGATGTAAATTTTATCAATAACTAATTATTATTAGTTTTGTTTTTTTTTAAATTTCAAAATAATATTTATTCTTCCAGTGTCTAAATAAACTAATGATATTTATACGGATTTATCACCAACCATAGTAACTATTATGGTAGTACGTAAGTACCTAATGTAGGTTCAACTCCAACAAATATGGTTCTATTTCTAGATAGAATGTAGTAGAATGTTAGGTAGGTACTTAGTCTACTCAGTCCCCAGTTCCCAGCCCCTATGCCTTCGCCGCCGCAGAGGGTAGGTACTCATCCCGAATCGCCTGATTAATCAACATAGTTTTGATTAATTAGCGCCTCACTTAGGATATTTTCAAGAGAAGCATTAATCAACCCGGATATAAAGTGATGAAGAGAATATCATGACAATGTCCTTAAAACCATAAAGTAATACCAACCAACGAATAAATTAAATCTCGTTGATTACAATGTAGGAATATATTCAACCCTACCCATAAGACATATTAAGTTTATGCATTTCCTTATGAGAATTATTTATTAATGTTATCATTATGCTTTCGAGTAAAACTGATATTTATCTGAATAGACATGTCAAAAAACAATGATAATCAGCAAGGTATAAAGCTTGGAGGTCGAACAACAAATTAATGAAAAAATTCTATGAAATAAAATAAAAGGCGTTGATAATATAGCATTGTGTGTTGGAGTAGGATATACATAACACATTGAGAAGCAATCTGAGTGGTCAATTTGGTGTAATAACTGTCTAAAAAGATACCCCAAGTCTTCCAGTAATCCTGTATTAATAAGCAGAAATAACAATGTATTTTATATCTTACGCCGCCCCTTGACTATATCGAAACAAAATGCTACCAGCATCACCAAATAATGACAAGATTGAAACTGATCAAACATGGAAGCCAACACTGGACATTTTTGAGATGACGTAACGAGATAGGACACTAACTTAATGATTTTCCTATGAGATTCATCGCGGTACAAGAACTAGACACGATAAACTGTCTGTTCGCCTTTTTGTTCATCGTTTTTGTCATATTGATCATGCCAACAGATTGTGATTAGGAGAGAATAAAGCCAAGAAGCTGTTTGAACAAAACATAATGGACCAATTAAACGTATGAAAAAGTGGAGAGTTAAAAGATAATAGTCTATCCTCTTGTTAGGTATTTGATGAGATGATTATTGCTGAATTTATGTTGTCAATTTGTTCTTATGTTCCTGCAAATGTTTTATCTTATCTTTTCGAAAATCAAAAGAGGTTATTTTGACTCGAGGAATGGAGTAATCAAAGAAATATGAGGCGCTATTGCTAAATGCTACTTATTCTCCAGAATATTAAGAATATTAACTGCAAAATTTATATTTTCTTTCGTTTCCACTGATCTGTGAATGTCTTGGATAGTTACGGGTACATATTTATATTGAAAATAATAATTCATATTTAAAGTAGAACATGCCTAGTTGGTTACAATTTTTCTAATCAAATTCGGGAGAAGCCATGCAGCAAAGATAGTGTAAGATCGATCCGCAATGGGCATATATTATTATGTAGTATTTGTATTTAGAGACAAGAACAAGAAGGTACCTAACCAATGTTAACAGACAGAGAAAACTTAATGATATAAAATATTGCTAATTTACTAAAAAAAACTGGAGTTAAAAACGGGACTGCAGTCCTTTAACGAATGAATTGACAGATTTCCTAACAAACTATTAGTAAAACACGATGTTGGAACACGGGTTTGTAAAATTTCTAATATTGTCGCATTTCGTCATTATATTTATCATGGAAAAGCGCAGCTGCATGAACACGTGTTCAGCTATATTTTGAATTATTAGGAAATGGCTTGCAATCACGTTTGTAATAAAACAGACACACATTTTTTACTGTTTACCTAGATGGGTAGGACTCTTAAAAAGCATTCAGATTAATCCAGTTTGATATGACAGCCGGTACCAACGTAAGTACTTAGCCCAATTTCTGAAAGGTTTGTGCCTAAAGATAGAGGTATTACAAAAAAAATGTTGTCAGATATTTTCTTGTTGCATTATGTATAAATGGTGTCAGTGATCCACATATTGTATTTGCCTTGCCCTATCTCCTACCATTTTTTAACGAGTACTAACCCGAATAATTTGAACTTAACGGACGTGTTCCATAATGTGACCAATGATACGTGCAGTCTGGTAAGTTGACCAGCAATGTGATATGGCGTATTGAATTTATTTATTTTGGAATGTAGGTGACAGAACGGATAATATTCCGTTGTCAATATCTATCATTTTTGTTCGTTGCGGTATCAGATCGCTGCACTCAATCAAAATAAAACCATTTTGACAGCGGATGATCAAAAGTTTATGATTAAATGATATTTGGATAGACGGTTATTTTAATTAGTGTACCTACAAGAGAGGATGTGTTGGTGAACATAATAGAAGAAAGTAAAATTAAAAATGTGGTAAAAGTAGGTACTATAGTAAACTACATATCTTCAAAGTGTTGGATACCATCCGTATCGGTTTTGTAGGCGACCAACATGCAGTTATTTTGAAATTCTTCAAGTACACCACTGAACAAGTAAGAGTCTCTTTAAAATGGCTAAAAAAATATGTCGTTTGTTTTTTTTTATATTTTCAAAGATCATAACATTATGAAATTAGTATTTTATTTTATTTTATTTTATTTGGAAAACCAACAGTTATAATCATTACAAGGTATGGTGTAGTAAGTGTTAAATTATTTAACCAATAATAGGTTTTCACTAAGGTATTTTAATTATTTAGTGAACATATATAATATTTATGTTAGAAAAAAAGTTACAATTAGCCTATAGGGATGGGATGGCGGAAGGGAGGGGGATGGGATGGATCTAGTCTATGTAATGTGTAACATGTACGTATGTGTATTAATAAAAAAATAATAATGATAATATAATTATTTATTGATTTTAGGTTTGAAATTGTGGGGTGCTGAGTTAAATAAGTCTAATTTACTGTATGAAGTATTAAAATTGTATGAAGCACGGTGAATAAAAGCATTTTGTTTTGAGTTAGTGTTACATTGAGGGATGTTTAATGTGTGATTTTGTCTGGTTTGTCTGATGGACACATTATAATCAATGTCATTTTAAATAGGCACCCGCCTTAGCGCTGCCCAAGCGGGTGGCGATATAACTCCCCGGACTTTACACTGCACAGTCAGGGACGCACTTGTAAGGTGTCACATTATTTTTTTTATTTTTTTTTACACCTACAGAAGTACAACAAAGCACATGTTTATATCTAAAATGAAGAGAAAAAATCAAACCAGCAGAATTAGGACATATAATTCTTGTGGACATTTATTACCCTTTTACAATAACAACTTCAGATCTGGTAGATATATTTCGGTTCCATGATAACTCAACACAGTGACAATTCAACACACTTTTAAAAGGTGATATAAAGTCATTACAAACGATGTAAAAAAAACATTTTTTTAACCTAACCTAACTTTACCTAACCTAATCTACATAACCCAGTTAATAAAGTTTTTGTTTCATCACTTTCCATGACTTTATATAACTTTTTAAAGATGTAATGAATTATCAATGTGATGATTTATCCGGTTACTATATATTTCACCTTAAAACTAATCAATGCAAATTTTGTTTATTCTAACAAACTAATTAACCATCACGTCGTTTCCTCGCAGAGAGGACGGACCGCCAAAAAAACTCGGTCTCGGCACACGCTCCTTGCCTCATTTACATTCATACATATTCTTCTATTATTCTGACTTCTGACATGGCCCGAGACAAGTATCTGATTCACTTGAACGTGCCATGTCTTCCTAGGGCGTATCTTACTTCTTATACCATTCACATTTGCGTAATTGTAATATGCACGTATTACACATAACCCTTTCCGAAAAAAAATTCTAAATGATAGATAGTGAGAACCTTATTAAAATCCGTTGCTTAGTTTAGAAGAAAAGGAATAGAAAGACGCGGATAGCGACTTTATTTTATACTATTTAGAGATAATAATATTTGGCCAATTTATATAGCGCCGTTTTTGTGAAAAATCACCTCAAGTGCGCTGTACAAATATATCTATTGAATAATTAATACTAGAACTACCACAGACATATGAATATATAGACTAGAAATTAAAGGTGAGGGGTAAAATCAACTGTTGAAGAACGAAGGGGGTAAAGCTGACTGTGATTCGTCAATAAATCAATCTGACAGTATATAGGCATCTTGCATTATAATATCACCATTTAGTTCTTAAAAGTAAAATCTGCTTTTGAATGAATAGACATTTTTACATGGGAGCGCAAATTACTCGCCACGTTATGAACAAATTTGCGAAGTCCAAATTCGGCAAATTTTTTTTTTTCTATTTTCAGAGTCGAATATTTTGTTTACGTATTTAGTTAAGACACTTTTATAAGTGTTCATAATTTACTTCCCAGTAACAACGATGCGCACACTTGAGAATCGCTACATTCGACCAATGTTGGCTCGATGTGATAGTATATGTTTCTACAACTGATTCATATTATACGACGTGAATAAGCTTAAAATGATGCTTACATATGGAATGTAATACGACAATTGGGTTTATTCTCTTTTTCACATCTATTTTTACAAGTTTTCATATCACAAGCCACTATTTTGCCGTGTTATTTCATAAAATGCCTCGACCATAGCTCGACGCTAGTTCGAACAAGAATGATGACGTCACATTATCAAGATTCACGGGAAGCCATACGCGAGCCCAGCCGGCTCCAATGGAACCGGTATGGGGAGTGGGGAATAATACGCTTTCAATCACTTAGGGCAGGTTTACTAATATTCATATGTCTATGAGAACTACTGACGTTACACATATTCATTATCAGCTTTATTGACGACGGTTTTGCATTTCGTCTGTCTGTAAATATGTTTGTTATTTATTTATTTATTTTGTAAGAAAAAAACAGCTTTTACACAATATACGATGATAGATATAAATATACAAGTTAACTGAAGTCAAGCCACAGAAGTTTCTGATGCTAAAGTTCATTGGAAATGAAGTCTTAATATCTTAAAATTAATTTGGTGTTAAAGGAAGGGGAGAGGAAGAGGAAAATAGGAAGAGAATAGGAGATGCTCCCGATACATTCCATACTCTCATATTAATAATCGATCGTACGCATTACTTCATATCGATATTTCTTTAGGTTATTACCAAAAAAGTAAATTCTGTAAAATTTTGTATTAAATTGTGTACATATACGAGGAATAGGAAAATTTTTTCGAGTGTTTGTTCTACGCGAGGGTAGATAAAATAAATCAGATTGTCGGGTTGATCTAGACGGAATATGAAGATTTATTAAATTGGTAAGTTCTGGTGAGTCCAAACCATTATTTAGGATTTTAAACAATAAGATTTGATCAAAAATTAGAATAATTTTAGTTTATAATTTATGTGTTTGAAATTTTTTTCTATTCTTCCAATATGAGCTTGGTATAAAGGAGTCCAGATCGGTGTACAGTGTTCCAGGTGCGGGCGAATATATGAGGTGTAAAGGGAATATTGAGTGTTTATGTTGTGGAAGGGTTTTGCTATGCGAATTATAAATCCCAGCATTTTATTGGCTTTGTTAATGATGTCATCAGTGTGTTGGATAAAGTTTAATTTAACATCCAGTGTTACCCCAAGGTCCCTGATAATAAATGTATAATGATGATATTAATATTTGGACGATTTGTATAGAACCGTAATGTGAAAAATTACCTCAAGGACGCTGTACAATTATACAATATAATTCCACAATGATCTATCTTATTATAACTGTCTATACTTATTTTTTTATTATTTGCCCACGCCAGTTTTCGAACCCGGGACCTCTGGGCTCAAAATCAAAATGCTATCCGTTTGCTGCGGAGGTCGTGATGAGTTTATTAAATTACAATGTTATATCTACATTTATTAAGTGTTTTCTCGAATTCGAAACAACCAATCTACCCACTCAGAGACTTAGTCACTATTGTCTATTGATAGTTTATACCAATTTCTAAAATATCCTCATCTGCCACAATTTATTATGCAAAGAGCCACTAATTTAGCTGCAAGTAAATATTCAAAATTATTCCAATGTTGTTAATTTATTGAAATAAAGTCAAAACGCCTTCAGATGTCAATAAATTGTAGTAAATATGCATATAAATTATTATGTCTTTATTCAAAGGAAATTTACATTCAGTATAAACAAGAAGTTAGGCTGAAAATATTAAGCTCCTCTCCATTGTTTACCTTAAAAGCAAAGATCAGTATCACTCATAATGTTAAAATAAATTGTTTATTTTACAGAAATACTAATGAAATAAATCATGGAAAAATACGTAGGAGTTAATTACTTTAATAGTGATCCTAGAAAACATATACATTTAAACAAATGGATTCCAAGACTCTGTAAACTATTAACGTTTGTTAAATAAAATAAATAATGTTTCACCTTACTACTTACCTATGAATTAACAAAATATGAAAATTTAGATTCCTCTGAGTTGGGCAATGAACAAATTTTGGAGTGGGACGTTAACAGAGCGGATGGACAGAGAAAGGCCTTTTTTTGCAACGATAGTCCACTGCGTACTAAGTTCTTCGGATCCTCATCCATTTAAATATTAGAAGAACACAGCATTCCAACCTGTCGTTTCTGCTCGAAAAACTGCAATCAATTCGATTAGACTATCATAAATTTTCAACAATTAACTATGGTAATTTGAAGTGTTACTGAAACAATCAAGAACAATTCGTTTCTACTACTCGTTGTGCACAGCTCGATTTGCCGGCTTCTGTGTTTTCTACCTCATACATTCTGTACCTTTTTACATATTCTGGGCACATTTTCTTCATCTTCAACTCATGTTCACTCCTTCCTCTCCTCAAAAGAAGCTCCACACATTATCCTCAAAGATAGCACCTGCCCTGATTAAAATAATTTCCCTCAGGGCCCTCTCGTTTGGAGTTTACGTTAAAAAAGTTATAATATATCGGAATAAAATAATATATATTTATATAAATAGATATCTTCTGGATTATATTATGCATAACAGTATTTAAAAGCGGTAACTTCATTTTAAATACAGATACATACTCGAAACAAAATAACGGTTAACAATTTTTGTTTTAGTCTCTAAAAAAAAATTGTAGTTTAGGATAACGATCGTCTTACATTCAAACTAGTTCTTCTGCTAAGTGCTCTACTTAAGGTTGTGGGAGTGAGATAAGAGATGAAACTGAAGAAGAAATATGGGTGGGATACCGTAAACCGATATTTATATCGGTACCGAATTTGAAGGAGGATTCATTCAATGTTTTCATTTATATCTTATATATTGATAAATAGTGTACAACCTCTTTTTCATGAGGTATTTATTTAAGTTATAATATCACAGCACAGATATTTATACACTCAATTTCTTTTCTCAAACCATCAAATTACCAACTAAAATATCAATCAAACTAAATTTTAACGTGCAAGGAAATGAACTCTTCCCCAGAATCGCCTTCCCAGGCTCTATCCTAGTTCGCAGGTTTAGCAAACGCAAAGTGGAAAAATCCAGTGTCAGCAATGTGTCCATACACAATTGTCAATTGAATAAGTACTAGAGGTGCCACACACCGAAACCATAGATATAAATCGATTAAAAGGAGCAACACACCATGTTATCAATCCTTTATGTAACATAACATTATAGATCTATACCGTATTTGTGTTGACTTCATAAGAGAAATGAAAAGCTTTTCAATTGATATATTATATAATCCGTTATTATAGCAAAGAATATCCTTAATGAATACCGAACGAACTTATCGAATTTGAAAACAAAATTCAACACATATCAAATATAATAAAATATTATTGGGTAAGTCTTTGTGATTCGTTCAATAATACTTTAATGTTATTGTTTAAACTCTTTTGGTCGCCTTATAACTGTTCTTGGTAAGAACCAACGTGAAATTTCGTAACAAATTTGCACGGTAGCCATACCAAAATACCGGTTTTACTGAATGCCAAAAAAGTTAGTGAATCAATTTATATTTGGAAAACACGACTTTTCGAGATTAAGAAAGATAGAAGATGCAACCATTAGCATACCAAGTCCTTTCTGAATATCTTAATTAATGTAAGAAATTTGCTTGGCACAAAATGAACACCTGAAATCGAAGACAAAAACCGTTATGACTTAATCTCGAGATTACAGATACAAATCGGCGACATTATTCTTTTCGTTGGAATTCTTGTGATTTAATTGATTTACGTATTAATCAACAAAGCATCCAGTACAAGCTTAGTCGTCGCCAGACTGCGTCGGTATAAAGGTTTGATTTGATTGATAAATTTTGTTTTGTTTTTGGCTTAATAAATAATCATTGAAGGATTTTTTTCACATTTTTATTATTTTTAGGACGGGTTGTCGTCACGGAATTCAACAGATTTCAAAGATGAAAATCAAGTTTTGTTATTATTTTATCATGTGCTGGATGTCATGATGTGAATATGAAGGACGGGTTGTTTCGGAGAATTTGAACAGTTCATCAAATTTCAACGTTCATTTTCGGGTTCTGTGAAAGTCCTATTCAAGTTCTGTTATTATATAATTATAGGCTAGTTGCTTGAAATAACTAAAATAAAAACAGAACTTGAAAAATGTTTCTCAGAACTGTAAAGTGAACGTTGAATTTGATGAATTGTTCTAATTCTCCGATGTTTCTCCGTCCTTTACTTTAAAATTTGAAAAATTGATCAAATTTTATGGAACAACTGGCCCTTAGTTTGGTTTATTTTTAACTCTCGTCACATATAATGATCATTAACTCATCGTCATGTTGTTTTATTCACATTAGAACAGTTCCTGTGAAACGCCGATTATCGGTCCGTTTTAGCTTTTAAACAAACTGTTCACAAGACAAGCATAACAGTGTGACTGTTTTCTGATTAAGATTGGATCAGCTTAAACGGACTGACAATTGGCATTTAACTGACCGTCCGGAAGATGAATCAAGTCATCGAAGTTTGGGAGAGTTTAATTCAATCAGAGTGCCACGTTTTAAACATTCATTCGTTGTTCTCATTACTGAGGGTTGTGGTTTCCAGGTATCCGGGTTTCAAAGTCACTATGTTTCCAGGTTTCCAGGTCACCAGTAGGTAATCAGGATCCCTTGGTTTCAAAGCAAAGTTTCCTACACCAGTGCTCGCCATGTCCCTATTATTAAGACCATGCAATGTTTCAATTTGAGTCGTTTTAAAGGCTTCTTCCAACAGAAAGTTCCGTGGGTTGGGGATCATCCGGGTACATTTCCTACTACGGTAAACTTCTCTCAACTCTCAGTACCTAGTGAGAGATATTATTAAAAAAGGGTGGAAATTATTAGGGACAGAAGAATAAGTTTCGCTCAATATCGTAGAGCAGGCGAAATTAGGTTGAGTTACCATTTCGAGATGCGTTTACACAAAGAAAAATAGAACAAAAATATTTTGACAATTTTAATCCAATAATCTTCTTAACTTTATATTTTATGATAATCTTCAAGCCCCATTCAATAAACTGTTACACATGATGAATAATGAGAAATAAATTATGAATTACAAAAAAATACATCTGTCAAAAGCCATCCTTGTTTAAAAATAAGTAAAAAATAGAAAATGTTTAAAAAAGAGAAATATCTATTAACTTCCACAAATTAAAAAAAAAGGTTTCATGAAGCGTAAAATCTTGCACAACAATAAAATAATAATAATTATTAATAATTTTTTTGTTCTTTTTCATTCAAAGTATCTCTCTACAAATAAAATACGATGAATACAAATTAAATTTGGATTTTTTAAGAAGTAATTGGTAACAATACATATAATCACAAGTTAAACCTACCAAGACATTTTTAACAGGTTTTAATAAATCAGCCATACTCATTTTTTTGCGTGTAACTGGGGGCCTGCTCGGACACATGAAATAAGTTTACAATGGCTGTTTAGCATTATATGACTACCTAGTTATTTCATTTTTATATAGTTGTAGGTAGGTAGATGTTTCACATTGAGAAACATGTTTTCTAGTACATATAATATAAAATAATATATGACTTTGTTTCAATCTGAATTAGTCATTGTGAAGACACTTATATGAAGAGAATAATAATAAATAAAAAATACAAATTAGTCGTTCGGGGTAGAAATTTCACTTTGCGAAAACTCTCCTTATTTGCAATCATGTCTTTTGCAGATGATTATAATGTTTAATCTCCATACTGTAACTATAATTATTGATGAAATACGTGTGCATAGTACCAGCTATTAAAATGCCGAATGACCTGGACAGTAGTGGACAGTATCAAGCTGATGCAGTCGTGTAATTTAGATTGCATTTGCGGAGATTGCATAAATAACGGAAATTAAATTCTGGCATAATCGTACTTTTTTTTACTTAAGAAATTATTATCTTAGGATATACGTTGAAGTAAATTAGACATGTTATAACAGTTACCTAACAGGAAATTTGTAGATGATCATAGAGATAAGCATGAGTGCCCACCTACCAATTGATGAGAATGATCAATCCGTGTGTGACTAGGCAGTACCCACATCGTTGTGTTAATGGATACACTGGTATATGTAATTTCCATCTCAAAATTGTCCTTTTGGCCTCATTTAACACATTTGTATTAAAATAAACCATTTTAAATTCATTTGAATAAAATGGTTTAAAATAAAAATTTGGAAAAAATATGATTTAAAAAAATCTGATGATATTTTTAGTATAGCTTTTCGTTGTCAGGAAAAGAACTTTTAGTTCTTAGGTTTTTTTCAAATGGGTAAATATTTTTTATTTGTTTATTAATTTACGTCCGAATTTAGTTTTTCAGGTCATGCAAAAATCCGAACCAAAACACAACATATAAAAATAACAAAAATACGATCAATCGCACAGAAAGATTGAAAAAAAATGAAGCCCTTCATGTGATTTCGAACAAAAATGGCGCTATACAAATCATCCAAACATTAGTATTATTATTATTAGGTATGAAGAGATTTAAAAAATCTCTTCACATCGGCGTCTTTTTAAACTGCACAGTTTTGTATTTTTAAGTGTCTTATAAAGAAGTCAACAGTTTCAGTGTCACTGCACTTTGTTTTGTTTTTAGGAATTTATCATAATGTTAAAACTGAAGAAATCAATACATAATGAATATTATTATAATATTTTTTTCAATGTATAAAGGATAGTTAAACTTCGAATTTTTACCATTTTAACTTAAAAATTTCCGCTTAGGTATATAAGACCAAAAGCTATATCTATAAAATCCTTTTACAAAAGTACCCACCTAATGTTCCTTTATTTTTCCGAATCGAATATCTTCAGCGAGTGTTTTGTTATTCTGCCTTTACCACAACGATTAATGGTGGGAGATGTATTATTGACAAACCGGTGGCAATTTAACGATTGGCTATAAAACAAGTTGTGTAGCTGAAAAAAGCCTTAAAAACGCCCAACATGGACATTATGTAATTAAACGCCGCAAAAAATGAAGCGATTATTTTATGAAATATTGCGGTGAGCTTTTTGAATAGTAATCTCGAATTGGGGATTCAAAAAATGATCTATAGTCGTCAGCCATGTTTCTGAGCATAAATCTAAGATTTTTTTATTCTCTTACGTACTTAACACTATAAGAGAAGTTAATAATACAAAACGGAAAAGTCCTCATTGGATTTCCTAAAGCAGTAACTTCGTTTTTGAATAAAATAAATTGTTTACACAATTATTATTCCCGTTCTTGAGGAGTATAGCGATGCATGGTTCACAACGTATATTCTGCTTCTGTTAAAAAAATTTAAAATCATGATGAAAAAATGAGAGCATTTTCGTGTAGGGTGATGATTTTTCCGCTACCTGATTATACCACCGGTATGTGCAAAATTTTGATTTACTCTACTCAGACAGTAAGTAGAATGCTTTTTGAGGGTATTTTCTATCATAATATTTTTGTTATTGTTATTCTTACGCTAGCTTGATAGCTATCGCTGTCGAAATAAACCATCAATGAATTCTAACTTTAATAAAAATGTAGTTTCATTTAATGTAAACAAAAAATTGCAAAACGTTTTCAGGTGTTTTACTGGAGCAGTGAAAACAGCAATTTATTGCATTCTAGATTTCTTGTTGTATAAAACATCGTAGTAACCACATTGATAACAAAACGACAACAAAAATTCCGTCCCCACTTCAAAATGACTTCTGACTACTGTCATTAATTCGACTGCCATTTGAAATTCAAATTGACCCAAAGGAACCGCCCCGACGGAACCTATTCCGACTCTAGTTCTCTCCAGTTGTTCGGGCGCAACATTTTTCGAATTCCTCTCAGAGCCTAGTTTATATCTGCCGGGGACAATGGGTCTGGTGGCATTTCTTGTGAGTCGTGCATTAAGAACCCTTTTTATAATCTGTTCATTCTGGCTACAATGTTTGATCCGGATGCTTCGTATTAAATAGTTGAAAGGATGTAACTTATCCTTGTTTAAGTAGTTAAAGGATACATTAAGTTTATTGGAAGATGTCGGAATTATGTTTTGAATTTAAGTAATGATTTAAGCCTTGTATGAGGGATTATATCCATATCGCATAATGCAGATATTATCTAACACAATGTAAAGTTTTCGGTTGGTCTTTGTTAAATGTATATTTACTTACGAATATTTTATGATCTTCGTCGAAGTCATGGTCCTCGATTTCACCAATAATGCACTCGCCGAAGTAGAAAATGATGAGGAAGTTTGCTTTTCAGATGTTATCTGTTTTCTGGAGATTATTCTCCTTTCATTTATTTTTTTGTTAGATCTTAATATATCCCCTTTCATTTCACCTAACTTAGTGCTTTTTATTTTATTTATAACATTAATATGATGTGAAATTCCCTTTAATATAATGCTTTAATGATATGTCCTTCCCGGGATGATCCTTTTCCAAATCATTGGTTGTATATAAAGTTGATTTTTTATTGTTGAAATGGAACATAACGTTATTATGCAAATAAAACATACAAAATGTTGTATTTTTGTATGAAGTGAAATTTTATTTGTATGTGGCTTGAATACGACCTGACTGTAGCCTTTGAGAAAAAAATCTTTTGGAGAATATTATAACGAGTGTCATGCAAGTACCAAATACGTGAGGAGGAATGGTTTCTTCGGATCAAATGTGAAATTCGTCTCATTATCAAGAAGGGAAAACTGCATGACTTGGTCTCATTCTGAGAATGTGAAAAAAACGATTCATCTCAAGAGTTTATGAAAGGAAACTTTGAGGGAAACTCAGGGTCTAGACCGGGAGAAATATCCATTCTTCACCTTCTACTCCAGAAAACCAGAATACCTTAGAGATTTACATAAATTATATATTTACATTCGGCACATCTATCCTCAAATGGGGTTGCGAAGCTGAAAGAAGTATTGAGAGGGTAACGAGATGGGAGAAGGAAGGTTGTGAGACGTCTAAATATACAGATCTGGTCAGCAACCACGTTTTAAGCCATGTCAAACAACATTTTGTTTGTGAATGATGTCTATGACCAGAAGGTTTCTGAAGTTATCTACATATCTGGAATGCAGTCGAAGAGGAACAAGAAATATTTTAGTGCTTGTGTGGTATTTTTCTTCATATAGGTACCTACTTCCCACCGTCTGCAGATAAAGTTTATTTCAAAAGTGTAATTCAAGAACTCTAATAGATTCTCATAATATTATTTCTCGTTGCAAGTGACAAGCAATGTTACCATGACACCGTCTATAAATAAAATACAAAATATTACTGTTCGTTGGTGTCTTGTAAAAGTTAAAGTGTTTTGTAAAAGTAGGCCTTTAAAATTACTAAGCGTCCTTCGAGATAGTCGCGTTCCTCACTCCATCAAGGGATAATCTGCGGCTTACATCGCCGGCCGCGGCCGCTAGATGGCGGTGATTACACCGCTACTACTACTTGTCACTACTTGCTGCTTGTCCTTGTGACCATAACAAAGTGTGAATTTGTTTTTCGTGCTACCTACCTAGAATATAGAACCCAGATAGATAGGTACAAACGAATGAAAATTATTTAAAAGGGGAATTACATTTCTTTAAAGCAGAATAACTTATTGGGTAAAACCTCAAATTGTAATATTTAATCATTTGAAGAGAATATTAACCACTCTCAAATGAAATATATGAAACAGAAAAGACATCAAAAAAAATTCAGGGCCTCTGCCTTGCGGGGGCATTTCTCTGACCGCTGAGCTAAATCGACCACATCAACTTCTTGTCTCCGAAATTTTCTTAACGCATAGAAAATGAAGATATTGTTTGTAGATCTTAGTCGACTTCAATTCGGTTTAAATCTTATTCGTTTTTAATTTGGTTTTAATCTTATTCGACCATATCTACTTTAGTAATTTTTTACTGTATCAAACTTCTACAAAGAATTACCAAACTTATTTTCATTGTTTTAACGCATTTATTTATTTATTAACGCCCTTCTGATTTTAAATGGAATTTGATATAAAAAGATTATAAATGAAATAGAAAACAATCGTATAATAAGATTATAAATAAAAAAAGAACCTTAAATATCAGGGACATCTGTGTATTCTCACCATGACAGCAATGAACGCTAATTTATTGTTGCGAAATGATATATTCCATCTAGCATGCATCGGATCTAAAAGAAGAACAAATGTGAAGATAATGTTGGTAGTTCTTAGTCAAAGTACGATATGTATGATACTGTTAATTGGACGGAAGTTAATATGGTCAAATTAGATCAGTGGTCAGAGTATTATTGTCCTTTTATAACCGGTTAGTCGCTACTAGTCTCTGTGCGGTGATTTGAGTTTTTTATGTCCAGCAAGTTATGGACGGAAGTATTTTCTAGATGAAACCGGGTAAAAATGTATTACAGCCATAAAGACAAGCTTTAAAATCGTATCGCAAAGCGAATCAATGTTCCGAAACCCGCTTTTAAGTACTTTACGCACTGCGATTAAAGATCCTGCTTAAGTTTTACGCAGCATCCCACATAACTCAGGTATTTATTGTTATGTACATTACTCAATGTTGCCAAATTTGGACATAAAAACCGGAGGCTACCTACCTGGCAAACTGGCAACTCTGGCAACCCGAGACTTGAATAGTATCTCCCAATCTGCAAAAATCGGGAGAGGTTTTAGAAGGCTGCAATTATATTTTGGCCGAAAGAAAATCAGTGGATTTCTCGGAGATAAGTGAAACCTGATATTGTTAAACGCAAAAGTGCGCAAACCACGGTACCAACTTCACTAAGCCTTAGACACATTCGCTATATTATGCGCGCATAAATTGGGCGTGGCATGTACGTATTATACGTTGGTCTGACGCACTACGCTTTAATCTTCCTTATGAAAGGGGGGTCAGATCAATTTGGAGACTGCCGCGGAATATCAATATTTGTACGGTATTTGCCACTTTTAAAGATGACAGCCGCGTAATTACGGCGCTCCGTAAATTGTTCTGACCCCTTCTTGTGCCCTAGGTAGGAGAGGGGGTTGGATAATTTTCAAATATAGCCTGTCTAACAGATGCACAGCGCATGTCATTGTCACGCCCACACTTATAACACATCATCTTTTTAGGTATGACAAGTCTGTATAAGATTGTATAACGAGCAATATGGAGATATATAACACGCCTTGAACATGTAGCGTAATCTGACACCTCCTTCATACTTGTGGTATCTATGCTAAAAAATATTTATATTGATATTTCTTATAAAAGAGACATTTACACATCCGTTGTAATAAAAAAACAAGTGTACAAAATATTCATAAAGTATGTAAAAGGAAAAAAAACATATTTTCGTAGGTATTTCATTATTCCATTAAACACAATCACACCTGTAAACAAACAACATTATTTTTGTGGGAAATGCTTTGTTAGTGATAAATTTTCCACTAGATGGCGTCGAGACATATTACGAGTATATCTACATTTGTTGATGAAATATTTTGACTTGTCAAATATTGATATTTTTTAATGATAAACTAATGTTTATAAGACAAGGTTTTTTATGCATAGCACAAAGGATAACAAATTATTATAAGCAATAATTAGTATCAGCCAACCTTAAGTTTAAGTATTAGTTGCCCCAGAGTTGTGATTCTTCACTCTTACCGTCTACAATATTCAATACATCGCAACTTTTTGCAGATCATAGTCAGGGCTGGTCTAATTGGCGCAGTCCGCCCGGGTGCCGAATTGCCAAGATGCCGAGGCGCTGATAATATCTTACACCTAACGATTCCTTACACATCGCCCTTGAAATTATTTTTCCTAAAAACGGAGCTTCACAAAAATACAAATTATCCAAATATTATTGATTACAGTGAACACCTACCTACGCGTCTATTTGTTTTGATAAAAGGCGCCAACATTTTACTCGCGCCAGGCACCGTTAGGCTCAGAGCCGACCCTGGTCGTTGTCATTTTTGTTATCGACTATATATGTATATATCAATTTACATGTCAAGAAAATCTGACAGGACTTCATTATTGATAATTTTGTGTTTAAATAAATTGTTATGTAAATAAAAACAGGATGAAATTCGGACGAAAACTTTTGCAGGAGAAGTGAATGGCACATTTCACGATGAAGTTGTAGGTATTTGCGGAAAAAAGTTGCCATTCAGAGAGCAATAATATAATATTGATGGGTTGTATTTATTCTTTGGGTAAAAGGATGAGAAATTGTGGTATTTAATTTCTAGTCATAATTATGTAGATAATATAAAGGAAATACCGGAGGTTTTATAGAAATGTTCAACGATTTTAAGAGTTTACTGCGGTGAAGTGCCTACATTTTAAGAGTTTACTGCGGTGAAGTGCCTACATTTTAAGAGTTTACTGCGGTGAAGTACCTACATTTCTTGACATCAGCACAACAATACCCACCTTGGATCTTGAGACATAGTAATGATTATAAAGCGTTGGTATTTTGAGTGATTATGAAGAGTTAATATAAGCTTTCATATGACAGCAATATCAATTTCAGTCTGAAATAATTGTCTCGTTGTGAAGGAGAGACTAATTCGTTGGCAGCAATACATTGCTGAGGAAATAGCACATCGCTACTTTTAGGAAAATATGCACGTTATCAAGAAAATTTGAATATTTATGTAGGCATTGTGCTTTTAAATGTTTTTTTGTCAACCTTTTATTTATGGGAAGCAATTGCATTGATTTGTGATGGTTTTTTTTTTTAATATTTAGATTGGACAGATCCATAAAGTCTCCTTATATACTGCATGTTAATACTTTTTTTATACACCACTTTAGTTGACCAAGGCGAATTAGTTTACAGAATGGTAGTTAGCCTCAGTATCGCCCTGGTAAAACACTACCATTTAGAATTGAAATCTTGCGAGAAATGGCTGTAGTCATGTTTGATGTCCATATCTAAATAGTTAGCTACGTTTGAACCATTATCTTGCTCATCTCTTTCCCTTCCCCGCCACTAAGTACCAAAACATAATATTACTTAATACTACTTAATACTTCTCAAATTATACCGAATCACTTCTCAAATTATACCGAATCCATTAAATTTCATAATTTTAACTCCCTCCAAACACGTCGTCTAATTTTTGATCAAATCCTATTATTTAAAATCCTAAATAATGGTCTGGACTCACCAGAACACTTACCAATTTAATAAATTTTCATATTCCGTCTAGATCAACCCGACAATCTGATTTATTTTATCTACCCTCGTGTAGAACAAACATTCGAAAAAATTCCCCAATTCCTCGCATATGTGCACAATATAATCTAAAATTTTACAGCATTGACATTTTCGGTAATAACCTAAAGAAATATCGATATGAAGTAATGCGTACGATCAATTATTAATATGAGAGTATGGAATGTATCGGCAGCATCTCCTATCCTCTTCCTATTTTCCTATTTCTCTCCCCTTCCTTTAACACCAAATTAATTTTAAGAAACTAAAACTTCATGTCTAATGCACTTTAACATAAGAAACTTCTGTGGCTTGACTACAATTAACTTGTATATTTATATCTATCACTGCATATTATATAATAGCTGTTTGTTTCTTACAAAATAAATAAATAATAAGTTTAAATTTTTTATTAATCTTTATTATACAAATAACAAATACATATACAATGCACAAAGCTTCTTTTTCTATTTAATTATAATTGTGTTTTAGCTATTTTTAGAGCAAACGCTCGTGTTAAAAAGGTGGAGAAACTTACAAAGGTAAATAAAGTTTTAACGAAAAATTTCCAGAAAGAGCTCTAGCTTTTTTTTGCTCTCTTGCGCAAGTGAAAATAGTGGATACGAAAGAGAAAAGATAAAAGAAGAAGAGACATAAAGAATGTATACTATTTTTATTGAGACATATTGTATATGACATTACGAAGTATAATAATTGAGAAATCTTATATTACATTACGAAGTAAAATAATTGAGAAATATTATAATACATTACAAAGTAAAGTAATTGAGAAATACAATTGAGAGAGTTTTTTTCATTGCACTTAGAATTTTGTACAATTGGTTTCCAATCTTATGATAACCGGTAATTGGTCAAACAATTTCAATCCAATACATTTGTAAAATTGTTGGGATGTGGTGTTGTAAGATCCAAGAACATTTAATCTTTTGCTGTTCGAAAAAAGTGTCAAGATTTAATATTTGCCACAATCTATGTGGATTTGATGAAACTTACACCGAGAAGCCATAGTCACACTAGCTGCGGACAGTTGGTTTCCGATGCAACTTTTCATTTATCAGTTAGAACAACTCAGAAATCAACAGTTTAATTTTATAAAACTTTTATAAACTTTCGTATTAAGAGTATTTGATAAAGAAGAGATAAGGGGTAGATATGCAAAGGAAACATTGGGGCTTATCGGAAATCCTGTATTTATTATTAATAAGTAATAAGTTATTGTTTATAAGAAATATGCCCTCGAGGTGATTATTCACGAAAACGGCGCTATATAAATCATCCAAATATTATTATTATACACTATTATTTAAACACTACCAACTCTTCAAAAATGTATTAGGTCAAACTGGAGATGCAGCATTTTCAGAGAGAGGTCGTACGTAACGTCAACGTTCTAGTATCTTCTGTTGCACAAGACGTGTGAGAAGGAAGATTTTTCTTCGACGAGATAAGTACGACTTCCCTCTGCGACTACTTTACCTCCCAGATATCTTAATATACAACGTGATTTGATGTCGGATAAACGTGACATTTGCCTGTGACATTCAATTACTTACCTGTTATACTCTAAGACAGATCTAGTAACACCGTGTGATGCAAGAGGACATTTTCCCGGAAGGCATGGATTATATTTTATGTTGATGTTCGCCCACGTGACTTAAAGGAAGGAATTTGAAGGACCGATATCAATTTTCAAATTTATTTCTTCATCTCTAGACTTCTTTCTCGGAGGGTCTACACGAGGTATTATGACATTCTACCAGTTTATAGGTTTTGGGACAATCTTGATAACTATAAAATAGTAAGTAAATATATTCGTATAACAGTCGGCAGTTAATTTTACTGACTGAACTTTTATTGTTTACTTTCGAGGTGTACCTGAACTCAGGCATGTACTTTCTCCCTTAATAACACACTGGCAAAATACCACACATTTTTTAAGAGACAACATATAACATGCATCAATTTTTAAATTGGTATTTAAGATAGGAAAATGAGTTATACTATCGAACTTAGTTTGTTATTTTTTTTCATTAACTTTACATAGTAGGCCATGAGAAAAATAATTTTCATCGACTTTGGGAATGTCAACTTTGAGAACGCTGTGTGGATATCTAGGAGAAAAAAAGGAGAGGAACTTCTGGGATGGAAAAGGTATGAGGGTGATTCAAAATCTGGGGTCAATGTGTCCAGGAGTGATGAACGTATGAATCCATTCCTCCCGGGCCCAGACAAACAAGACCAGCTGAAAGTCAAAAGCACCCCTGTTAAGTCACCAAACGTACCAAAAAACGTAGGATTACCTATCGTAGAGGTGTTTGTTTTTCAAAAAATGGTTCCCAGGGCGGAAGCGCGGCGATACCCATAACCGCTTTTCAAATTAGCGAGGGTTTCGTTCGGTATAAACATTTGAACAAATTTTGTTTGGTTGCTCTTTTAATGATAATTTGAAATGTAGATATAAATTTTATGGACTATTAATAACAAAATGTGTGATGGAAAAAATGAAGTCATTTATTAAAATAAAAAGATAAAACTTGAAGATCCAAATAGCACTTGGTCGACTTGCAATACTGATGATTCTTTTGCAAAACGTCACGCATTCATATGCGATTAACCAAGCTACTGGCAATAATCTATCTTCTATTAAATCTGGATGTTTTCAATGAATGATACAATTGAATCTTTTCCTCCATCCGGTGGTACAGAAATAAAGTTCTTTTCTGTCCATCGATCGCTCATGTACAATGTATAAGGCGTACAAAACTGCTCAGTGTACCTATTACAAAGTTTTCATATTTCTTGGCGAAGATCAAAAAAGATGAAGTAATAGGAAGACAGTTACAGACAAAAAAAAAACAATATATATTACAAAATATTAAAAAAATAACGCACACATAACTTGATAAGAAATTTTAGTATGAAATCTTCCAGTTGCTTCTAAAATTAAAATCGTTTTGTTTTAATATTCATCAATTAAGGGCTACCTGAAGGAGAAGAATTTAAATAAGGTTGTTTTTTGTTCGGTGGGCAAGCATATGATTTTAAAGCTTTTTATTGTGATCCGGTAGCTCTCAGTCAGGCGGTGGGTACCGTAGGCTGTATGATATATTCCTGTTTGTCGCAGGCTCAAATACCACCCGGGAGTCCTTTCCTTAGTATTTCGTCTTTACTCCTCACAGGTAGGTTAGCAGATACCTGCTCTAACGTGGCCTAACCCTTTGCTTGTCCACTTGACAGTAAGAAAATTAGATTTTTAGAAGAATACATAATTTTTAACAGAATTATCCGCGCGCATGAACTTCCCGGCAAAATGACAACGTTTCACTTGATCGTGCCATATCTTCATCAGGCGTCCCCGACTTCTTCTACTATTCAAATTTACGTCATATATTTCCTTAAACTATTTCTTCGTTAATTTTCTCTACATGTTCAAACTATCTAAGCGTCCCTTTTACTCATCACGCTTAGATCAGCCTTGAATGTTTTGCAGATCTCCACATATCTCACATAATCATACATGGTTTTACCACATATACGCCTCAGAGATCTCATTTCTACAGCATTTAGTATATTTTTTCCTTCCTTTGCCAGTTCCATGCCTCACATATATCAGGTTAGGTAACAGCACTCAATTGTGGACTGGTAGCTTCGCTTCTTTGGAAATTTTTTTGCTAGAGTCGGTGTTATTTTATTTTATAATACAAAATTTTATGCATTTTGCCAATATATAACACATTTTTGTCACACAACCAAAGAATGTTTAAGTCGAGTTTAATACTTTGTGACTTAATTATCAGTGAATGTATTCATAAAAATATTATTAAAAGTTATATATTATCAATAGCCCTGATATATTAATGTTGATTCAATTTCATGTACCTACCATTATATCAAGTTCCTCTAGTATGTATTGTTGTGAGAAGTATACCACAGTCTCAGAATATAACTCAGTTATAAATAGATAGCACACACTTAGGAACTTTTATGCTAAAATCGCAGATACTTTTGATATGCCCCTTGTGAAGTATAAAGCTGTACTAATAACACATTTTAACGCCACTTATTTTACTTATGATGAGGTCACACATAACAGGTTTATGTTATTCTTTCTTTCTTTACTGTTATTTAATGATTTAATATTTCACTCATCAAAATATAATACTGAACTATGGATGTGTAAAAAAAAACTGATGTATGTAAATGGCACTGGTGCCGTAAATTCTAAATAAATAATAAGGAAGTCTAGGAATGATACATTTGAGTTCTTTTGGGTTATAATAAAGCCGACCAGACCAATTAAGGCGATGCACTACGTCGTGTGATATTTTAAATTGAGTCGCTATCAATAACAACCCTTACGTAGATGGCTATAAGGTTTAAATTCCCGCTTAACAACATCCGCCTGTTTTGATTTATGCAAGAAAAAAACATGGCCAAAAAGTGCCTTTTATTTTATTTTGTGGATGTTCAGCAATAAATTTTTTATTTTTTTTCGATCATTTTATAAATAACTAAATTTGCCACATTATACAAAAAAATCATAACCAAAAATGGGTTCGTAAGTAGGAGATTTTGAACTTTAAAGCAGTTTTCATAAGCCTTTACATTATTTTTTCTGGACTTATACAAAACTTATCTAAAAAATACTCGAATATTTTAAAGGCCAAGATGTACTCTACTCGCAGTATTTAATTAAAGCATCTGAAACATTTCTGGGCGACCGAATTCTCAAACAAAAAACACATGATTTTGCATTACTACGTATGGCATCGCCTTAAATAGTAATTTATTTTGTCCAACGAAGTAACTACCCAAGACCAACTTGAACTAAGTCGTAATAATTTTATTATATCTCTATAAAAAAATCACAACTTATATCATAGCACCGTCGTATATATCTCGCTAGTGGAAAATATTTTGCACATTTAGATAAATATATCGAATAACAGATTAATTACAAACAATTATAATCTCTACAGGGAGTCCGCAGGAGGAGAAAAATACGTACAATATGCAGGCTTCATAGTAGTAATAGCAGACCAAGTCTAGTAGTAATAAAATTATATTGTTTATAATAATATTAAATAGGTTTTATTTCATTATTTAAAGAAATAGATTAATTTTAATTGACAAAATCACTATGCAGTTTTTTGTACTACATATGCGGCCAAAGGTTAGAATAACAAACTAATAAAATGCATGGATTTTTTTGTACATCCAAATAATCAACTCCAAAGTTAAGAATGTCAAGCTGTAAATATATATTTATTTTTATTTTTTTATTGGAAACACATTTCTTTAATAAATTTTGAAGTTTATACCATCAATGCAAGATATCATTGAAAATGAAAAAAAATACATGAAACAGAACAAGATAACGGTCTCAACTGATTTGACACTATGTAGGTTGCAAACAAATTTTTTAGAACTATGGTATCATTCAAAACGATAGCTGCCAAAAATAAAGGAAAAATTAGCAAGATGATATTGTTAATTTTGTATTTGAAATATGAAATCGACAAAAATGACGTATTATTATTAGGTCCAAATGGTCGAGTGGTTAAAGACGTTACCCTTGTAAGACAGAGATCCTGGGTTGGATTCCTAGTTGAGACCGTTATCTATTTTTATTTTTCTGTGTCTTGTTCTGTTTCATGATTCGTTTGGATTTATTAGTATTGTTTTCTTCTTAAATGACTTTTAACATTAACTTTTTGGCGATAGACACTACTTGGTAAATATATTATCTATTCTTCTTTGCTGTTTTTGAAAGACAATTGTTTCGTGATGTTTGGGGAAAAAAGCAATAAAAATATCGGTAACCGGATAACTCAACACGATGACAATTCAACACATCTTTAAAAAGTGGTATAAATTGATGTAACAACAACTAGTTTAAATAGGTTACGTAGGCTTTTCATCGCTTTTAATGACTTTACATCACCTTTTATGTGTGCTGAATTGTCGTTGTGTTGAGTTATCATGGAACTGAAAAAACGTTGCATCAATCTATTGGATACTTTTTTGCGATTCTTATTCTGCTAACACTATTTTGACAAATTCTCTAAATTAATTCAAAGGGCTTGAATCAAGTAAACGTGGCAATATTCCTACCTCACAATTCATAAAAAGCATTCTGTTAAGCAGACAACCACTGATACAAAAAATATTTTCATTTGTATCGGTAGTTATTAGGCCTTGGTTGTTTTGGTTTCGCCCTTTTGTTGGTGAAGCGTATTAATTGGATTAAGGCTGCGTAAGAATTGATTGCGGTCCGGCGTCATGTACCTTTCGTTGTTATCTCGCCGTCGAGTGGAGGCATTTGTCAAAGGGTCCGCTCATTAATAAGGTTCCGCATCCGAGTAGACATCTCTACAGACTACACACCCTACACTCTGCACAGTAACCAGTGGTTTCTTTGTTGGGACAACCCTCTCGATACACTGCGCCAGCGACAAACTAAATGTGACTTGCTTACAAGTAGCTTAAAGCTCATTATCATTGTGATTTGTGTTAATTTTTAACATTAATTTAAATTAAGTACAAAACAGAGATTTCATTATTTATATAGCGAACACACCTGATCGGTTTCTTAATGATTTTTCAGTGTTTGCTAAACCTCTTACTAATGTACTTGTGATTTGTGACATAGGTACATACAAGTTTCAACGATCTTTTAAAATAGTGGAGGATATTCTCAGTATTTCCCTGGGGAAAATCCACAATTCAGAATTAAAAGGTTGCTTTAAAGTGGTTTTTGCCATGTTTTGTGAACAGATCCGAATAGCCAGGTATCTACTTTCCAGCCTCATCTCCTTCCTATTGCTTCTACCTTCATCATCATAATATACCAAAATTAGTGACGCTATAGTCTGTCTGGTCCAAGAAGGTTAGGTTAGGTTAGTTCAGATTCTTTGACCAGTCTCCAACCGAATCCGTCAATTCAAACGCTTCTGAATGGAATGTTTTTTAAACTTAATATTTTTTCGTTTTATGTCCTATTTTTTAATGTGGGTGTGATGAATTAATTACCCAATAAAATCACTACAGTGCTTACATGAATTTTGTGAAGTTCTTTCAATTCGTTTTGATTCCTTTGATACCCGAGACAAAATACATTATCTTCCTTTATAATGTTACTTAAAATGTAACATTACAAGATTATAATATAATACGTATCTCCAATCTATGTACATACCAAACTGACAGTAAGTATTTAGTACTAAGAAAGCTGCATGTGCAGCACATAAGCACCTTTTAAGCTCGTATAAAACTCTAAAAGATACCTTCTTCACAATAATTCGTTCCACTCTTTCAATCCCATTTTCCTCGCATGTCGCGTCCTGGGAATTAATTACAAGGTGTTAAATTTAACGAATTTCTTGAAATGTCAGTTTCATTGGTTTTTTATCCCGACCATCTCTCACCAGATTCTGGCACCCTGGTACCTGGTTGTATCAATCAGTCATTGGACCTCCGCAGAGGTTTCTTCAGGAAAATAGATTAATCCATCCTCGGGATATCAACCATCAAGTTGCCTGCGTCCTTCAGCTGCCATCTCGGATGGTAGAAGCTATGGTTTAAATTAATTGCTTTCGCAGGTAAAATTAACTCCAATGATTACGCTGGGAAGTAACGCAGGTAACTTGATGTAAAGGTGGATGACACATGACAGGCTTGTATTTGAAGTCAAAATAAACTACGTAAAACCAACATAAGGATGGAAAGCTTATCCAATTATCCGTCTAATGGCAACTACAAATTTAAGAATTATGTGTGTTGTGCGTTAATCCTCGAATAAAAATGCCTCTCTTTCTTCTTCTGTTATTATTTCCTATGGAAAGTTGGCCATCTTCTGGACATTCTTTACACTCCATACTGTAACCTAATATAACACTCTTATTAAACAGTAATATAGCTGTAATCAAAAGAGAATGTGTCATTTAAACATGGCGTATTTTATTTTCTGAAAACTTGTTTTTTATAATAAGAACTAACTCATCACCGCTCTTTGTCATAATTTTGTCTAAATGTAGCTACTTATTTGTCTATACGTATTTGTCTATTTTTATAGATATTAATTTATTCAGATTTCTATGAGATGCATAGTTGGAAACACATAACAAACACCATGAGAAATATTGTTGTGGAAAAATTTTTTTGTAATGCAAAATAAACATTATAAATTCGAAAAATGTTATTTATCTTTTTTACTTCTACCGTCAAGTAGAATCACCTCCCAAAGTTAATCCACTTTACCCGTGGACATTCTGTATTATTATACAATAGAGATTTATAAAATAATTTTAAAACTACCAACATAAACTATTAACATTTTTATTTTAAAACCTTAACTCTTAGTTGAACCTGAATGCAATGAATAAAAGATCGACTAATTTTAAAATTCACTGATTTAAAATCCATTAAAAAATATTGAAAAAAATGTTCTAATTTTATAAGCACTCACAGTTAACATTAAGGTATAATAAAAATAGTTAAGTGGGTGTACATACATAAAATACAAAATGTTAGAAATATGTACTTATAGAAAAGTATTAAAAAAAACTTATTGAAAGCAGGTGATAAAAGTTTGATAGTCGCACATAAATTATGACGAAAATTGGGAGGAATAAAATATTTTGAAAATGCCGGAATGCCACCTTCCCACACTTAGCTGGTGAATGTATAAAGGGTCACCTTTTGAAGACTTTTAAACAAACGACGTAATTTTTTTTCCAATTTTTCGAAATTTGTCGAATTCTTGTTAATTTATCTAGATCGAAATTCTTTTGTGTCGGTTTAGTGCCTTTTTACGACTTTTTACTAATGAGAATCAAAATGTGAATAATTTGTTGACGGTTTTACTCATTTGACAGTGACCCTAGAATTCATTCGGTATCCACAATACACATAGCTTCTAAAATTAGTTTTATTACTACGATATTGTCTTAAACTTTCCCTTCCCTATTCCCTTCATCCTAACAACGTACCTTCCCCATTTGAGAAGCCACTGCCCCACTGACTCCGAACAGTTAAGAGCAATTGGAGCTCTTGTGCGGTATTCACAAAAAAACTCTCAAAGGTCTGCATGAATCTTGACATCCAATCAAAATAATTGAAAAAGAACTTCTCTACAATTTTAATGTAAAATATATTTCAACTACAGACTACCTTCAGCACATTTTTTCTCCAAAATTTATTCTCAATAAACTTTCTGAATTTATTCGTATATAATCAAACAATTATTTTGTGCTTATTATTATAACATTGTTTTCTGCGACTATACTATTCACAATTTGCAAAAAATGGAGGAAAGATTATTTTATTTTTTTTTAAAATAGTTTTTGTAGGTAGGTACTAAATTTGTAATACTAATACGAAGTTTTACAAAACAAGACAAATTGACGTAAATAAAAAAGTCGTTTACTAGAACCCAAAAAACATCGTTGATTATGTAAATAATAAAAAATAAAAATAAATTATTTCTAGAAGGTTACACGTGTTCGGTACGTTTTTACGTAACAAAAATATTGTTTCGTTCTTTATTGAAACCTTGAAGTACTTATAATATAATACGTTCGCAATTAATTTATGTACAAATGTTCCCACTCAAATATGGGAATTATGAAAATATGAACGACGGTACATTTTCAATCAAACGAGCAAAAAATCTTTTGAGTTGAGATTAATATTGTGTAATTTATACGATTTTTTACCCGGCAGTATAATGACCATAAAAAATATGTTTTTACTCGAATGACAACATTTTATACAAAAAATGGTATTAGAAAATAATATGACAGTATTAAATAATATTATATTTTTTCGACGTAAAGCATTTATTACATTCTTTTTTCTTCGTAAACAGTAATTGAAGACGTTGGAAATTCTTCATGAGTAATGGTGTCAAAGTCGACACTGCGAAAACAAATTACTGTTCATTTTTCTCCTCCGCTTTGGTATATGCAATGATGAAAGATCTCCAAGGGATGTGTCACATCACTCACCAAGGAAACGGATTCGTATTAATATAATATAGCGTCAATCGTGTTGGCTGAGGATTAATTTTTTTAAGGAAACACTTCGTCCCTTCGTTATTTTATTTTGTTTATTTAGGAAAACCAACAGATTTTTTACATTCTTAAATAATCAACTTATAAAAAATACAAATAATATCTAATGATAGGTTTTCACTTAAAAATTTAATTATAATAACAAACTAAGGGTCCAGTACCCGTGGGCAAAAAATATTTACAGAAAATACTAAATAAAGTAAAAATAACATCGGATATAATAACACAAGTAAATTACAATATATCAATTTTATCCTCACACAACACCAATATATGTATATACCTACAACCAAACTGAACAGATGTTTATAAAATGAATCACTTGTAACTGGACAGGGTTCATATCAACAACATGATAACTTGCAGTATGTTATTAATTACTATTTAATAATAGCTAAGGTATAATAGCTAAGGTTATCTATGTGACCTGGTGTCAGTCAAGTTCCGATGTAACCAGAAAGGTGAAAATTGACCTTGATGATCGCCTTCACGATCGCCAACCTCCGATAGGAGTGGGTGCCAAAAGAAGAAGGTAAAAGTTGCAGTCCCTAATTGGAAACGAAAACAACAGTCAGTAATTAATAATGTTCTTCTATGGGTTTGCTATATCAAGTTCAGTTTAGAAGTATTCTCACTGTGACTCAAATAGACAGACTGCATACTACTGCAATACAAAACTTGAAATCCCAGTCCGTTGTGTGTCGTGTGCATCAATAGAAATTGTTTTATAACACATCTCCTCTAAAACGTCATCAATACAATTTGTGTCATATCATATCTCCTGTAAAACGGCTTTAACAGAAATTGTTTCATATCGCATCTCCTCTAAAAAGATGTCAAAAGAAATGGTGTCATATTTTTGTCCTTGAAAGAGTTAAAATTATCTCTATCTATCTGCCTGATATACAAAGAAGAGTATCCGTAGCGACGCAGCTTTTTTTTTTTTAAATCGATGGTTTATTTCGGCGATTGATGAAATTTTGCACACTTGACCTTCAAAACAAGATGAAGATCACAATTACATTAGAGTTTGAAAAACAACCCCACCCCGTTATCCCACCCTTAAATCAAATGTTGACAATTCTTGATGAAATTTTGACTTAGGGCCTACAATTTTACTCAGCTGATGAACAACCAAATGGTTGTTTTTCGGTTGCGTAAAAGTTAAAACACCGTTATTAGTAATAAATTAAACATGCTACCGACACCGCCAAATCTATTGGAAGGCACTTCTAGTACATGACATTGAAATGTGAAAGCTTCATTGACAAGTCTGGTTTTTAGTCAATTTTCCGGCAATAGTGCATTTTTTGTATCAGAATGTATCTCTCCATAAGTAACACAAATTGCGATCAAAAATACAGTCTAATAAATAAAGACAAATTGATGTAAAAGTAACTAAAAATAATCCTAGTAAGCATACAATTTTTTTTCCACATATTCAGCACATGTCATATCTTACAAAAAGTGTCGAGACATATGATTTCCTTTACAGATTTTCGAAGGCTATTAAAAAGTTTGGCAGAAACATACTAGTAGTTTTTACCTGCAAAAGCATGTTTACTTATCAATTTTATTGCCGTTCCTAACAAAAATACAAGGTTTTTTTCAACATTTATTTATTTGATTTTATTTAAGCCCAGATTACGCAAAGATATAGTTTTACGCAAAGATATGGTTTTACGGACAGGTACGGTTTTACAAAAATATATGGTTTTATGCCCAGCTAGGTTTTTACTAGTTAGTTTTGAGTAAAGGTCTTTCACCTGATTGTTAATAATTTACAAAAAAACTCGGAGAACTTGCGAGAATAAAATTCAGTGCTTGATCATTGTAAATATTTATCTGTGTATTCTATCTGCGACCACCGGATCTAGCACACTTCAAATATTAACCACCGGAAAGATTAGTTATTGATGATTCTTAGAACATGACCAAGAAAAGTTATATTCCTACCACTTCATATTTATATGCAGTTTTACGCTCCGCGTTTATTACACAGCGAGCCGGTGCCGTTGGTACGAATTATTCACAACGCACAAAATGTCAAGATCTTACGGTCATTACACGCTGTCGGCTCGGGGTGGCGTTCAAGTTTTGATTAATGCGCGTTTGTTTTTTTTTCTACTTACTTGCATAAAAAAATTAAAGTAAGGTTGTACGTTTTATTGCAGCGATCAAAGAGAGATTTTGTCAAAACAAAGGGTCAAATGCTGACCCAGACATTTATGCATCTACTGGTAAAACGTGTACTAAATAATTAAATTTTAATATCAAACGTGAAAAATGTTGTCACAACGCTAACCACAATTATACTAAAAATTTTACTGCAGTCATAAAAAAATTGAGAGAACTCAATATTTCGAAAACACATTCGTTTTAAAACTATACCTTCAATTTTATCTCGTTCGTACATAGACTAAATTAGACTAGACACGGCATATCCATTGAAAAATGACAGTATCACAATTTTGGTTTGGTTCACGTGCACATTTATGAAAAGGCCCACCCATTGTGTCCTAATGCGAAATGAGCACTGTGCATTGCTTTTTGCCTTTTGTTGGTCTAGAGTTTACTTATTTTGCTTCCCAGCTATGGCTGTCAAGTTCATTTTACAATCACAAAAATAACCCAGTTCCAAATATTTTAGATTGTACCTATCGCGGACTTTATTTTAGAAAATGTAATCAGCAATCTGAATACAAAAAAATATAAGTACCTTACAGATAGCTTGAAGGCAGCGCATTAACAAATATCAGAAATTAATAGAATTTCAATATGGACAAGTAACTTTTCTGACGTCATCTTTCATTTCTTTGACCGGTCGGTGGCCGAGTTGACATCGCGTTTGGGTCCCACCCAGGCGTAGTGTGTTCAATTCCTCGGCTGGCTAAGTCCTCCATCACAACACAAACAACATTTTCAGCTTACTGTGGTGTAGTAGGAGATTTTCAAATATTGTCAGGTTATTCGTAACCCGGGAATGATTGTCTTTCTTTTTAGAAAAAAAAAAAACTTGTCACAATCATGACGTCATGCAGTGTGTAATACACTTTTAACGAATACATATAAACAATACGACATTGCACAAGCCTGGGACATGACAATTGTTGATGTGTTGGTTAAAATCAAGCGTTTTTACTTGATACGCGCAAAAAACTTAAGAATGGGTTATTTTTTTGGCCTTGTCCCTAATTCAGGGTTGTATTAATTCCACAATTATTTTCGTGTTAAATTATATGAAAAAATCGCGTCGTTGAGTAATTAATTTTGTGTATACTATGTTAACAACATTTTTCTTTTTATTGAAAAAACATATATTGCAAAGTATTTAACTAACTAACTAACCATCACGCCTTTTCCCCGCAGGGGTAGACATAGAGGACGGACCGCCAAACAACACGGTCTTGGCAAACAACTTCTTGCCTCATTCACATTCATACATCGTCTCATACATACTCTTCTATTATTCTGACTCTTGACATGGCCCGACTCGAGTATCTGATTCACTTGATCGTGCCATGTCTTCCTCGGGCGTCCCCGACTTCTGCTACCATTTGTATTTGCATCATATATCCTCCTTACACTCCTGTCTTCGCTCATTCGCTCTACATGCCCAAACCATCTAAGCGTCCCTTTCTTAATCTTACTCATTACGGTTACATCAGCCTTGCACTCTTTGCGGATCTCCACATTCCTCACACGATCAAACATGGTTTTACCACACATACGCCTCAGGGATCTCATTTCAACAGCATTTAATCTACTTTCATCCTTTCTCTGCCAGTTCCATGCCTCACTTCCATACATCAAGGTAGGTACCAGCACTCCGTTGTGGACTGCTAACTTCGCTTCTTTGGACAATTTTTCGTTAGCGCCAACGGCGTTCAGTCCTCTATTAACGGAATTACCTGCATTTACCCTTCTTTCAATATCTCTGTCAGCCTTCCCATCTCTCGTAAACATACTTCCTAAATACACAAACTCATCCACCTGCTCCAAGTATTCCTCATTCACAATTATATTGCACACTGTTTTCGTACTCTCTCTTTCAAACACCATTACTTTAGACTTACTTACATTCATCATTAACTCATTCTTCATGCATACTTCGTTCATCCTAGACACGAGAGACTGTAGATCATCTATACTATTAGCAATCTCAATATATATATATATATATATTGAGATTGCTAATAAATGTAACATATATATATAATATAAATGAAATGTAATATATATATATTGCATTTACCTTTTGAAGTGAAACTTCTTTAGGCGCGTAATGGATTTTCGGGGACGGAGTAAAACCGAGTCAGGATCGACACGAAAATGCGGGTACCCCCACCACCGCTCACCGTTCACTGTCCCTCTCTCACCATATGCGCTTGTTGAGGTGGGGGAGCCGCTCACGAACGTTCTCTCTCTTCTCTTCTTTCCTCTCTCTCAGACACCAGCGAACTGCGCCACGCCAAGCATCAGCTGCTTGGTTAGTATACTGCGTCGTGAGTGTAATACGAGTGAAATACGTAATTGATTGTGGTTCATACGGTTTGGTACAGAATTTCAGTGTTAAAAATGAGTAGTGACGAGATAGAGGTGATGAACACATCATTGTCATTGTAATTTCTTTGTAATTTTTAATTGTAATATTGTTATTTATGTAATATTGTATACTTGTGAATAAATTGAAAATTTTTGGAACTATACATTAATCGAACGTCATTCATCTATAAGAAAATATTAGAAAAAGCAAATCCATGCTTCGTCGTTGAATTAAAAAAGTGGGTGTGTCAAGCCTACGCAAGACAGAAGTGAAACTTCTAGTATTCCTCTCTCTCTATTTTCATTTCATCATCTCTATTTTCTCTCTTAGGTTAGTTTGAAAATTAGATAGTAAATAATAAATTGCGCATTTTTTTAAATGTAACCTTAATCAGCGCAACAGCTATTAGCGACAAGCTATGTTTTATTATAATAAAAATATTTGTTGTTTTTTGTCATATTTATTCATATATTTATAACTATTGATTTATAGGTGATGAAGGTGGTGGATGATATGTTACATGAAAAGGAACTTTCATGTAGGCTTAAAATGTTAGATATAGGAATAAATATTTTCTATATACATTCTGATAATTATTCTTAAAATGTATTTATTTTGGCTTAGGTTTCCCCACAAACCGAGAAAAAATTGAGAAATGTATATAAGCAATCCGGATTCAATTATGTGAAAATAACTGGGTAATATTTATTATATATATTGTATATTTACAAATACGGAAAAAAAGAGTATTTTCTAATTTATTTTTAAAAGGCGGATTGCCGGCCTTTAACGAATGAATGAACCGGTTTCTGATTGAACTTTTAGTAAATTTCTAATACATTAATTATCACGATTTCGGAACAGATTATTTCTAATTTATTTAAAAAAGGGATTGCAGGCTCTTAACGAATTAACAGGTTTCCTGTTAAATTTTTAGTAAATTTCGAATACATTAAGTAATTATATTATCACGATATCGGAACACGTTGACCGTATCATCATCAGGAAACCACGTGTGCTCAAATCATTTTCATCCCAAACGTTTAGACTGCAATTTCTTTCAGGTCCTATATAATCTTTGAGCATGCTGTGTGGAGGAGAGAAAGTAATTTACCCACAAATTAGGTATCGTTGCATAATCTGAGAAAGGTTATTTTAATTACTGGTTGTTATTTTCTAGCTTTGATTAATTACCATCTATATCTTTCACAAAAATGACAGCAGTTAATATACGAAATAAATGTCGGTCCTACCCGATCAAGGTTGTTGGCGCGGTTCACTCCAATCCTTGGGAAGGAAGGTACAATCATATTTTTTTCATAGATATGTAAAGTTGTGTCTATATTCGAAAAATGGAGACAAACACAATGTAAAAATGTAAAAGCTTATTTAATGGGCGTAAATAAATTGATATTTTTACCATGTAACCCCCACCCTCCCTTGTTCTACCCCACCACACCATCTCTGAAGCTCTGTCCTCGTGTAATATGATTTCTCTCGCTTTATTTTAATATTTTATTTTATACCTTATTAATGTTTGTACCTAGACTAGTTTTTTTATAATGCTGTCTTATAAACCTAACAAAGTGGTTAAAAACAAAATAACTTTTCATTTGACTAAAGTATCAAGCCACAAATCAAACGCTTTCTTTGATAATTATATACTATTTTATATAAATAATTTTGTAAATTTATAAAACTTCTGCTCAATAGTAAATTATGTGTACGTTTCCCGTCATGGTTCAATATGTAGTGTGTGAATCCAAAAAGTAAAAATGTGAAAATAAAAATCATTTTGTGTTATTTATTAGTCTTTTAACTGATTCAGATCTGGTTTAGCAAAAAAATTTGGTTTGGTGACGGCTTTGTATTCAAATTACAACAACACCTCGGTAACAAAATGAACGCTGTTCCTTGGTTTCGCTTACGAGTTTGAACGCTTGTACAAGAAGTTTAAGTTTACAAAAGAGTTGGGTTGTTAAGTTCGTCTCCATATTTGTGACGAACGCTATGTGGTGTAATTTTTAAAATGAATTTAACTAGACAGGGCTAATTTAGTATAATACATCAATGCGTCCGTATAATAAAAAATAATTTATAAATTTTAAAGTTAAACCGGTTGTTACGATAGCGGTGCAAAATATGAATTATTCATTCTGGCAATTTTTAGGATTCCAGTATAGAGGCAAACTGGAAAGAATTATTATTGCTGTTTCTAACATCGAAAAAATATGTATTTTCGCATGATAGAAAAAAAAGATAAAAATACTTTTATAAAATTTGTTTACCCGGTCATATATGACCCTCAAACGCTGGAGGGGTTAATACACACAAGACATTTTTCATTGTATGTCTGTGAAAAGTCATGAAATCTAGTAAATCCCCAAGTAGGTGTCCAACGGACGTCCATTAATTTTTTGCTGAACATATTTTTATAATTTCTCAGGCGTATCAGTAACATGTAAAAATGTATTCAAAAGTTAAACATTCTTCATTCAGTATTCTGTTACCAGTTACAAAATAACGTGAGGCCGCTTATATCTTAAATAAATATAGAATGAAGAAGAACAGAAGAAGTGCCTTGTAGGCGTTTTTCGTAATCCAAATATAAGCCCAATTTGGGCCATGCAAAACTGTGTTTCGCCATAATTATAAAATTCAAATGGGATGGCGATATACAAGTTCAGGCAAGTGTAAGAGAGACTAATTGCTTAGTGTTCTCATCACTGGCAAATTTCTTTCCATTCAAATTTATTTGTAAGGCACTTAGTATTTTTCTTTATTTTATGACTACAAATATATATTATTTGTGGTGCTTATGGATTTTATTCCACACAAAAAAAATCCACTACCAAAATGAGCAGTATGGTATGGACATGCAAACCATAAACGGCCTTCGGGGTGAAAAAGTTTAAACATTTGTTTATGAAAATGGAAAGATAATTATTAGATTTTGATTTATTTTTGTTATAGTTTATTTTTGAGATCGAACATCTTTTGTATTAGAAAAAAATCATATTATTGGGAATCCTGTATTTTGTTCTACTTGTGTGAAAATCCTAAGATTACCACTCCACGCCAGCTCTCCGCATTTTGAAAATATTAATAAAATGGTTTGTAAAAATTTTCTGGAGAAGAGCATAAACAATTCACTGTTATTCCGTAAAATTACATTTATATAAATTTTTTTTGCAATAATAACTTATATCAGTATTTTACTTATATTAAACGCTGAGTAGATAATAAAAGTTTCCCGGGGTGGCAGCACATACACCCGCCTCGCAAATTGAAAGGCTTCCGCCATACTAGAAGTTCCTTAAATCGGTATTATCAATCAATAAACATCATTGAGAGTAAAACAGAAGTATAACATACCTCTCACACTATAATCTATAAATAATATTGGCGCAGCCAGTTAACCGGTTAATTTACTAAAACAATGGCCAGCTTTTTATGAATTATTTCAGAATCAGTACGCTTTTATGAGGCTATTGCCCTACGTGTAAAAGTTTCGTCCTTTTCCCCAAGTGATATGTTTTCTAAATGTATGAGGAATAGTGGGTAGGAAGCGAGCACAATGCCAAAACGTCTTATTTATTTGGTTAGCCAAATTTTTTACGACAACAGAGTACTTTTGTTTGTCCCCCATAAATTCCTCTCTTTTAGCACATTACTTTTTTAAGTACCGGACACCGAAATATATAATTCACACTTCTTCACAGTACGGTACGTAAACCGAAACCATGTCCTCTGCGATTGGAGGATTCATGGAGATTTACTGTTTTACACATTCTACATCTACAGGATGCTGTTTTATATGTCTCTAAATATTTAATATCTCTTTTTTTCACAGCAGGAAGTTTTCTCGTACTCTATTTCTTTTTCAGCATAGTAATATTTTATGAATTGTCATTCAACCGATTTCGTCAATGAAGCAAAACCCTTTTGAAAGGTCATCCATGTCAAGAAAAACATTATCTCAAATCATGGTAGTTTGTTGAATTAAAATTATAAATTAAATGATTTTATTCAAAATATTATAAACACTTCAAAATTGAAATATTATTTATTTTATTTTAAGAACGAGTTTTTTTTTCTTTACACCGGTTTAAAAATTTAGTAGGTCATCTTGAATTGAGAACTTTGGTTTTTCACAAGCAAATTTTATGGATTATTTTCAAGTTCTGTGAACGTTCTATTCAAGTTCTGTTATTATTTCAGTGGTGTGAAATAACTGGTCAGTTATGATATAATAGCAGAACATGAACAGAACCTTGACAGAACTTGACAATCGACTTTGAAGTTTGATGAATTGTTCAAATTCTGTAAAACAACTCGTCTTTAGAAAGGCTATTAATTTTTTTTTCTTATAACTTGTAAATTTCTCCTTATCAACTTATATAACAATATATTTTTCTTATTATAAGCCTACCCATAAACATTTACTAAGTAGTTACCTCATTGTTATCCTAAATTATTTACACGTGTGTATGTATGTAAATGGGTTTTTTTATCATTTTAATATTGAATTTCTTAAAGATGATCTGATTATTATTTAACGGCCTCCGTGGTAGAGGGGTAAAGCTCTCGACTAGCAAGAAAATTTTTATTTGTTTAATTTGTGCTATTCACAATTTATTCATTTAAAATAATATATAGTATAATCGCGACACGTTCCAGAGTGGAAGATACTCTCAGTATCGCTCTGGTGTAAGACCATCATTCAGAAATGAAACGTTGTTTGAAATGGCTTTAGCAGTGTTTGGTGACCAGATCTGAATAGCCCGGAACTCCCCACCTTCCTCTCCCTCATCTCCTTCCCCTCCCCACAACCCTTAGCCTCATAACACGCCCCAATTTGGGGATGCCGTAGTCTTACTGGCTCTAGGCGGCTTAGAGCAGTTGGGACTCTTGCGTGGTATTCATTAAAAAAAAAACAGACACACTTTCTTAGCTTCTTTTTTCTATCTTATGCTGTTTAACACGCTCGTAAGGACTATTTATTACTAGCAAAATTCTCAATGCTCATGTCAATTACTTAAAACGGGTTGTTTCTGAGAATTTGAACAATTCTTCAAATATCAAAGTTATGTTTCAAGTTTTGTGAAAGATCTATTATTATTTTAGTTCTGTCAAGCAACTGGCTTATAATGATATAATAACATAATTTGATAAGGACTTTCACAGAACCCGAAAATGAACGTTGAAATTTGATAAATTGTTCAAATTCTGTGAAACAACCCATCCTTAGAGTTAAAATATTGAATTTCCATAAATCATAATATTGTGAAAACTGAAATAATTGAAATTAAGCAAACATTAGAATTAAAATTTTTGATAAAAAAAATATATTTTTAGTTCCATATTATAGTATCTGTATATGTTAAATTATATTGTTAGGGACATACAAAAACTGCGATCATAAAGACATTATTGGATTTGCAATATATTTGAATGTGTTTATATCTTTGAGACAGTAGGTATAGGAAAAGCAAGCTTTAGAACCGAAGTAATTTTTGATAAAATTGATATTATGGTTTGTGTCTTATACTGTCTTATTGACCGGTTGGTGGCCGAGTTGACATCGCGCTTGGGTCCCACTCAGGCGTAGTGTGTTAAATTCCTCGGCTAGCTAAGTCCTCCATCACAACACAAGCAACATTTTCAGCTTAATGTGGTGGTAGTAGGAGATTTTCAAATATTGTCAGGTTATTCGTAACCCGGGAATATTTTTCTTTCTTTTAAAAAATAAATAAAAAATACTTTTTGTACTATGTAAAAGCCTAAGGACGTTAATGATTCAAATATGCAGACGCAACTAACTTAATGGTATTTCAAAACTTCATTATGCAATCATTTGCAGAAAATAAACAAGTCGACTGTATATATACAGACTTTTCGAAGGCATTCGACAAAGTATCCCATAAACTACTAATCCAAAAACTATTTGCTCTAGGAATAAGGGATAACATGCTAAAATGGTTTAGTAGCTATTTGTCAAATCGTAAACTGTTCGTTAAAATAAAATCTTGGATGTCAAAAGCTTTCCGGGCTACCAGTGGCCTACCGCAAGGTAGTCACCTTGGCCCGGTTTTGTTCCTCATTTTCATCAATGATATAACCAATTGCTTCAACGATGTCGAGGTATTGCTCTTTGCAGATGACGTCAAACTATACAAGAAAATAACTGATATAAATCATTGCCATTTACTACAGTCAAATATTAGTAAGTTTAGAGATTGGTGCGTTCAAAATAATTTATTTTTAAATGTAGTAAAGTGCAAAACCTTGACTTTCTTCAGAAACAAAAATTCTGTTTTATTCGAATATTCCATCAATAACATAGCTTTAGAAAGAGTCACGGAAATGAGAGATCTTGGAATTATTTTGGACGAAAAACTAAGTTTCACCAATCATATCCATCAAATTGTGAACAAAGGTATGAAAACACTAGGCTTCGTATTAAGAACAACTAAAAACTTTAATTCTTTGCAAGCCATTAAACTATTATACGTATCTCTAGTAAGAAGTCTAATTGAATATAACTCAGTAGTTTGGTCTCCATCTTATAAAATTCACATTCACAACATTGAGCGAATACAAAAAAATTTCTACGTTTTATAAATTTTAAATTAAATATCCCTGTCGAAGACTTAAAATACAATTTCTTATTAAATACTCTAAAAATACATACATTAGAAGATAGACGTAAAATAAACGATTTAACGTTCTTATTCAAAATACTTAACTCTAAATTCGACTGTTGTGAACTCCTGCAACTTATAAACATACATACACCCACAGTAACAACACGACAAAATACAATATTCTACAGCAGCACACATAAGCGTAACTACATTGCCCACTCTCCGATACAACGACTTCACACCATGGGAAATCATTACTTGGGTGATGTTGACATATTCAATACCAACTTGGCAAGTTTTGTGGATCATTTAAAACATTTATTTCAACAATACTCCTAAACACATCATGTAAACCTACAAATAGCTGTAATTTTCTGTTTTTGTTTCTTGTGTTTGTATGACTTGTTACATAGCTTTTATCAAATATAATTTTATTCTTATTTTTTATGTTTGAAAGTATTTGTCAAATTAAAATTATACTATCAACCATGTAAAAGCCCTCTGGGCGTTAAATAAATAAATAAATTAATAAGTTAGTTTTGATACCAATAATGAGAACGGTTTAAAGTATGCAGTAATGTTTATTTTTTTTACAACAATTTGTGTGTTAACAACAAATTTTAACTTTATATTTAATACACATGTTTTATTCCCTAGCAACCTCACTGCGTGTTTTTCTTCACTCTCGATTATCAAACCCACATTTCGTTTAGGTCTGATACAAGGTATTGGGTAGGTAGGTGCCTACTCACACGAGTGTGAAGTTTCCTTAAAACAATAAATCGTGTTCCTAACCTTCCAACTAAGATCAGAGGTATCTCAATGGAGGGTGACAAAGATCCCCGAAGTCACATAAAACAAAAAGATTATCTCTTAAAGCACCGGACACAGAAATAATATATATTTCTCACTTCACAACATCTATTTATGACCCACCTACAATCCCAGGGATCTTCGAGATTTATATTCGTGCCTTTTACAAAACAGATTTAATAAATTTAAATTTATTTATTTTTGTGAATAGGAAGCCATTTGTATCTTTGATGAATGTCGCCATGCACTCGTAGGTGATATTAATGTCTTCTTCTAGACTGCAACACTTAAACACGGACGCACGTACAAATTACCATCGGGACGTAAATGTTTCTGTGACTCGGACGTCAAACTAAATAAAGGCAGAATGTGTCGTAGGGATTAAAAAACCTTCGGAGATCGACAACCAGTTTTTTTGCCAGCTTTGCTTAAATTGAGTAACAGAAGAAAAAATTTCGATTTTATATTTTTGCATAAAAATTGTAAATTATCAAATGGATACCTCTGATATATAATTGTTGATTCACTTTCATGTTATTCAATCATTATATCAAGGTTCACTTATATGGACTATTGTAACAATTATTTATTTTATTTATTTATTTATTAATCTTAAGTTAGCTCACATCTTCGTGTGTGCTAATAGTTTTATAAACATATAAACATGTACATTGTTTGGCAAACATAATCTTTCTTTAAATATTTCACTAAAGTCACAAAAAAAAGAAACATTAATAATTGAGATAGAAATATTTTCTTAATTCATTTTTGAACTTATTAATATTTTCTATCACAGCAATTTCCTTCGGGATTTTGTTATAGAGTTGAACGGCCTGGTACATCAGAGATTTTTGGGTGCTTGTTTTTTTTCTTGTTGGCAATCTAATTTGCTTAGAATTTCTCGTCCCGTGTCCGTGTATCTTGTTATTGTAATTTATTTTTCTTTTCAGTTCCTTAGACATCATCCCTAAGTTAATTTTATGTATAAAAATAAGTACATTCAAATACACAGTTTGCTTCACCGTCAAAATATTCAGCTCCTTTAACATGTCTCTTATCCGTGTGTATATGTTGCGCTTAAGTATTATTCGCATTGCTTTATTTGCAGTATTTGCATTTTTTTCATTTTCTCTTTATTGCAGAGAAAAATAATACTTATGCTTATATAATATAATACTTATGCTTTTACTTAATACTTATAAAGAATATTATGCTACGATTTCAGGCTAAAATTCTGTTATAAATAAATTACATACCATTATGCATAACAGGTTTTTTTGTATTTGTTTCTTCTTCATTTCTTTCAATAACTTTGTACTAAAACGTATTATTTTTCTCTTGTTAACTTATTTAATCTTATTATTTTTTCTTTCTTTCTATACTGTACTAAGACTGTCAATAAATTTCATCTATGTTAATTGAAATTATGCTGTTAATTCTTAATAAATAAAGTTGAAGAAATTCTCAATAACTTAGCAATATAATTTTTTTCGTGTATTTCACGGAAACGTTAATAATAATAATATTTTGGATGACTTAAATAGCGCCGTTTTTGAGCAGAGTCACCGTTGTTTCTCCGTAAGTATCTTAGGGCCTACAAATTAAACCCAATATATCCTTAAATAATCCAAAAAGATATCCTTTAATATTGCCTTTATATTTTCTAAAATTATATTGACGGATATAATGGCCTACGTGGTTGGGTATTTACGATTTCGACTACAAATCCGGGTTTAAAACCCGGAGTGTGCAAGTAAATTTTATTTGATTAAATTGCGTGATTTGACATTTTAAAAATTGAAAACAATATTCAGTATATTCGCAGTACGTTCCAGAGTGGTAGATACTTTTAGTATCACCCTGGTGAAACACAACCATTCAGAATCGAAACGTTGCTTGAAATGGTTTTAGCCGTGTTTGGTGACCAGATCTAAATACAGATACTTCCCCAGTTTATTCTTTTCAACTCCTTCCTCTCCCCGCTACCTTCAGCCTCAAAACATACCCCAATTAGAGATGCCATAGTCTCACTAGTTCCAGACGGCTGAGAGCAGTTGGTAGGTACACATAAAAGCTTTAAAAAAGATGGCTCAAATAATATATTGAGAAACACTATTACACAGATTAAAAAAATACATTTATCTAATTCTAATAATGGTGTGATTGGGCTTTGTCAATACATTAAGTTGACTATCGGTACGTATTTAAAAATAAAAAAGTTGGTCTAACGTCTAACCGGACATTATTTTCTATTGATCTGCCACCCAGAGCAAACGGTTCTGCCCTCTCCTCTTGGAGTTTATTCACCACAATAAATTAGCCGCGCGGCTTTAGGCTGCCGGCGTCAACCCTCATCACGCGGTCGCTAATACCCTCAGTTCTCATCAGATTACGACTGGTAACGCATCGGACACGTCGCAGCATCCGAGGATATCTGTTAAGGATCCGAGGATTCGAGGCGGCAATCAAATGAAAAACTAATCAGCTTTTATGCCATTCCTTTTGGCCGGAAATAAGTCGAATAAATTCCAGCACGGAGGGAAAAGAACGGAAATATGGGGTTACATTGACATTGAACAAATTTGATTTTTTTTAATGCGTACCTCTATATTGTCTAGCTTCACCAAAGTAATTATCTCAAAAAGCTTAACCTAATCCACTAGGTTTAATGCTTCATGAATAAAATGCCATGATTTACGGAATTGGTCATTTTTGGCTTTATCAACGGGGTGAGGTTTATCTAAGTCTTGTTTATCTACCTGGTTTATCTACCTGCTACGTGGTAGGCCGAATCGGGAGATACTGGTTGAGGGACACCGTTTGACCTCTCCGACCGGACTCACTCGACCCATTGCCTTGCACCGAAGAGGGAGGGATGAATTACATACTTCCGTCACTCCTCATCCGACGCATTGACTCCCAGATTCCTACTCACCCTTCATATCTTTTTCATTTCTCTAAAAAGACCATCCACACAGCATCCCCAAAGATGACAGAATTTCTGGGGGATTAATATTCTAAGGGCCTCCTGTGTGGAGCTAGGTAAAAAAGGGTAATAAAATAAAAAAATTAAAACATTTATATATATATGTATCTGCGGCTTGCTCATAAAATAACAATTGGCAAAAAATAATTGCTAGAAAAGACATCTTCATGTGTACACAGGTAAATTGCCCGCTATCTTTGTCACACTGTATTTCATCAATATTGAAGCCAAGCGCAATTTTGCCCGGCTTATCGTAGTGAATATTTAACTTCCACGTGTTTTTGCCAAATTAAATTTTGTATTCATATACTAATCTAATTAGATGTTACCTGCGTGGCTTATCGTATAGCTGACTCGTTAACAATTAAACAGATAATATAAAGGTTCAAACACTTTTGTTTCTATCAGATGTTTCTAACAGAATTCCAACCCATTTAGATACCCGCGCCTGGAAAATTTCCCGGCTGTCCAAACTTACCCCACATTCCCGTACGAAACAAATTCTGTCACCCTGGTTTTATGTCAAAAAGGCTGTACATTGTGTTTTCCCTCGGAGAAGGGTTAGATTTCGGGTAATTTAATAAAAACAGAGTTATCTCGGCAGATCAGCCGCGGGCTGCGGTGGGGATAAATCGAACAGAATGAGTGTAATATGTGTCAAAATATCCTGCTTTATTGCTATATGAATTGCAATGGAGACGAATTTATTTGCTTTATTGGTAGCAGCTTCGTTACACGACAAGATACAGGATTTACAAACGAAATCGTATTGGAATTTTACGTAATAACGAGTATCTACTACAAATCTGCCATACTAACTACTTGTACTCTGCGGCACTTTTATGGCAATATCAACAGTGTTATTAAATTTCCTGAGACAAAAATGTAGGTACTTAATGTGCTATATTAAATGGGATTTTATAGTACTTTATAGTACAATTTTTAAAAACTTATTCATTCGTGTGTAAACGTTTATATCGAGCGTGCGTAGAATACGTTTACATATGTTTTTTATTATTTATTATTTTGTTGTACTTTAGTAGAGCAACAGAAGGGAATTTATGAGACGAGTGTGAATTTGAATGAAGCAAGGGGTATGTGCCAAAACCGAGTTATTTGGCGGTCTATCCTCAAAGTAGTTTTTGAAGTGAAACTTCTTTACGCGCGTCATGCAATTTCGAGGACCGGAGTAAAACCGACTCATGACCGAAACGAAAATGCGGGTACCCCCACCACCGATTAAAGTTCATTTGATCTAGTCAAAGTTTTGAAGTAACATATAAATGCTTCTTAGCTCATCCCGACAACTGGCGTTGGTGGTGTAATGGTCAGCATAGTTGCCTTCCAAGCAGTTGATCCGAGTTCGATTCTCGGCCATCGCACATTATTTTTTTGTTTTTAACGCCTTTTTCATTCAATATCTTATTTTTTAGTAGGTCAGAACATTTTTTAAAAGAAAATAATATTGCAAAATAATAAAAACACTTATCTCACTGTGATAAAACATTACTCCGCTAGAGCGCGCTTTGCGTTATTGTGTTGGATTAAAATTATTATCTAATCCGTATATTATGATAATTGTATTACATTTATTTAATTAATTTATTTATTTTGATAATATGTAATAATTTACAGAAAAAAAATTAAAACTATCTCCCTCTGATAAAATATCCGTTCGCTAGAGCGCACTACGCGATCTTGTGTGGGATTCTATTTCTGTACATTGTACATTATTTTTAAAAATATATTATATTTTGGGTGTGATGTAGGTAACATTATAAAACATAACAAGCTCTCATATTTTCAGAACCTACATAATATAATCAATTTATGCGGCTTTGCTTACAGTTGGTGCTCAGCGTGGTTGGCTTTCAATCAGTTAAGCGAGGTTCGATTCTCGGCTGTGGCATTTTTGAAGTGAAACCTTGTTGAGGTGGGGGAGCCGCTCACGAACGTTCTCTCTCTTCTCTTCTTTCCTCTCTCTCAGACACCAGCGAACTGCGCCACGCCAAGCATCAGCTGAAACTAGAAGTTTCACTTCTGTCTTGCGTAGGCTTGACACACCCACTTTTTTTAGTAGAGTAGAATTTTCGGAAAGAGTGCACTTCAATTATTTTTGAACACTGTTTAAAAATAGCATGTCACGTTTGACCGGTCGGTGGCTGAGTTGATATCGCGTTTGGGTCCCACCCAGGCAGTGTGTTCAATTCATCGGCCGGTTAAGTCCTCCATCACAACACAAACAACATTTTCGGCGTACTGTGTTGGTAGTAGGAGATTTTCAAATATTGTCTGGTTCCGGAAATGTTTGTCTTTTTTAAAAAAAAATAGTGAATACCGCACAATAGTACAAACTGCTCCCAACCGTCTTGAACCAGCTGGACATGTTATGAAGCTGAGGGTGGAGGGCAGGGAGAGGTGATGGGGAAGAGGTGGGTGAGGAGTTCCTGGGTAGCCATATTTGGTCACCAAATACGGCTAAAGCTAAGTTTCAAGTAAAGTTTCAATGCTGAATGGTGGTCTTACAACAGATACCTGATAGTATTGTCCACTCTTCAATGTGCAGCAAATAAACTAGATTTTATTTTTAATTGATAAATTGTGAAAAAATCCCAAATTAAATTTAAATGTGCGCGCCGGATTTGAACCTGCGACCTCTGGATTGCTAGTTGAGAGCCTTACCTCTCGACCACCTAGGAATTTTTATTTAGCCGAATTTTTCGATATACCTATATATCATTTAATAAATTATTTTAATAATTTTAATTTCAGATTGAAGACACCAAATTTATTAAATTAAGATTTCGTAAATAATACTATTACTTTTTTCCTAAAGCATTAAAATTTATTTTAATGTCAGTAACCCTGAAAAAATGTGCTCTCAGTTGGTGACGTTTTGAAGAAAATTTTTGTTTAATATTTTATTGTTGTATTGAAACATAATTTTATCATCATAAACTTAATTTTTTCAGTAATTGGAGGTATTCTCCATTACCTTTATAAGAATTTAGCAACATTAATTAAAACTGCGTGTTTTTTCATTGTTGGGTTAGTAAGTAAGTTATTGCTAGATATTTATGAAAAACAAAAATTCAGAAATCGGATTTTTTATTGGTTCAGTCTGTCGACGCATTGACGTTATGACTTTCGACAGTCTAACAAAAAAACCCTGCATTAGCCATGATTGATCCTTGCAATATCGTTGCAATTCCGATCAACTTGAGAAGTCTGGTCAGTTTTGTATTTCATTTGTTCGCCGGTGTATGTGGAAGTAGGGTTGTGCCAAAATTATCATTATCAATAGAGAACAATATCTTATGAACGTTTTTAAATGAGCTGGCTTCGCCCTAAATACTTGGCGAATTGATAAATCATCAATGAGCGATTGTTCCTGAAATTTGAAGTGATTGATATTTTTAACACAACAATACATAAAAACCAGTCATACTGCGGCCGTGATATTATGACAATCTTCAGACCCTCATGTAGTTCCCCAATTTTTTTTGATTTTTTCGTATACATAATTTGCTATCAGGATCGAGAAGTTTTGAACGAATATTTCACGATCGTATTGTTCTTGTACAGATCTATAGTTACTGGTAGGTACTATCGCTACCAGTGAAAGACGAGTTCGATGATGTATACACACAATAAGATATTTTCACGTAATTTTTTCTTGATGATGTAGATAGATTTTTTTTTCACGGTGACGTTTAAATTTTCTATACCGATTTAATATATGCCAGTTTTGATTTTCCTCAAAACGGCATGTTCATTTTTGTTCGTAAATACGACGTTGTTGACATCACCGACCAACGTCGGTGACAGCTTGACAGCCATCTTATCATGGTAGCGTTATCTACGTCATAATGACATTGTAGCCAATTCGTACCGTTTACTAATGTGCGGTTTCAGACCGTTAAGATAATAATTCTTAGATCGGAGAACGAAAACAGATATGTCAGAAAAAGGCGGTAATTTTTTAAACCAATCAGTTTTTTACTCAACCTATATTTTGCTAAGGAAGGTGAAAAAAGTCCAAATTTTTTGTACACAGCAAGGAGTATTTCTATTAAAACAACTTTTTTTTCGTATATCAGTTGTGAAGTAAGAAAGCATTGAAAGAACCACAACTTTAAAATAGAATTTTAGATTTAACTGTATTCACAATTGTATTAAAATTACCTACACATTTTTACTTCGATGATCAGATAAATAAACTTCAAATCTTCCGCATATTTTTAACGGTAGATATCATAGTTCATAGAACAGGATCTGTGGTATCTGTATATGTGTATATTTAATGTAAATATCCTATTGATCTTTAGATATTTAGACATTATAGCGTATTTGCATTATAGTTAAAACAAATGCCCTTCTGATCTATACACAATTCTTTAGCCTGCATTGAGCATGAACACGGATATTTTCGTTAAAAATACAATATTTTCACAAATTTAAAAAAAATTAAATTCATCCCTACCGACCAATTCTTCAATCTTTCGTCTCCAATTCTTCAAACAAACATCGTCTGAATTGCCGCACACAGGGCAGTGCGCTGTGCCGGGCTGTGCTGGGTGATGCTAACGACAAGCCCCCGCGGCCACAGGAGCCTGCTCTGAATTAAACATGTGCGGCTAGCGGGACATGGGGAACACAAGGGGAACAATCACCACTGGGAAGATCACTGTCTTATGGCAAAGTGTTGTCATAAAGAACATTTTATTGTCGGTTGAACTACGCAAATCCAATTGAAATCTAGAAACCAATTATAATTATATTCTAACTTGAAATGAGATTCTCTTTGGATTAGTTCAAAATCTCAAATATCCGCATGAAAACTGAATTGTGAATGAGACATAACCCTTCAGATTTTTTCCGGATTTTAAGTATTTTGTTAATACTTGTCAACTAGCTAACTAAGGGGATACAACGCCAAACAACACTATATTAGAGCACAAAACCTTGCATCAACCGCAGTATTAATATTGGTAACAGAAAAATACTAACTTGGATCTGCTGATTGTAAAAGTATCACTAAAAAAATGACAACAAAAATCAAAGATTAATGAATACTCCACTGCTCAGTATAAATACTCAACCATATCAATAAGCCAAAATATACGGGTTATTCCAAATTTGTATAAAAACATTTTTGGACGGAGAAATGTCAAATTTCATGCTACGAAACTAGGTAATGCCCTACCAAATTAAAAAAAATTACAAAAAAGTCAAAACATGGCTTAGGGAACTGTTGGAAATTGTCGATTGTATATCTTTTCGTTCTTAACCGCGATTATATTTCCCACTAAACCGCGAGCGCACTGTACACAGGTGGATCTTTAGAACACACAAGAGCATTCACATGGCACAAAAAGAAGAATAAAGTAACAAGCATCATTTTATGACAAAAGGAGGCACCGAAAAACAAGGTAACCGCCATCATTCTACCAACACGCCCGCCTGAGTGACAAAGTGTCCGAATGGGTGAATTGCGGTTACGGGACAAGGAAACCGCACCCGATATGTTGCCCGTTTGATTCTAATTGGCGCACGGTGGGTGGATGGACGCTGCCGTTCTAATTAGATCCTAATTAGTATTTTAGGTTAGGGATTTTTGTTAGTCATGACAATAGTATTTCTAGATATATTTAATGAGCAATTCAGTAATACATAATATTAGCTTCTATCTAATGAATCCTTTGTATAATAACATAAGAATATTTTAAAAAATTACTTCGTCGAAATAAAGACAACCTAACAGAAAATGCATAACTACATAAATCATAGAATAAATAAGAACTATAAGTATCAACCAGATACATTTGAATGGAAACAAATGTATCACTGACTTAGTGTCTTTGGTTCTAGACCATTCAGCACGCGGTCTGTCTCTCTTACACTATATTTGTTCACAATGGACTTAAATTTGGATCGCGAAACACGGGCACAATGTACTTGTTTTTTATTTACTCGAAGACATAAATATTTCAATGGTAATAAACACAACGAATTCGATAAACCTATATAAACCAATAGCGAATATGTAGGTACTTGGCTGCATTTAGTCACATAAAAAAACAAGAAAATTCTTTGTTATGCTCGATGACATCATACCTTTTTTTATATATAATGTATAAAACGTTAAAGGACGATGCTTTAAATTTGTTAAGGACACAAAATAATTGGGTGCGGTTTATCGCCTTTTAGCGCGCGACGGGAGTAAAAAAGGGCGCTCCCTTAGCTTAGGAATTCAGCATAATATTTTGTTTTACATAATGCGGCAGTACTTACAATCCGCTAAGCCAAATTTATATTTCAGGTCCCGAGTAAAAAGCGGTCACGCTGCGGAGCAAAACACCCAGGAATGCTTTAATGGGGATTATATTAGAAGAGAACGAGTTTGGAGGCTTTTACGCACTTTAATGACGAGGATCCTTATTCTCAATTGCATGATCCATTTGATATATGGGAATCAGATGGAATGTTTAAAATTAAAATGCCGGCGAAAAGTTACAACAATATTTCCTTACTTAACGACATCGACTCTGAACTCAAAGATCTGATGTGTAAAACTTTCAAAATTGACTTTTTCCGATAATTAAAAAAAAAGTATAAATAACCCGATTGCTGGAGCTAGTGGACTATGGCATCCCAAATTGGTTAAACGAAATAAAACGTACTGAAATAAAATATTGTATAATGGAAAGATAGACTGTCTGAACCATTCTACATAAAAGTTTTGTCAGACAGGGAGGATGCATGTCTAGAGCACTATTTAACGTATATACAGATGAACTCACTCCCAGACTAAACAGTGCAGGGGTGGGCTGATATATCGGTGGACACTGCGCTAGTAATGTAATTTACGCAGATGACATGGTTTTGATGACATCAACGATAAGGGTGCTACGAATAATATTAAAAACTTGTAAAGATTGCAATAGAAATAGAAATCAACTAGTCCCACTGTCATTCCACCTATGCGACTCGGCGGGGCCAACCTGAAAATCTGCAGTGAAATCAAATATTTGGGGCATGTCATCACCGATGACCTAAATGATAAAAAAGACATAGAACGTCAAAGAAGAGTACTGAGAGTGCGAGCTAACATGCTTGCCAGAAGATTCAACAAATGCAGTCCTCCGGTGAAGAAGCAACTTTTCCAAACATATTGCATGAGCTTCTACACTAGCGAGCTATGGATGACATACACACAAGGCGTCATGAACATACTCCGAGTACAGTACAACCACGCATACAGAGCCCTATTTGGCCTCCCCTGGCGATGCAGCGCCTACCAGAGATCGGACAACACTCTTGTCCAGGCCGTTGCCCAGTGGCAGGGAGCACCTCTACACCAGAGATGGAGAATTTCACTCAAGCCACCATAAAGTTCTAATATGCTCTTCAAACGTTTTCATTTTTTATTATTTTTATTTTTATTTATTGATTTTCTTTTTATGTATTAACTTAAATGTAAACTTTTATGGCAGTCAGAGCATTGCACACACCGCTCTGTCCAGCTGAAATAAATAAACATTATTATTAAAATCCTACAAAAGCAGCACTGTGGGTCATCAGGTATGAACAGGGTCTGAAAAACATTCCACCAGCTTTTCTGAACGGCGAGTTTCTGAAAATGGTAGAGGAAACAAAGTATCTAGGCCACATAATCAATAGTGAGCTGACGTCTGATGATGACATCGACCGGCAAAGACGAGCGCTCAGCAGAAGGTTCAGTAGAAGGTTCCGGCCTTGCAGCCCAGATATAAAAATAATGTTATTCCTTACATTTTTTACGTGCGAGCTCTGGGATAACTTTAAGAAGAGCACCATGGAAAGGCTACGCGTGCAGTATAAAGACGCCTACCGCATGATGTTTACCCTTCCCATATATTGCAGTGCTTCCCACGTGCTCACAGAAGAGGCTAGTACTGGCTTTTTCAGCCTTCATAAGAGTCCGGGTAGTAGGTTTAAGGGAGAAGACAAACAACTCCAAAAATGTCCTTATCGTGGAATCCAGAATCCAGCATCGCAGCACACTGGAAAAAGGTCAATCTAATGCTTAACGTCTTAAAAAAACATGTTAGTTCTTGTAATTGTATATAATCGCTATACTATTGTAATATTTTCGTATTATTATTGTATATGTTTTATTGGATGTGTGGGATTGCACAAACCTCAAATTATTCGTTTTCCTGTGCAAAAAGTTTAAAAAAAGCTAAAAATTCGGAACACGTGTCAAAAATTATAGTATTTTCGCATCTCGTCCATTATATTTATTTGGATAAGGCTACCTTCGTGAACACTCATTCGGATGTATTCTGAATGACTAATATTTTACTAAGAAATGAGCATGCCGTCACAGTTTTAACAGTATTTTGATAAAAAAGCCGTACTCTATTTTCTCTGTGTGACTACGTAGTGAAGTGAAGATGATGATTGAAAAGAGTACCAGGCTGTAGCTAAAGATATTTCGAACAAAATTATGATTTTGAGTATTCATTTCTATAAAAAGGGGTGAATTTATTAAACTCTGGAATTTCATAATTTTTTTTATGAGATTTGTGCATAAAAATAGTGTCCACGCTGGATTTTGAAGCCGCGAACTCTGGATTCAGAGCAAAGAAGTTAAACGTTCTGCCGTGGAGGTCACCAAAACAAATATTGTAAAAAAGGTTATAATATGCACCTATATTAAGGTTTTTTCCAATGTTAAAGATTTAGGAGGTTAACAAATAAGGTAGAATGCGAATATTTCTGAGGAATCCAATTTTAGGTGGTAACCTTTCGGTAAAAGGGTCAAAGTGAGTTTAGGATAAAAATAATATATGATTTTTCAGAAAATCTCTTCTTCCAGGAGTATTTTTTTTATAAACAATGTATTTTCAGCTCAAAAAGGAGGCTTCATTTTCGTTAGTCCTAATGTGTATGTAAAAATTTCACTGGTTTTAACTGGAAGACATCTCACCGTCGCCTTGGTAAAATACGATCAATCATAATTGAAACCACTCTTGAAATGGCTTTAATTAGGTGACTAGGTACTAAAATCCAGGTTCTTGGATTGGAGACAGTTGATCACCTCGGACAATTAATCCCCCGGACAGATGTTCTCCCGTATAGTTGATTATTCTTGCTGTATTTCCTTCCATATGTCATATGTTTTATTCGGCGGTACACCTCTTTGCATGCTCCTTCGGGGACACGGCATTAATGGAAAAATATGTGTATAATGGATTAAATGGCCATATTTTCTCTCTCTTTACTGTATCAGGGAAGAAGTAAGACACAAATAGTCCTTACGGACATCAAGAGTATAAAGGATCAAGTGTTCGAGGGATCAACTGTCGATGGATCAATTGTCGGGGGATCAAGACTCCGGTCACCGACAGCGTCATCCAGTTTGTAACAAAGGAGGTTAAATATGTCGGAAGCAAGGTGAAAATATGCAATTATTAAATTTATTTAGATTAATATTTGTAAGATTTTTATAGCGCCGTTTTCGTGAAAAATCACTTTAAGGGCGCTGTATTTTCTATCTGTAATAAAACAAAATAAAAAAATCTATTTTGTAAAGTCATTTTTTTGTATCTGCGGGACAGGCAACAACTGGCCGAGTTCTGACCCTGAGTTCTGTTGTCGTCGACAAACTTAAAATAAGTCAAGCTATAAATCGGTAATATATCCAAGCGTTGTCATCTTCGATCGTAGCTTAACTTTCGTGATCGATTAAAATTTACGTCTGAATATCGCATAAGCCTGCCCCATAAAATAACACCAGTTGAGAATATATCCCAAGATCTGGAAATGATCTACAAGAAGTCATCTTCAATTTACGATTTTCAAATTTGGAATTTAGGTAGTTTAATCGAGCGTAAAATTTTACGAGAATGAAGCCAGAACGCTTAAAAATGTCCCTAAACTCAAAAACAGAAAAAATATCAGTTTTATGTGTAGAAATTCAAATTTCCCGGTAAGAGATTTGGGCTGGTATCCTGAGATGGAGTTAAGCTTTAGGTAAATTTACGAATTGCGGTGATTTCTTCGTGCTATTTCATGGATTACGGATATTTTTTAATCATTTTCGATTAAACTGATGTAGTCAAGTCATACCATCCTTTTTACAGCCGACTTTTAATGGCTTATCAATGGTGGGCATGGCGGACTCTGATCCTGAAATAAGCTCGCCTCTTTATGGCTATCGAATAAAATCTTTGACAGTAACATCAAAACGAAGTCATTTTGATTACGAGAAAGGTCATCTGAAAGGTTTTCTCGGAAACATGACCACTTGACCACTTGAACAGCCCCCTTCGTAAGAGATTAATTCAAAGCCTGCCCTAACCGTCAATCAAAGGGGATTTTAATATCTGCAAGGCTCAAAAATAAATTTTCATTAAATGTAAAAATAACATTATAATACTTTTCAAAAACTTTCACCAAAACTGAACTGAAATGCTTAGCATTACGCCTTCTGGTTACTGCAAAAACCTTTTAATGAGGTGTGTTTTTCTTACGAGTTTGATTCGCAAAAAAACATTCCGTTTTAGAGTTTACCTATTTTTGAGTTTTATATATACATTGATTGATTCAATCAACTTTATACTCAACACAACACAACCGGAACTGTAAGCCCCTATCTACCTACTATATGTATAATACGAGTACATAGGGTTATTTTGTAAGGTAATCTAAGGTTGGGTTGTTTGAACCCCCGTTACATTTATGCTTGAAGACTAATCAATATTTGGTCAAACGCTGAAAGGGGCCGAGAAACTGCCATTGAATGAGACCGTTCAAGTGTTGAGAATGCAAATTGGCGCTATTCGTTGTTTTGATCAATAATAGAATTTAACGAGGATTGAAACATCCAAACTCACACATTATTGTTAGTTACTGATTGCAAAGGTTAATATGTAAAATATAATATATGAACAACTCTTGATATTTTCGCCATAATTTGATCAAAAATGAAATGAATTATTTTTATACTTTACTTTCACCTTTTATTTATTAGTTTTCACCAATACCATTAGATTACTAGATTATCAGATTACTTATCAGATTACTAGATTATCAGATTACTAGAAGTCGTGATTTTCTATGCAGAAATACTGGGACTAACTACAATAATGTGAACTTCTCATTGCCCATAATACTAATTGAGGGTAATAATGTTAATTCTTCAGTGAACCTCTTCAATTTATCATTAAACCTAAAAAATAATGTGACTGGAATCATTTTTATAATATATTTTTGAATAAATAAAATTTTATAACCTATTCCTGTGTAAAATCCACTAAGGGCTTTAAAATATAAATAAACGTGATATGAAAAAACAGACTCTTTAACAGATGTGTTAAACTTATGTAAAAACTGAATATATTTTATGCTACAAAATTAATCTAACACACCTAAAATTAAATACGAAATCATATATTGTTTAATTGAATTCATGAATGGGACACGAAAACACACACTTATTTTTTAACATAAATAATTAATTAGAAGTTACATTTCATCAGATTCGACATTTGTTTTTATTGACTAAATAAAGTTTATTAATAAAAATATACATGATAAAAATACATAGCTTTCTAATGTTTTATAACTTTGTTATGAAAAAACAAATCAAAATCGTGAGTTATGACAAAACCGCACTGTACAAACTTTGGCAAAAATGCCCACCTGAAAAAATAATTTTAACCCGGTTACACTGAGAGCTTATGCATTCAAATCCACAGCTTAACATTTTGCAGTATGCATGGAATCTTATACCATTCACTTTTGCAAAATTTCTGCGATGATTCACCTCTTCGACAGAAATAATAATTATTTTCCACCAGGAGCAGATACTAGCGAGGAGGTAAGGGCTACAAACACGTAACTCAGGTCGGGGAGGACGGGGCAAGGAGTAAGGAATATAATGTAAGTACCTACCTGTAATAATAGGCAGAGGAGAACGTCTTCTTGGTACTGTCGGGTAATTTTGATATCCCGCTTCCTAGTCGTGTTGAAGCACATCTTCTCAGTAAGCTCTCGTACCCTTACAGGATGTTTATGTTGGGCAATATTATTTAAAAAATATTTTTTTCTAGGTGGGCTTTAAGCTTTCAAATATAACCTTAGTACCTCCGAGCACGTGTGCTTAACGAAAGCGTGGGTACTGTCAGTATGTCCATACGTTCGAATCAAGATTTTCGATATTTACAGAAATTGGGACCAAAACATCATGTCTGCTTACGAAACGGAAACATAGGACTCTCGCAAATGAGGTGAATTGTACATGCCAAGCATTGCAAAGTGAGAGCTGCCAAAAATGCCAATGGGCTATATATGAATAAATAAATGTTGTTTGTTTGTGCATTACAAAGTTATTGATTTTTTTATTTCATCAATCTTTCTAAATCAGCCTGTACCTTCGTAATTATATAAGCGATGAAATGACGTTACCCGACTGCCTCAAACAAAAGCGCCGATGTTAATGCGCCCCAATGATTAGGCTGTTTCTTCTCCGCTGTCATTTCATCTCTCTCCCTTCTTCTCGTCTCTACACCCTCACGTGGTCAGTCACTCCATTCCTTTGTTTCGAGGCCAATTAAGATCTCCGGCGATACAACAGCTATCACTATCACCAGTTGTTCACTACTTACAGTGACAGGGAACTGTTTTACAAGTATGCGGAGTTGATACAGATAACTGTGAACATATAATCACAGACGAGCGGCAAGCCCATAGAACCATGTTCTGGACTCAGTGCGTAGTTTTGTTTCGATATCGGATATGAACAAGTTTAAACAGAGTAACTACTTACATATACATCATTTTAAAGAGACCCTTGCTTGTCTAGTGGTGTAGCTGAAGATTGGAACAATAAAAAAATAACAAGAAAACTGTCGAATTAAATCGTGAGCAAAAATTCTATCGGAATTGATAAACGTTTGCGACGTTTCGCACCAAGAAAGTATACAAGCATTTGCATAGTAAGAGGTGACTGCGGGCGATTTTTCCAGACTAATTCAAAAAGTTTTTGAAAATTTCGATACATTCGAACCTGTTCTCTTTAATAGAAAAACTATATATTACTTCAAAAACATACAATGTTGTTTTCAATGCAATGCTAACAATTCATTATACGTAAATGCTTATATTTCAAATTATTTAATAATATAAATTTCATAAACAAGCATTATGAAAGTCAGAAGAACTTGTGATGAAAGCGAGTCGGGATTTCGCAAAATTGAAAAATTATAATTTGAAAATATTTTACCGTAAAGGTCTACAAAAACAAAGACGCTTTTGATAAGTGTAGAAGAAATTAATTATCAATTTAATCGACTTTAATCTAAAATAAATGTAATTTAGCCTTTTGAGGGCATTTTATTGTGAATACTTCAAAAAATGAAACGGAGCCAACAGTATTGTAATTTTTGTTAATATTTAAGATACTCAGAAATAATCTCGAGATTTTGCTTCCGACGCCGGAAAAGACTCTTGATGGGTTTCGCAGAACGTTTTTTACTTTATTCTGCTTCAGTGAAACATCCGTAGAAAAAATCTATTGGATACTTTTTCATACTTAATATGAAATGCTGTTCCTACATTTAATCATTGATAAAAACGTAAAATGGAAAGATCACATCTGCCGTACAATAAAGAACATTAGGATTAATTTATATATTCTTACGAATCAGAATTTTTTTATCAATGAAAAATCTATACTCGATATATTATGCATTATCAGTTGGGGAGCAGCTTACAAACTAGCCTGACCCCCATAGAAATTGTTCAAAAAGTCATAATAAAAATAATTCTAAAAAAACCTTCAGACTTCTATACTGAACGCGTATTCGAAGAATTCAAAGTTCCTACATTAAGGACGGGTTGTTTCGGAGAATTTGAACAATTCATCAAATTTCAACGTTCATTTTCAAGTTCTGTGAAAGATTTTTTCAAGTTCTGTTTTTATTTCAGTTTTGTCAAGCAACTAGCCTACAATGATATAATAACAGAACTTGAATAGGACTTTCACAGAACCCGAAAATGAACGTTGAAATTTGATGAATTGTTCAAATTCTCCGAAACAACCCGTCCTTAAACACTTATTTATGAATAATTCAACTCTTCAAATTATTAAAGAAAAAGATAAATACTCATTCATAACTTAAAATCAAACCAGACATAAATATATATTTGCATGCCCTAAACTACACACTTCTGTTGCCCAGCACCATTATACCCACCAAGGATAACATTTATTTAATAAATTACTTATTACTAATAAATTAGAAGTGTAGTATAAATTAAAACAGTATGACTTGTAAACATTGTATATTTATTGTAAAAAACACAAATAAAATATCAAAAATATATATAAATTGTTCGTGACCTTACCAAGCAATCTAACTCGGAATAAATATTGAAAATCACTATCAATAATAAATTTAAAAAATATTAGATTCCTAGGTGAAGGTAGGTACCAAAGAGCAGAATACCATTATTTGATTCAAGTCTCCCTTTCCTAAGTAATCTTATCTTCATTACGTCGTTCTGCACAACAAGGATCTGCCATAACCATTTAAGTACAAGACACACAGTGAGTGACTTAGTTTGCCTTTTCAATATATCAAATGGCAACCTGGACGCCCTCGATTTAACGAGCTTAATTAATTTACGTATACCTACCCGTGATAACCGTTTAAATGCTCTATATTTTGTTACCAAATCTGCCAATAATTACTTCGTAAACTCTCCAATTAAAAGGCTTCATACACTTGGAAACAAATATAGTTCAATCGATGTCTATCATTTCCAATCGGTTTCCAAATTTAAAACCAAAATATTAGAACTTTTAAAATAAAACAATAAACATCTAGCTATTGCATCTCTTATTGAATTATTTCCTCAAGATCGACAAAACAGGCTTATACCTACAAACTATCATGTTTATATTTGTTTTTTGCTTGGTTTTATATGTCTAATGGTGAATGTTATATTATTGCTTAACTATTCTATATTTATAATCTGCACAATATTTTTTTATATAAACTATGTAAAATGGCTGACCGATCGCCCTCGATTTAGCAGGCCACTACAACCAGTCAAACGCAGTATATTTGTTAACAATACTGCCAATAATAATTATTTCGTTAGCTTTCTTACTCAAAGGCCTCATACACTATGTGTCGTATTGTATCATGTTACTGCTGCCACTACCTAGCATTTACATATAAACTTTACATTTCTTATTAACTAATTTAAGTCTGTATAACTTAGGAGAAGGAATATTCTTATTTTTGTACTATTTACTTACTGTTATAATATGTCAAATGGATATAGTTATATGTATTTTTACTATTACTTTTGTGAATTTGCAATCTTCAAAATATTATTTTTTTATTAACTATGTATGTAAAAGCCCAATGGGCGTATAAATAAATAAATAAATAAAAAAATCGAAACAAGATATTTTTTGCTTCGTGATCATAGTCATTTTTTCCAACACTTCTAAAAGGTTATTTTCATTAAGGATAATTAAAGAAAATTGTTTAAATTTCAGTGAAGTGGACGATTTTAATTAAATTTAACTTTTTTAAAAGCTTTTTTGCGCAAGTGCTTTTTCAATCATTTTTATTTGGCTGTTAGACATATTTTTCTAATCAGATGTTCTTAGTAGAGTTAGGTACTTACATAGAATAAAACTGAATTTTGATAGAATTTTTTTTTTTTGGAACTTTGAGTTGGTTTTTTTGTTGTTGCCGTGAACAAATATTTGATCATATAAAATGGCAAACTCTGTTTACATCACTATTTAGTAAAAAATGATTTATTCAAACCTTTGGTTTATTTATCTGGATTCAAATGTGTGGTAAATATATAAAAATACATGTTATTTATATATAACTCATTATACCTATATTTTGTGAGGTCAGTTTCATTTATACGTCGGTCGCTTGCGTTAATATGTAGGTAAATTAATGAAGAGCTGTATTTCCATGCGCTTCGTACGAGGACCATCGATCCAGCTCGTCAGCGCTACGTCGTCGGTCGACTGACGGTACGTACATGGCACTATTTCCAGCCTAGAGGTAGAGTATAAAAACAACAGACATCACGAACACAGAAAAAAAAAATTTTGCATATCTTAGTTCGTGAAACGATGTCTTTACCTAATGGTTATTAAATAATGGTGACTAAAATAATACCAAAGAAATAAGAGTGCATTTTCGTAAAATAATATCACCAAGCGAGTTTTTTCTTCAGTAATAAATACAGTTTATTAGTTCGGAGGAGTTTATGACCATTAATTTTCATTCCTTCTAATAATATCCCCCATAACGCATGAGGCTAGAAGTAATAATTATTCCACGATTTGCCTCATGATTATCCAGGTATCCACCGACCAGGTATCAAGGTATCGCAGGGCCTCGCCCCGGGCCCTAGCGCTCGGCCACCTCAGTAAACAACAGTCGGACCCGCATCTCTTTCAACGTTATGACCTCCCGTTACCCTGTACCTGGAACCACATTCACGAACATTATTACAAACAGTGTTGGGTGCACAACATTGTAGTCGATACATACGTAACCATCGTAAAATGGGGTAACTTTGATTAATTTTCAACTTTAAAACTATGTAATTTTTTTTTATGTCATTTGTGTCCGAAAATTATGTGTCATATTTTATAAACTATCGAAAAACATACATTTTTAAACGTGTTAGCAGAGCCAAAAAAAAACACCATTACTTACCATTTTTTATGAACTTATAACAACGATATGCCAGTTCCAAAAATAATTGTGAAAAAAATGGTAGTTCGAATATTCAAGTAGTTATATAATTTATCGATCGACACTGCTTCATTTTGCTTAGCAATATAACTGACACGAAACTGTGTAAGGGTATATTTTAGCTCCGCCGGCATATGTCGCAAGAGACTTCCTTCTTAGGTTATATAATCTATCGATAGTCACTGCTATACTTTACTTTACAACATAACTGAAACGAAACTGTGTAAGGATATATTTTAGCTCCGCCGGCATATTTCGCCAGAGACTCCCTTCTAAGGTAAGCGACAAGGTGGTGGCTGATGATTGTGTAGACGCTTAGCATTATAAGGATGAAAAATAAAACAAAAAACTTTTAATGGAAATCAACCATTATAATTAGCATAGAAAAAACAACTATTCCCAAAGTGGAATCATGGTTAATCAAATGAGTACCAATCACAACACATAGTAAAAAAATAATGAATAACAATAATATATTTGCAAGGTTTAGGCGGGAGAAAGAGACTTTTCAGCAAATACGAAGGTAGCATCAATAACTTTCTTTTGAGGGCCCGACAAGGCACCCCCAACAGCATCTTCTTTCCCGGAGTGAATGTCATGGTCCCGTTCTTGACGTTTGGCCCCCTTCCGGGACTAACCAGCAAGATGACAGAAAAGTAGCTGATCTGATCAGCAGTGATGATATCCAACGGTCTCCCCAAAGGTTCCCGGCGTAGGTAGAAAATTGTGTGTTCTCTAAACATTGCGCACGTTTTTTGGTCTTTAACCCTATGAGCCAGCGTAGTAACAAAATCTCAGCGATGCGAGTGAGTCAAGCTCAACTCAATAACTAGACACCCAAAGTACATTCCATAACCACTCGGGCAATCGCCTCAACAACTGAAATATGAGTTGAGTGATTGGCGTTCGAATAGGAAATTTATCGCACTAATTTAAAAAATATATATTTCATCTTATTTAATACGGAGACATATAACCTGATTATAGTGCTGTATAGCCAATAAACTCGTCTATATTTACCATTTATATTTTTTGGATATCCTATATTTTTAGGATTTAAAAAAAAATTAATTAAGGCTAATTCTTTGAGTCGAAAATAGCATATTATGGCGTGCGATGACTCAAGACGTTTTGCAAACTCCCTAGGGGATAACGGCAGACGCATGGGTTTTGCAACTACTGCTGCCGTGTTTCCTTCTTGTCTGCCCTTGCTTTCTTGGCGCTGCCAACTTCATCGCCTTTGCGCAATATAAAGGCACATTCACAAATAGTGAATACGTTACAACTGTTATAATCATAAAAAAAATTAAAATTTACAATTTTTTTTCTCTCACCGAAAAATCTAAAAAGCAGCTCACCATTCAATAATCGATATGCTTGAAACTATCGTGACTAATTTCAGACCTGTTTCTGAGTCGTCATTATATCCACGTTCCCCAAAAAAATAATTTTAATTTATGAGTGGTAGCGAGAATTGTGCAGATATCCGCGATGACCAAAGTGGCCCTCCATTCAAAAGTCACCCCATATAACGGTATATATTGATTAATTATTTGTAGAGAAGAATACACGTACACAAAATGAAAAAATTTTATGGTAAAGTTGTATTTGTAGGTAACTATATTGTACCACTTTTGAAGCCTTCCCCTATATTTACTGTGGAAGTATATTTTAAAATTATTTTTTCGTTGAATCATAACAGGATCAACCGTAAAACCAAAATGCTACATCCTAGGTTTAAAGAAACGAATAAAACGGTCAAATAAGTGTTATATATAAGATTTGTAACAAGGTGTGTGTGCATCACTTTACTTACATCGAATCTATGGTCTTGGTGTGTGGGACCTTTAATTACCTACACATTGTCATTTTGCTATTGGTCAAATCGACAGCTTTGGAATTAAACTTGGAGAGTTGCCAAACCTGAGGGAGCAAGGATCTGTGATTTGCATTGGAAGCAGTCGCCATTCTTTGATCACCAGCCCAGAGCAGCGGGCATTCTTATTGGCTGAGGTTCGACGAACACATTCGCCAATTTTTGTGAGCATCAGCTTTGCATATGGAGCATTGACCATTGGATTGATGGAATCGGATGGCATCTGCCGATCTTCATTGGCTAAGAGGGACCCTTTTGGAGACCAGCAGCGTAAGACTGTTTTGCATTGGACTACAAGACTATTTTTTTATAAATTATAAACTGGGAGTTGCAGTGAAGAACCGGAATCTACTACTTCGCATCAAGAACGAACTTGTATCACACATTAATTTTACCTATGCAAGTCTTTTGCCAGACAGATTGTGTAGTAGGATGGTAATTAATTTCTTTTTTATTATGTCTTTTTTAGTGGTAATACAATTTTAGTATTCTTAAATATTTTTTTTTATTTCTAGATAATAAACCCATCCTTACTTTTATTTGTTGCCACTTAATCCTACGGTAACATAATTATCTGTGAGACTAATATATAGTGATCTGTGTATTGTATTTGCTAACCGTGTATATTTTTTACAGTTACAAATTTTGTAAGACACGACGAAGTACTACTATTATCCGGAGCCAGGCTACTATGGTGAAACCAAATGGTTGACGAATTCGGAGTTATTCAAGTGCTCCAGTGATATTGCAGCGCTTTAACTAAGTTTTTAGGTCGAATCCAATGTTTTTGACACACCAGATTGCTTGTCCGAATGCAAGATTTCTCTCACAAGATGCTCGTGATTAAAATAATTTATTTATTTCATACTTATCATTGTTAATAAAATTAAAGGTGATTTACAATTTCGAATCAGTTTAGGATATCTGACCCAAATTAGAACTGACATTTAAATTATTAACAGCAGATAAATCTAAAAAGTAAATAATGCGATCCAATATTCATTCGGTAGGGTATATCTGTTCTGTGAATCAGTGCATGAGTACTACCAGGGTACCATGTATCAGGAGAGCAGCAGTATTCAGTAGGTTACGTGAACTATTAAGCTCACGATTGCTCTACTGAGTTTTCAGATAACCGAATACCTCCCGAGACATAAATTACAGTCAAATCAGTATTGAGCATATTTAACTTGCACACACGGAGATCGATATAAATCTTCTGAAGAAACTGGCCTAGCCACTCGACTCGCGCTACTAGGAGCACAGGAATTGGTCGGGTGGAGTCTCAAACATCGACAGCTCGAAGCTATGGAGACTGCTTGTGTATTAAGGAGCCCAAATAAGCGATCGAAATAATATTATTATTTATGAAACACTTTTAAATAGATAATTATCAACATGTTTCAAAGCCAATGGCTTCTTCGTCAGGATAATTAAAATTAACAAATTTAAAAATGGATAAGTATGGATACAAAAATACATAAAGAGAAAAATATTATAAAGAAATGTGGTTAATTAGTTATAATAATAAAAATAAAAACAAATTCAATTTTCACATAATAGTTATCTATTACATTTATTTATATACCTTTTAACATTTAAGTATAATTCGAAAACTTTTATAAAAAGTAACTAAAATGTATAAATAACAAAAAAATATTATTATCAATGTAGGTATCAATATGAAAATAAAACGAGATAGCTATTTAAAAAATAGTTATTAATAATATTTAATTAAATATTAATAATTTATAATTTCTAACGAGGTGATGTTTCACGGAATTTGAACAATTCTTCAAATTTCAAAGTTGATTTACAAGTTCAGTGAAGTTTCTTTTCGACTTCCATTATTATACCATTATTGGTCTGTTACTTCACAAAACTGAAATAATAATACAACTTGATTAGAAACTTCGCAGAACTTGAAAATCAACTTTGTAATACGATTAATTGTTCAAAATCTGTGAAATAACCCGTCATAAGTTATCTAATTGTATACCCATTCTATTCGTATGTAAAAATTTTACCCCTATATTTATATTGAAAGAATGATTTGTTTCCAAAATATGGTTGACAAATTCGGAATAATAATAATAATTCAAAAACCTAAGGTGCTCTTTAACTCTAATATTAGAATTTTTAGAAGTTTTACCTTTGTTAAAAAAAGTTAAAATCATTACTTATTAATTCATAAGCTCCTGATTTGCTTAAATATCATCTTTATCCTTATTATTTGAAATATAATATTTTTATTTGTTATTAGAATAATAAGCTAGTTCTGAGAAAACATTTTTTATGACAGACCTTATAAAAGAAGAGGAGCTACTCTTCACAGAACTTCCTTTCATTATAAAATATTACACACAGCATCCCTAACGATGACGTAGGCTCTGATGGAAAACATTCACATTTGTGTTGTAATCTATGAGATATTTACACAAAGTTATGCCACTGATTAACACAGTCACAACCTATATATATCCAGTGCAAACCTTGGAAATTCTCCGGAGTACACAAACTAGAATAATTTATTATTTCACAAGATATTTTATATCGCCAAGATGGCATATATTATTCGCCAACCATTAAAACCCAAGAATATCATCTTACAAGCTTAAAGCTCCTCTTACTGTGCTCCCGATCTGGTGGTTCGATAGCGCCTGGATTGATGGCTCGCCGAGTGAATCGCTCTGTAAAAAGGCATCTAATAACAATATTTACATTCTCGCCAGCCGCGATCGTTCTGCAGAGGCGCGATAGCGGACTGCGGGCGACACTGCTTGCTGGTGCTGTTGTGGCTGCTTCCTCGCCGGCACTGCCTACTGCCTACCCACTCCCGGACTGCGAGGGGCACGTACAGTCAAAGTGTACATTGTATATGCTCATGTTGCAGAGTTGGTCAGCGGCTTAATTTCAAAACAAAGTAAGTGTCTAAAAAATTCTTCGGAGAGTTTGAAAATCATATTGAAAAATGTTCAACCATCCTGCAAAATTGATTGTTATATTGTATTGTTGAGTATTTCAAGGCAGAGTTCGAGTCCCAAATGTCTGGAGCTAATAGGACCAAGGCGTAGAATTAAGAACAACACAAGAAATATCATTTAGCGATCAAAAAGTTGCATAAATTTCATACGCAAAATTTATTACGAAATATAAATGGGATGGCGATGTACGATGTCAGGCAAGCGAAAGAAAGAGAGCGCGTACTAAGTGGGCCAGAACCAAAAAGTAATAAGTCAGTAGCGACATTGGTTTTCATTGAAATCTAAATGGAAGTCATTTCTAGTATTCTTCTTTATTCTATGGGCTACCGCATCTCCAAATATGGAGTATGAATGAAGAGAGTATGTTACGTAAAATAAGCATGAGTAAGGTTGAATAGTGTATTGCTATTTAGATCTGGTCAGTTAAAACACACATGTCAATTTAAGGAACGTTTGTATTCTGAATAGTGGTCTTTATCCGGGGTTTTTCCAAATGTACCTTCCACCCTGGAACTTGAATGTATTTAATTATGATCTCGAATTTTTAAATAACACGTTCTTAATAATATTCCAAGTAAATTATTACTTTTAATAGCTTTTGGTGTCCATTTCAGAAGACTTATGCTACTTCTATCAAAATTTTGATTTTATTTCAAAAACGCACTAGTATCATAATTGAGTAGTGTATGAATTATATTAAAATCCTAGCAACAATCTATTTGAAAAAAACGGAATACTAAAAATGTTACTTACTAGGTTTTGAAATTAAACAGCCAAATTCCTGCCTGTGAAATATCGCCTCAGAGATGGAGCCAATATTGTATGGCAGATGTTAATAATAAGACATTACTTTAAGCTCGATATGATCAGACTGGAATGACTGCCAAATTATCGTACTTGGGAATAACAAAACAATGACTTACGTAGGAACCTGCTCGTCTACTTTTCATAATGCAGTGTTTTTTGCGATCTGTAATAACGCTCCTGCATTTCACTGGCTTGGTTCAGTCTATCTTGCCTGCCGTATAATATAATAACCTGGTATTATCATGAATTAGTTTAATGGAGTGATAAGCATACAGGGAAGTCAATTTATAAAAGATTTCTTAGAGAGTTTCGTTGCACAGTTACATTGCTGCAGGATGATTCAATTGTCCTTTGTCGTTTTCAGATTTCCTGATGCGTATGTGTTAAAATTGTGTTAATCCTTAATTACTTTGTACCTAAAAAATTAAAACTTGTTTAAATTGCAAAAAAATATTAAAAATAATATTACGTTCTTAATTCGTTAGTTCTACCGAAATTACTTTATGTTACTGTAATATTATGATTGAATTGCCGATATTTTTTTTATAATTCCGGTTAAAAACAGAATTGCTGGCCGTTTGCTGTTAAATTTCTTAATATATCGTAATACGTGTTCATGTAACTACGCAATATACCTAATATTATAAAATGACGAAATGTGAAAATATTAGAATTTTTATGAACACGTTTTCCGACATCGCAATAAAACATTCCTGAAACATTATTGAAAGATTATTAGGAAACCTATCAATTCATTCGTAAAAGACCTGGCTTACCAAAAACTTGGAGAGATTCTCAATAAATCAGCAATATTTTATTTCAGTAAGATTTTCTCCTTGTAGGTAGGTAGGTACCTACTTCATAGATTTTTATTTTCCTTATAGATTTAACGAAAGATTTTCTTTTTGACGTGTCGTGTTCACTCAAATCTAATTATGATCAAAACTAATTGACAATTTTTATCGCAAATATTTTTCGCTTATTCTTTCTCTGCTTTATTTGCTTATTTTAAATGGCACGTTTTCGAGTATCACCAGACTGTCCATTTTTAAAATACAGGAAATATCAGATTTCAATTACTTTTTCAAACGTCGTTTCAAATTTGCGATCCATCATCCAATCCGTGACCGCGGTGTGATATCATAGTATAACACTTTCCAAACCAAATTTGACCAAATCACCCGTTTAACCTTAACCTTAACAATGCTTTTGGCGTTCGGCCGGTGTTCCTGAGTCCAAAGTGTTTTGATTGGGTCACGATTCTTTTATCGAAGATTTCCCGATAAGTGTGGGACCTTGCTTAATAATTTTGTAGGTGCCTGAGAGGCGGATCAGTACAAGTTGAGAAGTTCTTTTCATTTTCTAAGAAAGATACGTGGTAAATACACAATTTAAGGAAATTTGCTGCCAAAATTATGCTGATATTTTTTTCAAGGTGTTTAGTAAGTTACCTAACAGATTTCTTTATAAAATAATAAATCAGTATGGGGCGTAACGAGTGAGGAAGGAGAAAGATACTTAGAAGCATTCGAAATAGATACTTTGGCTGTCATATCTAGTTGGTTAAACATATTTAATATGCCGTTTCGATTATATTCAGTTAGATAATTTTCCAATCTGTTTCGTATAATATTATTTCAAGGGAAACATAAATAAATCATATTTTCAGAATGAGAGTTAAGTATTTCGTTTAACCTTTTCACATCCGTTTCATAATTTAAATGCCTAGTGCGTCAATAAGCTACGCTTAATAACTTGGAATGTACCTTCATATAACCGCATAACAATTATAACCGAATAACTTTATAGCGCCGTTTTTGTGAATAAACACCCCAATATTGTGGATATTTAATTACTTGAAATAAACTAAAATAAAATATGGTATTAGAGTTTATTTTTCTTGACATTACTACCTCTTATTCCGTCATAATAATTAGACGAGAGTTAAAACACCACTGGCGGCCAATAAATGTTTTCAACACTAATTGTTTAGGAATTCTTTATTCTATGGTCTAAACAAACCTTCTTGTCTCCAGCAACTTCTTACGAGGTTGATAAAGAATTTCTGCTGTGCAATGCTTACTTGTGTATATTCTTTGGTTAAAACGGATTTACAATTATAGACGCCGTCAGTAAAAAACATTTTTAATATTTTACACAACTGATAAACTAACGGTAATACCGGAAGAAAACCGTAAAAGTTAAATATTTTTTTTAAATGGAGAAAGTTATAAGGACAAACAACCATTTACCCTTTGCTTTGCCATTGCTTAAGGTTGTTTATCTGTTTAATGGTTACTAATGGTTGTTTATCAGTTTTCTAAAATTTAAAAACCAATTTATTAGTACGGCCCTTAGCATGTGTCGTAAAAAAATAAAATAGGTACCACGTCAAAAATATAAATGTAATATTTTTACCCTCAGCTATGACGTTTCCATCCGCTCGTGTTATATAAATATAAGATCGATTAAAATCTTTAGAATGTAAGTCATTCTTTCCTACGCGGTGTATCGATTATGCATCCTGTTCTGATCGAACCTAATGATACCTTAAATACAACCAAACAATATCTACAAAGGAAACCTTGAGCGATTAAATCAACAATATTTTTTCTTCTCTTTGCGTTTATTAAAATGGTTATATCATGATACTTATCGGATTCAGATAATATTATTTGCACGTTGTGTCTGTTACACCCGCATTATCGTTTCAAGGTTGAAATTCTCATTTAGGAATACAAACAGACTAAATCAAACTAGTGTAAATGTGCATTAGTAACTACCATTGCGTCACATTGGTTGGATAGGGTTATAACTCCAGAAAATAAATGAAAACTTTAATAACTTGAAATTAGAACTTCGTCATACAAGTTTCTACTGACCTACAACACAGATGGCTCTGAAAGTTATTTTAATTATAGAAATGAACAAAAGAATAGGTTTTGCATTCAAATGTCATTTTTGAAAAATATGTCAGTTAGAACCTTGTCGAACTATTGTGACGATCGAGGTGTATGGCGTATACCTCAATGGTTAGTGCAGTGTTTGCGGAAGTTTTAAAACTAACTGGTTATGGATAAGTGTTGGGCTTGCATTTTATGATCGATATCTGCTACTTTAAAAGCAGAAAAATTCCGGCACCTACGTACTTGAATGTGTAAAACACTGTTAGATAGTGATAAAAGTCATGATTGGTGAGAACTAACGTTATAAAGTAGGCACAATTTTTCTATCTGAAATTTCTAGGTCACAGCTTTCAATATAATTATGCAAAATCTGTAAAAAAAAATAGAAATATTTTATAAATTTTTTCACTATTTTGAAAAGAGTCTTAGGCATCTGTAAATATACAAATATAAATATCATAAATTCCTGCAGTAAAACAAGTCTACCTATAGTTATATTAAAATAGGAGCAATCACAGTAACATTTGTTTCGCGAGCTGTCATATACGGTGTGAGGGATTTCGTAGTACAAGCGGGAAACTCGTGAATCTACAACACATTTGAAGTGTATTTTGATTTATAACTTTTTTATGATTAAGCCTTCGTTTTTAGCTCAAATATTTAAATGATCGGCCGCTAAGGCGTTTATATTAGGTGTTGCGTGTCTTTTAAAATTATTCAAATAGTAGTTTTAGCTCCAACTTTTTATTTAATTTATTTTGCCGAAAAAATGGAAAAAGGTTTTAAAGAAAAGTTTTTTTGTTGTAGTTCTATTTTTCTTCGAATTTAGATTCACCAATTTCCCGCTTGGACTGCGAGTTTTCAAACACCGTGTATAATATGTTATAAGTATGTATGTACTAGTTTACCCTCGAGGGTGGCTGGTTAGTGGCTACATAGACGTTGCACCCCTGCCACAGATTACGGGTCCTGCTGTCTCCCGAAAGTAATTAACTTTGACAAGCTTTGCCGAAGGGAGATCCTCCTCTTAAAAACACCACCTCTTATGAGTCTGAGGACTCACTGCCCTCAGTTTTTGTTATATGAAATATAAATTTACAAAAATTTGTGGAAACGTTAGAAATTAAAAAAAAAATTTAAAAAAAAAACATGAAACATATTTTTTACTTTCTTTTATAACCTACACATTATCATCATATTAGTTATTATTTATTATATATTTTTAATTTTTCTTTGTAATTTACACAATGTATATATTTTAGTCAAGTAACAAGAGCGTCATTATCAAAAGTGCTCATTTCGGTTCATTCATGTGATTGCATCTCTGATTCAATGAAATCAAAAGTGTCATTTTTATAAAATAGAATTGATTTGTGTCAAAAATTCATAATTAAATTATTCAAATTCAATTATCCAATATTTTAACATATATATTTTTTAAATCAATGCTAGTACATAAATCCCAGAGTAAAGGGTACCTAAACGTACGCTCGGTATCGTTCTGTTAAATAACTGAGATTCAGATTAAGAATCCAGTGAATATATCTGAATAACCAGGTACTTCACAGCATCGCCTTTTCTTCTACAGCTTCCGCACTGCCAATTATTTCTACCTCATAACTTTAACCATTGAAATCGGAAATAAATAAATAATCAGCAATATTAACATATCCTACATACAATAAAAGACAACTGACAACTTCTTGAGTCAACAGAACAAAACAGTGGTATGTATATTAACTATTTCTCTAAATAACTAGTTTCAACGATTTGAAGTTTCTCAGTAAATTAGACTAGCCTTATTCGACCAGAAGCTTTCAGGTTAGACCAACCGTAACTGGCCATCCCTGTATACTTGGCATAATCCACATCGCATTAATAGTGTCACAAAACATTGGAGGCTAGGTAGAGGTAGGTAGGTGTAGGTGGCGGTTCAGTCACGTGTGTGTAGTTAGATCTGTTATATATATAGCATCCGTTTCCGATAAGGGTGGAGGCTGGAGTCATACATCTGTCAGATAAATCATCCACGCTCCACTGGAGAGCTGGCTTACTTGCGGGATACTCAAACTAGATGGTGTATCAATTCCTATTCGAATAATAATAACTCTTTCTATTAAGAACCTAATTAAATTGGGATTCTACAAATGAAACATATAAACTTGAAAACAATAAAGAATTCCAAATATTTAAAATACAAACATATAAAAATACATAGACATATGAATATTAGTAGACCTGCCCTAAGTGATTAAAAGCGTATTATCCCCACTCCCCAGACCGGTTCCATTGGAGCCGGCTGTGCTCGCGTATGGCCTCAAGTGAAATTTGAAAACGTGACGTCATCATTCTTGTGCGAACTATGGTCGAGGCATCATCGGTTCATTTTACGAAATAACACGGCAAAATGTTGACTTGTACTATGAAAACTTGTAAAAATAGATGTGAAAAAGAGAATAAACCCAATTGTCGTATTACATTCCATATATAAGCATTATTTTACTTTATTTTAAGCATATTCACATCGTATAATATGGATCAGTTGTAGAAACATATACTATCACATCGAGAAACGTCTGGACGCGAAACACAAAGCTGGTTGGTTGCTGGGAAGTAAATTATGAACATTTATAAAAGTGTCTTAACTAAATACTTAAACGAAATATTCGACTCTGAAAATAGAAGAAATTTTTTGCCGAATTTGGACTTCGCAAACTTGTTCATAACGTGGCGAGTAATTTGCGCTCCCATGTAAAAATGTGTATTCATTCAAAAGCAGATTTTACTTTTAAGAACTAAATGGTGATATTATAATGCGAGATGCCTATTTACTGTCAGATTGATTTATTGACGAATCACCGTCAGCTTTACCTCCTTCGTTCTTCAACAGTTGATTTTACCCCTCGCCATTATCTTCTCGTCTATTAATTCCTATGTCTGTGTAAAAATATTAATTCCTATTGGAATAATAACAACTTTTTCTATTAAGAACCAAATAAGAAATTTAAAATGAATTTGGGATTATACAAATTACACTTGAAAACAATAAATGATTCCATATATTTTTATATTAACAAATAAACATACGGTGGGGCTAGGCTTAATATTTCTTTGTATCCAGTATTAGATGATCATAGACACTGTAACTCTGTCCGAAATGTTGATTAAAGAAGGAGGAAGCGCAACACGGCATAAAAACACAAAAAATAATCACGATAATACTTTTGGCAGCTAAAATCTAAAATCATATCAATTACTCTTCAATTTTTTTATTCTCTTATATTTAACTGTAATCAAAATTTCAAACAATTAGTTTTCTGTCAGTATATTTCAAGACCCTTAATAAATTCGACATTAATTTATTGATAAACAATTGAAAAAAAAGCGGTAAACATTTAGGTTAGGTTAGGTTTATTTTCGTACTGTCAATATTATACGTTTCTAAACTCCATAGTTCGTGAAGGGGATCACAATGCGCGCTAAAATACTTGATTTTAAAAATATTTTATATTTTGTTAAATTTATCGCAATGCAATATAAGAATATTATTCTACATCCTAAATGCTTAACCATTGAATATACGCAGAGTAGAGAAAAACCGGTCCGGTATAAAATTTTAAAATTAAATTTAAGGGTGTTTTGGAAGTTATACGAATGATAATTTATATTTAATTTTAAAGCTATCTCAAGAAAAGTCAAAAAACAAGTGATTTCCAAACTTCGAGACACATATTTTTATGGCTTTGAAAATATTGGAGAAAATATGTGAGCAGGTAAGGTTTTTTCATTCTTGTTGGAACTCTCAGAAGGACCTACCTATCGCCAGTGACCCAGAGGAAAAGAAATATCCTAAATATATAAAGAGAAATGTGTAAGGATACATTGGGGACCCACCTTGTGTCTGGGAAATAAAAGATTGACTTTGTGCGTGCGTCACAAAAACACGGAATTGCCGCGTGATTCACGCACAGGGCATATTTCTAAAAACCATAAAATAACCAAGGCTCAGTAACGTGGATATATTTTGGGAATTCTATGTTCAAATTTAAACTTTAACATAAAGGAATTTGAAGGTGTAGGCCACTTGCTATCTATCGTAATAAAGTGTTTTCGAAATATTCGCAAGGGACCTCTCAAATGGTTCGTTTGGTATTTCCATTTAGACAAAAAACAACCGGGTTTGTGGTTACCTGCACGGTTATTGCAAAGTAAACATTTTTCTTAGGTGGTGGAAGAGAAAGATACTTGGCTTCCTGGGGGCGTTTTAGAACAACCAAAAAATGGACATAATGATAAAATGTAAAAGTTTATAAGGGTGAATTATAAATTTACATGACCTTCTTAAAATAAAACGTTTTGAAATTTGTTTATTTAGTTATTTATCGATTCACGCCTTGGACACATTAATCCATTATTAAGTCTATTGTGATACCCTGATATAAAGATGTAAATTAATAAGGCGTGTACAAGAATATTTGGCACTCGGCTGGCGTATTGGATGGACCTAAGGTAGGATTTGCCCTAGCAGGCCTAGAACATTGATATTTCCGCGGGGTTTATTTTAATTAATTCTGATAAACGTATGACTTAAGTCTCAGTTGTTTTTAAATGAATAATACCTCGGGAAGTTACTAATATCTGGTGCTAACCGGTAATTTAATAGCTCAAAATGTTTTTAATATTTTGAAACGCTTTTATATGTTATGGTTACGAATTAGTCGGAATTAATTAAAATGTGAGCTTTGTGCAACCCCTTGTCATTAGGGCTAGGTTGTATAAAGGAGTATTAGATATGTGTATTAAGTAACATTATAAAAGGGTATGAAATATATAATTAAGGAATTACATTATCATATAAATTTTTTTATGTAATAATCATGATTCATACATAGTCAAAAAATGTCATTGGAAAACAAATTCTGGAATTCTGAAAACGGATTCTGCGAAAATCCTATTCAAGTTATGTTATTATATCAATATAGACCAGTTACTTGCCAGAACTGAAATAATAATAGAACTTGAAAAGAACTTTCACAGAACTTGAAAATTAAATTTGAAATTTGAACAATTCATCATATTTTAAATTTGATTTTCAAGTTTTCTGATGATTCTATTTAAATTCTGTAACTATATCATTAACTGAAATAAAACCAGAACTTTCAGAGAACTTGAAAATTTGATGAATTGTTCAAATGCTGTGATGCAACCCGTCCTTAGACATTTTAAGGGCATACGTAATAGGTACATTAACTATGAATAAATTAATGTTTAGTACTTCATAAATCTATTAAAATGTTTTGTGAATGTCCAAATAAAAGTAAATAAATTACAATGAAGTAGATTCAATTCAAATAAAACTGAAATTTAAACGTCAGTACATCTGTCCACACTACAAATAATAATGTTCAACAGCTGTTCATTGGTTTATGTTTCAAAAGTCAATAAAAGCTAATTATTATTGTTTGTCGTCTGTAATGGCGGTTATTAATATTTTCATAAACGTCAAATAAAATAGAGGGCTGTAAATGGGTGGATTTTTTACGAACCCCCAGTTGCCCATCTGCCTCAGTAAAAATAATATTTGCTTTGCAACCTATCGCTCGAACTTAACAAAATAACGAGTTTTGCATGGCTTAGTTATCTGAACAAATCAACCGATAAAATACAACCTTAATTAGTTTAACATACTAAAGTAATGTTATTAAGGTACCCAGATAGACAATATTTTTGCAGCTCTGTTTTGTTGTTGTTGTTGTTATTACTACATTATAATTTAAACATTCATTAAATTACTGTGTTATTGGTTTTTCACCTGTCAATATTGGTTTTATTCATCGAATCAGAATTTATAAATTGAAGTTTTCTTAGGTTTTTTACTTAAGGTTTGATGTATTTTTAAACAAGGTGACTAATAGAAATAAAAATTTTTGCTCCAGAGTAGGTACTAGTTAGGGATTTTAAAAAGCAATTGTTTAATGTACTTCAAACAATATTTTTCAAAGATATGTAAGCTTCGTATCGACCAAAAAAATTAGTTGCTTTATTATTTTCACATTAATTTTTTTTCATGTATGTCTGGGAATTTAAGGAACCTTAATATTGATGTGTATCACACATCAACGAACCCTAATGTTAAATGCCCCGAAAACCATTTTCGTACTAGAAATAAGTTCTGAAACAGATTCAAGACGTATTGATTAATTTTAAACCATTAAATATATTCGATTCATTATATTTTCAAGCGTTTTTAATTATTCAGGTTTGATTCGATTTAATCGGTTAGTCCTAGGACTGGTTGTTTCGCAGAATTTTAACAATTCATCAAATTTCAATGTTGATTTACAAGTTCTGTGGAGGTTATATTTAAGTTCTATTATTATATCATTATTGGCCAGTGGCTTGATAAAACTGAAATAATAACAGAACTTTAACAGAACTTGAAAATCGACTTTCAAATTTGATGAATTGGTCAAATTCGGTGAAATAACCCGTCCTAAATCTCGTAAATTATATCAATTAGTATTCTAGTTTTACTCCTGAAATTTATTTCACTAACCATTTAAAATTTAAAAATAACTTTCTTACAACTACGAATTATAGTTGCGTTTGCGTAGCGTCCACTTTACATTTTAATATGTAAAAGTTACTAAGGATATTGTATGGCAGGCTGGGGGGGGTGACCTTATTTTGCTAAGTTTCCTGTTAAGGGGATGTTATCGCAAGCGCAGCATAATTGCGGTTTTTGACGCAGTTTTTTATAAATTTCCATATTGTTTATAAGAAAATAATATTATGTTTTGAAAAGATAATTTATTCTTCTAAACAATGAGAAAACAAAACGCTTTAAAATGTTTAAAACAATTGCGTAAAAAAATATTTACAGAACCTCTAAAAATAGCTTTAAGTTCGATTATATCCTTTAATTCTAAATGCAGAAGAATTTTAAATAAATACATTATCACCACGTCAATGTCGTCTAAACGATGAAAAAATAAAATTATTTTGAAAAGCATTAAAACAATGCTTAAATAAATAAAAACAGTTTTTTAATACTAAGATATTGTTCCTTGTATCACCGCATTATATAAATCACAACGCAAGTTATTAATCTTCAGTAACCGAGGTGAGTTCGACGTGAGAGCACGTTTCATTTTACAAAAAATAAATACGTAAATGTGTAGGCACATGAGAAAAGAGATCACACTAAAGGTTATATAGTCGTTATGTTACTCTATGGGATGTGTGGGATTGCACTAACCTCCCCACATCCTGGAATAAATAATTTATTATTATTATTATTATTATGTATCATTTCTAGCCCAAGTTGACTTTTTTACTATAAATCTCGTTTTATGCAACACTTCGCCAGCTGGCTGACTACCAGCGGCACCAGAGAGTGCCCCTTCACTAGAATCGTATTCCTAGTAGTCGTATACTGAGTTGACCCGCACGTCGCACAGTGGGGCCGAACCCCCAAAACGTGGCGGAAACCCCGAAACGACGTTTAATTCAAACAAAACTCATCACTCAGGGGTTTTTGAGGTCGCTGATTACGTATTTGAAGTTAAAAATTATCCAAACACAATGGTGGATCCAATATAGCAACGAGACGCATGAAAACCCGAAAATATATAGACAGTAGGAGATCAATAATTACAACAATTAACATACTGAAAACGTCATTGTTTATTAAACTAAATAACAGAATATCAGTCGAAAATATATCGAAGCATTGTTGTCTTAAAATTCAAAACTTAATCTGATTAACCCTATGCCCTATCCGAATCAGTATCGCTCTCGAAGTCCTCAGAGTCAGAATCCACATCAGAGTCTTCCGTGTTCAGTCGTGGTGCGATTTGAATTTCAGGAGAAAGTAATAATCCTATTGCCTCCTTTGATAAACTTTTCATTTTCTTCTGTGGCAGTTTTCTGATGCTGGAGATGTATGGATCGGAAGTTACCAGAAGCCGCTTGAAAACGTCTTCCATTGTTTTTACTCGCGAACACTTTCTGGAAAAGTCTTCGCGATATCTTTTAATATCCTTGTTCCTCGCTTCCTGTGCTTCTTCGGATAACTGACCGATTGGTAGCAATGCGTGAGCTACAATTTGTGGACCGTGAATCAATAACTTATGCACCGAAGTAGGCATATAATACCATGGATACAGCTCAACGAATTTCCTCGCAGTTGTCAGCGTATAATTATGGAACTTATCAGAATTGATTTCATGTCCACTCGAAATGACTTGTAAGATGACGTGAAACCGTTCTATCAAATCTATGTCCAATGATGTTATGAGAGCAGATGTCTTCGAATTTTCAAAAAAGCGTCGAGCTGTATTTCCATCATTGGTATTTCCGTAACCAGGTTTCGGACGATCGACAATAAGTCCCAGTTTTGATCTGAATCCCTTTTGAATGATCTTCTTGCGCGTGTCTACCATCTCTTTTTCTTCGGCACTGCGTGCTTGCCATTTTTTTAAGCCAAGTTTATACGACAAATGCAAGCAGCATTCAAAAAACCTTATCCAAGCATGTAATATTGAAAGTCCAAACTTCAGATTCTCTTCTTTGACTTCTTTTTGCAAAACAGCATCGATGTTATTGAAATCTTTGCTAGTACTTCCACATAAATAGCATTGTTGCGTAGAGTTTATGGATGCGACTGCGTTGCATACTTTGCCATCGATCATTGTGAACGCCATATTGTACGAAACCGAGATTTCTTTCCCATATATTATATTCTCAAAGGGAACAAGTGACTTTATCTGCTCTTCAATATATTGCACCTCACTGACCGTAGATTCTGCACTTTCGTGCAAAAATTGTAGTCTCAGTGGTCTACAAAATCGAGGAGACGATGGTCTAGGATTCTTCCAAATCACGACTACTGCCTCTGATTTTGGATCCACAGAAATGAGTTGTAAGGGTACTACCGATGTAAAAAATACATTCGCATCTGATACGCGTTCATCCTCAAATGTTTGTTTATATTCACTTTGTCCTGAACTTCCGTCACAACCCCATTTGAAAATGAATTTCATGTGGCTAACATTCGCTTGATCCAAACTGCGAATGATATTTTCTTGGCATAGTAAAATACGGTCGGTTGTATGATCCAATAAAGCTTGTAGCTGAACTTCAGCCATGCTTTCTGTAATGGTGATAGCAGTATTAGGTGGATAGCAACGTTTTTTCGCTTCTGCCAATTTCTTGTATGAAGGATACAGCTTGCAGTTATTCTCATTACTTGTTATTCTCAATCCCTGATATTGATTCTTTGTGAATTTGTACTCAATATATAACGAAAGTGCGGCTTCGGAGGACAAAGTTTTCTCGCTTTTCGCGGTCAATTGGAAAGCCTGTCGATACTTCAAAGCTCTCGATGGACTTGTCATTGTTATTTCATAAAGAACCTTTGAAGCATCCAATTTACCTGCAGAGCGCAGGCTCATTTGAGTAGCATAAGCTAACTCTTGTGGCGTCAAAGTTTCGCGAACTGATTGGGTTCTTTCGCGTTTCGACCTCTTGCTCAATAATTCAAAATCCCCAGAAGGACGACCACTGCACGTACTAGTCGATGGCAGATCACAGTCAGCTTGATAATTGCCACTAACAATAGGTGCCGGAAATGAAACGGATGCATTCAGCCATTCATTATTCCGTTTCAAAAAGGGATTCTCTGTCCTGTTAGCTTTTTGCCACCTTGTTCTCATTTGATTAAACAATATAGAAAGCGAGACTCTCATGTCCTCAGGTACCTGCAACGGTCGATCAATTTTTCCGGAAAGTTGTTCCTCCAGAAAAGGGATTATTTCAGGTAGGCCATCATTCAACCGGTGTTTAACGATGTTGAATATTTCTCGCCGAGTGAATTTCACACACTCTTCATCCGAATCTGTATGAAAAATATTACTTTAGCATTAGCAACAAATTAATTACAGAAAAATAATCAAATATCGTAAGCGTGCTGCATGGGAAAAATAGTTCTGAAGCCTGCCGCACCGCGCGCTACATCGACCGCGGTGCACCGCCATGTTGTGATACGTTATTTGGGACGCACACGCTCGAAGAAAAATTCATTATACAAGAGAATAGGCAGATTTAGGCAGCTGATTTTTGTCAATTCCATCAGATAATTGATTATTCTATAGTCTGGGAGTTGTAATTCTGCATGATATTGCAAAAAATGCTACTTTTGCTCTAGTTGAAAATACAAGTACAGAAAATCATGCTATTTTTGTACAAGCGTCGAAATATGTGTAATATAAATAGGATAACCATTAGATTTAAAACTTATTAGTATATGAATATTTTCTACATACCTGAGGCAATCGTTTCCATTTTGTAGAATTGTAATTCTTTACTTCACTACTTAATTATGAACTCACTAATCGAGGGTAAATTTGACTAGTTTCGACAGCGACACGTGTGCTCTTGACAAAGGTCAACTTCGAACTGAAATGGTTTGACAGATCCCGAAGGTAGGGACCTATCCGTTCGGAGTGAGATGCACGAACCCTTCCCCCACCCGCTTCATTCCTTGAAATACCCCGAATCGAACATTCATTTTTCGGGGTTTCCGCCACGTTTTGGCGATTTGGCCCCACTGTGCGTCGCCGCGAGTGTGCCACCAGAGAGTGCCCCTTCACTAGAATCGTATTCCAAGTAGTCGTATACTGAGGGCCCGTTCCCACTTCCGTTTTCAAATCGGAGGCGGGTCCCGTTTTAAAAACGGGTGGCCAATGGCCCTGTTCACACCACCGTTTTAAAAACGGATCCGTTTTGGACCATACTCTACGAAAAAAAATAATTGTCGATTCAACAAAAACATGTTATTTGCTCATTCTTCAGTAATGGTGCGCAATGGACGACGATGAAGCTCTTGTTGTCATGTTGTACTTATTAAAAAAAAAGGAAAAAAGTTAAAAGAAAATTTTGGGTACACCCAATCATAGCCGAATGATTTTCTGTAGGAATTTTCCAAGTGTTAATTGGTGAGTTGAGAAGTGATGAACTAAAGTTCTTTAATTATTTTAGAATAATAATGATTGGATTATTTATATAGCGCCGTTTTCACCATGAAAAATCACCTCAAGGGCGCTTAATGGCTTAAGAGAATGTCTATCACTTCCTTTAACCATCTACTGGAATGAGTTTCAGAGAGCTTAACATATCAAAATACAAAATTGAGAAAGTGCATTTGTCCTGAAGAAAGGCTATCGATATTTTAAAGTAAGAAAACAATAACAACTCAAATATTTTTTATTATGTGTTTATTAAACTAATACGCTCTTCCGTGCATCTCATTAAAGCTTTAAAATTTAAAAAAAGTAAACTTAAAAAAATAAAAATAAAAATTTTGATGTACAAAAGTTGTGTACACCAAGTGTTTTGTTTATATTTAGTTAAAGATAAAATATTACCATACTCTTTCTTCGACCAGTGGTATTAAATTTTCGGGATTTATTTCCTTATCCATTATTGTAGTTTTGATTTATTTACTTAACAAAATAACCAAATACAAGCTCGCAGGGTGCCTGTTTCCTTGCGACAGGGAGCGGGCGGGGAGGGGTCGGGGTTTGGCGGGGACTCTGCCGGAACGACTGGACGACAAGTGTGAACAGCTCCATACAACACTATGAGCGAGCGTGTTCCGACACGATTTGAAAACGGACGCGCTGCGTAGGCGAGCCATCCGACAAAAAATGTCGGATCCGTTTTCAAATCGTGTCGGATAAGTGTGAACAGCTCCATACATCCACTACAGCCACTAGGGCATCCGTTTTAAAAACGGATGGCCAATGGCCCTGTTCACACTACCGTTTTAAAAACGGACCATACTCTACGAAAAAAAATAATTGTCGATTCAACAAAAACATGTTATTTGCTCATTCTTCAGTAATGGTGCGCAATGAACGACGATGAAGCTCTTGTTGTCATGTTGTACTTATTAAAAAGAAGGAAAAAAGTGAAAAGAAAATTTTGGGTACACCCAATCATAGCCGAATGATTTTCTGTAGGAATTTTCCAAGTGTTAATTGGTGAGTTGAGAAGTGATGAACTAAAGTTCTTTAATTATTTTAGAATAATAATGATTGGATTATTTATATAGCGCCGTTTTCACCATGAAAAATCACCTCAAGGGCGCTTAATGGCTTAAGAGAATGTCTATCACTTCCTTTAACCATCTACTGGAATGAGTTTCAGAGAGCTTAACATATCAAAATACAAAATTGAGAAAGTGCATTTGTCCTGAAGAAAGGCTATCGATATTTTAAAGTAAGAAAACAATAACAACTCAAATATTTTTTATTATGTGTTTATTAAACTAATACGCTCTTCCGTGCATCTCAAAAGCTTTAAAATTTAAAAAAAGTCAACTAAAAAAATAAAAATAAAAATTTTGATGTACAAAAGTTGTGTACACCAAGTGTTTTGTTTTTATTTAGTTAAAGATAAAATATTACCATACTCTTTCTTCGACCAGTGGTGTTAAATTTTCGGGATTTATTTCCTTATCCATTATTGTAGTTTTGATTTATTTACTTAACAAAATAACCAAATACAAGCCCGCAGCGTGCCTGCTTACTTGCGACAGGGAGCGGGCGGGGAGGGGTCGGGGTTTGGCGGGGACTCTGCCGGAACGACTGGACGACAAGTGTGAACAGCTCCATACAACACTATGAGCGAGCGTGTTCCGACACGATTTGAAAACGGACGCGCTGCGTAGGCGAGCCATCCGACAAAAAATGTCGTATCCGTTTTCAAATCGTGTCGGACAAGTGTGAACAGCTCCATACATCCACTACAGCCACTAGGGCATCCGTTTTGAAAACGGGACCCGCCCCCGATTTGAAAACGGAAGTGGGAACGGGCCCTGAGTTGACCCGCACGTCGCCGCGTGTTCCCCGTTCCAACTTACTTCATTCCTCTCCGCCCCGAAATATTATTTCGGTTTTTGCAAATACCCCCTTAAAAATACAATAAAAATACTGCGATTCATATTTAGGAATATCTGAGGCATCAAACTAAGCTGCTTTTGCAGTCTGTAAGAATTCTCGATATCATACCACAAGGTAATCCTAAAAATAATGCGTGTATCAAAATCATCAATGTAAATTACCCGTAGTAGACTCAAGGAAGATTTTGAAACCGAAATAAACGACAACCATAGCTCAAACAAACCATTAAGTTTATACAGCATCTCACGCATATTTTATTAAATATTATGATTCACATGTCTTAATTTAACACTACCAATTCTGTCAATAACGTTGCAACGAAATATATTTATTGTATATTCCCGTCAACCTCAGAACAGGTTACACCTAGTGATGTAGTTAATCTAAAACATGCTAGAAAATACTAGAAAATAAATTTTGATACCTACTGATGTTGTTGTTTTTTGCACGAAACTATAGAAATTATATTTCAATAAACGCCGAATAAGCGGCATTGAACTGAATGAATTATATTTGTTGATTGGTCTGTGCATATATCTCTTTAACCGCGCTTCATCCCAAATGACAAAAGGGTGATGAGGGCGAAGCCGTTAAAGGTCTGGCTGAGTAATGCAAGGACAATGCAGCGGTGATAGCTATCACGGACATTAAACAACTACACTTTCTAAATGTCCTATCTCCAATTAACTACGAAAGAGAACACTCGTTTGGAACTTTCGGTTAGTTGAACAGGGGTTCCAAATATGAAACCAGAGCTTTCCCAAAACTTTTAAGTATTCATAATCATGTTTATACACTGAGTGGCCTATATTGAAACAATGTATATTTATCCAATTTATAGCATGTAAATCTTCTCGGAGAAACTGCACTCGTCGTGATTTTAGTTTATATTATTACAATATTTAATGTTTCGGAATACGATTAAAACTTCTTTCACCTGTAAATTATAAAAAATATTACATTTTCTTCTTTTTTGTGAATGAAAAAAATGCGTAAAAGTTGTTCCGGGCTACAAACTATAGGGTAAATAATGTCCTGATGATATCCAACCTCTTACAGGGTAGAAGAAATATCCAACGAAAACGTAACATATTTTTTCATTATAAAACGTTCGTTTTTGCTTACATTCACAGAAAAGCCCACGGTTATAAAGTTTTCGTAAATGTTTATGTAATAATGGACGTCTTTTTTATTATTAATGGCAGTTTAAATGCTTGTGCTTTCAATACATATGCTATTGTTCTTAGTGAAAAAGCTACCTGAATAACTATGTTAATGTTTTGTCATTAAAATTGTCTTGTTTCAATGCTTATGTATTAATTGCTTATTATTAATTATGTATTATCCTAATCAACTAAATTATTTTCTCAAAAGTCCCCAGAGCCGTCACAAAATAAACAAACCTTTAAGTAAATTATTCAGTTTAACAAAGAGTGAACAAATTATTTCTGTTCCAAAATCTACTTTGAAGAGTCTACGATCAAAATTGCGGTCCTTTGTTTGAGAAGCTCTTAAAATACCCCCTCTGTAAAAACAACGCTTGTCCGTCAATTGTTTTTAATGTACCTATTTTTGTTTTCTATTGCCCCCTCTTTTGAAATTGAATAGACTGGGGTGACATCTAGTGAATAGAAATAGAGTTTAGACAATAAACACTTATCTTCCCAAATATATCTCTTTTGCATTGTTATCGAAAATAGTGTTAAGAAGATAGAGAAGAGTGAATTATTGGACCACTGATTTGACAATTTGAAAGAATTCAATTATTCAATCTGCTTAATCCCTTTATTTACTTAAATTATACAAATGATTTGCTGAAACGGTGACAAAAATAAACCTTTTTAGAAACAAACTACGCTTGTTTAGTGAAATTACCGACAAAAAAATTACTATTACAAGATATCATTATTTTATCAACTAAACACAGAATTCGCCTAAGGCATCGAAAGCTATATAACACGCAAAACTGTTTCTTATGGAATTTATATTTCATAAGAAATCTTTTCAGTATTTGTAAATGTCATTTCCATCAAGAGCTATGGAGCTATGAAGATTGCAAAATTGCTGTCTTAATAAAAGAGCGTACACCATATTATAAATAATTTCGCAATTATTGTTTTTGTAGAAAATGAATAAGATTTTAAAACCCCTTAATATTGGGTGTGTTTTAGATTTTGTGTAGCTGAGTTACAACCATTACTCTACATTAAGGGTTGGTTATCGGTTTTGTAGGGTTTGAAACACGTTTATTAGTAAAGCCTCAAATCTTACATTATATTGTTTAAATTTATAGAAAATAATTATAATGAATTGGTCACCATAAAACAGTTAAACAAAACCAATAGGCAGTTGCCTATTTCGGTGATTCAATGTATCTATTTCTTGTAAATGTCAAATAAACCCATTTTTTCTTCGTCTGATTTTGAGCTAATTTTACACTTACCAACTTATTGAACGTATACATTGGACTCGAGTTGTGGTTCCTGTTTCATACAAAAAAATCAGGTACGCCTTTATGTTTACAAGAATTAATTATACTAGTAACATGTATGAAAATAATACTACTTTGACTTGGACGAACGCTATGTTCGGATACATCCTATCAAATTCCTGTACAGCTTGTCTATTTATCACCCTCCCACGCCGAGACACGAAATGTGATTTTAATGTAGATAATGGCGTTAGCAAGACAAACGAAAAAGTCAATATTACATTTCTATAATGAATTACTTGTTTGATCGAATCATTATTGATCTTCTCGCCAATTCCATCGGATGGGAGAATTAATTATTTCAATTTATTTGAAGACAAAGAGTTGAGTTATTTATTGCGTCTGTTGATCATTTAGAGATAGGTATCGTATTGCTTTGTACGGATATATATATAATATAAGTTTGTAACACTGTAAAGCCTAGATACGTTTGTGAATTGTCATTAAAGCAAAACTTCAAAATATGAGTTTGCAAACATTTTATGGAACAGCTTTTAATTACTATTAGTGAAATGAAAGCTCCTGCGAGTGTTGAACAAATAAATTATTATACCCATTTAGTAGCGCTGTGCTTAAAATGTACCTACGGCAAAAATATCAAATAAATTAACGCACAAGAAATAAAATTACCTTAATTTAAGTTACCGGTGCTTCCCGTAACCATGTCTTCTTTAGAACAGTAGATAATATATCACTATAAGAGAAAAATATGAATTACTGAAAAAATATTTGCTGTTATTTTCAGTACCTACTGTGTATTAGGCATCGGTGTAATAACCCTTTTTAAATATTATATCACATTTTTTTACAAATTTATATTCTCAAGTCGAAATCAGTGCGTAAATAAAGTTGCACTCAAATTAAAACAATATTACCTGGCCTCGTAAACTTCTTAAAAGAAAATAATAAAATAAGCAGTTGTCTAAAAAGCATTACAATTAAAAAAAACTAACTACCAACACATCGATAAATATAAATGACAGTTATTTCTTCGGATAAGTTAAAAAAGGAACCGTTTTCTGCTCTAATATGATCGTTCTCTGTTTTACTAATAGTCTCTGTCACCTGACCTTCAAAACTCACTGGGAAGGTCACTGTCTACGAGTGATTTTGAAAAACTCTGTTTAAGGCGATGCACTACGTCGTGTAATATTTTAAATTGAGCCGCTATCAATAACAACCCTTACGTAGATGGCGATAAGGTTTAAATTCCCGTTTAACACCATCCGCCTGTTTTGATTTATGCAAGAATAAACATGGCCAAAAAGTGCCTTTTATTTTATTTTGTGGATGTTCAGGCATAAATATTTAAATTTTTTCCGATCATTTTATAAATAACTTAATTTGCAACATTATACAATAAAATCATAACCGAAAATGGGTTCGTAATTAGGAGATTTTGAACTTTAAAGTAGTTTTCATAGGTCTATACATTATTTTTTTCTGGGCTTATAAAAAGACTTATATAAAAAAATACTCGATTATTTCAAAGGTCAAGATGTATTCTACTCGAAGTATTTAATTAAAGCATCTAAAACATTTCTAGACGACCAAATTTTCAAACCAAAAACACATGATTTTGCATTACTACGTATGGCATCGCCTTAAAGCCTGAGCGACGTCGAGGACTTCAGCTAGTTACCCATATGATTGAGTTATGAGTTATTTTATTTGATTGAGTTAATAGCAAAAGTTGTGATTTCAAGATGTCAGAGCTCACCGAAAAGTTTTGGGTAAACCAGCAAGCAGTTTATCTGCTGATTCTCAATAAGTTTGTGTTCAGCAAATCATTAAGCCTAGTCCGCATAAAATAATGAATTCACATCCACATAATGATTTACAATCCACCATTCTTTGTTCCTTTTCTCTTTTGTGCATAATAACATACAATAATTCAAATATTGATATAAGTGCAGATCCTCGGTGACTGCGGAGGCATTGCAAGATACGGCAGCAGCCACCACAGGAGATATCATTACTTTATGACCGGTTTTACCTGAATTATAACTTGTTTTTAATGCGCGGTGGGTGATATTAAAATGACCGAGGGCGGTTTTCTTACCGGGTCGTTTTTTACATCTCTCTCTGCCTAATGACTACCCTCACTTCGGCTCAGATGTGAATGTAGCCTATTCACCCAAACTGTACCGATCTGCCTTTTGTACATTTCATTTTTTTAAATAATAACGCAAGTACGTCAAGTAAACGTGGCGCCAGTGGCGTACCTTGAGTTTTTAATTGGTAAAATTGGGAATTAATCGATAATCAAAAACCTTACCACAGACGTAGTAAGTTTTCGCTACGAATGGCTGGCTTTAACCGATGTTGGTTGGGATTACCTAATTCAAATCAAATAACCAAAAAGCCGCTTCATTTATGCACAGTATTATTACAAGTCAATTACTTAATTATATAAAATTTACACATATTTTGATAGCAAAATTGAATGAATGAAAATCAACAATATGATATTTTTTTTTATTTATTGTTGTACTAATTAAAAGAGGGACCTATGTACAAACAAATGACAATGATTGTTAAATTCGTGATTTGAACCAAAAAGGACAGCCTTTGTCAATACTAACACAAATAAGTATTTCATTCATGAATGGTCCAAATATGAACATTTTTTGTTTATTAACTTTTTTAATTTGACGTGTGGTCGTGTGAATAATTAGTTCTTGACTTTTGTAACGGCCTGCGTGGTTGAGGGGTAAAGCTCTAGAAGCCGGAACCCAATTGGGATACCATAGTCTCACTGGCTCCAGACGGATGGGAGCAGTTGGGACTCTTATTGAGTTTCACATAAAAATGAGAAACCTCTGAAAAAAATGAAAGGGTAAATTTTATTTCACACAGTAATTTTATAAATTTTAATATAATTTTATATATTTTTGTATGCCCCTATATGGACTGCACGCCCCTGCGTGGTGCTAAGGTACCAGGTACTACGGAGAATAGTGTCGGGATGAGCGGGTGGGAGGGTATATGAGCACGCGCCTCGGGCGCACGCACTCTCCCATTTCATATAACGTTCTCTAACCCTTTTACATATTTAAAAAAATATTAAGTGCATGACTTCCAATATTTATTTTGTTTTAAATATTGAAGCTATCGGTCAATACGTAGGTAATGAGTAATATTCAATGTTATGTAAAATGAAAATTAACGTAATTTACAAAATTTTATTAATTCGCACAGTTAGTTATTTCTAATGATTAACACACATAATGCTTCGAGTCAGATGGTAGTTCAGGATTCCTGCAACAAAAGTATATTTTTTGTCATGTATTTCACCTTACATATAATATGATAGTTGTCAAGGATCTTTACAACGATCACATATATAATGACTTTAGAGTTGTCTATCTTACTATTATTTATTTAATGGCTTTAGAGTTGTATATCTTATTATAATTTTGTAATGGCTTAAGTGTTGTCGATATTTTTATTCATTCTTTAATGGCTTTAAGAGTTGTTTATCTTATTATTATTTCTTTAATGGCTTTAGAATTTTTCTAAGATTCAATTCAATTCAATTCAATTAGTTTATTCCTTTAACAACATTACAAAATAACATTTTAATTCGTTTTTAAGTACATTTGTAAAATGGTATTACATAATAAGTAGGCGGTGTATCAACTATACCAGCATCAATAGAGCTTGCCTTTTAAAGGCAGCTTCAGCGATGCTAAATATGTCGATATCCGAATTGATTCTGTTCAACAGCAAGACTGCTCTCCCCACCGGCATGACCTGCAGGCAAGTTAGTCCTGCAGGCCGGGAGATAAAACAGTCTATGCTGTCGGTGACGGAGATAACCATCAGGAACATAGAGACTAATACTCTCCATGATAGTCGGATTTTCAAACCATCCACGACTCAGTTTGAAGAAGTGTGATACAATATGCACAACTCTTCTGACCTGTAGATGGTTCATACCGAGCATGCCCATGAGAAAGTCAGTAGGATAGAGCCACGGGTAGTAGCCATACTCCCTCAGGTAGAAGAATCTCAGAAATTGAAAAAAAATATGATTGAAGAATAACATAAATTGGTCAAAGCTCATTGCTTTCTTAAATAACAATATTTTTATCGGTAATTATGTAATGTTACAAGATAGTAGGATACAAACATTGTAAACCAGTAATATTATATCTACTCGACCGGTTTTTGGCAAATTTTCAAAAACGTTTTGAGCGATCGCTTGCTATAATATGCCAAATTTATAGAATTTAAAAATATGGGATAAGCGGTGAAATCCAGTAATATATAGTCCAGTAAGAAACTTAATAGAATCGTTATGTATAGGATTGCGCTGTTCAAGAATTTTAAGCCAATGAATTAAGAACTTCATTACTTAGTTAATACGGAAGCACCGGAGAAAAATAATATTGAGGTAATATTAAAAGTAATTAAAAGTCAGGAGAGCTTTTTTATCTACTAAAGTTCACTTCAGCTAACAATTCAGAAATGCCAGCGGTTTGATGATAAAATGTGTTGTGCTGCAAACTGTAGAACACATAATTTTCTGAATCACTTTAATTACAATTTTACACCAATTGATTAAAAATGTGTTCAACTCTTCATATTTACAAGAATGAAATTGAAATTCATATAATTGTTGACAGATGAACTTTAAATTTATAGTTCTGAGTAATACAATTAAGATTACAGAAATGTACGATGAAAATATTGTTTTAGTTTTCATTGGTAGTTTTAACTTGTCATTTTTCATTTGTTTTGCTAGTTCAGAATCGGAATTAAAAATTATGTGTATTTAAAGGAGATCCTTGAGGCGAATGTGTGGTAAAATCATGTATTATCGTGTGAGAAATGTGAAGATCAAAGAGTGCAAGGCTGATGTAAGCGCAATGAATAAGGTCAAGAAAGAGACGCATAGATGGTTTGGGTATGTAGAGCAAATGAGCGAAGAAAGGAGTTTAAGTAGAATATATGAAGCAAATGTGAATGGTAATAGAAGTTGGGGACGCCCGAGGAAGACATGACACGCCAAATGAATCAGATACTTGAATCGGTCAAGAGTCAGAATAATAGAAGAGTATGCATGAGACGATGTATGAATGTGAATGAGGCAAGAATTGTGTGCCAAGACCAAGTTGTTTGGCGGTCAGTCCTCTCTGTCTAACCCTGCGGGGAAACGGCGTGATGGTTAGTTAGTTAATTAGTTAGTTTTTAATATAACATTGCTTATTTTATTGCAATACGGTTTTGTAAGTGGGTTACTATGTAAGTGTTTGTGTACGGAATAGCGTCTTGAAGTAATGGTTTTCGTAAGTTCTTTATTTCCATCCATGCAGTAGAGGACGGCCATTGAGCCAAATGTCTGCCATTAAGCTATCAGAAGTAGATACTTATGGCTTGTATGAATGTGGGGAACGGAAGTGTCCTAGTCTCCCGGTGCAGAGTGTAACCGCCACGGGTCATACAACAATAATGACCCGACCGCAGCAAGTCAACACCTAAAATTTTTGAAGTCAACGCAAACCCGGAAGTCAAAAAGTTAAAGATACCTTACTAGTTTGGTTCTATGATTCTTTGAAAATACTTAATCATTTTTGTTAAGTGCACGCAAAGCTTTGGTTTGAAAGCTCCAAGGGGAACTTTTTCTTCTAACCGAAATGACCACAATAAGTAGTGGTTCAGGTAGGTTTCTGTATATTAAATTTCGTTTTTTATTAGGCACGTTAAAAATAAGATTTTTTCCTTTTTTTCCTGCCGTAATTCGAGAGCTTTTTTAAAGCACAAATAAACCTCGTCCAAATAAGCTTTTGTTTTAATACACCACGCTTTTAGCAATTAATGTTAAGAACATTATTTAATAATATTATGCTGTTTTTAATATAAAAGTTAATGCTGTTCATAATATTAAATTTTTTATTTATTATATACATTATTTAGATTTTATTATAAAAATCCCTTCGTTGACGCTGTGTTAAACAAGAAAATAAGAACTTTGACAATCTAAATTTCAACTTCATTTTCAAAATTATTATATAAAAAAAAAACTATTATGATCTCTCTGAAAACTAGAAAGTTGCTAGAAAGCGAAGTTCCCTTAAATTCAATTAATATTGTTTAAAAATCATTATTTAAATCCTTTTTGAACCCGGCAATATGTAAATAAATAATAATCCAATACCACTTAAGTCATAGGAAGGTACTGGAGCTATTATATTCCTACCGCATGATAGCTTGTGGCCTTTTTCCAATACAAAACAAAAACAACACAATACCATCCGAAGGAGTAGTTTCGGATGTATTACGCTCCCTTATAAGTTATGTACAGACAAAAGAAGGCCCAAAATGCGTTTGAGACAAATGCACCCACAAACATTATTTATAATCAATATTCATGCCCGGAGCCTCCGAGTAATCTACTTATCCATGAACCCTAAATACAAATTATGTTTGGATGTACCCTATTAGAATATTTCATTTTCTCCCTGATCCATGATCTTTTAGATCGTAATACCGATAGGCAAGGGGGAATATAAATATTGCTTTTTTACATACATAATAGAATAAATGTATGAATGAACAATCCTTTTGTTTTCGGGTAGCATAAAATTTTGATTGCTATCCTGAGTATTGCTACTCTGAAGTTTAACAAAAAATATATACTAATTTGAGTAAATGTATTTATTTATTTTGTAAGAAACAAACAGCTTTTATATAATATACAATGATAGATATAAATATACAAGTTAATTGAAGTCAAGCCACAGAAGTTTCTTATGTTAAAGTTCATTAGAAATGAAGTTTTAATATCTTAAAATTAGTTTGGTGTTAAACGAAGGGGAGATGAAGAGGAAATTAGGAAAAGGATAGGAGATGCTCCCGATACATTCCATACTCTCATATTAATAATCGATCGTACGCATTACTTCATATCGATATTTCTTTAGGTTTTTACCAAAAATGTCAATGCTGTAAAATTTTGTATTATATTGTGCACATATACGAGGAATTGGGGATTTTTTTAGAATGTTTGTTCTACACGGGGGTAGATAAAATAAATCAGATTGTCGGGTTGATCGAGACGGAATATGAATATTTATTAAATTGGTAAGTTCTGGTGTGTCCAGACCATTATTTAGGATTTTAAATAATAGGATTTGATCAAAACTTAGACGTCGTGTTTGGAGGGAGTTAAAATTATGAAATTTGATGGATTCGGTATAATTTGAGAAGTGTAAGTTTAGTTTAAAATTTATGTGTTTAAATTTTTTTTTTTAAATTCTGTCTATTCTTTCAATATTTAGGAACCTTTATAATGATATTGAAATCTGAATATTGCGCACCGTTTAACCGAAAACACATCGTTGTGGGTGAAATTGAAGATATTTTATATGGTTCTAATATTTCTTTAAGGCGAAGCTTAATGCCAAATCACTATTTTAAATATCTTTATAACGAATTGGTGTACATTATGAATACCAAAAAATATGTTTTAGTTAAATTGAAGGTTTTCCTATCGTTTCGCTTGAGAAGAATAAAAATAAAAAAAAAAAAATTACTCAATAAAAAATATAAATGTAAACTTCAAAAAAAAAAATTTTTTTCAATAGAAAAATATGAACTTATAAAGGAAACAACTTTTTAAAAATACAGTATTATAGCTAATATTATTATCTGTGACAGTTTCACATGATTAACGTTTTTGCTTTCTTATAAAATTATTTACAAAATAAATAAAAACCAATTTTGAGCTTGAAATCGAACGTTTCTGGACTCCGTTTGTCAGGCGATTTTAATGCCTATTACCTACAATATAAGGTATACCAAAAATATACACATTTTTGGTTTGTAGCTTTCTCGTAAGAGGTCGGTCGCAGGTAACTGGGAATGGGATTAGATTTTAAGCAGAAGTAGAAATCCAAAATTTAGGTACCAAATGTCATAAAAAATTGTATACCTTACAGATAACGAAATCTTTTAATGTGAGGAGCAAAGGAGCCTTGTCCATGAGGAAGATTGGAGTGTGGTTAGGATCCTCATAAATGAGGAACCGAATAAAGAAGAACAGCGTCCTTAAGACAATATTCACAAAATTACGAAATTTGTTTATTTTAAAATATTCATCATAAATCTCAAAATTGGTTAACATTTATGACACAATTTTTTTCTATTTCCGAAATAAGTAAGCGTCTTAGGAAATATTATAAAAGCAATAAATTTTATTAATTTGTGTCACAGTCAATTGTATATGATAAATGAAAAAGGTGCATGCGTATTATTGCGTATCCTAGCAAAAAATGTTGAGTTCGAAAGGTCGTGAACTTCACAATGTGTATTTTATTTAAAATGTTCTACCATATTGCCTTTTTGGTACTGGTTCGTTATTTTTTTATCTGCAGAAACGTCTCGACCAGACTTTAAAGATCTTAGCCTCTAGACTCTAGACATTTATTTAATGGTTTGTTAATCCCAGTTTCCGCCTCGGATGTCCCACCCATTCCTTGCTCGACGCCCCATAATGGTCTCATTATGATTTGCTGTGAGAACACGAAACAGCAAAAAAGTGGGTAAATATGATTAAAATTATCTTTTTTTAACATTTTAACATCCAGCAATGATGTGTTAAACGTGAATGAAGTAAGGCTGATAATTGGAAACGGAAGAAGCGTTGAACATTTATTATGTTTAAGATGTGTGCAATTCTTCAATAATCTTTTCCATTCCAATTCTAAAAAATGTCTGTATTCATGTTACAATGTATTTATAAGGTTCTTACCTTCAAGCCACAAGGCTAGTTGGTAGCTAATCCATCTGCAGGTGAACGAAATATGTCTATTAAATAATTACAGTATTGACAGATGTTGGATAAAACGATTTACTATCTAATTAGGGAGTATGAATTTTTTTTCAAAGTTGAACTTGAGGTATTTTTTACGAACGTGGCGCTATCCAAGTTATTAATTAAATATTGTAAGACAAGGACTCTTAGATTGATTGCAATGTAGAGACGTAATGCGACGTAGAGGCGTAATTACGGTTTAAGGAGTGTCAGCAATAGATTTCACAGTAGGTAAAGCGTTTTGCATCATCAGTAATTTATTTTCATTCTGTTATTTGGTCCCGCGTAGTAAACACACATCCAAAACGACACAGGAGTACAGACTGCAGACAAATTTCTCACTTGTTTTAATGATTCCCTTCATCACCAGGCGAATGCAGAGAAAATCCAAAATAGAGGCCATCTCCAATTACCCTAAACTTTACAATACAACACAAAAATACCGGCGAACATCGTTACCACCGCCTCGGTAACCATTTATTAAATAATAAACACACCTTCTATAGATCACACCAAGTGTTCAGCCACGTTTGATTACTTAGTAGCGGTGCCCCGGTTTATAGGGTGAGGTTTGTCTAGGACTTGGCGGCGGATGCATTTGCAGGCTGAATCGAGAGACTCTCTCTCGACCTGATTCAATGTCCGTCACTTCTGGACACACCTACCCCCAGATACCTTTTTTTCCTTCCCAGATCTTTCTCTCTTCTATTTTCTTAAAAAAAAACACACAGCATCCCCAAAGATGACATAGGCCCGAAGGAAATCATTTTTCTGAGGGCCTCCCATGTAGCACTAATGTAAAAATATATCATTATTTATAAGCAAAGGACAGAGACGTACTAAAAAGAAGAAGAAGAAAAACATGAGCCATGCCTTTTACTATACGTAAATTGCTCAAAGTTGTCTTTCTACCAAAGCTTCACGATAAAAGCTTAAGGATTAAAAGTTGACATTAATACCGATACAATTCACTCACAGCTATCAAACTTCAATACAGGCGTATTATGATCTACAATCACTCTCAAATGAGTGAAATAAAAGCCAGTCTTGATTGATACCAGCACATGGCAGCCAATCCGAAACAATCTGAAACAACATTAGTCGCAACATCCTCCCAAATATAATCCCATCCAAACAACATCATCTTCTCCAAAAGTTTCAATTCCCAGAACAAACTAATCCGACCCAATTCCTCGGATCACTTTTCATAGAGTTGGGAGATGACACCTTGTCGAGGGCATTATGATTCGAAACACATTTCTTCTCATTTCTCATACATCGTAAATATTCTTCTCCCGTCCTGGCCACATCTCACTTCTGACTAGTTTCCTGTCGACAAATGCGCGTGTATACACTGAACAAAAAATCCCTAGAAGCCCATCCGAATAAAAACGAATGTCTATGTACTTTTCTCACAAGACATTTAGAAGCCCAGGTCTCAGACAGCCCGAATAAAATATTTATCTGCTCAGGAAAGAACTTAGATAATTGAAAATGTTTGACAAATTTCTGTATGAGAAAGGATATTTTGGGCTTACTTTTAACCTACGGACCTGCCCATGACATTATTTATCACCAACTCGAAAGAAAACTGGTGTCGTCAATTCTAAAGAATAACGTTGGCTCATGAAACGTAATTTCATGTGTTTTACAAATGTATCATATTAATTAGAGTATTGTGAGGACACAACATTTAGAATGTTTGGGTAAAATCAAATAGTACTTAAGATAAATAATATAAACCGCCAAAATGTTGATATTTGCGGCCGGCCAAAAAGCGTGTGACATCACGTCACATGCACGGCATTACCGTATAACGAATTGTACTGAATCGTGCCTCTTATGACATCAAGATACACCATTGAATGATTAAGTTTTACCCACGTATACTTCGAAATCTCGCAAACTTTATCATTTTTGGTGACATTAAAAACTAATTTTACTATCCTTATTAACTCTTTAAATATAAAACATTTCAATCCAAACAAATAAAAAAATGTAGACGATCTCATTATGGATTTCTAGACATCAGACAAGTCAAATGTAATGGTCCCTCTGCTCAAGAATATTTTTAATACTAATCGATATCGATCAGATTGATGAATATTTCTGCATGAAAAAGGCACACAGACACGTACACAAAGCTTTCTATAAATGTATTCCTTCAGTGTTTGTACCCATGTACGGTGTACACGACTCTGCTTTTTAGCGCGGGTAAAAATCTAATTTCAAAGCTGATGCCGAACGGAGCTGTCGGTGGTATTGAGATATGATAAAAAAATGTGTTACCCCGTGCCAACATTGTCGTACTTGATGGGTTGACATAGAATAATAAGCATTCCCTCACGTTTTGCCTATGCATTTTGTCGATGGGGGCAAAAGCACTGGTATTTCTATAAATAACGTTTTTTTTTATTTTTAAAATTTCAGTCAAGTGCCGCTAAGGATATATCCAACGGGACTAGGCGCAATTTTTCATAACAACTGTCAAAATTTCGTTTGAGTGTGTTTATTTCATTTTTCACAAAAACGTGCTCAATGTGGTAGAATATATTCTAATATGTGGATGAAAGCACGTATTTGTAATAAGAATAATAATTTATGATAAAACAAAGCAGATTTCGACAAAATTACTGGTAATTATTTTATTAGCAATAAAAGGCCTGAAACACTCATCCACATTGAAAAATCTCCTGATAAAACGCCAACGGGATATGAACCCGTTTCAGGTGAAAAAATGCAACAAGCAGTAATTGTTGAATAAAACACTAGTATATATTGAATTATTTCGCGGATAAGAGATAAGCCGCCATAGCTCAGTGGTCAGAGCTGTCGACCGGAAATCGAAGGGACACGGGTTTGAGTCCCGTTGGCGTCATGTATCTTTTATCAGGAGATTTTTCAATGTGGATGAGTGTTTCAGGCTAATAATTATTGCTTTTAAAATAATTGTTACCTTTGTGCTATGCATAAAAAATCGTGTCTTAAACATTAGTTTACCAAAAAATATAATAAAATTACTGATGGCCATTAAAATTTCTCGAAAAAACAGTCAATCGCAGTCTTTCAATGAGCGTATTTTTCAAATACGTGTATTTGATTTTCGATCTTGTTTTCTTGATAGAATGAATAAAAATAAATAAATTGACAAGTGGAAATTAATCCCCTTTTGACATCCGATCGAGCTAAAACTCGGCAGACAGACTCGTTGTCGATAACAATGCGTTCTATCTATTTGGTGGCACTCATGTGAGCGTTTTTCTGAAATTGGATAACATTTAAAAATTACTACAGTTAATACACGAAATAAATGTCAGTATTGTCCAATTAGGATTTATCTTAGGTGTTAGCGGTGTTGACTCCATTCCCTGGAGAGGAATTTCAATCTTCAGTATGCCATGTTTTAAAAAATATTTTAATATTTCACGAAGCTAGGGAAGAAAATCAATTCAATCATCAGTCAAACAAAAAAAAAAAAATTTAAATCGTCTGTAGCGCCACCAGAAGAAAAAATTCCCCCTTAAATTAGAAACTTTAGCTGTACGTTTAATATATATTTTAGAAATCAAATTAATTCATGTATGAATGTGAATGAGGCAAGGAGTGTGTGCCAAGACCGAGTTGTTTGGCGGTCCGTCCTCTCTGCCTACCCCTGTGGGGAGACGGCGTGATGGTTAGTTAGTTCAAATTAACTATTTTTCATCAAAATTTACATATTTTGAATATTTCAGAAAAATTATATATAATACGAGTATCACAGCGTCCTTGATTTGATATTTCACTGAAACGGCGCTATATAAATCATTCCAATATTATTATTATTTTACCGCTGGAGTTTTCTTGTAAAATTTTCTTCACGCCCTTTTTGAGAACTTACATGTCTACATGACTTCATAAAAAATATTAATTCGTACCTACTAATTATTTTCACTGTTTCAAATCAATCAATGTTAAAGGTGGGTAGCAGACGTTTAGTTATTAAAATAAAATATATTTAACAGCTTCGTATGAATTTAGAAAGTAGTATCTTAAGATCAAAATCAATCAATTTTTAATACTTCCACTGGACGTTTATTACCAACTACCGGATCATAATTAACTGTTAGGGAACTCATAACTCAAAAAATAATCAAAAAACACTTCTTCAGAATAAACTGTTGTGAGAATAATTGGTATTCAGAACAATAATAATAGCGACCAATTGGTAACAACAATTATTTCATAACAATAATCGTTCTTATTTTAAACGCAGATGAGAAGATGAACCGCGCAGCATCTAATCATTAGGGCATAAAGAATTCAGAAAATTCATATAATTTTATGTCCAAAACACATAAATTTCATATTACCTCATACAATGTACTGGACCCAACACAACAAGAAAAACGTCCAGCAAGCACATTAATCGAAAATGCCATATCGTTTTTAGGCAAATAAAAAATAATTCAATGATGTTATTGAGTTTTTTGGTACAGGTTCTCCAAATTAATTATCGTTTTTGGTGTTTTTTACCTTACCTTAATAAGCGCCCGTGGCATTGTCCAATTTAGTTATGACGTGTATCCAAAAAGAACAACCGACTATTTTATTATTTTAATAACACCGGCAAACCCACGCTTCATTTGTGACGGTATAATTCCATGTAAAAGCTCCAAATCAAAAGCTTTGGATAGTAATCATTTAGGGTCAGCGGTAAACCAAGGGATCACCTGCCCGCGATTCAAGGGACATCCAAATAATTTTAGAAATGCGTCACTATTTTGAGAGGATGCGATGCTAAATCGATTAATGTTTATAATAAATGCGAAATAATCAATATTTTATTGCACCAGTTTGAATAAATAATAATATGCGGTCATCCAATTTAACTTGTAACCGGTATAATATGCTCTTAAAATATTAAAAATAAATATACCTCAGAATTTAATCGTATGTTCGCCGGTAGTTTTTTTTCATTTGACTCCCATCAGTTTATTTTAACTATCAGAATTTCACAATTTTGGCCCAGGTGTTGCTTTGTAATTAGCAACGCAGTAAAACTTGCATTGTTTTTGATTGGAAAGCTGAACCATTTAATATAGGGTGCTTGTACGTGGATTAAAAGATCAATAATATCAACTGTAGGATATTATAATAAATTAGGAAAGTACCTTATGAGTTTAAATGATATAAGCTATGGTATTTTTTTAGATACTCGTTTCAGTAAATAAGATTGTCCCTTTCATCGTTCATTCGAATTACGTAGATGTCTATTATCATCGAATACTTTTAACTACCTCGTACCTACGTTTAAAATGCCTTCATTCGTGTTTATTTGTTTCAATTTCTGACGATAATCTGTCCGTTTCATTCGTTTCATGTTGCTTTTAAATCAATACTGTTATTGTCAAAATTGTGTGCAATTTGGGAGGCGGGTACGAGTACCGCTGCCAGAGAACCATTTATTGGATAACCAACACCCCTGTCATAGGTCACCCCAAGTGGTTCGCTACGTTTGGTGACATAGCAAGGGTGGCTGGATTCGTGTGAGGGTGAGGTTTGTCTAGGTCTAGGCAGCGGTTACGTTTGCCCACCTACTACGTGGCCGAATCGGAAGAGACTGATCGTGGAAGACCTTTTGACTTCTCCAGCCGGACTTTTTGGGACACATTGACCCCCAGATTCCCACCCTCCCCTCATACCTTTTTCCTTCCCAGAATTTCCTCTCCTTCCTTTCCGTAAACATATCCTCCACACAGCATCCCCAAAGATGACATAGGCTCTGAATGATTTTTTCCAGGGCCTTCAGTGTGGAGATAATGTAAAAAATATCTAAAAGCTTTATAATGTTATGAATGCTCCAAAGACATCATTTCAAATTCAATAACTTTTACAAATCCAACGCCCATTCATCGACGGGCCAACAAAAGCATCAGGAAGATGAGGAACCCTTGTTAAAGCAATATTAAAAAAACAACCCAAATTGCAAGGTTCTGAGTTGTGTATTATTTATAGATAAGCGTTTCGTGTTACCCTGTTATTTATTTGTTTGAGTCGGGTTGAATATTTTCCGACGATATTTTTTATTACGCAATCTTCCCGTTAGATGTTCCATATTTTATTGTTAGATTCCCATGACCTATCAATTATTATGGTATTGAAGGAGGAGTTAGTTATTTTATAAATAGGGGTTTTATTGTGGTTAAAATTCATCGATAAAAGAATGAGTTGTAGGTAGGTAACTATTTTGCTTGGCGCATATCATGTTAAGACGTGTTGATTTGATTGTTGTGTCTATCTTTGAAATATTATTATTGAAAACTTGTAGAAAAATAAAATAACACAAAATTGTAAATGTATAATAATAATTGATAATAATTAGTACTATTGCAAGAGTGTTTCGTCGGATTACTTCCTATAATAATAATATTTGGATGATGACAAAATCACCTCAAGGGCGCTGTACAAATATATAATGCACTTCTACAATGATCTACTAGCTATATATGGAGATAATATACAGTACCTTTGCAAATTGCGTGTGCCGAGAATCCAATCATATCCAAAGCTCAATTTTTTTTGTTGAAATTTTTTCTTACATTTGAACAGTTATAAAATACAAGAAAATATAAAAAAATTTCTAGGAATTAATTTTTTTAATTATACAAAAAATATTAAGTATCTATTAGTTTTCTCGGAGAAATTACAAAATAATGGAAATATAAGCGAGGTAAAATTTAAATAAAAATAAAAATGCTGAAATTTGCGCAGTAAATACTATATTACAGATGATGACTGTTAAGGCGATGCATTACGTAGTACTTTAAAATCATGTGTTTTTGGTGTGGAGCGGGAATTTAAGCCTTATCGCCATCTACGTAAGGTGTGTTATTGATAGCGGCTCGATTCAAAATATTACACGACATAGTGCATCGCCTTAGGACTTATATCTTTATTAAAATATATCTTTCATTGACTTTGAATATATTTTTTAGGATGTTTTTACGCAAAATCTCTTCAAATGTTTTCTGTGCTGAAGTGCCATGTCTCCAATGTCTACCTTGGCTAGAACGCTTTAATTTTTTGTAATACTGTTCTGGCGCATGTAAATAAATTTTAGACATTGAAACCTGTAGGTTTCTTTGAACAATTGTTTGGCGGGTTCATTTTTGATTAATATTAATAATATTTATGATTAATTTTTGTGCAATTTGCAGGGGTTGTATTTGATTATTATAGGTTCCATTCTACCAAATTATTCCATAATAATAATAATAATAATAACATTTGGATGATTTGTATAGCGCCGTTTTTATGCAAAATCACCTCAAGGGTATATTTATAATACATTTCTACAATGATCTATGTTATTACTAACTATATATGGAGATAATATACAGTACAATACTTACCTGGTAGGTCACTTGAGATTAACACTTAATTAACATTAACTAATTGTTTATTAGCGAAATAAATCCATATGAAAAGGGTTAATGAATTAGGGCATTGTTAACAAGTTTCGTATTTATTTTTTTAAATATTTACAATGTTACTCATTCATCCAAATATATACATTAGGTATCTAAGTTTATTTACAGTTGGCAATCTACATTTACTTCAAATCGCTTAAGAAGAAGCTACAAGCCAAAAATGTGTATATTCTTGGTGTATCTTATATTGTAGGTATGACAAACGGAGTCTAGAAACGTTCGATTTCAAGCACAAAACTGGTTTTTATTTACTTTGTAAATAATTTTATAAGAAAACAAAAAGTTAATCAGGTGAAACTGTCGGAGATAATCTTAGCTATAATACTGTTTTTTTAAGTTGTTTCCTTTACGCGTTCATAATTTCTATAGAAAAAATATTTTTTTTGGAAGTTTAAATTTATATTTTTTATTGATTAATTTTTTTTATTTTTTTATTCAACTCAAGCGAAATGATAGGAGAACCTTAATTTTTTTTTGTAATTTACATTTTTATTTTTTATTAAGTAATTTTTTTTTATTTGTATTCTAAGCGAAACTATAGGAAAACCTTCAATTTATCTAAAGCATATTTTTTGGTATTCATAATGTACACCAATTCGTTATAAAGATTAATCAAAATAGGGATTTGGCATTAGCTTCGCCTTAATGGTTTTATCTCTTCACAACTTGTTATCAATCAATATTGAATAAATATTTTATAGAAAAAGCTTGAAGTACTAAAAAAGCATGTATTTTATTAAATTTAAGATTAACAAAGGAAGCAAAATATTTTGTACTCTTTAATAATCATATAACTTGTAGTAATATTACTAGTTGCAAAGTTTTGTAATTTATTTCAACAACAAAGAATTTAAAATTAATTTCCAGTAGAATACATTCTAATTAACTTGCAAACGTGTGTTTTCCACGTGGGAATTTGTGTTGGTGTGAGAACACGTGTTATTATGTTGTGATTACACGATTGTTATACCTGCCCATGATCATAAATATTTAAACGAACCGAAAAATCAAGGGCTTTAATGACGAAATAATTCTGTTGTCATTAATGCTGGAAATAAATTCATGGATCAAATAATTTAATCCTTTTGATAATTTATCGGAATACATTTATGGTGTAACTAAAATATTTGTGAATTAATTATAGATAAATTTAAACATTATTTTATGTTTCTATTTGATTATAGTAGTCAACTAAAAATACTTTTAAATCTATATCTTGAAAGGAACTATAACAGACCAACTCACCAACTATAGACAGAGGTGACTTGAAAACCACTAAACTCTATATTGGGGCACACTTCTGGCTTAATCCACATTCATACATCATTGCTCGGGAACTATTAGCCAAGGCATGAAATATTTGATTTACTTGATCGTGTCTTGTCTTTCTATGGAATTTGTGTTTCCTACACATTTCCATAATATATTTATCTACTTGAAACATTACATCATGTCTATGACCCAGTAAACAAGTCCAAATCTGTTGTTTAGGGATAATCAATATTTGGTTTTTGCTCATGTCTAAATATGTCTGCAAAAATGTCAAATATCAACAGTTTTTACTTATATTTCTACATTTTAATGAAATGCACGGGCACAATCGTCAGTTTTAAATGCTAACAATTCGAAAGTTTTTAAAACTGGGCACATCTCAATATTTGAATATTTTCAAATAGGATTTTCGACTCTTAAGGAGTCAAACATTTATATTGATTTTGTTGTTGTTTAAAACTGTGAAGAGCTTTCTTTATAATCTCCATTTCGTAATTTATGTTTTTTTGAACTTGTTTCCGTTTAATACTGGGCCATCAATATATTATTTAAAAACAAAAATTCTTTTCCAATATATTGAGATTTTTTATATTAAAAAGTTGGATGGTTGCATTACGCAAATTGCTTGGAATTTCATATTAAAATTCTAATATGTAGCTAGTAAATGTTTTCGAAGAAAATCGCACATTTCTCGTTTGATACTTATAGATACTTAAAGTTAGATAACATAATACAAAAAATCGGCATTGCTTGGGGGTTGGAGCACAATATTAGAATCTTACAAGTATCTACTATCGTTTCACGAAGTCCTTCAAAAATTTACATGGATTCTAGATAGAACGAAACTAATAAATTCCAAAAAGAAGTCAACGATTCTTACGTATTCTGGTTCCTAGCATCCCTGTTGTGTTTGATACGGATATTATTCTAGACGTCCCAAAGTCCTATCTTAAATAAAAATAGTCGTTTCTGTGGAAATGATAAAGAATATAGAACGGAATGCCTTGGGATTCCGTGGAATTGTTATTTAAAAAGGATATCCTTTCCTAGTTAAAAGTAGATTACCATGTCTCCACTCGTGTAGCAGTATACCCTGGAGACCAATTATCTTGAACTATTCTCGCGTATTTTTTCATCGCTTTCGGTACTAGAGAATACAGAATAAGACTACAAGGGAGGTAACCTGATTATTGACCCCAGACTCTGCGGGTTCTCGAGGTGGTGTACTATTTTGTTCCCATAGAGATACTGGTTTGGTGGCTGGTATGGGTCAAAAAAATACCTAAGGTCGTGTGCCTTTTTTATGTTTACTTATCTTTCTATAGTTAATGAAAGTATCTTTTTGTAGTTAATGGAGTAGGGATCTAAGAAAACTAGCAAAAATACATAAATTTTAATATTAGCATTGGTGGAATAGGGCGCATTTATTTTTAATTTTTTCATTCAAATGTTGTTCTCCGGTCTACTTGAAGTGAATTTTTAAAAAGTTTGATTTTTATGTGTAGTAAGTTTTTTTAAATACCTACGTTATTATTTGATTAATTGTTACGAAAAGGATTTCAAGCGGTTATCATATCCTTACTGATTTTTGACAATCTGGTGAGTCATTCTGTATCTTCTGCTTAAATGAATTTATTTTAACCTTAATATGTGAAGATTTTGAAGTTTATAAGGCATACTTCGATTAATATCAATTTCCGGCAAAATATACAATGAAAGCACAAAAAAATCTACACTGTTATTTACCAATTTAAATTAAATTGAAATTAGAATATTTTTATGTAAAGAGTAGATTATTATGTTTATAGTTTTGGTGGAAACTTAATGTTGATGCCGGAGATATGTCAAGAACATTGACTCTTAAACTGATACACGGAGCTATCTGAAGGGAATACTTTGGTGCTGGCTTATATATGCTGAAAAGTAATTAAGAAAGTTAAAGTAATTTAGAAGTTGTTGAAATTAGCGAAACCAGATATTTTATACTTGAGGCATCTGTTGATGACAATTAAGACATCCGTACACAATACATTAAGTATGTATCAATAGGTGCACTAATGGAATTTCACTGTGTAATTTGTTGCGGTGCGTTAAGACATAACAAAATGGCTCTTTTTTACTGTCAGATTGAGGTCGCTATTTATGTCTTTAAAGCATTTGCAAAAATAATACTTTAACAGCACTTGAAAGACACGATGCGTGTTAAATAGTGTGTAATAATGATTAAAGGGAACATAGAGCGTGCTATGGAATATCAGTACAGGGTTACATGCCCCTCTATGGAATTAATTCAAGAGCACTGACTGTGTTCCCGGAACATCTTCACCATCCAGCCTCTGTCCTAACAATAGACGACTGTTACAAATCACCCACTAACTAGACGCTCTTCAGAAGGGCAAATTTTACCCCTCGGGTTATGTAAATACTCCAAGAACCTATTTTTACCCGCAAGACGCTCTCTGCAGCCTGCGCTACTTGGCACTTAATCAGAAAGTGCAATTTTAAAACCCAATTACTTTTGCTGCAGGAATTTAACGAAAAATACAATTTTGCTAAGGGTACTTATTTTGCCGGTGTAGTCGAGATGGTGATCTTCAAATGAAGCACAACATGCAATATCAGGAATAAGCACTCCTTTCACGTTCGAACTATAAAAACGATCTAGACTAACGACAGCAATTCAAACAGCAATGTAGCGCATCGCAAAAATGTACAATCAAATCTTCTATCAAATTTATAGCACGGTCAATATGTTTTTGTCTCTTTTTGTGGTTGTCGTTAAATTTGTTTGTGTTTGCTTTAGCGGTGTAGTGTTCAATGTGTAACTGTTATGCAAATCGGCACCTTAAGTGCGACATGCACTCAAAGGGGGGTTTTCGTAAGAGATTCTATGTAATGGAGTAAAACTATTTTCGTATGGTGAGAGATCTCTGGCAGTGTTATTCTTCGAAGGCAACATTGCACATTGTGCAGCGGGGCTAACTAGAGCGCGGTGGCCATTATTGCATCTCTATGTTAAGTTAAACATAACGGCGGGATCATCTCATTTGTGAAACGAAATGGCTGCAGATAATATGGAAATAGTTGCAGCGTGAATACGAAGCTGCAATTAAAAATGCATTATAAAGAAATTAATGTGGTTTGAGATACTCTAATGCACCATTTGGGCAAATAACCTAGTCTCTCTAATGCCTGCCCTCAACTAGCTTTTTAAAAATAATATATCTCACTTCCAAAGAGTTTCCACGGATTTGGTGATTTCCACTGTTTTTATAACTCTGTTAAGATGTGTTTTATAAGTACAATTATAGGAAGGCCCTCTTCTCCTTCCTATAATTGTGCGTCGTAAATCCCTATTTTGACGACCGTATTATTTTTCAACGCTGTTCAGAAAAATATTGAAGAAATGCTATCCAATATTTCAAATATTTCTTTAAGGAATATTTCTGAATGTTAGTCGTTTATCAGGACAAGGTTAATAGTATCTTCCACTCTTGAAAAACAGAAATTCAATTAGAATGTGTTACATTCTTTTATTGTACCTTCCCAATAATCCAAATCCCAAAACCATAGATCGAAACGTTCTGCCACGTGATGAATGTGTCTATAATGAATATTATCACATAGAAATATATGTTTTTTATATTACACATGCATTCACAATTTTGTTGTTTTTGTGAATACCGCACAAAAGTCCGAAGTACTTCAAAAAACATTAATTTTTCAAGAGCAAAACAAAAATTCGACAGTTGTCACTGACATGTTATTGTTGTATGAATATATGAATATAATATGTAGTTACAAAATAGGTTTTTTTTGTGAGTACCGCGCAAGATTCCCAACTGCTCACAACAGTCAAAAGCCGGTGAGGCTATGGCATCCCCAATTAGGGTACATTGTACGGCTGAAGGCAGTGGGGGGGTGTAAATGGGCAAAGGGAAGGTGGGAAGTCCCTGGGTATTCAGATCAGGTCACCAAACACAGTTAAAGCCATTTCAAGCAACGTTTCAATCATGAAAGGCGGTCTTACATCAGGACGATAGAGTAAGATAGTATCTTCCACCCTGCAACGTGTCGCGCGATATGAATGTGACAGTAATGGGGTGGGGAAGGAGAAGGGAAAAATAAAGGTGGGAGGGTAGGTTCCTGGCTTTTTAGATCTGGTCACCAAACATGGTCAAAGCCATTTCAAGCAAGATTTCATTTCTGTGCGCTGATTTTGACCAAGACGAGTATCTTCCATATATGCAATATATTATTTATTTATTGGATGATTTGTGTAGCGCCGCTTTTGTGAGATATCACCTCAGGGGCGCTTTAAGGTTAATGCAGATATTACAAAAAAAATATAAATACTACAAATTGAAATTAAGTTAAATAAAATGAAGTACAGAAACAGGTGACACGAAGATGGAGAATCTGCTGCAAGAATCCAATTATTCAATTAAATGAAAAAAAGCACTATAAAAATAAAGACTAACAACTTTGCTGTTCTGTACGTGTGAGTACGAGCTGTTTGAAATAAATAAAATTAAAAACAGTACCTAGTGGTCTGACTGACGGACCATTCGCATTATTAGCTCATGAGCTTAACCCACGCTCTCCAATCTTGAGGATATTAATATGGGACAATCGAGATAACAAAGTCGCCAGCGATTTATTATAAATATTTATCACAGGACTGAGGCTGGGTGCACAAAAAATCTGCAATCTACGGCTCCCAAAAAGGCCACAGGAGTAAAACAAAAGTCCGACGTGTTGTGCGCGCAGCCAGGCCGGCATTGGCTCACACGTTACACGGCCTGTTTTTATCCCGGCCAATATACCTTCATGGGCAGGCAGTTAGGCAGTCATCCGTCATTGGGAATGTCCGCTATGCAGAGTGGCGGTGTTTGGCGGCCTAAACAAAGAGATGCATTGTAAGGGCAGGAACTAGGGGATGCAGAACTAGGCCAATTTCTGGTACGCACGATTGTTGGATTTCACAGGAATTTCAAGTGTACGAATCCAGTGGAATTTTAGGATCTCCATATTCTGGAATATTGTGAGACTGTAGGAATTGGGAGATGGTGTAGGAGAAGGGCTAGAGATGGTTAGAAAGAACTAATTTACTACGTTAGTCTGGTCACTAAGTAAAAATTAATAATTAATCAAAAAATTAACATTTTTTTAATAAAATATATGGAATTTCTCAATGTTTTCTTAAACTCACAGAGAAAAATGAGTATTGCTGATATATCAAAATTCTGTTGAAAACAGGATTGCAGGCTAACTCTTAGTATATCTATAATACATATATCGGAACACGTGATCATGCATTTGTCTTTATAATATATGATTACAAATTGCGAAAATATTTTTTTTTTATAAACACGTGTACCGACATCGCTCGCATTAACACATTTTATAAATTTTATTAGGAAACCTATCAATTCATTCTTTAACGGACTGGAATGCCATTTTAACCGAAATCTTAATAAATTAGTAATATTTTATACCGGTTAGTTTTCTCGTACAGATAGTGATTCATCAGCTCAGTGGATTTAAAAAACTATTACTTTTAAATTAGCTTCGCACTGGAGGCCGTGAAGTAAATACTTTACCCCAGTGCCTGCGTCGTCTTTGGAGATGCTGTGTTTTAAGGAAACGAAGGATCGAGGTTCCAGAAAGGAATAAGGTATGAGAAGGGTGGGTAGGTATGCGTTATTTATACATGTTGAATGAGCAATTATTGCTGATAAATTAAAACCACTTCTGGGCATTTTCTCTCTCTATTCCCCTTAATATCTCCCATCCAGCCCTGCGGCTGCATTCCACCCCCAGCGACAGCAGGCCTGACAATTCTCACATCAAAACACGCCTCTACACTCCACACGTCTTTAGCCTAACAACGTGCAAAAAACAAGATCGCCTTAAAATTTTCACATTCATATTATTCATCATACCCTTCGTCCTGAGTTATAGATATACAGTCTGCAGGTCGTTTAGAGTTCTGGCAAAATGTCTGTAGTTTTTATTCGTTGTTTCCTAAGAAATTATATTTGGGATAAGGTAGCCAGCAGCTGCTTACCGACCGGGGACAGGGGTGTGACTTAATTTTTATCGATTTTTTGTAATGCGTATCAGAGATCAAAAAACGTCGAAAAACTCAAACAATCTTTGGGAATCAATGGTGAAGGCACGAAATGAAAGAAAGTTGTGAAGGTCACATGTGTTTATTGGTGAGTCAGTGTAGCCGTGACGAGAGTTGACGCTGGACAGAAGAATACACCGGATGCTGGCTGTGATGGCAGGTCAAGCGCGGGTCTGTGAGTCGACGCCGGGCGCTGGTGACCGGGACTCGATGGAGGTCAGGCACTGGCGAAGAACGTAGGTCTTCAAGCACTCCAGTGCTGACGAGACGGCCGAAGGTGCGGCGGACCTTGTAGGCGGTTGAACGGGAACGGCGTGACCAGTGAGGATGCAGCGTGTCCTCGTGGTGGTCATGGTAGCGTGGAAGAAGCGCTGGTCAGAGACACTGGAACCAGGGCGCTTGTAGTCCAAGCAGCGCTTGCCAGAAACGGCGATCTGGACAAGGCGCTAAGATGATGTCCCGATAGAGTCCATGGTAGTACGGGCGAAGCCGGGTATATGTTGTCCTTCGCGGGGGGCGCGGGGGCGCACCGTCACTCGTGAGATTAGTACATCGTTGGCGGCAGGTTGATGAATGACTGACTGACTCGCTGCGTCGGGCTTATTTATACTGGTGGCCGACGGTAGCAGTAGGTAGATGGATGGCAACTAAATTCTAGGCACTCGCACAGACTGTGTGTTTCGGGAACCTTCGACAGCGTGGCAATTATGCATAGGCGGAAGACTCCAAACTTCTGGCGAGTTCTCGTAGTATCTCAGACTGAGTGCGCGATAGTATTGTCGCGAGTAGGCAAGTAGGTCTTGTAGTACGTAGGTTGTTTACGTTGCGGTTTGGACTGCAGGTACATAATTCTGGAGTAGGTACTAAGTAGGTCGAGCGGTTTATTATTAATTATTTAATGTCGATTTTTCTCGACGCTACAAATCTCTAAAAAATCTTTTACGAATACAAGGTTGCTCCATTGAAAAAAAATCTGGTCAAAAATCAACGCGTATAAACAAAGTTTTTATACTAAAGTACATCTAAAAAGCACATAAATTTGTTTTAGACCACTTTAATTTCATTTAATCTCTATCGGTTTTGGAAGAACTCTTCCTTCGTCAGGAGAATATTAAAAACTATCTAGTTATTAATATACTCCTGATGGAAAAAGGGTTCTTCCTTCATCAGAAGAATATATTAAAATCAGTTTCGGAAGAACCCTTCTTCCATCATGAGTAAACTATTTAGTTTTTAATATTCTCCTGATGAAAGAAAGGTTCTTCCAAAATCAGTAGAGTTTAAATAAAATTAAAGTGGTCAAAAACAAATTTATGTGTTTTTTATTGTAAATAATTGGTTTGACTGAAGATTAAGCCTCCATACTCAGGAACTGCCATCGACAACTCTACCAACGGAGCCAAATCCCAATTAGATGATAGCGACACAAATTTGTTTTAGACCACTTTAATTTCATTTAATCTCTATCGGTTTTGGAAGAACTCTTCCTTCGTCAGGAGAATATTAAAAACTATCTAGTTATTAATATACTCCTGATGGAAAAAGGGTTCTTCCTTCATCAGAAGAATATATTAAAATCAGTTTCGGAAGAACCCTTCTTCTATCATGAGTAAACTATTTAGTTTTTACACAAATTAAAGAATAACTTTGTTTTAAACCACTTTATTACATTTATAGACGTCGACCGGTTTCGGTTGAACTCAACCTTCATCAGGACAGTACAAATATAAACTAAAATATAATACAGAGGAAGATTATTAGGTAAACAATAAAGAAAGAGAAAGTATATAAATGTGAGGGAGAGAGCATCAGGGCAGCGGAGTAGGTAGTAATATTCTCCTGATGAAGGAAGGGTTCTTCCAAAATCAGTAGAGTTAAAATAAAATTAAAGTGGTCAAAAACAAATTTATGTGTTTTTTATTGTAAATAATTGGTTTGACTGAAGATTAAGCCTCCATACTCAGGAACTGCCATCGACAACTCTACCAACGGAGCCAAATCCCAATTAGATGATAGCGACATTTATTGCGTATATTAACCGCTGTAATGTCATAGAATTTCAGAGAAATGTGTATCATGCGTGTTGACTGTTGATGCTTGATTGCCACAAAGTCTTTTTTTTATTATTTTTTTTTTATTCAAAGTCAAAAGTCTAAAGTCTATCTGTCGAGTTTCAGTTTGATCGTTAAACAGGAAGTGGGTTAAGTTCCACTTCCAGATTTGCATTCATTAACAAAAACAAAAGTATTATTCAAACAGATGTATTCAAAAATAGCATTCAATGATAACAATAGTACAATATTATACCTATCTTTCAATTCCGATTTCCCAAACATCATTAAAATTGTAACTGTAAATATTAATCTTACATTAACATTATCCTCGAAATTTTTCCCATCCTATTTTACCAACAAGTAACTGTCATTATCCGACTGAATAAAATAAAAAAAATGTCAAAGAGTTTATTGTTGAAGCCTGTTTGATGAACATCTCTTTGTTATCAGTGCTGTTATTGATATCAACTCAGGGTAAAAGCCTGTGCAGTGAATATATTCGGTTCCCTCAGTGTCTTTCGTTTCCAACCTGGATGTTATGGAAGCTTGTGCCTAAAATAAATCATATCTTCTGTGAGTGAAACCAATCATCAACATCTTTGAAGAACATCAAAGGGGTAAGTTGGATTCCTTCCTTACTCCATGTTCACCATCTCCAACCATAGTTATGTCAACTTCAAAGTTCACAATTAATTTTTACAGTCCACTCTTTATTCGCCTATTGCGATAATAAAATTTCACCAACTTTACTGAAGTGCACTAAGAAAAGTATAAAATCCAATATTATCAAATGTTTTGTTGGTCGTTTATAATTATTGTGCTGTGTTGATCATACTGTTTTTTTCCTGAAGATTTGTACTAATAAAATCAATAAATAAGTGCCATGCCATCAATGTGAAAAATAAAACCATTGAATAAATAAGTTCCATTTAGTTATTTGCTAGCGAATTGAAAACGAATTTCATCATACATAATATTGTAATCAATACCCATGTACGAATAAACATAATGTCACCTTACCACATATATAAGTTTTAAGAAAAAGTAAGTATTTGTTATTATTATTATTATTATTATTATTTTTATTTATTTATTATTATTTTTATTTAGTATTTGCTCCTAAGTTTTTGATTATTGTTTAAAAAATCATTAGAACTAAATGTAAAGACTCCTCCCATAAACACGAGCTCCTGGAGCTCAACTTATGGAGAAATAGAATAATAATGAACAAATTATTTATAAGTCTGCATATTGTTATCATTTATAATGTTAAATAATAAATAAAAAAATAAAAAATAAAATAAAATATATTCTGACGCAAAGCAAAAATATCATTAACTTGCTAAATAACGATGAAAATACATAGTTAAATAGCACATTTAAATAAAAGATTTAAATACTTCTAAAAAAGCCTTAAATATAATTAATATCATCCAATACTACAAGTAACCTTAATTTTGTTTTAGCATCCAAAGATTTCAGGCTGATATGGATGGGATCATTAAATCAGCTCCATAAGTTTGAGAAAATCCCCTTCCAAGAGGTACTATTCTAATTCCGCTACTTTTAACTGACGTAATTTACAATCTGGGATCGTTGTGGATCGATATAGCTTTATTTACGGTCTCTTTAACGTAGAATAAATTTTGAACTCATTATTTTTTTACCAAACTGGGTAAGACATTAAGTGAATGATATAAATTTAATACATTTGACAAAAATGGCTCACATCGTTAACTCCTTTTAACGATTTTATGTAAACAAGGTAAATTTAAACTCATAATATATTTACCTAATGGGTTAATGGTCACCCATAGCTGCCTCTGAGGCCACCGTAAGAGTGTAAGAAAAGGACGCATAAAAACATCTTGTCAAAGCGATAGATATTTGACCCGAAAAGAAAACTACTGCAAATTTATGGCCTCATAAATATTACGGAAGAAATTAATCAATTCTGCGAAAAAAAGCATTTTACAATATTTGAACAAGCCTAATTCTATCTTTTGTTTATCGTCACTTAATTTTACTGAAGAAAATAACAATTTGCTGAGATACCTACATCAATGACCGGTCAGTGGTTGAGTGGGCATAGCGCTTGGGTCTCACCAGAGCGTCGCGTGTTCGATTCCTCGGCTGGCTAAGTCCTCCATCACAACACAAGCAACATTTTCGGCTTTCTGTGGTGGTAGTAGGAGATTTTCAAACATTGTTGGGGTATTCGTAACCTGAGAATGTTTGTCTTTCTTTTAAAAAAAAAAAAAAAAAAAAATGAAAATTTTCTTTTGTCTGATGATTTGTTTTAATATCTTTACTGTTTTCAAGTTTTATTTTTAAAACTCGTTAAATTTTAAAGTTGTTTTTATAATTTGAAAACATAATTATTAAATTAACTAAAAAAACTTATTTATAAATAAGTTCTGTTGTGTAAATAACATAGTGACGCGGGGACAGCTATTTCATACCCCGTAGGCATCATCAAACTGTAACGAAGCCACTTACATATGATTTTTTCATATTACTTCCGAAAACCTTTATTTTTTAAATTATATAATAATTTTACAAAATTCTGAAAAAAATTTTAACTTACCATTATTTTACAACATCAAAATCAAGTTCAGTTCTTTTAACACCATGTTGTGATATTAGTAATTACATTATTACGTATCGCATTATTTACTAATCACAATATTATAGGTTAGTGAGTAGCTTTCAAAATAGGTAAGAATAATAATTTTATTTCTAAGATCAAGGATATTCGGTATTATATAATTTGAAAAAGGTCTCATATGCGTATATACAAAAATTACTGCAACGTAAAAATACGTCTTCCTTTGAAACTGCGAAAAGTAATATTTTTGTTCGTTCCTTTTCCCACTGCTTAGGCTCAGTTGCATCGAAAATAGTTAAAGTTACTTTTTAGTTAAGGTTAAATAAAAGTAACTTTTTTATCATTTCTTGCTTAAATGGGTTGTTTCAACTTCGTTTAAATAAAAGTTAACTAAATTGTTACAAAATAGTTACTTTTATTTAACCCAGCGATGTTGAGAGTTTAAAGTTAGATTTTGGTCAATTTTAGTTCAGCTGTCATCCGTCACCACCTTTCAAGGAACGAAATATTGTTTGAAGAGAAAATAGTTGAAAAAATGTCCGACAATCCGGGTTTTGATAATCGATTGATTCTAGAATATGTGGGAAATAGAAAAAAGAAACAATTTAATCCACGAACCGATCATTTTCTGTGGGAAGAGTTGGATTTTATCGCCAGATTTCGGATGTCGAAAAGTATGGTTAGGCAATTAACATCACTCATTGCTAATGACATCACAACGTCTACAAACAAGTAGGTTTATTTAAACTAATGTATCTAATAAGTTCTATTGATAATATACTAGCATAGTTATATTGCATGTAACTGACAAAATACATTTTTTTGTCATTTCAGAAATCATGCTGTTTGTGCTGTGGACCAGGTTCTAATAAAATTGCATTTTTATGCAACAGGAACGATGCAAAGATGCACAGGAGACATCTCTGGGGTGCATAAAAGTACTGTCTCGCGTGTAGTAGACAGGGTTAGCAGAGCAATAGCCCGCCTTCGGTCACAATATATTGTATTTCCTCAAACAGAAAATGAAATTCAGCAGTGTGCCAACGAGTTCTACAGCATTGCTCGATTTCCCAACACAATTGGTGCCATCGACTGCACCCATATAGGAATTCTCTCTCCTGGAGGGAACAATGCTGAGTATTACCGTAATCGAAAAGATTACTTTTCATACAACGTGCAAGCAATAGTGGATGCCAACTGCAAAATAACCAACATTGTGGCAAGATGGCCAGGTTCTACACATGACAGCACCATTTTTAACAATTCCAGAATTAAAGGAAAACTGGAAGATGGGCTCTATGGAGCCAGACACCTAGTTGGCGATCGTGGTTATGCGGTAAAACCGTATTTATTAACCCCACTGGCAAATCCTGTTTCTGACGCTGAACTTTTGTACAATGAAAGCCAAATCAGGACAAGAAATGTTGTAGAAAGGACTTTCGGGATATGGAAAAGGCGTTTTCCTGCAGTAGGAATGAAATTGAGAATCGATGCCACAAGAGTGGAAGCCGTGATTGTAGCCACAGCGGTGTTGCACAACATATGCACTAACAACAATGTCACAGAGCCACCAGACTTTGTCACCATTCTCCAAGAAATTGACGGAGGACATTTTCCTGAAAATGTTGGACAGGGTAATAATGACATACGACAAAATCTTGTCAACAGTTATTTTGCTCATTTATTGTAATTTTTTGTATAAAATAATGTATTAATTAACTTAAAAATAAAAAAAAGATTTACAAATAATAATAGAAAGAAAGAAAATAAATGTTTTAATCTATTGTAACGGGAAATCATTCTCCTTTCGGTTTTCCTCTTTGAATTTTTTTACTTCTAACTCGTGTATATGTTTCATGTGTTCAATTTTCAATTCAAAAATAGCTTCATGTTTCATCTGTTTAATTTTTAATTCAAAAATAGCTTCACGATGCCTGTATTCCTGTTCGTGAAGAATTTTTTTGTGCTCGAGGTCTAAATCTGTAGACAAATCTACAGATTTTTTTTGTGCATCCGCCAACTCCACGAAATTTCTGCGGACATCGTTTGGCGTGGATAATTTTCTTTTTCTTGATAGGCCTAAAAAAATATTACATTACATTAAAAACGTTAGATAGTAAGTACCTACTACCTTTCTAAATTATTTGTCTAAACTACCTAGTTTAGACAAATTTACTGAAACATTAACCGTTATAGATCCACTAAACAGCTTAGAAACAAGTTTGAAAACTTGAAAAAGTCTGTTAGAAAGGTTTGTAGATTGTCACACATTGTTTTCTGAAGTCATGGATTGTTTCAAAATTGAAATGATGAGTTAATGTTTTTTCCAGGAATCTTCACAATTCACAAAAGAACGCTGAAAGACTGGGGGTGGTCCACCACCATCCAAGCTCAGCGATAATGCAACGTGGATGCAAGGTGCCATGCAAATATCCATGGAAGGGATCAACTCTGAATTTGATGACGATGCTTCTTTAAGTAAGTTCTATATACTATCCACTGTATGATTAGCATTCCAAACATCTTTACTTTCATTCACAGTTATGGATTGCGAATAATCATTTATTCATTCTGTTTTAAGCTGCTGAAATTCTGCCGTGCGCCCCGATCCTGCACATAAGACCCAAGACACCGGAAGACCCAACTGTGGAAGAAGCGGATGTTCAGACACCATTTTTGATGGAATTTGTAAGAAAGACGTTAATATTTTTTACAATTTATTTATTTATTTAATATCAACGGTATAAATATACCCTAAACACTGATTAAATATCATAAAATCATTGTTAATTAAGAAATAATAAAAAAAATAGAGTATAACAGTTAATTGTGGCATTTGATTGAGAAATGACACCACAATTACATACAAATAAAATTGATTCTACTTTTTTTATAAGAAAACTCTCTTTTTAACTTTTGAAGGTTATTCTCATCAATGTAATATATCATTGAAGAAGATAATAATAATAATCTAAATTAAAATATGAAAATGTACATGACACAGAAAAAATAAAAGATAGCGGTTGCAACTGGGACTCGAACCCAGATCTCTCGTCTGGTAAAACTTTTCCATAAGCACAATACGTGTTGAAAAGGGAGAACTCATTTACCCGCTATGAGTATGGAACTTGTCCCCCAACTGTTAGCCAATTATTCTTCCCACAATAACATGGAATAATGATGTCTTTATAGGTGGCAGTGGAAGATCCCCCACTCCCTTGTGCATCGGAGTGTCAAGGTGTAGCGACTAAACGCTTACCAATAACACCATCCCTGAAAAGTGAGTTTAGTTGTGCCTTAAGTATTATAGAATCTTATTATCTTAACAGCATCTCCTGTATGTAATTGTGGTGTCATTTCTCAATCAAATGCCACAATTAACTGTTATACTCTATTTTTTTCATTATTTCTTAATTAACAATGATTTTATGATATTTAATCAGTGTTTAGGGTATATTTATACCGTTGATATTAAATAAATAAATAAATTGTAAAAAATATTAACGTCTTTCTTACAAATTCCATCAAAAATGGTGTCTGAACATCCGCTTCTTCCACAGTTGGGTCTTCCGGTGTCTTGGGTCTTATGTGCAGGATCGGGGCGCACGGCAGAATTTCAGCAGCTTAAAACAGAATGAATAAATGATTATTCGCAATCCATAACTGTGAATGAAAGTAAAGATGTTTGGAATGCTAATCATACAGTGGATAGTATATAGAACTTACTTAAAGAAGCATCGTCATCAAATTCAGAGTTGATCCCTTCCATGGATATTTGCATGGCACCTTGCATCCACGTTGCATTATCGCTGAGCTTGGATGGTGGTGGACCACCCCCAGTCTTTCAGCGTTCTTTTGTGAATTGTGAAGATTCCTGGAAAAAACATTAACTCATCATTTCAATTTTGAAACAATCCATGACTTCAGAAAACAATGTGTGACAATCTACAAACCTTTCTAACAGACTTTTTCAAGTTTTCAAACTTGTTTCTAAGCTGTTTAGTGGATCTATAACGGTTTGCGGGACAGGAGGCGTTATATTTGGTTGTCAATAGTTCCCATGTCTGGTCCTTCTCTTTGACATGCACAGCATCGCTTTTTTTATTCAAAAGAATATTCTTGTGGGCCTCCACGAGCTCTCTCAGCAAAATGACATCTTCGGCGCTAAAGTTTGAAGATCTCTCTCTGAAAGTAAAGTTCGTCGTATTGAGAAGAAAATAATATAACAAGTCGAATAAAATACACATACGACAATAATAAAACCTACTTACTTTGTGATTGTTTCCATTTTTATTATTTATGTTTAACTGAGCTGCGAAATAACCTCAAAACTTCGTAAACGTCAAAGATGCGTCAAAGACAATGATAAAGCGCGTTGAACTGCAGTGTTGACACGCGTAAAAATAATTATGTGTTTATTTTTATTAACAAACATCAAATACAAGGAAAATTCGAAGCCATTTCGATGGCAACACTGGTAACTTTAAACTAACTATTTTAATGTTGGTGCAACTCAATTTTGTTGAATTTTAGCTTAACTTTAGTTAGGGCTTAAACTCAGTTTAAATATTTAACTTTAAACCTTACTTTAATTATTTTCGATGCAATTGGCCCTTAGGAATAATGTGCACTACCGCATTTGAAAACCACACCCTTGGTTTTATGTACCAACACCCATAAAACTTCAAAGCTCGTGTCCTTCATTCAATTGCGATACTAAAATGTGATCCCGTAATTGCATCCTTGCTCCACTTGGGAAAGGAAGGCTCCATAAAATCAAAGGACACAACATCGTCATTTGTTAGTTTATGTTTTAGCTACGGAAACAAACCTGTATTTTCTCAATGTGTCGTAAAATATGATACTGTAATTACTGCATCCTCACAGTAGTAAGAAATATTGGAAAACTACAAAACACAGACATTTGCTCAGGCTTATGCTCTAACTGTTAGAGTAAATAAACAATATATTTTAGTGTTTTCCATGTGTTCAGAAGACTGTTGAAGATAATGCAACAGACCAATCACTTGTGGTAAGGGTTCACATTCCTTGCATAATACAGAGCTTGCATAACTTGCAAGATAAACTATTAACACACTTTCCAGACTTGCACTCTGAAGCTGACAATGGGCGTAGATGGATTTTAAACTATTCCTTGAATAAATCAATAGAACTGGTTGATCTCACCACAGATATGAAAGAAAAGATTTAACTGCTGGCGGCATGCTTAAAATGGCATTTCATTCTCAAAGTGTTGACGTGTTTTTGATGCAAAGAAAATAAAAGTATCCAAAGCTGGCAAGGGAAGCTCTAAAATTATTAGTGCCATTTATCATTTCATACTTATGTAAACTGACATTATCTTCAATGGTGGACATTAAAAATTAAAAGAGAAAATACTTAACTTAGAAAATAATTTGATTATTAACAAATCAAAAATAGCACCACGATTTGAAATATTTTTTAAAAATAAATAAGCCCATTCTTCTCACTGAAATAGTGTTTTTATTGTAGTTAGAAACTCGCTTTTTTCCTTTTGCCGGTGACCCCTCGAGTAAGGCTTCGCGAGCCCCCTAGGGATCGCCATCCACAGATTGAAAAACACTGTTCTAACGATGAACAAAACAAAACGATATCCTATAAAAAGAAAAAGTACAAAAGAGTTTTATGCGTTACCTGCATACGAAGGAATATACGTAGGTACTATCCAGAAAACGTTTTTGTAAGTTAATCTCTAAACTATACCTTATCCACCTATGATGAAAAAGGTAGTAAAATAACTTATAAGTGCCTTACAATTGTACCCGTGGGAGATATCTCATTTTTATTTTAATGTTCGAATAAATAAAATAAAATGTTTATATTGTTAAATGTTGAATCTTGCGATCATACATAAAGATAGTTGCCAATAAAAATGTGGGGTGAGAAAAATGAAGACAATATTGGTAGTTCTTATTCGAAGTATGATACAGTTAAATATGACCGAAGGAGATAGGGTCCCATTAGCTCAGTTGGTAGAACGGTGCCCAGGCAAGGCAAAGGTCCTGGGTCCGAGTCCTAGATGTGACCGTATCCTTTTCTGATTTTTTGTTTCAGATTTTCGTTTAGGAATCGCTAATATTGTCTTCAATAATTAAATATTACTATTTGAGGTTTTACTCACTAAGCTATTCGAAAAAATAAATACTATTATGTTTTATTTAATTTTCTGAGCATGCTTAGCGAAGTTTTTTCTATATAGGAATTTCGTATAATTTCTTTTTCAACTCAGCATCTGAATAGAGATTATCTTAAAAAAATAATATACCTACATATTTTTTGTTAGCTTAAAAACTTTAACTTTTTAAGGAAAGTACGTTCGTTATATGTAGATAAAAAATCTAACGCGGGGTCTTAATACATATCTTAGTTCAGACCCTTCCTTAACCTACCTCGCATTGTTGATCCTATCGAATGGCGATATTGTTCCATTGTTTTTACAATATATTGTACAGACAGGGGCACTCTTGTGAGGTTAAAAAATATCGTGTTGTATTTTATTATGATGCTGTAATTTTGAGTCCTTACTTATATTGTGTAGAAAGGTATGTATTTAATCAGGTATAATTATTCACGGCCATGCCTTGTGACGTCATAATCCTTGATAAGATTTCCGTTACGCGTGGCCATAATAACTTATACGACGTGTTCATTACTGCCATTTCCGCCATAAACATTAATGGCGTCTCTTATTTTTGTTCTTTCTTCACTCCATTTGTCTGCACTTCAGGATGCTACTGTTAAAGACCACCATTTAAAGCCAATGTTGATAAGCAATAATAGCAATGACTGAAGTATTCTCATTCATGTTAAAGTGCAATAATTGTGAACGTGTTGTTTTGGCGGCAAATCAAAAATGGCACATTTTAAACATAGTATAAAATGCTGCAATAATCGTGATTTTTTTTCTTAATTTTTTCCACAATAAAAATACCCTGCACATTATATTTTGGCTTGTTTTTTTTTTCCATAAAAAGGCTCTAGCTATGTTTAGAAACGACGTCTGAAAATCAAAATACTTCCTCTAACTTTACCCATATCCTATTCCCCCGTTTTATTAGCCTCGTTTTATTAGACACATAAACATTTTGTTGGTAAATTTTGTTAAATTTAATTTCACGACAATGTCTACCTGTAATGCGCTGGTCTCTTCTTTTGACTGTAGCTGCTACCTTTATCATGTTTCCACTCGTGTGGGCAAAACATCAAACGGTGCCTGGCGCTAGTAAAAACCTCAAGGACGCTGTATTAGGTATTACGTATTATAGGCGTCTTGGCTCCTTAGCAATCGGCGCCCGGAGCGGACTGCAACAATTACGCCTGCACAGATCCGGTCCTGGGGCGAGTCCATTTTTATGAGTTCTGAATTCCTCAGAACTCAAAAAATGTCTAATCAGTTTGGTAAATTTTGTATCTAGAATTTAAATAAAACAATTGGGAAAGTTCTGTTTTTAATTGTCGAGTTAATGACAATGGCATCCACGGTGAAAACTTTAAAGCACTTCCCGGTAAGATGCCGGGGAAAAAAACTGTTGAATTGGAGATAAGATGGAGGCATTCTTTTTATGGCAGTCAACTCTTTTTCAATAGCATTTTCTTTAATCTGGAGTATTTGAAGCCAGGAAATTTTAAGTGTAAGTACACCGGGAGACATTAAAAAAATACTTTGCTTTACTCTCCCAAAAATAAAGACTGGTGAAATGAATGAATCAGGTCCTATAGCTTCCTCCAATATGTATATGAACCAACCTGTAACTCAAAACACTTCAAACTTCCAGATGAATGAATGGTTCATGGTTATGAATGGGCGACACTCCTCCCTATGCGCGATGGGCCCATCTATCAGCTTTAGACATTGTTCGAGAATGTAAACATACAATATTTTATGATCACAAATCACTTCTTCGTAGTTTACACTTCCCTTTACAGACGTTTCAATTAGAGCAAATGGACCCCTTTCATTCATGAATGGGAGCCAATATGTTGCTACTTTGAACGTAGTGACGTTCTAATGGGCTACTCAAAGATGTTAGGTGTACTTTGGACCTGGTTGGATCATATTATAAGTTTTTCTGCGATAAACAATGTTTTTTTAATGATTACAGAAAAGTTTCCTACGTTTTCTGTAGAAGTATTGTGAGGTGAAAGGATGCTAAATAACTATACCTCTTCGGTTTATCTAAATCTGACTTCCGAACACACACCGTTTTTTACTCTGATTTTTTCTTTGTGTCATACCCTAATGGCATAATAGAAGATTCCCAAAAGTCCTAACTGCTCCCAACAATCTGGAGTCTTTGAAACTATGGCATCCCCAATCGGGGTATTTTGTGCAGCTACATGTCCTGAAGAGGATAAGGAGTAGGAATAATGGGGAAGAAGAAGGTGGGAGAAGTTCCTTGCTATTCAGATCTGGTAACCAAACATGACCAAATCCCTTTCCAACATCGTTTCAATTCTGAATGGTGGTCTTTTACTCTTAAATGTGCCGCAAATATACCTTCTGTATTGACAGTTATATTATTTACAATTATTCAATTGTGACACGTCACTATTTTTTTTCTTTCCTTTATTCGTAAAACACATTTTTATACAGTTTCAATAATATTTACTTTACCAACCCGAGAACTCTGGATTCAAAGTCAATATGGGGACTGTCATGTAGAACATGAGTTTTACATTGCAATAAGAAAATTGTTAACCTTAGGAACACCAGACCCTTTTTGAGTGAAATCAGAAATGGAATAAAAAATTAACTCTAAAGTGTTTAAAGTGCAAGCGAATCTGTTAACCAAAAATAAGCACTTTCCGATGACACACAGGTTTAAATCAATCAGTGTGAATTTCCAATGCCAGCAGCGCTTGAACTTAATAATTATGTTGCTGATAATGTATGTGCTTTAAAACGAGTAGGTAAGTAAGTTATGGTATCTACCTATAAGTTAACTTGTGTAAAAGTAATTATTCAATGTTTTATGTTGCGAAACGTTAATATTAATGACACCGGTGACACGCTTGCCATATTTAAATTTTCCATTTTAAGTTTCGAAGTCAGATGCATGTGGGCAATTTGTTTCCCGCCAAAAGTTTGAAGGGTCATCTCGGAAAGGTGCTTTGCGCGCGAAATCGGTTAAATATTGCGTTTATAATTAATGTAATTAAATTTAACGATTCGCCTCATAATATGGAGGGAAAATTATTTTCAACTAATTAATCAAACTCGATGAATCGAATATTTGAATTATTATATTCGCTCTTGACACCAACTTCAATTATTCTTTCATTATTATGAAATGTTATTGCAAAATCACATTGGCCAACAGGCCAAATATATCGGTTGATTTTAAAATTAGAGCTTAAGCTCGGCTTGGTTGGAACGTGGAGTTTAGCGCGGCTTGGCACATAATCCGTATGTGGGTCGGAAGCTTAGTATTGCCTATTATTTCATTAGAGGAAAGAACTTGATTTTGTATGCTGCGTTAGTTGTATATCTACGCTCTTACATCATCATGAGATCGAAAGCTTTCAAATGTCAAATGTTTTAGGCGGAGTAATTTGCGAGTTGATTTTTTGATAAACTTCCCCACTTCAATCAGCAAGGTGCTATATGCGAGGATAATAATTTTGAATAGTATTTGTTTGTTGTGTTCAATGCACTATTCATGAAATTATGAGAAGCAAACCCATGAAAATTTTGTCCTCTAAATAGACTATTTGTCTATTTTAGATTGATTGTCAATTAATAACATCTACACCCCCCATCGCTCGATGAATTTAACAGTACCTACATACTGATAAAATAATACAATTTACGTAATTAATTACGTGAACGCCATTTTTTACATTTTCTACTGCAAGCGTCTCAGTTTTAAAAAAAGGGAACTATTTCGCGGCTTACAGAGGCATTAGCGGCCGATTCATCCCGCTTAAATTTGCGCGAGAAATGTCGCACATAGCGAAGATACGGACTGAGTGATATACCGGATCATTGAATTTTAAAAACTTATTTCACGATTAAGATTATTTTTAAATAGTTAGATTTACAGTTGCCTCATTGAATTACCTATTGACATGAATAATAAATTGGATGTCAGATTGTTAGGGTCGGTAAGTATAATTTAATGGATTACTGAATAATGTTTGAACAGAATAATTTTTTTTGATCTTATTTTGAACACAGAATAACAGTATTTTTTAATGATAAACTAATGTTTATAAGACAAGGTTTTTTATGCATAGCACAAAAGATAACAAATTATTGCTCACAATAATTTGTTATCCTTTGTGCCATGCATAAAAAACTTTTTCTTATAAACATTAGTTTATCATTAAAAAATAATAATATTTGACAAGTCAAAATATTTCACCAACAAATGTAGATATAATATGTCTCGACGCCATCTAGTGGGAAATTTAGCACTAACAATGCCTTTCCTACAAAAATAAAGTTGGTGGTTTACAGGTTAAAAAATATTATGAGCAGTACTAGAACATATTTAATTATTTGGCGGGTTGGGAATAAGCCGACGTAGGTCAGTAGTCCAGAGTACCTGACCGGAAATCAGAAGGTGCGGGTTCAATTCTCGTCGGTGGCATTTATTTTTACTCAAGAGACATTTTTTTAAATTTGTATCGATATAGAATAACTACCTACTACTAATCTGTATCTGTATAGGATTCAAAATTAAATGAATGACAAACAATAAAGTAGGTATCACCAATTTAATATGTCAGTTTGTAGGTACGTTGGAAGTTTATAAAAGATAAGGTATTTGTTATTTTATGTATTGTTTTAACTTAATAAAGAGATACAGTTTTGGTACAAAATAACAAAACTAAAATACTGACTTCGTATAGTAGTTATTACCTGATAGAAGTCTTACGTGACTTCATTGTTCTAATATCTTCTGTCTTTTTCGATGACGATCGTCGATGACACACGTACAACCTCTCTCAAGGAATACTATACCGGATAGAAAATATAAATATTAACGTCGCTTTGAAATATTATATTATAGAGAATTTACGCGTGTGTATTTTTTTTTTTAATTTTCTGTAATTTTTTCATTATTTAGTGTACTTGAAACATTTTTTTTTGTACATGTATGCTCATGGAACCTAGTACCAATTTCCAATACAAAACAAAACCTATTCCCAAAAATAACAACTAACACGAATAATAGAAACACTAGATCTCAGGGACGAAAACATATCCAACAAGTAACTACAAATACAACATTTGGACGACAAATCTTCGTATACTGTGCTACTAACTTTAAAATAAAATCCCACTCCATTCAAAAATCACAACAATATTATTACATTTAAATCTAAAATAAAATGCTGATAGATACATAATGTAGGGACATCGGAAATAATAATTATACTGACACTAAATACAGATTGAAACCGAAATAACTCAACTGCCCTAAAAAAAATTATATTTATTTATACTTCATATTATTTATATTGCAAATTTATATAATATTTTATTGAAATCATTAGCACGGGAGATCCAAGTAAGTATAAAGTTATTTCTATTTTTACAAAAATTAAGATAATGTGACATTTATTATTATTAAAAAAAAACATGAAGGAACTTGCTATAATGATAAAGATAAAGACGAAAAATAAATATACTTACCCTATT